>NC_085926.1:50085000-51288571 GCF_029289425.2 Pan paniscus
GACTTTTTAAAGCTAAGTCCTTGTAGTCACATGGTTGACTTGAAGGATGAGGTGGTGTGTGCATTTATGAGCTTTTCCTACCCCCCTGAAGAAACTTCATTGGCCTCCTGGTTACTCACCTTGAAGAGAGTACCATCCATTTTAGTGAAAAACACATCTGTCACCTAGGACATGACATGGTTGCAGTTGACAGGAAAAAAAAAATCTCATTTAGTTGTTTTAGAGTTGGTGGCATTCAGAATAGTCCCTCTTGAGAAAGAATTGTAACCAAATTCCTTTTAAAAATGAGTTCCCCTCCCTTTCCCCCCAAAGGACACATCCTGAAGCAGAAGGTGGGGGGGGAAGGAGAAATGTAAAGGCTTTTACTTTGCATAAGGATGGGGGACTGGGGAAAAAGGTGAAGCGAAGCCCAAGGACACCATGCTAAGGGCAAAAGTAAGAGACAGTCTCAGAACTGAGAGAATTGTGTCTTCTGCTTTTTGAAGTAGACTGTCACACTCAGGCAGCCTGTCAATGCTGAATGTTAGGACTTCTGTCTCCGCTGGAGACACGGCCTGGTGCAAGTCAGCGTTTAGTGTTTGACAGCTTTCTCAGCACTCCCTGACTCCGTTTACCTTTACTCCGCATCCCATTCTCTTACTGCCTATCTGAAGGATTGGATGGGCAGAGTATAGGTGGCGGTGGTTGGTCCTCCCCGTATGTTGTCCATTTAATTCCAGAGCACTGATTTTTCCGAAGTGTGCTCTGCCCTGGGAAAATGGACACATGTTCCTCACAATGGGAATAACTAATTACTTCTTTTCTTACAGAAAAAGTTGGTGATTCAAGGAAAGCACATTGCAATGCATTATAGCAATCCCAGACCTAAGTTTGAAGATTGGCTTTGTAACAAGGTAAGCATATGTTCTTCCCAAATAGACAAAACTCCTTTAGGATATTGCTGTTTTTTCTGTTTGTTTATTTGACTGTCCAAACAAGGAAATTGTTACTCAATCATCAGTAATATTCATGGTTTGTTACTTTCCTTGGGTCCTCCTACACTGGTATTAGATGATAGAACTAGAGGTTTCGTTTATTAAGATGCACGTTCTGCTGGGCATGGTGGCTCACGCCTGTAATCCCAGCACTTTGGGAGGCCAAGGCGGTTTGATAGCTTGAGGCCAGGAGTTAGAGACCAGCCTGGCCAACATGGCAAAACCCCGTCTCTACTAAAAATACAAAAATTAGCCGGGCATCACGGTGCGCGCCTGTAATCCCAGCTACTCGGAGGTTGAGGCAGGAAAATCTCTTGAACACGGGAGGCAGAGGTTGCAATGAGCCAAGATCGCGCCACTGCACTCTAGCCTGGGTGACAGAGTGAGACTCTGTCTCAAAAAACAAAAAAGGACAACAAAAAGGATGCAGGTTCTAAGCCCAGTGATTAAGATTTTAGGTGTGTTTCATGTTACTGTTTATTGAATTCTAGAGCTCTCAGTTTTTGGCGTAGTCTCTTAACTGTATTAACCAAAATAGTTGAGAACCCTGCTAAAGTTATATAAGGTTTACCATTTTGAACTTGAATGTTGACATTGATATTTTGAGAGTGCTCAAACTGTGTCCCCTGTCCAGTAGGGGACTAGACAGTGGTTAGTTTACCTTGTGTTTGTGTATGTAGGATGGGATGTATAGTGCTCTGTTGATACAAGGAAGAATTTCACCAGTGGCTTGCTGTAGAGTCTTCAAATTAACTGAGCCCTTTCCTCGGCTTGATAATAATGGGATTCTTCTTCAACATACAACAAACTTTGTTTTTCTTGGGAGATTTTAACAGTGTTACATTCTGAATTTTTTAGGTTATGTCCCCATGTCTCAGCTACGTGAGACTTTCTGCTTTTCTGTTAGTTACTGGGACCTACCCGTGGCCCCACTGTTATTGTTACTAGAAAGCCTGGCCTAATGTGAGAAATAATTACAGATAAAACTTTTTTTTTCAGTGCTGCCTTAACAATTTCAGGAAAAGACTAAAATGCTTCCGATGTGGAGCAGACAAGTTTGGTAAGACTGGATTCAGCTGTTTGCAATATGCATTAAAACCTACTAACTGGGGCAGGGAGCGGTGGCTCACTGTAATCCCACCACTTTGCAAGGCCAAGGTGGGAAGATCACTTGAGGACAGGAGTTCAATACCAGCCTGGCAAGAGATAGCAAGACCCTGCCTGTACAAAAAAAGAAATTTTAAATTATCTGGGTGTGGTGGCACACACCTGTAGTCCTAGCTACTCAGGAGGTTTAGGTGAGAGGATTGCTTGAGTCCAGGAGTTGAAGGCTGCAGTGAGCTATGGTCATACCACTGCACTCCAGCCTGGGCAACAAACAAGACCCTGCCTCTCAAAAAAAACAAAACAAAAATCTGACAAATAGGGTTGTTAACTGTGAGCCTGAGGAAAAGTATAGATTTTAGTGTGCTTAAACAACTTGTCTGTTTTCTTTAAATCTTTTCCCTTAGGTTAGATAATGCTGCTCATGATTGTGAGAGCACAGAAAGTTCTTTTGTTTTCTAGAATTAAGTCTGCTCACCTGGTTTGCATTCTGCATCTGCCTTTCTTTAGTGCAGGGTAGTCTCAGTCCCACTGTGGCCCAAAGTTTGCATTCTGCGTTAACCATGTCACAATTAATGAGGTTTTACTATAGGCACAAATGCTTAAAAAAGAAAAAAAGATTGTTTTCTGTGGTTAAAATAAAAACTTGTGGGGATTTTAATGTATTTCTTTGGTGAAAATACATTAGTTGTTTGTCTCTAATTGGATCACTTTCCCTTCTAGACTCTGAACAGGAAGTGCCTCCTGGAACCACAGAGTCGGTTCAGTCTGTGGATTACTACTGTGATAGTAAGTTCATACACGATCTTTTGGTCTTCATGTTAAAAATTGACCTCAGTTGTCAGGAGATGGAGACCATCCTGGCTAACACGGTGAAACCCTGTCTCTACTAAAAATACAAAAAATTAGCTGGGTGTGGTGGCACACACCTGTAATCCCAGCTACTCCGTCTCAAAAAAAAAAAAAAAAAATTGACCTCAGTTGGAAATTTCTGTTCGTAGCCTACCCTTTTGTAAGGAGCAGCAGCAGCTTCGGGTTGTCCCTTAAAAGACTGGATTTTTAGAATCTTCTCCATGTCAGGGTAGAAAATACACTAGGAATGTCACAAATGGATTTGTCTGTACTTGACCCTATCTTGGAAAACTTTGGTACATTGGTGGTGGGAATGCATGTGTATGTCATTTGTCTCATTTACCCCTAGCGATCATTCTTCGGAACATAGCTCCGCACACTGTGGTGGATTCCATCATGACAGCACTGTCTCCTTACGCGTCTTTAGCAGTCAATAACATCCGCCTCATAAAAGACAAACAGACCCAGCAGAACAGAGGCTTCGCATTTGTGCAGCTGTCTTCTGCAATGGTGAGGTTCTCATCGATTCTTTCCTTTTTAAAAGAAACAGCTTTAAGAGGCAAATGTGGTTCATCCAGTTTTGAAACTGTCTGAGACTCCTGAAGCCCAAGATGCAAGGCTCCCTAATGACAGTTTTTGCACTGCTAAATTACAGGACTGATGACTTCAGTAAGTAGTAAAAATAATGTGTATACCTGTAGGCAACTGGCAGAATTTTTTGAGCCACAGTTTAGTCCTTGGTACTGTTTTTTGTTGTTGTTCTTCTTTTTTGGGATGGAGTCTCACTGTCGCCCAGGCTGGAGTGCGGTGGCACCATCTCGGATCACTGCAACCTCTGCCTCCAGGGTTCAAGCGATTCTCCTGCCTCAGCCTCCTGAGTAGCTGGGATTACAGGTGCCCGCCACCACGCCCAGCTATTTTTTTTTTTTTTTTTTGAGAGGGAGTCTCGCTCTGTCGCCCAGGCTGGATGGAGTGCAGTGGCATGATCTCGGCTCACTGCAAGCTCCACCTCCCCAGGGTTCACGCCATTCTCCCGCCTCAGCCTCCTGAGTATCTGGGATTACAGGCGCTCACCACCACGCCCAGCTAATCTTTTGTATTTTTAGTAGAGATGGGGTTTCACTGTGTTAGCCAGGATGGTCTTGATCACCACCTCTGCCTCCCAAAGTGCTGGGATTACAGGCGTGAGCCACCGCGCCCAGCCACACCCAGCTAATTTTTGTATTTTTAGTAGAGACAGGTTTTTGCCATGTTGGCCAGGCTGGTCTCAAACTCCTGACTTCAAGTGATCTGCTCACCTCAGCCTCCCAAGTGCTAGATGTACTTTGTTTTAGATTGGTTTAGCATTTGCTCTTTTGGTAATACTGGAAACCTTCACATCTTAGAGGAAAGAGAGATATTCCTTTCTTGAGGTTTCATATCTGCAAACACAATAAGGAATTAATTGCCTTTTATTTTTTAATAGAAAACTACTTCTTTGAATGGGGTGGATGGTAGGGAGAGATTTTTAATTGCATTACACGTTTTTTTCCTTCACATTCTCCTTCAGGATGCTTCTCAGCTGCTTCAGATATTACAGAGTCTCCATCCTCCTTTGAAAATTGATGGCAAAACTATTGGGGTTGATTTTGCAAAAAGTGCCAGAAAGTGAGTGGCTTCATTGTCCTTATTTCAAACTACTGCATATGCACATTTGTACAGTGTGCTAACTGAACGCCAAGCCTGTGCCCCAAGTATGTTGAGACACTGTGATCCTCCCTGATTGCCAAGGCCAGGAGGGACACGTTTGTCTTTTAGTGATTATTCCCTACTGTCCTGTATAACCAGTTGATGAAGTTGCCTGAAATGGTTTCAGATCAGGAGAAAGGCAAGTATGGCAGATGGGTTGAGAACACATGCTTTGCAAACTGCAGCAGTATAGTGCTAACCCATCCAGAAATAACCCATTCCTTCCAGAACAGCGTGCTAATAATTTCATGTATATAGTGCTTAACTCTAACACGGTAAATTTCCCTTTTTTTAGTATCATTGCACATTCAAAAAACTCTTTGTTAGATGGCAGGTTACAAGGTAGAACAATGATACTACAGGGCCACTTGCTTACTGAGGAATTTCCCCATGAAGAGCCCTCCCCCTATGAAATGTGCCCTTGCTGGCATTTGAGAACTGACAAAGGGTGGAGTGAATCAGTTGGTGGTATAGGGGCACTAATTGTGGGAATACTGAGATAGAATCACATGATTGGATCTTTGTGGTTTCAGAGACTTGGTCCTCTCAGATGGTAACCGCGTCAGCGCCTTCTCTGTAGCTAGTACGGCTATTGCTGCTGCTCAGTGGTCATCCACCCAGGTAAGATCGAGGATCTTTTTGCTCAAGGTAGTGTGGTGGTGGTGCCCAGATTCACAGACGTGACCTCTCCTGTGGTACTCGCAGTATGAGCTCTTTTTTTTTCTCTTTTTTTTTTTTTTTTTTTTTTGAGACAGAGTATCACTCTCGTCACCCGGGCTGGAGTGCAATGGTGCAGTCTTGGCTCACTGCAAGCTCCACCTTCCAGGTTCAAGCGGTTCTTCTGTCTCAGCCTCTTGAGTAGCTGGGATTACAGGTACCTGCCACCACGCCCGGCTAATTTTTGTATTTTAGTAGAGATGGGATTTCACCACGTTGGCCAGGCTGGTCTTGAACTCCTGACCTCAGGTGATCCACCCACCTCAGCCTCCCAAAGTGCTGGGATTACAGCCGTGAGCCACAGCGCCCAGCATCACGAGCTCATTTTTAGGGACTTCTAAGTTTTTTTCCTTAATGCCTACTAAGTTTGTCTTTGTCTCATTTTGATGTTTTGTAGTCTCAAAGTGGTGAAGGAGGCAGTGTTGACTACAGTTATCTGCAACCAGGTCAAGATGGCTATGCCCAATATGCTCAGGTAGGTGGATTTTAGCAGCTTCCACCTTATAGTCTTGCAGAGTGTGTCTGAGAATAGCAGCTTTAATGGTGGACTTTTCTTCAGTATTCACAGGATTATCAGCAGTTTTATCAACAACAAGCTGGAGGATTGGAATCTGATGCATCATCTGCATCAGGTAGTAAACTTCATCTCCCTTTTACCTTTTGTTTAAGCACTTACAGTTGAAGAAATATGATTAAATGTCCTAACTGGACCAAAAGCTACAAGTCCATTTCTCTGTAAGATTGTAGGGGGCATGGCCGGGCACGGTGGCTCACGCCTGTAATCCCAGCACTTTGGGAGGCCAAGGCAGGTGGATCACGAGGTCAGGAGTTCAAGACCGGCCTGGCCAACATGGTGAAACCCCATCTCAGCTAAAACTACAGAAATTAGCCAGGTGCGGTGGCAGGCGCCTGTAATCCCAGCTACTCAGGAGGCTGAGGCAGGAGAATTGCTTGAACCCGAGCGGCAGAGATTGCAGTGAGCTGAGATTGCGCCACTGCACTCCAGCCTGGGCGACAGAGTGAGATTCTGTCTCAGAAAGAAAAAAAAAAGAATGTAGGGGGCATATTCAGGGCCGTCATCATGTACCCAAGGTTCTGGGGAAGAATACGGTTATTTGTGTACACCAGGAGTTAATACAAGGTCTTAGAGACCATGTTGTGATGAGTTTAATTCTTGGAATTCAACTCTGTATTTCCCCTCTCTGTGTTAGGAGTCATGAGTGCCCATGTAAGTTCAGGTGAGCAGAGAGGATGTGGCCCTGGAGACTGGTGCTCAGGCATCAATCAGAAGAGCTACTCTAAGAAGCCTTGGCTTTAATTTTTGTTTCAGGCTTTAAAAAGCCTTGTGAGTTAAATCTTTCTCAACCCCAGAGCAAATATAAATCCTTTCTTCTCTTCCTTTTCTCTTTTTTTTTTTTTTTTTGAGACGGAGTCTCGCTCTGTTGCCCAGGCTGGAGTGCGGTGGCGTTATCTCGGTTCACTGCGAGCTTCGCCTCCCAGGTTCATGCCATTCTCCTGCCTTAGCCTCACAAGTAGCTGGAACTACAGGTGCCTGCCACCACTCCCGGCTAATTTTTTGTATTTTTAGTAGAGACGGGGTTTCACCGTGTTAGCCAGGATGGTCTCAATCTCCTGACCTCGTGAGCGGCTCACCTTTTCCTTCCAAAGTGCTGGGATTACAGGCCTGAGCCACTGCACCCGGCCTTTTCTCTTTTTCTTAGCCATGATACAGAATCCTTAACTTTGTATATCACATCTAGTAGAATTATAAGAAAATGAAAATGTCACAGATTCCAGGGTACTTAGTGGGAGTTAGCTTATGAAGAACTGACATATACAATGACAGAAGAAGGCTAGATTGGGCATTACAACTAAAGATGTTTGGGTTGGCGTTCAGTGCCTTGGCTTTCCCTAACATTTGTGTTTATCATCAGGCACAGCAGTGACCACCACCTCAGCGGCTGTAGTGTCCCAGAGTCCTCAGCTGTATAATCAAACCTCCAATCCACCTGGCTCTCCGGTAATCCTGTTGTCCTATATACAAAACTCGTGGCTGATGGGGAAATTTTGTTTTGCTATACAAGTATTACCCTTTCCTGTTGTATGAGCCAGGATTGAGTAATACACACTTCAACCTTATTTCTTTCTGTTGTTTTAAAATATTAATTTTATGATATATATGTGCATGTATATTTTAAATATAAAATTTCAACTGTGTATTTATACTTTATGCATGCTTGACCTTTAGAAAGTTGTCGCCGGGGCCGGGTGTGGTGGCTCGCGCCTGTAATCCCAGCACTTTGGGAGGCCGAGGCGGGTGGATCACGAGGTTAGGAGATCAAGACCATCCTGGCTAACACGGTGAAACCCCGTCTCTACTAAAAATACAAAAATTAGCCGGGCGTGGTGGCACATGCCTGTAATCCCAGCTACTCGGGAGGCTGAGGCAGGAGAATTGCTTGAACCCTGGAGACGGAGGTTGCAGTGAGCCAAGATTGCGCCACTGCAGTCCAGTTTGGGCAACAGAGCAAGACTCCTCTTGAAAAAGAAAGCAAAAAAGTTGTCAACATGTGTTTTGCTGAGGGATTGCCTTAGATTATTGCTACAGTGTGTCTGTCAGGGGAGCCCTTCCTCCTGGATGATTGCAGTGATTTAGCTCTCTTAAAAGGCTTTACAGTTGAAATTATATTGAAGCTGCTGTTCTTTCCAGACTGAGGAAGCACAGCCTAGCACTAGCACAAGTACACAGGCCCCAGCCGCTTCCCCTACTGGTGTAGTTCCTGGTACCAAATATGGTAAGCCAAACCTCATGGGGCTGTTGACAGTTGGAAGGTCTTAGTTGTTGTCTTTGTTTAATGAGAGTTCTTCTCCCTTTGCGGGTGTCAGAGGGACACTTGGGGATGTGAGACAGAGAAGAAACATTAGGCCTGCTGCTTCTCACTGGCTTAGAATTTGAAATAAAGCCAATTTCTTACCTGGAATGACTGTATGCTGGATTTTGTTTTTGCAGCAGTACCTGACACGTCCACTTACCAGTATGATGAATCTTCAGGATATTACTATGATCCGACAACAGGGCTCTATTATGACCCCAACTCGCAAGTAAATGTGCTGCTTTCCTCCTCAATTTCACTAGAAGTAGTTTCGCTTAGTGCATTTATGAGGCATAAAATGAAATATTTCCTGCAAAAGAATATATGACTCAGATTAGTTTTAACTTCTTCAAAGCCACCAAAATGTAATTTTTATTTGGAGATTGTAAGTTTTAATTGTAGGGTTAAAAAATGTTTTGAGGTATTATAATATACACACAGAAAAATACACAAAACAGAAATGTGCAATTCTTTGAATGTTTATACATGTCTATACATTTGTATATTACATGTGTATATACACCACCACTTATTCCCAGCCCACCTAATCCTCATGCCCATTGCTGGTCAGTAACCTATGTCTTCAATAACCACTATTTTGATTTCTGTTGCCATAGATTATTTTGTCAAGTTACAATTTATGGAAAGACCTAGCTAGAAATTTTAAATTGTACTTTTCTCCCTATTGTTTAACCTTTTAGAGTGTACAAATCAGTGGCTTTTAATATATTCACAGTGTTGTGTAACTGTTACCACTGTCTAATCTCAGAACATTTTCATCACTCGAAGAAGAAACCCTGTACCTGTTAAACAGTCACTCCCCATTCTGTACTCTCCTCCAGTAACTACTAATCTACTCTCTGTCTCTATGGATTTGCTTTTTTTATTTTTTTTGTGGCACGATCTTGGCTCACTGCAGCCTCCACCTCCTGGGTTCAAGCAATGCTCCTGCCTCAGCCTGCTGAGTAGCTGGTAGCTGGGATTACAGGCGCCCACCACACCCAGCTAATTTTTGTAGTTGAGACAGGGTTTCACCTTGTTTGCCAGGCTGGTCTCGAACTCCTGACCTTAAGTGATCCACCCGCCTCAGCCTCCAAAGTGCCAGGATTACAGGCATGAGCCACTGTGCCCAGCCCTCTGTTCTTGACATTTCATATAAGTGGAGTCAGACAATAGATTACCTTTTGTATCCAGCATCCGCATCCTTTACTTTGCCTCCCTGTGTATTCTTGAGGGTAGAATTTAGCAGATGTATGGAGTGATGTTTTATTTTTGGTGGCATATATAACTTTTAAAAGGGAAAAACAACTTTAACACCCCATAAATAACTCTATTTATGACCGGGAGCTGTATATATAGAACAGTAATAAGTATTTTTAACAGGAACTTGGCATTGATAGGTTGTGGTTTCTGAGAGATTGAAGTGTGAAGCTGTGTGCGACGTGCCTAAGCAGGCCAAGCCTCTGCATACCTCTTCCATCCACTTCTCTCGTTTGTGAAGCCTGGCCATTTATTTCCCTGTCAGTTCTTTTTTTTTTTTTTTTTTTCCCCCGTCAGTTCTCTTTGGTGGCCTTAGAAGTTGTGTCTGTAGGCTGGGCGCAGTGGCTCACGCCTGTAATCCCAGCACTTTGGGAGGCCAAGATGGGAGGATCACTAGGTCAGGAGATTGAGACCATCCTGGCTAACACAGTGAAACCCCGTCTCTACTAAAAAAAAAAAAAAAATACAAAAAAATTAGCCGAGCGTGGTGGCAAATGCCTGTAGTCCCAGCTACTCGGGAGGCTGAGGCAGGAGAATGGCGTGAACCCGGGAGGTGGAGCTTGCAGTAAGCGAATGTCGCGCCACTGCACTCCAGCCTGGGTGACGGAGCGAGACTCTGTCTAAAAAAAAAAAACAAAAGTTGTGTCTGTTAGCCACGCCACCTTACCCAGGAGAGACAGACACTGTCTCCTGGGTCCCTGTTGAGCAGATAGAGTGAGCGACTAGAAAATAGAGGAGAGGATATGTGACACCTCTCCTCTGTTGCAATTCCTGCTGAGCTTGGGTCCCTTCACCAACACCTCCTTCCAGCTCTGTGCTAGTGTTTACACCCTGTGTGTGGTTGCCTGGTATCCAACGGATTCTATGTGGATGGGCCCAATGATGAGCTGTTGTCATGGCAGATGTCTGAACTCCATGACACGCCCACCTGTTCTGGCTGCCTGGTTTATGTAAATAGTCTGTGGAACAGAGTGAGACAAATTGCTCTTTGGGTGCCCTCTAGGTAGGCCCAGGGATTAAATTAATGGGAACTAGACTTTTTAAATTTTTATTATCATTTTTTTTGAGACGGAGTCTTACTCTGTTGCCCAGACTGGAGTGCAGTGGCGTGATCTTGGCTCACTGCCACCTCCTCCATCTCCCAGGTTCAAGCAGTTCTCTTGCCTCAGCCTCCTGAGTAGCTGGGATTACAGGTGTGCCATCATGCCCAGCTAATTTTTGTATTTTTAGTAGAGATGAGTTATCACCATGTTGGCCAGGCTGGTCTTGAACTCCTGACCTTGGGTGATCTGCCCACCACCACCTCCCAAAGTGCTAGGATTACGGGCATGAGCCACTGCTCCTGGCTGGGAACTAAACTTTTTAAAGAAATCATATTCTATTTTTACTCTAGCAGTGTCACACCTCTTTGCTAGGTGGTTCATCACCTTTACTTATACCAAGGTGTGCCCAGGGTCTTTTCTGGGCAGGAAACATCACTAGTCCACAACATACTTTATCTTTTTTTTGACAAAATATGTAATCGACTGACATAGCAGAAAGTCTGCATTAATTGTTTTTTGTTTGTTGTTTTCTAGTACTACTATAATTCCTTAACCCAGCAGTACCTTTACTGGGATGGGGAAAAAGAGACCTACGTGCCAGCTGCAGAGTCTAGCTCCCACCAGCAGACGGGCCTGCCTCCTGCAAAAGAGGGGAAAGAGAAGAAGGAGAAACCCAAGAGCAAAACAGCCCAGCAGGTTAGAACATGACCCATATTTCTTTCATTGAGGTATTGGGCTGAACTCTTAGTTTTGGGGTTGTAGCATTTATGTCAGTATTATTTGGATTCTTAAAAATTGGGCTCCACATTTTATTCATACTAAGTTCTTAGAGCATTTTGCAATTTGTTATTGTTACCATATCTTGACTGTCAGCCTGTGTACTTAGGGAAAAAAGCCCTGGAAATCTCAAAGCTTTTCAAGCAGTATTTATGAATGACTTTGGTTATATGTGATAACATCTAATGGAAATATTTGTAGGTGGAAGTAAGAGTAAAAGGGGTTTGTTACAGGGCATATAGTTGAGATAAGATCCTTAATGGCTCATTCTCATGGCACAGGGGATTAAATATTTTTTTGTTGGTGTTTGTTGTTTGACATTAGATTGCCAAAGACATGGAACGCTGGGCTAAGAGTTTGAATAAGCAGAAAGAAAACTTTAAAAATAGCTTTCAGCCTGTCAATTCCTTGAGGGAAGAAGAAAGGAGAGAATCTGCTGCAGCAGACGCTGGCTTTGCTCTCTTTGAGAAGAAGGTAATAGCAGGAATGGCCAGTACGTCATGATGGGAACTTACCTAAAACTTGAGTCTCATGGCTTGTCCTCTGTTTCCCAGGGAGCCTTAGCTGAAAGGCAGCAGCTCATCCCAGAATTGGTGCGAAATGGAGATGAGGAGAATCCCCTCAAAGTAAGGGAGTACCACCAGTGTTTTAAAGACCCTATCTGTGGTTTGTGTCTCACTTTAAGGCTCAACTGCATCTTGGCTAATGTGATTCCTACTTAAAACTGAATGTGATCACTGTTGATGGGTATTGGAGCAGTTTCTGCACATAGATTCCATGTTCGGGGCTTTGTTTTCTGTGAGAGCAGATGAGATGGAGTGATGAAAGAAGCTTCAATTCCTAAGCTCAGTTAATTAAGTTTCATTGCATCTGTGAGTGGAGAGTTTTAATGGTCTGGAAAGAGAAAATTAAGACAAGAAAAAGCTTGTTTTACTAGATAGATACTGGTCTGGGTGGGCCATTATTCTGATATGTTGTATTTGGGATTTTTATTTGTGGTCAGTGGTTTGAAAATAGTCACTCAGTCTAGGCAGCATTGCAAGACTTCGTCTCTACTGAAAATTAGAAACAAATTAGTTGGGTGTGGTGGCTTGCATCTGTACTCCTAGCTACTTGGGATGCTAAGGTAAGAGAATTGCTTGAGCCCAGGAGATCAAGGCTGCAGTGAGCCACTGCACTTTTTGGGGATCATACCATTGCACTCCAGCCTGGGCAGTGAGCAAGACCCTGTTTCATTTAAAAAAAAAAAAAAAAACAGTCTTGGCACAGTGGCTCACACCTGTAATCCCAGCACTTTGGGAGGCCAAGGCAGGCAGATCATTTGAGGTCAGGAGTTCGAGATCAGCCTGACCAATGTGGTGAAACCCCATCTCTACTAAAAATGCAAAAGATTAGCCAGGGGTGGTGGCAGGCGCCTGTAATCCCAGCTACTTGGGAGGCTGAGACACTTGAATCACTTGAACCTGGGGGGTGGAGGTTGCAGTGAGCTGAGATTACGCCACTGCACTCCAGCCTGGGCAACAGAGCGAGACTCCTTCTCCAAAGAAATAGAAAAAGGTAGTCACCCAGGAATCCATTTCTTAGGCTCCAAGAAGGTTGGTACCAGGAGGCTGTCAGGCCTAGCACTCAAGGACCTGACTGCTCCACGCAGTTGACAAAATGTGATTCATTACTAAAGTGTGACATGCAGTAATGGGGATTTAACATTTCGGATGAGGCATTACTTTATCCAGGTACATAGCCCCCGCCATCTTCCTATTGTACATTTCCAGTGACCTGTCCTCCTTTTGTCTCCAGAGGGGTCTGGTTGCTGCTTACAGTGGTGACAGTGACAATGAGGAGGAGCTGGTGGAGAGACTTGAGAGTGAGGAAGAGAAGCTAGCTGACTGGAAGAAGATGGCCTGTCTGCTCTGCCGGCGCCAGTTCCCGAACAAAGATGCCCTAGTCAGGCACCAGCAACTCTCAGACCTTCACAAGGTGGCCATGCTTCTGAGCTGATCTGAGGGGGCGAGGGGAGGCAGTGAGACAATTTGAGTGCCCTAACAGTCCTGACGGTTCCAAAAATACCTGCCATCTAATGATGGCCTTACAGAAAGCTGTTCCCGATGACAGTGGACGGAGTCTGGCAGCTCCACACACATCAAACTATAGTTTTTATGTGATTGTGTATTGTTTGGGCTTTGGCTCCTAAAGTACAGTAGATGTTACTAATGTTAGGACATTTCAAATTAAGATGGTCTGAGTCCTTACTGTGTCTTTCAAATCTTTTGTGTAGCAAAACATGGACATCTACCGACGATCCAGGCTGAGCGAGCAGGAGCTGGAAGCCTTGGAGCTAAGGGAGAGAGAGGTGAATGGGAAACTGTGCCACAAGGAAGAGGATATTGGGATAATCGCCTTTAGCTTTTATTTGTAGCATTTAGTTCCAGATCCCAGGGGCAGGGTAGGAGGATTTGTCATACCCTTGTCATCTGACCATTGTAGTTCATGTAGCCTAGACCCAGCCTCTGTGTGCCTTGTGAGCCTCACATTGTCCCTTCATCATAAGGGTGCACAAGGCAGAAGCACACTGCCGAGACTCTCTCACAGCAATGCCAGAGCTTGCTGCTTAAATACGCTGGATTTTGTTATGGAGAGAGTGGTCTAGTTTGTCCTGGCCAGGGAAGCCTTCATGGGCAAAGAAGTGCGCTTCAAATTAATCCCAAGGGACAGCAGGATGTGAGGTTATTGCAGGTGATATGAAAGGAAGGGTGGGCAGGGCATGGCAAGCAGATCTGGGAACAAAGGCAAGAGAGAAGCCTGTGACACAATAATGGGCAAGCAGTTAGTGCTGGTGGTTGGGGCAGGTTGGCGGCCAGGTGGGCAGGGATTTAAATGCAAATAGAGGCCTGTGGTTTAGAAATGAGCAAGTGGGTTTGAAATCTCCCACCTGAGATATTTCTGAAGTGTTTGTAGTTAAGGCTTTTGCTTTTCTTCTCCCCACACCCTTCCTGCCCTACTATCTATGGTTCCACCTCCCCAGCGACTGCTGAACAGGTCTCTGGAAGCCTCCTTGATGTTGGAGGTATGCCTTTCCAAATGTTGGAGGTATGCCTGTCCAAATGCTGAGGAGAACGGGCAACTCTGCCTTCCTCTTCGCAAGCTGTACCCACTGCCCAGTGGGCTGGTTGAGTAGCTTGACAGAGGGTGGCTAATTAAATAAAACTGCTTGTTGGAGACATAGTTCTGCCCCTGGTTCCACACAATTCATATCTACAAATTTAACATTTCAGATATGACTAGGTATGATGATGGGAACAAGGGAATTTGGTATTTCAGAGCAGTCTAAAAAAAGCATTCTTCAGATTTAAAAATACTTGAGGGGATAGTTTTGAATAGGTGCATTAGACGGTTACAGGTTGAAGTCTGTGAACATTTCCAGCAGTGTTTTTTCTCTCATGTAGATGAAATACCGAGACCGAGCTGCAGAAAGACGGGAGAAGTACGGCATTCCAGAACCTCCAGAGCCCAAGCGCAAGAAGCAGTTTGATGCCGGCACTGTGTATGTGATGTGCACATTTTCCAGTTCGTAAGCTGGGGCCCTGGCTGTTTTAAGTAACTGTGTGTTTGCCACTGGCAGGAATTACGAGCAACCCACCAAAGATGGCATTGACCACAGTAACATTGGCAACAAGATGCTGCAGGCCATGGGCTGGCGGGAAGGCTCTGGCTTGGGACGAAAGTGTCAAGGCATTACGGCTCCCATTGAGGTAAGCAGTGGGGTCAGGTCTTGATGTTTGCCAGGCTTACAGGCTGGTTCCAGAGATGAGATCAGAGCACTCATAGAGCCTGGGAGCCAGGAGCAGCTTTACCTTAGCATGAAGGGGCAGATTACAGGCATGAGCTCACACCTGTAATCCCAGCACTTTGGGAGGCCGAGGAGGGTGGATTACCTGAGCCCAGAAGTTTGAGACCAGCCTGGGCAACACGGTGAAACCCCGTCTCTACTAAAATACAAAATATTAACTGGACGTGGCAGCGTGTGCCTGTAATCCCAGCTAGTCAGGAAGCTGAGGCAGGAGAATTGCTAGAACCTGGCAGGAAGAGGTTGCAGTGAGCCGAGATCATGCCACTGCACTCCAGCCTGGGCAACAGCGACTCTGTCTCAAAAAAAAAAAAAAAAAAAAATTTAGTAGGGTTTTCACCCATGATAAGAAATCTTTAAATTGATCAGAGCCCACATTGAGGCATCATATCCCAGGATCAGAGGCCCCTACCCACTGGCCTTCTAGGCAGGAGCTCCACCCGTAATTGCCCCTGCTCTGTCCTGGGAGCACAGCTTAGGTCAGACTCTTGTAGACCATGTTCATCCTGTTTATGTGAGTTCTGCTGACATTGAGCTGTCCTGTATAATCTGTGCCTGTAATTACCAGACCTTTCCCACGCTTCAGAGGAATACTTTGGGGCCCTTTCCTAGGTGTGGATGTTTGCTGAGCAGGCATTGAGGGGTGGGTGATTTGCTTCATCTGCCTGTGTTCCATAGCCCATTTTATTCCTCCAGTCCTTATACTTGCTCCTGGTCTCTTCTGGAGAAATCCTTGTCTTCATATACAGTTTTCTCTCTTCTGTCTCCTGGTGGGTGGTCCTGCTGGGTAAGGAGTGGGCATGGTGAGAGGTGGAGCAGCCCATACCCTACCTCCCAGCTGACAGTCTCTGTGCTTTCCCAGGCTCAAGTTCGGCTAAAGGGAGCTGGCCTAGGAGCCAAAGGCAGCGCATATGGTTTGTCGGGCGCCGATTCCTACAAAGATGCTGTCCGGAAAGCCATGTTTGCCCGGTTCACTGAGATGGAGTGAGAGAGAGAGAGAGAGAGATGACAAGGAGCACAAGAAGTGGTCCATCTCCCGAATTCGCTGTTACCGCCTGTCTCTTTAAGGGCATGCCTTGTGCTGTTAATAGATCTTAGGGTGAACCACTTCATTCTGCAGGGTTCTCCCTCCCACCTTAAAGAAGTTCCCCTAACGTGGGTTGCCTGGTGAATGGCCTTCCTTCCCGCCAGAGGGCTTGTGAACAGACCGGAGAGGACAGTGGATTTTTTATACTCCAGTGTACATAGTGTAATGTAGCGTGTTTACATGTGTAGCCTATGTTGTGGTCCATCAGCCCCTCACATTCCTAGGGGTTTGAAATGCTGTAGGTGGTGTGTGACACCAAAGCCACCTCTGTCATTTGTTGTGATGTCTTTTCTTGGCAAAAGCCTTGTGTATATTTGTATATTACACATTTGTACAGAATTTTGGAAGATTTTCAGTCTAGTTGCCAAATCTGGCTCCTTTACAAAAGAAATACCTTGAGAAATGAGTGTCCTGTGTCTCTTTATTCTTGGGTGGGTAGGTGGGTCAAGCATGTCTGAGCCAGTCAAGCCTGGTGATGAAATCAGTTTATTTCTTACCCCCATCACTATGTTCTGATTGATTGATTGATTGATTTTGAGGCAGGGTTGACCAGGCGTGGTGGCTCACACCTGTAATCCCAACACTTTGGGAGGCCGAGGCAGGTGGATTGCCTGAGGTCAGGAGTTTGAGACCAGTCTGGCCAACATGGTGAAACCCTGTCTCTACCAAAAATACAAAAAAATTAGCCAGACGTGGTGGTGTGCGCCTGTAATCCCAGCTACTTGGGAGACTGCAGCCTCGACCTCCCGGGCTCACGCGATTCTCCCACTTTAGTGTTCCAAGTAGCTGGGACTACAAGCACATACCACCATGCAGGCTAATTTTTTAATTTTTTACAGAGATGGGGCCTCACTCTGTTGCCCAGGCTGGTCTTGACATGTTCGGATTTTTAAATTCAAGAGTTTAACATGTTTTAGCCGGGTGTGGTGGCTCACGCCTGTAATCCCAGCACTTTGGGAGGCCGAGGCAGGTGGATCACCTGACATTGGGAGTTCAAGACCACCCTGACCAACATGGAGAAACCCGTTTCTACTAAAAACACAAAATTAGCTGGGTGTGGTTGGCCTGTAATCCCAGCTGCTCGGGAGGCTGAGGCAGGAGAATTGCTTGAACCCAGGAGGCGGAGTTTGCGGTGAGCCGGAGGTCACGCCATTGCACTCTAGCCTGGGCAACCAGAGCAAAACTCCGTTTCAAAAAAAAAAAAAAAAAAAGAGTTTAGCATGTTTTAAAACTCTTCATGGAAATCATGGTAACTTAGTAGCTTTTCTGCTAAGACCAAAGTGACCATGAGTGCTTGCGCCTCTCTAGTTTCCACAGACTTTATTCCACACATGCCGGAATGTGGAGTTGTCACTGCTCTGCAGGGCAGATCCTCCCTGCTTTTGGCCATGATACAGGTGATACCTGGTCCACCCTCTGCTGCGATGGAGAAACTGAGGAGGTCATCTCCCCCTGGCAGCACTCCACTCACTGCGTCTTCTCAGCTGCTAAGGAGGTCCTGGGGGCATTGGAGAGTTTTCTGTTTTGAATGGGTATTTCGTCCTCAGCACTCTTCCACAGGGCAGAGAACATCATTTTGACCCAGAAGACCATGCCTGACCAGGTCAGGAAGTATACCTGGATCTCAGGCTGTTCTTGGGACCAGATGATGTGATGGGTTGCTCACATTGCCAATCTGGCCAAACTGAGTGCTTGAGCTCCACAGATTGGGCATGCAGTTAAAGTGGCCTTTTCTCTGCTTTTGAAGCTAGACTTGCTTTTGTGGGTGGTCACGTTTTCCTCTTTTCGGGCAGGGCGTTAAGGAATAGAAAATGATCAGGAGGTCCTCACCCTGGCCTGTAGGGTAGTGCCTTGGAGAAGCTGAGCCTAATCACAGCTCTGGCTAGGGAGAGGTGGACGCAAATGCAGAAGCCCCAAGCCTGGGTTTCTGCAGAGTAAGGCTTGGGAACTTCACAAATGAGGGCCCAAGCGCCCAGAGCTGGGGTGGAGAATGTGTCACAGATCTGGTCTACAAAAGTTGGATAAGAAACTGGCCTCACCTCCAGAGCCCTCACGGCATCAGGGGTGATGCTGGTGTTCCTCGCACCTGAGCAGCAGTCCTGAGTACCCTAATTAGACCCTTTTGACATCCGGCCCGGAAAGCTCTTCCAGGTGAGCATACCCAGAATAGGGTCTGGGAAGCTCTTAATTATATGCACCCAGCTCAGCAAAGGTTGGGTGGAAGCGTCTTCCCTAGGGGAGCCATGGCCAGGCATTAATAGGAGCCAGCCCTCTAGCAGCCTCAGATTGACTTCCCAGCACCCGGAAGGGCACCTCAACCTGTCCCACACTGCTGGTGCTTAGAGTTACCTGTCAAAGCTGCTCAAGGCTCTCCCATGTGTGCTGTGGACCACGGCATCTGTTGTCAACACCAGCGTGGCCTTTCCTATGAACATGAAGCTGAGGGTTCCTGTGAATGTGAGGGTCTGAGCCAGCTCCTCAGAGATGGAGGCTCCCTCCTCTGGCCTCACCTGTTACCAGCATACCTAGCCAGGTGACTGCAGCCTTCACCCTGCATCTAAATTGATGGCCCCAGTCCTTGAGGTTTGACAGGCTGTTATCTTGGGCCCAGGTATCCTGCAAGACCATATTTGGGTGATCCTTCTGGTTTGGAAGCACTGGGATCCCAAGCATCCTCCTGACTGGCCCATCAGGGTTTACTCCAATCCCAAGCCCGGTTAAATGTGCTGTGTGCTGCCCATAGGGCCACCATTCCTCTTAGTCCTGTGTGATGTTGAGGTGCTGTGAGAGTAGTGCAATCCTCTCAATCAGGGGAACCCAAATCTTGAATTTGAACGGTGCTCTTACTGAACTAGAAGGAGCCTCCAAGGATTCCCAAGTCCAGACTGCCCTTGGCTGGGACAGCTGCTACAACGTGCAAGGCTTTGAGGGCCGTCCAGGAGCAGCTGTCATGGCTGTGCATCAAACAAGTTTCAAAGCCCAGATGAGCATCCCGGCCTGAGCTAAGCTCCCCAGGCATGCATAGTCTGGCTGGGGGTCTCAAGGGCGCCCAGATCCCAGCCACCCCGATTCCGGAGGAATGAATGCCCTCAGGGGCAGGTGGGGTGTGGGGGAAGATTGCCCACAGTCGATACTGGAGGAGGGTACTGTGTTGTTGGTGGCCACCAGGTGGCAGCACTCCATCATCTTTCCAGCCAGGCTGGTATAGGTGGTGGTAAGGAGAGGACTTCCCACCAAGTCCTGAGGTACTGGAGGTTCCCAGGGGCTCTCTCCACGTCTCTGGGACTCAAGGAGACCTGGCTAGAACTTCGGCCTTGAAACTTTCTGGAGTCAGGCAGGTGCCAAGTCTGCCTGCCTTGCAAGTTCCTGAGGGTCTCTGACCCCCAGGGACCCCCTCTGGCTAGATGGGGAAGTCGTCCCCACAGCGCCCAATGGGGCAAGAGCCAGGCTGACCCTGTGCACAGTAGGCACTTCCCTCTCAGCAATTCTTTCTGACCCAGGTAAATAATTTCTGCAGTCGATAAAGTGCATTTCTGCCTCTCATACTCCCTTTCCCTACCACGTGCTTATTGACTCACAGAAGCACTGTTGCTAGAGCATCAGATTCTCAGCTTCTGTCCCTACAGCCCATGGGGAGTTGGAGCCCAGCTTGTCCAGGGCTCCCAGATGGAAGCAGGGGATGCCTGTAGTCCTTCACCCCAGTGTCCCAGAAGGTGGCAGGAGGGAGGTGGACTCATGGACTTGGGTTAAGGTCAGAACCCTATAGGGTGGGCCACACCCAGCCAGAAAGAACTTTCCAGCAGAAGGTATGAGCCAGGGGCAGGGCCCTCCCATCCTGCTTAGTCCAAGCCGCACTGCCATCCCATTTAAAGAGGAAACTGAGATTCAAAGCTGTTGCTGGACTGGGCTGCTGCTGGCAACTGCTGCCCCATCACCACTCCAGTGCAGTAGAATTGGGTCTCAGCTGCAGGTACAAGGTTGAGGTCCAGCCCTGGAGTGAGCTGGGTCTTGGGATGCCTCCCAGTGCCCTGAGGAAAGAGGAGAAAGACAGGGAGAGGCAGGTGAAGACAACCAGAGGCAAAGTGAGGCCTAGAGGATGCTGGAAAGAGAAGCTGGAGGAGTCTGCAGCAGCCACAAGGGGATGGAGGAGGCTGAGGGGGCAAGATAACGTGGAATGGGGCTGCCAGGTCTAGAGGAGTTGGTTCTGCGCTACCCACGGGTGCTGAGATAGGCCTCTGATCTTGGGGTGAATTCTGCACACCAATGGGGGAGGCCAAGGCAGGTGGCCAAGAGAGGAGGGGCTAGGGTGCCTGCTCGCGTCCTCTGCTGCTTTTATGTGCAACGGAGGCTCCAGGAGCCCCTGGCTCTCAGCTCTGGGCGGGCATCACCATCCTGAGTCTGGCTGGACAGGAGCTATTTGAGAATGATTCATGGATGTAATTAAGCCTCCCCCCACCATCCCCTAGTGTGGGCCTGGAACAGGGTCAGGTGCAGGTGTGGGAGCCCTGCCCAGCCTGTCCTGCAGGGTTGGGTTCAGCCTAGGGCCCCCTGGCCCAGCACAGCCTACCACCGCCTAAGGGCGCCTAGCCTCAATCTGTAAGACCTGGAGCAAGACAGGGCTGAGCTCAAATCCTGAGAGGCACCAGAGCTGGGGCTTCCTCTTCTTCCTCTTACTCCCCAACTCCTGGGCTGAGGAGCCATCCTCTGCACTCATAAGCATGCCATGTGTACGCACCCACACGCAATGCAGGCCAGCCCTCAGGCATCCGGCTGCAGCAGGCAACATGCATGCTTCCCCATCACCCTTGACATGTGAGGTGGCATTACATCCAGATCCTGCAGACCCCCTCCCTGGTTGGTGTGTGAAGCATGCACACTTGTGCATAACCCCACCCAGCCACTGGCATATAGAAGAGCACACACAAGCCAGACACATTAATGAGCAAGTGTGCAAGTGAACCTGGCTCCTGATGGGGCAGGAATCAGATGTTCTTGCTACCCCTGAGGAAGGAAACCTGGTCTGGCAGCCTTCTGTGAAGGGAGAGGGAGCCCCCAGGGTCACAGCGTGGCAGAGCACAAGCCGCCACCCAGCAGGCACACCCTTGTGCACACAATGTCATTCTGAGGCTTTCCCCTTTTCAGGTGGGTGGATCTTGGGGGTGTCCACCCAGAACAGGCTTCTGAGCTCACTGAACAGGTCCAAGTCTGCCAGCCGTGGCTCAGCTCCCTGGCAGAGCTGGAGAGGGGAAGGGAAGACTGAGGAAGGGGCATCATGGTCTCTAAGACTGGCTCAAAGTTCAGTACCTTCCCTTCTAACACCTGCAGCCATACCTGCAGTGAGGACAGGAAGGAGAGGGAGCAGCCTCTCCTGTTTCCCTGACAGACTGGGAAGCTGAGGTCCACACCCATCTCATCCAAACCCAGGGCCCCAGTCCCCGATCCAGTCATTTCCACGTGCTGGCATCCTATTAGCTCTGCCATCGCCTCCGCCTGGAAGGCCCTAGGACCTGGGCCTGCCACCCTGCTCAGGTTAGGAGTGTCCAGAAGCAGCTGGGCTCTGCCTCCTCCCTCCACCGTGAATCCCTGAAGACTGGATGGATCTACCTTCCCCCAAGCACATCGGCGGCACTGGCTTGGCTGGGCCTCTCCTCTTATGGCCAGGAGCCCCAGCCCCTTAGCCTCTACCAGACAAACTGAGCAGCACACGTGCCCGAGCCGCCCCCCACCCCGCCCTGGCCCCGGCCCCGGCCCCGGCCCCGGCCCCGGCCCCACCCCCACCCTGCAGATTTTTCTGGTTCTTATTAATGTAAATGAAATGAAATCTGCTCAGAGTGTCCTTAATGGAAAGCGTTCCTGGAATTTGTGCACACGTGGTGGTGAGGGGGACACCCTGAGATTAACTCTTGTGCAGCCAGACCCAGACTAGTCAGGCTGTGGTGACGGGGGCTGGGGTGGGGATTGGTGGGGACCAGGACATTCACTCATCCCCTCCCAGAACTGTGTCCTGACAACATCAAGGATGGCACAGGCTCATCCATATTCTACCCCCTGCCCTGGGACCAGCTGGACAGGTCCGAAAGTGCCTCAGAGCCTCAGGGGAAGGTGATCTTGACAGGAAACAGGGAGCCCTGGAAGGCCTTGATCAAGGAGGAGGCTGGCCAAAGACAGGGGCATAGGGCTGGAGGGGAGAGTTGACAGACTATGCATCTTGTCCTCATCTGGCTCTACCCTGATTTTGAAGGGGGACCCAGGCAGACCCTGCCTCTCTGGACCACCCTACACAGAGAAGGCCCAGCCTCTGAGATCCCCTCCCCCAGCCCCTGCCCACCGCACTCCTGAAACAGATCTGCCAGGATGCTCATCTTCATGACTATGGGACAAGAAGGGGGAGTTTGAGACCCCAGAGTGGATGCCCAGGGCCGCTGGCTGCAGGGGATGGGGATGGAAGAGACTGGCCCGAGCTGCTTCGTGCCCACCCCCCGTCCTGCCGCTGTGTCCTCCCCACATCTGGATGCTTGTTCTGGCACAGCCCCCAGCCTGGCCCAGCGGAGCCGCAGCCGCATTCTGCTGCCTCGTGGCCAGGACAGGGATGTCTGCTTCATTGGCGGGGGTAGGGAAGAGTCTAAGATTTCAATTTCTCCCAGGTGTGGCTCAGTCTGGAGGGTGCCTTGGGGAGGCTGGCTCAGAGGCCGGCACCTGGGGCGGGGGCTGTGCGGGGGGGGAGGGGGCCACCGAGGGGGTCTCAGGGAGGAAAAAGGGCTCAGAGTGGGAGGTCCCTGGGAGGAGACAGGGGCTCTGTGAGGGGCAGGGGACTCAGGGAGGGGGGTTAGAGAAACAGGGGGCTTAGGGGGCAGGAGCTCCAGGAGGAGGGCTGGAGGGGCAGGAGGTTTGGGGGGTTGGGAGCTGAGGGCTCAAGAAGAGGATTGAGGAACACGGGGCTTTGGGAAGGGGGTTGAGGGGGCAAGGGGTTTGTGGGGGTTGGAAGCAGGGGCTTGGGGAGGAAGGTTGGAGGGAGAAGGGACTCAGAATGCGACTGACTTCACTGGGGGACAATGGGCTGCCAATCCTTCCACCCATACCGGTCAGGTGGCTGGGGGAGGGGCGCTGACCCACTTAGCTGCCTCTCCCCCAGGCTTCCACTAATGAGCGCTCTGGGCTTTGGGAGGCAGCCTTCCCCCCAAGGCTGTGCCTCAGGCCATCCCTTCCCCCACAGCCCCTCATTATCTACTGGGGGTGTTCATTAGCTCAGGCATCCCCCCCTTATCTACAGCTGCACTTGCCTGTGGCAGTGAGGAGGAGGCCCTAGGCCCCAAAATGCGCCCTCTTTGCCCCTAGTTCCCCTACGCCCCCAGGACTGGGGAAACAAAGGCTACCAGATTGCTGTTGTGCAGCTCAGCTCTGAGCAGAGCTTTGATTCCACCTGTGGGTCCCCCAGCATGCCAATGAGGGGGGTGCTGTGGCGAAGCTCACAGGAGAGCTAGAACCCAGGTGCTGGCAGACTTCCAGTGGGAAGTCTGCTCTGCTCACCCCAGGGGCTTCCAGTACCTGTGATCGGGAGTCCCATTCGGCAAGGAAAGGGGTTCACAGAGGGTGAAGTCCTGAATGTGTGGGGAGCACAACTCTGAGGGATGCAGAGTAGGGGGCAGCACAGTTCTGGGGAGGAAGGTGTGGGGTCAGAAGGGATGGTGGGAAGAGGGGAGAGGGCCCTATGGGGCATGGCTTCTCATGGACACAGCTCTGCAGGAACAGACAGCGCATCTGCAGGAGCGCAGCTCTGGGAGGGCGATGTAGGGGGAGCACAGAGTGCGGGCACCATCTGGGGGAAGGATGAGGGTGGGGAGCACGGCTCTCGAGGATGTCCTATGGGAGGACAGTCCAGGGAGAAGCCCGCCTGTCTCCCACAGCCTTGGCCTCTTCAGACTCCTCCCCCACATTCCTGGGGTGCATGGGGAGGTTGGCTTGCTGGATTATGCCCAAGTCCCTGAGGCTCCCTCTGATTCTGTCCCGCTGTCCATCTGTCCTCCCTCCCCAGGGATCCCAAGGCCCAGGTGGCACTCTCCCCTCACAGTCCTCTCATTAGGGATGGGCTTTGAGATCCTTCAGCAGCATCTGCCCCCACCCCCACCCCCATCACCAAGCCAGCTGCAGGCCTGGCCCCTGGAGCCTGATAAATATTTATGATGAGATAAGCATGATAGGCCAGAGCCCAGCCCAAACCTTTGTCCTGGGAGCAGAAGACTGAGGCAGGACTTGAGCTTCCAGAGGCAGGCTGAGTCTCAGGGCTGGGGTAGGGGGAGGCCTGACTGTGTAGGTCTCCTGGGCTCTACCTGGGAGGGGGTCAGGATGGGACAGGGCTCAGGAGCCGGGGATCCTGAAGGGGCTGCCTCCAAGGTGCCACCCTGGCCAAGGTGGCTCCCCCCTACCCCTTGCCCAGCCTGTTTCGATGCTGCCTGTCTGCACTGCACGGCTGGGTCTGTTGGGACAAGGCCAGCTGGCCTTCTGTACTTGCTGCCACCCTGGCTTCTGACTTCCTCCAGGTCTTGGTGACTTCAGGAAGCTCCCAAACCAAGACTACCCTGACCATTGGGTCTGGAGCCAGGCTGGCAGGAGGGCCACCTTGGTACCCCTCTGAGGTACTGAGGTACTCCAGCCTCCTTGCTATAGGCCCCAGGGCTCTCCTGTCCCCAACCTAGGACAGGTTCCCATGGGCCGGCCCACCTTCCCCTCCATTTATCCCCTAAATATCTCCCCCTCTAGGTGCCAGAACCAACAACAGGAGGGTCTGGGCACTCCATGAGCAGGAGGCCGAGTGCTGCTGCAGGGAGGGTGACACTGTCCTCAGCGGGCCTGAGCATTAGTAGGCTCTGTACCCCAGTGCTGGCCACATCCTGGACCTTCATGAGGTTCGCTCCCAAGCCAGGGCAGGGTCACCTCTTAATACACACACACACAGCCAGCTCTGTCACGTGGGGAAAAAGAGAGACCAGAGGAAGAAAGCAGCCAGTGTGGGGTAAACAGGCATCGGGGGAAGGATACATGTATGTCTCCCAGGCTCTCGGCCAGTGGAATGTGGGTAAACATTGGTGCTCTCAAGACATAATATTGCCCTTGGGTCGTGGATGTATACATGGCATCTAGAACATGATGAAATACGATACACTAGGCTGGGCACAGTGGCTCATGCCTGTAATCTCAGCACTTTGGGACGCTGAGGCGGGTGGATCACCTGAGGTCAGGAGTTCGAGACCAGCCTGGCCAATATGGTGAAATCCCATCTCTACTAAAAATACAAAAAATTAGCTGGGCATGGTGGCACATGTTTGCAGCTACTCAGGAGGCTGAGGCAGGAGAATCACTTGAACCCAGGAAGCAGAGGTTGCAGTGAGCCTAGATTGCGCCATTGCACTCCAGCCTGGCAAAAAGAGCAAAACTCCATCTTGGGAAAAAGAAAAAGAAAGAAATACGATATACTCAGGGCACGAGTGAAAATTGTATGGGAATGTGGTAAATAAGACACCCAGGGCAGAGTTAGGTCTTGTATTAGGGGCATGGGTATATGCTGCCCTTAGGACACACTGAATTCCTGCTGAAGTCTGGATGACTGCTGAACCCAGTGTGGGGTTGTTGACACACGTAGCAACAGTCCTTAGGGCTTTCAAAGCAGCCCAAAGCAAACCAAAAAGGGAACGTCATGGATGGTGAACCCAGCAAGCCTCTGGCCATTCCTGGACCAGGAGTTGGGGTCCAGGTGACTCATGGGGACACCCATGGATTCCAAATCTGCCCACAGGGTGAAGTCCTCACTCCTCAGAAGGCATCCAGCCCAGCTCTGCCAAGCAGGGCTGATGGCTGGAGATGAGGAGCAGGGTCAGCCTAAAGGAGGCCCAGGGAGGAGCCCCTACCTCCCTCACCCTCTGGCTTAGGCAGCCTGGGAGCCGCCTGTCCGAGCTCTCCAAGAGAACCTTCAGGTCCATTGGGTGCAGGGCAGAGCCAGCGTGGGTGTGTCCTCAGCTCTGGGGAACCTCTCGCCTGAGGTTCCAGGTGCTCCTGTGTGTTTGGATATAGGCCCGGGCTACTATGGGGCACCATTTGTAGTCTCTGGGGCTGCAGGGGCTGCACCCCACATGGCATGGTCCTGGTGGGAGAGAGGGTGAAGGTGGAGACCGACACAGGCTCCAGGCCAACCTGGCTTAGGAGCAACTTGAGAGTTCCTGCTCTGGACAGGGATCTCAGCCACCTTGGGGCAAGTAGTCCATGGAGGCTGGAGGGCCCCAGTTCCAGAGAGTGTGGGCACTTTCTTTTTTGTTTGTTTGTTTTTTGTTTTTTGAGATGGAGTTTCCCTCTGTTGCCCAGGCTGGAGTACAGTGGTATGATCTTGGTTCCCTATAATCTCCACCTCCTGGGTTCAAGTGATCTCCTGCCTTAGCCTCCTGAGTAGCTGACGGTACAGGAGTGTGCCACCATGTCCAGCTAATTTTAGTAGAGACGGGGTTTCACCATGTTGGTCAGGCTGGTCTCGAACTCCTGACCTCAGGTGATCTGCCCGCCTCAGACTCCCAAAGTGCTGGGATTACAGGTGTGAGCCACTGTGCCCGGCCCACGTGGGCACTCTCCATCTCCTTAAGGTCTCTGTGTGTGTGTGTGCCCATGCATGTGAGCAAGAGGAGTAGTCTGGGTACACCAAGCCCTCACTCCCTCCTGGGATCAGGACCACCCCCTACCTTGTATGGTAAACGTACCTGATAGCAATAGCTTAAGCGTACCCGGAGAATGACCCTGTATGGAGGTGCACCTAAATGCGTGTTCTGAGCTAGGGAATGAGGGAGTGGCCAACCCAGAGATTCATTCCTTATCTATGAGGAACATTTGAGCCCCCATCCTGGCCTATGGTACAAGGCCATACAGGGGATTGAAGCCTAAATTTTAGGTTAATTGAAGGTTGCCAGGTGGAGGTCATGGGGAGAGGGTGTTGAGTGAAAATGCTCTATAAACCACATGCTGTTCAAAAGCAGCTGCAGTTCTCCTGTCCAGCCCAATGCCACTGGACGTTCCCCCCGTATGTAAGTCTCCAGTCAAACCCCATGTTTTTTTTTTTCTTTGAGACATAGTCTCACTCTGTTGCTCAGCCTGGAGTGCAGTGGCACCATCTTGGCTTACTGCAACCTCCACCTCCCAGGTTCAAGCAATTCTCCTGCCTCAGCCTCCAGAGTAGCTGGAATTATAGGTGCATGCCACCACTCCCAGCTGATCTTTGTATTTTTAGTAGAGACGGGGATTTTGCCATTTTGGGCCAGGCTGGTCTCGAACTCCTGGCCTCAGGTGATCCACCCACCTTGGCCTCCCAAAGTGCTGGGATTACAGGCATGAGCTATAGTACCCAGCCTCCCCATGTCTGATTTGCTAGCTCTGAGTCTCTTCTTTGGCTTTTTTTTTTTTTTTGAGGCAGAGTTTCTCTCTTATTGCCCAGGCTGGAGTGCAGTGGCACGATCTCAGCTCACTGCAACCTCCGCCTCCTGGGTTCAAGTGATTCTCCTGCCTCAGCCTCCCGAGTAGCTGGAATTACAGGCGCCTGCCACCACACCTGGCTAATTTTTTGTACTTTTAGTAGAGATGGGGATTCTTCATGTTGGCCAGGCTGGTCTCGAACTCCTGACCTCAGGCAATCCAGCCACCTTGCCCTCCCAAAGTGCTGGAATTATAGGCACGAGCCACTGTGCCCGGCCTTCTTCAGCCTCTTGAAACTGCCTTCCCTATTGAGGTTGACAGGGGCTCGGCACGACATACCCCCAGCCTAAATCCAGCCTTAGTGGTTCCCTTTCCAGCTGCCATTCCAAGGGCCTTAGCGCTGCCAGGATGGTTTTTATGCCATGGGCAGTCAGGACCCTGGAATTTGTTAACCTGGGTTGACCTAGTCTCATGGGGAGGCAGGATCTTGAAAGGGCAAACCTGGGCCAATCTCCCTCTCCCAGAGCTGGGCCTAGCAGCTTGGGCGGGTGTAAGCCCCTTCTGGTCTCAGTCTTCCTGCCTGTGATGAGGTAGTTGGACTGCGAGAGCCCCTATCCAAGGTACTGCCTTGCCCTTGGACAGAGGGAGCCCAGGCAGGAATGTCTCCTCCTCCCTTTCACCCATCAGTTCACAGCCCCCTGGAAGAGCAGGCCAAGCCAGCCTCTTGAGAGAAGGCAGGAGGCACAAGAGTGCCTTGGGTTTGTTCTTACTTCTCCAGAGTCAGGCAGCATCTCCTTTTTGGTTCCTCTCCCTAGCCCAGGTAGCCCCAGGGTTTACCCAGCCCACCTGGGCAGCCCAGGAGGCAGCAGCCCGCCCGAGGCTCCAGTATCCCCTCGGAATTCCTGTGCCCAGGCCATGTTCTCAACAGAAGAGAAGCTTGGGGGTGGTTCTGGAAATTTGGATTTTATTTATATTATTACTCTTTTTTTGAGACAGGTTCTTTCTCTGTCACCCAGGCTGGAGTGCAGTGGCACAAACATGGGGTTCACTGAAGCCTTGACCTCCTGGGCTCAAGCTATACTCCCTGCTCCCAAGTAGCTGGGACTACAGGCATGCACCACCATGCCTGGCTAGTTGTTTATATTTTTTGTAGAGACGGGGTTTCGCTATGTTCCCCAAGCTGATCTCGAACTCCTGAGCTGAAGCCATCCTCCCGCCTTGGCCTCCCAAAGTGTTGGGATTACAGGTGTGAGCCACCACGCCCCCGGTGGAATCTAGATTTTAACAAGTCAGCTTGAAGCTGGCAAGCTGGGAGAGTGGATACCCCCAACTCCCTCTTTGCTGATTTCCTGCATGTGGGGGTGCATGTGAGCATGCAGGCAAACACACACACACATATGCGCACACACACGTGCGCACACACACACACACACAGCCAGATCTCCAAGGCCACAGGCAGCCCATATCATCTCCAAACCTCGGAAACACTAATGCATTAATGGAAGAGCCACAATGCTCCCGGGTGTGTCTAACAAGCATCTTGTGGCGTCACTGGGCAACCCAAGAGACTGACTCTGATGGTAGAATGTCAGGCCATGGGGCCAGTGAGCCTGAATGTCCAGCCGCTAGCATGGGGACTGTGGGTGTGAGAGGGTCAGTTGGGACCCAGTGGCTCCACAGGTCAGTCCTGAGCCTGAACCACAACCTGTCAAATGTCAACTATGGTTCTGGCTGCCGGGCTGTTTGGGGCTTCCTGAGAGTATCCTCAGTAGTGGCAGAACAGGACCCTTTCTGTTCCTCCCTGGGACCTCACACCAAATCAGGAAGAGGACAGATCTCCTCCTCTAGCCCTGGAGGCTAGGTCCTTGGAGGAGATGACTGTCACCTTGAGGAGCCACCCTCCAGGTGTGTGGCCATACTGGTGTGTGTGGCCACCGGCCAGGTGCATACAGCAACCCTCCAGGTGTGTGTAGCTGCCTTCAGGGTATTACATGGAGCTGATCTCTGGCCATGCGCTTCTTTTTTTTCTTTTTTTTTTTGGGTGGGGGGATGGAGTTTCACTCTTGTTGCCCAGGCTGGAGTGCAATGGTGCAATCTCAGCTCACTGCAACCTCCGCCTTCCAGGTTCAAGTGATTCTCCTGCCTCAGCCTCCCAAGTAGCTGGGATTACAGGTGCACACCACCACGCCCAGCTAATTTTGTATATGTAGTAGAGACAGGATTTCACCATGTTAGCCAGGCTAATCTCAAACTCTCGACCTCTGGTGATCCGCCCGCCTTGGCCTCCTAAAGTGCCGGGATTACATGCGTGAGCCACTGTTCCTGACCTAATTTTTGTATTTTTAGTAGAGACGGGGTTTCACCATGTTGGCCAGGCTGGTCTCGAACTCCTGACCTCAGGTGATCCACCTGCCTCAGCCTCCCACAGTGCTAAGATTACAGGTGTGAGCCACCATGCCCAGCCTGGTCATGTGCTTCTTCTTTCTTAGGACCATGACCAATGACACTGACTCCCAGCCTGTCACTCCCTGAGGTCAGGAGCTGAGTTCCATGGTTTCCAAGCCCCACGGTCTGGCTAGTTAGGAGCCCAGTTAAGCAGGCTCATTACTCCACCCCAGGCTTCCAGGCTGGAGATGGTGCCAGATAGGGGTGGGTGGTGGGAGCTAGGGGATTACTCCCAACAATCCATTCTCCTGTGACTCCACCGCCAGGGAGAAGGGGCCCAGCCTGGCTTTCTGCCCCCTGGAAAGGTAGGGGTGAAATTATCCCAGGCTGGATAGTTCCCCACCCCCAACTGCTCTATCCAAGCCCAGCCTCCTCTGTTAACCCCCTCCAGCCACATCCCAAATCCCCAATCCCAGCAGCAGACCTCGGTGTTTGCCTGTTGCCATGGTGATGGGATGCACCTTTCTGTTACTATGGCAACCAGCCAGTGGTTTTTAAAATTCAGTTGAGGTAATTTCCACCCCTCAATCCTCATCTTCAGACACCTCGTTTCTTCTTTCTTCTCTGAATCTTAGAAGGATGGTGGGAGGGGGGCCTGTAGCCACCAGCCAGAGGTGGAGGGTCAGAGGGGCTGGTGGGAAGACTTGGGCCAATTCCTCCCTGACTCCTCTACCCAGACTAGATCCAGAATAGGACAGCTTCCTCCCCATTCCCTTCCCAGGCCCTTATCTATGGGGAAAAGATAAGAGCTTCACATCTCTTGGCAGGCAGAGGCCAGCACACCTGGGAGGTCCAGGTGATGGTGCGGCCAATGTGGCCCTGTGCCCACGCAGGAGCAGGGAGAGTCAGCAGGGGTCCTCCTGGTCCTCCCCACTGTGTCCCCAGGGCTCATCTGGGGATCTCGGGACACTGGGGATCAGACCCTGGGATCTCAGGGCACAGATGTTGTTTGTGCTGTGTCCTGGTGCTAAGGAGCTTAGCTCAGTGGAACCCCAGGTTGACGGATTTGGACAGAGGGCCTCTGAGAAGGCTGGCGGGAAAGGGGGTGCACACACTGTCCAGTACCTCCCCTCCCCCTGCTGGAGCTCTCAGTCTGTGGGCACCCGCTTCATGAAGTCTAGGCATTGTAAATTCATGAGGACCAGCACCCCTCCCTGCCCCCACCTGCCTCCTGGCTGGAGAAGAGGAGCTGACAGCCCAGGACAGGCAGGTAGATGCATCCTGTCTCCCCACCCCACCAGCAAAGCGGGCTGGGACTAGGGGCAATGGAGCCCCAGATGCCATGCACTGCCCAGTCCTCGTCTGCAGGTAACTCTTCCCCCACTTGACTTGTCTCTAGCAGTCGGATTCTCCCACAAATGGGACCTCCCACAGGGAAGAGGTTTTAAGGAGGGAGGATCTGGGAGAGTCCTGTGGCAGGGATGCCTCCCCACCTGCCCCCACCTCTGACCTGGGCATGTTTTCCCGTCCTACCCATCAGTCGGGGAGGGGCCCTTCCATCTCACGATGGACGCTGAGCATTGCTGTAACTCTGACAGCCCCACACCTGGTTCCCCAAAGCCAAGGACTACAGGGCCATCACATGGGTGTCAGAGCCAAAGGGAAGTCACTTCTTGCCTCCCTGTCCCTTAGACACACGGGCCAAGACCCTATAGCTACAGCCCTTCTGGGGTACAGATGAGCCAGCCAACCTTGAGAGGCGACAGAGAACCCCTGGGTGAGGCCCTGCCCACTCCCACTCCTTGCCCAAGGCAGGGATGTCCCAGAGACAAGTTGATTTGTTTGGGGTAAGCATTGTCCTCCCCAGTCTCTTTTACAGAACAACAGCCCCGGAGTCCACTCCACCTGGGGAAGGGGGTCCCTACTGCCTGCCCACCGAGGCCCCACAAAGCCATCACAAGGGTCCACAAGTGCCTGAACACCTGGGTCTGCAGCACCCCCACGTGCAGGATAGTAAAGTCTGTGTTTGTCACTTTTCATGAGTTATTATTCCCACCAGCCCTGTAGGCTCCACCAGCCCAGACAAAGCCACAAGGTTCTCCATGGTAGGCAGCGTTAATTCTTTTCTGTCCTGCTGCCAGCTGGTGGGAAGGGTGAGGGAGGAGGGGTTACTGGGACCCCTGGTAGGAAGGTCGTGGGGCCCAGAGCTGGGGCAAGGATGGAGGAGTGCTGTGCCAACCCACCCACCACCACCTGCCCACTGTTCTTTCTACCCCTGCTCCTCCCAAGCTCCCAAACCAGAGAAGCCCCAGGCTAGGGCTGGGGAGGAGGGAGCCCAGCCCAAGCCATAGGTGAGTGTGGGGATGTCCCATGTAGGGAACCCCAGTCCTGAGCTTTCCCTCCCCTCTCAGCAAGGGGTCCAGCAGCTGGGCAAGCAGAGGGGGATGCTTATCTCCCAGGTCCCTCATAACCTTCTTGGGTTGTGGAACCCAAGGAAGGCCAGACTCCCTTCTTCCCCCAGCAATCTGTGGCTCCCCGGCTCTCCAGACAGCTCCCAATATCACGGAGCTGATCCTGAGCCCCACTACAGCTCCCCCAAGGCCTCCATGCTTGAGACCCTATGGCTGAAGTCCTGGGGGTCAGGGGTGCTGGGGGTTTGTCATGTGAGCAGCAGGCATCTGGTCAACCCCTCTCAGTGTGGCTGGCTTGTGCTTGGCATCAGCTAAAGCAACAGCTAGCTGGGGCAGGCCCTCCAAGAAGGTTGGCTGGCCCTGGCAGGCTTGTGCAGCACTGGAGACCCTGTCCAGTCAGACAAGGAGTGCAAGTGAGAGAGAGACCAGAAGGGCGCAGGGCTGATGCAAGCCCCTTTGCTGGGGCAGGACAGAGGTCAGCAGGGTGGGAATGGAGACAGCTCCATCTCGAACACCTGATGGCTTAGGTTCTGGCACGGCCTAGACTCCTGGCACCGTTTTTCCTTTAGGGTCAGAGCCAGCAACCTGCCCCCCACATCCTATGTATCCATATCATGAAGGTGGCGGGCTTCAAATTCCACCAGGCCAGTGTTCCTAGACTAGCCAGGAATTCAACATCAAGAAACTTGAATTGCTCTGTCTTAGTGGAGCAGGGTCCCTGGGGCTCCAGGATCAGGTATCAAGGCCCAGAAGTCTTCCTCCCAAGGAAGCACTTAAAAAAGAAGTGGAGGAAGGGCCCACGCTGTTTATAGCCTGTGTGATGTGCCAGCCCAAACCCAGGACATATGGCCTTGTTCTTGGGGCAGCCTCCTGCCAGTCAAGACATGAACATCCCAGCTTTAGAGCTGGGAAACTCAAAGGTTCAGAGAGGACGGGAGATTTGTCCAAAATCCCACAGCTCATTATCTCCCCAGCCTGGGAGCTGGACAGTGGGGCCAGGCGGCATTGCCTAACCAGGGCACAGGGAGGAGGCACTGATTCAGGTCGCCAAGGCAGGGCTCTCCACCAGCACAGGGGGGTAGAATGGGCCTCCTGGTAGGGAGTGAGGGCCCAGTTCCCACGGCGTGGAGCTGAGGCTTTCAGAGGATCTGTCAGCGTGGGTAGGGGTGGTTGCTGAGGGGTGGGGTATATATGCTGTACTGTTAGCTGCTTAGGTGACCCCGGCACACAGACAAAGAGGAGACCAGAGTTGGGAGTATGGGGGGTACTTGGGGGGCATTGAGGTGGTCCCCGCTGCTGGCTGACGGGGCTGAAGATGAGCAGCTGAGGAGGCCCTCCTAGCACATCTGACAATACTGTGCTCCCTGAACCTCCGGAAGCAACCCTGGTGTCAACAGCCCACCTTGGTCGCTTGAAACATTGACAGGCCACCCATCCCAGGTCTCTCAGGTGCCTCTTTCCTTGCTCCCAGTCCTGTCTTCCAGAAAGATTCCGAGCTCCCTGCAGGCAGAAACCATATCTGGCTCATGTCCACCACCCACACCCCTCTCCCTGACCCCCCTACCCTGGGGCCTGGGAAAGGGAGGGGCACACAGGCTGTTCTGTGAGGCAGTGAGTGAGTTTTCCGTAGAGCTTTGGAAATGTACCTTGTGGTCGTCACTAGGTCAGGTGACTGAGCTTTTACCCAGGGTTGCCAGAATCTGGGGACCAAATGTGACTGAGCCAGAGGTGGTGGCCGTCCTCCTAGAGCTGAGTCTCCTGGAAAAGGAGGAAAAAGCAGATAAAGAGTGGTCCGACCTCCGATGGGGCCACAGGAGTTGTGAGATACAAGGGAGGGACTGGGGGCTTTGAGGAGAAGTCCCTGAGCTGAGCTAGCTGGGTCCAGGGGTCTCCAACTGCAGCCCAGAGCAGGAAGCTATATGAGGACCTGGGAGGAGCCCCTTATGGCTGAAGCGGTCTAGTCAGGCTTTCTCTGAGAGCTGGTCTCAGGGGAAGAGGATGAAAGGGAGCTCTGAGGAGAGGTGCTGGGGGAGCTCCCTGTCCACCACGGACAGCCTAGGGACATGCAGCCGGGATGTGGCAAAGGCAGGGCCCTGGGTCACTGCCTGTCAGGAATCTGAAGCACAGGCCAGCTCAAATCTCACTGGCAGCAGGCTCCACACATCTCCCCGGAGACTGAGAATGCAACCAGGGAGTGATCAGAGGACATTCAGGCCAGGAACATTGGAGGTGCAGACTCAGGGGGTACTTGTCACCTCAGCCTGGTCTGAACTCAGCTGTGTCACTTCCCAGCAGGCACCCCATTCCCAGGGACTGGATTATCTTCCCCCAGGGCCTGCCGGGGTAGCCCCGGATGCCCTAGCCCGGCATACACCTGCCCCACTGCCTACTCCTCCCACAGTGTCAGTTCCCTCACATCTGGGCAGGGGAAGCCTGCTTTTCAACAGCTGCCAAAACAGACCCAGCCTCCTTCTTTGCAAACTGTCTGCCCAGCTCAGGCTGCCTGAAGTGACCATGGGGCTGGGGCCCTCAGTGGGGTGGGATTGGGGAAGGTGAGGGAGGAAGCCCCTCAGCCCTGCTCTGGAGCTCCCATGAGCTCCGCAGCTGTCCATTGCCCCAATCTTGCCTGATGACCACATGGACCTCTGAGCCCCCAGCCTCATGGCTGACCACTGCCTGCCCGCATTCAGCCAGGCTGAGGTTCTCTTGGGCCTTCCCCAGACAACCTGTCTCCTCTTCTGGCCTTTGCTTCCCTGCAGAGACTCTTCCCACGGCCCTGCATTCCCCACCACCACACCGGCTGAGCCGAGCTGTCTTTCCCAGTGTCCCAGTGCCCACCCCCACCCCTATGGCAAGGACAGGCTCTCACACCAGGGGTGCACCATAAGCATCGTCACCCCTGGCCATGACTCTCCAGGACAGGTGCTCTCAGGGATGATGCCTGACCACCTGGGACCAGCTGTGCTCCCTCCTGCTCCTCCAGCCCTGGCTCCAGTCCCCTTGGCTTTACCAGGCTCTGAAGGCCTGACCTAGACTCAGGCGCCCATCTGAGGCCCACACAGCCCAGCTGTGCCTGCCCTCGCCCACCTGGAGAAGGAAGGGGCTGGCATATCTTCTTTCCCCACTCCCCTCACATCTGGAATTGGCCTTGTTAGGGGGCCCTGTGATGGGGAGAGGAGGGAGGGCAGCCTGGCTAGGTCTCAGAGCTCTCTCAGCTGAGAAGTGGGGATGATTGTCCCCCCAGTCTATGGAGTGTGGGGCTGCTGTGGACAATGGGATCTGGGCCTCTGCTGGGAGGTGTTGACCTCAATGCCTCTCTCCCTGCCTGACTTCAGTGCTCTCTGTATCCTGATGGAGACTTTCTGACAGCGCAGGGGGTGGGTTGTGGGGTCCTGCTGCCTGTAGAGCTGTGTGTGAGCTCCTCAATGGCCCAAGGGTACACAGGGGTCTCTGACTGTACCCTTCCTGTTAGACCTTGTGCCAGTGGGGAGTGAGAGTGTACCAGCCCCTCCCTCTGGGCACTCCAAAATGCACCCCTTGGAGAGAGAGTATACCCCTCAAAGTTCATTTCCCATTTCCTGTGAGTCAGGTCTCAACCTGACAGGCATCCTCTCTCACCTCCCAATCACCATTTCCTTCCACCCTTTCCCCCTTTCCCCCACTTAATCAGAATCTGCCCCCACCCCCACAGAGTGACTTCCCCTCCTGGCTTCTCATTCCCCCTGCAGTGGGGAGGGGCCAACATCCCCAGCTGCCTGCCTCCCTGCAGACCCTGTCTTCTCCCCTCTGCCCTTCAGGGAGCCCTACCCCATCCTGAAGTACTCCACCTTTCTGAGTCCCCTCTCCAACCTGGGGTTCAGTGTCCCGGGGACCCCACCCCCAGCAAACTTGGCTCCTTTCAGCTCCCCTCCCTTGTGGGCAGAGGCAGGGCGTTCAAGCCCATTTAATCTTGGCAGAATGCAATTTCCTGCTTCAGGGAGCTGGCGGGTTTAGGAGGCTTAATGAGGGGGGAGGGGGGAGACAGGGAAGAAGAGAGGCTGAGACGGGGCTGGGAGATGGAGATGGAGAGTCCCTGAGAGGGCTGGTTGAGGAAGTCTCGGGGATGCGTGTCTTTGGGGGTCACCCTGGGGTCCTTGGGATCACACAGGGGTCAGCTCTTCTGTGTCAGGCTCTCACTGGTAGGTCAGGGGCCCCTGGGCGAACCTCCCAGCCCCAACTCTGTGGGGTGTGAATGGGGGGAGGGGAAGGGGCGTCAAAGTGGCTCACTGTCATCAAGAAGAGGGCGGGGGTAATGAGATACGTGCCTGTGTGCACGGACAGGCGGGGGGACATGCACCTCTACGGCCAAGGGGGTGAGAGGTGCAGGTCCCAGTGCGAAGGCTGGGGAGGGGTCCTGGGGAAAATGTGCAGCTGGAGGTGCTGGGTGGACTGGACACTTTGGGTGGGTCCCATGGCAGGACAGAGGGTGTAGCTGTAGCTGGCAGCCCCAAGACCCCCAGGTGGTAGAATGGGCAGCCAGGCTGGAATTTCAGCCCCAAATGGGATGCTTATCTGTATGCTGCCACCAAGGAGGCAGAGACGATAAAGGACAAAGGGGCCTCTGAGCTGCCGGAAGCCCCACACCTGGTGGGGGCGGGGTAGCCAAGAGCCCTGCCTAACACCTGGAGCACAGACAGCTCCTGGGGGAGATTGGAGACCCTGCCTACAACCCACCTGACCCCCTGATGGCACCCCTACCGCTCTATCCCCCAAACTGGCTCAGCAGATCTGTTCCCAGAGAAGCCCTTAGAGGAGCCGCAGCCCATCGGGGCAGGGAATCCCCAGGCAGGGCTTGGGGGAGGGTTAGGGATGGCCCAGGACCATCCCCGAGCCCACTCCTCCTTCTAGGAGTGCTCATTCATGGGGGCCTGGGAGAAAGGCTGGTGAGGACCCTGGGAGGCTGAAGCCCTCAGCTCCTTGGTACCTTGGGCACAGCCTTCTCCCTCAGTATCTGGGCCTCAGTATCTTATGAATTAGGGCACTAGGGCAGGGACTCTGAGGAGTAACCCCTGCCCCCTTGGAAGCAGACAGCTCCTGCTCCTGTACAAGGACCCTCCATGGGTGTGCTTGGATGGCAGCCAGGAGTGCAGAGGAGGATGCTGGGAAACTGGGGAGGGCAGAAGGTATGAGAGGGACCTGGCCTATGGTCTCATGCCCTCGTAGAAGCCTCAAGGCGCACCCGTTTGCCACCCCTCCTGAAAGCAGCTTGTCCTACAGATGGGTTGTCCCAGCCCTCGGGGAAGGATGGGTCTCATTCGACCAACAGAGTCCTCCCAGAGGCAGCAAAGGCCTCCCAGGCTGGCAGTCTCCAGCAGTGCCCAGCCCCAGCCCCTGGTTCCGTGCAGCTCTGCTTCCTGGGGCCAGCTGAGCCTGCCCACCTAGCCTAGGCACCTCCGGCTGGGTCCTCCCCAAGGACTGTTCGAGGGCCCACGTCTGCCTTCACTCTGCTGCTCTGCTGCTCTGTCCAGGCCCCCCTGGCCCTTGGAAGAGCCAGCCCAGGTGAAGCTCATGTGCCACTGCCGCTGCCCTCACCCTATCACCCATCGCTAGGAGGTTGTGAAGCTGCCTGAGTCCTGCCCCAGACAGCACCACACTCTGGCCTCCAGGACACACCATGGCAGGGCATGCCTCCAGGCTCTCCCACCACTGTTCACTCATCCTTCAGGACAGGATATCTGTGATGCGTCCTTTAAGGCCCAGCAGCAGTGTCACCTCCTCTAGGCAGCCTTCCTTCAGTCACCCTCTCAGCCCCAGGGCACCCTCTGCACCCCGTCACCCGGACACCTCCCTGCTGACCTGGGGCTTCATCTTCTTGCCCTACAGCTCCTGGTGCATAATTGTTTACAGGAACTGTGGGCTGGGTGTTGGGGTCAGAGCCAGAGTGGGAGAGCCAGAGTGGGGCTGTCCTATTTAAGGAGGGAGAGAGGTGGGGGCCCAGGAGACCCAGGTGGCCTGCCATTCCCCTGACAACCCACGTGCTGGTCCCTCCTCCACCCGCCCTGGTCCCGCGGAGGACAGTAATGTTGTCTTTGCCTGTGGAGGCTCCGGTGGGTGTAACATGTGTGCTAGGCAGGCCACCATGCGGGCCTGGATGCCCAAAGATCAGAAGCAATGGCAGAAGACAGGGTCAAGGCTGGGCAGTTGAGGACTGCCCCAACCTGAGTGGACCCTTCGGTTGGATGAGAAGATAAATGCGCCCCCACTCTCTCCTGGGGCCGCAACAGAGCAATTCCACAGTCTCTTGTGCCCCAGTGATGGCGTCTACGTCTCCCTGTCATCTACCGGGGAGGGCTGATAAGTCATAACAAAGGTGACTCAGGGAGCCTGCGCCCTACACACTAGATGCTGCTCCGGCAATCTGTGCTCGGTGGCTTGTTTGATCCTTTCGGCACCCTGTGAGGAAGAAACTTGCTCTCATTTAACAGCTGAGGAAACTGGGGGCAAGTGCATACCCATGGGAGGGTGAGAGCCTCATACAGCCAGGCCTGGAGCTGGGGCCCATCATGGGGCCTGCAGGAGGCGTCCATGCACATGCGTGCACATGCACCCCCAGCCCCAGCCTCGTGAGTCCTTCTTCTCTCTTTTCTTTCTTTCCTTCTCCTTCCCTCCTTCCTTCCTTCTTTCCTTCCTTCCTTCCTTGCTCCCTCCCTCCCTCCCTCTCTCTCTCTTTCTTCTTTCTTTCTTTCTTTCTTTCTTTCTTTCTTTCTTTCTTTCTTTCTTTCTTTCTTTCTTTCTTTCTTTCTTTCTTTCTTTCTTTCTTTCTTTCTTTCTTTCTTTCTTTCTTTCTTTCTTTCTTTCTTTCTTTCCACGGGGTCTCGCTCCGTCGTCCAGGCTGGAGTGCAGTGGCGCAATCTTGGCTCGCTGCAAGCTCCACCTCCAGGGTTCACACCATTCTCCTGCCTCAGCCTCCAGAGTAGGTGGGACCACAGGTGCCTGCCACCACGTCCAGCTAATTCTTTTGTATTTTTAGTAGAGACAGGGTTTCACTGTATTAGCCAGAATGGTCTCAATCTCCTGACCTTGTGATCCACCCATCTCGGCCTCCCAAAGTGCTGGGATTACAGGCATGAGCCACCGCGCCCGGCCCTTCCTTCCTTCCATCCTTCCTTCCTCTCTTCTTTTTCTTTCTTCTTTCTTTCTTCTTTCTTTCTTTCTTTCTTTCTTTCTTTCTTTCTTTCTTTCTTTCTTTCTCTCTCTTCCCTCATTCCTTCCCTCCCTCCTTCCTTCTTTTCTTTCCTTTTCTTTCTTTGGGTGTCTTTCTTTCTTTCTTTCTGTCTCTCTCTCTCTCCCTTCCTTCCTTCCTCTTACTTTTTTCTTTTTTTTTTTTGATGGAGTCTCACTCTCTCGCTCAAGCTGGAGTGCACTGGGCTCACTGCAACCTCTGCCTCCCAGGTTCAAGCAATTCTCCTGCCTCAGCCTCCCGAGTAGCTGAGACTACAGGCGTGCGCCACCAAGCCCAGCTAATTTTTGTATTTTTAGTAGAGACAGGGTTTCACCATGTTGGCCAGGCTGCTCTTGAACTCCTGACCTCAGGTGATCCACCTGCCTCGGCCACCCAGAGTGCTGGGATTACAGGCGTGAGCCACTGCGTCTGGTCTCTCTCTTTCTCTTTCTGTCTCTTTCTTTTTCTTTCTTTCTTTCTTTCTTTCTTTCTTTCTTTCTTTCTTTCTTTCTTTCTTTCTTTCTTTGTCTCTCTCCTTCCTTCTTTCCTTCCTTCCTCCCTCCCTCTCTTCCTTACTTTCTCTCTCTTTCTTTCTTTCCTTTCTTCCTTCCTTCCTTCCTTCCTTCCTTTCTTTCTCTCTTTCTCTCTTTCTTCTTTCTTTCATTTTTGAGAAGGATTCTTGCTCTGTCCCTAGGCTGGAGTGCAGTGGTGCAATCTTGGCTCACTGCAACCTCTGCCTCCCGGCTTCAAGCAATTCTCCTGCCTCAGGCTTCCAAGTAACTGAGACTACAGGTGCCCACCACCACACTCAACTAATTTTTGTATTTTTACTAGAGACAGGGTTTCACCATGTTGGCCAGGCTGGTCTTGAACTCCTGACCTCAAGTGATCTGCCCACTTCTGCCTCCCAAAGTGCTGGGATTACAGGTGTGAGCCACCACGCCCAGCCCCAGCCTCATGATTCTGATGTTTGGGTAGGTCGAGTGAGGCCTGGTGAGGTCTGAAGAGCCCTGTGGACAGCAAGGCCAGAGCTGCAGGGCTTCCACCTCTGCCCAGGCTCCACACTTCTTTTTCTTTTTTTCTTTTTTTGAGATGGAGTCTCGCTCTGTCTCCCAGGCTGGAATGCAGTGGCGCCATCTTGGCTCACTGCAAGCTCCGCCTCCTGGGTTCATGCCATTCTCCTGCCTCAGCCTCCCGAGCAGGTGGGACCACAGGTGCCCGCCACCACGCCCGGCTAATTTTTTTGTATTTTTAGTAGAGACAGGGTTTCACCATGTAAGCCAGGATGATCTCGATCTCCTGACCTCATGATCCACCCGCCTTGGCCTCCCAAAGTGCCGGGATTACAGGCATGAGCCACCGTGCCCGGACTTCTTTTTTTTTTTTAAGACGGAGTCTCACTCTGTCACCAGGATGGAGTGCAGTGGCGCGATCTCGTCTCACTGCAACCTCCACCTCCTGGGTTCAAGCGATTCTCCTGCCTCTGCCTCAGCCTCCCAAGTAGCTGGGACTACAGGCATGTGCCACCACACCCAGCTAATGTTTTGTATTTTTAGTAGAGATGGAGTTTCACCATGTTGGCCAAGATGGTCTCAATCTCTTGACCTCATGATCCACCTGCCTTGGCCTCCCAAAGTGCTGGGATTACAGACATGAGCCACCATGCCCGGTTTAGGCTCCACACTTCTGAGAGGCTCAGGTTTCCCTAGATGCCAGGCCCTTTTCTGCCTGGAGTCTATCTCCCAGCCCTTACAGGACGTCTCCAAGGTGTGGGGTCTGGGTGGAGCCCGGGTCCTTAGGCATTCAAATTCCCCTAACTCTAGGCCATCAAAGTCTCCCCTTCTGCCTTTCTGAGGTGGCTCCCATCTCTCAGCTCTAGGCCTGTAGGCCTTGCCTACCACTATTCCAAGACAATTTTGTTGAAATTTCAGGCCAAATTGGGGTGGAGAAATCAGTCTCTGTGGCTGGTGCCAACACAGGGTTGGGAGGACATGAGGTTGCAGAATGAATGAATGACATCTTTTTTTTTTTTTTTTGAGATGGAGTTTCCCTCTTTTTGCCCAGGCTGGAGTGCAGTGGTGCAATCTCAGTTCACCACAACTTCCGCCTCCCGGGTTCAAGAGATTCTCCTGTCTCAGCCTCCCGAGTAGCTGGGATTATAGGCATGTGCCACCACGCCCAGCTAATATTTGTATTTTTAATAGAGACGGGGTTTCTCCATGTTGGCCAAGCTGGTCTCGAGCTCCCGACCTCAGGTGATCTGCCGCCTCAGCCTCCCAAAGTGCTGGGATTACAGGCGTGAGCCACCACACCCAGCATGAATGAATGACATATGACCAAGACACAGTGCATTTGAACCAGGCCAGAAGGACCAGGAGAACCCCGCTAGGGAGACAGGGAAAGGCATTCCTGGTGGGAGAATAGCCTAGGCAAAGGCTTGAGGGCAACATGATAGAAGACATGATGAGGGGTGGCCCTTCAGAAACCATAGAGTGACCTGAGGGCCTCCAGGCCCTGAGGTTTGCCTGGGAGCCCCTCCAGAGATCCCCCTGCTGCCTCTGCCTCGGCCACAAAGCAGGCCAACTGTGCTTTGCTTGTTCTGACTCCGACCTTCCACGCAGACCTTTCAGGGCCCCTGTCTCCCTATCTGTCAAGTGGTATCTTTGTCTGCAGTCTGGCCTGTACTGGGTGAGGGTCTCTGCCTGGGAAGATGTGGAGGCCTCATCCTGGGCCTGTGGGGACAGCATGGGTAGGGTTGGGTTCTCTAGAGTCTAGGACCCACAGCCACGCAGTCCCATCTTTCTTGGCGGGGGGTGTCCTTGATCAGTAGGTGACAAAGGGAGCAGGAACTGACAACTGTCCAGACAGCTGGGAGCCCCAAGATTCCCCCCACAATAAGCCCCATTGTGAGAAAACTCTAGGAGCAGCTAGGGGGATGTTCAGGGATTCAACACAGAATTTCCTCTAAACTCTGGCTGGTGGCAGGGCTCACATGTCTTGTGTCCCCACCTCAGCCCAGCCCACATGTTTTCCTCTTCCCTACCTGAAAGCCACAGGGTGGTAAGGGTCCAGCCTGGACACCGAGCCAGAGATCTAAGCAGGCCAAGGCCCCAGCACTGGGTCCCCTCTCTGAGCAACTAAAACTCCAGCAAGAAACACCCATGTTGTTGAGAGAATAGGCCCCAGCCAGCACTGCCCGGCCCCTCTCTGGAGAACTGGGCCCCCATAGCATAGCCTAGGCCCAACCAGACCCCTGGCTGGGAAACGTGGGTTTCCTGAGGCTATGGTCAACCTAGGGCCTTGGGGTGCTGCCTAAGGTCCCATCTTTGGCCCCCCCAGCAGGTTATGACCCCTCTTGGTCTGGGGTCCATATGTCCTTGGCTATAGAGGGTACTGACCACTGGGCACACTCAGCTGGTGGGGCAGCTGGGGCAAGGGAAGGGTGAAGCCTGAGGCAGTCCAGGGAGGGAAGCTGGGGCTGAGCAGGTGATCTGTGGGACCTGTCCCTCAGGGGAATCTGGGAGTGGCACACCAACCCTGGCCTGGCTCCACCCTCAAATCCAAGCACTGAGACTGGGGGGTTAACACGGGGGGGAGGGTGAATTTCCTCCTGGTTCCAGCCACTCAGATTTCCACATGCCTCCCCTTCCCTGGGCAGGAGCCAGGCGCACAGAGAGAAGAGGAGCACTGAGGACTGCAGAGGGGAGTGGGGTGGGAAGAGGCTAGGCAACCCGGGGAGGAAGATGGTCCCGGGGGTGCTTTAAAAAAAGACAAGGCAGCCGGGTGTAGTGGCTCATGCCTGTAATCCCAGCACTTTGGGAGGCCGAGGTGACAGCTCAGTTGAGGTCAGGAGTTCTAGACCAGCCTGGCCAACATGGCAAAAATCCATCTCTACTAAAAATACAAAAAATTAGCTGGGCGTGGTGGCACACACCTGTAATCCCAGCTATTCAGGAGGCAGAGGCAGGAGAATCGCTTGAACCCGGGAGGCGGAGGTTGTAGTGAGCCGAGATCACACCACTGCACTCCAGCCTGGGCGACAGAGCGAGACTATGTCTCAAAGACAAAAGAAAAGAGGCTGGGCGCAGTGGCTCATGCCTGTAATCCCAGCACTTTGGGAGGCCAAGCAGGTGGATCACGAGTTTAGGAGTTCAAGACCAGCCTGACCAACACGGTGAAAACTGGTCTCTACTAAAAATACAAAAATTAGCTGGGCTTGGTGGCGTGCACCTGTAATTCCAGCTACTCGGGAGGCTGAGGCAGGAGAATCGCTTGAACCTGGGAGGCGGAGGTTGCAGTGAGCCGAGATCGTGCCATTGCACTCCAGCATGGATGACAGAGCGAGACTCTGTCTCAAAAAAAAAAAAAAGAAAGAAAGAAAGAAAAAAGAAAAGACAAGGCAGAGAGGCACAGGCCTCAGTTTCCCCTCAGGGACTATGAGGACTCCAACTGTCAGTGGTAGAGGGAGGGTGGTTGTCTCCCTCTGTAGCAGCATTGCCCCTCTGTGCCCTCTACTGGTGTCCTGGGTAACCTGGACCTGTCAAGGGCTGGGCCAGCCAGGGCTGCTTCTTGAGCCCAGAGACTTCCCTGTGAGCTGTGACCATGACTAAGGTAGGGGCAGGGGGTGGTACACAGTAGGTGCGCAGGCAGGTTGTGGCCACATGAATGCATTCCTCTGGGTGGCAGGAACTAGGTTTCCCTGATTTAGTCTGTGGATGCTGGAGCCAGGCAGGACAGAGTGTGAAGTCTGGATTTATGACCTCTCCCCATGCAGCCCTCCGCAATCCCTTCCTCACCCCTCCTCTGTCTCTTATCCCTCCATCTAGGTTGGTCCCTGCTCCTTCTGGCAGCAAACATGGGCTTTGCAGAAACTTGTCCTGGGATTAAATCTTAAACTGCTGTCTCAGGAGAGTGGGGGAGGGAGACCTACCCAGTGAGCCATGTGTCTGGGGTATATAGAAGCCGGGGAGGAGGCCTCTCTCCCCACCTCAAAACTCCAGATCAGGCCCAATGGATGGGCTTCTAGGGAAGGAGGAGGGAACCTGGCCAAGTCTGAAGGTACCCGGCAGCAGCCCCCGTGCTCTAGGCAGACCCTGTTCTTTCTCTCCTGGATATTCACAGCCTCCTCTCTGGCACCCCAGTAGCCAGGGGGATGTTTTAAAACCTGAAATCTGACTATGGCATATGCCCCATCACCCTCAAGTCAGCCGTTGTCCTTTATTCTTTCAGAGGTTGCAGTCCAACATTCAAGGGGGTCCTAGCCTGGAATCCCCAATAAGGTCATCCAGGCCCTTACTCCTCAAGGTCTCGGCATTCCCCTCTATTAAATGGGTACACAATGATGTTCCAGTCAAGGTGAGCCTGAGGCCTAATTCTTCTCGGGAGTTCACAGATAGCACCGGTGAAGCCTCTAATCCCTGGGTGAAGGGTCAGAAGTCAGGAATGGCCAAGGCCCCCACTCTACCCAGTCACGTTTGAAAATCAAATCCTAACAGCACAAGAAGGCACCGAAACCCCAGGATAGGAGCACAGACTTGGCCTCACTGACCTACCAACCACAACACAGGGAGCAAAGGGGTTCATCTTTCTAGATGGAGTGCTCAGGAGCAAGCACCAGGCTGGCCAGGGCAGGCCTGGCTCCCCAGCCACCTGGTACTGGCCCTGCTTCCCCAACCCTCCTCCAAGGCACTGAAGCCATGTGCTGTAAAGAGGAGATTCTCTGGAGGGAGCACTCCTCACTGGCCAGTCCGGGCACTGCTGTGCACAGAGGTCTTGCTGGTGAAGCCTCTCCAGTTCCTGGCTGGAGGAAGCTGGAGACCAAATAGGATGCTCTGGCCTCAGATCTCTGGTCTGAGATATGAGACAGTGATCTCATATCGCAACTCCTCCTTGGGCATGACCTGGAACCAGGCTTAGGGAGGAGGACCAGGATGACAGGGTGCCCAGTGTCTGCCCACCAGCCCCCCTCCTTTTGAGGGGCTGCTTTCATCTGGGCCCCACTCCCCTGCTGGGAGCAAGGAACTAGGGGAGGCCACGCCACCGCTGTCATGGAAGGGACATTCCCCAGTCATTTGGAACTAAGTAAGTCCAGATCTCAGCTTGCAGTCCTGGCTGCAGGACCCTCCTCGGGCCCCCCTCCCCCAGGACTGTGGCCACACAGACACATGGAGGGAGTGTGCGCAGCAGATGCAGGCCTGGGAGGCAGCCAGAAACCTCCCAAGATCAGAGCCTGTCACCGCAGCTTTGTCAGGGAGCTGCCTAGGTCTCTCCTAGTCCTGAGGAACACCTCTGCCTAAGGGACTATGCCTGTCCCTGGAGAGCTCACGGTTAAAGCTGCAATGCCTTTTAAGTTAAAGCAGAGTCTATCTTGAGTCCTTGATGCTGCAACTTAAGACCCTCTCTCCTCCATCCACCTCTTCAGCAGTGTGGGGAAACAGCAAATGGGCATCTCTCCATGCCCCATTCTCAGCTCCAGGTAAGGGTGAGAGGGGAAAGCAGCTCACAGCCCCATCGAGTTATTCATTCAATACCTACCACGTGTCTGTCTCCATTCTGGGTGCTGGAGGAGGAGCAATAGATAGACAACAATCTCTGCATTCTTGGTTGGCAGCTTAGCATGAAAATAAGTAAATTATATCATATGTTGGAATAAGAAAAAGAGAGGGAAGGTAAGGGAAGAAGAGATGGAAGGTAAGGGAAGAAGAGATGGAAGGTAAGGGAAGAAGAGAGGGAAGGTAAGTGGAGATGCAGAATGCTGGAGATGGTGGTGGTCAGGATGGGCATCACTGAGGAGGTAATATCTGAGCAAAGGCCTGAAGGAGGTGAGGGAGAAGCCATGGAGGTGTCTGGGATGGGCATCCAGGCCAAGGGAACAGTTGCTGCAGGGCCCTGAGGCTGGAGTGTGCCTGGAGTGGGAGGAAGAGGGAGGAGGACACAAGTCAGAGAGGTGGGGAAGAGGTGTGCAGGGTGCAGGGGTGTTGATGACCACTCCAAGGATTTGGCTTTGTTTTCTGTTTTAGTTTTTGGTCAAGATGGAGTCTCACTCTGTGGCCCAGGCTGGAGTGCAGTGGTGCAATCACGGCTCACTGCAGCCTCAACCTCCTAGGCTCAAGCAATCCTCCCGCCTCAGCCTCCAGAGTAGCAGGGGCCACAGGCACATACCACCACACCCAGCTAGTTTTTTGTAGGTTTTTTTTGTGTGTGTGACAGAGCCTTGCTCTGTAGCCCAGGCTGCAGTGCAGTGGCGCAGTCTTGGCTCAATGCAATCCCCGCCTCCCGGGTTCAAGCAATTCTCCTTCCTCAGCCTCCTGAGTAACTGGGATTGATTACAGGCGCAGGCCACCACATCTGGCTAATTTTTGTACTTTTTGGTAGAGATGGGGTTTCATCATATTGGCCAGGCTGGTCTTGAATTCCCGACCTCAAGTGATCTGCCCACCTCGGCCTCCCGAAGTGCTGGGATTACAGGCGTGAGCCATCGTGCATGGCCCAAGGATTTGGCTTTGACTCTCAATAAAGTAGGAGCCATGGAGAGCGATGAGTGAGAGAGGCGGGACCTGGCTTCCATCTTAACGAGGCTCCTCTGCTGGCCCAGGAGGCGAAAAGTGGCCACCTGATATTTCATGTGTTCTGAGGGTGAAATTTAACGTATTTGCTTGGCCGGGTGTGGAGGCTCATGCCTGTAATCCCAGCACTTTGGGAGGCTAAAGCAGGCAGATCACGAGGTCAGGAGATTGAGACCATCCTGGCCAACACAGGGAAACCCTGTCTCTACTAAAAATACAAAAAATTAGCCGGGTGTGGTGGCGGGCGCCTGTAGTCCCAGCTACTCGGGAGGCTGAGGCAGGAGAATGGTGTGAGCCCAGGAGGCAGAGCTTGCAGTGAGCTGAGATCGTGCCACTGCACTCCAGCCTGGGCCACAGAGTGAGACTCCATCTCAAAAAAAAAAACCAAACAAACAAAAAAGTATTTGCTGATGGTTTGGGTGTAGATGAGAAAGAGAGGGTCCAGGCTGAAAGGACAGAGCCGCCCCTGCTGAGCTGAAGGAAGCTGAGAAGTTGCTAGTGTGGGCCCCCTGTTTGGGTTCCTGATGCAATGTTTATTCCACACAGGGAGGGGCTCCTCAGCCAAGTCCCCTCCCCCTTCACCCTTACCACTTTCATGGCTGGGGCTGCCCGATCATTACTGACCCAGGGCCTAGGTACCCAGAGACAAAACCCCTGCCAGTGGTTCCACCCAGACTCTTACTGGGGAGCCCTCGCCAGAGCCAGATACAGACTGAGCTCTAGGCCCAGGACTGGGCTCCCCAGTGGGGGCTGGGTAGGCCCAAGGGAGTGAGGGATGGCTGTCTGGGCTCTGTCTAAACAGGATGTGCTCAGGCTGGCCAACGGTCACAGGTCACTTTGAATCCAGCCGAGCTTAGGCCCACTCAACCCCACCTCTCTTACTATCCAACACACACACAGACACACACATGCATAGACACACAGAATGAGGGGTGTGGGGTAACACGCAAGGATCTCAGTGCCCTGTGTCCCTTTCTCGCTCTGGACTCACATGGAAGCAGTTGCTGATAGATTCATGTGGGGCCCACTGGGAGAACACAGAAGGGTCTGGGTCCCCAGGGCAGGATCTTTTAATGTCTGAAAAGGGGTGTAGGACCTGCAGGGGCCCAGTGAAGCTCCTGACCCAGCCATGAGGACTGGCTTCCTAGGAGATGATGCCTGTCTGGATCTAGAAGGAGACAAGAAAGACATTCCAGGTACAGGGGAACAGCATGTGCCAAGGCCCAGAGGTGAGAGTCTAGAGCTCCTGGAAAAGGCTCGGGATGCCTGAGGGGCCCAGTGCAGGAGGATGAAGAAGGGATACTGAGCCTGTGCTGAAAAGGGCAGTGTTTATTGGTGAAAGAGGCAGCTAAGGGCCCACGTCTAGAGGAAACACAGGGTTTAGACTGGTGGGGAAGTCCGGGAAGAACATTTGTGGTAGAGGGAACAACAGCAGAGACGGCTTGGAGGCAGCTTTGGGGAGAGGCCAGGTCATTCCAGCTTTTGATCGGCTCAGAGCCAGCCCCTGGGGCAGGCTGGGCAGGAGAAGGCTGCACACGGAACCTCATCCTGGCCCTGGGCCACGGTGAGTCCCCACGGCCTGCCTCCTCCTGGTGCCACCCAACCGCCTGCCCCGAGCCCCCTCTCCAGCCCCCTTCCCAACACTCCCCCTCCCTGGGATCCAGTTCCGGGTGGGTGGGGGCTGGGCCAGAGAGCAGGCAGCAGCGCCTGGGGCAGGGGAGATGAGAAAACCAGAAAGCGAGGAAACCTGAGCCAGCGACGCTGGGGCTGGGCGGGCCGGGGCCTGCTTGCCCTGCCAGGCCCGGGGAACAGGTTCCCCCCTAAGACTAGGGCAGGGGAGGAGGTGAGGGAGTGCCGGTGTGGCTGCCACCCTCATCCAATGGGGATGGAGGGTCTCTGAGGCCCAGGCCCTCCAAGTCCAGCCTTCGTGTGCAGAGGCCAGGAGGGCAGGCCCCAGTGCACCTCCCGGCTTCCCTCTCCCCACCTGAGGTGAGCCACGGGGAGGCAGATGACAGGGACCTGCAGCAGGAGGCCGGAGGCTGCAGTTCAGTCCCCATGCATCCTGGAAGAGCCAAAAGGAAGAGAAACAGGCACAACCACCGCCAGAAACAAAGTCCAGGCCAGGGTGAAGGGCAGGGTGTATTTGCGGGAGGAAAGCTTCAAGGTTTTCCTGCCCGTTGCTGGCACCATCATCCAGGTGGGGGCTGGGCCAATGACTTCCTGGTTGTAACCCTCACTGTTGGCTCGGTCACCCCTCACAAGCTCCAGGACCTCAAGACTATGAAGTCCACCCTGAAGCTCAGCCAGGTCCACCCAGATCCGAGTGCAGTGTCTCCCAGGCAGCCGGAGCACACCTGGGAAGGAGGAGGAAGCTGCCCCAGGAGGGGATTCCAGAGGTGGATTCAGTGCAGGAGCCGGACCTGGCCTAACCAGCTGTGTCTGCACACACCCCTTCACCTGCGTGACCAGACTAGCACCAGGGCGGGCCATGGGGGAGGCTGAATGAAACTCAGGCCTAAGATCTGAGTGTCCTACCCAACAGGAGGGAGGTCAGGCCAGTAGGAAGCCAGCCTGTCTGTCTCCCTTCAGATGACGCCACAGGGCATCCTGGGTGGTTCTCAGGTGGAGTTAGAACAGCAGAGTGGCTTCTGGAGAGGAGGACAGAAGGATTGTGGGTGTCAAGGAGAGCACAGGGTGGGGGGCAGCCAGTCCAGAGGAGCTGAGAGTAGGGCAGGGAGTTGACTCCCTGACTCTTGGCTTCTTGGCTGTGTTCCCTCTCCGATCTGGTGCTGCAGGGATTTGCTCTCTTATTTTTGCTCTCTTATTCACATGATAAAGATGCGTGGAGTTCCAGAAGCGCCCTGTGGGACTCCAGCGGGCATCCAGCTCCTGCGTGCCTATCAGGGTTGCAGGCCCTTGGCTCCATGTGGGCCCTGCAGCCTGGCCTTCCTGTCCTGGAGCTTTCCCACAGCCACTGAAAATGCCTTCTCCAGGCACCACAGCCTGGTGGCTCCAGGCCTCCCCCCACCCTCCCTACCTCCCCACTCTCCTCCCTCATGCTCAACTGTACAATGGGGACAACAGGGCCTGCTTCTCAGCCCAATTGTGAAGCACCTGGGGGTGAATAACCGCAAAACTTGCTGGCATGCAATGCCTCCCAACCTGGTATCCAGAGCTGGTTTTGAGGGGTCTGTGGACCTCTGAAATTGAAGACAAAATTGTGAAAAGCTATACAATATTCCCCTGAATAATATAATATACCTCGGAGATATGGCGGGTTTGATTCCAGACCACCACAATAAAGCTAACATTGTAATAAAGCAACTCACAAATTTTTCTGGTTTCCCAGTGCATATAAAAGTCATGTTTACACTATACTGTAGTCTGTTAAGTGTGTGATAGCATTATGTCTAAAAAATGTACATATCTTAATTAAAAAACACTTTATTGCTAAAAAATGCTAATGAAGTGAGCACATGCTGTTGGAAAAATGGTGCTGATAGACTTGCTCGACACAGAGTTGCAACAAACCTTCAACTTCAGAAAACACAATATCTGCAAAACGCAATAAACCACAATAAAATGAGGTCTGCCGATATGTATATGCACACACACACACAAACTATAACAACATATTATGATGATACAAAATGCTCACCCCAGCACTGACACAGAGCAAGGGCTCAGTGTGGATTCACTGCTGCAATAACAATTTTTTTGGTATGATTATTCAGCCCTCTCGAATTGCTTAGGAAGGAATTGGCACTCCACCCCATGCAGCCAGGCTCAATTCTAGCTCTTTGCCCTCTTCCTGGCCCCCTTCCCTGGTCTCCCTGCCATTGAAGGCCTCTGTGTGCTGGGCCTATTCTGTGTGTCTGAGTGGAGCTTCATGAACAGATCAGTTGAGCCTCTTTCCTTCCCAACCCAGTACGCTGGAGTCTCTGGCAAGTCCTGACAGCTCTTCCGTGGTAACCAGCATGATGCTGATGATGCTGGAGATAGTGATAGAAGTGGCCAGGCTATAAGGAGACCATGGAGGCTGTGAGAGGATGGAAGGGATGGTGTTGGAAGCCATAGAGATGGTGGCTTAAGCTGTATTGGTGATGGTGGTGCAGTGGTGGTGACCTCAGGGGTGACCCTCATACAGATGAGTGGGGATGAGGAGAGATGGATTGTCACAGTGTTTTCAATGAGGCGTGACAAAGGGGAGAGGTGCAGGTGCTGTCACAGCAGCTCCATAACCCCAGGATGGTGTTTGCTTACCTCAAATGCCCTGCCTGTGCTTGGAGCATGAGGCAGCACTCTAAGTCCTGAGTCAGGAGACCCTCAGCAGGATCCCTAGTGCCCAGCTCCACCCTGCACTTGGAGTCAACCAGTCAATGGGTCAGAGGGAGAGAGGTCTTTTCCTGGAGGTCTTGCTAGCCAGGGAGAGAAGTGGGAGGAGGAAGAAGGCGGAGAGGAGGAGTGAGAAGAAAAAGAGAAAGGAGGAAGAGGGTAAAGAGCAGGAAGAAGGAGGAGGAAGAAGAGAAGGAAATGCATGGGGCGGAGGAAGAGAAGGGAGAGGAGGAGAGGGCAGAGAAGGAAAAATCCAGGAGAAGAGAGGAGAAGGAGGAAAAGGAGGGAGATGGAAAAGAGGGAGAAGAGGAGAGAGGAAGAGGGAGAAGAGAGGGGAGAAGGAAGGAGAGGCAGAGGGAGAAGAGGAGAAAGGAAAGAGGAGAAAGAGGAGGGCACAGAAGACAGAACAGGAAGAGGATGAAGGAGAGGACAAAGGGCCAACGCCCCTGGGAGCCTCCGCAGGGTGCCCAGGGCAGGGCTGAGAAGTGGTCCTGGTGGTGAGGCCATGACCTTGGAAAGTTGGGTTGGGCAGAGGGTCCCTTCCTGGGGTCACGGTAGGCCCTTCTCAGTTGCTGAGCCATTGGCTCATCACCAGGCCATTTGAAAGCAAATGTCCCCTTGAGGTGAGAAAGTGCTAGCTGATCTGGCCTCTCTAAGGTATGGAACTATAAGGAGAGTCTGTGGGAGCTGCTGGCCTGAAATAACGGCTGGCGATTGAGGCGATCACGGGGAGTCGTTGAATGGCTGGAGAGAGCTGTGTGGCTGGGCTGCCCCCGACCTGGCCTAGGCTGGAGGCTGAGCCCGCGGGAAGGTCCGGCGGTGCCAGCCGTCCCAGGGGCTGCACCGCCACCTGCTGAGCAGCCCGGGCAGTCAGGGGTCCTGCGCCGCGGGGCCCACGCACGGGACCAGGGGCGCGGCCGGCGGCGAGTGGGAATGAGGGACGCGGAAGGGGGTGCTCAGGTGAGCGCAGGCTCGTTGCTCCCTGGCGCTGCAGCCCTTCTCGCCAGGGAGTTGAATGCCCGGGTAAACACCAGGCGCGATGTGTGCGGTGTATTCACAGAGAGACAAAGCCAGGGCGGGGCGGGGGCGCCGCCCGAGAAGCGGGGGCGGGGGCGAGGGGTGCAGACTAGTCTCCCCCGGCGCGGGGTGCCCACCGCCTGGGAAGCCTGAGCCCGGCCCACGGACAGGTGGAGCGGGGGCGGGGCGGTGGCTGGGCGGGTCCCGCCCCGGGGGTGGGGCTGGGCGGGCCGGGCGGGGCGGGGCTGCGCTATGCAAATGTCGCCCACGGGCGGCCAATTGCCGGCGCTCCCCGCGCGGCTCTGAGCGCCCCGTCCCGCCGGCGGCCGCGAGACCAGAGCGAGCGAACGAACCGCGGCGGTCCGGAGAGCCCCGAGCGCAGCGCAGGACCTGGGCACGCCGCGAGGAACCGTGCAGCCCAGCGCGGCCGCCCGGCCCGGGTCCAGCAGCCAGGAGAGCGCAGCGCTTCGAAGCCGAGTGCGCGCCACCGCCCGCGCCCCGCGCTGGGGAATGCGCCCTCGGCGCGCCGGCCAGGGGGCGCCCGCAGCCCACCCCAGGGGAGGCGGCCCCGAGCGCCCCTGAGCCTTCCCATGGCCCGGGCTGGGGCCCGGGCCCTCGGCTGCTGACGCGCCCGAAGCCCGCGGAACCGGTTAAGCCGCGGCCGCGGCGCCGATCCCGGCTGAGGTGCAGCGGCGAGAGGTCGCGGGCAGGGCCATGGCCCCGGGGGGCCGCTAGCGCGGACCGGCCCAACGGGAGCCGCTCCGTGCCGCCGCCGCCGCCCGGGCGCCCAGGCCCCGCCGCTGCGGAAGAGGTGAGTGCAGCGGGAACCGGGAGGGAGCGGGCAGGCGGCCGGGCCACCCCGCGACCCCTCTGGGACCCGCGGCACTGCAACTCCGCAGAAGTGTCCGGGGAGCGGGTCTCGTCGAGCCGGGGGGCTGCCCGCGGACATAGGGGCGACAAGGCTGGGGTGGGATTCTTACCTGTCTTGGAGGCCCGGACCCCTTACCTACGGGGCGGCGTATGGATGTGTGGATGATGTGGCCTGCGGGGTCACCCATGTGCAAAGCAACTTTTTCCTGCAAGGTTCTGGGTGGATGCTCTCATAAACCCCCACCTTCACGCTTCTGGAGCGGGAGTTCCGATCCCCCTTCTGCCTCAGCTCTCTCTCCCATTAACGCCCGAGGCAGCGCTCTTCCCCGTAGATGCGCTTGCCCTACCTCAGTGTCTCTACTTGAGGACTGGCCAGCCCGAAGGGAAGCGGTATACTGGCAGTCCCCACGTGGGGGGTCTCCCACATCAGCAGAGTGGGAGGACCTCCAGTCCTGAGGCATTTCTCCCAGCATTGTGCCAGCCCCTTGACCCCCAGCTGCCACCTTGGGTTTGCTTTTACAGCAGAGTCCTGCCTGGATTAGGGGCATGGCTGTGTGTAGTGTGTAGGTGAGCTTGGAGAGCCTGCGGTCAATCCCTAGTTTGAACCAGGGGTCCCAGTGGTGAAGTGGGCAAGGGACAGCGGGGGCTTGGCGGGGTTGCCCCTAGCAGATGGGACAGGAGGGTATCAAAGTTGGCCTAGGAATGAGGCAGTGCTGGCGGGAGTTGGCTGGAGCTGGGGCTGGGGGCCCCACTGGATAAATAACTCCTAATTTTTGAGATAGCTGTGTTTTGCCACCAGAACATTACTGCTTGGGGGAGGTAAGGGAGACGCCAACCAAAGACACCAGTATGTCCACCCTGAAGCTGGGCCAGGTTGGGGACCTCTGTCCTCCTGAATTCACCCAGATAGTCTCCCAGTAGTTATCCTAGTTGCAGAGAAGGGAAAACTGCACCCAGGGGTTGGGAGCCCCATCTCAGCCCAGGGGGTTGGATGGAGCTGAGGCCTCTTCCCAGGCTACCCAAGGGGTGTGCCAGGACCCCGTAGGGTATAGTGTCTAGGCAGGCGGGGGGCACAGGCATGCCTACTCCTGCTGCTCCCCCTTCAGCTCCGAAGGAGCCAGGCCCGGAAGTGGGGAGGTCGGGGCCGGAGAGAAAGCAGGGGCCAGAGAGAAGGCGGCAGCCCACCCAGCCTCAGCCCCTCGCTGCTCAGCATACCTTGGGGGGAGGATGGAGCCAGGCTCAGGTGACCTTGACTGGGAAACCCTGGCCACAAAAGGGGGGTTTCAGTCCCAGCTATGCTGGGGTGGCTCTGCTTCCTGGTCCTTGAGGTGTTGGGGGATGGGGAAGCTGAGGAGCCAAGAAGGAGACGGAGCTCTTGTTGAAGTGGGGGAGGGAATCTGAGGGGCTGGGTAGCGGGTGGAGTGCTGTTGATAATCTCCCCATGTTCCCCTACGGCCCCTGTTCCTGCCTCCCTTCCATCCAGGCAGTCCTCAGCTCGGAGGAGCCAACCTCCCTTCCTGGAGACAGGCTGTCCACCCCCACCCCCAACTCCAAGCCTGGGCGGTCTGGATCCGGCTGTACAGTTTGACCACCTGGCCCCCTGTCCCATCCCAGGTGCCTCCGGACTCCTTCCTCTGGCCGCCTCTTCCCTGCACCCCTTGCCAGCCCCAGCTCCTCGTTTCTTTGTTCAAGCGTCTCTCCTCCGTCCCTCCCTCTCTCCTCCCTCTCTCCTCCTCCCTCCCGCCTGCCTCCCTCCCTTGCTCCCTCCCACCAGCCTTCCTTCCCTCCTTCTCTGCTTTCTTCCTGGTGGGCTCCCAGGTGGCGGTGGCTGTTCCTCCTCTGTCCACTGACCTGGGCTTGGTGTGACTTGGGGGCTTTTCTGGGGCTGGGGCTGGGTGACAGGCATCTCGGGACTGGCAGAGGGGAAGGCACTGTGGGTTTGCCCTTTCTTTCCCTCTCTGTCCTTCTTCTCCTTTTCTTCCTTCCCTCTCCTTCTTTCCCCCACCTGCCAGGCTGTCCAAGAGGGGACCTGGACTTGAGACTGAGGCCCCAGCAAACTTGAGCCCCTCCCCATTCACCTCTTTAAAAGGCCAAAGCATTTGGATGGGAAGTCCCTGTAGGGACCCAGTAGAAAGACTCCCCACCTATCTGGACACATTGGGTGACTCCAACCCTGTCCTTGGTGACACTGACTTTGTCACCATGAACATGGATGAAGGAAAAAATGAGGTCATGGGGAGGGGGGAGGCGGGAGGCAGGTTGACAGGAGCCCCCGTTACATAGTATCGAAGCTCTCTGAGGGACTCAGACGGCATCTTGCGCCAGGACAGTATCTCCCAGCTCCCCTGAGCCCCACCCCACTAGCAGGTCAAGTTCTTGAGCAAACTCATGCTTGTAAGGACGTGTGTGGGCCTGCAAGTGTGAACGTGTGCATATCCACAACTGTTATCAGGGGCCTCCCAGGTGCACCTTGAGGGTGACGGTGGCTGCACAGCCATTTCTCCCACCTGCCCCCACTTCTCAGAGCCTGCCATTCAGTCAGCACTAGCTTTGTGCCTCCCAGACCTGAGGAGGGGCTGGTTCTGATTCCCCCATCCCCCAGCTAGCCTCCCCAGGAGGCAGCATCTATGACGGGGGATCTGGAAGGACCATGAGCGGTGTGCCAGGCCCTCGGGAGAGAACATTCACACAGAGGGCACCGCGTAAGGAGTGGGCCAAGAGGCTGAAGCTGCACTTCCTGTCTGAGGAGCCATGAGTGGTTTGCCTTGGCAGGAGAGGCCCGGGCTGGGGGAGGTGGGTCTAGGGATGTCATCAGGGTCTAATGAGTGGGGCCTAAGAGTCAGACTGGAGCCTGGGCTTTGCCTCAGCATTGAGCAGCTATGGCAGGGGAGTCCCAGGCCATAGTACTGCCAACTCCCATCCCAGCATCCTAGAGATGGGCCTGGGGTCCTGCCTGCCATGGAAGAAGGGAGTACACAGGGCAGATCTGGGGGATGGGGCTCACATTTTCAGTCTCGATGCCCCCACCCGCAGTGCATCCAGTTGGGGGTGGTGGTAGGAGTTGGCGCTGGTTTGTGCCGGGAGGGAGCAATATGTTCTGACAACTGGTGCTGGGCTGCGTTTACCCAACAGCCAGCCTGCCTGGGGAGACAATATTTGAAAAACACAGTATTGAAACTTGGACCTGCTGGGGCTATGGGGGATTCTGAAGGTGGCAATGCCGCTGGCCCAGATCCAGCCCCAGGCCCACTGGCCATCCTAGCTTCCCTTCTTTGCCCTCTAGAGGCGGAGCTGGAAGTTTTCCCTGGCAGGAAGTCCTTCTGCCTGTCTGACCTGCGTCTCTCCTGCTTTGATTTTAGTAAAAGTGGACTCTGCCATTCTCTGCCTTTCCTTTTCTGACTGGTGCTCCCTCTCTTCCATCTTGGGCTGTCCGCATGTGTCTCATTCCCCCACTCTCTCCTGTGCCTCCCCTCTACCGTAATAATCAGGTCCAGGTTTCTCTGTACTGGGAGAAGACCTGTGGCTGGAGCAGGCAGGGATGCACCCTATCTGTTCCCCATTCCTCCAGGTGGGAGGGAGAAGGAGTAACCCACTTTATTGGCCACAGATGCAGGGGAGAAAGGAGAAAGCATGCTGGGAGCTGGAAAGAGCCCTAAGATCACCTGGTTGGTCTGGGCCCTGTGAATGGAATTCAGCATGCCATGAGGGGTAGGGTTTGAGTCTCCAGCAGCCCCCATCAGTTCTGGTGACCCCAGGCTGGGGCCTATTGGTACTATCTCCCCAGACAAAGGCAGGCCAAAGAACGCACATGAGGTGTGCACACAGGGGCATTCATGGCCCCAGGCTAGGGGTGGAAGCGTGGAGGTACCCATCAACCTCTTTGTTCACCTTGGGTAGAAATTGAACTCCCCCATCTGCCTCACACATTCCAATCTTGGTTCCCCTTCCCAGGTTTCTAGAGAGTGGAGCCTGCTTCCTGGGCCCTAGGCCCCTCCCACAATGCTTGTCGCCGGTCTTCTCCTCTGGGCTTCCCTACTGACTGGGGCCTGGCCATCCTTCCCCACCCAGGACCACCTCCCGGCCACGCCCCGGGTCCGGCTCTCATTCAAAGGTAAGAAGCTGTTTTGTTCTTCCCCAGAAATCATCCTCTCTTTACAATAGCGCTCGGCTCCTCTGCACACGAGAGAAAGGGTGGGTCAGGACAAAACCAGGACAAATTGTACAGCCACATAGGTTGTGGGGGAGAAGGGAGACCGGGGAGGTGGTGGCTTGCTGGGAAAGGCTGGAGAACTGACCCACTTAGACACTTAGCAAAAGAGTCCAGAGTCTGGGCATCTTCCAGAGTCAGACTGTGGGTTCCTGGGCTGGGTGGCCTGAGGTCTGTAGGGCATGTCTTTCTGTATGATAATCGGAGAGGTGGCAATGTCAATCCTTCCAAACTTATGTCTGCTGCGGCCCCTCCTTGCCACTGCTATGCATCTGGTCCTGCCCTGAGCAGCCCCTGGGGTGGAAGGTCAGGCAGTTGGGCAGACACTGGAGCCTCTGGACACTGGAAGAGCAGGACCTGCTCTCTTGGGGTGTGGGTACTCGAGGAGCCTTCCTATGGTCTCCAAGTGGGAAGGGTTCCTAGAATCCAGGAGGGGACTGTTGGCTGTGACTGGCAGGGAGGCCGCCGGTGGGTTCAGGCAGAGCACGTGCTGCTGTGAGGGCCTGAGCTCCTGAGCTCCAGTGAGCACTTTGATGAGAAGTCACTGGGAGGTTTCAGTGATGGGCTGGGGTCTGCAGAGTGAGAGGCTGGTCGCCCGCTCCATCACCATTGCACTTAACCCACTGGACAGGTGCACGCACACGGTACACACATGGGTGTACAAATGGCTCACTCGAGAGCCACTTCCTCAAGGGTGTGTGTGGTCTGAAGAGTCTACCCTGGGCCCAGGGTGAGGGGCAGTGGCCATGCTGGGGCCTGGGGGACCTGGGGTCATTGGGAGTTCTCAGCCTTGGCCCTCCTCTGGCCAGAGGTAACTTCATCCAGCCGCCTGCCCTGGGTGGGGTCGACTCAGCCCTGGCTGGCCAGATTTCCGGGCAGCCATACTGGGGTGAAAGGCTGGGGTGACCTTTCCTTCCTCGGGCTTGGCGGAGGCCCAGCCCTCACCTCACCATGTCCCCCAGCAGGGCCCCTCCCCTGGCCTCGTCCCACCCTGCCCCTTGATGGGAGGAGTAGGGGAGTAAGCTGCTTATCATCACTCTTCCCAGTCACCCGGCTCCTGGAATTTCTGAGGCTGTGCCTGGAAGGAGTCCCCTGCAGGGCCTGAGAAATGGGCCGAGAAGAGTTAATTTGTTTGGGCTGGAAAGCACCCCCCTTCCCCGGGCCCCAGGAAGGTGAGATATTTATTCTGCTGATACCTCCACCCTTCCCTGGTGGAATTCTTCAGAGCAGATTAATAAATCTTGAAGGGGCCAGTTCCCCCGACCCCCTCCCCGGCCCAGGGTCTGGCAGCGAGAGTAGAGTGTCTCCTCCCCCGATAGTGGAAGGGAGGGGTGGCTTGGTCTCCACACCCCTGGGACCTTGCGTCCGTCCGCTCTGGGTGTTGTTTTTGTCATCATGCATGCAAGTAAGCAGGAGGGGCAAAACAGAGAGGGGTCTTCTGTGTGCTCCTTCTAAGCCTCCCTGGACCTCCAGGGGCAAAGAGTTTTGTTCCTGTTTTCCAGAGAGAGAAACTGAGGCTCAGGCACGGGCAGGCTCAAGGTCAGGCAAGAGGCAGAGGCAAAGCCAGAAATAGATCCCTGGTGTCCTGGCCTTGCCGGCGCCCACATCGCGTCAGGTCGATTCCCTCTCAATTAGCTCTGAAGCTGACACCCGCAGTGACTAAAAGCTGAGCTCGCTGGCAGCCAGCCTGGGTGTTGCCAGTCGTGGCGGCCTGGGGTGGGGCTGCAGCGCACCTGGGGCCACCCATCCCAGGGCCCCTGTGCCTTTGCACAGGAAGGTTCCCCTGCCCTGAATAACCTTCCCTGTTCCGACCTGGTCTCGTGTCCTAATTTTGTGCTTAGACTTCACTTACTACTGTATGACAGGCCCCGTGCTGAGTGCTGGGGACTCTCTGGTGAACAAGATAGGGTGCTCACAGTCAAGCTGGTGGAAAAAGCAATGGATATCCAGTTGGTCAGGGCCATCTGGGAGCCTAGCACCTGCTGTGTACCAGGCCCTGTGTATCCCCCTACACTGGGTGGTCTCAGCCTGGTTATGCACACATGAAGTGGCCCTCAGTGAGGAGCAGGCGCTCACCAAGTGTGTGTGGAGTGAGAATGGAGACCAACACTTCAAGAAACTGGGCTCCCACCATCTTCCTCCCAGAATACACGTGGGTGGCACAGAGAAGGTTACTCTCAGAAGCACTGCTGGTCACTGTGGCTCCATGTCATAGTTTTTTCATCTGTGCCTTGGATGGACACAGCAGTTGACACCCCAGGCCTCAGGGGCTCAGGCTGGGCACTCCTTGCCCTGCCCTGGGTCCTGCTGTAGTGGGGAGGTGCCGGTTCCTGCCTGGGTAGGGCTGGACCCTCCAAGCTAGAGGTGCTGGCATAAGGGGCCACACTGCCCAGGGTAGATAAAGGAACAAAGGCAGGAACTGGGCCAGGCTTGGGTTTGCTGCCCGCCCATCCGCCTGGGCACCCCAGCCAGGTCTAGAGCCAGAAGGGTGTGAGGGTCAAGCAGCCCAGGGTTCCCTCAGATTAGGGGGGCTCCTATGGCCCAGCTTCTGGGCTTCAGCAGCACAGCCAAAATCAGGCAGAAGTGAGGGTCAAATGGAGATTTCCAGGAGCAGGTGAGGTGTTTGTTCATTCCTTGCTCTTGAGAGAGTGGAGCCTGGGCTGGAAGCCTGGACAGACCCTCCTTCCTTCACCCATCCATGCCTGGGCCTGGAGTCCCCTACACTGCAGAATCACTGCCAAGTCTCAGAGAAAAAGCTCTTCCTTCCCCCACCCTGAGATGACCCAGGCTCTGGGGCACCACCTCCCTCCGTGGCAGCAGCAGGGAGGTGTGAGGGCCCTGCCAGGCCCTTTGTTCAGCCTGGGGAGTGTTTACTTTTTCCCAGGAAGCTACCCCACGACACACTGCTGCTGCCTGGGCTGGGTTTGGCCAGGGATTGGGGCCAAGAGATGTTTGGTGGGGTAGAAGGACCCTGTGATGACATGAGACAGTTGTGCTGCTAGGGAAGCTGAGGCAGAAGTAGGGAGAGGGAGCAGAAGGTCACCCTGCCAGGGGAGGTCAGGAAAGATGAACATAATCGAAATAGTAGTAGGAGCCCATGAGGATAACCAAGCAATGGTCCCCCCAAGACCTAAAGAGGGTCTGCCTAGGTTTCCTGTGAGGAAGGAGGCTTACGGGGGCTGAGCGGCTTCCCAGGTCACTCAGGAGCAGGACTGAGATGGAGCCTGCATCCGCCTGATGCCTGAGGCTGTCCCAGGACTGAGAGTGGAGGGCAGGGATGGTGGTGGTGCTAGAGGCACAGACCCTTCACATGAGCTAGGAACAAGGAAGATTCCAGCATTCTGCAGTGCTGGTTTAGGCTTCCTAGCCTCGTTTCCCAAAGAAAGGGCTGGGGTCGCACTGGGCAGGCTCCCCATGCCCTCTGTCTGCCGAAGCAACGGAATTGGGGTTTGCTTATTTCCAGGCTATAAATCCGGCCCTCCATCACTCTGGCCCTTCCACTGAGCAGGGTCCCTAGGAAGGCCTCTCATGTCAGAGATGGGAACATCAGGGCCTAAGAGAGGAAAGGGCTCCTGTTCCAGAGCAGCCTGGAGTTTGAGCCCTCCGGGCCAATAGCCCAGAACAGTGCCACCGCTCACATCATTTGCATGTGGCATCAGAGGACCAAGGTTGCCAGGTTTGGAGATGATGAGGTTAGAGGTTAGGAAGGGTCACAGCCCGTTGACTTCTCCTCAGGAGTTGATGTGAGTTGAGGTGCCTCTAGCAAGCCTTGATGGAGCCTTAGCCCTCAGGCCTGGTGCAGGAGTAGGGGTGGGGCTGGAGAGCTAGAGGGCATGCTCTTGCCCCCCAGGGGCTCCTTGGCCAGCCAGAGCAAGGCATGGGGCTTTGGTGGGGGAGGAGGGGGAGTAGGCCCAGGATCTTTGAGGCCAGTGTGGCACCAGGGAGCTGGGCAGGGGTCAGGTGGCTCTGGCAGCTACAGTGGGGGTTGGAGCTCACAAGCCAGGGAGGGTAGGTGTTCCAGGATACGCCAGGATGAGGGAGGAAGGAAGACCCAAAGCATGAACTTGAGCCCAGATCCCTTGAGCCCAGATCTGGAGTTTCAGTTTTCTGGAAATGGGAGCTGCCTTACTCCTGAGAGACTTGGAAGTGGCCGCTTTGGAGTTGGGAGGTCCTGGAAGCTGCACATCCCCCAACTGGCTAGGAATTGGTCTTTGGAGAGAATGGAGACAGGGTCCTTGTGCTTGCTGGAGAACCTGCCTGACGCCCAGCCTGGGTCAGCCAGGCCAGGGGCTGGGGCTTTCAGCTGTGGCCTTCCAGGTCCAGTGGAGCTTCAGATGGGACCTCCACTGTCTGGGCCTCCGCAGCACAGGCCTTGTCTCTGGTTCCCTGGCATGATGCCCGCCCCTCCTTCCCTGGCTCCAGCTTCCCTTGGCACTAAGCGAGGAGCTGGTGCATGCTCAAGGAGTAAATCATGTTCCTTGGCAGCCCCCACTGCTTCGTAATCGTAAAGAATTTAAAGAGAAACCGCCAAGATAAAAATCTCACCAGCCCATAAAGGCATCTTTCACCCTGCAGCTTGGGAGACAGTGAGCCTCAGAGTGGGCTCTTGGCTGTCTGCACCTGTGTGTATGCACCTCTGGCCCCTTGACTCCTCCAGAGGTGGTAATAGCTCAGAAGGTGGCTTTAGGGCCATGGGTACCTGGTCCTTGACTCCTGGGAGACCTCCATCTCCTCACTCAGGAGAGTGGGGTGCTTAAATTTGGTGTAATGCAGAAGTGGTGATGGTGGTGGCTGAGCTAGCTGGTCCCAAAGGCAAAACCCAGTTCTACCAGTGTTAGCTGTGTGAGTTCAGCCAAGTGGCTTAGCCTCTCTGAGCCCTGGTTTCTCCTGTGTAAGGTGGGAATGGCAGTGGCCCTGTGGAAGCAGCATCATGAGGGCTCAGACTGTCTTGCTTGCATCCTGTCCATGGGTAGATCTTGCTTGGTGAACATCGTTCTGTGTTCCCACTGCCTTTTCTGGAAAATGGGAGTAAGAACAATACTGGCCTCATTGTGTTGTCAGGAGGATTAACTGTGTGAGTATGGTCACTGTGGAAGAAATCTCAGTCACCAGGAGCGATCCTGAGGCTGGTATGCAGGTGAGGGCAGGTCCAGGGGCATGCCCCAAGGAGTCCCAGACTGCCTCACCCCTTCCTCCAGAATTCTAACTTTTGGTAAGGGAGATGGTATTTGGAAAGGACTCCAGGAAGGACCCTGAGTCCTGTGGGGTGGGTGGAGTAGGGTCAGGAGGAGGAAAATTCCTACCATGGGTATCTGGGCAGGCTTCATGGAGGAGGCTGCATCTTGAGCAGGGGAGGGGAGGTTGTAGGGGAGGGAAGAGCTGGAGCACAGGGAGGGTGCATGTGGTGCAGCACCTGGGGAAGAGGACAGATGCTAGATGCAGTCTTGCTTTTGGGACAAGGATGTAGAGTTCTACTTTCTGTTTCTGGTTTTTAAGCTCTTTTTCCTCATGGCAGAGGTACTAAATATGTATTATGGAAAAATTCCAGTGATACGGATGCATTTGGCGGGAGTGATGCCTTGGAAGTAGCTCCCTAGAGACTGGCTCCAAGGCCTGGTTGGGACGCACAGTTGGCTGCAATAACTCCTTCTGTGAATGCTGCTCCAGCTCCTGCCATGTGTCCTAGGGGTGACCAGACCTGGGCTGCTCACTCAGGCATCTGCAGGGCTGGGCAGAAAGCATGTTTGCCTGGCTTGGCCTGGTGCTATCCTGGGAATCTGAGCCCCGCCTCAAGAAGCCCTGGGAGCTTTGGAGAAGCAGAGAGGATTCCTGCTGCATTTTTCTTAGAAATAGCAAGAGGGCCTTTGCCAGAGGCCTGGATGCCAGAAGGCTATGGTCTGAATCCAAAGCCTAGCTCACGTGGGTGCCAGAGCTTGGCAGGCCTACAGCCCCCCACCCAGCCTGCTGGGCAGCCCCAGGGAGAGGGTGGAGGCCTCCTGGGCTCCAGTCCCTGACCACTGGTCCTGACCCAGCAACGAATGGGGTCTGGGCAGTGGCTGCTGGCCTAGGATTGGGGGGCTAGCCTGTTGGGGAGGGAGTGGGGCTCATCCGGGCTGATGGGCTGGGCTGACTTCTGGCACTCTCACTGGGCCGAGGGGAGCACTGGCTATCTGGTGCATCTCTGCAGGGCAAAGACAGACCCAAAGCAACCGGCCCCTCCAGGGATCAGGAAGCCTCAGCTCCGGATCCCCCTTCCCCCACTCTTCTTCCTTCCTTCCTCCCCCTACTCCCCCTTGCCTCCACCCCTCCCTTTGCCACCCCTCTTGGCTTCCTACCCGGACATGCTCTTTCCTCGGACGTCTCTGTACCCGGCCAAGAGCCTTGTTCCTTCCCACTTGGGGCTCGGTGCTGATGCCCTCATTTCCCCCGGCCAGAGTCCACTGCCTCGTGTGTCTGCTGTTCAGCCAGCACGGTTGCCTTCTAAGGGTCATACACTACAATTGGCAGAGCGGCTAGAATTTGGGAGCCCTTTGGGCTCCTACAGCTCCAAGGCTGAGTGGCTAGCACTCCAGGGGGCCTCTCCCAGGGCTGCCTGTATTGCCATTTTTATCAGCGCCTTCCTGGCTGGGCCTGGGGCCTGTGCGGAGTGCTCACTGCCTGCCCTTGACTGGCTACCGGCTGAGTCCTGCTGAGGTCCTAACCCAGCCTCACTGCATCCTCCAAGGCTGACCCCAAGCATGCACCTGTCTGCCCTGTGCCTCGGTTTCTCCATCAGAATGTTGGGGAGGGGCTAAGACTGTCTGGAACATCCCGGGAATCTCTGGGTGGGTGTTGTGAAGGGGCTGCAGGGACCGCAGGAATCCGAGGAAGGCCGCAGAGATGGGGGCTGGGCCCAGGGGAGGGGGAGGGTTTTGACACCCACCAGCCTGTTGGTCCCATCTTGGCCTGTCTGTCTGGGTGATTTATCAGAGTAAATGAGCCATGGAGAGTTTGTTGTCTTTTGCAGTCATGGGGAGGAGGAGGTGGTGGAGGAAGGAGTGAGGGGTTTCCGGGCCAGGTCTGGAATGTGGGAGGAGGAGGTGGGTCCCCCGGGGGCCTCTGAAACTGGAGGCACTCACTGAATGGCCTTTTCACTCTCCCCACCTGAGAAATGGATCAGTGCAGCCCTCCCCTTCAGAACGATCCCCTCTTTCCATCCCCTTCATACTTCTTGGGGCACATTCCTGTGTGATCTGCTAGTCTGGTCATCTTCTCCCACCCCCTGCTCAGGACCAGGTCTCTTGACCACAGTGTCCTTCCAAAGCTGAGCCGGAGCCCTGACTTGCCCAGCTGGTGAATGCCCAAATGTGTTCTCACAGGCAACCATGCACACTGTTAAGTTCCAAGTGGGACGTCTAGGCCTCTGGAACTACCAGCCCAGGCCTAGGATGGTCAGGTGCATGGACCATGGGGAAGGCAGGGGTCAGTGGAGTTGCCGAGGCCGGAGAGACCCCATCTGCTGGGACAGAAGGTCAGAAGTCACTGGGTGTCCTTCGGGGATGAGGCATGGATCCCCTGGTTCCCGGCTGGCGAGTCAGGGAGTGATCCTGCTGCTCCATCACTTCTGGCTTTTCCTGGTTTGAGGCTGAGCTGTGCCCTCAGCCTATCCTGTCCTGGGCGGAGTAGGTGAGCACTGGGGCGGAACGGGCGTGGGAACAGCATGCCTGGACCTGCTGGCCCCAGCCCCCTGCCCCCTGCCCCCAGCCTTTAGTCACTGAAATGGGAGGGAAGTGTACAGCGGCGTTTTGGCCCAGCTGGGCTCTTACCCCTGTACGGTGTTTACTGAACAGCTGGGATGTTTACAGTAGCCCTTGCAAAGGGGCCCCTCGTTGCAGGGGATTTCCCATCTTGAGGGTCCCACTGGGGCTCTTCTGACCTCACCAATTCCCTGCACCCCTGGGATAGATGTGTCAGGGATACAGAGACCATAACCATCTCCACTTTACCAGAGCCAGTGGTGCCTGTCCCCTTGGCCTCTGGCCTTCGGTTCCTCTGCTCTGGAGGAGCCAACATTTCCCACCGCATTTCCTAGAGTGGAGCTCTAGGTGGTGAAATACGGTAACTGGGTCCCCAGTTCAGACATTTAAATTAAATTCAATCAGAGCGGTTATTGAATAAAAACACGCGGAGTCATTTACATGTTAATTATGTTGAATGGACTACTAGACCATAATTAGTTGCTAATTGGGTGAGAGTGGCTGTAATTGGTTTTGTTGGCACCAACCTGGCTCACGTACCTGGGGGGAAGCGGGGGTTGGTGTGGATGGCTCCTAGGGAGGCCCTCTGGGTCTCCAATCTGGAAGGCCTGGCTAGAGATGCTATGCGGGGGCAGATCTCGAGGGGCTTAGGGTCAGAGGAACCTGGAACCTCTCCCCAGGGAGGGTGCAGCTGGGGTCTGGCTTCTAGGGTTCCCATCCAGAGCATAGGGGGAAAAGGGGGAACTGGAGGAGCTACTCCAGATCAGCAGTGATAGTCTCCCCTGCCCAGCCCCATGTGGGACCTGGGCTTGAACAAATGGTAAGTGCCCAAGAGTGGGTCTGTGGGAGCCCAAGGCAGGCGTCACTCAGGTGTGTCTCTGCACATACTGGGCCCTGGGTTGGCCTGATCAGGGTGGCGTTGGGGTGTAAGTGGGTGTGCCAAGCAGGGGGAAGGTACGTGCAAAGGCATCTGGGCCTCCCTGCCCCCCCCCGCTTAGCTTGGCTGGGGTTCCCGGGGTTGTAGGTCTGTGGCCATGGGCTGAGGCCTTCCGGCTGGCCGCTCATTAAAAGAGGATTAGGCTGAGAGCCAGGGGGCCAGCCCAGTCCCCAGGCCTTCCTCTGGGGCTCCTCACAGCTTTGGGGGAGTGATAAAAGGGCCGGGGCCACCCCTTCCTGGATCCTGTGGGGGTATCCGGTAGGGACCACCTGGGCCCTGCCATGCCTCTTGCCGCCACTGCTACTATAGCCTTGGCTACCTCAGTTTCCCTCCTCAGAAGGTCAGGAGGTCTGTCTTTCCGGTGGGTGAAACACTGACAAAGACCCAGGCTGGCGCCTCCCCTTGTCCCCCAGTCCCATCTCTCTTCAGCTCAGGGATTAGGGCTGCACTGGCTCACTAGAGGTCAGAGGTCTGAGCTAGGCTGCAGGGATCTGTCTATCATCCCCAGTCCCCATCACTGCTGGGGGAGGTGACGCTGTCAGTCAGGGCCTGCTGCTTTGTGGGGCTATAACCAAGGGGGCGGGCTGCCCACTTCTGCTCCAAGACTCCTCTTTTTGCAGCAGCCCATGCCTCACTGCACGCAGACCTGATGTCCTGGAGACCAGCAGCAAGGGGTAGGGGCTGCCCACTTGGGGTCTTCGGGTGAGGGCTGTGGACATGCCTCCTCAGTGCCTGTCCTCACCTGCCCCCACCTTTAAAGTAAGGTATCACCAGCTGCTTCCCAGATATGAGGGACCAGGGGGCCCCCAGGACCCAGCCCTGTGTGCCTTGAGAAGGTCCTGCCTCTGGACCTGTGCCAGGCCGCTTTGGGCTGGGACCCCAAGTGCTTGATGGCCATGAGAGAGTCCTGGAGGCCAGGAACGGCTGCGGAAATGAGGTGTCTGATGCCAGAAAAGGCTCTTCCTTCCCGATGACGGGAAAATCCTTCCCGGATGTCACCCCTCCCAACTTGTGCCCAGCCTGGGTGAGAGTATGGGGGTGGGGAGCCCTTCCCAGGAGACAGCACCCAGGCACACCACCCTTCCTCCCCCTAAGGTCAAAGCTTATCTGGGCTGGAGTCCTGATCCCCACAGAACCCTTGATTGTGCCCAGCCCCTCCCTCAACAATGCCATGGCATTCGAGGAGGCATGGCGCTCCTGCTGCCAGAGCCGGGCGTGGGACAAGTGGAGCAGATGTGGGGATTGGCCTTAGGACATGACCAGGCTGGGTCTGCATCAGCCCTGGCCCCCACTGATGCCACCTCAGGTCCCAGGTTCCTTTGTTCCTAATGTCCCAAGTCCCTGTCCCTTAAGGGAGCTGGGGCCTGGTAGGATCTGGCACCTGCTGACGGCAGGTTTTGGAGGAGGATACCCAGGGCTACTTGCCCACCCCCTGCTCTGACTCAGGCTGCTTGGAGGAGTGAAGGCTCCCAGTTCCTTTGCCTCATGGTGGAGTGGGGAGCAGGGGACAGGACACCCTGTGACCTGGGTTGAGTACCACTCTCCTTTGGGCCTCAGTCTTCCTGTCTGCAGCTGGGGGTGCAGGGCTGTCACAGGGCTCCTTGTTTCCCTTTTCACCTACAGTCTGGCATGAGTGGGGTCAGAAGTCCAGCTGTGGGTTGAGAAGGCTGGAACCTTACACCTTCTTTGCTCTGGGACCCGGGGAAGTTCCCACCCCTCTCCACCTTGGTTCCCCTCTGGTAGGCTGGGTTTGGATGAATGGTTTGGGATTTAGCTCTATTCCTGTGGGTTGGGGATGGGGTAGGGACACACTGGAGTTGGGAAGGCTGGAGCTGAGTCCACAGGTTGCCTCTTCCTGCCTTATAGCCCTCTCTGCTCCCCAATCTAGCACTAGGAAATGGAGTAGCTGGGGTGGGAATGGGGATGGATGCCCTACAAGAGATAGCGACACGTGGAAGCCTGCTTCCTTGGGGAAGGACTTGGGACCTCATCCCACTCTCCTTTCCCTGAAAGGCAGAGACACCCATGAAGGATGGGTTGGGGGAAGACCTGAGGAATGCCAGGCCGTGAGCCTCTCTCTGAGATCAGAACGGGGTCACTGATCCTCAGAGTCACTTTGAATATCAGTACCAGGAGGGCCTGAGAGATGGTCTAGACTAGAGAATGAGGCTCAGAGAGCGAGAGTGCCCCCAACTCAGGTCATGAAGCTCACCCAGAAACTCAAGCCATAGCCAAGGATCCCTGATCCTGGGTCCCACCCCTTCCCCACCATGCGCAGCCTCCTGGGGCTCCCCCTCCCCCCACACTGTTTCCACAGTGACCAAAGCGTCACGTCCTGTGACACCAGAGCCATTGACGCCATATCCCGTGGCCACTGGGAGGGGTCCCGCAGGTCCTGAGTCATGTGCCCTGTCCACAGGGAGCGAGTCACCTTCCGGCCCTGGCCCTCCTGGCAGGCAGTCTCTACCACCAGGACTGGCTTCCCCTGGGCCTCCCCCTCCTTCAGCCATGGACCTAGGTGGGAATCCCACCCCCATGCACTCTGGCATGTCACGTCCCTTCCCTGTGCCCTGTGCCCTTGGTATTGTGAGCACAGGGCTTTGTGCACAGCGGGTGTTCGATAACTGAGCAAGGAGCTCCCTCCACCCCCACCTCCACCCAGGGGCAGACTGGGGGCAGCAGGCAGAGAGGGTCGAGGCCAATCCTCTGCCCCTAAGCTGGGACTCAGTTTCCTCATCCTCTGAGTGTTCTCTACGGCCTTTCTCACAGAGGGAGCTGGAGTTTGGGAGTGCTGGGGCTTTGCAAGAGGGTAGGGGACTCGGACTTGGGCCTCGGGCTCTGGGAGTCTTGGTGCAGGGTTGATATTATAGAGGCCCAAGGCTGCGCAGGGTTGGAGCTTGGGGATTATGGCTGATTGGGTTCCTGGGGGCTTGATGGCTGAAGCTTCCCCTTACCCGGAGTGCCCGTGTCTGAAGGCGCCCACTTAAGCCTCTAGCCCCTCCCCCTGCCATTGCCCCCAAAGTGCCCCCTAGCCCAGGGGATGGGTAAGGGCATGACCGAGCCATGCCCCCAGCCAGGGTATAAATAACCCCTGGCGGGCTGTCCCAGCCTGGGGGGGCTCCACTGGCAGCCCCACTTCCTCTCTGGCCACTTCCCAGCCCTGGGGGTGGGGGAATGTTTACTTTCCTGTTGTCACTGTGGGTGAGCAGCCAGGCGGGTGAGCGGCCAGGCGGGGGACTCCGAGTGGCCTAACAACAGGTGCGGGACAGGTGCCTGGGCTGCCCTGCCCAGGACTTCAGAGGCGCCGCCGGACAGGCGGGTGAGGCCATCGCCAGGCAGGATCGGCCCTTTGATCCCTCGGCGTCCCTGCGTCCCAGCGGTTGGCCAAGGTCATCACCTGCATTCCCTTGTCACCGCATAGTCAGGGCCAGGCAGGGCAAGACCTTTCCTTACCCACTAGTTTCTCAGAGTGAGGTCCTGGGACCAGACATGGGCTCTGGGTCAGCTGGTGGAACCCCCTGACCCCAGCCCACCTCTGCCCCACCTTCAGGCTGTGTCTAGGGCCTCGGATCCCAGCTGTTCTCCCCCTCCAGGTGCCTTGGGGCCTGGCCCAGGCCTCTCCCTTGACTGCCCCACCTGTGAAATGGGTTACCAGCTGGGGAGGGGAGATGAGACATGTGTGACCCCCTTGGTGAGTGCCTCATGTGTGGCAGGACATGTGTGCGCCATGTGCATGCCTGTGCCACGTGTATACATGCATGCACTCTTCTGTGTGCTGCTATCTTAAGCCCCCTGTGCGTGTGAATATTCATCATCCTCATTACAGTGTTCCCTCTTCTGCTGAGCTAAAGATAGCTGGGGGTGGGTGGAGAAGGGGCTTGCCAAGGGGACCCCTCGGCTCTCCCTCCCCTTGGAGGCAGGTTCCCAAGCTTCTAGGAGTCCTTTGTCTGTCATTGTCTGAGCCCCCTCCTGTCCTTCATCCTTAGGAAGGACTTTTCCCCAGCATCCTGGAGTTGGAGGGGCCAAGGCTGCTGGACTCATGCAAAAGGGAAACTAGAGGACCCAGTTGAACCCTGCCTTTAGCCCCAGGGTTGTAGCTCCAGGGAGAGAGCCTCTTTCCCAGAAATGACTGTCCTGGCTCATTCAAGGTGGCCTGAGAGTTCCACCAATAGCAGCCTTATAGGGTCTGGGGGAAGCTGGGGTCCGTAGGGCAGTGTGTCCAGCAGGGCTTTCTGGTCTCCTGGCTAACCTGCTTCAGACCAAGTGAGGACCTTGCTGTGCACCAGCTGTGCCCTCTGCCTGGTGGGCAGCCAGGGTAAGAACAGGGCATCCAGGCTCCATGCCAGAGTCTGCGGGCTGTCCCGGATATACCCGGTCACACCCCTATCTGCTCGTTAACCCTTTTAAGCCCCTGTGTGAAGCTGGCCCCACCCTGAGCGTGGGAGCATTAACCCCCACCTGAGCAAAAACTCTTTGATGCTGTTGCGTACCCTGGCCCGCACCCACCGCCCTTTCATTGGGACCCAGAGACTAGCTAGGGCTGTCTATGAATCAGGGGTTTAGCTTTGGGTGTGGTGACTTCCCTGGCCTGCCTACCTGTGCCACTTTGTCCTCCCAGTCTGTCAGGGACTGGAGAGGGAGCTGAGAAGGATCCAGGAAGGGGAGCTGGAGGTTTAAGACCACTGTGTGGGCTGGGCACAGTGGCTCATGCCTGTAATCCCAGCACTTTGGGAGGCTGAGGCAGGTGGATCACGAGGTCAGGAGTTCGAGACCAGCCTGACCAACATGGAGAAACCCCATCTCTACTAAAAATACAAAAATTAGCTAGGCGTGGTGGCGGGCGCCTGTGATCCCAACTACTCAGGAGGCTGGGGCAGCAGAATCGCTTGAACCCGGGAGGCGAAGGTTGCAGTGAGCCAAGATCGCGCCGTTGCACTCCAGCCTGGGTGACAGAGTGAGACTCCATCTCAAAAAACAAACAAACAAAAAATAAGCTGGGTGTGGTGGCTGACACCTGTAATCCCAGCTAGTCAGGAGGCTGAGACAGGAGAATCGCTTGAACCCAGCAGATGGAGGTTGCAGTGAGCCGCAATCTCGCTACTGTACTGCAGCCTGGGCAACAGAGTGAGACTTGATCTCGTAAAAAGAAAAAAAGAAAGAAAGAAAAAAGACCACTCTGTGGTGGGGGTCCTGAGGGGAACCTCAGGGCCTCAGTCTCCCCTTTATCAGAGGGGGTATGGCTGGATGGTTTCCTGAAGGTCCTAATTGGTGCCCTGCCCTCCACCCACAGAGCTGAAGGCCACAGGCACCGCCCACTTCTTCAACTTCCTGCTCAACACAACCGACTACCGAATCTTGCTCAAGGACGAGGACCACGACCGCATGTACGTGGGCAGCAAGGACTACGTGCTGTCCCTGGACCTGCACGACATCAACCGCGAGCCCCTCATTGTAAGGGCTGGCCCTGATGTGGGACATGGGGTGGGCACGGAGCCCCAGGGCTCAGGGCATGTCCAGAAGGCTGCACCTTCTGACCCCCCTCTCTGCAGATACACTGGGCAGCCTCCCCACAGCGCATCGAGGAATGCGTGCTCTCAGGCAAGGATGTCAACGTGAGTTTGGTGGGATCCACAGGTGGGAAGGGGGAATCCACAGGTGGGAAGGTACTGCCCCCAGTGAGGGGGCAGGCCTGGCCAGGGCACCTATGCAGCCTTCCCTGTGGCCCCAGGGCGAGTGTGGGAACTTCGTCAGGCTCATCCAGCCCTGGAACCGAACACACCTGTATGTGTGCGGGACAGGTGCCTACAACCCCATGTGCACCTATGTGAACCGTGGACGCCGCGCCCAGGTAAGCCCCAGCCACCCTGGCCCTGTGCTGCCCCCACTGGTGGCTGCATCCCAGGGTCCTGATGGGAGGAGGGGCTTCAGCCCCAGCCCTGCCACTTCCGAGCCTTTTGACCTTGGGTGAGTGACTTCTTTCACCTCGCTGAGCCTCAGTTTCTTCACTTGAAAATGGGGCTAACTGCTGCCTTTCTCACAGGTCGGTGTGAGGAGGAGGCAGTGAGCTAAAGCTCCCAAAGCTCCTAGCACTGTGCCTGGCACATAGTAAGCACTTGCTCCATATGTGGCAACAGCTCTCTTGGCTATGCCTGTGGACCGTGCCCCCATGGCCGAGCCAGAGGGCCTGGTGGGGGCCTTGCAATAGGAGGCTGGACCCCTGGGTCAGCTTCTACCATGTGGCCTGGGGGAGAGCTGCCTTCCACCCCCAGGGCCAGGGTTGTGGGGAGCTGCCCCTTCCCCAGCTCTGCCCCTTCCTGCCTGCTTCCACCCTTTTCCATTTCCATGTGGGCATGTGTGTGAGCTGGCGTGAACTTGTAGGGCATGTGTGAGAATGACTGGATCTGAGGGGCACCTGTGTGTGCAGGTGTGTGCCAAGCCTGTGTGTATGTATGTACACACGCATAGACGTGCTCTGGGGGGCCCACGTGTTCACGTGTGTTCCTGGCCTGTGTGGTGTTAGAGGCTGGCAGCCCGAGCCCGCTCCCCCAGCCCCTGCCACCCCCAGCTCTAACCCCTGTTCCTCGTCTTCTCAGGCCACACGATGGACCCAGACTCAGGCGGTCAGAGGCCGCGGCAGCAGAGCCACGGATGGTGCCCTCCGCCCGACGCCCACAGCCCCACGCCAGGTGGGCCTCATCCCTCCAGGCCTTTGCCAGGCAGCACTGCCTCTGGGCGGAACTCACCCTGGGCCTGCACCTGAGGCCAGCCTCCCCAGGGCCTCCCCTCTACCTCTGTGCCCACACCCTGTCCCCACCCCTTCCCCTGAAGTGCCCTCAGGCTCAGAAGGCATGCCCAGCTGGACTCATGTCAGCCTCAGTGTGACCCCTGCAGGCAAGAAATAATGAAGCCGCCAGGTGGGGAAGACAGGAGCCCTGGGGACAGCCATGCCTTAGCCCTCAGAAAGCATGTGTGTAGACACACAAGAGCACACACCGGTGTGGATGTGGGCCTTCCTCACTCAGCACCCAGAGTGGAAAGTGGCACATGAGTGCAGTCTGACACCTTACTCCCAGGTGTCCGTGCCCCATGCCTCCCATGAGTCATCTGTGGACACAGGTGTCCTGCACACTCATGTGCTTGGGGCGCTCTTCTCCCGGGTGGTATCTGTCCACTAGTGATGACCTGGGTCTGGGCTGGGAGAGCTGGGGCTGGGCAGGGGCGGGCAGGGGGGCAGGGGCTGCCGGTGAATGACAGAGCATGTTTGTGGTGGGGAGTGCAGAAATGCAGGATCGTGTGGATTCTGTGTGTGCGTGTCCATGGTGTGAGCAGGGGGTTCCGTGTGCTGGCGGTGATATGTTCAGAGCTGTGTGTGCACCCTTGTGTGTGCAGGAAGTCACGTGTGCAGTGTGTAACTGGAAGTAGGCCTGTGTGCACCTTCCCATCGCCATCCTGCCACCTGCTGCCACCTCCTCCTGCCTCTGTTCCTCTCTCCTTGCCCCTTTCCTTCCCTCTGCCTGGCTTTCTCTTGTGGCCTCTGTGCTCACCCCTGTCCCAGTGCCTTTTCCAGCCTTCCTCCTAGCATCTTGCAGGCTGGGCTGGGAGGCACAGGGGTCTTTGTGAATTCCATGTGGTCTGGGCTGGACTCCTTGACTCCTGGCTCCCTGGGGAGATGTGGAGCCTGGGGGCTGTGCTGAGGGACAGGAGAAAGGTCATGGCCCATTGGTCCATCCTGAGGACCACAGGTAGGACACAAAGCCTGAGGATACAGTAACCTTAGAGCTCTCTGGCCTGGCTAGACCTGATGGCAAAGGACAGGACCCCAGGCCCTTAACCAGTCACTCCTGCCCTGGCCAGGTCTGCAGCGCTTTCTTGACCCAAGACAGGCAGCCACAACAAAGAGCTGTGCCTCTGTAGCCCAGGGGGCCTTGGCCAGTGTCTTTATGAGCCAGTTGGCATGGAGGGGCTTCAGCCCCTACAAGCCCACTCCATGTCCATCTCATAGCCCACAAGGCAGGGCCCCTTGAGACTTGGTCCCCAGGTCTTCCCTAAGACCTGGGACTAGGAAGCACCCCCCTTGGAGCCCACAGCATGGCCCTGCCCTGGGAGACCTGGCTGGATGGAGTTTAAGGCCAAGGAATGCTGGGGAGTGTAGGGGGTGGGCTCGGGGTATGCCTGGGGGCTCATTCTCACCCTGGGAGCCTGGTGACCCTTACACTTCCTGGCTGGGGGACTGGCCTGGACGATGCTGAGCCCCGCTCTGCCTTACAGGATTACATCTTCTACCTGGAGCCTGAGCGACTCGAGTCAGGGAAGGGCAAGTGTCCGTACGATCCCAAGCTGGACACAGCATCGGCCCTCATCAGTGAGTGCCCCCCAACCCCGCTCTACAGTCTCAATGTGTGGCCTCTGCCCCTGGAGATGGGGCATGGCACCAACACTTACCCAAGGGCAGAGACCATGACTAGGCTGTCCCTGAACTCCCCAAAAGGCCCCACCTGGCAAGGGGGAGAGGGTGCAGGCCAGACCCCACTGTGAGCTGAGGTCAGAGACTGGGTGGTAGAAGCCTCCGCCTGGCCCCTTTGGATGGGGGACCAAGGAAGCCAGGTCCTACCCTGAAACACACAATATGGTCCATGCAAAGTCCAGAACCTTCCTGACCATAGGCTTCCTAGAAGAGAAGATAAGCCGAGTGCGTATCGGGGCTGGTCTGAGGGGCAGTCACATAGCATGTTCTTGGTGTGTCTGAGAGGCTGGGAGAGCCCTGTAGCGAAGGACCAATGGAGAGTTCCGGCCCTGTGACCAGACGGGGAGAGCATGTTTCTGGTCTGGGTAGGTGTCTGGGAGGGTTGGGGGCTGTTCTCTGAGTAGGGGTCCTGCCGGGGTCTCAGGAGCAGCTGCTGCCCCTAACTGCAGGTTGGGTGAACCCATCACTGACCCTGGCTCATGCACGCTGCCTGTTTTCTGATTGTTCAACACAGTCTGCCTCTCAGAGCAGCTGTTGGGCACTGTGCCACCTCCAAGCCTGGGAAAGACCCTGGGGTCAAGGGGCAGACATTATCCTCCCCCTCTTGGCAAGTGAGAAGGTCCCAGCCTGATGGCACAGCCCAAATCACTCTGATGAGGAAAGACAGGGCCTGCCCTGGGGGAGCCTCAGATGTGGTATGTTAGAGGCAAGTACATTATTAAATTTTCAGGAATTTTTTGAGCCAGTTGTTAAAGACAACTATTATTAAAAGTTAAGGCCAGGCTCAGTGGCTCACACCTATAATCCCAGCACTTTGGGAGGCTGAGGGGAGTGTATCATTTGAGGTCAGTAGTTTGAGACCAGCCTGGACAACATGGTGAAACCCTGTCTCTACTAAAAAATAAAAAATAAAAAACATTTTTTAAATTATATAAGTTTACGATTAAACATTAAAACAAAGGTAACAACAATAAAAAGTAACAAACACTCAAAACTAGCCGGGTGCAGTGGCTCACACCTATAATTCCAGCACTTTGGGAGACGGAGGTGGGCGGATCACCTGAGATCAGGAGCTCGAGACCACCCTGGCCAACATGGTGAAACCTTGTCTCTACTAAAAATACAAAAATTAGCCAGGCGTGGTGGCGGGTGCCTGTAATCCCAGCTACTAGGGAGGCTGAGGCAGGAGAATCACTTGAACCTGGGAGGTGGAGGTTGCAGTGAGCTGAGATCGTGCCACTGCACTCCAGCCTGGGCAACAGAGTGAGACTCCATTTCAAAAAAAAAGAAAAGACTTGAAAATTGAAATTGATCTATGGGCTGCAGAATGGATGTTGTGTTAGCAGGCATGAAAACAACATTTGTCTCCTTGCACACCTCCGTCAGAGCTCTGATGGAGACCAAGACCAATGAGCAGTAATATTTTGAAAGGAATCTTTTTTTCTGAACAGTGGGTTTAAAATATTCAGAAAACTGGCCAGGCACAGTGGCTCATGCCTGTAATCCTAGGACTTTGGGAGGCTGAGGCGGGTGGATCACTTGAGGTCAGGAGTTCGAGACCAGGCTGGCCAACATGGGTGAAACTCTGTCTCTACTAAAAATACAAAAATTAGCCAGGTGTGGTGGTGTGCACCTGTAGTCCCAGCTACTTGGGAGGCTAAGGCAGAAGAATAGCTTGAACCTGGGAGGTGGAAGTTGCAGTGAGCTGAGATCGCACCACTGCACTCCAGCCTGGGCAACTGAGCGAGACTCTGGCTCAAAAAAAAAAAAAAAAAAAATCGGTAAACCATGCTGTAAGCAGATGTGCTGTCATTCAGGCTTTGTTGTTATTTATAGAGCTCAGGCAGAGTAGATTTTGCATAATTCTTTTTCTTTCTTTTTTTTTTTTTTGAGATGGAGTCTCGCTCTGTCGCCCAGGCTGGAGTGCAGTGGTGCGATCTCAGCTCACTGCAAGTTCCGCCTCCCGGGTTCACGCCACTCTCTTGCCTCAGCCTCCTGAGTAGCTGGGACTACAGGTACCCACCACCACACCCAGCTAATTTTTAGTAGAGACCGGGGTTTCACCGTGTTAGCCAGGATGGTCTCGATCTCCTGACCTCGTGATCCACCTGTCTTGGCCTCCCAAAGTGCTGGGATTACAGGTGTGAGCCACCGCACCCACCCCTACTTCACATAATTCTTAAGGGCCCTAGGGTTCTTGGAATGGTAAATGAGCACTGGCTTCAACTTAAAGTAACCAGCTGCATTAGCCCCTAATAAGAGAGTCTGACTGTCATTTGAAGCTTTGAAGCCAGGAATTGATTTCTCCTTGATAGCTGTGAAAATCCTAGATGGCATGTTCTTCCACGAGAAGGCTGTTTCTTTCTTTCTTTTTTTTTTTTTTTGAGATGGAGTCTCGCCGTATTTCCCAGGCTGGAGTGCAGTGGCACCATCTTGGCTTACCACAACCCCTGCCTCCTGGGTTCAAGCAATTCTCCTGCCTCAGCCTCCCAAGTAGCTGGGATTACAGGCGCATGCCACCATGCCCGGCTAATTTTTGTATTATTAGTAGAGAAAGCGTCTCGCCATGTTGACCAGGCTGGTCTTGAACTCCTGACCTAAAGTGTTCCTCCCACCTCCGCCTCCCAAAATGCTGGGATTAGAGGTGTAAGCCACTGGCCCTGGCCAGAAGGCTGTTTTATCTGCATTGAAAATCGTGTTTAGTGTAGCCCCCTTCATCCATGATCTTATCTAAATCTTCTGGAAAACTTGCTGCAGCTTCTCCATCAGCACTTGCTACTTCACCTTGCATGTTTATGTTTTGGAGATGGCTGCTTTCCTTAAACCTCATCAACCAGCCTCTGCTGGTTTCAAACCTTTCTTCTCCAGCTTCCTCTCTTCTCTCAGCCTTCACAGAATTGAAGACAGTTAGGGCTTTGCTCTGGATTAGACTTTGGCTTAAATAGGAATGTTGTGGCTGGTTTGATCTTCCACGTAAACCAGTAAAACTTTCACCATATCAGTGATAAGGCTGTTTCACTTTCTTATCATTTGTGTGTTTACTGGAATAGCCCTTCTAATTTCCTTCAAGAACTTTTCCTTTGCATTCACAACTTGGCTAACTAGTGCTAGCAGCCTAGTTTGGGACCTATCTCAGCTTTCAACATGCTTTCCGTACTAAGCTTAATCATTTCTAGCTTTTTTGGTTTTTTTGTTTGTTTGTTTATTTTTTGACAGAGTTACACTCTGTCCCCCAGGCTGGAGTGAAGTGGCATGATCTTGGCTCACTGCAACCTCCACCCCCCGACTCCCTGCTCCCCGGTTCAAGTGATTTTCCTGCCGCAGCCTCCCAAGTAGCTGGGATTATAGGCACCCACCACCACCTCTGGCTAATTTTTATATTTTTAGTAGAAATGGGTTATGCCATGTTGGCCAGGCTGGTCTCCTGACCTCAAGTGATCCCCTGCCTCAGCCTCCCAAAGTGCTAGGATTACAGGCATGAGCCACTGCACCTGGCCCATTTCTAGCTTTTGACTTAAAGTGAGAGATAATATGACTCTTCCTTTCACTTGAACACTTAGAGGCCATTGTGGGATTATTAATTGATCTAATTTTAATATTGCTGTGTCCCAGAGAATGGAGAGGCCCAAGAAGAGGGAGAGAGATAGGAGAATGGCCAGTAAGTGGAGCAGTCAGAACACACTCAGCATTTATCGATTAAGTTCACTGTTTTATATGGGTGAGGTTCACGGTGCCCCGAAATAATTGCAATAGTAACATCAAAGATCACTGATCACAAATCACCATAACAGACAGTTTGAAATATTGCAAGAATCACCAAAATGTAGGCGAGGCGCAGTGGCTCATGCCTGTAATCCCAGCCCTTTGGGAGGCCGAGGCAGGTGGATCACCTGAGGTCAGGAGTTCGAGACCAGCCTGGCCAACATGGTGAAACCCCGTCTCTACTAAAAATACAAAAATTAGCCAGATGTAGTGGTGGGCACCTGTAGTCCCAGCTACTTGGGAGGCTGAGGCAAGAGAGTTGCTTGAGCCTGGGAGGTGGAGGTTGTAGTGAGCTGAGATGGTGCCACTGCACTCTAGCCTGGGTGACAGAGCAAGACTCCGTCTCAAAAAAAAAAAAAAAAGAAGAATTACCAAACTGTGACACAGACACAGAGACACAAAGTAAGCATATGCTGTTGAAAAAATGGTGCTAACAGACTTGCTTGACACAGGGTTGCCACAAACCTTCCTTCTGTAAAAAATGCAGTATTTGCAGTGCACAAAGCCCAGTAAACTGAGGTGTGCATATGCTTCCTAATTCTTTCACTACACTTTATTGTTAGCTATGCTCTTTTTGTGTTTTTTGTGTTTTTTTTTTTTATTTTTGTTTTTGCTTTTTGAGATGGTTGTCTCACTGTGTCACCAGGCTGGAGTGCAGTGGTGCGATCTCGGCTCACTGCAACTTCCGCCTCCCAGGTTTAAGGGATCCTCCTGCCTCAGCCTCCCGAGTAGCTGGGACTACATGCGTGCACCACCACGCTCAGCTAATTTTTTTGTATTTTTAGTAGAAACAGGGTTTCACCACATTGGCCAGGATGGTCTCGATCTCTTGACCTCATCATCTGCCAGCCTTGGCCTCCCAAAGTGCTGGGATTACAGGAGGCATAAGCCACCATGCCCGGCCTCTTTTTTTTTTTTTTTTTTTTTTAAGATGGAGCCTTGCTCTGTTGCCCAGGCTGGAGTGCAGTGGCATGATCTCGCTCACTGCAACCTCCGCCTCCCTGGTTCAAGCAATTCTCCTGCCTCAGCCTCCCGTGTAGCTGGGATTACAGGCACCTGCCACCATGCCCGGATAATTTCTGTATTTTAGTATAGGTAGGGTTTCACCATCTTGGCCAGGCTGGCTTCCAGCTCCTGACCTCAAATGATCCACCCACCTGGGCCTCCCAAAGTGCTGGGATTATAGGCATGAGCCACTGCAGCTGGCCTATTAGCTATGCTTTTGAGGTGATTTACATTTGTTGTGTCTGTGGGGTAGAAATACTGTACAGTGGTGTTGGCAGCTCTTCCTGATTTTGCTTTCAGTGACCTCAGGTTGGTAGCTTGAAATTAGTCGTGGCAGGAGTATTCACACCACAGAAATGGGCTATTGCTACTAATCAGAGCTGATCGTTACTAATCCCAACCCTCCCAGAGCCAGTGGTGAAACACTGACCAGCACTCCACTGGAGATAGGATCATGCCCCAGGGAGCCTGAGCGGGGAGATAAGGCCCTGCCCTGGAAGTCATCTGAGCTGTGCCCTGGCCCTAGCAAACAGCAGCCCCCTGACTGACCCACTGGCCCACCCACAGATGAGGAGCTCTATGCTGGTGTGTACATCGATTTTATGGGCACTGATGCAGCCATCTTCCGCACACTTGGAAAGCAGACAGCCATGCGCACGGATCAGTACAACTCCCGGTGGCTGAACGGTAAGCGCAGCCCCAGGAGCCCTTCCGTGGCCGTGTGTCTGGGATGCGGCAAGGAGGTCGTAAAGAAGCACATGTGGGGGAAGTGGGGACATGTTTAGCCTATGACTACCTGGGGCAGGGGTAGTTTCTTATCTGGAGAGGAGTTGGGGGTGTTCTTGCACCTGGCTGGGGATTCTGTTGGAGAACATCAGGGGCACCATCAGAGTAGGGGCTCACCCAGCTGACCCCTGCCACCTGCAGACCCGTCGTTCATCCATGCTGAGCTCATTCCTGACAGCGCGGAGCGCAATGATGATAAGCTTTACTTCTTCTTCCGTGAGCGGTCGGCAGAGGCGCCGCAGAGCCCCGCGGTGTACGCCCGCATCGGGCGCATTTGCCTGGTATGCATTGGCAGAGCCACCAGGCTGCCCCTTCCACCAGTTCTGGCTTCATCAGCCCTGCTCCAGCCAGGGCTTGGGGTCAAGAGCTGATCTGACCCGGCCTCTTGCCCCACCCCCCAGAACGATGACGGTGGTCACTGTTGCCTGGTCAACAAGTGGAGCACATTCCTGAAGGCGCGGCTCGTCTGCTCTGTCCCGGGCGAGGATGGCATTGAGACTCACTTTGATGAGCTCCGTGAGTGCCCAGCAGGCAGGCAGGGTGCTCTGGCTACAGCAAGAGGGATAGAGGCGGGATGGGCGGTCAGGGTGCCTTTGGTGGGCCCCCTCCCCTGTGCAGGAGTGGGTGGGGCCCAGGGGCTCCCACCCATGGCACCCTCCAACACCTTCTCCCTCTGTCCCCAGAGGACGTGTTTGTCCAGCAGACCCAGGACGTGAGGAACCCTGTCATTTACGCTGTCTTTACCTCCTCTGGGTGAGGCTGGGGTCAGGGCCAGCAGTGGCAGGGAGTGGCCCCGTTGGGGGATTGTAACTCGTGGAGAACCCCAGCCCGGTGGCGAGCTGTGGGGAGGGGGCAGTTTGGGGAGGGGGCAGTTTGGGGAGGGGCCCTAGGTGGAGGGTCTGTCCTGCTCAGCAGTGCCTGCCATGCCCACAGCTCCGTGTTCCGAGGCTCTGCCGTGTGTGTCTACTCCATGGCTGATATTCGCATGGTCTTCAACGGGCCCTTTGCCCACAAAGAGGGGCCCAACTACCAGTGGATGCCCTTCTCAGGGAAGATGCCCTACCCACGGCCGGGCACGGTAAGGACCCCACTCATCCTGCCTCTCCCCTTCCTCTTCTTCTAAGAGGCCTCTGGGTCAGGCCCTTTGCAACACGGGCCCCACCATCATGGCCCTCCCAGCCAGTGGAGGCGGTGAGCTGTAATGCACACACAGACGGGCCTTCACACACAGTGTCAAGCTGTGGAGGAGCCCAGACAGGATTCTGGGACAAAGATGGTGGGTTGGGCGTGGTCGGCTGCTCCTCAGAGGGTCCTCTGTGGGGCTGTTTGGGAGCTGAAGGTTGGGGGGAAGCGTCTTCCCTGCAGATGCTGGAGGCAGGCTGGAGGTTGGCTCAGCTGAGGAACAGGAGTCAAAGAGCTGGGGAGGGGCAGGGGCAGGGCCAGGCCTCAGGCAGGGTCTCAGAGGTCACAGAGGCATGTCACTTTATCTTGATGTGACACCGGCTGATGTGGGAGCCTAAGCAGGAGAGCAGCGGATCTGATCCAATGCAGTTCTGACTCCTTGTGGTCAGGACTGGGCTGGAGAAGCTGGTCTCAGTGGGGGACAGGGGAAGCTTCCCTCCAGAGGTAACCTGGAGTCAGAAGGATGGGCCAGAGGTAAGCTGGCCATGACGGGGGGCAGGCTGAGCCCAGGCTCAGGGGACAGCTTCAGGAAGGAGGAGAGTGAGCCTGGTGTGTGACAAGGACGTCGGGGCCTGTAGTCCAGCTGTGCAGGAGGGAGACGGGTGAGACCCTAGGAACAGCCAGAGAGGAAGGAGATGACAGGGGTGGGGAGGGGGACATGGAAGGGAGTGGTCCGCTTGGCCAAATGCTGCCACGAAGTCATGGCACCTGAGGCCAGGGAGGTGGCTGTGGCATTTGGCCACGTGGGACCTTGGCCAGAGCAGGACCTGTAGAGGTCAGGTGCAGGGCAGAAACTTGGAGAGCGGGTTTGGGGAGAGGAGCAGGTTGAGGTGGTGGGGACAGACAGTGCAGCGGCCTCTTCTGAAGCTAATGGCTCCAGCCTGCCCTGCCCAGGCAGCCTGGGACTGACACTCGCCACCTGTCCACAGTGCCCTGGTGGAACCTTCACGCCATCTATGAAGTCCACCAAGGATTATCCTGATGAGGTGATCAACTTCATGCGCAGCCACCCACTCATGTACCAGGCCGTGTACCCTCTGCAGCGGCGGCCCCTGGTAGTCCGCACAGGTGCTCCCTACCGCCTCACCACTATTGCCGTGGACCAGGTGGATGCAGCCGACGGGCGCTATGAGGTGCTTTTCCTGGGCACAGGTACCCACTGCTGCTCCCGGCCTCTCCCACGCTGGGCCCACCGGGTGCGGGGTGCAGATCCTTGGGGCTGGGGCTTGCCCTGCTAGGGCTTGCTGCAAGCTCATCAGAGTCACCTCTTCATCCTCATCCTTTGGTGCCTTCTCCCTATTGATGGGATAACAGAGGCTAGGGGTGAGAAAACCCCATTCCCACTTCCATCCCCAGGGGCCCAGGAGAACAGGGACACTGGGCATCTGGGGACTTATGTATGCATGGCAGGAAAGGGGTGGAGACAGATGGTAGGCACCTCTAGGATACAGAGGCCATACACATGCTCGTGTGTGCACACACATGCCACAGTGCACCCCCTACAGTTCCAGCAGCCCAAACACAGGAGAATGCATGCCCCAGTGTCCTGTTCTCAGCAGGGCCCAAAATCAGGGTCTGGGTTGGTGGGGGCAGACCATGGCCATGACCCCCTATGTCCTGGGCCAGTCCCCTTTGACCTGGGGAAACTCTTCCACCTTGGCACAAAGCTCCAGCTCCAATGCCCTAGGGGGGTTTGGGCCCTGGTGGGGGAAGGGGCTGAGGCTGGTACCCCTTCCCCAGCATCCCCAGCCCCACTGAGGCCCTGCCCGGCCCGTTCCAGACCGCGGGACAGTGCAGAAGGTCATTGTGCTGCCCAAGGATGACCAGGAGATGGAGGAGCTCATGCTGGAGGAGGTGGAGGTCTTCAAGGTGGGTGTGACACCACCCAGTCCTGACCTCCCCACCTTTACCCTCCCCCCAGCCCCAGCCTCTGACCTGAGACCTCTAGGTCAGGGCAGGGAGGGGGTCCCTGGCATCCCAAGCTGATCTTTATCTTTTTCTAGGATCCAGCACCCGTCAAGACCATGACCATCTCTTCTAAGAGGGTAAGCCTTTGGCGAGGTGAGCCAAGGTTGGGGACAGGGCCTGCATCCCCTCAGGGTCATGCCCTTGGCACAGGGATGGGTAAACTGAGGCATGGAACAGGGGAGAGGAGCCCAGCCTAGCTGGCTGTTGGTGGGGCTGGCTATGGGACAGGAACTGACAAGGCCCTACCCTTTGCCCCAGCAACAACTCTACGTGGCGTCAGCCGTGGGTGTCACACACCTGAGCCTGCACCGCTGCCAGGCGTATGGGGCTGCCTGTGCTGACTGCTGCCTTGCCCGGGACCCTTACTGTGCCTGGGATGGCCAGGCCTGCTCCCGCTATACAGCATCCTCCAAGAGGTGTGGACCCCTAGACACCTAGAATTTTAGCAACCAGTCCCAGGGCCCTATCCTAGGGGATTGGGGGTGCATGTGATATTACCCGGGGTGCATGTGATATTACCCTAGGGGAGTCTTATGGGTAAGACATCACTGCCCTGGGGAAAAAGGGCCCTGCCCTGGAGTCAGGGAGATACAGGGACCTCAGGGGGCAAGCTTCCTGGGAGCACTCCTTCAGGGGCTATCCTCATCCAGGCGGAGCCGCCGGCAGGACGTCCGGCACGGAAACCCCATCAGGCAGTGCCGTGGGTTCAACTCCAATGGTGAGTATGCTGGGCCTCACTGTGGGGTGCTGCTCACACTGCAGAAGTCCACGCAGCCCACGAAGCTGCTCACAGGGCCCCCACTGTAAGGGTGCTCTGATGGCTAATGGAGGGTGGGGGCTAATGGAGATGGGATGTCCCTAGTTGCCCCATCAACACAGAGCTCTACATTGGTGAGTGGGTGCCCCTCGGTGCCTGCCCCGAAGCAGTCAGCAGGCTGCCCGGAGGTGATGCTGCTTTTGCTCAACCCCTCTCACTCTAAAGCCAACAAGAATGCCGTGGAGTCTGTGCAGTATGGCGTGGCCGGCAGCGCAGCCTTCCTTGAGTGCCAGCCCCGCTCGCCCCAAGCCACTGTTAAGTGGCTGTTCCAGCGAGATCCTGGTGACCGGCGCCGAGAGGTGAGTTCCTGCGCCCGGTGCTGCACCGTGGATGTGAGTCCTTGCGCAGTGGTGAAATGTAGTAGAGGAGTGATCTGGAGCAACTCTCATGCTGTGAAACCCCTTCCAAGCTCCCTTCCCTACATGCAAATCCTTTGAGTGAAAACAGTTACGTGGGAACTCCCTGGGATTGGCCTCATTCTATGGAAAGTGTTTCTGGGTATGCCTGTTCACATGAAAATTCCATATGCATACCACATTGGGGGTGTACCTTCTACAAAAACATCATGTGAGTGAGCTCCAGTATGTGGAAATTCTATGGGGCCCTCATTTTATGAAAATGCCCTACAGGTGTCCCTGTTTATGTGGAAATTCTATGTGGTTATCCCAATTGGATATTCTCATTAAATGGAAATTCTGGCTGGACGTGGTGGCTCACACCTGTAACCCCAACACTTTGGGAAGCCAAGACAGGCAAATTGCTTGAGGTCAGGGGTTCGAGACCAGCCTGGGCAACATGGTGAAACCCTCTCTCTACCAAAAATACAAAAATTAGCTGGGCATAGTCATGCATGTGGTCCCAGCTACTTGGGAGGCTAAGGTGGGAGGATGGCTTGAGCCTGGGAGGCAGAGGTTGCAGTAAACCGAGATCATTCAACTGCACTCTAGCCTAGGCGACAGAGCCAGACCTTGTCTCAAAAAAAAAAAAAAAAAAAAAAGGAAATTCTGTGTGTGCTTCAAATTTTCCTCATTGTACAGAACCTCCTTATGGTCATCACTCCTGAAATGGAAATCTGTACAGATGCCTTATTCAAATATCTCTCATTATGTAGAAACTTCATGTGGTTTTTCTGGCATATGGAAATCCCACATGGGTGCCTCTACACGGAATGGCCACAAAGGTGGTCTGATCTGGTTGCTGGCTAGGGCCATAAGGTGGTCACAGAGCCTCTGAACCCCCTCTCCTTGCCCCTGCAGATTCGTGCAGAGGACCGCTTCCTGCGCACAGAGCAGGGCTTGTTGCTCCGTGCACTGCAGCTCAGCGATCGTGGCCTCTACTCCTGCACAGCCACTGAGAATAACTTTAAGCACGTCGTCACACGAGTGCAGCTGCATGTACTGGGCCGGGACGCCGTCCATGCTGCCCTCTTCCCACCACTGTCCGTGAGCGCCCCGCCACCCCCAGGCGCAGGCCCCCCAACGCCTCCTTACCAGGAGTTAGCCCAGCTGCTGGCCCAGCCAGAAGTGGGCCTCATCCACCAGTACTGCCAGGGTTACTGGCGCCATGTGCCCCCCAGCCCCAGGGAGGCTCCAGGGGCACCCCGGTCTCCTGAGCCCCAGGACCAGAAAAAGCCCCGGAACCGCCGGCACCACCCTCCGGACACATGAGGCCAGCTGCCTGTGCCCTGCCATGGGCCAGCCTAGCCCTTGTCCCTTTTAATATAAAAGATATATATATATATATATATATAAAATATCTATATTCTATACACACCCTGCCCCTGCAAAGACAGTATTTATTGGTGGGTTGAATATAGCCTGCCTCAGTGGCAGCATCCTCCAAAACTTAGACCCATGCTGGTCAGAGACGGCAGAAAACAGAGCCTGCCTAACCAGGCCCAGCCAGTTGGTGGGGCCAGGCCAGGACCACACAGTCCCCAGACTCAGCTGGAAGTCTACCTGCTCGACAGCCTCCGCCAAGATCTACAGGACAAAGGGAGGGAGCAAGCCCTACTCGGATGGGGCATGGACTGTCCACCTTTTCTGATGTGTGTTGTCAGCCTGTGCTGTGGCATAGACATGGATGCGAGGACCACTTTGGAGACTGGGGTGGCATCAAGAGCACACAGAGAAGGGAAGAAGGGGCCATCACAGGATGCCAGCCCCTGCCTGGGTTGGGGGCACTCAGCCACGACCAGCCCCTTCCTGGGTATTTATTCTCTATTTATTGGGGATAGGAGAAGAGGCATCCTGCCTGGGTGGGACAGCCCCTTCAGCCCCTTCTCCCCTCCCCGCCTGGCCAGGGCAGGGCCACCCCACTCTACCTCCTTAGCTTTCCCTGTGCCACTTTGACTCAGAGGCTGGGAGCATAGCAGAGGGGCCAGGCCCAGGCAGGGCTGACGGGAGGCCCCAGCTCTGAGGGGAGGGGGTCCGTGGTAGAGGCCTGGGGCTGGTAGAGTCTCCCCAGGGCTCCCTTATGTCCACCACTTCAAGCAATGGGTGTGGATGTAATTAGCTCTGGGGGGCAGTTGGGTAGATGGGTGGGGGCTCCTGGTGGCCTTCTGCTGCCCAGGCCACAGCCGCCTTTGGGTTCCATCTTGCTAATAAACACTGGCTCTGGGACTAGACTTTGGCTTCTCTCCTTGGTCAGGGGATTTAGAGCCACATGTGGTGGGCCTGGGGAGCCAGGTGGGGGGCTGGGAAGGGAGTAGATTGGCTCCATTTAAAGAAACCCAACATGTAGAAACCACATTTAGTTTGACAAACCTGGGCTGCTGCACCACCCCAAACACTTGGGTAGTGCGAAGGGCTGTAGAGACCCCTCAGGGCCCACTCACTCCTCAGGGTCAGGGAGGGTGGGTGGAGCCTGAAGGCTGAAAGTGGCAGAAATGCAACGGCCTCACTCCTGGACAGATCCCCATCATCCAACAGGGTGGGTGTAGAAGCTGCCAGCCTGTGGTAGGAGCCAGCATTCACTTCCCACGCATACTATTTAGAGACAGCCGTTAGTGCTCAGTGTCTGGTGCCCCGGCACCCCCTTGTGGTCTCTTGAGTCTGTGGCAGAGTTGAGTGCTGAAAGGCAGCCAGGTTCCAGGGAAGAGTCCAGCCAGGAGGCTCAGGGTGCCTGGAGGAGCCTTTGAGAGCCCAAGATTTGGGTTTTCCTATGGAAGTTGAGGGTGGGAAGTCTCTAGAACCTGGGAGCTCAACTTGAACAATTTCTGCCCGGCAGTGAGCCCTGCACCTGAACAGAGCACCAGACCCCCTAAGCTGAGGCAGGCAGGCCCTGGAGATAATCTTAGGCAGGCCTCAGAGCACCCACAGCAGACAGAGCAGGAGCAGGATAGGTGAGCCCCATTCCTCCATACCCCAGGGAACACTACACCTGCTCTGGGATGCAATTTCTTCACCTGGCAACAGGCCTGCAAAACATTCTCTGGAAGAGCCTGGCCACTTCTGCAGATTAGAGACTTTGTTGCGCCCAAATTCAAGTGTACATATAGGCACAGGCACCTGCAAGCATGCATGTACACACACAGTCATACACAGGCAGAGATGGACATGCACAGGCACACATATGCGCAGGTACAAACAGGCATGTTTACACCCCTGCGTATAAGCAAGTGCACACATGCAAACATACACAAACTGCAAAACACACAAGCCTATGTGTGCATGAAGAGAATACACAAAGCATATTCACACATGCATACACATGTATATACATGTGCACACATACATAAGCATGCGCATAGGCACGTGATTCCTATAAGAGCACATGCACTCAGGCATAAACATGCAGGCACACATGTACACACAGGTATTCATGCACAAACGTGTCAAGTTATTGCTCGCTTGGTGCCAGCAAAAGACACACCCATGGCCGGGCGAGGTGGCTCACACCTGGAATCCCAGCACTTTGGGAGGCCGAGGTGGGTGGATCACAAGGTCAGGAGATCGAGACCATCCCGGCCAACATGGTGAAACCCCGTCTCTACTAAAAATACAAAAAAAATTAGCTGGGTATGGTGGCACATGCCCGTAATCCCAGCTACTTGGGAGGCTGAGGCGGGAGAAGCTTAAACCAGGGAGTTGAAGGTTGCAGTGAGCCAAGATCGTGTCACAGCACTCAAGCCTGGCAACAGAGTGAAACTCTGTCTCAAAAAAAAAAAAAAAAAAAAAAAAGGCCGGGCACGGTGGCTCATGCCTGTAATCCCAGCACTTTGGGAGGCCGAGGCGGGCAGATCACGAGGTCAGGAGACTGAGACCATCCTGGCTAACACGGTGAAACCCTGTCTTTACTAAAATACAAAAAAAGTAGCCCGACGTAGTGGCGGGCACCTGTTGTCCCAGCTACTCAGGAGGCTGAGGCAGGAGAATGGCGTGAACCCGGGAGGTGGAGCTTGCAGTGAGCTCAGATTGCGCCACTGCACTCCAGCCTGAGCAACAGAGCAAGACTCCATCTCAGAAAAAAAAAAAAAAAAAGACACATACACCGAGGCACACAGAGCAGATATGCATGCCCACCACAGTCCGTTGGAAGCAGAGGACCTCCTTGGGGCAGCTCCAGCCTGTGATATGGGATGAATGCAATGCCCACTGTTTCCCTCTCTCTGGATTCCCTGCAGGTCATAAAATCCCAGTCCAGAGTCACCAGCCCTTCTTAACCACTTCCTACTGTGTGACCCTTTCAGCCTTTACTTCCTCATCAGTAAAATGAGGCTGATGACATGGGCATCCATACTCCAGGGCCAGTGTGAGCTTACAACAAGATAAGGAGTGGTGCTGAGCCTGGTGCCGGGCAGGCAGCAGGCATGTTTCTCCCAATTATGCCCTCTCACTGCCAGCCCCACCTCCATTGTCCTCACCCCCAGGGCTCAAGGTTCTGCCTTCCCCTTTCTCAGCCCTGACCCTACTGAACATGTCTCCCCACTCCTAGGCAGTGCCAGGGCCTCTCCTGGAGGGTTGCGGGGACAGAAGGACAGCAGGAGTGCAGAGTCAGCGGTTGAGGGATTGGGGCTATGCCAGCCCGATTAGAAGGGTTGGGGGGGCTGAGCTGGATTCACCTGTCCTTGTCTCTGATTGGCTCTTGGACACCCCTAGCCCCCAAATCCCACTAAGCAGCCCCACCAGGGATTGCACAGGTCCGTAGAGAGCCAGTTGATTGCAGGTCCTCGTGGGGCCAGAAGGGTGCCTGGGAGGCCAGGTTCTGGGGATCCCCTCCATCCAGAAGAACCACCTGCTCACTCTGTCCCTTCGCCTGCTGCTGGGACCATGGGGGCTGGGGCCAGTGCTGAGGAGAAGCACTCCAGGGAGCTGGAAAAGAAGCTGAAAGAGGACGCTGAGAAGGATGCTCGAACCGTGAAGCTGCTGCTTCTGGGTAGGGGTGTGGGCCCAGGTGGGGCCACTGCCACCAGGTCATTGGTCTGGAGGCAGGCAGGCAGCCCTTCTGTGAAGCAAGGGTTCCCTGGGAAGCAGTATGAGCCTGTGACAGAGTAGGGCACAGGGTGGGAACCCTGGCCAAGCAAGGCCAGGCCTGACAGGTGGTGTCCTAGTCCCCCAAGGCTGGACATCCCACGAAGCCCCTCTCCAGACGGCTCTGCCTCAGGTGACCCACCCTCCCCAGAAGTGCGTGCCAACCACACTCTTGCACGGGTGTGTGATGCCGACTTTTCCGTGGCTGGGTTCCCGCAAGCTTCATGCAGCCTTTGGTTTGATACGCCTGCTAGGCAATGCTCAGAAGCCAGGAGCCTCACTGGGAGCCCGTTATTGGGCTGCTACTTTGGGAAGGGGATGGCCATAGTCCTCCTGGGAGTGGGGAGCCTCTAGGACCACCCAGATCCACAAAGGATGGCCCTCAGGTGCCAGAGGGCTGTGGCTGATAGACCTACAAAGCAGCCAGAGGGGCTGGCGGGTACTGAGGCCCAGTGGGAGTAGATAAAGCCGCGTCCACTGGACCATGGGCAGTGAGGAGAGATGGGGCTGATCCAGGCCTGCCTCAAGGTCACTGCCTGACCTCTCAAGGGGAAAAAGCAGCTTCAAGAGGGGCTCCACCCAAGCTCCCCAGGGTCTAGTCAACCAGCTGGAGGTGGGTGAGGGACCAAGCCAGTCCCACTTTCCCCCAAGGCAGAGAGGCTAAGCCGGAAATCTCATTAACTGTGCCCAACGCCCTCGCAGGGGCAAGCTCAGAAAGGATGTCAACTCTGCCCTCCCTCCTACCCAAAAGAGCTAATTCCCTCTGAGCCTCTTGGAGACACCTGCACCCCTTCAGGTGAAATGCAAGGGGTTTACCCGCCTCAAACAACCCAGTGCTTGCGGTACCAGAGGCTCCCACGAGGTGGCGATGACGCTCCGGGATTTCTTCATTGCAGTCTCACAGCATAATAAAGGCTGCCTGTGCCGGGGTCTTGGGGACTCCCCTGTCCCAGAACAGTTGAGGTCGTTGATTCCCCTCGTTGGCTTCCTTTCTTCACTTTCCTGGCATTTGCAAACCTTGTGACTTCAGGATGTCAGGACTTAATTTGGATGGGGGGGGTAGATGTGGCTACGGGGTCGGGGCTGGCGCTCAGGCCTCTTCGCTGCAGGTCCACCCTGCCAACTCGGGAGGTCCCCGTCCTCCTGGCCTCCTTGCGGGAGGGGGCAGGCTGGTCAGCGCAGCTCTGAGGCGCCGCGTCTCTTTCAGGTGCGGGTGAGTCCGGGAAGAGCACCATCGTCAAGCAGATGAAGTGAGTGCCCCTGCCTGTCCCGAGGCCCCTGGGTCTGGGTCCTTCCCCACTTCCCCACGAGGCGCTGATTCTGCTCTCCTCGGCCTCAGGATTATCCACCAGGACGGGTACTCGCTGGAAGAGTGCCTCGAGTTTATCGCCATCATCTACGGCAACACGTTGCAGTCCATCCTGGCCATCGTACGCGCCATGACCACACTCAACATCCAGTACGGAGACTCTGCACGCCAGGTGTGCCAGGAGGCGGGCTGAGCGGGCCTCTGGGGACTCGAGGCTCGCGGCTGGGCCCGAGTCCCTGGCCGCCACCAGCCACTCTCACCCTGCCCCCCAGGACGACGCCCGGAAGCTGATGCACATGGCAGACACTATCGAGGAGGGCACGATGCCCAAGGAGATGTCGGACATCATCCAGCGGCTGTGGAAGGACTCCGGTATCCAGGCCTGTTTTGAGCGCGCCTCGGAGTACCAGCTCAACGACTCGGCGGGCTAGTGAGCGCGCGGGCAGCGCGGGGCGCGGGGCGCAGGGGGCCCTCCACGCCTCCCCACCCACCTACGGCCGGGTCTCGCGCAGCTACCTCTCCGACCTGGAGCGCCTGGTAACCCCGGGCTACGTGCCCACCGAGCAGGACGTGCTGCGCTCGCGAGTCAAGACCACTGGCATCATCGAAACGCAGTTCTCCTTCAAGGATCTCAACTTCCGGTACGACCCATACGCTAGCCCAGGAGGTCACTGCCCCAGGCCCCGTCCTGCCCCGGGGACCCCATCCCTGCGATAGACCCTGCCCCTTCCCTGATACCCCGCCAGCAGAAAGGGTGGTAGTCCCGGCCGAGAGCTCCCCGACCAGCACAGGGCGAGGGGATGTTGCCTGTGGGGCCCGGGGCGCAGGTTCAGGCCCCCGCGGCCCCGCAGGATGTTCGATGTGGGCGGGCAGCGCTCGGAGCGCAAGAAGTGGATCCACTGCTTCGAGGGCGTGACCTGCATCATCTTCATCGCGGCGCTGAGCGCCTACGACATGGTGCTAGTGGAGGACGACGAAGTGGTGCGTGCCAGGCAGGGCCTGTGTTCCAGGGGGGCGAGAAGGAGCTGCTGGCCCCTGGAGGCGGAGACCGCGCGCTGGGCTGGGGGAGGGCACGGGAGGGGATGCCTGTCCCGGGCGGCCTGAGGAGGCCGGGAGGCGTTCAGCAGGCCCATCTGGGGCAGTGCGGGGAGCCCTCTGAGAGCCAGCTGAGCGGGAAGCCCCGCGTGCCCGGGAGCCCAAAGAGCAGGTGCTGCGGGTCGGACGCGACCCCGGGTGCCCAACAGCTGCTGCCCTCCTCAGAACCGCATGCACGAGAGCCTGCACCTGTTCAACAGCATCTGCAACCACCGCTACTTCGCCACGACGTCCATCGTGCTCTTCCTTAACAAGAAGGACGTCTTCTTCGAGAAGATCAAGAAGGCGCACCTCAGCATCTGTTTCCCGGACTACGATGGTGAGAAGTCCGCATGGCCGCCAGGCGGCGCCCCCGCCCCACGATCGCGGCGCGCACCCCCCGCACGGGGAAGGAAGGGCTGAGCCGAGTGAGAGCTCCCGCCCCCGCAGGACCCAACACCTACGAGGACGCCGGCAACTACATCAAGGTGCAGTTCCTCGAGCTCAACATGCGGCGCGACGTGAAGGAGATCTATTCCCACATGACGTGCGCCACCGACACGCAGAACGTCAAATTTGTCTTCGACGCTGTCACCGACATCATCATCAAGGAGAACCTCAAAGACTGTGGCCTCTTCTGAGGTAGGTCGCTGCTCTCTCCAGGCCCTTGCCTCAATACCCCAGCCCCGTTCAGCTCCCCACCCCACACCACGGCCCTGGAGCCTCACCCCCAAATCCTGGAGCCTACTGCCTCCAGGCCCCACCCCAGCTCCTCAGGCTCCACCCCACCGACAGAGGCCCCGCCCCACCCCACAAGTCCCACCCATTGAATTTCTTTTGGCCCCGCCCCAAGACCTCAGGTGTCACAGCTTCCAGGGCCGCCCCACCACACACAATGCCTAAACCCATTTATTTTGGGTCTCAGGGATGCTGACTGGGTTTCCTTTTCACAGGTGCCTGAATTCATGCGTGTCAGTCACCCTGAGACCTGATAGCCCTAGCTGCCTTGCAGCCCCAACCCCCAGGACCCTATCAGCCCCCTGGGACTCCCTGGCCCCAACCTGCCACCTCACCAAAGCTCTGAGCCCTGCTAGCCTTGAGGCGCGGACCCTCCCCCATACCTCCCACAGTATCCCAGCGCCTCATGCCCCCAACCCCAAGCCCTGCCCTTCACCGCCTGGCTGCACTGGCCTCTAGGACTCACAGCAGCCAGCCCCAGCTAGGAACGGGCAGGACTTGGGGCAGCTGAAGCTCACGGTGACTCAGCAGTGCCCAACTGACCAATCTCCCGCAGCTCTCCTGCCCCTGCGGGCCCACGACTCACCTGGTGGGCCTGGGCTCAGCAAACAGCCCTCCCTCCCAGTATTTCATCAAGGACAGGGAATATCCCTCCCACACACAGGCCAGCTGCTCACCCTGCCACCTCCATGTGACAAGTTTGACACCTGTCTACCCAGAGCCAGTGACTGTCCCTCCCAGCAGCCTCCAAAGGGTCCAAAGTCCAAGCTAGCTCTGGCCTGTGTGGCCCCCACATAAATAAATTAGTGGGGAGGGGGCAGACCTGGGGGCCCTTGGGTGCCAGAGTGAGACACAGCAGGACCCTTCCCCAAATACTAGGCTCAGAGCAACCTCCAGCCTTCTCCAGCAGGATCTGCTCCCTGTGTCCTTGGACAGCAGATCCACACACCACTTCCCCACCCACACACAGTACCCTGGGCTGGTTGGACAACAGGATGGTGTATTAAGGGGTTAAGGGAGGGTACTGTTGACACCAGCTATAGCCAATAGCTGGGCTGTCCTGAGGGGTGGCTGGGGACAGAGTCCAGCTCCCTTGGATCAGCCCAGAGGATTCAGGATAGGACAAAGGCCCTGGCTGTGCCCAAAGGGGTCTACCTCAGGTGGGGTTACAAGCAAACCTGGGTGACCCTCTTGTCCCTACCAGCAGCTTCTCTTGCCCCTTCCATTCAGGGTTCCCTGGCAGGGGAAGCTGAGAGCCATGGCTGAACTATCAGGGACAAAGGCCCATGTCCCCACATCCCTGCTCCCTCCTTCCTCATCCAGCACCAAATCTTTGCTTATGTCCACAGGCCAGGGCCTGTGCTGCAGTCGGGGACAAGGAGCTTCCGTCTGGCAAGGCCGGGGCACAATTTGCACTCCCCTCAGCTAGACGCACAGACTCAGCAATAAACCTTTGCATCAGGCCCTAGCTGTCCTTTCTTGGTGGAGGACTTAATTATCACAAGTCATGGGCATTTATTAAGTGCCCAGTGCTGGGTTGGGCATGAAGTGGGAAGATGGCCCCTCCCAGGAAGAAGTACCTGGCCTGACAAGGTGGGGCACTCTTGGGGGTATGGGACCAACTCATGGCTTTTCACGGGGGTTGAGGAGAGAGGAGCTGTGGAAAATATTCACTGGGACAGTCTTGGATCAAGAGGGAGTTTTGAGGTGGAGGCTCATTCTGGCAGGGACAGTAGTGTCTACCAGCCCCAGAAACATGGGCTTATGGCCACAGGAGTTCAGTGGAGCAAGAGCAGGGGAGGAGAGACGTGGACAGGTGCCCAAAGCCAGTCGGAGGGCCTGGGCTTTCTCAGAAGGTGATGGAGAGTCTTGGAAGCCCTCGAGGCAGGAACATAATTGCAGGGCTGGGATTAGGGTGAGGGAAGTGAGGCACACTCACCTTGGGTGCAAAATTTAAGGCGATGCCAAAAAATTTAGTAACTAAGGTAAATAATATTAGGATAATATTTTTAAAAATCAAATGAATGCAAAACCCCACAATGAATGAAATATCAAAATCCAACAGAGGATCAAACAGAGGCATGCTAAGATATATTGGGGCTTGAAGCAAAGGGAAAACTATTTGTTGCTATATGTTTGTAGGGATTTTTTGCCAGTTTTAAAAATACATGTATCATAAAGTTTACTATCTCAGCCACTTGCCGGTGTATAGTTTGGTGGTGTTAAGTACATTCATAATGTTGTACAACCACCGCAACTGTTCATCTCCAGAACTCCTTTCCTCTTGTAAAACTGAAACTCTGTACCCATGAAAAAATAACCCCCCATTCCTGCCTTCCCCCGGCTCCTGGCATCCACCATTCTACTTTCCGTCTCTATGAATGTGACTGCTCTAAGTGCCTCAGATGTGTGGGTCCATGGAGTCTTTGTCTTTTTGCAACTGGCTTATTTCACTTAGCATCATGTCTTCAAGGTTTATTCATGTGTAGCATATGGCAGAATCTCCTTCCTTTTTAAGGTTGAATAATATTCCATTGTATATATTCCACACTTTGTTTATTTATTCATCTATTGATGAATGGTTACATCTGCCTTTTGGCTATTGTGAATAATGCTGCTATGAACATGGGTGTACAAATCTCTCTCCCAGCCTCTGTTTTTTATTATTTTGGGTGTATACCCAGAAATGGAACTGGCAAATCATATGGTGAATCTTTTTTTTTTTTTTTTTTTTTTTTTTTTTGAGACAGAGTCTCTCTCTGTCGCCAGCCTGGAGTGCAGCGGCACAATCTCGGCTCCCTGCAACCTCCGCCTCCCAGGTTCAAGCAATTATCCTGCCTCAGTCTCCTGAGTAGCTGGGACTACAAGCACACGCCACCACGCCCAACTAATTTTTGTGTTTTTAGTAGAGACGGGGTTTCACCATGTTGTCCAGGATGGTCTCGATCTATCTCTTGATCTCAGGTGATCTGCCCGCCTCGGCCTCCCAGAGTGCTGGGATTACAGGCGTGAGCCACTGCAACCGGCCTCATATGGTGAATCTATTTTTATTTTATTTTATTTATTTATTTATTTATTTTGAGACAGAGTTTTGCTCTTGTTGCCCAGGCTGGAGTGGCAATGGCATGATCTCGGCTCACTGCAACCTCCTCCTTCCGTGTTCAAGTGATTCTGCCTCAGCCTCCCAAGTAGCTAGGATTACAGGCATGTGCCACCACACCCGGCTAATTTTGTATTTTTAGTAGAGACGGGGTTTCACCATGTTGGTCAGGCTGGTCTCGAACTCCCAACCTCAGGTGATCTGCCTGCCTTGGTCTCCCAAAGTGCTGGGATTACAGGCGTGAGCCACTGCACCTGACCCCTTTTTTTTGAAATGAAGTCTCACTCGGTCGCCCAGGCTGGAGTGCAGTGGCACGATCTCAGCTCGCTGCAATCTCTGCCTCCCGGGTTCAAGTGATTCTCCTGCCTCAGTCTCCCAAGAAGCTGGGAGTATAGGTACCCACCACCATGCCTGGCTAATTTTTGTATTTTTAGTAGAGATGGGGTTTCACCATGTTGGCCAGGCTGGTCTTGAATTCCCGACCTGAAGTGATCTGCCCACCTCAACCTCCCGAAGTGCTGGGATTACAGGCGTGAACCACTGTGCTCAGCCTACTTTTAATATTTTGAGGAACAGTTTTCCACAGCAGCTGTACCATTTTACATTCCCACCAACAGTGCACAGGTGGTCCCCCTTCCTCTACATATTTGTGAACTCTTGTTATTTTCTGGGTTTTGTTTTGTTTGAGATGGGGTCTCGCTCTGTCGCCCAGGCTGGAGTGCAGTGGCACAATCTCGGCTCTGCAACCTCTGCCTCCTGGGTTCAAGCAATTCTCCTGTCTCAGCCTCCCGAATAGCTGGGACTACAGCTGCATGCCAGCATGCCCGGCTAATTTTTTTTTTTTTTTTTTTTTTTTTTGAGACGGAGTTTCATTCTTGTTGCCCAGGCTGTAGTGCAATGGTGTGATCTCAGCTCACTGCAACCTCCACCTCCTGGGTTCAAGCCATTCCCCTGCCTCAGCCTCCCAAGTAGCTGGGATTACAGGAATGCGCCACCACATCTGGCTAATTTTGTATTTTTGGTAGAGACGGGGTTTCTCCATGTTGGTCAGGCTGGTCTCAAACTCCCGACCTCAAGTGATCCGCCCGCCTCGGTCTCCCAAAGTGCTGGGATTACAGGCATGAGCCACCGCACCTGACCTATTTTTCTTTTTTAATAGTAGTATCTCTTGGTAGTTTTGATTTGCATTTTCCTACTGCTTAGTGATGTTGAGAATCTTTTCCTGTGCTTATTGGCCATCTGTATATCTTCTCTGGAGAAATGCCTGTCCAAGTCCTTTGCCCATTTTTGAATTGAGTTATTTTAATGTTGTTGTTGAGTCTTAGAAGTTCTCTATATATTCTGGAGAATAATTCCTTATCAGAGATAGGATTTGCAAATTTTTTTCCCACTCCGTGGGTTGCCTTTTAAACTCATTTTATGTATTTTTAATGGTTAATTTTTTTCCAGAACATTAAATAGTTGAAAAACTTGTAAAAGTAGGTATGTTAAAACTCACATTATTTTAAGCTTAAATATTTTATTTATAACTTAAACAGAATTTTTTTTTTTTTTTGAGATGGAGTTTCACTCTTGTTGGCCAGGCTGGAGTGCAATGGCGTGATCTTGGCGCACGGCAACTTCTGCCTCCTGGGTTCAAGCGATTCTCCTGCCTCAGCCTCCTGAGTAGCTGGGATTACAGGCATACACCACCACGCCCGGCTAATTTTGTAGTTTTAGTAGAGACCGGTTTTTTTCATGTTAGTCAGGCTAGTCTTGAACTCCCGACCTCAGGTGATCTGCCCGCCTCACCTCCCAAAGTGCTGAGATTGCAGGTGTGAGCCACTGTGCCCGGCCAGAATTTCTTATAATTCTATTTTCCTGGGTTTAATGGAGACAAAAATAACCAATACCATTTTCAAAATCTGCTTCTTGAAAAAATAATTATTAAAAGTTTTCATTAAGGCTGGACGTGGTGGCTCATGGCTGTAATCCCAGCATTTTGGGAGGCAGGGGGGAAGAATCACCTGAGGTCTCGAGACCAGCCTGGCCAACATAGTGAAACACCATCTCTACTGAAAACACAAAAATTAGCTAGGCGTGGTGGCACATGCCTGTAGTCCCAGCTACTAGGGAGGCTGAGGCAGGAGAATTGCTGGAGCCAGGAGGCAGAGGTTGCAGTGAGATTGTGCCACTGCACTCCAGCCTGGGCGACAGAGGGAGACTGTCTAAAATATACATATATATTTTTGGCCAGGTGCGGTGGCTCACGCCTGTAATCCCAGCACTTTGGGAGGCCAAGGCGGGTGGATCACGAGGTCAGGAGATCAAGACCATCCTGGCTAACACAGTGAAACCCCGTCTCTACTAAAAATACAAAAAATTAGCCGGGCGTGGTGGCGGGTGCCTGTGGTCCCAGCTACTCGGGAGGCTGAGGCAGGAGAATGGCGTGAACCCGGGAGGTGGAGCTTGCAGTGAGCCAAGATCGTGCCACTGCACTCCAGCCTGGGCGACAGAACAAGACTCTGTCTCAAAAAAAAAAAAAAAAAAAGAAAAGAAAAAAGAAAGAAAGAAAAAAATATATATATATATTTTTCATTAAAACATGTATATAGGGGCACATATTTTTCCTGGAACCAGTGTGAGTGTGGAGGAGGAGAGGAGTGTGGCTCGGGTCCCCATGAGGCATAGGTTATGTCTCCGTTATCTGACAAAACCAAGGGCTACAAGGCAAGGGGCTCAGTGACAGGGGTTGGGGTCTGAGCGGTTGACCAAGCACAGGCAATGCCCCCACTAAGCCAGTATTGTGGAGGGGTGTTGGATGGGCTGAATTTGCAGGACCTGTAGTGCTTGGGGGAGATGTCCAGGAGGCCGACTGATACTCAGTGCTGGGCAGAAAGCTAAGTGTAGGCATCATCCTCAATGTCCAGGTGGTGGGGAGCTGTGAGCCTGTCGGAGGCTGGAAAGGGGAGCATGAGGGCACCCAGGCCTGAGCACAGGAAGAACACTGGATGGGGTTGGGAGTCCAGTGCACATGTGGGCAGTGATATTGGTGCTGCTCAGAAGCCTGGGCATGGGGGCGATCTAGCCAGTGGTGCAAGACCCCTGCTGGGTGCTGTTGGCCTGGCTGAGCCAGGGCTGTTCATCTCTACTAAGGACCTGCTCCCCAAACAGTTTGCTAGAGTGAGGTGGGATGCGGGTAGTGACAGAAGGAGGTAGTGGACATGGGATAGGAGGCCCTGAGGAGCTGGAAGTGTTAGGCTTGAGAGGGAGGAAGCTGTCAGGAGAGGTGACTTAGTGGGGTCTTCTGCATAGCCACCTTGTCTTGGCAGAAAGGTAAGGCGCTCCCCGGCATTCCTGGGCAAGGGACAGAAGAGCCCCAGCAACATGCAGGGGCTGGACCCTGCCCTCCAGGGGGTCCCGCCCCACATATGCTTCTGACCCCGGGGTCTGGGATTCAGGGTTGGTACTCCTGGATCCTGTGAGTTGGGGACGCTGCCTGGCCTCAAACTGCCCTGTCCATGGCCAGCAAGTGTGGAGGGGCCCTGAGTCTCCCAGCCTGAAACCTGCTTAGCCCTGCTCACCATACCAGTGTAATTACACCCTAAGGAGCAGGATCAATGGGTGCCTGATGCCTGATTCACAGTCCAGGGCAGAGGATCAGAGAGCACTGGCCCAGAGTCAGCACAGTGGCCACACCCCAGTCTTGTAGGTGGGGTGCATTTACTGTGGTCACCTCTAGCCACCACCATCCCTGCCTGGCCTACAACCTCAAGGTGCCCCTGAGGGCCCCCACAGCCTTCAGCTCTGGCTCTGGCGGGACTAACCTGGCCCGGCCACCGACCAGAGATTAGACAAGACTGGTGGATGGTTAATGCCACTGACGTCAGGGCCTGGCCGGGTGGCCACTAGGGGTTTGGGCCCTCCCCTCAGGCAGTAGCATAGTCCATGTGACCAGAGTTCATTAAGCTGCTTCAGTGGCCAGAGAAGCTGGGGGCCAGATCTCAGGAGAGAGACAGCAGGCATGTCAGGGCTGTGGGGGCCAGGCCTTAGCCACGAGGTCACCAGCTCTGGGGGCCCAGGCCGGGGAAGGGCTGGATAAGAGGGTTGCCTATGGGTCCCCTCCATACTTCTACACTGTGTTGTGATACTAAAGCCCTGTTCATGCCCAAAGAGGAGCCTCCCAGGCACCAAACAGCAGGGCATAGTCAGCAGCTAGGGTGTGGTAATAGACCCTGAGGTGTGGGGGTGAGAACCACCTTCTCCTGAGGATTTCAAACCCCTGATCATGAGCCCAGAAGGAGCGTGCTGCCCTGCACGCAACCCTCCGCCCACCAGGGCTAGCCCAACGTCCAGGCTCCTTTCCCTCTGGCCGAGCTCCTTTCTCCATCCACAGTGCCCTTCCCCTCCTGACCCTTGCTTGTGCCTTTCTTCCCCTTCGCAGAGCAAGTCTGTGGGCTGCTTTGCCATCAGGTTCTCCTTGATTTGCGCCCTCCAACCTCGCAGGCATTTTCCCATCTAGACCACCTGGAGACAGCGCTTGGAGACACTAGGGCTGGGGCTGTGTGGGTGGGGTGACAAGAGCAGCAAGAGCAGTAAGTGTCGGACTAGCTGGCTCTTCACAGTGACTCAGGCAGGGTTCTCAGAGGTGCTCTATGAGGGTGATGAAGGACAAGTAGGAGTCTGCCAAGGAGGTGGAACAGGGTAGGGAACCTTCAGCCCTGGGAAGCACGAGGGCAGAGGCACAGGAGCATGAAAGCTAGCAAGTTCTGCGAACAGCAGGAACGTGTGCAGCGTGCACCCGGGGGAGGTGAAGAGGCTTGCTGGGAGCAGGTGGGGGGATATGAGGGAGGCCAGCCAGGTGTGGGGGCAGGAGCTGCAGGGGGTCTGAGGAGTCAGGGGACACAGATACTGGGCTCTGGAAGGGCTAGGTTGGAGGCGAAGATGGGGCATTGCTGTTGGAGATGGTCTTGGGGCACTGTGTGGATAGCATGTTAGCAGAGGTGGTGGCATGGTGAGAAGAGGCAGCCTAGCTAGAGGCTGAGAGTTCATGACTAGAAAGGAAGAAGGAGAGCCAAGGGCTATTGGGGCCCTGGAAGGAGGATCTGAGCGGTCCTGGAGCCCTGAGCTCTGCTGCATGGGTCTGGCAGTCTTTCAGGCCTGGGTTTAAGTTTTCAGAGATGGGGCAGTGGAGGCGGAGGCTGGGCTGAAGCTTGGGATAAAGCTTCCCCCATCCTCCATCCCAAGGGGCCGCCTGCAACTCTGTGGTTGCTTGGATGGACATTCCCTCTAGCCTCTGGAAGAAGGCGACCGGCAGCTCTCAGAGCCACATCCTAGCTGTCCAGCTGTCCGGTCACCACAGGCTGGGCTGGGAGATTCAGCAGGTGGTGGGAAAGGCCTCCGAGCTGTGTTTGCCCTGGCTGGGGCCCAGGCCTAGCAACAACAAACAGTCAGCCCCTCCCCCAGCCTGGCCACAACTGGTCTGACCCAGGGACCCCACATCATACCCTCCTCTGGACCTCCCACAGCAGCCCAGCCCAGTCAGCCCCTGCTTCCTCCAGTCTAGATTGAGGACCCCAACACCCACATCCCAGGTGACCTTGAGCCAGCCCTGGCCCCTCAAGAACTGCCAGTGGGAGCCACCAGCCCTTTGCAGATAGCTCCTGTGAGCATCCACGGTGTCTGCAAGTGGGAGGTTGAGGGGTGGGAGGCAGGCCTGAGACCCTCGTCAGCGCCTCTTCTATATGGCTGTCCCATGGCAGAACCATGCCCATTTGGAGGGTGGGAGTCAAAGTGAGCTCTGATCTAAGGATGATATCAGCCCCAGACCAGGAGTGAAAGGCAGCCCTTTCCCATTTTCCAGCCACCAGCAAGGCAGAAGTTCGAGTGGCTTGAGGTTTTCAGGGGTTGCCACCATCCCAATGCCTTTCTCTCTAGCCCTGCCAGCCAGAGCTGAGTCCCCTGCCCGGTCTCACAGCTTCCCCTCCACTCATTCCCCTCAGGAGAAAAGACAGCCATTTCCATGTCACAGAGGGAAACCAAGGTACGCCAGGGCTTGGCTGTGGTGGTTCTGTGAGTCAGCAGGAGAGAATCCTGGAGTCCTGACTCCCAGCCCAGGGCAGGGGAGGGTCGGGTATGTCCTCTCAGGGCATTCCCCCCCGCACTGGGAAGTGGGGCAGGCATGACACAGAGAAGACCAGCTTGAATAGGAACAGCAGAGGCCATGAGATTAATCGGATCAGAGCCAGTGACTGAGAAGCAAGGGGCACAGCTGTTCTGAGAACCCCCCCACTTCACCCCGAAGGTCAGCATCTCCCTCAGCTTCCTACTGGTGGAACCTGGGACCTTAACACCCACCACCCGTCTCTGAGCACCAAGGGCCTGTGTGGAAAGCAGGCAGGGGTGGGATAAGGAGCCCCCAGCCAAGAACGGGGCCATCCTAAAACCACTGTCTGTCCCCAGGACACCAAGTCCCAGCCCCCTTCTTGTGGACAGGCTGACAGCTGTCTCCTACACCTTCTAAATAAGGACGGGGGTCATGGTCGGGGGGCCCCAGGTGAGGCTCAAGCAAGCCAAGCCTTACTCCTTGCCTGACCTCACTGCCCCTGCCCTCTGTGTTCCAGCCTCAGCCTCCTCTGAATATCTGGGGTGGAGACAGAATTGATATAAGAAGCCCTCCCACCCTCGCCCCCACCCCACCCCTGGTTGGGAAGGGGGAGGCAGGTAGAAGAGGTATTTTGTTGCCTGAGTGTCGCCTGAAAGTCCCCCATTCAAGCATCCCTCACTGAGGCTATGCATTGCCAGTCCTCTTGGCTGAAGCTCCCCTTCTGGCTTTGGGGGGTGTGGGCAAAGCATTTCAGGGGTTAATGTGACACCCACAGACCTCAGAGAGAATCTGCTTTGGACTGAAGCATTCCCCCCACAAGACTCAACGGAGTCCCTCTGGCAGCTCTGCTCTCCCACCTAGGGGCTCCCTAACGCTCAGGCCGCCCCTTTGCTCCCGGCCTGCCCCGGCCCCCGCCATTCCCCGGACCAGCCCCTCCTCCCGCGGGCCGCCAGGGATTGGCGGGCGGGGGGCAGGCCGGGGGCGGGGCCGGGCGCCCTTCATCCCGCGTCGCTGTTGTCGCTGTTGCAGCCGAGTTCAGCCGGGAGCAGAGCGAACCGCACCGGCCCGAGCGGAGCGCCGCGCGTGCCCAACCGCGAGGCCAGGTACCCCTTCGGGAGTTCATCCACCCGCACAGGGGAATCGGGTGGGCCGAGCCCTACTGTCCACCCTCCTGTCCGTAGCCGGGCTCTGGGCAGCTCTCCTCTACCGTCCTGACCCGGGCAGGCGCCCCAGCCTCCGGCGAGCCAAAGCCCCGCGCGCTCCAGGCGCTGGTCTTGGGGACCTGCCAGTCGGGACTCAGCGCCGAGCTTAAGCAGGGCCCTGGGGGTACCGGGAGGGACACGTCGTCGCCTTGAGGCCTCTCGGCGGGGCTGCGAGGTACAGCAGGAGGTCGGCGGCACCCGGGGCTGGGACCACAGGACGCCTTGTTGGGGGCTCGGGCGGCACACCACAGGCTTCCTGAGGCAGGGCCCATGGGGCAGGCTGGAGAGGGCCCGAGGGGAGGACCCAAGAGGGGCCTGGAGCAGTCCCTGGAGCGCTGCCCCGACGGGCTCCTGACAGGCAGAGCAGCCCGGCTGGCACGATGGGAATCCGGGTATATTTATCTCAGCTGCTCCGGACAAGGGCTTGAGGGCAGATCGGGCCGGGCCGCCTGAGGGGCCGCGGGGTACATGCTGGTCCCAGAGCCGGTGCCATTTGCAGAGGAGCCAGCGGGCACAGCGGGCGCAGGGCGCGAGTGGCTCCCTGACCTGAGGCCGGGGCGCCGTGCGAGCTCCTCCCCACCTGGCGCTGGGTAGGGTGTAAGTTAGAGCCCGCGCAGCGCACGGCAGAGAGAAGGAACCAAGACTTGGTTTGCAAGAGCCCGCCCCCGCCCGGTTGGCCCCTTCGATTGGCCACAGCAAATGCGTGCGTTTGTTTACACCCGGGCAGGGGGAGGCCAGGGGCGGGACCTGCGGGGACCCGCCCTTTTCCCCCCACGGGGACCTGAGTCCTGAGTCCAGGTATGGGCTTTCAAACAGGTCTGAGAAAGGCTAAGTCAAAGGCTCTTGAGCCCTGAGGAACACCATGGAGGACATCCCCACTCATGCCCATCCTTCCTTCAGCCTGCCAACCCTGTCCTTTCTTCCATGACCGACTCTGGCCACAGAGCTGCCCCTGGAAAAGGCCCTTGGACCTTTCACCCCTTCCTGTTCTGTTCTGTAAAAGGTCTGGGATGGGGCTCATTTCCTTCTGGAAAGGAAGCACATCCCTCGGGGCTCTCAGTCTGGGGGATAGAAAGCTAAAGAGACCCAAAGATGGTTCCATTTTGAATGGGGGAAATTCGGCACAGCCACGGTACCCTTCCTGCAAGAAGCATCACTGACGGGAGGGATCAGGACTGGAAGAGGCCAAGCCTGGCACATCTCTGAGAGGTCTGGAATGACTGAAACCAGAAATGGGAATCTGATTTCTTGACATTGGGAGCAGGGGGCTGAATCTCTGGGGAGGGTAGGAGTCTGTATCTCAGAATTTTGTTCTGCCTGGGCCCATGGGACCCATGTCTTCGCTGGCCTCTCAAGCCACTCCTTGTTGTGTGCTGGTTTTTTTGGCCCATGTCACAAATGGTCCCCACACCAGTCCAGGGCTCCAGGTTGCCAGATCATGACAACTGGTTGCTCCTGTCCTTGTGCCACTGCCCTAGCAAGTAGCCTTGAAGCCCTGGACAGATGGAGAAACTGAGGCACAACAAGACTGGCTGGGTGGTTCATGGTCTCTGGGTTGAGTCAGAGAAGGATTTTAAGCTGAACTGGACACACCCTGGAAGTCTGGGCTGGGTGTGAGGACAAGCATCCAGTTTGAGAGGGAAACGTATTTGGAGGGGAGTGGTGTGGGGTGGGCCACCAGGGAGGTGCAGTTTTGGCGTCTCTGTGAACAGAAAGCTGAGGTGGAATGTGCAGTCTATGCTATAGTAGAATTGGGACCCAGTGGGAGGATGTTTTAGTGTAGACATGGCCAGGGGCCAGGCCTCACTTGGAGCAGGTAAGAGGGCTTGCCGAGGGCCTCAAATGCATTCCATTCATTTACTTTTTTTATTTTTTTCATTTTTTGAGGTGGGGTCTCACTCTGTTGCCCAAGCTGGAGTGCAGTGGCACAATCTCGCCTCACTGCAACCGCCGCCTCCCAGGCCCAAGCAATTCTCCCACCTCAGCCTTCTGAGTAGCCGGGACCGCAAGTGTGCAACATCAAGCCTGGATAATTTTTTTTGTATTTTTGGTAGAGACAGGGTTTCATCATGTTGTCCAGACTGGTCTCGGACTCCTGAGCTCAAGCAGTCTACCTGCCTTGGCCTCCCAAAGTGCTGGAATTACAAGTCTAAGCCACCGCGCCCAGCCATTCCATACATTTAACATTTGCTGAGCACCTACTGTGTGCCCGGGGTACACTCTTGTCTAGTGGGTGAAGGGTAGGCCTTTGACTCTGGGTGGTAGGACAGACATAGTAGAACAGGGTGGGGCTCTAGAGGACCAGGCGGGGCTTCTGGGGGCCAAAGGGAAGGACCAGCTGCTGGGCAGGAGGGGCTTTCCGGCCAGTGGCCTGGGGTGGCTTGGTTTTGAATTTCCGCTCTGCGGGCCACGTCCTGTACACAGCCTCTCAGCCAGCACGTCTGCACACGTGCATGGCTGCTGGGAATGGGGGTCACTCCGACTGACCATCATCTCCACATGTATTTTCCATTGCTCAGGTAGACAAGTCCTGGGTGCTGGACCAGGGATCTCTGAGCTTTCCAGTTGGGCCTGGCCTTGTGGCCCTAGTGGGCTCAGCCCCAGCCTCTGGGTGTCATAGCACCTGGTTGGTAGGGGCATAACCTGCTCTGTGGGGACCTGGAGGTGCAGCAGCCTTTTTGTGGGGCCCTCCAGGGTTCTGCCTGGCCATCTTGGCAGTGCCCATTGGGCCTACTGCCCCCTCACCTGGGCCCCCTGGCTCCCTCTCCCCTTCTCGCTCTTTCTGGGGCTCTCTTTTTTTCTTCAGCTTTCTCTTTTTTTTTTTTTTTTTTTTTTTTTTTTTAAGATAGGGTCTCGCTGTGTTACCCAGGCTGGAGTGCAGCGGCGTGATCTTGGTTCACTGCAGCCTCTGCCTCCCAGGTTCAAGCAGTTCTCCTGCCTCAGCCTCCCGAGTAGCTGGGATTACAGGCACCTGCCACCATGCCTGGATAATTTTTGTATTTTTAGTAGAGATGGGGTTTCACCATGTTGGCCAGGCTGGTCTCAAACTCCTGGGCTCAGGTGATCTGCCTGCCTCGGCCTCCCAAAGTGCTGGGATTACAGGCGTGAGCCACCATGCCCGGCCTTAACAGCTATCTCTTGCTGTCTTGTTGTCTGTCTCTTCCTCCATTTGGCTGTCTCTGGGTACTCACTCTGTTTCTCACCTCCCTGGTTGTTTCTGTCGCTGTCTGTCTCCTGTCTAAATGTCTGTCCGCTATCTGCATGTGGTTTTTGTCTGTGTGTTTTTCTGTCTGTGTCCCTCTGTGTGCATCTGCATTTCCCTGTCACCCTGGGCCGCTGCCTCTCTGTCTGTCTGTCTCTCTGTATGGATCAGTATGCATGGACGCATGGAGCTAATGACTGTGTTTTCTCTCCCTGCTCTGTCCCTGTCTATCTCTCTTCCCTCCCTCTGCCTTTTCTTCCTGATGTTGGATGTCTCCCCTCCTCCAGGCCGACCTTGACTTTAGCCCCCCATCGGACTCTCTGATGAGTCCTGAACTGCCCGAGGCCTGTGCTTCAGCTTGCTTTGGGGCCAGAAGTCCGGCTGTCTAAATATTTGGCCGCCTCCAGGGGATTCCGGGTCAGCAGGGAGGAGAATGGGCTGGCTGGCACAGGGTCTCCCCTGCCCCTGGGGGGCCACAGTCACATGATGTCCTGTCCTTTGCCTCAGCTGGGCCTCCGGCTGCACGTCCTTCTCAGCAGGCTGGCAATGGGTGAGGTGGGGGCTGCTGTTGCTCTAGCCCACTCGTGAACCAAGAGCTTCTGACTGCAACCTCTATGGGTGGCAGCCTGAGCAAGGAGGGTCCAGGGCTGGGTGGGAAGGGAGTCTGAGGTGCCTAAGGTTAGGCCCAGCTATAAGCATCTGTTAGAAAACGTACCTGGCCATGGCCGGGCGCAGTGGCTCAAGCCTGTAATCCCAGCACTTTGGGAGGCCAAGGTGGGTGGATCACGAGGTCAGGAGATCGAGACCATCCTGGCTAACATGGTGAAACCCCGTCTCTACTAAAAAATACAAAAAATTAGCTGGGCGTGGTGGCGGGCGCCTGTAGTCCCAGCTACTCGGGAAGCTGAGGCAGGAGAAAGGTGTGAACCCAGGAGGCGGAGGTTGCAGTGAGCCGAGATCACGCCACTGCACTCCAGCCTGGGTGACAGAGCAAGACTCCGTCTCAAAAAAAAAAAAAAGAAAAAGAAAAAAAAAAGAAAATGTACCCGGCCACAGGAAAGTCTACCTTCCGGCCCCAGCTGGGTCTCTCAGATCCTCCTAGACACCTCCGGATGCCCAGAACACAGAGCCACAGACCCTAGATCCCAAGGCCAGGGAGCTGGGGGTTGAGGATTAACGTGGCCGGTAGTTCAGTTCTCTGGGCCATCTGCCTTCCCCTGGATATGCCCCCGCCTGCATGTCACTTCTTCAGTATTAACCCAGTGTTGGACACACACTGGCCACTTGCACTGTTGTGTTGTTGATGAGGAGGACATGAAAACATGGGTCTAGAGGAGGGTAAGAGGTGTCTTTTCCCTGTTCTAACACCCTCCTCCCACCTGCTTTGTCCCTAGACCCCTGACCCCAGCAATCAGCTACCACCAATTCCTATGGCTGTGCCTTGAGAACATACAGTCCAAATGTCTCCATTTGATCTGGTTTCCCCCCTTACTAACACCTTCTCCTAGTAGGGGGCATCTTCCCTCTGAAGCCTGGAGGAGCAGGTGGACAGAGGGGTAGCTGTCCAGATGGGTACCAGACTTAGGAGGGGGGCACCCTGTCTCAGCCAAGGAGGGGAGTGGTAAAAATGAGCTGAGCTGGAACTGGGGGCAGCCCTCACCCCTGAGCCCCCAGGGATAATCACGATGGACCCTCAAGCAAGGCCAGCTGTCTCTCTCCTGAGATCTTGGCGGAGGTCAGGTAGCCTGGGCCTTAGCAATAAGCTCCAGAGGGTCTGTGCCTCCACTGGTGCAAGTTGTCACCAAGGTAAAAAGAGTGCGAAGGCCTCCCTGTCACCAGCTCACTACTGCAGACCCAGACCCACTTATGTTCCTGAGCATGGGGAAGGAAAGCAAGGCTCAGAGTCCTGGGGACTCCAAGGACCTTGATCCCTGGGCAGAGAGCTGTGCTTCCTGTAGCTGCTTGCATCAGCCGCCCTGAAGTGGCCTGGGATCCTGGGGCTCAAAATCTTTAATTAGCCAAACTCAACACCTGCCGAGGTGTGCCTGATGAATTCTTACCAGGTGATGTTCGCGTGGGCGGGCGTTACCTGCTGCGCCATCCCTGTGGCTCCTGGCCCCTCCTGGCCCTTATCTCCCAGGAAAACAAACAGGTCCCAGGGCAATGGCCTGGGCCATTGATTTACTGCCCGGGTTCACACTACATCCATGACAGATGCCATTCTGATGACCTGCCCAAGGCCACTGTGATCTCCCCACCCTAGCTCCTGGCCACTCTCTGGGCACCCATGGACTGTCCTGGGGATGAAGGCTTTGGGGAGGCTCCTCACTCATCCCCAGCTTTGACCAAGCCTCACGGGACCCCTAGAGGACAGGGATACACTGAGGTCCTGAGCTGGGGAGTACCCTGCCCCTGGCCACACAGTGAGGCAGGGCCAAGCCCAGCCCTAGAGGGTCTACTCTGGGCTTTCACCACAGGGGATCAGGCTCTGCTGGCAGCCTTTCTTATGCAGGAGCCCTTCCCTGAGTTTACCCCGATTCCCGATTCCGATTCCCGGATACAAAGGAGCCTGGGAGGCCACAGGCCTGAGGGGTAGGAGCTGTCAAAAATGGGCTGGCAGCCTCAGGGAATGGCTGGGGGCTCCATGCCAGGCCAGTGCTAATCCTCACCCTGGCCCCCAGCCCCCAGCCCTCCTCCCCGCCCTGGACCAAAGTCCAGACTCCTAGACCTGGCCTTTACAGCTCTATCAGGTTTGTCTGTTGCCACAGAACCTTCCTTCAACGCTTACAGCTTGCCTCGTACTGCACCTCAGGGCCTCTGCCTATGCTGTGCTCTCTGCCTGGTACACTCTTTCCTGTTTGACACCCCAGGGTGCCTACTGGAATTTTAGGACTGGCTTCGCCACCTCCTCCAGGAAGTCTTCCTTGATGCCCCCATCCTTTTTTTTTTTCTTTTTTTTTGAGATGGAGTTTGGCTCTTGTTGCCCAGGCTGGAGTGCAATGGCGCAATCTCAGCTCACTGCAACCTCCACCTCCTGGGTTCAAACAATTCTCCTGCCTCAGCCTCCCGCGTAGCTGGGATTACAGGCATGCGCCACCATGCCCGGCTAATTTTGTATTTTTAGTAGAGATGGGGTTTTTCCATGTTGGTCAGGCTAGTCTCAAACTCCCGACCTCAGGTGATCCTGCTCGCCTCGGCCTCCCAAAATGCTGGTATTACAGGCGTGAGCCACTACGCCCGGCACCCCCATCCTCTTTTTTGAGACCCAGCATTATGTGGCTCACACTCAGTTGCAGCAGGAGCTATAGGGTAGTGATGAGGGTGCTATTTGGGGGGATTTGTCTCTTCCAGGCTAGAGGTCACTTAAGGAGAGATATTCTAAATCCTTTCTGGGATCTCAGGCCTGCCCAAGACCCAGCAATGACTGATCATGATTGAGTAATAGCTACCAGGCCCCAAAGGTCTAGGCCCAGCTACTGCAGGGGGGATGGGGAATCTGGAGCTCAGACCTCAGACACCTCCCACGGCCCATGCCACAGACTGTGGTCTCCCTGGAGGCAGTGCCTGGCTGCTACAGAAGGATATTAGGGCAGAGAAGGGTGTTTTGTCCAGACTGCCAGCTCAGCACACTCTGAGGGCCTGTCCCAGCCTGCCCAGGGCAGGGGGCCGAGAGAGGGCACCCCCAGCTGAGTGCAGGGGGGACTCTGGAGTAGCTCTGGACGCCAGCACTGGCACCTCTATACCCAGGTGGGACACTTGGAGGGATGCTGATGGCAAGGCTTAGGGCAGGGGCATGAGGACAGGTGGACCTAGGCAACCCTGGGGTCAGGGGAGAAGGCTCAATAAGAGATGCTAACATTGTTATAGTCCCGAGTAGGTGGGTCTGGGAGGAGAGGAGGTAAGATGCTGGCATCAGAAGGAGAGGCAGGTTTGAGGGATGCAAGAGTGCCATGTGTGGGGTCTCCAGGATCCAGGTGCCAGAATCTGAACTCTGGCCTGGGGCTGCCTGGGGCAGTGCAGGGAGGGAGTCCTCTGACCAGAGAGGCCAGAGGCTGCTGTGACCTCTGCTGCCTCCAGGGGCACCAGGCCTGAGGCCTGAGCCCAGCCTCTCTTGTTCACCCCTAGCCCTGAGTGCTACGTTTGAGTTCCCCAGTGCTCCAGATTCAAGGGCAGACCTGAGACCATCAGGGGCCGGAGTGGGGATGGGGGGTTCAGGGCAGAATTCAGGGTTCTCCATCAGAGAGGGCACCACGGCTTCAGGACCAGGTTCTGGCTGTCCTGCCTGGCAGGGCTGCCCCCCTCACTGGTCTCCACTCTGGCCTCAGCTCTCCTCCTGGCCAGGCTGGCCTTCAGGGTGTCCTTACAGAACCTGGGGGCACTATGCCCAGCCACCTCTGGTTATGAGGTAGGCAATTCCTGGACCCAGTGATGGGAGAGGGGCCAGTGAGTTGTCTGGGCAGCGGGCAGGGGTGGTGGAGGAAGGAGAGCTGGTTCCTTTGAGGCCCAGCAGGGCCAAGCCCTGAGAGCAGAGAAGGGAGACTGATCTGGTGACCCAGGCTCCTCTACAGCCGGCCAAGGGCCTGAGCTCCTGGCCTGGGGCCCTAGAAAATGGGGGTCTGTTCAAAGGGTCCACTCCTGGACAGCGGGCCCCTGAGGGTTGGGGGTTCCCTGCCTGGCAGTGGAGGAGAGGCTTGGAAAAAAACATGGCCCTGAGGCCAGGACTGTGTGGAGGGTGAGGTGTGTGTGGCACAGAGAACCGGCCCTGGAGCACCCGTTTCCTGGAAGGCCCCCTGAGGGCCCTTTGCTGCAGCCAGGCGGGAAGGGCCCAGGTGTCCAGCCACCCAGCACCGCCTCAGGCATCCTGGCTCTGGGGAGGGGGGACAGCCTCTGCGCCTGCCGTTCCCAGCGCCAGCTCTCAGCCCACAGAGGGCTCTTTGTTCTGGCTGCCAGCAGTGCCCGCCGGGCGGCTGGGAACAGGGCCCACAGCCCTCACCCTCTCCCGAGGCCTCCAGCCGTCGGGCAGTGCCATTCTAGGTTGGGCAGGAGGCCCCTGGACACAGGGCCGGTGCAGGAAACCATCTCCCAGTACTGATGTCAAGGAGGAGAAGTCTGTCCTGGGTACATACCCAGAGTGAAGTCTGGGGGCCTGGGACTGAGCATCTGGGGATGCTGGTGCCACTAGGCTCTGAACTCGGGTCATCCAGATGACCGTCACTTCACAGATGGTGAAACCGAGACCCTAAGGGCTTGCCTGGACGGGTGTGCATGTAAGAAGTGCATTATGTACTGGCTAGGGTGTCCCATCAGAACGTCCTAGGAACTCAGGTGTCTGAGCTGGATTCCCCCAACAGCAGATCCCAGGGAGGCAGTAGGCAGAGCTGCATGTGTGGATATGCCCTGAGTGACCATCTGGGAGGTGTGCTATGGCTGCAGGCCTCAGGTAGGAGGCTAGGCCGTAGGCCCAAGTAACGGGGCTAACCAGAGGGACCGGCTGCTCTGCAGACATCTGACTGTTGGTGTGAGACCAGTGCTCCTGGTGGTGTGCCCTGAGCCATGGAGGCGCCTTTGCAGACAGAGATGGTGGAGCTGGTGCCCAATGGCAAACACTCAGAGGGGCTGCTCCCGGTCGTCACCCCCATGGCAGGCAACCAGAGGTGAGTACCAGAGGGACCCAGTGGTGGCTGAAGACAGGGCAGGGCAGGGATACAGAGCAAAGGGCTGGAGCTGAGCCACCCACCCTGACCTGTGCCTACAGGGTCGAGGACCCTGCACGGAGCTGTATGGAGGGCAAGAGCTTCCTACAGAAAAGTCCCAGCAAGGAGCCACACTTCACTGACGTGAGCAGGGCAGCAGCGGGTTTTAGGGGACACTGTGGGGAGCTTGGATGCAGTAATGAGGTGGTCTCTGGCAGCAGTGGGAGGCTGAGGGACAGTCAGGGGAATGCTGCGATGCCCCTGTCCCTTGCTGACTCCTCCCACCCTCCCCATCCCATTCTGGTGCCTGCAGTTCGAGGGGAAGACATCATTCGGGATGTCAGTGTTCAACCTCAGCAATGCCATCATGGGCAGCGGCATCCTGGGACTCGCCTATGCCATGGCCAATACGGGCATTATCCTTTTCCTGTGAGTGCCCTCAGAGAACCTTCTAAAGATAGGGGCCCTAAGCAAGCCACCAATCATGACCTCCCAGGACCCGCCAGTTCCCTGTCCCAGCATCCAGGCTGCAGTGGGTGGGCACTTCTTACACTAACAAACCGCGGCTGAAAAAAACATCCACAGCCAAACAAATATACCTCACTGCCCAGTAAACCGACTGAGGTCACAACACAGGCCGGTCTTACAGGCCAGAGACTGTCCTTTTGGCACCTTACACGTGATGGCCAAGCCCCACGGCCAGGCCTTGTGTGGGCACACGTGTCCTTTGGCTGGGGGCTCTGCCCTGAAGCCAGAATGGAAAACATGTTTGTTTCAAGGACTCAAGAGGAGGACGTGCTCAGAGGGCAGTCACAGGGACACTCTTGACCCAGAGGGCCCCTTCTGGGGTGTGTCGCACCCTGGATCAAACGGGGTGGTGTTCATCACCCCTGGGGCCTGCTGAGCTGGCATCCATACCTGTTGGGAGTCCAGACACCCAGGTCACAGACCCTCCACCCCCAGGCCTCCCAGAGCCCCTCACCCTCTGCCAGCCACGGTAGCCCCCCAGTGGCCTCTTTTTCTTCCATCTTCCCATGTGTCCCCAGGTTCCTGTTGACAGCTGTCGCCTTGCTCTCCAGCTACTCCATCCACCTGCTACTCAAGTCCTCAGGGGTCGTGGGTGAGCCTCACACCAGCCTGGAATGGGCGGGAGCTGGTGGGTAAACTGGGACAAGCTCCTGACTTCTTGACCCTGCTCCTGCAGGCATCCGTGCCTATGAGCAGCTGGGCTACCGTGCCTTTGGGACCCCAGGAAAGCTGGCAGCAGCCCTGGCCATCACGCTCCAGAACATCGGAGGTAAGAGCAGTGGGCAGGGGCAGGCAGTAGGGAGGTGGACAGCCCTGAAAGCTGGCTGGTTGGGCTGACCTCAGCGCCTGCCTGCCCGCCCCTCTCCCAACAGCCATGTCCAGCTACCTGTACATCATCAAGTCTGAGCTGCCACTTGTCATACAGACCTTCCTGAACCTGGAGGAGAAAACCTCGTGAGCCCTGGGGTGGGGAGGGGAGGGGAGGGGTGCGGTGCAGTGAGGAGGGGTGGGGTGGGGTGGGGCTGGGTGAGGGTGGGGGGGCCCAGGCTGGGCTGGTGGGAGAGACAAGACAAAGCAGACAAGAAGCTGGTGGAGTGGGGAGAGTTGCCCGCAGAGCCAGCATTCAGTTCACACTCACTTGGGAAGCACCTTGGGGACCCCCCTCCAGAAGGGGCTTGTGGGGCTAGGGGCAGGGTGCAGCTGAGGAAGCTGGGCCTCTCCTCACCCTGGACCCAGCCTGTGAGCGTGGGAGGCTCAGGCTTAGCTCTAAGCGCCTGCTATTCCTGACCATGGGGTTGCCCCCCCCAACCAAGAGATTAAGCCCAGGTGTCCCAGTTGCCTATCACTTTAGCCAGCATTGACTGGGCATCAAACGTGTTTTGTGGGATAGAGGGGACACAGCCAGGCCCTGCTCTTGACAGCCCAGCCCGAGCAAGCAGAGGGGCTGGGAGGCTGAGAGTAGCTCCGGCAAGAGGGAGAGCCAGGATTCTGCCCCTGGGGCCCTGGGCCTTTCCCAAGGAGTTGGCCTCAGGGCTTGCCTTTGAGGATGGTCCTGGCCCTTATCCCCTTGTTTCCCTGTGCCCCATATCCATTCCTGGTGGGTAGAGGAGGGGGCCGGATGAGGCAAGGCCCAGATGCCAGAAGGAACCGCAAGGAGCACAGGTTATTGCAAGTGCCAGAAACCCCCGTGGAAAATACCACCTCCCTCTAGAACCAGGTCCCTCTTCCTCCTCCCACCCACCTCCATCCAAAGGCTGGGCCCAGACCTGTGTATCCTGAGAAAAGCAACAGCAGTGCCTACAATAGAGAGGGTCCTGAGCATGAGCTGTGTGCCAGGCTGGAACCTTAGTTCTCATGTCACCCTGAAGGACAGTACTGAAGGCACGCCCTTTGGTTTTTTTTGTTTTGTTTTGTTTTGTGAGACGGAGTCTCGCTCAGTCGCCCAGGCTGGAGTACAGTGGCACAATCTTGGCTCACTGCAACCTCTGCCTCCCGGGTTCTTGTGATTTTCCTGCCTCAGTCTCCTGAGTAGCTGAGATTATAGGCGTGTGCCACCATGCCCGGCTAATTTTTTTGTATTTTTAGTAGAGATGGGGTTTCACCATGTTGGTCAGGCTGGTCTCGAACTCCTGACCTGATGATCCACCCACCTCAGCCTCCCAAAGTGCTGGGATTACAGGCGTGAGCCACCGCGCCCAGCTGGGCATGCCCATTTTGCAGATGGGGAAAGTGAGACTCAGAGCTGTGGACAAACATTCTTCAGATGTCACTCAGTGGCACCATTGGTGACTCCAGCAGAGGGAGGCAGGGGCCCCATCCCAGGCTGAATGGATTCTGACCCTGGCTCCCAACTCATGTCCCTGCAGGGACTGGTACATGAACGGGAACTACCTGGTAATCCTTGTCTCTGTCACCATCATTCTGCCCCTGGCACTGATGCGGCAGCTTGGTGAGTGTGGAAGGGTCAGAGCCTTGGAGGGGATGTTGGAGGCATACACCATGGGAGGGGCCCCAGGTCTCAGAGTGCTCCCTCCACTTTGCAGGCTACCTGGGCTACTCCAGCGGCTTCTCTCTTAGCTGCATGGTGTTCTTCCTAATTGCAGTGAGTCACCCTCCATGTTGGCTGAGAAAGCGGGCAGCGGGTCTCCTGGGGGAGTTCCCTGTCATCAGGAGGGGGCAGGTGTCTCTGGGAAGCCTGGGCCAGAAGGCAGCTCCACCAGTCCTGATCTAGATGTGGCTTCATGGTGACTTCCCAGGCAGTCCAGCCTGGCTCTGACACCCTCATCCCTCCCCACTCCAGGTCATCTACAAAAAGTTCCACGTGCCCTGCCCACTGCCCCCCAACTTCAACAACACCACAGGCAACTTCAGCCACATGGAGATCGTGAAGGAGAAGGTGCAGCTGCAGGTCGAGCCTGAGGCTTCAGCCTTCTGCACTCCCAGCTACTTCACGCTCAACTCACAGGTTCTGACAGGTCAGGGCAAGGCGGGGGCCCGATGAGAGTGGCAGACTGCCTTGACACAGCCCGGTGTTTCCCCAGACAGCATACACCATCCCCATCATGGCCTTCGCCTTCGTCTGCCACCCCGAGGTGCTGCCCATCTATACTGAGCTCAAGGAGTAGGTGTCTGTGGCTGGGAGCGGGGGTGGGGCTGCCCTGAGCTGGTTTGGGGAGAATGGATGTGGTCCTGAATGTGGAGAGGGGAGTGACAGGAGCCAAGTCACTTTATCTGAGATGTCCGTGGCAGCCATGAGAGGTGATTATGAGCAAGAAGGAGACTCTCTCAGATGCTGAATGGTGAAAGTATGGTGCCAGAGAGAGCTTGGGGCACATGGGGCTCTCCCAATGTTACCCAGCTTGTCACTAACACCCACCCCCCCACTTCCCCACAGCCCCTCCAAGAGGAAGATGCAGCACATCTCCAACCTGTCCATCGCTGTCATGTACATCATGTACTTCCTGGCTGCCCTCTTCGGCTACCTCACCTTCTACAGTACGGTGGCACCGGTGGGCAGAGGCCTAGGCTAGGCTGGGGGGAAGGGGCTGGTTGTGGCCATGGTGCCCTCCATACCGAGGCGTGTGGTGCCTGGCTGTGCCTTGCCGCTGTGGAGGTGAGTCTGCATGCCAATCCCCACAGTGTTGGGGTCCCCTAGGCAGCTCAGATCCCACCTCCTTCCTGGGGCCACCTACTGACCACCCTCCCTGCCTGCCACAGACGGGGTGGAGTCGGAGCTGCTGCACACCTACAGCAAGGTGGACCCGTTTGACGTCCTGATCCTGTGTGTGCGTGTGGCCGTGCTGACAGCAGTCACGCTCACAGTGCCCATCGTTCTGTTCCCGGTGAGCTGGTGGGCAGGTGGCTAGACTAGTGGCGGGAGGGGCTGATGGGGCCAACAGGCTGATGATTCTTCTCACCTGCCCCCCAGGTGCGCCGCGCCATCCAGCAGATGCTGTTTCCAAACCAGGAGTTCAGCTGGCTGCGGCATGTGCTTATTGCCGTTGGCCTGCTCACTTGTATCAACCTGCTGGTCATCTTTGCCCCCAACATCCTGGGCATCTTTGGGGTCATCGGTGAGGGTCTGGCCCTGCTGTGGAAGCAGGGTATTGCCCCAGAGGATTTCAACTCTGCAAATCCTGGCAGATTCCTGAGCTTACACCCTACATTAAGTGCAGTGGCCATGTGCACAGTTTGGCCTTCCATCTGAGCTTTTGTCCATAGGCTATTCTAATCCCTTTTCAGGGCTCAGAGCCACTGAGTCAGTCCCCCTTGCTGGAGGACAGGGGTGGATCCCAGGGATCAGAGGCCGCCTCAAAGGATCTCACTGGGTCTTGTCCACATTTCACATGTCAGGAAACTAAAGTTCAGAGTGATTAAAGGAGCAGCAGGGCCACACAGCTGGTGAATAGGAGCCTTGGGCTTGATTCAGCCCCAGGATCACTGGACTCCAAGTTTGATGCTCCATCCACTGCCTCATTCCAGATGGGGCTCTCAGCTGGTAGAGCAGACAATTCTGAAATGTCTTTGGGGTGATCCAACTCAGAGGACTAACAAACTCTGCCAGGACTGACAAACAGACCTGGGGGCTGAGTATCATGGATATCACGGACAGCACTCTTCGTTCTCTATGTCCGAAATCCAACTCGAAATGAATTAAGCAGAAAGGAATCCACTGGCTCAAATAACGGAGAAGCCTTCAAGTATAGCTGTAGCCTGGAGCCCAATACCCTTAAGCCCTCATCTCTCTCCATCTCTTGATTTGCCTTTCCTCATTGCTAGCTTCATTGGCTGACATTCTTCTGACACCAACATCACCAGCCTTCTATCCTCATGGATGGAGAACAAGGGGGAGAGGCTGGTGGGCTAGAATCAGGCAGAGCTCTCCAGTGGTCTCAACATGAAACTCCCTCAACAAGGAGTGTTTGATCTCGTTGAAGAGTCCACCCCCGAACCTTAGTCAGTAGGAGGATATGAGCCAGCAGTGGCCATGTCTTGTTCTTTGCAGGTGCCACATCTGCCCCATTCCTCATCTTCATCTTCCCTGCCATCTTCTACTTCCGAATCATGCCCACGGAGAAGGAGCCTGCAAGATCCACCCCCAAAATCCTGGTGCGAGGGGCCTGGAGGCCGGTGGGCTGGTATGGGGCTAAGGGAACTGCCCTGACCTCGGACCTGACCCTGACTTCTGATTCCACAGGCCCTGTGTTTTGCTATGCTGGGCTTCTTGCTGATGACCATGAGCTTGAGCTTCATCATCATTGACTGGGCCTCAGGGACCAGCCGGCATGGAGGAAACCACTAGGGTGACCCTCATCCTGTTCTGTCTACTCACCCTAGCAGCCCTGCCCAGACTCTTCAGCCCCTGCTCCCATCCAGTGGCCAGTCGGGGGAGGAGAAAGACGCGATTAACACTGTGGCATTCAGCCAGGCCCCATGTCCTCTCTGTGGAAGGTTTTTGTTCAAGAGCCAGGACCAAGGCCCTTGGGCCACTACCCTGCTAGGCTCTGGAGCTGTAGGGGCTTCCTGAACTGGGAGCAGGGTAGGGCTGTCGCCTTAGATCCCGCCCAAGCCCCTCATTCCCTCCTTGCACAGATGCATACACTGGGGCCCAGCAGCTGCCTCCTGAGGTGACACAGCCTGTAGGAACATACACAGCTGGGATCAGCCTGCAGCCATCCCCCGACCCTGCTGCTAGGCCACGGTCTGCGCCCTGGGGCCTCATCTCCCCCAGCCCACTTGTTTTCCCCCCTTTTATTCCCTAGGCCCTTTTCAGACACCTGGGCCCTTGGATACTCTTCTCCCATCTCCCTTCACAGGATGACACCCTCCCATACCCCATAGCTGGGGCCAGCAGGTTCTGCTGAGGGTGGGGCTGGTGTGGGGACCCCCAAGAGACCCCTGTCCTGTCCCTTCACCAGTCCTGGGGAGGCTGGGACTCCCCCTGCCACAAGCCTGGGCCACAGCTCACATTCCACCGCTGGGAGAAGAAACAGGCCGAGGCCCAGAGTGGCCTGCCCCCGGGAGCCAAAGACCCCAGTGGCCACACTGGGATAGGGTGGGGAGGCTGGCAGCCCTCTTTTATAAATATTATACATAAGACCAGCTGTGTTTTCTATTCTTGGTCTCCATGGTCCCTGGATTCCTGGAAAGTGAGGTAGGGGCCAGAACATGGATGGTGATGGAGGGCCCCCGTCTCCTTGTCTGGGATGAGGGTGGGGACAGGGCAAGTCCCCCACCCACCCCACCCCCTGCCTCCCAAACTAACCAGTGGCACACTCAGACCCAGCTCTGGGCCTGGGCCAGGCTCAGCACAGACCTGCTTTCTCACGGGTTGAGGTGGGGAGGAATTAATGAGGCCCCAGGAAGTGGGACAGAGAGAGGCCTCCGGAAGGAGGCAACGTGAGGTGCATCCCCAGCAGCTTCAGGGAGGGTCTGAGCTGGGGGCAGCTGAGCCCTGAGGGAGCCCCAGGAAGGGCCCCCTGCCCTCCCCTAGCTCCCAGGCTGCCATGTCAACTCTCTGTCAATGCCCTGAGTCTGGGGACAAAAGTCCAGGAATCCTGTGCCCTGTTGGGCTGATCTTTTTATCAACAGTAAAATCCACTACGAATAAAGTGGGTTAGTAGTCCCTGTGTGTGGGGCCCCAAATGGCAAAGAGAGGTGGGAGTCCAAGGTACGGCAGGGGCTGCAAGGAAGCAGGACAGCCCCAGGTGTCCTGGCCCCGGTGGGACTGGGAAGCTGCCCACTGCCTTGGGCAGGCCTGAACCAGCTGGGATCCAGTGGGATGGAGCTGCCCAGGCCTTGGCACCAAACCCTCATTAGGAGAGACCCTGCACCAGGCTAGGCCGCCGGGGAAAGGGCTGCAGGAAAGATCCAGTTTGAATTTGCAAGGCAGCTGCCAGCTCGGGAAAACCCTGAAGAAAGAACTTCCTCAAGCCGGTGGCTGCTAGGCCCACAGCAGTGCCAGCTCAGCCGAGGGGAGCTTCCTGAGTCCTGTTCCCATCAGGCCCAGGCGCCTGACTCCAGGCTGGGGACTCACCCAGGAGCCCTGTGGCCCCAGGAAAGAGCTGGACACTGGCCTAGAGGTAGATGCAGCGCAGTGTGTTCTGATGAGAGGGGCTGCCCTCTAGAGGTCTCGATGGGGCCATAACCTTGCCTGGAACCCTTGGCTCCTGGGCAGTGGGGGGCAATGAAGGGCAAGTCCATCCTGCAGGCAGACCTGGGGGTTTTTTCTTATACTCCCTCCATCCAAAGAAGGCTGCAGGTCAGAGCAGCAGCAGGACACCAGGTCTGGCTTCAGGCCCCTCAGACCAAGGGGATGTGCTAACAGTAGCACCCCCCATGCATACACATACACACAAATGGGGTGGGGAAGGACCCTGGGCCCTGGCCCCAAGAGGCCAGCTCTGCTTGCCCAGTCAGGCCTCCTCCAGCCTGACCATGGGCAGCAGGCTCCGGCAGGGAGGAGGCAGGTAATGTGACCACTACACTAGATTCAAGAGCCAAGTGTCCACATGACTGTTTGAAAATGAGTATCCCTTGTCCCTGGCTGTTAAATTCCAGACACTTGGCCTCCACGATCTGCAGGCCCTCAGGCATCATTAAGCATTTGAGTATGCGTTGAAAATTTTTCCAGGTTTTTTCCTTTGTTACCTTTTAAAAAATTGTTCTGGGGCCGGGCATGGTGGCTCACACCTGTAATCCCAGCACTTTGGGAAGCCGAGGTGGGCAGACTACTGGAACTCAAGATTTCAAGACCAACCTGGGCAACATGGTGAAACCTCGTCTCTAAAAAAAGAAAAAAAAATTGAAAAATTAGCAGGGTGTGGTGGCTCATGCCTGTAGTCCCAGCTATTCAGGAGGCTGAGGCAGGAGGATCACTTGGGCCTGGGTGACCGAGGCTGCAGTGAGTTGTGATTGTGCTACTGCACTCCAGCCTGGGCAACAGAGCAAGACTCTGTCTCAAAAAATAAATAAACAAACAAATAGATAAATAAATAGTTCTAGGCCGGGTGCGGTGGCTCACACCTGTAATCCCGGCACTTTCGGAGGCTGAGGCAGGCGGATCACCTGAGGTCAGGAGTTCGAGACCAGCCTGACCAACATGTAGAAACCCCGTCTCTACTAAAAATACAAAAAATTAGCCAGGCATGGTGGCGCATGCCTGTAATCCCAGCTACTTGGGAGGCTGAGGCAGGAGAATCGCTTGAACCCGGGAGGTGGAGGTTGAGGTGAGCCAAGATCAAGCCATTGCACTCCAGCCTGGGCAACAAGAGCCAAACTCCATCTCAAAGAATAATAATAATAATAAATAAATAAATAGTTCTGGAAAAATTGTTCTGTTTGGAATATTGATAAGTTAGAGCCGCCTGAAGGTCCAGCACAAAGGTCTTCTATATTTCTTTTCACTGTTTTTCTTATGACTGCTTATTATAGAAAAATAAGAGCAGGAAAGGGGGCAAAAGCATGGGTCTCAGTCTCCCTGCCCAGCAGTTGCCCTTGCCCACACCCTTCTCACCTGTGTGCACAAGCACACATTTGCCTCTTGACTCATTCATTCATTCATTCAACAAGTATTTATTGACAGTTCCTACACGCCAGGCACTCATCTAGCACCTGCAAATAAAGCAGTGAACAAAGTGAAAACCCTGGCCTTCCTTGAACTTACTGTCCAGGATGGGGATTAGATCCAAAAAAGCAGCATTAAACCTAACCACTAAATTCTATCATGTGGTTAGAAGATGCTCAGTACTACAGGGAGTAAAAGCAACAAGATAAGAAAAATGGGAGGTGGGGGACGGGGGTCAGAGTGGGCCTGAGAAAGGAACTTTTTTTTTTTTTGAGACAGAGTCTAGCTCTGTGGTCCAGGCTGGAGTGCAAATGGCATGATCACAGCTCACTGTCGCCTTGAATTTCTAGACTCAAGGGACCCTCCTGCCTCAGCCTCCTGAGTAGCTGGGGACTATAAGCACATGTCACCACTGCCTGCTTATTTGTATCCTATTTTTTGTAGAGACAGGGTCTCATCATGTTTCCCAGGCTGGTTTCAAAGTCCTGGTCTCAAGCAATTCTCCCATTTTGGCCTCCCAAAATGCTGGGATTACAGGTGTGAGCCACCGTGCCAGGCATAAGTCTAAGTTTTAAATAGATTATTCCGGCTGCTGCATTAAGACTAGGCTCTGGGTGGGGAATGGGGGGCAAGGGTGACACTGACACAAGGGCTCCTGTAGTTATTCCAAATAATCATGTTGCATGTCTTAGCCCAGGTGATGGTAGAGGCAGGATGAGGCACTAGGCTTGTCCTAAAGGTAGAGGTGGCAGGCTTCCCGGATGGTTCGAGTAGGGGAGGAGAGGCAGAAGTAAGTCAAGGGTGACTCCAAGGTTGTCTAGTGATAGAGGTGCCACTGCAGGAGGCTGGAGGAGGAGCAGGCTTGGGAGAGAGATAAGTTATGTCCATGAAGAGTTTAAAACATTGACTGGACATCAGCAGGGCATGGTGGCTCACGCCTGTAATCCCAGTACTTTGGGAGGCCGAGGCGCGTGAATCACAAGGTCAGGAGTTCGAGACCAGCCTGGCCAACATAGTGAAATCCCATCTCTACTAAAAACTACAAAAATTAGCCAGGTGTGGCACGTGCCTGCAGTCCCAGCTACTCGGGAAGCTGAGGCAGGAGAATCGCTTGAAGCCAGGAGGCGGAGGTTGCAGTGAGCCGAGACCACACCATTGCACTCCAGCCTGGGTGACAGAGTGAGACTCCATCTAAAAAAAAAAAAAAAAAAAAAAAAAAAAAAAACATTGACTGGACATCAAAGTGCAGGTGCCGAGTCAACTGCTGGGTGTATGCGTTGAGTTCAGCAGAGTGGCCAGTGATGAAGCTTTGGATCTGGGAAGCAAAGCAAGTGGTGTTTAAAGCCATGGGATGGGAAGAAGCTAAGTTCAGACAGAGGAGGGCAGCAGTAAGCACTGAGCCCTGGAAGATGAGGCAGAACCAGCAAAGGAGCTGGGCGGGAGTAGCCAGGAGGTGAGAGGAAAACTGGGAGAGCATGGGCACCTGGAGCCAGGTAAGTGTCAGATGCTGCCAAGGAGTTGAGGGTAGAGGATGGACCACTGAATTCAGACACCTGTGGATCCCTAAGGACCCTGACCAGGGCACTTTTGTGAGGGAGGGACAGGCCTGCCTGGAGTGGGCAGAGGAGAAAGTGAGGTAGAACTGGAAAGAGCCAGTGTAAACAACTTGTGTGAAGTGAGAGGGGCAGAGCCAACAGTGGCTTTTAAGAAAGACTGGAAAGTTGGCCGGGCACGGTGGCTCACGCCTGTAATTCCAGCACTTTGGGAGGCCGAGGCGGGTGGATCATGAGGTCAGGAGTTTGAGATCAGCCTGGGCAACATGGTGAAATCCCGTCTCTACTAAAAATACAAAAATTAGCCAGGTGTGATGGCACACACCTGTAATCCCAGCTACTCGGGAGGCTGAAGCAGAATTGCTTAAACCTGAGAGGCAGAGGCTGCAGTTAACCGAGATCACACCACTGCACTCCAGCCTGGGCAACAGAGTGAGACTCCGTCTGGGGGTGGGAGGAAGAAAGACTGGAAAGAAGAAGGTATTGAGGGTGAGAGAATGGAAGCAGCTGGTAGGAGGGTAGGTTTGAGCTCAGTGAAAGACTTCCAGGATGGGGGTGCTGGAAACTGAGCTGGAAAACAGTAGACAGAGATTGGATAGTGGGGGTCTGGACATCAGGGAGTGTGCAGGGTGGCCACTGACCTGCCTGGTCAAGTGCTGGTGGCTAGGGACACAGCGGGTCCAAGATGCAGGCAAGGATGGCAAGGAGCCGTGGAGAGACCCAGGGGACAATTCAGATGTCTGCCTAGGCCAGGTGTGGTGGCTCATGCCTGTAGTCCCAGCACTTTGGGATTCACTTAAGGTCAGGAGTTCAAGACCAGCCTGGCAACATGGCAAAACCCTGTCTCTACTAAAAATACAAAAATTAGCCGGTCATGGTGGCACGCACCTGTAGTCCCAGCTACTCTGGAGGCTGAGGCATCTCCAGAGAATCGCTTCAACCCGGGAGGCGGAGGTTGCAGTGAGCCGAGTTCGCCATTGCATTCCAGCCTGGGCTACAGAGCAAGACCCTGTCTCCAAAAAAAAGAAAAGAAAAAAGATGTCTGCCTGGACCCTAGTTTAAAGTCACCCAGCAACTGACTTTCCAACAACGCGGAGCAGTAATAATTGACTGAAGGTTGCTTAGAAAGAAGAGCAGCCCTGGAAAAATCTGAAAGCATAAAACTACTTTCCAACCACACAAGTCTACAAACCGCCTGGCTACACACACAGGATTAGCCAGCGACCTAATCCGCCAAGCTATGCAAAAGGAGGCCTCTGCTGACCCCTGGCGGTCACCAGCCGGAGTCTGGCTGCGCGGTGACCCACGACACGTTGCCCAGCTGTGTGGCTGGGATGGTCGGTACCCATGGCCGTGCGGTCGAGCCTTGATGCTCCAGGACAGTCCTGGAAGGCTTCCTGGCAGATCCGTGGGAAGAAAGCCGACAGAAGGGCGGGAGGCGGGAGGGGAAAGGTCCCCCGGGATGGGTAGGGCCTCAACGCTGGGCATCGGCGCAGGTGTGTACTGCAGGGAGCCAGCCAGACCCCCCACGGACTGCCTGACCTTGGGGGAAGCCCGGAGTAGAGGAAGAGACTGGACCCCCAGACCCGCCATTGACTATGTTCGCCATTGACTATGTGTTCTGAGAGAAATTTTTTTTTTTTTTTTTTTTTTTTTTTGAGACTGAGTCTCACTCTTTCGCCCAGGCCGGAGTGCAGTGGCGCGATCTCGGCTCACTGCAGGCTCCGCCTCCCGGGTTCACGCCATTCTCCTGCCTCAGCCTCCCGAGTAGCTGGGACTACAGGCGCCCGCTACCGCGCCCGGCTAATTTTTTGTATTTTTAATAGAGACGGGGTTTCACCGTGTTAGCCAGGATGGTCTCGATCTCCTGACCTCGTGATCCGCCCGCCTTGGCCTCCCACAGTGCTGGGATGACAGGCGTGAGCCTCTGAGAGCAAATTTTACCCAGTTCCTCTCTATCCTCCCGATGACTCTGAAATCAAACTCAGCAAGTCATCCGAGCCCCTACGGCGCAGCGGCCCTAGGCTGGCATGGGCGATGCGGAGCTACTCCGCCCTCAGGAAGCAGGCGAGGTGCCCAGCGGGAGAATCACCCACATCACCGTCTAATCTCTGCTGTGAAGTGGAAGCGCGAGAAGGAGGGAGCATCTCATGACGGAGGGTGTGAAGACGCTAGGCTGGACGAAGCAGAAAGGCGGGTGTCACTGGGGACGTTCTGAGGGTAAGCCGAGGGCGGCTATCGCGGAGGAGACCCTGGCGAGGTGGGGCCCCGCGCGGGGCAAGGGGCATGGGGTGCCACAGAGGGCTAGTTGCAAGAGGACGCGTGACGGCTGCAGCTCTGCGGAGACCGGGCCTCGACGGCCAAGGAGTGGCAGGTCGGCGGAGGCGGGGGCCAGGCCCGGAGGCAGAGCGAGACAGGAGAGCAGGCAAGGCGGGGGCCACCGTGAGTGGGGGCCGCGAGGCGGGGGCTGGGGCGCGGGGAGGTGCTAGGTCGGCCTGGGCTCCCACGCCGCACCCCAGGCCCGCCAGGAGGCGCCGCTGCCCCGCGAAGCCGTTCCGGCCTCTCCCGGCCACCGAAATCCCGCGCTCCGGCCTAGAGAGGCCCCGGAAGAGGCGGTGCAGCGCACCGCGAGGCCGCTTCCGGCTTCGGCTCTGCAGGAGAGGCCAGAATCGGGGGAGGACGCCTTGGGCGGGGCGTGGGTGAGAGAACCTGGGGGAGGTGAAGAACTAGGAGGTTGCACTGGGAGTGGACAAGGGGGAAAATAAGAATTAGGGAGGGGCTGCGGTGGGCAGGGCCAAGGGCAGGTAGCACCCTGCAAGGTTGCACCCTGCGCAGCTCTCGGTCCACTGCTGAGCCTCCTGGCTTTTTACCTCGCAAAATGCCGTCCTGGTGAGGTCCCTGGGGAGCCCACCGCTGGCCAAGACCCAGGACAGGGCAAGGAAGGCTTCCTAGAGGTAGAGAGGTGCACAAAGGCGGGAAAGCAGATATGGGGACATTGGGAGCCCCTTTAGACCGATCTTTAGGTGTCTGAGCCACGCCCATTTGGAGGGAAGGCTGAATGGGGACCAGCCCGCCCAAACCTGCTGGAGGAAACAAAAACTCACTCCCGTTATAATTGCTCCCCGCCCCCTCACCAGCTCTCTTCTCCCCGGAGACGGGACAGCCCTGTCTCCACAGGCTTCACTCCATTTCCCTCGAATGGTGCCCACCTCCTATCCTCCCATCTCTCTTATCCTCAGGTTCTACTACTCATAGCAACCAGAAGGAACTTTAAAAATCAGATCATGTTGGCCGGGCACGGTGCACGGTAGCTCACGCCTGTAATCCTAGCACTCTGGGAGGCCGAGGTGGGCGGATCACCTGAGGCCAGGAGTTTGAGACCAGCCTGGCCAACATGGCAAAACCCCGTCTCTACCAAAAATACAAAAAAATTAGCTGGGCGTGGGGGCGCGCCTTGTAATCCCAGCTACTCAGAGGCTGAGGCAGGGGAATCGCTTGAGCCTGGGAGACAGGCTGCAGTGAGCCAAGATCGCGCCACTGCACTCAAGCCTGGGTGACAGAGCAAGACTCCGTCTCCAAAAAAAAAAAAAAAAAAAAAAAATTCAGATGATGTCATTCTGCCTTCAACACCCTCCAGTTGTTTCCTTCATACTTGGAATGCAATTTAAACTTTCTTGCCCCATGGCCGGGATGATCTGGCCCCTGCTGACCCCTGCCCCCTGGTACTAGCCCACAGCCTGTCCTGTTGGCCTGGCATGCCATGCTGGCCCTCACATTAGGGCCTTTGCACTGGCTGATAGCTTTTCAAAAGCTTTTTCTCCAACAGCCTGAAGTCACTCCTGACAAGGCCCACTTCCCTAACTCTGTCTGCTTGGCCTTGATCGCAGTATTTGCTCCATACGGTACAGGCAGAGCGATGCTTGTGTGTCCAGAACTCAGTGACCAGCTTCCCTCCCGCAATAGGTCCCTCCTCCCCTATTATTCCCTTGCTCCTAGTCACAATCTACAGGAAGCCCCTGAGCCCAGCTGGCAAGGTGCACCTTGTTTGGCTGTTTGCTGTTGCATCACCTTCATTAGGGCTGTTTTTGCTCCTTCATTAAATTAAATTCCAGGAAGCAGTGCTAATGACAGCCCTAACGAGTCACGGGAGAGGCTACCAGCCCCAGCCTTTGGAAAGCATGGCAAGGAGGACTAGGCAATAACATGAACAAAGCAGTAGCTCCTGGGAATAGAATTGATTATCATTTCCCAGGCCCCCCAAGGACCCTGGGCTTCCCAGGGGAGGTGGCCTTTGGAGACTGCCTATGCAACAGGCACAGTGGCAGGTTGTACCATGAACTCTTCAAGGACAAAGAGAAGGAGGGAGGTTAAGTTTAGTCCTTGGCCCCAAAGCCCTGAGAGCTCCTGAGTTCCCTGCAGGGCTTGGGTAGCTCCTCCCCAGTCATACAGAAACACCCTGAATGCCAGAACCAGTTGGGTTTGTAGGGCTAGGCATGGATCACTGGTTTGGAGATGTTGGTGCCCCTACCTCAGCATCCCCTGGAGACTTTGGAACCCCCTGTGTGGCCTGTTCCTCCATGATGCCTCATGGCAGTCCCCTCACACCAGTCTTCTCTTGCTCTCGCTATTCTGGCCCGGCTGGACTCCTCTCTGGTTTGGGAGCATCCAGCTCCTTCCCAACCCAGGGCCCTTGCACTTGCTGCTGCCTCTGTCGTCACTCTCTTCTGGCTTGTTACAAGACTGGTCCTTCCACATGATTCAAAGATCCCCTCCTCAGACTGTCTTCTCCTGCACATACCTCCCAGTGGCTCTAGTGTCACCCTGTTGATTTCCTCTGAAATGGTGAAGTTCATTTCCCTGTTTGTTTGGTGTGTGTTCCTCAAGGACAGGGCCCAGCTGCCTCTTTTACCATAGGGTTCTCAGCACATTGGCAGGCAATATGTTCAGGGAACAGTGGTTGAACAGATGACCCCTTCCTCTGGATCTTCCCGCACTGCCCCCGAGCCCCCACCCCTGTGTCAGGCTGGGCCCCCTTGCCTAATCCAGAAGCTTATGGGGAAGGGGTGCTGGGGCCTGAATTCTCCAGGTCAAAGCCAATGATCTGTGAAGAGGGTGGATGACCAGAAAGGGGGACTTTGGGATCCAGGACCCCCAGGCTTTTGAGTTTACCTCCTGGACGAAGAGAGGCCTGGGAAGAGGGGTCTGCAAGGGAGCAGGGAGGGAGGGCAGGATGGCTGACTCCAGTTTCAGAACTTCCACTGGGCTAAGAAGCAGGAAGGGGAAAGCGCAGGAGTTGAACCAGGAAGTAGAGCCTGCCCCAGGGCAGTAAGGCGGGAGCAAGCTGTAGCCACGAGGCCGACAAGCAGTAGCCACAAGGCTGTGATTGAGTTGGTCACAGGTCCTTGGCCAGGGACTCCCTGTCATCTGGGAGCCATGGAGGTAGGGTGGTCAGGATCCTGAACTCTGGGCATCCCTGTGGGGTCCTACCTAGTCCTGGACTCTGGGCAGGGACAGGCACACCCACCCCGAAACTGCCTTTGGGGAAGTGCTAGCAGCTTCCCCTTCCTAGAGCCTGCAGGCAAGCATGTCACAGCCCACTGAGAGGGTCTTCGTTCCTCAACCTGCTCAGGGCTACTGCTCGATAGGAACTCAGGCCAAGCTGGACCTGCTGTGCTGCCTGTGGTGAGCCCCAAGACTATTCTGGCAGTAGGGGTGAACCAGCAGCTGCCACTTCTCCATTCCAGCTGAGGGGCCACCCTCAACTCTGCTGATGTCATTCCATTGTCCTTTATGGTCTAGTCCAAGCGGTGCTGGGCCTGGTGGGCATGGGGTCAAGTCATGCCTCCTCTGGTGCTCGTGAGGCCTTGGCTAGGCAGCTGCCCTCTGCCCCCAAAATGAACTCTCCTGAAAGGACTCCTGGATTCCTGAGTATGAAGAAACCGAGATGCCCACGATGTACCTCACCGATGACTGTGACTGGCTCCTGGCCCACTCTGGACCTCAGCTGACTCAGCTGCAAAGCAAGGGGTTTGTTTCTTCAGCTCTCAGCCTTAATTTTCTCGCTGGCCCTTCCCCAGACCCCTGCCTCTCAGACCTATCACCCTACCTTTGCATGTACTCTTCCATCTTCTTGCAATATTCTTCCTCACTGTTCTTCTCCCTCTAGCACTCCCTGCATCACCTCCTCAAAGAAAGCTTCCTGACCTTCCCAGGCACTATTGGTTTCTCTTTTCTCTGCGTATACAACTACATGAATATTTCCAGAGGGGCAGCAGCTCCCAGCTCCAGGATGAAGAGATTGATTGATGGATTGATTGATTTTGAGACAGAGTCTACCTCTGTTGCCGGGCTGGAGGGCAATGGTGCGATCTCAGCTCACTGCAACCTCTGCCTCCTGGGTTCAAGCGATTGTCCTGCCTCAGCCTCCCAAGTAGCCGAGATTACAGGCATGCGCTGCCACGCCCAGCTAATTTTTGTATTTTTAGTAGAGATGGGGTTTCACCTTGTTGGCCAGGATAGTCGATCTCTTGACCTCATGATCTGCCCACCTCAGCCTTCCAAAGTGCTGGGATTACAGGCTCGAGCCACCGCACCCGGCCTTATTCATTTAAGTTGACACATATTTACCTGCCACCCTGCAAGGGGCCTGGAATTAGGGATATGAGTGGGAGAGACCCACGACCAGAATAGTGGAATCTGGCTGGGGAAGGGGAAGCCCGAGGACAATGGGACTCAGAGAAGCCCAGCTCACAGCCAGGGAATGAAAGGTGGGGAGGAGGGATTAATTTAACAGGGTAGGGGGATGGGAGGGAAGATCGAGGGATGGAGAGAGCAAGGCAAGCCAGATGGTTGGAGTGCCAGTGTGTTGCAAGTGGAGGGACATGAGGTAGACCCTCGAGTGGGGACAATCATAAAGCCTTACAGAAATCGCTACTATTGGCCAGGCATGGTGGTTCATGCCTGTAATCCCAGCACTTTGGGAGGCCAAGACGGGAGGATTGCCTGAGCCCAGGAGTTTGAGACCAGCCTGGACAACATGGTGAGACTCCATCTCTATTAAAAAAAAAAAAGGGGGCCGTGCACGGTGGCTCACACCTGCAATCCAGCACTTTGGGAGGCCGAGGCAGGCAGATCATCTGAGGTCAGGAGTTTGAGACCAGCCTGGCCAACATGGCAAAACCCCATCTCTACTAAAAATACAAAAATTAGCCGGGTGTGGTGGCAGGCGCCTGTAATCCCAGCTACCTGGGGAGCTGAGGCACAAGAATCACTTGAACCCAGGAGGCGGAGGTTGCAGTGAGCCAAGATCATGCCACTGTGCTCCAGCTTGGGTGATAGAGTCAGACTCAGTCTCAAAAAAAAATAAATCACTACTATAACACCTCACCCTTATTGAGGGCTTCCTATGTGCCATGCACATTCTGCATGTTTTACATGTTTCCTCCTGGAGTCCTGACCTCTGCCTGTGCTTTGGGTATGTATAACCGTTAGGCCCATTTTACTGATAAGAAAACCGAGGTACAGGGAGTTTCTGGTACTTGTCCAAAGTAACAAGTAGCTGGCAAGTTTGCAAACTGCTCCTCAGAGTCTTTGCTTCCAACTGCCAGCCTACAGCCTCCACCTGCTGCAGAGTCCAAACCAGTGTGTGTGGGGGCTTCATCTATTCTCAGGGCATTGGGGAACCACAGAAAGTTTCCGAGCAAGGGGGTGATGTGATTTCTTTCAGTAGGATGCCCTTGGCTGCCATGTGGAGGATAAATTGTAGGGAAACAGGAGAGCCAAGGAAGACGCTAGAATCCTAGGTTGGGAGATAGTGGGGACAGAGAACAAATACAGATTGGAGGGGAAATTGAGGTAGGGAAGAGGCTGATGGCATATAGGGGTAGGGGAGGGGGTCATTGCTATGGCTGGTGGGGGGATCATGAAGTGGTGGAGAGCCTGGGAACAGGGGCCAGTGGGATGGGATGTACCCAGTTCTGGACAGTGTGGATTTGAGGCGCCTGGGTGTCTCGGGGAGGCTTCAGAGCAGTGGTGGACATGGGGCTGGCAATCAAAGAAGTCAGGCTGGAGAGGACCTTCTGGGGTTCTGAGCCCTCAGAGTGGGAGGTGTATGAGTGGAGTGGCAAGCAGAGGCCTGGCCATAGCCCTGGGGACCCCATGGAGATGGAGAAGGAGCAGCTAGCAGGGTGGAAGCAAGGGTTGCTGGACTCCCTGGGAAGAGCATAGGACTGGAAAGGAGCAGCTGACTGGCGGGAAGGGTGCCATAACCACAGGACCTGGCCTGGGGCTGGGGAAGGCCATGCCTTCCAGTAGCCCCATCTTGCCCTGCCTCCATAGATTGGGGTCTGTGTTGCGCCCACCTACTGAGAGCTGGGCCTCCAAGGGGCTGACAGTTTCTCCCTGTTGCCTGGCAACTGTGAGAGCTGTTGGCTGTTGCTAGGAGCAGGCTAGAGAGGCCAGAGGAGCGAGGATCGGCTCTCAAGCCTGGGGCAGGGTGACAGGTAGAGGGAAGGGGAGGGTCCCACCTTGGAAGCCAGTTTGTAGTCTGTGCGTGGACAGATTGTATTCTTGGCCATGTGTACCCATTTTTGTAGAGTGTGTTCTGTGGATCTGAGGCATGTTGGAGACTGACCTATGTGTGGGTGTCTACAGCATATCTGTGGCCCTGGTGGGCATTATGTGTCCTCAACATGTTGCATGCCCATGGCAGGGCCTGCTTGAGCTTCAGAGCAGTGGTGGACATGGGACATCATATCCTATGTCTCAGGACAGGAGGGGGGCCTGAGGGAGTCATTGGAGGACTTCCAGGCCAATGACCCCTCAACAAGAGAGACATTCAGATAGGGATATGCAGACACTCCAGGGAGAACAGCCAGCCTGGGGATTGGGAGCTGGAACAAAATGTGTAACAAGGTTCTTTTTTTTTTTTTTTGAGACGGAGTCCTGCTCTGTTGCCCAGGGTAGAGTGCAGTGGTGTGATCTCAGCTCACTGCAATCTCCAGTTCCCAGGTTCAAGTGATTCTCCTGTTTCAGCCTCCTGAGTAACCAGGATTACAGGCACGTGCCACCACGCCCAGCTAATTTTTTTTTTTTTTTTTTTTTTTGAGACGGAGTCTTGCTCTATCACCCAGGGTGGGGTGCAGAGGCAGAATCTCAGCTCACTGCAAGCTCCGCCTCCTGGGTTCACACCATTCTCCTACCTCAGCCTCCTGAGTAGCTGGTACTACAGGCGCCCGCCACCACACCGGCTAATTTTTTGTATTTTTAGTAGAAACGGGGTTTCACCGTGTTAGCCAGGATGGTCTTGATCTCCTGACCTCGTGATCTGCCGCCTCGGCCTCCCAGTGCTGGGATTACAGGCGTGAGCCACCGTGCCCGGTCTTTTTTTTTTTATTTTGAAATGGAGTTTCACTCTTGTTGCCCAGGCTAGAGTGCAATGGCATGATCTCAGCTCACTGCCACCTCCGCCTCCTGGGTTCAAGTGATTCTCCTGCCTCAGTCTCCCAAGTAGCTGGGATTACATGTGCCCACCACCACACCCCGCTAATTTTTTGTATTTTAGTAGAGACAGGGTTTCTCCATGTTGGTCAGGCTGGTCTTGAACTCCTGACCTCAGGTGATCCGCCCACCTCAGCCTCACAAAGTGCTGGGATTACAGGTGTGAGCCACCGCGCCCGGCCTAATTTTTGTAATTTTAGTAAAGACAAGGTTTCACCATGTTGGCCAGGCTGGTCTTGAACTCCTGACCTCAAGAGATCTGCCTGCTTCAGCCTCCCAGAGTTGCTGGGATTATAGGCATGAGCAACCATGCCCAGCCAAAATGTGTACCAAGGTTCTAAGGAAGGGGTTTATGCTAAACACCGGGCTGTTGGTGGCAAGCACCCTGTCTTGCTTCAGGGGCCTTCCCTTTGGGCTGGGGCCTCCTAGCCTCATGGCACTAGGGTCACACAAAATGCCTTCATGGTTAATTTTTGGCAGACCCTTCAAATGTCCAATTGAGGGTGGGGCTCTGGGCTGCTCCTGGAGCACAGGATCAGAAAGACTTGAAATGTTCAGCTAGAAACACTGCTGCTTCCACCCCACCTTTGCCTGGCCATAGGGTTGCAGCCATTGCCCAGTGGGGACAGGCCACAGGAGGGTGGGATGTGGGATCATGGCCACCTCCAGACGTGGACAGGCCATGGAAGAGACAGGTCATAAGATCATGGCCACTTTTGTTTCTAGAAGTCCAGTGGCAACTTCTTCCTCTTTCTTCCCTCCCAACCCCCTCACCCTGCCTGCCCGCCCTCCTCTCTTCCTCCCTCTCCACCCTCTCACCCTCTCTCCCTTTCTCCCTTTCTCCCTTGGGTCCTGATTGCCTGGTCCCAGATTGGAGTCCAGGATGGCTGCCTGCCGAAGAATGCCTCCCGGTAGATTGGGGAAGGATGGATATGAGAAGCCACCCAGCTAAAGGAGACAGCCTAGGCAAAGGTGTAAAGATGGAAACCAATTTTTTTTTTTTTTTGAGACGGAGTCTTGCTCTGTCGCCCAAGCTGGAGTGCAATGAATGGCGCGATCTCGGCTCACTGCAACCTCCGCCACCCGGGTTGAAGCAGTTCTCCCGCCTCAGCCTCCTGAGCAGGTGGGATTACAGGCGCCCACGACCACGCCCGGCTAATTTTTGTATTTTTAGTAGAGATGGGGTTTCACCATGTTGGCCAGGCTGGTCTAGAACTCCTGACCTCAAGTGATCTGCCCGCCTCGGCCTCCTAAAGTGCTGGGATTACTGGCGTGAGCCACTGCGCCCGGCCTTTTTTTTTACTTTTTCGACTAGCTGCAACCCAGAGGGAGAAGGCGGTAAACCCGCCTTAAGACTGAGAAAACCGCAGTCCAGAAAGGCTCCCGAGTTCGTAGATCCCAAAACAAGTCTACTGGACTCATTAACTTTTTAACAAATGACAAAGACACGCCTCCTCCACCTAACTCGCCCAACTCGCAGAAGCTCAGAGGGCTGGTTCCTGCTCTGCCCTCGAGGGCACCGGATCCCCACCCTCCGGTTAACAGATCCGCCCTCCCGGCTGTCCAGCAACAGAGCTCCCGGCGCTCCGCACCCAATCACAGCCCGGTCCCGCCTGCAGCCCGCCCAGTGCCGGGTCCCGGGGTTTGGAACCACCCCTATTGCCTTTTCTCCGCGTGGCCCCGCCTGCAGCCCAGGCCCGAGCCTGGGCTGCGCCTAACTTCCCCCTTCGCTCCGCCCTCGAGCCAATCAACAGCCTCTAATCTCCTCTGGCCCCGCCTGCAAGCCCGCCCCGGCCCAGTCCCAGGCTTGGTTTGCCCAGGCCCCACCCCCGGCCCGCCCCGCCGTCGGTGCGCGGCGGTAGGGAAGGCGCCTCCCGCAGTCGCTCGGAACTGCCGACCCGAGTGCTTCCCGCAGAGGGCTGGTGGTGGGAGCGGAGTGGGTCGGGCGGGGCCGAGCCGGGCCGTGGGCCGTGTGGGGGCCGGGCGGCGGCCGGGCCGGCGGACGGCGGGATGGGCTGCACCGTGAGCGCCGAGGACAAGGCGGCGGCCGAGCGCTCTAAGATGATCGACAAGAACCTGCGGGAGGACGGAGAGAAGGCGGCGCGGGAGGTGAAGTTGCTGCTGTTGGGTGAGGCCGCGTCCCGCACTGGGATCCTTGATTCCCAGCTCGAATCCCCAGACAAGGACTTTGACCTCCCAGACTAGGGCTTCAAACTCCCAGACCCGGGCTGTCTGGGACCCCACACCTGGGCCAGGACTAGGGTTGAAAACTCTAGATTGGACTAGACCTTTGATCCTGCCCAGACTCTAGACCAGACCCCTATCTCATCCCAGACCTCCAAATCCAGTCAACAGTGCCCCAACACCCGCGGTCCAGTGCCCTGCTTGGCCATCCCCCCTTGCTAACTAGCTTCACAGAACTTCAGAGCCCCCGCCATCCTTCCCTACACTTTACCCAAACCCCCAGGATGCCCGCCACTTGTTCCCCAACCCTCAGGCTCCGCTTGTTTTCCTCACCTGCGCCTTTTATTCCTATTGGGCATGAGCATCCCGCGGGGCCCCTGCCAGGCCCCCCACCCACTCCCTCCTTCTCCTTCTGTGCCCCATCCCTAGTCTGGAATCTGTATCCTCCACCTGTGCACTCTGACCCAAGGAACCTCTCGAGTGGGAAACTGCTCTTGAGCCCCATTTCCAGCTGGAACCCCTTCAGCGAGCCCTGCTCCCTGCTTCCTGCCCTCCAGATCCTTCTCTGCAGGCATCACTCCCTAAACCCTCTGCTGATCCTCCCCTAAGTCCTCTTACACTCTGGCCTTTCCCAGATCCCTCCACCCTTCCTGCATCAAGTGGGCTGGGCTAGGAGGCGGGAGCCCTGGGTTGGAGAGGACCTAGGCTGCCTTATGCAGAACCCCCACGGGGCTGGATTGAGGCTCCACTGGTCACGCTGGGGGAGGGGGCCAGGCCTCAGGCTTCCCAAGGAGGCTCTATGTTTTCCAGTTTCGAAGGCCAGTCTGGGAAGTAGGAGAGAGAGTGGAGGAGTTAGGGTTGTGGCCGCCTCCAAGGCCAGAAAAGATGGTGGCTGCTAGAGGGGTGGGGGGAAGTGGAAGTGGTGAGACAGCCGACATATTGCTGCCCCTGCGGGTGAGCCCAGGAGATCTGCTAGTAGGTGCTGGGCTGCCCACACCCCTTCTGGGCTGCAAGGCCTGGGATGTAGCCTCTGAGAGTTGGGGGGCTTGTTGGATCTTGGGACCCTGTGAAGGGGGATGGTGGACCAGCTGAATGAGGAGTTGAGGGGCCAGCTGGGGGTGGGCCAGGGTGCCTCTGAGCATCCTAGCTGGCCTTTTGCAAAGACGGTGGGCCTACTGGCTGTCCCCATCCAGCTTCCCACTGGAAGTAGGTGTGGTGCCCAGTGGCAGTCTAATTTTGATTTGGGGGTTTTAGAGTTGGGGGGAGGGAGGCCCTTGCAACAGCGCAGCACCGTTGTAGGCTGAGAAGTGCATGGGGGGGTGTGGCCCCTCGACTTCAGAACTGTCATGGGGCTCCCAGGCTGTGAAAAGCAGGGCTTTTCGTGCTGGACCTGTGGCCGAGGAACAGCATGTATGTCCATTATGGGCCATCTGTTGACTGTCCCTGCGGACCCGGCCTCCCGGGCACAGCCTTGGAGGTTTCAAAATGGCATCCGCTTCGCTGCTGCCTCAGGGAGGAAGAGAAGGGGCGGGAAGGGGCGGCGGCCCAGCCTCCTGGGCTGCTTTGCGTTGGGCGCTTGCCTCTTCCTGTCTCTGCTGTGAGTGCGGCAGCGGCAGTGAGTGGGTGTCGACGCGGTGGAATGCCCGTTGCTGCTGCTGCTGCTGCCCGACGGGCCTGGGGAGGGCACTTCCGGTACCGCTGCCTCCCAGTGCCCAGCCAGGAGTCTCTAGACAGCCTCTCCCCAGGCTGATTGCAGTTACTGTGGTGGCCGAGGAAATGCAAGACTGGACCATAGAGCTGGGGGAACGCAGGGCTTCTGGCTAGTTTTGTGTCCCGACACCAGAAGGGTCCCCCATCCCACCAGGCCTGCTCCTTGGAGCCCAGCTCAGCTTTTGGGCTAAGGCAAGTGAGACCTGGTAACTCCTCCCACACTGGGCTGGCAGCAGCCAGGGGTGCAGGGTCTGGCTTAGCACTTTCTAGCCTGGGAAGTTCACCCTGGGGTCCTGGCCTTCTGGCCTTTGCTTACTCTGTGAAATGGGCTTCCTGGGTTTTGGCCAAAGGAGTGCCCCAGCTCAGGATGGGGAGAACAAGAGCCTCCTGGTGGTTCTTGTTTGGGATGTAGGTTGGGAGTAAAGACCCTGCAGTGTGCTGCAAAGGGCTCTGACCAAGCTCTGCTTGATATTGACGACCCAGTCTGCCATGGCTGCCTGGGGAGGGATCCTGGCTTGAGCCATGCCTTTCCCATCCAGGTGCAAGGTGGTGATGGGAGCCCAGCTGTGGTAAGTTCAGAGTTCTGGGCGCCTGTCCCATGTAGCGGGAGACTTTGTCCAGGCAACGGGACTCAGGTTGGGCAACTGCCAGCCTTCCCTCCCTGCCAGAACCACGCCTGCTGCCCCGCCCGCACACCGCCTCCCTCCCATCTTGGGTAGCCCTGCCAGCAGGCAGGCACAGTCCTTGTCACCAGGGCAGAGGCTGATGTGGTACACACAGGCAAGAGAGTATTTCCTGGCAACTTTGTAGGGGGAGCAGATACCAGTCCTATTCTAGGGATGCTCCCCACTCCTACCCAGCTCAACGTGACTGATCAGCTAGGCCCAGGTGGAATCTGGGACCCTGGTCTGGGCTCTTAAGGGAAAAGAAGCCAGAGTGTATGTGAGGGGAGAGAGTCTCTGATTTGGGATGGGCCTGTGTGGACAGCTTCACAAAAAAAGGAGACAGTGTCCACCATTGGCTCCATAAAGGCTTCAGAATGTAAACAGAGCAGTTCTCTCTTGCCCCTGGAACTTTGCGTGTGTTGTTCCCTACTTGATTGTTCTTTAAAACTTTACTCTGGGATCACCTCCCAGGATCCTTCCTGGACATCCTCCCTCGACCAAGGCTGGTGAAACATCTGGCTCCCAGCGCTGTTGCTTCCCCCCTCAGATGCCTGGAGACTGCAGGGCAGGGCTAAGTCCTCTTCATTTCTGTGCCCAGCATGGAGCCTGGCATCTACTGGGTGCTTCTCATCTGTTTGTTGAATGAAGGAAGTATCCTCTGAACCTGATTTTGGGTAGATGGTGGAGTAAACTGAGTGGCGGTTTGCATACTGTGGGCAGGTGGCAAGGGCCCACAGGCCCACCACAGGATTGGTGACCAGCATTGAGGGGACACTGAGAAAAGTTCTTCAGGCTGTTTCTTCCCAGCCCCGCCACAGGCTATGCTGGCACCTGAGAGAGTTCTTATCCCACCCTGTGCAGAACTCCTGCTGAGCAGAGTGGCTTTGTATTCTTCCTTCCAACTCAGGCTGTTGGTGCACTGCTAGAGGGCTGCTGTCTCTGACACTGCAGTAGCCACAGTCGAGCTTGAGCTGGCTGGTCCAGCAGGGGCTGCTCCGCAGCCCTGGGGCTCAGACCAGAGAAATGCTGTGAGAGTCCTGGTACTGGCCAGTGCAGAGACTGCACATAGCAAGGGCTCAATGAAGTTTACCAAAAGAAAAGAAAGGGGGTTTTGTGGCCTCTGTCCTGTCTGTGTCTCTTGCAAAGGACTGGCATACTATAGATGCCTAATGAGGGTATATGGACAGAATGTAGTGATTGAACATGTCCATGAACAGGGCAGAGCTCCTGGGAGAGGAGTAAGTATAATCCTGGGGCAGCCACTGGAGCCTGGTCTAGCTGGAGACAGATAGGAAGGGTTAGCTTGGGATTCTGACTGGCTGGGTAGTGGGTTAGACTCTAATGGTGCCTGTGAAGGGGGGCTTCCTGGAGGAGGGGGTCTGCTGGGCAGCTGTGAAGGATGAATACCATTTGCCAGGGCCAGGCACTGGGGGTCAGAGGGACCAACTCGACAAGAACACTGCAGCAGGAAGACTTGGCCTGTATTCCCAAGAGCTTGGGTGGGTGTTTCCTAGCCTGGTGGGGAAAGGGCCACCCTCCCTGGACCAGCCCATGGGGTCATCCAGACCTGAGTTCGAATCCCAGTTCCACCTATGGCACTGGCTGAGAGACTCAGCATCAGGTGAAGCCCTGGCAGGAGTCCTGCTCTCCACTCATAACCTGGGGGCAGAGTGCCTCCCTGCAGCCACAGGTTATGGGGACAGTCTACCAAAGCTTGGAGGTATGAAAAATGGGTGAGGGAGGCCAGGCGCGGTGGCTCACACCTATAATCCCAGCACTTTGGGAGGTTGAGGCAGGCAGATCACCTGAGGTCAGGAGTTCAAGACCAGCCTGGCCAACATGGTGAAACCCCGTCTCTACTAAAAATACAAAAAAATTAGCCAGGTATGGTGGTATGTGCCTGTAATCCCAGCTATTCGGGAGGCTGAGGCACGAGAATCGCTTGAACCTGGGAAGTGAAGGTTACAGTGGACCGAGATGGTGCCACTGCACTCCAGCCTGGGGGACAGAGCAAGACTCTGTCTCAAAAAAAAAAAAAAGAAAAAGAAAAAAAAAAGAAAATGGATGAGGGACCCACTGCTGAGAGTTTGGTGGGAAGGAGTCTCCCATCCTAGAGGCTGCCTGGCCCGGGTTTGGAGCCCTAGGGAACCCCCTCCCCTGCCCTCAGGCAGCTGTTCACAGCAAGTGGGGAGCCCAAGGCGTGCAGATAGTTGGTGCCAGCAGGAGTGACAGACTGCCCTGGGGACCTTAGGCCCAACCTCTGGGGGTCTAGGTTTGGAGATGTGGTAGGGCCCTGGGTGCCAGGTGGGCCAGTACCCACCCAGGCTGGCCTCCAGCCCCTACACTCTCCCCCAGCCCTCTCCTTCACTGCTGGAGCTCATTAGCACTTGAATGGGGGGCAGGGCGGCTTGGGCCTCTGAGTCTCTTCTTCCCACCCCTCCCCCAGGCTTGTCGGGGCTTTGTCTGCAGGAGCAGGCAGGGATAGAGCTCCCACACTAAGGAGTGAACAGGGGTCCAAGCTATAGCTGACCCCCTCTGCCTGCATCCTGCCCAGTTCTGCTAGGCTCAGCCCCTGCCTCTCACGCCAGTGTCAGTGCAGCCAACATGAGGTCATACCTCTAGGGTAGGAGTGAGACTAGGTCCTTCAAGGGATACCTCTGAGCTGAGAGACTAGGTGAATCAGGGCAGCTGGAGCTCAGCTGGGGGCATCCCAGGCGGGTGGGGGAGAGGAACCCCAGACAGAGGGCAGAGCAGGTGTGAGGACAGAGAGAATGAGCCGCGCTGCTGTGGCAGGAGGTGGAAGTCAAACCAGTTGCGGGACACAGGCTTCCATGTCAGAAGCCCTGAGGCAGCATCACACCACCCACTATGTGTCAGAGCCTAGGCTGCTGGATGGGGCCTGGGGATGGTCCGGGACCCCTTTGGCCCTGGGCAGCTTGTCAGCGGTTGGCCCTGGGTGGCCTGAGAGGTAGGGTCACTGAGTGCCATCACTGATGTCCCAGGCCCTTGAACATCAGTTTGCCTAGCAAGTGGCAGCAGGTAGTGCTGAGGGTGGGGTGTGGTCAGGTCCCAGCAAGGTCCCTAGGCCTCCAGCACTGCAGGGGGTGGGGCAGTAGGTGCACTTGGGGCTACTTGGGCCACAGGCAGACACACAGGTCCTGTATACTCTGTCGTTGATCTTAGTTCTTGGTCCCTGGCTGTGACTCTCTCAGTCTGTCTCTAAAAGCCACCCATTCACTTGGCGGGAACAGGATGGAGGAAGCTTTGTCCACCCAAGCTCTTAGCCACTGAGGAACCAGGGACTCCCCCCACCCCACCCACAGCAGAGGAGGAGACTGTCACCCCAGAGCCTGAGTGCTGCCTCCCCTACATCCCGTTGTGCTGTGGGGGGAGGCAGGACCGGGCAGATGGGGGCAAGGTACAGGCCAGGGAGTAGTCTCATCTTCCCAGCATCTCAGGCCAGGAATCCCAGCCTAGGAGTTCAGCGAGGAGGGGAAGGGGTCAGCAGGTTCTGGCCAGGCCACTGCTGATACACCCTGCCTAAGAGTGCTCTGCAAGGTGCTTTGGGGAAGGCAAAGGATTGGGCCCTTTGATGGTGTCCCTGGTACCTGATGCTCTCAGGCAGCCCTTCCCTCAGCTACAGGTGCAGGGTGGAACCCCGTCTGCCCAGCCCCACCCAGCCCTTCTAGCCTGAAGCTCTCGTTCTTACTAAACCCCAACCCCACCCTCACCCTGATGTTACTTCTTGGGGCTGTGGCTGCTCTTGGTGGCTGGGGAGGAAGAATCTTTCTGGAATAACCAAACATTTGCTGGGCTGGTTCTTCTGTGCCGGCCTCTGTGCACATTTACAAGGCTTGAAAGGCAGCACCACACCAGTCTGAGCAAAGGCCTAAAGGTGGGGTCATCTCAGCCTTGTTGGGGAGAAGATATCCTTATGGCTTGGAGGAATCTGGGGGCTCCAAGGCTGCTGACCGCCTCAGGATATGCAAAGGAGGTGATGGCAGCACCTACTGTGTGTGCCCCCGGCGGGAGGAGGAGGTAATGAAGTCTGCACGACATGGCAGGGCAGGGCTGGGCCTCTCGGGGAAGTGGTGTCCACACCAGAGGAAAAGGAGGAAGCAGCTGGGGGAGGAGGAGCCCAAAAGAGGAAGAGGCCAGAGGGCTGCCTGGTGCTAGGGTGGGGGTGAGAGCCCAAGGGCCCCCCAGGGCTTTGCCAACTGGAAGGGTCTAGGAGGTGAACACCTGCCCAGGCTTATCTGTGCACTCCTGTGGGCCATTCTAGTGGCGGTCACTGAGTTGGAGCCAGTCCAGGTAGCTCTGTACCTTGTCCCACCCCAGCAACCGTCGGGCCCAAGATCCCAGAGAAGGTGGTGCCTTCGAGAAGGATTCCAGGCCCCTTCTTTGGCCACAGGAAGTTGTGGCTGGGAGAAGGACGCTGGCGGGAGGGCTAGCAGGAAGGCAGAGGGCTGCTCTTAGATTCCCGAGTGGCCATTGCTCTCCAAAGCCGGAAGGCCAGCCACAGGCTGAGATGAATGCCTGGAAATGCAGCAACAGCCCCGAGATGAGCTCACTCTGGGTTTCCCCTGCTGGGGGGCGGACAAAGGATCCCTGGCCTCAGCCTAAGGATTCTCCCCTACCAGCACCCACTCACTGGGTCTAGGGCTGCATTCACTGGGCCTGTTTCCCCTCAGGTGATAACCACAGCTGTCTCTGATTGAGCCTTGACTGTTGTGTGGAGCTGAATTCTTCATTATCTTGTCATATTTAATCCTGTGAGGCTGAGACTGATATTACACCCATTTCACTGATGGACAAACTGAAGCTCAGGGACTTTATGCACTTAAACAAGGAACAGAGATGCCAGGACATGACCCATGTAGTGACTAAGCGCCTGCCTCCAACTGCCATGGCCCCTTGGGAGTCTGTGCTGGCTGGAAGTAACGGATCAGGCAGGACAGCAGGCAGACGGTGTGGGTGCGTATGTGTTCTGCCTGTGCCTATGGGCCCTGGCTTGCGGGCCTCAATTCTTCTTTTAGGAGGTGGAAAGGGAGCTGTCTGACCTGGAAGGTGGGACCCAAGACTCTGTGTATGAAGCTTTCTACAGCCATGTGGTCATGGGGGACCCCCTCCACTCCTTTTTTTTTTTTTTTTTTTTTTTGAGATGGTGTCTCACTCTGTCACCCAGGCTGGAGTGCAGTGGCATGATCTCGGCTCACTGCAACCTCCGCCTCCTGGGTTCAAGCGATTCTCCTGCCTCAGCCTCCTGAGTAGCTGTGATTACAGGTACGTGCCACCACGCCCAACTAATTTTTGTATTTTTAATAGAGACGGGGTTTCACCATGTTGGTCAGGCTGGTCTCGAACTCCTGACTTCAAGTGATTCGCCTGCCTCGGCCTCCCAGAGTGCTGGGATTACAGGTGTGAGCCACCGCGCCCGGCTGCAGCTGCACCTTTTGACTTCCCACTTTTTCTCCTAGTCCGTATCCTCTCACAGTGATGCTCAAGTTATAGCTGGCAACTTAGGACTTCATTCTTTCCCTAATATTATGCTTGTTCTCCCATAAGCCCCAGTCTTAGACTGAGACCAAGCCTGGGGAAGGCTCAGAAGCTATTGAAGTCCATGGTGAGGGCCTCTGAGACTGGGAATTGTCCAGAGGAGTGAAATGAAAGCATGTTCCTTAGGGCTGCACTGTGAGCACAGGCTCAGTGCTGGGTGCAAGTGTGGTGCTGTGTGGTGGTAGAATGTGGCCATGGTGTCGGCTGATGACTGCATGATAGTTGTTGAGGCTGGTTCCTCTTGCTCCTTGGCCTCCGAATCTCAGTGCTGTGGCCTAGTGGGGCCTTGCCCTCTCTTGTAGGGGTTCCTAGGGGTTCTGCTGTGTTGCCAGGCCAGGCCGTAAGGGACTGAGGGGGCTGAGGAAGGCTTAGGAGAGCCAGAGCAGAAGCGTCCAAGCCTCTCTGGGCCATGAAGCCATGCACAGAGCAGAGACCCGTGCATCCTCATGGCCACCCAAGACTGTGGGTCCCAGAGGGTCCAGTTCCTCACCGTGAGACCTCAGACTGTCCTCTTCCCTCTCTGTATCCAGCACTAGAATCTGTGATGCTGTGATTTTTTTTTTTTTTTTTTTCTGAGACTGAGTTTCGCTCTTGTTGCCCAGGCTAGAGTGCAGTGATGCAATCTCGGCTCACCACAACCTCCACCTCCCAGGTTTAAGTGATTCTCCTGCCTCAGCCTCCAGAGTAGCTGGGATTACAGGCATGTGCCACCATGCCCGGCTAATTTTGTATTTTTAGTAGAGACAGGGTTTCTCCATGTTGGTCAGGCTGGTCTCGAACTCCTGACCTCAGGTGATCCGCCCACTTCAGCCTCCCAAAGTGCTGGGATTACAGGCGTGAGCCACCGCGCCACGCCAGTGTCGTGATTCTTAGCATGGTCTCCTGGCCTGTGGACACAAGGACAGCTGCTGGCTTGGGTTGGGCCCTGAGGCAGTTTGGGGTGACTTTGAAGAGGCTACTCAGGGCAGGCCTTGGGTTTGGCACCCTCCCTCAAGGGGTACATTTCATAGATGAGGCCTAGGCTCCCGTTATCTTTCCCAGAGTCCACCGCCATGAATCAGAAGGGAAAAGAGGTCATTCAGGTGCCTTGGGAACAGCGGAGGGATGCCTGAAATGAAGAGGCCTCCAGGGAGACGGTGCCAAATGGCCCAGCTCCGCGTGATCCGCGTCTTGTCCAGCACCTCCTGGCTCCTGCACAGGGCGGTACCTGGGCCCTGAGGCGCCAGCGATGAACAGGTCTGGGGCCTCCTTTACATCAGGCCAGCCTTCCTCACCCGGTGCCTGAGTTTCCCTCTGTGCAGTGGAAAGGGGCCCACTGAGGGAGACACACCTTGCCCCAGAAAGACTTTCCCATGTGTGGGCAGGACCTGAGGCCTCAGTTTCCCTAACACAGAGATCTCTGACTTGGCAGTAGGAAGCCAGGCCCTGCTTGGTAGTGCTCCCCTTTGGGCACTGTGAACCCCTGGAAGCCGCTGGAGGCAGCCGAGTGCCAGAGACTGGCGGGAGGGAGGTGTGGAGTCTTGGTCTGTTCAGGCATCCGTTATAGGGCCATGCCACACACACGGGTGGGAGTGTCGCCGGTCCCTCTCAAGACCTCGAGTCCCTGCCTCCCAGTGCCGACCCGTGCTGAGCCTTCTCGGAGGGAATGAGGGGGGCCGGGGAGCAGCACCTGGAGGAAGGAAGAGACGCCAGGGGCGGGGCTCAGAGGGCCTTTGTCTGGCCGGGTCTCTGCCCCTCCCTCCCGTTGCCATGGTTTCTGTGTGTGCCGAGTCTCTGCAGGCTGGGGGCTTCCCAGGGACGGGCTGGTGGGTGGGACACCTTCCCCAGTCGCCCCTGGCTGAGGCTGCTTTTCTGAAACAAAACGCTCCCCAGTGCTGCCCAGCCCCCACTTCCTTCCACAGTGTCTCCGGCTGCCGGGCGCCCCCTGGTGGTGGCGGGGCATGGGTCCCTAGGACTGCAGGGGACGTGGGGGTGCACGGGATCTGAGAACCACAGGCTGAGCTGGAGATGTGGCACCTTCCTGGGATAAGAGTAGGAGGTGGTGTCCGGGCTGCCTTTGTGGTGGGCTCAGGGCTACCCCCACCTGCCCCACCATATCCCACTGGGATAGGCTGGGGAGTTGTGGCAGTGTGGGCGGGCCTGGTGTTGTGGGTTTGAGCTGGGCCGCTGCCCAAGTCTACCCTGTGGTCCCAGCCGCTGCTGATTCTGAGAATCTCTGCCCTCGGGCCTGCCACGTCAGCTGGCTGCTCTTCCTGGCCCCACGTGTTCCCACGGAGCCCACCAGTATGGGGGTTCTCTCCAGGGAGGTCTGCCTGGCTTTCTGGGTGTGTGGAGCCAGTGAGCAATGTCAGCAGTGAGGCTCCTGGGCAGGAAGGAGGCCCCAGCTGTGTAGGAGTGCCGGGTTATACTGAAGGGAAGTGACGACACAGCGGAAAGCCAGCAGAGGAGCCAGTAGCTCTGACTCCTGTCCCAGGTTATGCTGAGTCCCAGCAGGGAACCACCACAGCTCTGAATCAGCCTGTTAGCCACTGTCCATTGCTCTTCATCTGCTCTTTATCTGAAAATCTTCAGAAGCTCTCCTTCAAATGAGATGACCACAGCAGTCTTCTCTGCAGGTTGCAGGAAATGAGAGGTTTTGGGAAATCTGTACTCTTTCAAAGGGTAGAAAAATAGTGATAACTTTTACCTGAATGCTCACATGTGCTCCACACTGTGAGAAGAGCTTTGCATTTAATCCTTACCCATCTCTCAGAAGGAGACAGTGTTGTCCCATTTCACAGATGAGGTGCCAGAGAAAGGGCAGGAAAGGAGCTGAAGCTCTTGAGGATCTCAGGAAGGATCAGAGTGGACATCAGGGCTGTGGCAAGTCTGGACCTCCTTCTGGGAGAGGATCTGAAAATGGGAGGTAGGCTGGCTGGCTGCTTGAGGCTTGACAGCTCTGCCCAGGGGAAACTGAAGCCAGAAAGGATAGCTGCAAGTCCCAGCCTCCCAGCAGATCAAAGCCTATTAAGGAGTTAGAGGGTCCAAGATGAACAGATGCTGTGACTTGAATGCTGGGGCCTGGACTAAGCATCAAGTGACAAGACCTGTGGGTCTGTCTCTCCTGCTGCAGGGGCCCTGCTGGTCTTGTTCACGCAGGTGGAGTGGTACTGTCTCCCTTCTCTCATCGGTTCCCTCCTCTGGGGCTCAGCACTCCCAAAGTGGAAGCAGATGTTCTAGTGCAGAGCAGCTGCCACCACCCAGCACATCACTATGATTACTGCCTACCTGCTGTGGGCCCCAACTGCGCCACAGGGCAAAGGCTGCAGAGGTTTCTTCCTTGGTGGGAAGAGGTGTGACTCAGTGGGAATGCCAAGGCCACCCCAGGGAACCTCTGCAGACCTCTCTGGTCTTACCCAGCTGGGGACAGAGCACTTGGTGGGGCCCTCTGCGGGCAGGAGGGGCTGATTCATGCCACCTTCTATTGCCTCAGTTCCCCTACCCAGCATCTTTGCAGAAATCTGGACTCAGGCTGGACGCGGTGGCTCACGCCTGTAATCCCAGCACTTTGGGAGGCCAAAGCAGGTGGATCACTTGAGGCCAGGAGTTCGAGACCAGCCTGGCCAACATGGTGAAACCCTGTCTCTACTAAAAATACAAAAATTAGTCAGGCGTGGTGTCACATGCCTGTAGTCCCAGCTACTGGGGAGGCTGAGGCAGGAGAATTGCTTGAACCGGGAGGCAGAGGTTGAACCGGGAGGCAAAGGTTGCAGTGAGCCAAGATCATGCTATTGCACTCCAGCCTGAGCAACAGAGCGAGACTGTTTCAAAAAAAAAAAAAATCTGGACTCAGCCACCCCTCTGAGAGGCAGGTGCGAGGGGAGCTGGGTGTGCACAAAACTCGCAGATAAGCCTCTTGCCAGCTTATCTGGTAGGGGACATCCATCAGGTCCTGATGGAAAGAGGACCCAGCCAGAGATGGGGAGAGTGAAGCTACTGCCCCACAGCTGCCAGGGCACTTAGCCTGTGGGCTGCCTGAGAGCTCTTCACCCCACCCATTCCACCCAGATGCCATCCTGGGGCTCCACCCACCTCTGCTCCTGTCCCCCTTCTCTGCTGGAGCTGCTCCTGGGCTGTGCCCCTGCCTCTGTCCCGTTGTTCCCCCTGCTTCCTGCCTGGCTGCCAGCACCACACCCTTGTCCTGCCACTCACTACTTCCCGCCTGAGTCACAGCTGCTGGAAAGACAAAGAGACCAGCCTGAGTCTAGGGATAGGGGCTCCATGACCTTGATTTGCTTACCTGTCAAGTGGACCTCTTTTTTCAGTGACCCCTGCTTGGGATAGAGAATGTTCTCTTAACATTTAAGAGGCCTTAGGAGGGGAAAATGAAACTTGAAGGGGACAGGGAAGTGGGCCCTCCCTGGCTGGGGCAGGGAGCAGATATCCTGGCTCCTAGTGTGACTGGCTCTGTGCTGCCTGCCTCATGTCTACCAGGTCTAGCTGCTGCTAGGAAAATCAGATGCAAAGCAAGTTTGCACCCTCGTCCCTGGGCAGGGTCACGAAGCAGCCCACATCACCTACTAAGAGTGGGCAAAAGGCCAGACCCCCTCTTCACTCTCAGTGGCCAGATAGGGAAACTGATGCCTCAAGTGGGCAGGAGTCCCGAAGTCACACAAGAAGGGGAAGCTTTCACCCTAGACCTCAGGTCCCCCATGCCCTGGGTAGCTTCCCTGCTGAGTCTCAGCTCGCCTGGCTCGGGACTGCATGGGGACCCATGACTTCGCATCCTTGGCCTCTGCTCCTGCAGTTCCCCCCATCCTGGCTGTGACTGGCTCCTGGTTCTTCCTCCTGCTCTGGAGGAGCCAGTGGGGAAGACAGTCAGGTAGCCACTGCTGCCCTCCCTGCCCCAGTGGGTGCTTTGAGCCCCAGGGGGATGGGCCTTAAGTGTTCAGGCATCGCTGTGAGGCTTTCCTGGGACCTTTCCCCATGTCCTCATTGGCAGGTGGAGGAGTGTTGGTATGGAGATCCTGGCTGCCCCTTTGCCATGCACAGCCCAATGGGGAGGGAGTGGTGCTGGTATATATCCCGGTACACACCCCAGTGAAGATACTGGGCCTGGCCCCTGTAGTGCCCAGGGGCTAAAGCAATAGAGGGGATTGCTGTCCCAGCCACAGCGCCCCAGCCTTCCCAGGGCCTGCACATTTGTATGTCCACAAGATTGTGCAACCATCACTGCTATCTAATTCCAGAACATAATCACCACCCTCAAAAATAAACTTCATACCCAACTAGCTGTCACTCCCCATCTCCCCAGATCCCCTCCCCTCATCCTGGAAAGCAGGCCTGGGACAGTCAGAAGCTCAATGATTGCAGGCGCCTGATGGCATTTGTGAGGAGGGCTCAGGCCGTTCCCCTCAGGGTGGTCTCTGGCGTAGGGGGCTGAAGGTGGGCAGGGGCCTTGGCAAGGCCTGCCACCATGTCCCAATGCCTGCTGCCGCTTGTTGAGCACTGCAGACATGGCCCAGAGTCTGCCTGGGGAGCTAGGGAGTGAACCCAGTGCCAGGTGGACTGTGTGGCTCCGCTGCAGTACCAGGTACTCAGGACAGCTCTAGGAGGGACTGCACGGTGGGCAAGTGTGCTCCCTGCAGAGGGGACTCTAACCCTGTGACCTCAGCCTCCCTGGACCTCAGTTCCTTCACTGGTTAGATTGGGGTGAGAATGGAACCTACCTCCCAGGATTGCTGTGGAGATGGCAGTTGGTGGGTGTCATTGATGTAGAGCAGCATCTGGCACATGGTGGGCGCTGTTTTCATATAGCTTTGCTGTCGATATTGCCGATGTTATTGTTACTGCTTGTGTTCGTTTGTGTGTTAGCACCTTCATCCTCTGAGGTTGTTTTGACCAGCCCCAAGGGATGCTGTTGAGCTTGGCCAGAGTACCCAAGTTTGACCTCTGCACAGACCTCACTACCCACCCAGCTAAGCTGCACAGAGGAACAAACGTGCCACAGTGATCAGAATTGGGACACTGTGAATGGGGCATGGGGCACGTATTCCCGGCAAAGAGAACAGCATGAGCAGGGCCCTGGAGATAGCTAGAGGTAGTGCCTGGCAGCTGCAGGTGTGACTGGCAGTGATGGAGCAGGAGCACAGGGTCTGGGAAGGACAGCAGGGCCCAGCTGGGGGCCATTCAACCTGGAGCTCAAGACAAGCCAGCAGCAAGGGAGCAAGGTCAAGGTGAGGCCCTGCCTCCACTCCCTCTGGCCCCCAGCCAGGGAGTTGGGTGGCCCCCCTGGTCCTTCTTTACACAGACTCCCTGGGTAATACAGGCTCCTGGGCTGCACTCCTCAAGATCTGGCTCTGTTGTCTGGGATGGGACCTGGGAGTCTGCTTTTTTTTTTTTTTAGACCAAGTTTCGCTCTTGTTGCCCAGGCTGGAGCGCAATGGCACGATCTCGGCTCACTGCAACCTCCACCTCCCAGGTTCAAGCGATTCTTCTGCCTCAGCCTCCCGAGCCGCTGGGATTACAGGCACCTGCCACCACGCCTGGCTAGTTTTTGTTATTTTTAGAAGAGATGGGGTTTCAACATGTTGGCCAGGCTGGTCTCGAACTCCTGACCTCAGGTGATCCACCTGCCTCAGCCTCCCAAAGTGCTGGGATTACAGGCATGAGCCACCACTCCCGGCAGAATCTGCTTTTTTAAACACCTCCCCAGGGCATTGTCCCACAGGGTCTCAGCCACATTTTGAGAATGGCAGGGTGGACCAGGCATCATGGGTTCCCTCCACCCTCTTGCCCTTCTGAGTCCTGGCTACATGATCTTAGATCAATACTTTATTTTTCTGAGCCTCAATGTCCTCATCTGTAGAATGGGAACAGAAACAGTATCTGCTGTGACTAATACAGGAGAGAATGCAGCAAATCTCAGTACCAGCTAAAGAGAAATATGGGCCAGGGCTGTACCAGGCCAGGGAAAAGCTTGAGTCAGTATGGGCGTGTGTGGGTGTGGGTGTGTGAGATACGCCGCAGGTCTCCCAGATTCATGAGTCAGTACGCGTGTGTGTTACACTGTAGGTCTCCTAGATTCTAGCCTTCTAGCCTCCATCTGCTCAGGGCAGACCTGGGCGCAGTGAGCAGAGGGCAGGGCATTGGGCCATGTCCAGAAAGCTGAAGTGTGACGCTGTGCTCCTGCTTAGGCCCCTGGTTGCTAAGGCTCAGAGTGTGGGGAGAAGAAGGGCTGCTACCCTGTTGGATGGAGTATGCAGGGCATCTTCCTGCCAGCTCTGCCCAGGGCACCATATTGGCATGCACCAGCTGCACAGGTTGGCGAGCCTATGTATGTGAGAACAGGGTGGCTCCTTCATGGCTGGCCAAGTCTCCAGCCAAGACCCCCCAGGACAGTGGGGAGCCATGGTGGGCAGCAGAGCTTGTGGGAGGCAAAGGCCTGCAGAGAGTCTGCCATGGGGCACAGGTGCTCTAGGTTACCTTGACCACTGTGGCCCTGCCAGCTGCATTCCTGGTAGCTCAACTGCCCACCAGGCCCAGCTGCCTCCATCTCACGGTGCAGCTGGTGGGAAGGTTAGTTCTGCCTCCTGGGCTACAGGTGTCTGGGCATTTGTTCTGTGCCTGTGGAGCCCCTCTGGGCCTGCCCCCTGACCACCTGTGCCCTCTGTTCCAGGTGCTGGGGAGTCAGGGAAGAGCACCATCGTCAAGCAGATGAAGTAAGTGCTGTATTCCAGAGGCAGTGCTCAAACTCCAGCTTCCCCTCTTCACCCTCTGGGCCTGCACTGCCCCCGACTACAGGCCCAGCCAGTCTTAGCCAGGCCCAGAATCTTCTGAGAAGCAGTCACTTATCCTCAGGTCCCAGTGGGTCAGGGGCAGTTTTCCCTTCTCTGAAGCAGGTCCCAGTAGCCCCAGGCAGCCGTGGGAACTCCCAGTGCCCTGGGGACACTAACCTTCCTGGTCCCTGGCTATCAGGATCATCCACGAGGACGGCTACTCTGAGGAGGAATGCCGGCAGTACCGGGCGGTTGTCTACAGCAACACCATCCAGTCCATCATGGCCATTGTCAAAGCCATGGGCAACCTGCAGATCGACTTTGCCGACCCCTCCAGAGCGGTATGTGCCCTCCGCCCCACCCTCTCCCACCTCCCAAAAGGTTTCGGGGTGGCTGGTTGTGGTGGCTCATGCCTATAAATCCCAGCACTTTGGGACACCGAGGCGGGTGGATCACCTGAGGTCAGGACCAGCCTGGCCAACATGGTGAAACCGCGTCTCTACTAAAAATACAAAAATTAGCCAAGCATGGTGGCACGTGCCTGTAATCCCAGCTACTTGGGAGGCTGAAGCAGGAGAATTGCTTGAACCCGGGAGGCAGAGGATGCAGTGAGCCAAGATCGCCCCATTGCACTCTAGCCTTGGTGACAGAGCTAGACTCCATCACAGAAAAAAGTAAACAACAACAACAAAAAGGTTTTAGGGCAAGTCTCATCCTAGGGAATCCAAGAATACCCTAGCCTGGGCCCCATTCCAGAGGTCTCCCTGCCTCTGGCAGAGTGGGGGTACATTCCTTCAACTGCCTGACCACCCGCCACTGTGCCCAGGACGACGCCAGGCAGCTATTTGCACTGTCCTGCACCGCCGAGGAGCAAGGCGTGCTCCCTGATGACCTGTCCGGCGTCATCCGGAGGCTCTGGGCTGACCACGGTGTGCAGGCCTGCTTTGGCCGCTCAAGGGAATACCAGCTCAACGACTCAGCTGCCTAGTGAGTGCTCTGAGGGGCTGGGCAGGGCAGGGCAGGGGCTGGGGGAGGACTAAAAGCTGGACCGGAGGGCCTGAGAACCCCCAGAAGGACACTGCTGGTCTTTGCTTATGAAACCAATGACTGTTAACCAAGGCCTTCCTGTTTTTTGGTTTGGGGGGTGGGTGGGTGTCACGTTACTGAAAGGCCAGGAGGAATGACAGGCAGGTGGCTTATACAGTACATCTCTTCCAGGCCAGTTGAGTCTGATCTGTCTTGACAGTCTTCTAAAGAACATTTGCGGCCGGGCATGGTGGCTCACGCCTGTAATCCCAGCACTTTGGGAGGCTGAGACAGGCGGATCATGAGATCAGGAGATCGAGACCATCCTGGCTAACACGGTGAAACCCCGTCTCTACTAAAAATACAAAAAATTAGCCGGGCGTGGTGGAGGGCGCCTGTAGTCCCAGCTACTCAGGAGGCTGAGGCAGGAGAATGGCGTGAACCTGGGAGGTGGAGCTTGCAGTGAGCGGAGATTGCGCCACTGCGCTCTAGCCTGGGTGACAGAGCAAGACTCAGAACATTTGCTGCCACCTGTTCTGTGCCAGGCTTCAAGGACACAGTGATGAGTGGAGCAAAGTCCCCATGCAGTGACAATTTAGGGTGTTAGTGAAAAGGTAGAGGTGGAGTTGGCCCAGAGACAGGATTGCTGAGCTCTGAAGGAGAGTCAGCCAGGGGAGGAGTGGATGAGGGGATTCCAGGCAGGGGCATAGCATGTGCAGCATCTCGGGGTGGTGGGGAGCTGGCTGTGCTTGAACATAGGCTGTGGAGGCTGGCTGGAGGGGGCCACAGGGGAGGAAGTTATCTGGGAGGTGACAGGTGTGTGTGTAGGTCAGAGCCCCTGGACCTCAGCTGTGACCCTCGCTGGCCCTAGGCTGAGGAATTACAAGGGGTCCCAGGAATCCCAGAGGCATGACAAGCCTGCACCCTTTCCACAGTTCTGAACTCCTTCCCTGTGGTATCTGTCATGTACTTGGACTGGTGCAGGGTGCTGAGGACCCCACGGGGAACAGGACAGACAGGCTAATAGCCATTGAGGATGGCTGCAGGGGACATCCACAGGCTTTGGATGGTGTCACCAGATAGGCTGCTGTCCCTGTACTCTAGCCTTCCCCTATCTCTGCTTAAGCCAATCCCCTCTGACTGGAACACCCTTTTGCTCCTATTGCTCATCCAATCCTGAGCTTACCCATAGGTGGATTTCAGCAAGGGTGGGTGGGAGGAGGAGGGTCTTGCCTGGCTGTGATTCCTGAGCCCTGTCCCAGCCACATGAACAGCCTCCTCCTACCCTTCTTACATGGCCTGAATGCTCTTGTGAATATGTACCCCCTACAGGAGCTGTGGAGTCACAGCCAAATGCTGTGGGGGCCCCCAGGCCTCACCACTGCCCCTCCCTGAGATCTCTGGCCCAGCCACCAGCGAGCTTGGGGTCAGAGCAGCAGGGACCTTGGTGCCCATGATACTCAAAGGAAGCAGGAATAGAGCCACCTCCAGGCCACCTCCTGCTTCTCCATCATCCTCTTTCTCTATTCTCCAGACATTAGGCACCCACTGTGTGCCCAGCACAGTTTTGGGAGTGAATACAGGCCCTGTTCTCCCAGTCAGGTTTAAGCCTTGATAGCTCCCCCTGGGAATGGGTTGCGGATTGGAACACCACAGGAAGCAGGGCTCCTTCAGCCCCTCTTCGCAGCAACCCTCCAAGTGTGCAGCGAGTCAGGGGGTCCCTGGGGCGAACTCACCTGTTGGGGAAAAGGGAGAAGCTGGTGTGGAATGCACCATGGTACCTCCACATTGAGGACTCTGGCAGTAGGGGGCGGGGCATGGTATGCGGGTCACAGCACATGCGTCATCGTTCCCCATGGCCCTTCCTGTTTTTCTGTTTTGTCCCTGCTACTCTGAGATCATTTCCCTCTGGCCTGGTTTGGCCTGAGTGCTGGTGGGAGCCAAGGGCCAGCCCCAGCAGCCTTGCCCCAGGAATGAAAAGTCGGCTCTGGGCAGCAGCCTGGAGGCCTGGGACCAGCCTCCAGGGCATGGCAGGGATATTGAGGCAGGCAGCAGAGGCAGGCCCTGCAGGGGTAGCCTTGATACTAATTAAGGGAACTGGTAATGAGGAGTCCCTGGGACCCCCGCCAAGCAGGTGTCTGTGCCCTCCCCCTGAGGAACCCAGATTTCATTGGGCGCTGGGCAAAGAGCCCACTGGGCCTGGCAGGCCCCAACCTGTCCAGCACCACATCGAGGGACCGCACCCGGCTGCTCTGCGGCTAATGCCGTAATTGCACCCATTAGCATCCTGAATCCTTCACTGAAGGACTAATTTGCCTCCTCCCACCCTCTTTGCCTATAGCTCCAACATCCTGGATCCTGTCTGAGGCAGGTCTGGCTCAGACCCTGGGTGCTGGAGCTTGGCTGGCTAGCTGTCCACAGAGCTGCACCTCCTCCCATTCCCATTCTACAGGTGGGAGGCCGGGGGCTCTGAGTTCAGGTTTCTTCATTTGAGCAATGAGGTAATGCAGGCAGGGGTTAAAGAAACAAGGGCTGTGCCTAGGCCAGGCGCAGTGGCTCATGCCTGTAATCCCAGCACTTTGGGAGGCCGAGGTGGGCGGATCACCTGAGGTTGAGAGGTCAAGACCATCCTGGCCAACATGGTGAAAACCCGTCTCTACTAAAAATACAAAAATTAGCTGGGCAGCAGGCGCCTGTAGTCCCAGCTACTCAGGAGGCTGAGGCAGGAGAATCGCTTGAACCTGGCAGGCAGAGGTTGCAGTGAGCCAAGATCATGCCACTGCACTCCAGCCTGGCAACAGAGTAACACTCTGTCTCAAAAAAAAAAAAAAAAAAAAAAAAAAAAAAAAAGCAAGGGCTGTGCTTGAGAAATGGCATGGGAGGGAAGGGGCCTCTTGCAGCTGGCCCAGGGTCCAGCTAAGGAAGCCCCATGCTGGCCCCCACTGACCCTCCCACCCCCCATCCCCAGCTATCTGAACGACCTGGAGCGTATTGCACAGAGTGACTACATCCCCACACAGCAAGATGTGCTACGGACCCGCGTAAAGACCACGGGGATCGTGGAGACACACTTCACCTTCAAGGACCTACACTTCAAGTGAGCGAGCATGTGGACAGGTGGGAGGGGCAGGACCTGCCAGCCTCTGGGGTAGCAGAGGCAGGGGCTGGTCCAGGATCCCCCAGCCCCACTGAGGTTTTACAAGGCTCATGTGTTCTGGGCAAGCACATCCTCACCACCTAGTGAACCAGCAGTCAGGATCCACGCCACCTCTGCCAGCTGCTCACAGCCTCTGCTGCTCCTGCCTGATGTGGCTGCAGCCTGCCTGCTGTCCAAGCTCCTGGCCCAGAACCAGGGGTGAGGTGGGCAAGTGTGGATGATTCCAGAAGGTAGCTGCCCTACTCTGGGCAGGCCTCTGTCCTCAGTCAGCCAACCTGAGAAATGGGGCAGAAAGCCTCCCCCAGGCTCCCTTCCTGGAACTAAGGTGATCTATATCTGCAGGATGTTTGATGTGGGTGGTCAGCGGTCTGAGCGGAAGAAGTGGATCCACTGCTTTGAGGGCGTCACAGCCATCATCTTCTGTGTAGCCTTGAGCGCCTATGACTTGGTGCTAGCTGAGGACGAGGAGATGGTGAGAGGATGAGAGAATGCTGCGGGTGGGGGCAGCGGGCTTGGGGAGTGGTGGCTAGCGTTGACCTTGCTATTCTACCCCCCAGAACCGCATGCATGAGAGCATGAAGCTATTTGATAGCATCTGCAACAACAAGTGGTTCACAGACACGTCCATCATCCTCTTCCTCAACAAGAAGGACCTGTTCGAGGAGAAGATCACACACAGTCCCCTGACCATCTGCTTCCCTGAGTACACAGGTGTGGGGACTGTGGGGATAGGGCCTCCGGAGGGTTGCTTCTTGTCCCAAGTAGCCTATGGTGACCAGGTGGCCCTCAGGCGCCCCCCACTGGACAGAAGTGTAACCTTGGAACACTGGCAGGGGCTGGTGCCTCACTTAGGCTTGTATAGTTGTGTGTGCACACATGGAGCCCTTAACACACTCAAGCATGTACCCCTGAATATGTGTACATGGGCATCCTCCTTCACACAGTGGGGTACCCCTTTGCACATCTGGCATGTATGGGCAGCCACAAACATTGTCATATTATGCACATGCATGCACAGGTTGTATGCCTGGCCGTCCACACGCACAGACCCTTGCTGCACACGTAGGATGTGGCCTGCCTGCCACACATGCAGCACAAGTCTTCATTTTCTCTCCCCCAGGGGCCAACAAATATGATGAGGCAGCCAGCTACATCCAGAGTAAGTTTGAGGACCTGAATAAGCGCAAAGACACCAAGGAGATCTACACGCACTTCACGTGCGCCACCGACACCAAGAACGTGCAGTTCGTGTTTGACGCCGTCACCGATGTCATCATCAAGAACAACCTGAAGGACTGCGGCCTCTTCTGAGGGGCAGCGGGGCCTGGCGGGATGGTGAGCCAGAGGGGCTGTGGCAGGGCGCTGGGGAAGAACTAAGCGGGCCTGGAGCCCCAGCAGGGGGTTCTGGGGGTGGGTAGGGGGGTGAACCTGGAGGGGGAGGGGCAATAGGTGACCAGGGGACAAGGGAGGAGAAGGCCCAGGGTGTGAATCAGGAGGTCAAGTGAGTGAGGTGCAGGGCGTGGAGGAGGTCATACAAGCAGGCCTGGCCCAGTGGTCCAGACAGAAGGGCCTGGCCTTGCCCTGGGACAGAACCAGAGGCCATCCTGATGTTCCCTGGAGAAATCTCACCTCCTCACCCACCAGGCCATTGGCCCAGCCTGCCGGAAGCTGCATGCCAGCGGAGCCCAGCCCTGCTGCCCACTACCACCAGCTCCATGTGCACCTCCAGCTCTTGCCCTCTGACTTGTCTGAGCGTCCCGGGCTTAGGCTGGCCCCACTGGCCCTGGTGGAGGTGGGATGACTCTCCCAGTGCCACAGACTCCCCTCCCCCACGTAACCCAGCAACAGAAACTGGCTCCTGGGCGGCAACTGTGTCCCTGGTAACAAATGGGTAGGAAAAATAGAGAAGGGTCATTGTCTAGGGAGGTGGGAGAGAGGCACGCCCTGGCTGCTTCCCGATCCATGCTCTGCTTTCCCCCCACCTCCAGGGCCACCGCCGACTTTGTACCCCCCAACCCCTGAGGAAGATGGGGGCAAGAAGACCACGCTCCCCGCCTGTTCCCCCGCCGCTTTTCTTCTCTTTCCTCTCTTTGTTCTCAGCTCCCCCTGTCCCCTCAGCTCCAGACATAGGGGAGGGGTTGCCACAGGCCTCCCTGTTTGAAGCCTGCCCTTGTCTGAGGTGCTGGTAATGGCCATGGTACCCCCTTCTGGGCATCTGTTCTGGTTTTTAACCATTGTCTTGTTCTGTGATGAGGGGAGGGGGGCACATGCTGAGTCTCCCAAGGCTGCGTCTGGAGGGGCCCCTGCTTCTCCAGCCTGGACCCCCAGCTTTGCCCAACACCAGCCCCTGCCCCAGCCCAAGTCCAAATGTTTACAGGGAGCCTCCTGCCCAGTCCCCCACCCCCAGCCGCTCGGAGGCCCCAAAGGAAAAAGCACAAGAAGCGTGAGACGCCACCATTCCTGGAAACCACAGTCCACCTGCTCATTCTCATAGCTTTTTAAAAAAATGAAAGTAAAGGAAAAAAAAAACCCTGCAAATCTAGAAAACTTTTTAGAGAAAAACTATTTAAAACTGTCAGATCCTGACCAGCAAACCCCCTCCCCAGGCCCCCTTCCAAGTGACTCCGTGCCTTGAGTGTGTCTGCGTGTTTACACCCGTCCCTCTGCTGGCCGCCCCCGTGCGAGCGGCACCCCTGCCCTGTCCTCCACAGAATTGGGTTCCAAGGGCTGTTCCAGACAACTGCCAACGTCACTGAGGGCCCTGCCCCAGCGGCCCTGGGCCCAGGCTCTATTAACCTAAAATGTAGCTCCCTAGCGCTAACCTAGGAACCGCCGCTGCCTGCTGGGGGGCCACGCCCCTCATGCCCTTGTCCCAGGCCCGGGGCCTTCAGCGTTGAACACTTCCTTGCTTTTTTCACATGTTTTATGGAATTGTTCACCTGGTTTGAAATAATAAAATGTAGAAAGAAAAAAAATACCGAGAGCTGATGGGTGTTCTCTCCCAGGGGCAGAGGCCCGGGCTAAGGTGTGCCAAGGTGATGGTGGTCCTAACCTCAGTCCTCAACCTGAGTCAGGGCCCTGACTCAGCTTTCCGGGCCGTCCTGGAGCCCAACGCTCTGAGCTTCATTTCTCCCACCTGGACTAGGCAGCATCCATGTGGGGCCCGTGTGTCCCCGCCCTTCCAGTACTCTGCAGCCTTGGGTCTCGGGCAGCTGGGCAGGCTTCTAAGGGAGCTGTTGCAAGGTGCTCTTCCACACCTGGAGCAGGAGGGGTGGCCGGCCTCTCTAGCGCGGAAGGAGAAAGTGACTTCCGACTTAGGTACCAAGGCCCGGAGAGTGTGCGTTGCCAAGGCCAAACAGCCAGGTGGGCCGCATGCAGTCCTGGCTTGACTAAAAAGGCCAGTAGGGGCCTTAAGACATATTCAGAAAGGTCCCTGCCCCAGAGGGCCGCCGCCAAACCTGAGGGGTAGTGACAGGTGGCCATATTACCATGTGATGGTTGCCACAGGCTGGGCCTGGAGGGCTGCAGATCATTGACTCTGAAGATGGAAGGCTCCATGAGGCTGTGGGAAGGGCCCGCGCGTTGCTGGGGAAGGGAATTGCAGATGGCAAGGCTGGTGATGCTTGTGGGGCGGGCCCTGAGTGCCATCGAGGTGCCTGGACCTTCTCCCGGGGGCAGCCGCGGCCTGAACGTGTGGGGGCGGGCTCGCGGAAAGGCTGGCCTCGACTGGGTGGGGCTCCGGGGTTGGCGCCTCCGCCTCCGGCCGCCAGGGGGCGCCGCCGCCCGTGCTCTGCCCTGCCTGGCTGGTCACAGAGGCTGACGTCAGCGGGTCCCGCGGAGGCCGCTGGACACAAAGGCAGCTTTGTGAGGCGGCGACGGCTCCGCGGCCGCCCCAGGACAGAGCGGCCTGGGCAGAGGGCGGGCCGGGGTCGGCGCCGCGGAGGCGGGGAGGGAGGGAGGGAGGGTTGGAGGGTTGAGCCAGAGACCCGGGACCCCGTCCCCGCACACCTGCCAGTGCCCCGTAGCTTCGGCCGCGGGCACTGGCAGGAGATGAAAGGCTGCTGCCGCCCGGTCGGAAGGACATCGGCGCCCCCCAGGCCCGGTCCCCGCCCCAGTTCCTCGGGCCTTTCCTGCTGCCCCTGCCTGCGAGGGCCGACGACACGGAGAACAGGATCCTGCGCCCAACCCAGGTCCCCGCCTTCTTTCAGAGGCCCAGGCCTGGACCCCGCTGAGCCGCAGATGTGCGAGCAGGAGCGCCAGAGCCCCGATGCCCGCCCAGCAGGAAGCGGGCGGGAGATGGTTCCTTCCTTCTGTCCTGAGGGGGAACCCTGCACAGAGGGACCATTGAGGGCCTGGCATTGTCTGCCTAACTCACCCAGTGCCTCCCTCCCTGGGTGGGCCATGCGGGGCCCTGACAGGATTGCCCTGGTGCCGTCTTGGCAGTGGGTCTGGGTGGGATCCTGGGGGCAGGGCTTCCCTGAGTGCAGACAGCTAGGCCTCCACCTGCCCCGGCCTCCCACCCAGGCTCAGATTTCCAGGGCATAAGGCTCTATTGTCCCAGCACTGGTGGAGGCGGCCTGTCAATTCAGCCTTGTGTTTGGTGGTTGGGAAATTCCCAGCCATGGGGGGCTGCAGGCAGGAAGGGGCTGCCCAGGTGTCCTGTACCCCAACTGAAGGGACTCCATGAGGTTGGTTCCTGGGCATCCCCTGCTGCCTGGAGCTGTCCCAAGCTGGACCTCAACCATTCATCAACCCTCAGGAGCAGTTGGGTGAGGAGCACCAGAAATTCAATGCTCCCTGGTGCTGCATCCCCAGAGCCCTCCCAGCCTAAGAAGCCCCATCTTTCTGTCTCCACGCATGGAGAGCTGCAGCTGTGAGGCCCAGGACCCTTAGCAGGACATGCAGAGCTGGGCAGGGACCCAGGCTCATGCTCCCAGCGTGGGGTGAGTTGTCTCCAGCCTGTGGAGACTGCCATGAAGTTGATCTGCCCCCCAGAGGGCCTGGCCCACTTGAAATAATTGCTCCGGCTACTGATGTGGTGGGAACTTTGGTATTTTTAACCCATTTGGGGGGTGGGGGAGCAGCTAGGAAGAGAGAGGCAAGCTTTCAGAGTCAGAGAGGCCTGAGAGAGGAGAGTAGAGGGAAACTCAGTGAGGAGGAGCCAGGCAGGCTGCCTCGGTAGTTCCCCAGGCCTAGACACCCCCCCTGTACCACCCCCTGTCCCAGCAGGTAGGTGCAGACCTAGATGCCAGGTGCAGAAGGGGGAAAGGGCCCTCTCCAGGGTTACAGCAGGGATCACCGAGGCTGCAGGGGCTGCCAAGGCCTGGAAGAAGTCCCATGTTCCAGGGAGCCCCATGGCTTCTGATGTCAGGAAAACTTAATCCTCTCAGTTCCCCAGAATCATTTCACCCCACCCCACCCAAACTGAGTGGCAAACCAGTTGAGTAGAGAATACAAGCCCTGACTCCAGCTGCCTGGTCAGTGGCATAGCCAGCCAAGTCCTAGCAACCCTAGGAGTCAGGGAGTCAGGGTGGAGGCAAGGACAAGACTACAGCATTGTTTGGCTGAGTTCTGGGTCTGGCCCCACTCCCCAAAACTGACCCCAATCTCTGTGTCTGCTGCCCTAAAAAGAGACCCTGGGGCTGGGTGTGGTGGCTCACGCCTGTAATCCTAGCACTTTGGGAGGCCAAGGCAGGCGGATCACCTGAGATCAGGAGTTCAAGACCAGCCTGGCCAACATGGTGAAACCCCATCTCTACTAAAATACAAAAATTAGCTGGGCATGATGACGGGTGCCTGTAATCCCAGCTACTCAGGAGGCTGAAACAGGAGAATCAGTTGAACCCAGGAGACGGTGGTTGCAGTGAGCCAAGATTGTGCCACTGCACTCCAGCCTAGGTGGCTGAGCGAGACTCCATCTCAAAAAAATAAATAAAAGGAGACCCTGACTGGATGTAGTGGCTCATGCCTTAATCCCAGCACTTTTGGAGGCCAAGGCAGGAGGATCACTTGAGGCCAAAAGTTTGAGACCAGCCTGGGCAACATAGCAAGACCCCGTCTCTTAAAAACAAAAGATCCTAGCGGTCCTCATCTCTACCATGGACTACCAGAGGGAAGGCAGCACCTCTCATCACCCAGGGGGATGGCCTCCAGTCAGCTGGGGTATGTATGCAGCTGTGTGGCAGCAAATGTGTCCATGCCTGCAAGCCACTCAGCCCTCAGTCACATGGTGATGGGCACTAATATCCAAGAGGAGCAGAAGTCAAGGCCATGGGTCCTTTTCTCCCCTTGCCAGAGATGCAGCCCCACAGCTCCTGGTGATCTTGGCTGGGAGAAAAATCAGAGTTTGACATCTCATCCCACTGCCTTCTGCTTTCTGACCTTACTGAGGTCAGGGTCATCAAGGCCTGGGGGACTGGGACAGGGTTAAGGGGTGTCCTTTCTCCATCTGTCTTCCAACCCCGTGGAGACTCAGCATGCCTAGGAAGGTGGAAGGGCTTCCTGCGGGCACACCATCTCCTGCCTCCCTGTGCCTGTCCTCTGCTGGGTCCTGGGTTCTCCAGTGATTATAGCCCTTGCTGCTTCCCCCACAGTGGGGAACACAGAGCCCTGCCCAGAGGCTTGAACCTGGCACCACAGGGGTCTGGAATTACACAGAAGACAGGTGACAGCCAAGGTGGATCATGAACGGTGAGAAGTCCAGCAGGTGACAAGAGGAAGGGTCTAAAGGGTGGAGGGCACAGCGCAAGCAAAGTCTTGGCAACAAAAGAGCTAATGCATCCCAGAAATGGGGCAGGTGGAGTACTGGAAGCTACACCAAGCTTCAGAGTGGTCCTGTGGCCTCGGTGTGGTAGCTCAGGCCTATAATTCCAACACTTTGGGAGGCTGAGGCAGGAGGATAACTTGAACCCAGGAGTTCAAGATCAGCCTGGGCAACATAGTGAGACCTCCATTTTTACAAAAAATACAAAAATTAACTGTGTGTTGTGGTGTGTGCCTGGAGTCCCAGCTCCTCGGGAGGCTGAGGTGGGGGGATCACTTGAGTTCTGGAGGTCAAGGCTGCTATGGGCCATGATCTTGCCACTGCACTCCAGCCTGGGTGGCAAAGCAAGATCCTGTCTCAAAAAAAAAAAAAAAAAAAAAAGATGAAAAAGAGAGTGGCCCTGTGAATGCCAAGCTAAAAGCCTGCAATCCCGCCAAACTTCAGCAAGCTCTCTGAGTCAGGGGTCAGGGACACGGTCCTGCAGAGGGGAGGCATGGGGAGAGAAATGACAGAATGACCCCAGGGATACAGCCTGGGGGAGGGTAAAGGGGTCAGTGCTTGTCCTAAGTAAGATAAAAGGTAGGGGCTCTCAGGAGGGCAGGCTTGGCAGTGCCAGGGGTGGGTTGGGGACTTGGGAAGGGAGAAGACTGAGGAGTCCCCACCCAGGGGAGGGAGGGAGGTTCAAGTAGAACCGTGGGCACAGAGGGTTGAGGACCCGGGGTCAAGAGAACCCTGGGGTCAGAGGGTTGAGGAAGTAATTGTACTGAGGTGGCCGGGAGCGGTGACTCATGCCTCTAATCCCAGCACTTTGGGAGGCCAAGGCAGGAGGACTGCTTGAGCCCAGGAGTTCAAGACCAGCCTGGGCAACATGACAAAACCTCATCTCTACCAAAAAAAATAATAATAATACAAAAAAATTAGCTAGGCATGGTGGCGCATGCCTGTAGTCCCAGCTACTCAGGAGGTTGAGGTGGGAGGATCACTTGAGCTCGGCAGGTTGAGGCTGCCGTGAGCCATGATCCCACCACTGCACTCCACCCTGGGTGACAAAGCAAGATCCTGTCTCAAAAAAAAGAAGAAAAAAAAAAGTACTGGGGTGAGGGGCACAGCAAAAGGGGACAAGAGAGGAGCTGAGCCCGAGAAGGGGCCTTGTTCAGCTGGGATGGAAGAGGCAGCAGTGGAGGGTTTCTCTGAGGCCCTCATAGGCCTGGGTGCCCAAGATGCCCAGAGCTAAGGTGGCAGCAAGAGTGCAAACCTGTGGTACCCCCACTGTGTGCCAGACCTGCCTGGCCACTGTCTGCAGCTGCAGGGAAAATGAGAGGTGCAGACTCCAGCTAGGGCCACGGGGTCGGCTGAGTGGCGGGGTAGGGATTCAGCCCCACCTCCTGCTGGACTAACAAGGGGGTTGATCCTTGGGGCTGGCTCCAGACTCCTCAGCCCTCCCCAGAGCATTCAGAGCCCCATACCCAGTACTCCTGGGAGGCTCTCCCCTAGCCAGTTAGGAGAATGTAGTATTTATGTGAATGTCTGTTCATGAGTGCAGTGTGCCCTCAGAGTCCACTTTCCAGCATTCCTGGCATAGCCCCCTCCACCCTGCTGGGCTCCAGAGGAGGGAGGGAGAGGGAGGCCCCGCCCCCAGCCCCCTCTCCTCCCACCCCTCCCTGCTGGGCAATGAGGAAAACAGGAGTGAGGGAAGAGCTGTGATGTGGCTGGTGGGGGGGGGCTCCCGCATCCCAGAGGGGCTGACCTCAGCCTGGGAGGAATGTGCAGGAGGGGAGGGCAGGGGTGGGGTGGGCGGGGGTAGGGCCACAGCCAAAGGCCCAGGGTTCTTGGTAGCCCCTCCCTCAGCACCTCCATCTCAGTTCTGACAGGGCCCTCAGAAGGGAAGGGGAACAGGCAAGGAGGGGAGGAGCTAATCTTTCAAAAAAGGTGGGCCAGGGTCCCCTGGGAATGTGGAGACCAGGCTGGGGTGAGGACATGCCTGCAGACGCTTCCCCAGGAGATGCCCCTGGGGCAGGGCCTTAGAGTGTCTGGGAAGTTAGGCCTCAGGTGATGATCCTATGGCCGCCCATGCCTGCCCCCACTGTGCCTAAGTCCTCTGGGCAGCATGACCTGGTACCTACGTGGCCAGAACAAGGAAGAGTTGTGACGTTGGAGCCACAAGCCCTGATGACTAAAGCAGGTGTGAGTGGGGTGCCCAAGATCCCATCCAGCCCAGGCTGCACGGGGAGGGTTGCCACAACCTTCCTCAGATGGGTGTCCCACCCCAACCACACCACCCGGAGTCCAGGCAGGGGCAAAGGGGCAGGCCCAGCTGGTGGCCAGGGGTGGGGAGGCAGGTGCTGAGATTTGGCACAACAATCCAGGTTTTTCCAGAAGGAAAAGCCAAGGCTGTGGTAGGCCATGCCACTGACAGGCAGCCCCAGAGCAAGGACCCAGGCAGGTCTCTGCCCATGGAAGCTCCCTCAAAAGAGAGAGGTCCAGGGTAGGAGTACAGGCAGGAAAAGGGACCCCAGCTGCCTTGCCTGGTTTGCCCCATTCTGTTGAGACTCAGGCTCAGGCTGCCTGATTCCAGAATCCTCGAGGAGTTCCAGCCCCCAGTGTGACCCACAGGCAGTGACCCTGCTCCTGGAGTGCTGACCTCCATGGGGGCCCCTACCCATGGCCTGGCACACTGGACCTGGGGCTGAGGAACAGAAAGGGGACCATGTGGAATCAGGGACAACTTGACCTCCCATCCCTGGAGACCTTCATTCCTACTCAAGGGAGGGTACACATCTAGAGGACAGAGGACAGGGCACGGCACTCAATGGGGACAGAGACAGCCTAGTCCTTTTGGCTGGGGGTTGACTACCAAGCTATTGGAAAGATAATGGCGGTGGGGGGGGTGGGGTTCTGATACCGTTTCCCAGAGTGAACACGGGTGGAGGAAGGTGCAGGGTGATGAAACAGAGACAGGGCCCCTGGGCCTGGAAAACATAAGGCAGTGAGGGCCTATGGGGGCACAGTGGGAGTGGATGGGAGCCTCTGAGGCACTTGCTGATCCTGGCTGCTTGGGTGGAAAGCTGTAAACAGCCAAAGAATGTTGTCTGCTTGCATGGAGCCAGGAGAGCCTGCCCAGGTCCTCTAAGGCTAGAGGCAGCTACTCCTGGAGTAGGAAAAGGCCGCATCCAGGAAGCCCACGAGCCCAGGCAGGGATCTGTCCTTCCACTTGCCCTCCTGAAGGGCCCTGCGGCTCCCACTGGCCCCTGTTATTTACCTGCCAGCTGGCCAGGGCAGGCCAGGTATACCAGGTCCTCAGGCTCAGGAAGGAGGGGCATAGCCCCACTTCCACTTCCAGGGGACTTGGAGATGTGCCCCCCACCTCTGTCCTTGCTTGGCTGGAGGCATCCAGGGCTGGGCAACAGAACTGCAACACTTGGAATGCCCACACTGCCCCATCAACCTTGGGAGGTGGTAGGAAAATGCCTTTTGCGGGGATGGAAGGATCAAAGCCCATTCTCAAGCCCTGGTATATTCACTCAGGTGGACTTCAGGGCTCCACTCTGCCACTGTCAACATACAGTCCCTCCAGAGAAGTACCCCTCATGCTACAAATGGGGCACGTTCACCAGACTCAGCTTCAGGACAAGACCCCAGGTCATTCCCAACTGAGGCTCCGAGGTGCAGGAGCTCCGTCCTGTCTGTAAAACTCCCTCAGTTTTCGGCTCTGGGTTTGGTGGGGGTTGTTCCTCCCACCTACAACCTGAAAGAGAAGCCAGAGGAAGGGAGGTCACATGGTCCGCCCCCCAACCTCTCAGCAGAGATGCAAAGCTACCTGTCCAGGATGGCGGACTCCAGATGGGCCCCGCCCTGTGGTGCAGAAGTGAGATTTGCTGCTCCTCCTGCGTCTGTCCCTCTCCTGCCCTCCTCTCCCTCCCCTATCTGGCTGTCATGGAAGAAGCCACTGCTGGCCAGGCCACTGAAGTACTAAGTGGCCCAAGTGGTGAGGAAGGACGGGGACTGGGTCCTGAGGGCCCATCCGACCTCCAGTTGAGAGCCCCTCCCCTGACCTCCAGCTGCCCGGCCACCCCAGCCGGTCCCTGGGAACTGAGGTGGCAGCTGAGCTCCCCATTATCTTTCCCCACAGCTCCCCACCTGTGGAGGGAGAGGTGAGATATTGGAGTCTACGGGTGGTGCCCCCACCCAGTGATTCCCTTTGCCTGCTGAGTCCCTGGAGCTGGGGTTTCTTCCTCCCTTGCCTTGGCTGGCCACCTGGCTTCTGGGACCGCCACCTGGGCACCCTTCTGCTTTAAGGCCCAATATGGGAGGGGTCGTCCCTACCAGCCCCTCCCTTGTGCCCATTCCACTCCCGCCTGGCTGCCGTCTCCAGCCGGTCCCGGCTGCCTGCCCGGTCACCCGATCCGCCCTCTAAACTTTACGGCGCGGCGGGCGGTGCGTGGGGCGGTGGCTGGCCTGGTGGGGGCGGGGGCTGCTCCTTAAAGGAGCCGTCAGAGGGTCCCCAGCGGCCCCAGGGTGGGAAGGGGCCAGAGTGGAGAGATGCTGCTGCGGGAGTCCTCGGTGGAGTGTGAGAAGGCAGCCAGTGTTGGCCTGGAAGACCTCTAGAACCTGAGAAGAGGCAGCGGCAAGTGTCAGCGGAGGGAAGGAGGGAGGTGGGGGTCCTGGCCTGGGATGGGGCCAGGAGCTGGGCAGGAGTGTGGGTGGAGGGGCCTGGAACCTGCCTCAGCAGCTGCTCCACTTGCTTAATCCCACCTGGAACCTTGTCCCACTCCCTGGGCTCCTGTGTCCAGCACCTGCCCAGCTGACCCCTGGGAAGGAGGGTGGGCATAGCAGCCAGGTCTTTGCCCCAGCTGAGGGCCAGGGGGAGGTGTCTGGCTCCTAGAGTGAAGGGGCTCAAAGATGGGGGAGAACTCAAGGGGTGAGAGAAGTGAAGGGAGAGGCTCAGAGAGGCTGTGGAGGTGTTGAGAGGGAAGGCCAGCTCAGCGAGGCCAGGAGGCTGGGGTGCGAATGAAGGGCTGCCTCACCTTGCCCCTCTTTGATTCCTCAGGGGTGTGGAGAGAGAGCCCTCAAGCTCAAATGCAGAGGCTGCTTCAGCTGGGTTGGGAGCAGTCCCCAAGTCAGAGGCTGAGGCTTCTGCCCAGGTCTTGGGTCTCCTGGGTAGCACTTCTCCCTCTGAGGAATGGAGTGATTGATGCTGCAGTTGGATTTGCTCACTTGCATGCCCAGAGACATGTCTATTCTTATGGGTGCGCACGTTTGCACATGCACAAATGTGCAACACATCTGTGTGCAAAATATGCACATATCACACATATGTACTGCATGGATTGCACAGTGCCACATGTGTGCACACCAACCCATATCCACACATGTGCAATATGACACACTATATATTTGCACATAGATGTGCACACACATGCACATACACACTACACACATGCGCACATCACAAGGGGACACTCGGAAACACATTCACAGGCACCCACACCCTTGGCTCTAGCCTCAAAAGTGTCTCCGTGTTTTTCTGCGGGACTGTGGGGACACTGCCACATCCAGAGGCCTGACCCCCTCCTGTCACTCTCACTCTTTTGACTGGCTTGTTTTGCTCATTGCACTTGGCACCCTCTGCATCCATCTGATTCCTTGTTGGCGCTCTGTCCCCTTTCACATGGGGACCTTGTCTATGTCTCCCAGTATCCCTCCTCCCAGGTCTAGGCTGGCATGAAGTGGGTGGCACATTGTGAATTAATGTCTGTGAGTGTGTATACAAGAGAGGAGGTTACTGGGAAGGGTGACGTGGTGAGGCGGGCTTGCCAGTGCAGGGTGACCCTGAGGGTGTGCCCAGTGGCGTGGGTGTGTCTGTGATTGTGGCCAGGCGGGGCACCCTCGGAGGGGAGGGTTCGGAAGTGGAATGCGACCCCCCAGCCTCTTTCCCCTAGGGGCTGTAATCTGATCCCTGGGGACTCCCCCACTAGCCTCCCGCCCTCGCCCTCACTGCTGACTCCTCTTCCAGATCCTGGGGCAGAGTCCAGGGCAGCTCAAGGCTCCTCCACACACACACCCGCTGAACCCTGAGCGCCCTGAGCTGCTGAGATGGGGTGGGCCGGGGCTGCCGCCGTGATCCCGGGCCTGGCCCTGCTCTGGGCAGTGGGGCTGGGGAGTGCCGCCCCCAGCCCCCCACGCCTTCGGCTCTCCTTCCAAGGTAGGTGCACCTGGCAGGCGGGAGGGCCCAGCTTGAGGTGGGCAGGAAAGGGTCCCCGTATGGCCAGGGGGCTCTGTGTTGGCTGTTGCCCCATGTGCGTGCCTGTCACCAGACTCTGGTAGGATTAGTGGGCACTCTCAGGCCACCTCCAGTTAACCCTGTCCGGGCCTCAGCCCCCAGCCTCTGCCCACATTCTCTTCGTGCTTTCTCAGGAAGACCCCTCCTGTCCCCATAGCAACAGACCTTGTCTCTGTTCCGTTCAGTACCCCCAACAAGGCGATACTCCTTCAGCAGAGCAACAGGGAAGTCAGAGCCCCCTTCTCATGCCTCCTGTATAGGAGGGTGGCCCCTGGGCAGTGGCAGTGAATAGGCAGTTCTGCTGAGCTCAGGCTGGTGGTGGAGTGGCAGGAAAGGAACTCTCAGCCTGACTTTTGGGAGTTGGGGTTCTGGCCATCCCTGCATGCCAGTCTCCCCCAGGACTCTGGTGTCCATAAGCCTTGCCTCCCAGTGCGCCCGCCTGGAGACACCACCTGTCTGAGCATGCCCAAGTTCAACCTGCCTTCCTCTTCCTGGGAGGATGTACCACCTACCCTGGCAGCTCCACACGTGCACCTGGGTGGGCTTGGGTTTGCGTGTGTAAACTCACACACATGTAAACTCACATGTGTACAGGCCAGGTCCTAATGGCAACCTTGGCCGATAGAGTCACCACCAGGCAGGACCTGGGGGAGGCTTCCAGCATGGCTGGCGAGTCATCAGCAGTGTCCTGCCCTGCAGAGCTCCAGGCCTGGCATGGTCTCCAGACTTTCAGCCTGGAGCGAACCTGCTGCTACGAGGCCTTGCTGGTGGATGAGGAGCGTGGACGCCTGTTTGTGGGCGCCGAGAACCATGTGGCCTCCCTCAACCTGGACAACATCAGCAAGCGGGCCAAGAAGGTGCCAGGGACTCCCAACCCCAGCACTCCCCAGGGAAGGAGCCCTGGGACCCCACTCCAGCCTGGAGAGACCCAGAGGAATGGCTCCCTGAGGTAGAGAATATCCCAAGTTCCTGACCTGTGTCCCCTCTCCCCCAACCTCCCGATAGCTGGCCTGGCCGGCCCCTGTGGAATGGCGAGAGGAGTGCAACTGGGCAGGGAAGGACATTGGTGTGAGTGCCAGCTGCCCGGGCCGGGAGTGGGGAGGGTCAGCCCCTCACCCCAGAGACAGGGCAGGGCTAAAACAGAGGCCTGCCTGTTCTGGCTGGGATGAGGGCAGGGAGGTCGAGGTGGCTGAGGTCTGGGGGTGGTGAGTCAGGGTGGGGGCTTGTGTAATTCTTCTGGGGTGCCTCTGAGTCATGGGAGGCTTTGCAGGCCTGTGCTTCCCCAGACACCCACCCTCGTGAGGCCTGGGCTGGTCAGCAAGGGCCCCCAGGTCCCTGTAGCCCATGTTAGTACTTGCCTGGGCTGATGCCGAAGAGAGGGAGGGGTGAGGATGCCACTGGTGAGCTGGGACCTCTTAAGGCTACATCCCTGGGGGAAGCCTCACACCTCCAACCCTACTAGACTGAGTGCATGAACTTCGTGAAGTTGCTGCATGCCTACAACCGCACCCATTTGCTGGCCTGTGGCACGGGAGCCTTCCACCCAACCTGTGCCTTTGTGGAAGTGGGCCACCGGGCAGAGGTAAGGCCGGATCTAGGCAGGGAGCGAGGTCAGGAGGGTAAGAAGGGCCTGGTAGTCACAACTTGCCACACCTCCCAGGAGCCCGTCCTCCGGCTGGACCCAGGAAGGATAGAGGATGGCAAGGGGAAGAGTCCTTATGACCCCAGGCATCGGGCTGCCTCCGTGCTGGTGGGTGAGTCCAAGGGCTAAGGCCCCAAGAGAACCCCTTAGAAACTCTAGAACCTCACAAAGTCCCAAGACCCCCAAGAGCTCCAGGGAATCCCCCATAACCTCACTCGCTCCCAGAGCTCCCCAGGCCCTCCTGCCCCAAGAGCCCTCCATTTGCCTGAGTGGCCCTTGCTCTGTCTGCAGGGGAGGAGCTATACTCAGGGGTGGCAGCAGACCTCATGGGACGAGACTTTACCATCTTTCGCAGCCTAGGGCAACGTCCGAGTCTCCGAACAGAGCCACACGACTCCCGCTGGCTCAATGGTGAGAGGCTGGTGGGGTTGGTGGGAGGAGGTCGTCACCCTCCCACAGGGCAGGTGCCAAGCAAGGCCCATAAAGTAAGTGAGCAGTGGGTGTGGCCAGGTCTTACCAAATACCCTCCTTAATCAGGCACTGGCGTCACAGAGACAGACAAGACAGGTATGACCGTGACCTCTTTGAGTTCACAGATCACATACATGATAAGATCAAGTCCAATGGCCTTGAGGCCAGAGAGAGACAAGGGAGGAAGGGAAAAAGAGACTGGGTGGCTGGAGGGGGTTGGGTAAAGGAAGCCGCTGTGCTGAGGGGAGTATGAGCTAATTCCCAAGCACAAGACAGCTAGCCAGCAAAATTTAGGGATGAGCATTCCAGGCAGAGGGAGCAACTAGTGCAAAGGCCTGGATGCAGGAACAAGCAAAGGAATAGACTTGCAGAGCTAGCAATGAAAAGGGGGCCTGGACTGTCAGGGGCCAGAGTCATTTATTCTAAGAGTCATGGGGGCTGGGCACAATGGCTTGCACCTGTAATCCCAGCACTTTGGGAGGCTGAGGCAGACAGATTGCTTGAAGACAGGAGTTTCATACCAGCCTGGGCTACAAAGCAAGACAAAAAATAAAATAAAATTAGCTGGGGGCAGTGGCATGCACGCACCTGTAGACCTGGCTAGTCAGGAGGCTGAGATGGAAGGATCACTTGAGCCCAGGAGTTGGAGGCTGCAGTGAGCCATGATGCTGCCACTGCAGGACAGAGCAGACCCTGTCTCTAAATCAAATAAAAATTAAATAAGGGCTATGGGCTGGTGGGCACAGTGGCTCACACCTGTAATCTCAGCACTTTGGGAGGTGGAGGCAGGCAAATCGCTTGAGGCCAGGAGTTTGAGACTAGCCTGGCCAACATGGTGAAACCCTGTCTCTACTAAAAAATACAAAAATTGGCCGGGTGCAGTGGTGTGCACCTGTAATCCCAGCACTTTGGGAGGCTGAGGCGGGCGGATCACCTGAGTTCAGGCATTTGAGACCAGCCTGGCCAACATGGTGAAACCCCGTCTCTACTAAATATACAAAAATTAGTCCGGCATGATGGTGTGCATCTGTAATCCCAGCTACTCAGGAGGCTGAGGCAGGAGAATCGCTTGAACCCAGGAGGCGGAGGTTGCAGTGAATGGAGACTGTGCCACTGCATTCCAGCCTGGGCAATAGAGCGAGACTTCGTCTCAAAAAAAAAAAAAAAAAAAAAAAAAGCCAGGTGTGGTGGTAGGCTCTGACTGTAATCTCAGCTACTTGGGAGGCTGAGGTTGCAGTGAGCCAAGATCGAGCACTCCAGCCTGGGCGACAGAGCGAGACTGTCTCAAAAAATAAATAAATAAATAATAATAATAATAATAAAGAGCAATGGGACCCAGCAGAAGGATTTGAAGCAGGAGTGGGGAGCATCTGGTTATGCTAGAGAGGAAGATTCATGAGTGAAGGTGAAACCAGATTACCTCACCTCCCTCCTGCCCCAGCCTAAGATGCTGGGCGACTGTGTGGGGCGAGATCGGAGGCTAGCCGGGCTTCCCGCCTGCGCCCCCAGGTAGCCACGGTCTTTGCTGCCCCCTCGCGGCTGCTTCTTGCCTCGCAGGCCCTGATCCTTTGGATTCGGTCCGCGCAGAGCGCCAACTGGACATGGTGCTAGAGGTTGGGTGGTCAGACACTGTGATCCCGGGTGCTGTGCCCGCACTACGGGAAGGGGAAGCAGCGCGTGGGTCTCGCATCAGGAGGCAAGGCCAGGACCCGCTGACCCATGCCTCCTGCCGCGGTCAGAGCCCAAGTTTGTCAAGGTATTTTGGATCCCGGAGAGCGAGAACCCAGACGACGACAAAATCTACTTCTTCTTTCGTGAGACGGCGGTAGAGGCGGCGCCGGCACTGGGACGCCTGTCCGTGTCCCGCGTTGGCCAGATCTGCCGGGTGAGGAGTCCCTGGGCCACACCCGGCGACCCTGCCCCTACCCCTTTGCCTGCCCTGGTCTCGCCCTCATCCCCTTTGATCGTCCCGGCAGAACGACGTGGGCGGCCAGCGCAGCCTGGTCAACAAGTGGACGACGTTCCTGAAGGCGCGGCTGGTGTGCTCGGTGCCCGGCGTCGAGGGCGACACCCACTTCGATCAGCTCCGTGAGTGCGGGAGTGGGTATGGGGTTGGGGAGGGGGGCAGCGGCGCAGACTCCGGGAGCCCCCGCCGCAGCGGGGCTGTGCGCCCTACCCCAGCTAGGCCCCTTCCCCGCAGAGGATGTGTTTCTGTTGTCCTCGCGGGACCACCGGACCCCGCTGCTCTATGCCGTCTTCTCCACGTCCAGGTGAGGGGCAGGAGGTAGGGAGCGCCCGGGGCGGGCCGCTGGGCTCCACCCGGCCCCTCACCTCGCCCTGGTCTTCGCCTCCAGCAGCATCTTCCAGGGCTCTGCGGTGTGCGTGTACAGCATGAACGACGTGCGCCGGGCCTTCTTGGGACCCTTTGCACACAAGGAGGGGCCCATGCACCAGTGGGTGTCATACCAGGGTCGCGTCCCCTACCCGCGGCCAGGCATGGTTCGTAGCCCAGGGACTTCTACTACAACCCACTTCAAAGCCTCAAGGGTTTGAGAACTTGGCCTGAGGTCTTCTTGGTGAATGTGGTTTCTTCCTTTAGTTATGGGTGGGAAAACGTTTCCATCATAAGACAAGGCTTGTTTCCCGCCTCTGACTTCCTAGGGCAAGGCTGATCTCCTCTCTAATTCTCAGGGCAGGGTTCTGTCCCCATCCCCCTCCATGTTCCCAGAGGCTGGGCATGGAGGGCTGCCTATCAAGCCCCCATATCTATATCCCTGCTGTGCCTCCCTTTCCCCCACCCCCAGTGTCCCAGCAAGACCTTTGGCACCTTCAGTTCCACCAAGGACTTCCCAGACGATGTCATCCAGTTTGCGCGGAACCACCCCCTCATGTACAACCCTGTCCTGCCCATTGGGGGGCGCCCTCTTTTCCTACAAGTTGGAGCCAATTACACCTTCACTCAAATTGCCGCGGACCGGGTTGCAGCCGCTGACGGACACTATGACGTCCTCTTCATTGGCACAGGTCAGGGTTCCTCCCCAGCGACCCCCAGGCTCCCAGCCAGGCCCTGTGGGCTGCTGATGGAAGCTCTCCCTGTTCAGTCCCATCTCCACATCCTTTCCTGGGCTGTGTCTCCACCTTGTGGATGCTGCCAAACCCACACTCTTCCAGTCCACACTCTTCACAACCCAAACATGCTGAGGGTAGACGCCTCAAAGGCGAGGAGACACTAGCCCCAGCTGTCCGGGAGCACCAATGGTCATTACCCCTTCTCATCCCTGCAGACGCTGGCACGGTGCTGAAGGTGATCTCGGTCCCCAAGGGCAGTAGGCCCAGCGCAGAGGGGCTGCTCCTGGAGGAGCTGCACGTGTTTGAGGTGAGGCCTCGCCCCCAGTCGCCCGGGACCCCCCCACCCCACTAAGCCCTGACCCCGTCGCCCCTCCTCCCTCTCAGGACTCGGCCGCTGTCACGAGCATGCAAATTTCTTCCAAGAGGGTGAGTGACCAGGATGGGGATCAGGGTGGGATGGACTGAGCTTGTGCCTGGCGCGTCCCAAGCCTCTGGCCCCTTTTGGTAGTTTGCAGTCCCGGGTTTGAGTACAGGCTCTGGCTTTGCTAGACTGTGTGACCTGAGGCGTAAGACCTCAGTGTTCCCATCTGTCGAGTGGGAGAAGGGATCCCTGACCGATGGGAGGCAGGCGTGGGGTCGCCCTCGGTCAGCCCAGAGCCCCTCGTGCCCCCTAGCACCAGCTGTACGTAGCCTCGCGGAGCGCGGTGGCCCAGATCGCGTTGCACCGCTGCGCTGCCCACGGCCGCGTCTGCACCGAATGCTGTCTGGCGCGTGACCCCTACTGCGCCTGGGACGGGGTCGCGTGCACGCGCTTCCAGCCCAGTGCCAAGAGGTGGGCGGGGTCGGGGTTGGGCCGCCGGGAGGGAGGCGAAGGGTCTTTCACTGCCCGGGGCTGAAAGAAGGGCTCACAGAAGATCGGATGTTCCCCACAGGCGGTTCCGGCGGCAAGACGTAAGGAATGGCGACCCCAGCACGTTGTGCTCCGGAGGTGAGTGCCCCAGCTGCCCCTACCCTCAGCCCCAGAAGACGCCCCACCTGCCCTGCCTTGCCTAAATCTGACTTTCTTCTCGCCCCAAGACTCGTCTCGTCCCGCGCTGCTGGAACACAAGGTGTTCGGCGTGGAGGGCAGCAGCGCCTTTCTGGAGTGTGAGCCCCGCTCGCTGCAGGCGCGCGTGGAGTGGACTTTCCAGCGCGCAGGGGTGACAGCCCACACCCAGGTAAGCCTTACTCCGCCCTCCCCGCCAGGCTCCTGTCCCACCCCCTGCATCCAGGAGAGGCCCCGCCCTACCCAACGAAGCCCCGTCCAACCAGACCCACTCCCCGCCCTGTCCAGTTTGGTCCCTCACCTGCACTCCACAAGCTGCTGAGGCCCCATTGCGTCCAACGGGGCTCCCGACCCGCCTCCCCTGAATCAAGGAGAAGACCCGCCCTCGACCCTCCCATTGAGGTCCCTGACCCACCCACCACCACTCCCCTCCACGTTCATGTAAACCCCGCCTCTTTCGGATTCTCCCTTGAAGACCACCAGCTCCCAAACACTCAGCCTTAAAATGTGCGCCTGCGGGCACCCCTTTCCCGCTCCACCTCGGCTCCCAATGACTCTTTGCTTCTTCCGTCGCGTGCTAGGGCCCGGAAGCCCTGTTCCCGGCCCGACACCTCCGCCTCACGCTGCCCTCTGCCCGCAGGTGCTGGCAGAGGAGCGCACCGAGCACACCGCCCGGGGACTACTGCTGCGCAGGCTGCGGCGCCGGGACTCGGGCGTGTACTTGTGCGCCGCCGTCGAGCAGGGCTTTACGCAACCGCTGCGTCGCCTGTCGCTGCACGTGTTGAGTGCTACGCAGGCCGAACGACAGGCGCGGGCCGAGGAGGCTGCGCCCGCCGCGCCGCCGGGCCCCAAACTCTGGTACCGGGACTTTCTGCAGCTGGTGGAGCCGGGCGGCGGTGGCAGCGCGAACTCCCTGCGCATGTGCCGCCCGCAGCCTGCGCTGCAGTCACTGCCCCTGGAGTCGCGGAGAAAGGGCCGTAACCGGAGGACCCACGCCCCTGAGCCTCGCGCTGAGCGGGGGCCGCGCAGCGCAACGCACTGGTGACTGGACTGTCCCCACGCCGGGAACCAAGCAGGAGACGACAGGCGAGAGAGGAGCCAGACAGACCCTGAAAAGAAGGACGGGTTGGGGCCGGGCACATTGGGGGTCACCGGCCGATGGAGACACCAACCGACAGGCCCTGGCTGAGGGCAGCTGCGCGGGCTTATTTATTAACAGGATAACCCTTGAATGTAGCAGCCCCGGGAGGGCGGCACAGGTCGGGCCCAGGATTCAGCCGGAGGGAAGGGACGGGGAAGCCGGGCTCCAGAGCAACGACCAGGGCCGAGGAGGTGCCTGGAGTGCCCACCCTGGGAGACAGACCCCACCTCCTTGGGTAGTGAGCAGTGAGCAGAAAGCTGTGAACAGGCTGGGCTGCTGGAGGTGGGGCGAGGCAGGCCGACTGTACTAAAGTAACGCAATAAACGCATCATCAGCCAAAGCTGGAATGGCCCCAGCAGAAAACCCCAGTCCTCGGCCTTGCTATGTGGTCTTGGGCACCTTACTAGCGGTGTCAGGGCCCGAGTTTCTCCTGTCCAAGGTTGCCTGGTGAGGATTAAAGGTGGTTCCGGCCAGGCGCGGTGGCTCACGCCTGTAATCCCAACACTTTCGGAGGCCCAGGCGGACGGATCACGAGGTCAGGAGATGGAAACCATCCCGGCTAACACGGTGAAACCCCGTCTGTACTAAAAATACAAAAAATTAGTCGGGCGTGGTGGCGGGCGCCTGTAATTCTAGCTACTCAGGAGGCTGAGGCAGGAGAATTGCTTGAACCTGGGAGGTGGAGGTTGCAATGAGCCTAGATCTCGCCGCTGCACTCCAGCCTGGGCGACAGAGCGAGACTCCAAAAAAAAAAAAAAAAAAAGGTGGTTCCGCGTGACTTAACAGGTTCTGTAGGGCCTTTGGGAATAGTGACACGCAGGGTACATTGTGCATAATATAACTTCAGGACTAAGTGCTATGAAGAAAATAAAACTGGACCGGGCGCAGTGGCTCACGCCTGTAATCCCAGCATTTTGGGAGGCCGAAGCAGTCGGATCATGAAGTCAGGAGTTCAAGACCAGCCTGACCAACATGGTGAAACCCTGTCTCTACTAAAAATACAAAACTTAGGTGGGTGTGATGGCACGCGCCTTTAATCCCAGCTACTCAGGAGGCTGAGGTAAGATAATTGCTTGAACCAGGGAGGCAGAGGTTGCAGTGAGCCGAGATCGCCCCACTGCACTCCAGCCTGGGCAACAGAGCAAGACTCTGTCTCAAAAAAAGAAAAGAAAACTGGGTGATGTGGAAAAGAATGTACACAGAAGGCCTCACTGAAGGGGTGGCATTTGAGCTCGCTGACAAGACGGGGCTGGCCACAGGGCTATCTGGGAGCAGAGCATTCCAGGAGGGAACAGCCACCGCCAAGCCTCTGAGGTGGTAACAAGCTTGTTGACTTTGAGGAACATCAGGGAGGCCAGTGTGAGACAACGGAGTGACAGGTTTGAGGTGTGTAGGAAGTAGAGCCCACAGTCTTGCTTTGCCCCCACTGGGAAGGAAGGGCACAGGGATCCAACCACAGAGGGAAAGCTGGAAGCTGGACCACCTCCTCCTTTCAAGGTAAGCAGTGATGCGCATCGTTACACAACCTTATGGGACCTGTCTGCCCTTGTGGAGATGGGAGCAGGGGAAGACCAAAACCGTGGATTGTGCTAAATGCTCCAGATGTTGTTCTCAGTGTACACTGCCAGGGAGGAGCCACTGTTATTCCGACTTTACACATGAGCAAACTGAGTTCAGAGAGGGGAGACCCTTTACCTAAGGTTGCAAGCTTAGTAACAAATGAACCAGCCTCCAACCTAGGTCCACCCACTGGCCAGCATGGGTGCTGTTGGTGTATCTGCCCACTTGTGAAGCTATCAGAGCCCTCATGGCATTGGGATTCAGTTGTCCATCACCCTCTATAAGACACACACAACAATAGCATTGTGTGCTAGCAGGTCACGCAGTGGAGGCTGCTGTGTTTGCTGGGAGGAGAGATGACTGGGCTGTGGGTAGGAGTCTGCAGGGGTAGAGGAGTGGCCAAATAGAGATGCACAGGCTTCCTTTGTCTGTCTTGGCTGCCACATGGGGCCTTGCTGAGCCTGGAGTGGCCATTCTGGATGTATGGGGGAGGTGTGCTTCCCCTTGAAGGTCCCTGGGCACCTGGACTAGTGGAGGCAGGCTCCTGGCTGGCTCCCTCACCAGGTAGATAGTTCAGGCTGGCCCACGTGGATCACTCTGCCCCTTCCCATGGCTGAGGGCTGCCCCCTCTAAATATAGCCCTGTGGGCTGAGCTCAGGCCTATTTTAGGCCAAGGCTGGGAGGCAGCCAGGCCTTCCCTGGGCTCTCAAAGGAGCCACTGCTGCATTTGTCCAGTCCTGCTACTGGATGCCATCATTGGCCCCCGACTGCCCACTGCTTGCCATGCCTGAGGAGACCCAAGAAGGTAGGAGAGGGTGACCATGAGGGAGGGCAAGGCCTCAGTCCTGTGACCTTGTGGACCATGGAGAGACCCACCCTCTGTCCCACTGACCTCACTGTCTTGAGTAGTTAGTTACCCATTTTCATGCTCCAGCTCCAGTAAAAGGACCTGCCCCCTGTGCAGGGAGGAAAAGCCTGCCATGCCTGGAGCCCCTTGTCACCTCAGGCCCTGCTTCAGTTTCCCCTGCTGGGGACATCAAGGAGGGATGGGAGAAGCTACCCAGTTAGGAGTGGGTCAACTACAGGCTGTGCTCAGGTGGGTGTGGGCATCCGGTCAGCTGCCTGGCCGGTTCAGCTCTTAAGGAAGGAAGCTGGGATTGGGGTGGGCAGTGGTTCCAGAAAGCATTTGGGTACCTGTCCCATGGACTGAAAAGTAGTTAGGCCTCTGGCCTCCCCTGACTTGGGTCTAAATATCCCCAACTGCCTAGGGTTGGGGGTCCCTTGGCCTGGTCAGACAGAGACTCAGCTAGTCAAGAGCTTGGTGGCCACTCACCTAACTGCACCACTGCATATAAGAAGTACTGATGCTCAGAGGGGCCAGGGCAGCAGGAATCTAGGAAGCTACAGGTCCAGTACTGGCCAGGACGTAGGACTGTCTGCTCCATGGCTCCATGTTATGGCCCATGACAGAGCTTGGCCCAGCTAGCAAGCTCCTCTTATCACATTTTCAACTTTTTTTTTTTTTTTTTTTTTTTGAGATGGAATCTCGCTCTGTCACCCAGGCCGGAGTACAGTGGCGTGATCTCGGCTCACTGCAACCTCCACCTCCCAGATTCAAACAATTCTCTGCCTCAGCCTCCCAAGTAGCTGGGATTACAGGCGCCTGCCACCATGCCTAGCTAATTTTTGTATTTTTAGTAGAGACGGGGGTTCACCATCTTGGCCAGGCTGGTCTTGAACTCCTGACCTCGTAAGCCACCCACCTCAGCCTCCCAAAGTGTTGGGATTACAGGGGTGAGCCACCGCGCCCGGCCTCAACTTTTCTTTTTTTTTTTTTTTTTGTCACCCAGGCTGGAGTGCAGTGGTGCGGTCTTGGCTCACTGCAACCTCTGCCTCCCAGATTCAAGCTATTCTCCTGTCTCAGGCTCCCAAGTAGCTGGGATTACAGGCATGTGCTACCATGCCCGGCTAATTTTTGTATTTTTAGTAGAGACAAGGTTTCACCGTGTTGGCCAGGCTGGTCTCAAACTCCTGACCTCAGGTGATCCACCCACCTTGGCCTCCCAAATTGTTGGGATTACAGGCGTGAGCCACTGCCAACATTTTCAACATTGCAGGAGAGGGGCCTTGCCCCTGGTAGGGGGAAATGTTTACTTTCATGCATGTGTGTGTGTAGAGAAGGGTCTCCCTGGTCTTGAACTCCTGGCCTCAACCAATCCAATCCTCCCACCTTGGCCTTTCTTTTTTTTTTTTTTTTTGAGATGGAGTCTCGCTCTGTCGCCCAGGCTGGAGTGCAGTGGCGCGATCTCAGCTCACTGCAAGCTCCGCCTTCCGGGTTCACGCCATTCTCCTGCCTCAGCCTCCTGAGTAGCTGGGACTACAGGAGCCCGCCACTACGCCTGGCTAATTTTTTGTATTTTTAGTAGAGATGGGGTTTCACTGTGTTAGCCGGCATGGTCTCAATCTTCTGACCTCGTGATCCACCCACTTCGGCCTCCCAAAGTGCTGGGATTACAGGTGTGAGCTACCGCGCCCGGCCAGCCACCTTGGCCTTTCAAAGTGCTGGGATTAGAGGCATAAGCCACTGTGCCTACCCTCTTTTGGGATCTTAACAATAACATTTACTGTGTGTTTTTCCTGTAATAAACAATTCACATTCAATTTAGAAAGTGTGAGAAAAGCACAACAAAGTACAAAGAGGGAAATTTTTTTTTTTTTTTTTTTGAGACAGAGTCTTGCTCTGTCGCCCAGGCTGGAGTGCAGTGGCACGATCTTGGCTCATTGCAAGCTCTGCCTCCCGGGTTCATGCCATTCTCCTGCCTCAGCCTCCCGAGTAGCTGGGACCACAGGCGCCAGCCACCATGCCCAGCTAATTTTTGTTTTGAATTTTTTAGTAGAGACGGGGTTTCACTGTGTTAGCCAGGATGGTCTCGATCTCCTGACCTCGTGATCCGCCCACCTCGGCCTCCCAAAGTGCTGGGATTACAGGCATGGGCCACCGCACCCGGCCCTTTTTTTTTTTTTTTTTTTTTTCTGAGACGGAGTCTTGCTCTGTCGCCCCGGGTGGAGTGCAGTGGCGCGATCTCTGCTCACTGCAACCTCTGCCTCCCAGGTTCAAGTGATTCTCCTGTCTCAGCCTCCCAAGTAGCTGGGACTACAGGCACCTGCCACCATACCTGGCTAATTTTTTAATATTTTTGGTAGAGACGGGGTTTCACCATATTGGCCAGGCTGGTCTCAAACTCCTGACCTTGTGATCCACTTGCCTTGGCCTCCCAAAGTGCTGGGATTATAGGTGTGAGCCACTGTGCCCGGCAGCAGGGAATTTTTTTTTTTTTTTTTGGAGATAGGGTCTCACTCTGTTGCCCAGGCTGGAGTGCAATGGCATGATCACAGCTCACTGCAGCCTTGACTTCCTGGACTCAAGCAACCCTCCCACCTCAGCCTCCTGAGAAGCTGGGACCACGGAAGCATGCCACCACACCAAACTAATCTTTAATTATTATTATTTTTTTTTGAGACGAGGTCTAGCTCTGCCGCCCAGGCTGGAGTGCAGTGGCTTGAGCTTGGATCACTGCAAGCTCCGCCTCCCGGGTTCAAGCTATTCTCCTGCCTTCAGCCTCCTGAGTAGCTGGGACTACAGGTGCCCATCACCATGCCCGGCTAATTTTTTGTATTTTTAGTACAGATGGGGTTTCACCATGTTGACCAGGCTGATCTTGAACTCCTGACCTCGTGATCCGCCCACCTCAGCCTCCCAAAGTGCTGGGATTACAGGTGTGAGCCACCGTGCCCGGCCCTAATCTTTGATTTTTTTGTAGAGATGGGGTCTCCCTACGTTGCCCTGGCTGGTTTCAAACTCTTAGACTCAAATGATCCTCCTGCCTTGGCCTCCCAAAGTGCTGGGATTACAGGCATGAGCCACAGTGCCCGGCCCAAAGAGAGAATTTAATATGACCTTCAACCCACCACCCAGACATAATGACTGGCAGCACTTGCTTGTTTTTGTTGTACTTGCTTTTGAGCACGTCAAGAGGCAGTTTCAAGTAAATCATGGAGGTTGAGTTACTGTCCTGAGAATGACAGTCCCAGAGTGCAAGGCCACCCTTGCTCCTATCTGGAGGTGTCCCCTCAATGCTCTTCCCTACTGTTATCAGTTTCCAGGTGGGTATCTGGAGCTCTTGGCATCTGGACCAGGATTTTTAGACATCAAGTTAAAGAACAACTAGAAGAAAATATAATTAAATATTGGCCAGGTATGGTGGCTCATGCCTGTAAACCCAGCACTTTGGGAGGACAAGATGGGCAGATGACTTGAGGTCAGGAGTTCAAGACCAGCGTGGCCAAAATGGTGAAACCCCAGCTGTACTAAAAATGCAAAAATTAGCTGGGCATGGTGGCACGTGCCTGTAATCCCAGCTACTGAGGAGACGAGGCAGGAAAATCACTTGAACCCAGGAGGCAGAAGTTGCAGTGAGCTGAGATCATGCCACTGTACTCCAGTCTGGGTGACACAGTAAGACTCTGTCTCAAAAAAAACAGACAAACAAAAGGCCAGGCATGGTGGCTCATGCCTGTAATCCCAGCACTTTGGGAGGCTGAGGTGAGCAGATCACGAGGTCAAGAGATCGAGACCATCCTGGCCAACATGGTGAAACCCCGTCTCTACTAAAAATACAAAAATTAGCCAGGCGTGGTGGCACGTGCCTGTAGTTCCAGCCACTCGGGAGGCTAAGGCAGGAGAATCGGTTGAACCCGGGAGGCGGAGGTTGCAGTGAGCCGAGATTGCGCCACTGCACTCCAGCATGGCGAGAGAGGGAGATTCTGTCTCAAAAACAAACAAACAAACAAACAAAACACCGGCTGGGTGCGATGGCTCACGCCTATAATCCCAGCACTTTGGGAGGCTGAGACGGGTGGATTACCTGAGGTCAGGAGTTCAAGACCAGCCTGGCCAAGAAGGTGAAACCCCATCTCTATCAAAAAATACAAAAATTGGCCGGGCGCAGTGGTTCACACCTGTAATCCCAGAACTTTGGGAGGCTGAGGCGGACGGATCACAAGGTTAGGAGATCGAGACTATCCTGGCTAACATGGTGAAACCCCATCTCTACTAAAAATACAAAAAATTAGCCGGGCGTGGCAGCGGACGCCTGTAGTCCCAGCTACTTGGGAGGCTGAGGCAGGAGAATGGCACGAACCTGGGAGGCGGAGCTTGCAGTGAGCCGAGATCGTGCCACTGCACTCCAGCCTGGGCGACAGAGCGAGACTCCATCTCAAAAAAAAAAAAAAAAAATTTGCAGGGTGTGGTGGTGCACACCTGTAGTGCTAGCTACTAAGGAGGGTGAGGTAGGAGAATCCCTTGAACCCGGGAGGCGGAGGTTGCAGTGAGCCCAGATCGCGCCACTGCACTCCAGCCAGGGTAACAGAGACTCTACTCTGTCTCAAACAAACAAACAAAAAGCAAAAACTTCAATGAGTGTGAAAGTACATAATTAAAATCAAAAGAAAAGTACACAGACCCAAGTGACTAAATGGGCAGAGGCTTCAAATTGATAATTAAGAAGCCACACACAGCTGGGCATGGTGGCGTGTGCCTGTAATCCCAGCACTTTGGGAGGCCAAGGCGGGTGGATCACTTGAGGTCAGGAGTTTGAGACCAGCCTGGCCCACATGGCAATACCTGGTCTCTACTAAAAATACAAAAATTAGCCAGGCATGGTGGCAGGTGCCTGTAGTCCCAGCTACTCGGGAGGCTGAAACACGAGAATTGCTTGAACCTGGGAGGCGGAGGTTGCAGTGAGCTGAGATCGCACCACTGCACTCCAGCCTGGGCAACACAGCAAGACTGTCTCAAAAAAAAAAAAAAAAAAAAAAGCGCCACACACATATTAGTCACACTACCTAGGCTAAGAAACCCAATAAAATAAGAAAGGCCATTTCTCATCTCTTAAGTTAGCAAATATATGTGTGCACGTGTGCATGTAAATATAATTTTTTTCCTATGGGGATGCCTAATGGTGGCAATATTATACCCTGCGGGGGAGCTGTGGACAGTGCTTCTGGAGGACAATTTGGTAATAGCTTTAAAAGAAATCGGGCCGGGCATGGTGGCTCACACCTGTAATCCCAGCATTTTGAGAGGCCAAGCAGGATGGATCTCTTGAGACCAGGAGCTCGAGACCAGCCTGGGCAACATAGTAAAACCCTGTCTCTACAAAAAATACAAAAAAAAAATTAACTGGGCATGGTAGTGCATGCCTGTAGTCCCAGCTACTGGGAAGGCTGATGCAGAAGGATCACCTGAGCCCAGGAGGTGGAGGCTGCGGTGAACTGTGATCACCCCACTGAACTCCAGCCTGGGTGAAAGATTAAGAATCTGTCTCAAAAACAAAACAAAAATCTCAGGCCAGGCGCGATGGCTCATGCCTGTAATCCCAGCACTTTGGGAGTCTGAGGCGGGCGGATCACTTGAGGTCAGGAGTTTGAGACCAGCCTAGCCAGCATGGTGAAACCTGGTTTCTACTGAAAATACAAAAATTAGCAGGGCGTGGTGGCACACATCTGTAATCCCAGCTACTTGGGAGGCTGAAACAGGAGAATCACTTGAACCCAGGAGGTGGAGGTTGCAATGAGCCAAGATTGCGCCACTGCACTCCAGCCTGGGCAACAGAGCAAGACTCTGTCTCAAAAACAAAAAAACAGGCTGGGCACGGTGGCTCACGCCTGTAAATCCCAGCACTTTGGGAGGCCGAGGTGGGTGGATCACAAGGTCAGGGGTTCAAGACTAGCCTGGCCAAGATGGTGAAACCCCATCTCCACTAAAAATATAAAAAGTAGCTGGGTGTGGTGGAAGGCGCCTGTAATCCCAGCTACTCAGGAGGCTGAGGCAGAGAACTGATTGAACCCGGGAGGCAGAGGTTGCAGTGAGCCGAGATCTTGCCATTGCACTCCAGCCTGGGCGACAGAGGGAGACTCCATCTTAAAAAAACCAAACCAAAACAAAAAACGACCAAATGCAGTGGCTCATGCCTGTAAATGCCAGGACTTTGGAAGGCCGAGGCGGGCAGATCACTTGAGGTCAGGAGTTCCAGACCAGCCTGGCCAACATGGTGAATCCTCATCTCTACCAAAAATACAAAAATTAGCTGGGCGTGGTGGCACACGCCTGTAATCCCAGCTACTCGGGAGGCTGATGCAGGAGAATCGCTTGAACCCAGGAGGTGGAGGGTGCAGTGAGGCGAGATCACGACATAGCACTCCAGCCTCGGCAACACAGGGAGACTCCATCTCAAAAAACAAACAAAAATCCCTGCTCCTGGATCCAGTAATTCCACTTCTGGGAATTAAACTATCAGGAAATTGGGGAAAAAACCTTCATATTCAACGGTGGACGTCCTGGGGGTTAATTTCAAAAGGGAACTGCAGCGGTGAGCCAAGATCGCGCCATTGCGCTCCAGCCTGGGCAACAAGAGCGAAACTCCGTCTCAAAAAAAAAAAAGCGGGGGGGTACTGCAAACAACCTAGATGCCCAGGCAGCCTCAGGGAGATGTGTGAAGGGAGAGACCTTAGAGGCATGTGCAACAGTATAACAAAGAAGGGTCTCCCCAATAGTAAATGTTGAATGAAAACAAACAGCAGGGTTCACACACGTACAGCAGAGTCACACTGAGTATGTTAACACACACAGAACCAAGGCCAGGAGGGAAAGGCACCAGAGTGGCTACAATAGGGCTTTCTGACCAGAAGATGCCAGGCATTGGGTCTGCAGGGAGAACTGACAAAAGAGGCAGGACTGAATTCCATTTGCTGCGGGTTTAGCATTCAAGGCTGATAAACTGCTAGAAATAAGCAGGCAGAGGAATGCCTGAGTGAGTCCCTGGGGTGCTTGGAAGGAAACAAATCAAATGTACCTGTTGCTCCTGTATACAGAATAAGCCTGTAAGGGTCTGGGATCATCCTGGATCCAAATCAAGGGTAATTCCTGAGTCAGTTTTAGGGGATTTGGAACCAAATGTCCCACTATCCCTATCATCCACAAGTCCTTGCTGCCTGAAGCCACCTGGTAGAAGGAAGGGGGTTGACCCACCACTGGCTAAATCAGCCTGCGCTGCCCCTGCAGACTCCGTGGCGCCAATGATGCCCAGCCAGAGGAGCAGGGGACCATTGGCCCCCAACCACGTGCATGAGGTATGCCTGCACCAGGTGGAGTCCATCAGCGACCTACATAGTGGAGGTGAGTGGGGACAGTGGGGTGGATGATGTGCTGGGGGAGGGGACGAAAGCAGGTGCACCCACCACCCTCCCGATGTCCCATCCACCCAGCAGGCACACTGCGCCCCTATCTAACTGAAGAGGCACGACCGTGGGATGAGCTGCTGGGCGTTTTGCCACCGTCACTGTGTGCCCAGGCTGGCTGCAGCCCTGTGTACAGACGAGGAGGGTTCCTGCTGCTGCTCGCGCTGCTGGTGCTCACTTGCCTAGCGCTCGCACTCCTGGCTGTCTACCTGAGCGGTATGGACGCACAGGGTGCTAGTAGGAATGGAGAGCAAGGCAGTGGGGACTGGGAGGCCCTTCTGTGCAGCTGGAAGGAGTAACTGCAGATGCTGCAGCAGTGAAGGATGGGGCGGGAGGCCTGTGGCTGCCCCTGGTCCTGGGCTGGGTCTGCAGGGGTCACGGGGTGGCACATGGTCTGATGATGATGATCCCCCACTTCCCATTCACAGTGCTGCAGAGTGAATCCCTGCGCATCCTGGCACACACACTCCGCACGCAGGAGGAGACACTACTCAAACTCCGCTTGGCCAGCCTCAGCCAGCTTCGGAGGCTCAACTCCAGTGAGGCCCAAGCACCCAGCTGAGATGCCAATTGGATCTGGGGCCTGGGGGTGTGTGTGGGGGGTGGGAATAAAGTGGCTATGGGCAGGTCTCTCCTTCCCTACTGCTGGCTGCCACATCTACACTATTTCCTTGGTGAGATTTTTGTACAAGAACCTGTTGTTAACTTAATGGCTGCCTGCCTCTCCTGATCTCTTCAAGCCAGGCCTAGCCAAGCCTCGGGTGCCAAAGCCTCGCTTTGGGTGGCCCAAGGTCAGGGGAAGGGGCACCAGCCTCCTGGCTCCTCCTGTGGCCTGTCAACACTCTCTGGCCACCCCAGATGGCAGGTTCTGAAGTCTAGAAATAGCTGCCCCCATAGCAATCACCCAAACTCTGCCAGGGCTCCCAGTGAGGGTCCAGCCTCAGCTCTTAAAGACAGGCTGGGCTCTGAGTAGGGGGAGAGGCGCCACCTGGGGAAGACTGCCTTGAAGGGCAAAGGTGACATCGTGGAAGACCAGTTGGGCCCAAGCCTGGGATAGTAGATGGGGAGGGAGAACAGAAAAATACCCAGGGGTTAAGACCACAGAAGGCTGACCGTTCTGTTTAATTATCTGTAATAATCCTTAAAAATCAGCACACAAATCCATTCCAGGTAGCTTTGCCTCCCCACCTGCTGTGGTGGCATTTGTCCAGATGCCACCACCCCCCTAAGAGTGGGTCATCCTGGGGGAGCAAGGCCTGAGAAAGGAAAGGAAGGGAAAGGCCCCCTAGTGCCTGCCCCACAGCCCTGAGGAAGGCACATACTTAGCCTGGCCTGAGACAGGACAGGAAGGGGCCACAGGGCTGAGTGCAGGGACAAAGGGGTCAGGGTCCCAAGTGTCCGGGCCCCCAGCTACCCACCCCATGTCTGTTTTTGGTTTTGTCATTAAAAAAATAAAGTGACAAATACTGGTGGAGACCAGTTGTTGCACTGTCTTCTGTTAAAAATACGGACCAAGGGCATAGAAAGTCTCCTCTTCAGCAGGTCCTGCTTCACAGGATGTCTGCCCGCTTGTCCCGCACACGGCTTCGAGCCTTGGTCCGGGCTTTGAAGGCAGCAGCATTGTACAGGTGCTAGAGTGGGGACAGAGAGTGACACCCTGGGGAGCTGGGAAGGGAAAGGGCTGGGGGTCCTCTTCCGGCCTCTACAGAATTCCAGGCCTCCAGGAAATGGGAATAGGGGGAAGAGAAAGGTGCCCAAGGGTGCAAACCTTCTCGAAGCGTGGAACCTTGCAGGCCTTCAGGGCAGTGGCATCCAGCAACAGCACAGGGCCCAGGCCAAAGATGTCACGGAGTAGCTCATTGTTCTGGGGGGCAGAGGGCAGTGAGCTCAGGCCAGACTGAAGCAACCACACCAGATGTCCCCTCCCTGTCCGTCCCCGCACCTGGAGGTGGTGGTGCATGCCCGAACCCAGCACTTCCTTGAAGGCAGCGTAGATCCGGTGCCGAGCCCAGCTGTCCATGTAGAGCACCTCAAAGCCGAAGCGCACTATCTCTTCTTCGCATTCACCGCCCTGCAGGGTAGAGGGGCCAACACAACTGGGCTTGGCTGCTATGCCTGGGGGTGCACCCTTGCTAGGACACATATGTTCTCACACACACCTCCACAGAGTGCAGCACGGCGCGGAAAGTAGAGCGCTGGCGCCGACGATCAGCCTTGGCACGGTACTTGTTACTGTCAGTGGCCAGAGTGCGCAGGACACTGCAGAGGGCCTCCATGTCCTCGTAAACAAACTCCTCCTGCAATGGGAGCATTGGAGGGTGTGTGGTAGATGCTTGAGCTCTGCTGGCTCTGAACAGGGCACTGCCCAAACCCCTCCTCTTTCACTGAGAGACCCTCTCTTCTCTGCCTGGCCCCTTTGACCCCTCCTTGGCCTCTGTCAGGCCAGGACACCGCTGCTGAGGGCACCCATCATGATATCTAGGAGATAAATCTGTTTTGGGGCCACCTCCTCTGCATAATGACCTAAAGCTGTTCTGTTTTCTGTGGCACCCCCTGCATCCAGCCTGTGATGGGCAGGTGGTGTCACCAAGCAACCCCCATCCTTGTCCCTCGCACCTCAAGGTCCCGGGCAAGCTCAAAGAGCAGTGCAATGGTTTCACCGGCAGCGATCCGCAGGTTCACACTTTCACTGGACAAGAGCTGGGGCAGCCGGGGCAGCTGCCTAGGGAAGGGGCAGGCTGAGCTATATGTGTGGCTTGGGGGCCTCTTTGAGATCCCCTCCCCCTCCCAGTGGACAGCCACCCCTACCTGTCAAGGATGTGGCTGATTTGGGTGCTGGGGCAGATGGTGAGCAGCAATGCCCAGGCCTGCAGGGCAGCACAGAGCAGGCCGTGCAGGCTGGCAGGAACCACAGGACTTGTGGAGCTGCCCAAGCCATAGAACCGGCTGAAAACACTTTCTAAGCAGGCAAGGCAAGAGACCAGGTCCTAGGAGCACAGAGAGGCAGGGGAGCTCAGAGGCAGAGTTACAGCCCTAGATGCTCTACCACCTGTGCCCAAAGACCACTCACCTGGATGTCAGCGGCAGCCACGTAGCAGCCCAGGCCAAGGGCAGAAGCACACTGTTGGGAGGAGGGCAATGCAATGCCACGGTCAGCGGGTGAACCTGGGTTCCCAGCCCTGGAGCTCACTCCCCTCAGAGTAAGGGAGGCTGAAGATAGGGGGAACCCACCACTCTGCTGAGGGATAAGGTGCAGGAAGGGTTTCATGGGGCACAGGCACACTCACGTGGAGCCGGGCAGCAGGGCTAGCTGTGCTGTCACTGAGCACAGAGACCAGCAGAGGCTGCAGGCTGTGGAACAGCTCCTCACCCTTAGGTCCAGGGCCCAGCTGCACGCAGAGCAGGCCTAGCACAGCAGCAGCCAGGGCTTGTTCCTCACCCTTCCCTGTGGGATGCTTTCCAGTCAGCCCATGCAGCAAGGGCCAGTGTCTGCCCAGTTTAAGTCTCCCACGCACCCCCAGGTCCAACCTTTCTTGAGGCACTTTTCCAGGGCATCGGCTAGCGTGAGGCGGCGCTCCAGCAAGAAGTCGGGGAGTAGGCGGGACGCTAGGGCCAGGCGCAGGCTCTCAAGAGCACCCTGCCGGGTCTTGGCACTGGGGGAGGTCGAGAAGGGGGGTCATATGGGCCAGCCCTCCCTTGATCACACTTGGAGCTGGGTGTAGGAGTTGGCTGGCAGCCAGGGGTACCTCTTGTCTGTGAGACAGTCCACATACTCCTTCAGCTTTTCCTCAAGGTCTTCCTGCTGGCCCTGCTCATCCACGACATCCCCCCCTGCAAGGCCACCTGGTCAGCACTGCTTCTTGTCCTCAGCCCATGGAGCCCTCACCAAGCCCCTGTCAAACTTCCACCCGCTCTCACCAAGGCTGTCCTCTGCAGTGGTGCTGAGAAGGCTGGGGCATTCACTGGCGGTGCTGCGGGCCTCACTGGCTGCCTCATCGTCACTGGAACCCGAGTCAGCTTGGGTACTGCTCCGGGCACCTGGAGAAGGTGGAATAGGACACTCAACTTGCCTCTCCTGATGAGGGATGGCTGGGGGTACCTCACTCGACCTCATAATCCCAAAAGATAGAATGGTGTTCCTCTCAAAGAGATGAAAAACCAAAGCCAAGGGTCAGTTCAGTAGGGCTGGTGCACTCCTGTGTGTGGGGTCTGTCCAGGGCGAAGGGCTGACATTGGCAAGGTTGGCTGCTGTGGCAGAGTTTTGGACAGGGTGTGATCACCAGGCTGGCCCTACTTCTAAGAACTACTCACACCCCTCGTCTGCAGGACAAAGTCCAGCCTGCACACTGGCCTCTGCTCCCCGCCACCCTTTTTTTTTTTTTTTTTGAGACAGAGTTTTGCTCTTGTTGCCCAGGCTGGAGTGCAATGACGCCATCTCGGCTCACTGCGACCTCTGCCTCCCGGGTTCCAGTGATTCTCCTGCCTCAGCCTCCCGAGTAGCTGGGATTACAGGCATACGACACCACACCCAGCTAATTTTGTATTTTTAGTAGATAGGGTTTCTCCATGTTGGTCAGGCTGGTCTCGAACTCCTGGCCTCAGGTGATCTGCCTGCCTTGGCCTCCCAAAGTGCTGGGATTACAGGTGTGAGCCACCACGCCCAGCCTGCTCCCATTTTATCTTACTATTCTACCTGCCGGAGCAGCCAGCCTTCCCTCATTCACTCCACTGCGCTGGGGTCCCTCCAGCTGCCAGGTCTTTGTACAACTTGCTCTCTTCTCCATCCTCTCAGGACTCACCCAGAAGCACTTCCCCCCAGGCCTCCCTGAGTCCTAAGTCTGGGGCTGACACCACTCAGTGAACATGTTCCATACCCTATTAGATGTCTCCCACCCAAAACCCACCATGGTGGTGACCAGTTTAAAGTTGTGCCTAGGTATTTTCCTCCTTCCTGTGCCCGGCCCTCCTCCCCTCCCCCTCAAGAATAAAAATAAATAAATTTGTGCGTGGTAGGCACCCCATCCCAGCAGAGTAAACATATGTGTTTAACACATTAAGATAGGCTCCTGGTCTAAGCTGATAAGCGAGTCCCAAGACTGCCTCAGGCTCCAGGATACTCAGCTACCTTGTGGAGTCAGGCCTGCCAAGCTGCCAAGGCCCTAATCAGGTAGCTTCCCAACAGAGCCCCCTCCCTCTCTTCACCGGAGCAGGCCAGGACTCCCGCCAACTTCCTTGACCAGTCCAGGAAAGGATCAGGGTTTGGCAAGAGGACTGGCTTCCTGCCCTGTCCGGTGAGTTTTTCCACCCAGCAGGCAACTGAGGCCCGGAGGGGCTGGCCGGGTCACCGCTGGGAGCGCGGACTCCCAACAGGCAGTGGGCAGCGAGCTCAAGTTGGGCACGCACGTGGCCAATGACTGCTGGGGCACGTGCCAGCCTCGGTAGAGTTCTGGGAAGCTGCGTGGGGCTGGCCGAGGGGGTTCCCCACCCAGGGCCCTCGAGAACAACCAAGGGGATCCAGCAGGACCGCCGCCCGCCGCTCATACAGCTGTCCCGCGCCCCCCACCCCACTCACCTCCTCCACGGCGCTGACCACCCTTCCGGAGCGTGTTGCCCTTACGGGCGCGAGGCATGCCGGGAACCGGGCGCAGGGGGCGCGGGGTCAGGGACCCGGTGGGTGTGGGCTCCAGGCCAACGAGACGCCGGCCGGTGCGCTGCGCTGAGACTTGGCCAGACGACGGGAGCCACACGCCGCGCGCGCCACCATCTTCGCGAGGCGCCCCGCCCTGCCAAACAGGTCGCCGGGAAGGCGAGTTCCAGGCCATCCGATTCAGGCCCACATCCACGAGGCTAAAACTACTAATCCCAGAGGCCTGAGCGCGCAGGCGACGGCGGCTGGCTGCGCGTAGAGCTCCATGGGAATGGTAGTCCACGCCTGGGGCCCACCAGCCGACGACGCGCTGGCTGAACTATGCACCCACAATGCCTTGCGCGCGCCCCAGCCCCGCGTCGGGAACAAGTGCACGGTGGTTAACTCCGAAGCGTCCCTCAGTGGAGTACCACGGCAGGACTGGCTTCTCAGGGCACTTGGCAGCGGGACACTCCAGACGAGACCGACCCCTGCCTGGGTCTGGGGACCATGGGAAGGGCTTAGAGCTTGGGATAACAGGAGCAACAGCCAAACCTCAGGCAGTGGGAAAAAGTGACTTTATGATGAAAGAGTGCAGACAACAGCTTAGCACTTTACCGACCTTCGCCAAGATTTTTTGGGGCCCATCTGCCCGTGCACGGCCCATCTCCTGTGACCTCTCCATGGGCTTAGTGAGGTGTAGGCACAAAGCCCTAGGCTGGTAGCCCTAACTAGCTGGAACCTGACTCTCCCTGGAAATGCTTCCTTGCCATGGAGGACTCACATGATCTCAGAGGGCCTCTGGTTTTATAAGCGTTTTTTCTGGCCCCTTCTACCCCTCAGGGATTCCAAGGGAAGCGGGGTGTGTGCTTGGGAGGGTTGACTGTAAACTGAATAGAGCAAGAGTGGGACAGAGTAGTTCCAGGACTTGAAAAGTGGCAGCAGGGAAAAGAAGAGGCAGTGGCAGGGGCCCTGGCTTTATACTGCTTCTTTAGGCCCAGGCTTGGGCTCCTGGCAGGTGGGGCCAGCCCAGCCCCAGTAACAGTGGCAGCTGAAGGACTTCCAATCTCCAAGGCTGCCGTCTGGCCACAGGTGTAGAAAGGCTTCCATCTGTCCTGGATCTCGCCGGGCACAGCGCCCGTGGCCATGGCACCGCTGGTGACTGCAGGCCATCGCTGCCCTGGTCACATTGATCACATAGGGGCCCAAGGTGTCCACCAGGTAGTCATGGAGATGCCAGCACTCCTCCTGAGGAGAAGGGAAGATATGTGTCAATATGCCTGCTCTACAATCTTGACATGGCCGTCCCCCACCCTGGGACCCCAGCATGTGCTACATGGCAGGCTCAAAGGGGCAATGATCACCTCAGAGCTGGAGAGGCTCAGGTCCCCCCAGAGCACCACGCCGGCTGCCCCTAGTGCTGCACTCACACCAATGGTCTGCACAAGGTCATCCTGGAGGCAGAGAGCTGCTAAGCCAGGGCTGGGCTGGCCAGATCCATGTGGGCACACATCCACATTCAAGAAACTCTTCTGGTGCACTGTCACAATCTGATTCTACCTCTACAGTAGGGACTCTCTAGTTTGGTTTGGTTTTAGAGGCGGGGTTTTACTCTGTCATCCAGGCTGGAGTGCAGTGGCATGATCATAGCTCACTGCAGCCTTGAACTCCTGGGATCAAGTAATCCTCCCACCTCAGCCTCCCAAGCAGCTGGGACTACAGGTGCATAACACCTGGCTAATAATTTTTTAGGCTGGGCACAGTGGCTCACACCTGTAATCCCACACTTTGGGAGGCAAAAGCGGGAGAATCACTTGAGCCCAGGAGTTCAAGACCAGCCTGGGCAACATGACAAAACCCCATCTCTACAAAAATATAAAAATTAGCTGGGTGTGGTGGTATGCATCTGTAGTCCAGCTATTCGGGAGGAGGCTTAGGTGGGAGGATCACTAGAACCAGGAAGTGAAGGCCGCAGTGAGCTGAGATGGTGCCACTGCACTCCAGCCTGGGCAACAGAGCAAGACTCTGTCTCAAATTTTTTTTGGTAGAGGTTGGGGTCTCACTATGTTGCCCAGGCTGGTCTCGAACTCTTGGCCTCAAGGAATCCTTCCATCTCAGGCTCCCAAAGTACTGGGATTATAGGTGTGAGACACTCACCCAGCCCAAGTAGGGCCCCTTTGTATCGAGTCTCTGAGTGGCTTCTCAGGCCTTCCACTCAGAATATCTCCCCTCAGGCCAGCACTCCAAAGGCTGGGCCTCCCTACCCCTCAACATCTTCCAGGGCAAAGCCATGCCTCCCTCATCAGATGCTCCAGGACAGGGCCTTCCGCTGAGAACGCCTAGATTAGGACCAACCCCTAGGCAAGGTCTTCTCCTGGGACCTTCCTAGAACAGGGCCATACCTCCTGACTCAGACCCCTAGACCTCAGCTTCCACTTACCTGGGACAGGAACCTCCCAGATCTCCGGTGTGTGAGGCGGACATAGGCCAGGACAGGCAGGGGATGTCGGTGCCCAACAAGGGCCACACGGAAGGCCTCCTCCAGGCGATGTCGGACAAAGGCCTGGTGGTGGGCAGGTGGCAGCCTGGGTGGGAGGTAGATGCTGGGGAAGAGGGCACTGGAGGCGGCCCAGAGCCAATGCAGTTGAGTGTTGCGGGCAAGGGTGGCTGCATGGCAGCGGCCGGTATAGTTGGAAGCCATACTATGCCAGCCATTGCCACAGGCTGGGTAGTGATAGAAGCCCCAGAGTCCATGGGGCCGTAGTGCCTGGGCCACCCGCAGCGTATCCTCCATCAGTGCACGGGCCGCCTGCTCAAAGCCAGTATAGGCCTTGTAGAGCTGCTCCTGAGGGTCCAGGTCAGGGAATACCTGCTGTGCCCAAGCCCAAGAGGCTGCCTGATAAGCTCGGCGGCGGCCCCAGTTCCCAGCCCAGAGTGGACACCACTCCTCCCAATCCAGCACTGCTGGGCCAGCAAAGCCAGGTCTCAGGCTGTGGTGGATCTGGTAGGCAGCCAGTGCCAGGTGGCGGTCAAGGGGCAAAGCCTGGGGGATGCCCCCATTGTGAGCTGTGCCCCTGGGTCCAAAGTAGGGATAGAGGCCGAGTTGGTTCTTGTAGAAAATGGTCATGTTCTGACCGTGGAAATGCTGTCCACGGTTGGCTATGATGCCCAGAGCGTTGAGTGGCAGGTGCACACCAAAGCGGGCCTTACAGTGTGCTGAGGGTACATTCCACAGCACAGAGAAGGGGCGTTCAGGGACCTGTGGTAGGGGCTGGCCACAACCCAGGCACAGGGCCACCCCCAGCACCAGGGCTGGGCCCAGTTGCGTGGTCATTCCCCAAGGATGGAAACCTGCAGGAGAGAGGGGGGTGTAAGCTTAGAGTCCGCAGCTATGGCCACACCTTCCACATGGCAGGGAAAGCCAGGAAAGCTCCCCCAGCTCCTCCCCATCCTTACAGGAGGAGCTGGGGAAAGCATGTTTCCCCAGGGGTCTCTTGGGCCTTTTAAAGCAGCCACACCGCAAGCTGGCTATGATGCCCTGGGCATCAAGTGGCAGGTGCACACCAAAGCGGGCTTTACAGTGAGCTGAGGGTACATTCCCTCCCATGTTCCGTCTTTGTCAATACACCACTGTGTCCTCCCACAACTGTCACAAGTCCCCTTCTTTCCTCTGCCCACCTTGTTCCCTCTTCCAAGAACAGTCAGCTCCCACCTCCTCACCTGCCTGGTTTAATTCCTACCTAGCACTCAGGTCTCTGCTGTGACATCACTGCCCTGGGAGGTCTCCTGGATCCCCAGGTGGAGTGAAGTCACTTGGGTTCCCAAAGCCTCTGTACCTCCCCTGTGCCACATGGATCCTGCTACTGTATGCCTGTTTGTCTAGTTACCCATTGCCTATGTCCTGTCCAGGGCTTGACACACAGGAGGCGCTCAGTGAATGGTAATGAGTGAATGGGGAAGAAAACAGCCACCCTGTCTCCTGAGCCAGGTGGGGGGTAAAGGCAAAGGACAGGCATCCTCCCATCAATGGCCTCAGGGCCAAGGTGGATCTGGGGACTTCTGCAGGGATAAGGGACCTGCAGAAGAGGTGAGAGGTGAGGGTAGGGGGATCAACAAATAAACTGTCACAGCCATACCCAAGAGAGCCTTTATTCAGCCACACTGACGGCTCTGAGCCAGAGCCACCTCCTGGCCCCACTGGTACCCAGGAAACATGCCCAGGTTAAAGCTGCCCCCCAGGGGCTAGGGGCTGAGGTATGGTCAGTGGGCTGAGGCTTGTAGACTGTCCGGGGCAGTCTATTGAACCAGAAAGACAGTTCCTTGCCCTGGATGGCCTCAGATGTCTTTTTCCATCCAGAATATGGGGCGCCCCCTCACATTTTGATATTGTGTCTCCAGCAGGCTTTTTGAAGGGGGCCCTGATGGAACTGGGGGTGAGATGGTCAGGCACTCAGGTAGGGGAGGGGGTGGTGGCAATGGAGGTCCCTTGGGACCCCTTGGGGCAGCTTGGGCAGTCAGGTTTGGGGCCTTCCAGGGTGGCTGGGGAGAGGGGGCTGTGGGGAAGGCATTAAGCAGGGTGGCAGGCAGCCGTCTGCTGGTGAAGACCAGGCCCTGCACAGGCTCACCCAGCCGGTAGCCCAGGTGGGTATAGAAGTGCACCTGGTCATGGGTGGTGAGATGCAGCTTGCGGAAGCCCCGGGCCCGAGCAAAGACCTCCAGGCCCTCCATGAGGCGGCGGCCAAAGCCACGGCCCCTCAGGGCCCGGGCCACCACCACTGTCTCCACTAAGAGGCTCTGGGGCTGGTTCAGCACCCGTGACAGGCGGGCATGGCCCACCACAACGGGTGCTGCTTCAGGTGTGGGGTGGGGGCTTAGCAGCATCAGGCAGAGGGGGAAGGCATCTGAGGACTGGCCCAGGGAGTGCAGGCGGGAGGCGCGGCTGCGGGGCCACTGATCATTGATGAGGTCAGCACAAGCATCCAGGAGCTCGGGTCGGTGGTGCACAGGCTCCAGGGTCAACTCAGCCAGGCTAGGAGCTGGGGTCTCCTCTGGCTGGTGTTCAGGATCCAGGGTAAGCTCAGTTGGACCAGGATTGAAGGTCATCTCTGGTTGGCATGTGGAATCCAGGGGCAGCTTTGGCTGGCACGCAGGATCCAGAGTCAGCTCAGCTGGGCTGGTACTCAGGATCAGCTCCATCCGGTGTGTAGGGTCTAGTGTAGAGTTCAGCTTGGCTGGGCCAGGGCTCAGAGTCAGCTCTTGCCTATGCACAGGATCCAGGTTCAGCTGAGTCAGGCTGGGAGCCAAGGTCACCTGCTGCTAGGTTGCAGGTGGCTCAGTGCCAGGCTGGAGGTTAAGACCCCAGTCTCCAGGCAGTGGCATCTCTTCAGACCACAGTGGCTCTCCTCCTGTAGACAACAGCCATGCTGGGCTGTGCCAGGAGGGAGGGTGGGGTTGGGGCAGGGAAGGGCTGACAGAGTGCAGGGGGGACCATGCATACTGGAACTGGGGAGTGGTGGGCTGCACTTTGTCCCACACTCACCTGATAGCACAGGTGACCTGGAAGAGACCCATCCCCTATAGAGCAGGGCAGATAGATCCAGGTGTCTACCCCACATTGGAGGGAGGCTGGGAGTGATGGATGAGCTGCTTAAGGCTGGGGCAGAACCTAGGAGTCCTGGCCCCAGCCTGCTCTGGCTACAAATTTGTCCTCCTCAGGACCTCCCCTCACAGGGGGTCTGTGACCACCAGGTCTATAAAACAGCCGACCCAATCTACTTGCTGGCCTTCTGTCTTCCAGTAGTCCTCCTAGTCCACCACTAGGGCATGGGATAGAAGATGCAAAGCAGACACTATACCCCCTGCTCAAACCTACCCAAGGTTCCCTCCATAGGAAAAACTGCCCGGGAGTCTTCCTGTCCCTTTCTTCTCCCTATGTTCCGAGTCTCCTCCAGCTCCCAGCCTTTTCAACTACCTGGGCTATGCCCACTGCCTTAGTGGATCCTGGGGCCCCACTCATGCACCCATCAGGCTGAGCTTTGGCCTGTCTTGACTGCCTTCCCCACCTGGAGCCCATGGCCCCCTTCCCAACTCTGCCCATCTCAGGACACTTTGGATATAGACCCAACTGTCCCCTCAGATGGGGCCCCAGCAGCACCAGCACTGGGCCTGGCCCACAGTCACACAGCAGTATTGCCTCTGCAGGCTTGGTTCCCCACTGGCTTGAGTTTCGCAGGCACCCTAGATAAGGACCACAGCTTCCTTCCTATATCCACAGGGTGTCCAACGGTCACCAGGTTGGGGGCCCAGACCTCCTGTGCCCAAACCCTACTGTTTTCCCATCTTAACCAAGGTCCTGCTGTCCGGCAGGTCTATGCTGGGGGTTTTCTAGTCGTGGGCGGGCAGCTGAGCCCCCTCCTTCTACTCACCTGCTCCAGAGGGGGCCTCCTGGCTCCCCTTACCTCTCCTGAGCTTGAGGCCAATTAAACACTGGTCAGTAACAGGCACCCCCCTCCCCTCACCTCCCACACCATTCACAGGGCTGTAAGCCCCTCACCTGCATCAGCCACCTCTGCAGCAGCCGCACCCTTTGGTCTGGAGGGAGGAAGCCCCAGGATCCGCCCCTAGGGCTGAGCCCGGGGCTTCCCCGCGGCCTTAACCCCTTCAGTGCCGACCCCACCCACTGTGGGCGGGGCTCCGGGGTCCTCAGAGAGTGGCTTCTCCGTCTCTCCCGGGCCTCGGTTTCCCCCTCCCTCCTAGTGGGTCACAGGCTGTGGAGCTTTTGGGAATGAGGACTTCGAGAGCTCGACTCTGTGGGCAGGTGTGGCTCGGCATGGTCTGGAAACGAACGACTGACGCGGGGAGGGCGTGCAGGGTGGCATGGCCACTTGGGGACCGCACGCGCGGGGTGGACCTACAGGCAGCAAATGGGAAGGGTGCGGTACTGACATGTTGATGCTGGCCTCCGGGATGTTCCGCGTCCTAGCTCCGCACAGCTGGGTATCTCACTCAGTCGCCACCTCGGACTCCTCGGTCCGACAACGTTGGCCCCCAGCGGTGCGGCGGATGTTCTGCAGCCGTCGCGTCCTGCGGCACGCCACGGCGTTCTAAGGCCTCCCGGCACCCGCGCGTCGCCGCTTAGAACCCGCCCCTGGTTTGCGCGTCACAACACCCGCCGGGCGCCGACTCAGTCTCTACCCTGGCTCCGCCCCTGCTGAGCCCCACCCCATCTCCATTTGAGTCCGCCTCCTCCCCACCCGGCCCCATACAGGCCCCTCCTCCTTCTCCTTGCGTCACAGCTTAGGTCCCGCCTCGATTTGGCTTCTTCCAGGCCCTGCCCCAGCCCAGCACGTCACCACTTCAGCCAGGCGCAGGCCCCGCCTCCAGCTGGCTCTGCCTCCGCCAGCCCCGCCCCAGGCTCTGACAAGTCTAGCTTCGGTTCCCGCCGGCCTCCTGCCCCAGGACAGCTTGGAAACGGTCCGATCAGGTGGGGCTTCCTCCTGAAATTTGGGCCCCACCCTGGGAAGCAGCCGCCCTTAGACTGACGTCAGATCTGGTGAGAGTGACAAGCCTTTCCTGTGCCCTTTGGATACCGGGGCCTGGACATTTTAGGCGCTCAATAAACAGCTAAGTAAATCATGACTGCTTTATTTGCTGGACTGGTGCCTCTCAGCAGATTCAGGGGTCGTGCAGGGCTGGTTACCACAAACTCAGTAGGAGTGCAAGGGCTGTACCCCCGGAGCTAGACAGCCTGGGTTTGAATCTCAACTTCTCCCTTTTCTTGCTGTGCAACCTTGGGCTACGTGCTTAGTCTCAATGTGAGTGACTCAGTTTCCTCATAGCCTCATTGTGAGGAATGAATAAGTCCACATAAAACGCTTAGCACGGGGATTGGCAAAGAGTAGGCACTCAGTGAATGTCAGCCTTTGTGATTGCTGCAGTTCAAAGACTGGCTCAGTGTCTCTGGAGGAATTGTCTATGACCTTGCCAAGTAGATGCATATGGACATGGAATGAATGGTGTCTGCTGTGGTTCTAACTCCTTATGCCACTATTCCAGTCTGTAAGTATGCATGTGTGTGCAGGGAATATGCCTGTGACAGTGGCTGAGTGTACTCTTTACTGTGACCATGACTTGTATGACCGTGCATGTATTTGAGGAAGCCCTGGCCAGACCCAGAGTGCATTAGGTTCTCAATATGTGCAACTCAGTGTGTGGCCAATCACCACATGCTCTTCTGCTCACACCACGGTCCCTGCCAGCCAGGGTAGCATCGACATTTGAACTCCACAGCCATCTGTGCCTGATCTTCAAGTGAGAGGGCACCCTGCAGGCTCAGGGGCCCACCACCAGGCGTGAGCTGGATGGAGAAACTGGCAGGGTTAAGGAGGAGGAGGGCTTTGGGGTGGCTGGTGCGGCGGACACAGCGGCCATGGCCGGAGCACAGGGCTTGACTGCAGAGAAGGGCCCCACTGGTCACGTTCAGGATGAAGGGCCCCAGTGTAGTGTCCATATACTCCTTGATGGCCTGACATGATTCCTAGGTGGGAAGGGAGGATAGCGTCAGGGACACCATGGCCATGTATGGACCCACCCAGGGCACTGAGGCACTCACCTGCTGGTCAGCCAGGACTTTGCAGGTAGAAAGGGTAAGTCAGGGTCTACCCAGTCAGCTTAATGGCCCCACCCCTCCCCCACCCCCACCCTCATGCCAGGCCTAAGCTCACCTTGGTTCTTGTATTTTCCCAGCTCACCCAGAGCACCACTCCAGCTGCCCCCTGGGCCGCACTCTCCCCCAGGCTGTGCTCCAGCTCATCCTGGGAAGGAGACAGCACAGCTCTGTGGGGCCTCCTTCCCACCATGTGGCAGACTGCTGGAACACCATTAGATGGGACAAATAATTCATAACCTTCACCTGGGGCTGCTCTGGCCATGGGGCCAGAGGCAAACTGCTTCCTCCTCTAGCCTATGAATTCCATGCAGACAGGGACTACATCATTCCAATAAATGTTGAATTGCCTGTGCCTGGCACAGAACTTGGCACCAAGTGCACACTCAATGGATGTGCCCATGCGCCAGGCATGGTGGCTCATACCTGTAATCCCAGCACTTTGGGAGGCTGAGGTGGGAGGATCACCTGAAGTCAGGAGTTCGAGACCAGCCTGGCCAACATGGTGAAACCCCATTTCTACTAAAAATACAAAAATTAGCCAGGCATGTTGATGGCATGCCTGTAATCCCAACTACTTGGGAGGCTGAGGCAGGAGAATCACTTGAATCCGGAAGGTGGAGGTTGCAGGAGCTGAGATCTTGCCCCTGCACTCCAGCCTGGGTGACAGAGCAAGACTCCGCCTCAAAAAAAAAAAAAAAAAGAATGAATGGATGAAAATGTCCCAAGGTTGGGGGCCGGGCGCGGTGGCTCACGCCTGTAATCCCAGCACTTTGGGAGGCCGAGGCGGATGGATCACGAGGTCAGGAGATTGAGACCATCCTGGCTAACACAGTGAAACCCTGACTCTACTAAAAAATACAAAAAGTTAGCTGGGTGTGGTGGCGGGCGCCTGTATCCCAGCTACTCGGAGGCTGAGGCAGGAGAATGGCATGAACCCGGGAGGCAGAGCTTGCAGTGAGCCAAGATCGTGCCACTGCACTCCAGCCTGGGTGACAGAGTGAGACTCTGTCTCAAAAAAAAAAAGAAGAAAATGTCCCAAGGCTAAAGTACCCCAAGGCTGGACCTAATATCTGACAAGGCAGGTTGACAAGGTGGGCAGGTTACAGAAGACTCACCAGGGGCAGAAAGTGGTTTGTCGTGTCATAGAAGATCTGGACATAGGGCAGCACCGGCAGATTGGGGTCACCAGCAGCCACAGCCACACGGAATGCCTCGGCCACACGGTGTTGCACATACATCTGTGACTTCCCTGTGCCCTCCAGCACTGCGGGCATGTAGATGCTGGGATAGAGGGCACGGCTCTGGCCCCACAGCCACCCTAGCTGGTCATTTTGGGCACGGATGCCTGATGGGCACTGGCCGGTGTAGTTGGGGCTTAGAAAGTCATAGTTGTAGCAGTCAGGGAAGCCATAGAAGCCCCAGAGGCCGCGAGGACGCAGTGCCCGCCCCAGCTGGAGGGTGCCTGCCATCCAGGCCCGTGCAGCTCCCTGGAACTGGTCCTGGGCTACTGCCTCCACCTGAGGAGCTGGCCAATCAGGGTGCTGCGCCTGTACCAGTGCCCGTGAGCGCTGCCGGTAAATGTCCTTGGTGTCCCAGTTGAAGGCCCAGCGTGGGCGCCATGCCTCCCAGTCGATGACTGCCAGCCCTGAGAAGTCAGGAGCAGGTATGGCAGCCAGGATGTCCTGGAATGTGCGGGCCAGGTGGGCAATCAGGCTGGCATTCTGGGGCAGACCACCAAACACAGGCTCCCCAGTGGGTGTGTAGTAGGGGTAGGTGCCCAGCTGGGAGCTATAGAAAATTGTCATGTCAGGGCCGCGGAAGGTCTGCCCTGGGTTGGCTACCACATCGAAGACACTGACATCCACGTCCACACCGTGCCTCTCCAGGCACCACTGGGTGTTTGCATTCCAGACGGTGGTGAAGGGCCGGTTGGGTAGCAAGGGGCCCCTAAAGCCTTGGGCCATATCGAGTAAGGTCAGGAAGAGGGCGCAGATGGGAAGCAGGTGGGCTGCCATGGCACGGGACTGGTCGAGGACAACCTGGCCAGGGGAGGCAGAGCTGAGAACAGGTTGCAAAGTCTCCGATTCCCCCACTGCTCAGGGCTGGGGGGCTGAGCCCTTGCGCATTAATCCACCGCTGCTCTGGTTTCTGTTAAACATTGACCTGCAGGGCTCCAGGAGGGCAGGGGAGACCCATGGAGGGGAGCATGGCCACTGGAGGGCACATCCGAGTTGCCTCTCAGACCGGGCCTCTGCCATCTCCCACAGGACTTGCTCTAGCCTAAGCTCGCCCACCCCTGCTTCCCCATGAGCCACTGAGGCCATGAGATATGTTCTGGGAAGAGTGGCTGACAGCCAGGCCCTCAGCCCCCAGGCTGACCCGACCAAGGGGAGGAGGCCTTCCTGTCTCTTCCACCAGAAATCCTGGCAGCCACTGGAGGAAGATCCAATGGCCTCAGTGACCAAGGACAGGTCAACCCAGCCCTCCTGTACACCCGCCAGTCTGCCCGCTCGTCCCTGCTGACCTTGGGGCTGAAGGGCCTTATCCTCCAAATTTCCTGACCCCAGGATGGGGGCCTAAGCAGGGCCTGGCCAGATTCCACCCCAGCTGCACCAGAGACTCCTGGAGGAAGGAGCCGCTGCTGGAAATTCTGAGCTTTTGTAGGGGGTCACCCCACCCAGGCCAGGGGCGGGCCAAGGGGCGGGCCTTGGATTAGGAGGCCAGGCCAGCCAGGCATCAGGGCTACCTCTGAATCCCTGGCAAAGGGATCTTGGTTGGGGGTGGGGCTGGGCCAACAGTGGCCCCTCCCACGCTGTCAGCACTAGGGCAGGGCTTTGTGGCCTTACCTAGGCTGGAGGAGGTGGGCAGGGGCAGACCCTGCTGGGCAGGCCTGTTTGTGACACTGGAGACCGGGTTCCTTCGTGTCTTGTGCTCAGGGAGTGTTCTTTGTCCACGTGGCTGCATCTGACATTGATGGGCCCTAGGCACTTTACTTTCGTGGATCCTTTCCTCCTTAAAAAAAATATTTTAAAATATGGCCAGGCATGCCGGGTGCGGAGGCTCACGCCTATAATCCTAGCACTTTGGGAAGCCGAGGTGGCAGATCACGAGGTCAGGAGATCGAGACCATCCCGGCTAACATGGTGAAACCCCTTCTCTACTAAAAATACAAAAAATTAGCCGGGCGTGGTGGCAGGTGCCTGTAATCCCAGCTACTCGGGAGGCTGAGGCAGGACAATCCCTTGAACCCGGGAAGCAGAGGTTGCAGTGAGCCAAGACTGCTCCACTGTGCTACTATACTCCAGCCTGGGTGACAGAGAGCGACTCCATCTCAAAAAAAAAAAAAAAAAAAAAAAAAAAAAATATATATATATATATATATATATGGCTATAGTCTTAGCACTTTGGGAGGCTGAGGTGGGAGAATTGCTTGAGCCCAGGAGTTCGAGACCAGCCTAGGCAATGTAGCAAGACCCCATCTCTACAAAAAAATTAAAAATTAGCTGGGCATGGTGGTATGTACCTGTAGTCCCAGCTACTTGGGACACTGAGGCAGGAGGAGTGCTTGAGCCCAGGAGGTCATGTCTGGGTTACACTATTATATATTAATTATTAATATATTTATATTTATATTCTTCTTCTGATTAAAAAAACATTTTGTGGGCCCCTGAAAGTACTGTGGTCCTAGGCCTTGGGTCTATTGTGCTTAGTGGATAAGTCATCCCTGTTGTAGGGACCTGTTTCTGAAAGGCACTGTGTTCATGAAGTCAGGGCTGTGTCATCACCCTTTGTATATGTGCTGGGTTAGTGACTGTGTCTTTGTGAAGCCCCATTTAGTGACCATCTGAGCCTCTGCACAAATTCCAGTGGCAAGTAGGTGTGAGTGTGGAACCCAGTGCCTGGGACTGGGTGTGTGTGAGCCCTGCTGTCTTGTGAGCATGAGATCCTGTGTTTGTGTGACCATGCATATGAGCTGTCAGTGAGCACATGCTTGTTCATTCATTTGTGGTTTCACTTGTTCGATACGTGAAAGGAAAATATCTTGGGCCCCTTCAAGCTGGGAACCGCTCAGGACAAATCTGCCTCCCATTCTATTCAAGTCATCCTTTTGCTTACAGACATAGATGCATATTATGATTGCCTCCATTGCCTCTTTTGGAAAGACTACCAGAAACTCAAAAGAATGCAACCATCTGTCTGTCACCTGCCTGTGACCTGGAAGCCCCCAGTGGGGGGCCGTGCTTTGAGCTGTCTCCACCTCTCTGGACAGAGCTTATGTACTTCTGTTTTATTTTTATTTTTATTTTTTGAGACGGAGTCTCGCTCTGTCGCCCAGGCTGGAGTGCAGTGGCGTGATCTCAGCTCACTGCAAGCTCTGCCCCCTGGGTTCATGCCATTCTCCTGCCTCAGCCTCCCGAGTAGCTGGGACTACAGGCGCCCGCCACCACGCCTGGCTAATTTTTTGTATTTTTAGTAGAGACGGGGTTTCACCGTGTTAGCCAGGATGGTCTCGATCTCCTGACCTTGTGATCTGCCTGCCTCAGCTTCCCAAAGTGCTGGGATTACAGGTGTGAGCCACCGCGCCTGGCCTAATTTTTTTTTAGACGAAGTCTCACTCTGTCGCCCAGGCTGGAGTGCAATGGCATGATCTCGGCTCACTGCAACCTCTGGCTCCCGGGTTCAAGCGATTCTCCTGCCTCAGCCTCCAGAGTAGCTGGGACTACAGGCGCGTGCCACCACACCCAGCTAATTTTTATATGTTTAGTAGAGACAGGGTTTCACCATATTGGCCAGGCTGGTCTTGAACTCCTGACCTTGTGATCTGCCCACCTTGGCCTCCCAAAGTGCTGGGATTACAGGCTTGAGCCACCACGCTTGGCTAATGTACTTCTTACGTATTGATAGATGTCTCATATCTCCCTAAAATGTATAAAACCAAGCTGTGCCCGGAACACCTTGGGCACATGTCATCAGGACTTCCTGAGGCTGTGTCTCGGATGCATCTTCAACCTCAGCAAAATAAACTTTTTAAATTAACTGAGAGCTGTCTCAGATTTTCTGGGTTCACATTTGGTAACTATGGATGGATTCTGTGTGGAGATGTCCTTGACTTTTGACTAATTGCCTATGTGTGCTTGGTACCAGCAGGAGCTAACTTTATGGCTCAAACCAATAGGACAATTTGCTGAGGTCTGGGAGCGCCCCCTCCAGAGAATCCTTGATTTCTCAATTGGTTGAGATCTAAAGTTTATTTTGCTGTACAACTCTTTTTTTTTTTTTTTTTTTTGGAGTTTTACTTGCTCCCAAAAGGAAAGCAAGTTTTTCTGCTTCCATGACGATGGAAGGCAGGTAACTCCTTTATGGAGTTTGAGCTCGCTTCCAACAGGGAAAATTAGTTTTTTTTTCCTGCTTCTGGGATGGTAGGGAGCAGTCTACAGCCTGAGACCCATCACTAGGTAAGAAACTGGCTTGGGATTCTGCCTTGCAATTTCCTTTAAATGACTAAAGTTAGCATTTAACAACCAGCTGGCGTTAACTTCTGCTTACACTTACAGCGCTCAGAAATCATATACTTTGTGTGATCATTGTTACTTTAGCAGCATTTTGTTCTAGCTGAAATATGGTAATAAGATTAAAAAATTTTTTTTTGGCTGGGAGCGGTGGCTCACGCCCGTAATCCCAACACTTTGGGAGGCCGAGGTGGGCGGGTCACCTGAGGTCGGGAGTTTGAGACCAGCTTGGCCAACATGGTGAAACCTATCTCTACTAAAAATACAAAAATTAGCCCGGCGTGGTGGTGGGTGCCTGTAATCCCAGCTACTCAGGAGGCTGAGGCAGGAGAATTGCTTCAACCTGGGAGGTGGGGGTTGCAGTGAGCCGAGATCATGCTACTGTTACTCCAGCCTCAGTGACAGAGCAAGACTCCATCTCAAAAACAACAACAACAACAACAAAAACACAAAAATTATCCAGGCATGGTGGCCCACACCTATAATCCCAGCTATTCAGGAGGCTGAGGCAGGAGAATCACTTAAACTTGGAAGGCGGAGGTTGCAGTGAGCTGAGATTGCGCCACTGCCCTCTAGCCTGGGTGACAGAGCAAGACTCTGCTAAAAAAAAAAAAAAATAAGCCAGGTGCAGTGGCTCACACCTATAATCCTAGCACTTTGGGAGACTGAGGCGGGAGGATCATTTGAGGTCAGGAGTTCGAAACCAACCTGGCCAACATGGCGAAACCCTGTTTCTACTAAAAATACAAAAATTAGCCAGGCTTAGTGGTGTGTGCCTGTAATCCCAGCTACTTGGGAGGCTGAGGCAGGAGAATCGCTTGACCTGGGAGGCAGAGGTTGCAGTGAGCTGAGATCATGCCACTGCACTCCAGCCTGGGTGACAGCAAGACTCAGTCTCAAGAAAAAAATAAAAAATAAAAAATAAACCAAAATAGGGCCGGACGCAGTGGCTCACGCCTGTAATCCCAGCACTTTGGGAGGCCGAGGTGGGCGGATCACAAGGTCAGGAGATCAAGACCATCCTGGCTAACATGGTGATACCCTGTCTCTACTAAAAATACAAAAAATTAAGCTGGGCGTGGTGGTGGGCGCCTGTAGTCCCAGCTACTCAGGAGGCTGAGGCAGGAGAATGGCGTGAACCTGGGAGGCGGAGCTTGCAGTGAGCGGAGATCGTGCCACTGCACTCCAGCCTGGGCGACAGAGCAAGACTCCATCTGAAAAAAAAAAAAAAAAAAAAAAAACCCAAAATAAATAAAAAGGAGGGATGTTCAGAACAAATTGGAAAGTCCAACCATGTCATGAACAGTCAGTGTAAGTCACAAAAAACCCAAAAACTTTTTTTTTTTTGAGACAGAGTCTCGCTCTATCACCCAGGCTGGAGTGCAGTGGCGCAATCTTGGCTCACTGCAAGCTCTGCCTCCCGGGTTCACGCCATTCTCCTGCCTCAGCCTTCTGAGTAGCTGGGACTACAGGGGCCCGCCATCATGCCTGGCTAATTTTTTTGTGTTTTTAGTAGAGACGGGGTTTCACCATGTTAGCCAGGATGGTCTTGATCTCCTGACCTCGTGATCCACCTGCCTCGGCCTCCAGAAGTGCTGAGATTACAGGTGTGAGCCACCGTGCCCGGCCAAAAACCCAAAAACTTTTATATAATCAAGTTGTCGTATACTTTTTTCTTCAGGGTAGAGTCTTGCTTTGTTGCCCAGGCTAAAGTGCAGTGGTGCAATCTTGGCTCACTGCAACCTCTGCCTCCTGGGTTCAAGTGATTCTCCTGCCTCAGCCTCCCCAGTAGCTGGGTTTACAGGCATGTGCCACCACACCTGGCTAATTTTTGTATTTTTGGTAGACATGGGGTTTCAGCATATTGGCTTGGCTGGTCTCAAACTCCTCGCCTCAGGTGATCCGCCTGCCTTGGCCTCCCAAAATGCTAGGATTACAGGCGTGAGCCACCATGTCAGGCCAAGTTGTCATATTATATATTATTATTATCTTTTTTTGAGATGGATTCTCGCTCTGTCACCCAGGCTGGAGTGCAGTGGCGCGATCTCAGCTCACTGCAAGCTCCACCTCCCAGGTTCATGCCATTATCCTGCCTCAGCCTCCTGAGTAGCTAGGACTACAGGCGCCCACCACCACGCCCGGCTAATTTTTTGTATTTTTAGTAGAGACAGGGTTTCACCGTGGTCTCGATCTCCTGACCTCGTGATCTGCCCACCTTGGCCTCCCAAAGTGCTGGGATTACAGGCATGAGCCACCGTGCCTGGCCTTTTTTTTTTAGACAAAGTCTCACTCTGTCGCCCAGGCTGGAGTGCAATGGCAGGATCTCGGCTCACTGCAACCTCTGGCTCCTGGGTTCAAGCGATTCTCCTCCCCTAGCCTCCCGAGTAGCTGGGATTACAGGTGCACACCATTACACCTGGCTAATTTTTGTATTTTTAGTAGAGACAGGGTTTCAGCATGTTGGTCAGGATGGTCTTGAACTCCTGACCTCGTGATCTGCCTGCCTCGGCCTCCCAAAATGCTGGGATTACAGGCGTGAGCCACTGTGCCTGGCCAACAGCTTTTAACAATTTAGTACAGTCCTATGAACAAAATTTGGAGCATATTTGTTTCTCTACCTGATTTCTCCAGAATTTGGAAACTATTTGTGAGTATTCTTAACTTATGGCAATACAGTTATTTGCATAAGTACCATAAGAATCTGTTTTTGCCTGGCATGGTGGCTCACTCCTGTAATCCCAGCACTTTGGGAGGCCAAGGTGGGCAAATCACCTGAGGTTGCGAGTTCGAGACCAGCCTGGCCAACATGGCAAAACCCCATCTCTACTAAAAACACAAAAATTAGCTGGGCATGGTGGCACATGCCTGTAATCCCAGCTACTCCGGAGGCTAAGGCAGTAGAATCGCTTGAACCTGGGAAGCAGAGGTGGCAGTGAGCTGAGATTGCACCATTGCACTCCAGCCTGGGCAACAGAGCCAGACTCCACCAAAAAAAAAAAAAAAAAAAAAAAGAATCTGTTTTCATTTGTAACAGGACACAATTGGAGGAATTGGTTATTTGACCAAGACTTTGACAGGAATGGTGTGCTTTTGTTTAAGGAATCAAACTTAACTTATGGAGCCAATAAAGGCCTTGGGAAAACTGGCCTCACATTTTGTGTACACAGTCCCTGTACAGGATTTCTTACCTGTGGTAAGTAAAGAATGTCACTTTCTGGGGCCAGGAGTGGTGGCTCACGCCTGTAATCCCAGCACTTTGGGAGGCCAAGGCGGGAGGATCACCTGAGGTCAGGAACTCAAGACTAGCCTGATCAAAAAAAAAAAGGATGTCACTTTCTGACAGGCACAGAGGCCCCAGGTTTATCTGTTTATCTTGGAACTTGAAAGGAGAGGAAATTCCATCCAACTCATGGGTATTTGATGGCACAATTCCATGGCTGGGCAGGGCTTTAAAAAGTCTTACCTGAGATTCCTCTTATGGGACAAAATAAATTATTCTTGCTGCACTGTATACAAATATTTAGGCCAGGTATAATAAGCAAACAAGTCATACCATGATTTGTCTTTAGTAAAATGGGAAATTGGAGAGAGAATAAAATTATGTTTCAAAACCAATGTTCACCTGTTGTTAGATTCTTGTCTTAACTGTTTTTTTGTTTGCTTCCAATTTTTATGATTTTCTACAGTTTGGACTGAATTTTTCTTGGCTACAAGTCTTCAAATTAAGTTTTCAATTTTTTTCCTTCTTTTTTTTCATTTTCCTAATTTGGAGTCACTGAAAACTAAGCTGTGTGTTTTTTTTTTTTTTTGAGACAGAGTCTCGCTCTGTCACTCAGGCTGGAGTGCAGTGGCAGGATCTCAGCTCACTGCAACCTCCGCCTCTCAGTTTCACGCCATTCTCCTGCCTCAGCCTCCTGAGTAGCTGGGACTACAGGCAACCACCACCACGCCCAGCTATTTTTTTTTTTGTATTTTTAATAGAGATGGGGTTTCACCGTGTTAGCCAGAATGGTCTCGATCTCCTGACCTCCTGATCTGCCCGCCTCGGCCTCCCAAAGTGCTGGGATTACAGGAGTGAGCCACTGCAATCGGCCACTGTGGTTTCTTTTCTTTCTTTTTTTTTTTTTGAGATGGAGTCTCGCTCTGTCACCCAGGCTGGAGTGTAGTGGCGCGATCTCAGCTCACTGCAACTTATGCCTCCCAGGTTCAAGCAATTCTCCTGCCTCAGCCTCCCGAGTAGCTGGGACTACAGGCGCTTGCTACCATGCCTGGCTAATTTTTGTATTTTTAGTAGAGACAGGGTTTCACCATATTGACCAGGCTGGTCTCGAACTCCTGACCTTGTGATCCGGCCGCCTCGGCCTCTCAAAGTGCTGGGATTACAGGCGTGAGTCACTGCGCCCGGCCCTAGCTGTGGTTTCTTAAAAGGGTGTCAACTAAAGTCAGTCAACTTACACTTCAGAAGAAAGTAACAGTAACCTGTTTACATACATAAGCCACTTTCATACCTGCCTACCAATGTATGGACTTCAGAGTAATGTGGCCTATATTTTCCCAGGATTTTTTTTTTTTTTTTTTTTTTTTTTTTTTTTTTTTTTTTTTTTTTGAGATGGAGTTTCACTCTTGTTGCCCAGGCTGGAGTGCAATGGCGCAATGTCAGGTTGCTGCAACCTCCGCCTCCTGGGTTCAAGTGATTCTCCTGTCTCAGCCTCCTGAGTAGCTGGGATTACAGGCATGAGCCACCATGCCTGGCTAGTTTTTTGTATTTTTAGTAGAGACAGAGTTTCTCCATGTTGGTCAGGCTGTTCTCGAACTCCCAACCGCAGGTGATCCACCCGCCTCAGCCTCCCAAATTGTTGGGATTACAGGCATGAGCCACCCCGCTAGGGCTGGGATTGTTCTTTTGCTGTTTTTTTTTTTCTTCCTTCCTTCTCCCTATTTTCTCTTCACACTGCATGAGACTTTACAACCTGCTAAAAATGAGCTTTGTGGACCTACTTATCTAGCAATGAGAGATCAGATGAAACCTGAGACCAGATACTCATTTTCTTGCAAAATGCTTTCTCCAAAAGATTTTGAAAAAGAAAATGGGGTAAATGTGAAAGGAAAGTATCTTGGGCCTCTTCAAGCTGGGAACTGCTCAGGACAAATCTGCCTCCCATTCTATTCAAGTCATCCTTTTGCTCACAGAGATAGATGCATATTCTGATTGCCTCCTTTGGAAAGACTTACCAAAAACTCAAAAGAATGCAACCATCTGTCTCTCACCTATCTGTGACCTGGAAGCCCCCAGTGCTTTGAGCCTGGGAGCCTTGATTTGAGCAGTCTCCACCTTTCTTTCTGGAACTAATGTGCTTCTTACATATTGATTAATGTCTCATGTCTCCCTAAAATCTATAAAACCAAGCTGTGCCCCAACCGCCCTGGGCACATGTCCTCAGGACTTCCTGAGGCTGTGTCACCAGCAAGTCCTCAACCTCGGCAAAATAAACTTTCTAAGTTAACTGAGACCTTTGTCAGATTTTCTGGGTTCACAGCTGATTCAGAAGCTGGTTATTGACACCTGGTAGGTGCTTGGGCCCAGCCTTGCCTGCCAGAGTTGGTTGAAGGAAACACCACGTCCCTGCCCAAGTGAAAGTGCTACCTGGATCTGAGTCAAGTCTGAGACTGAGCCACTGTAGCCAGGCCACCCCTGGCATGGTGGCCACTGAAGCAATGAATCTCACAGTTAACTACCATCTGGGTTGGGTCCTACAGGCTGCCTGGGATAGAAAAGCTGGCAGGGCTGAGGGAAAGAAGGGCCCAGGATGCTGGGGACAGCATGAGACTTGTACACAAGATCAAGCCCCAGAAGTGGTGGCTGCTGATCCAGTTCAGGAAACAGGGTCCCAGAGTGATGACCATGTAGGCCCAGAGAGCCTGGCACAACTCTTGAGGGCTGAGGGAACAGAACATCAAGGCAACCCCTGGCCCCCCTCCTCAAGGATTCATGCCACCTCCTGGTGCCCCCAGAAACCTAGTGCTGCAGTTGGCCCAATCCAGGCAACCACCAGGCCAGCATTCTCCAGCTGGCCTCAGTCCAAGGGAGAAGCTCTAATGGTGGAACCATAGGAAGAAGCTGAGGGTGCCTGAAATCCTCCTCCACCCCAGGGCCCTGCCCACAGGCCTGCTCCTACTGGGCTGGTCCAGTAGGATTGGTTCAAGTGGTGTGTGTGCACACATATGTCTGGGGTCCATCAGCTTGATGGTCCAGTCCCGCCTGCTGTCTCCGGTTGTTCAACACTTCAGACCTCTGAGCCGCATCACTCCCCATTACCTTATTCCTACCTACTCCCCGCTTTCCCCACAGGACAGTGCTGGCTCTCCCTGAGTTGCACTTTCCCTAGGACCATCTTTTAGATCCTCCGGGGGAAGAAATGTGAGGTTCATAAAGGTTTATATGGAGGGGGTCACAGCTCGATGGGTACTGGTCACAGCTATGCAGGAGAGGTCACAGTTGCGGAGGAGTCAGTTATTTGGAGACGGTAACAGCTGTATGGGGTCACACATGGGAGGGGTTACAGGTATGTAGGGGTCATAGCTAGGTGGGAAAGGTCACAGTGGTGTGGTCTGGATCACCTCTGTGTGTTGGGTGTGGGTGGGGTAGCTCAGAGGTATGCATGGGTCACATCTGTGTGGGGGAGGTCACAGGTGCAGGAAGTCACAGGTATGGGGGACAGGCCACAGCTCCTTTCTCCTTTCCTGCTGTCCTTTTGCTAAGTGCCATCATCTTATTGTGGCAACTTTTTTTTTGAGACAGAGTCTTGCTCTGTCACCCAGGCTGGAGTTCAGTGGCCCATTCTCCGCTCACTGCAACCTCCTGGGGTCAAGTGATTCTTGTGTTTCAGCTGCCCAAGCAGCTAGGACTACAGGTGTGCACCAACAAACCCAGCTAATTTTTTTTTTTTTTTTTTTTTTTGAGACAGAGTCTCACTCTGTCACCCAGGCTGGAGTGCAGTGGTGTGATCTTGGCTCACTGCAACCTCCACCTCCCGGGTTCAAGCGAGTCTCCTGCCTCAGCCTTCTGAGTAGCTGGGATTACAAGCAGGCACCACCATACCCGGCTAATTTTTTATTTTCAGTAGAGATGGAGTTCACCACGTTGGTCAGGCTGGTCTCTAATTCCTGACCTTGTGATCTGTCCGCCTCGGCCTCCCAAAGTGCTGGGATTAGAGGCGTGAGCCACCAGGCCCGGATGCCCAGCTAATTTTTGTATTTTTAGTAGAGACAGGGTTTCAGCATGTTGGCCAGGCTGGTCTCAAACTCCTGGCCTCAAGTGATCCACCTGCCTCGGCCTCCCAAAGTGCTGGGATTACAGGGGTGAGCCACCGCACCCAGCCCATCATTTTATTGACCAACACCTGAATCTTCTCTCCAGCCTGGCCTCCCCCGACCATGGCCATGAGCACCTGGGACCCCTCCACTTCTATGTGCACCTCCTGCTTCACTGTGTGAATTTACCACGTCACCTTTCCAGTGTTACCACCTCACTCTCTCCTCTCCATTCTCTACCCATCACCGGCGAAAGAGGTGAGGGAAGGATATCTTTACAGCCTGGGTTGGCACTGGCTTGGCCGGGCTTGTTTCTCCCATCTGGCATCTCGGTCTTTGCATCTAGTGTGCATCTACCTCTATTTTGTCACTCCCACAAGGACGGGGGTCTTTGTTGGTGTGGTTCATAGATGCATCACGGATGCATCCCCAGCACCTAGCCCAGCACAGGCACACTGTGTGCTCAGCGTTTACTGAATAAGTCAGTATTAGGTGAAGTCAGGCCTGGTGCTGCTCTAGGGCTGCCCCTCCTGCCTCTGCCCACAGCAGCCACTAAGCCACACCCCAGCCCTGAAGTGTTCACCTTCACCACCTCTAACTTCCTCCAGCCTCTGCCCAGGATTTGTTCCTGAGCATCGAGCTGCCGCCCTCACCTTTCAGAACCCAATGTGGGAAGCATCTCCAAGGGCACCACCCCTGCTCCCCTGCTGCTGGCTGCCCTCACCACTCAACGGCTTCTTGAGTCTGTTTCCCCAGAGCCAGAGCCTCCTGAAGCAGGGCTGCGTGGTGAGTCATCACGGACATGGGCGGGACCCCAGGTGTGGGGTTGCTGGCTGAGGGGAGAGGCAGAATGCACTCCCGTCAGAGGCAGGGCTAGTGAAGCAGCTCAGAGCTGGTCTGACAACTCCAGCTGCTCCTTCTTTCCTCAGGGACAGCCAGAGACTAGCCATACTCTCCCACAGCCAGGACGGAGCAGACCTTAGAAGATGTTCCTGCTCCCAGGCCCAAGATGCCACCTCCCAGCCCCATCAGGCATCTCTAGAATGGGACAGGGACTGAACCTCACGATTCAGATCCCAATCCCCTGCCCACCTCCCACCACCAGATCCGAGGGAGGGCTGTGACCCTGATGAGAGGTGTATGTGGCTGGTGTCCACTGCCCTTGGGAGCAGGGAAAGGAGGAGACACCCTTGCCTGTGGGAACAGCAGGGAAGATCAAACGTTTCTCCCTTGGGTTGGCAAGGAGGCTGGCACTGGTCCAGCTGGGAGGACAGGGGCAAGTGGCAGAAACACAATGAGCCCTGTCCCTCACACAAGGCGGGGCCTGACTCCCTTGCAACCAATACGGAGAAAGCAACGTCCTTGGTGTTGGGATGGAATGTGGGTCCCTCCACTCCCACTGGGGTGGCTCCTGCCCCAGCAGAACAGCTCCAGAGTGGGCAGCTCTGGGCCCCCAAGTCTTGGTGAATACATCTTACACGAGAAGTCCCCAGCAGAGGGTTTCATAGAGACAGAGCTGAGCTCAAACCCCATGGGAAATTCTGGAATCTCGCATACACTTTAGCCCAGGTACAAAATCCAAGCAGAGAAGCAATTGTTTTATGTTTAATTTACAAAAGAGACCCCAAAATAATAATAATAAACTATCCAGGGCAAGGGAGTAGGGTCAGGTCCTCCCCAGCCCAGCTGTACCCTCCTTCCCCTCTGGCAAGGAGAGAAGGGGCCTCCCAGGGGACTTCCCCTCCCCCTTAGAACAGGGGGGTGCGAGCTGGTATGGATGCCCTCCTGGGCTTCCTGGGGGCTCTGCCCACTCCAGACTCCAGTTTGTCCACCCCCTGCAGGGTCCTACATGCCTAAGAGAGCCCTTGTGGTAGAGGCCAGCTTGCTAGGCAGCTAGGCAGGAGACCCCTACAAGGTCCAGGTAAAGGCCAGGGCTGCCAGAGCCAGCAGACTGGTGAGGTGGGACCCAGCCCAGGCCTCGCTGGCACCTCCAGCTGCCTGCCTATGGTCCCACTGGCATTGCTCACCACTCCAGCCCAAGTAGCACTGGCAGCGGAAGTGTGTCTGCAGGTGGTCAAGGTCGGCCCAACTGAGCTCCCCCACAGGTCGCAGCTGGGGTTCACCAGGTGCATGGCCAGGCACTAGGCGGAAACTGTTGGTGCTGAGATGCAGGAAGGTACTGGCACTGGGGTTGCGGCGCACACAGCGCCCATGGCCATGGCACTGGGCCCGGCTGCAATATTGGGTGGCCCAGGACACATTGACCACGTAGGGGACCAGCAGCCGTGTCAGATAATCTTTGAGGTACTGGCAGGTCTCCTGGAGGCAGAAGACAAGGACCACAGGTCAGGGTCAGCTGCCTCAGCCCACAGGCCCAGATGGAAACTGTGTCCACACTGTGATGACTATACCTTATTTTAACTGCACACATTTATACATTCAATCTGCACCTGAGCCACACAGTCCCTGCTCCTGCTGAGAAGTGGGTGGGGGTACAGACCGGAACCCAGTTGGGCAGATGGGGAAGGGCGGAACTCAACAGCTGTTCAGGACAGCATTTCCTCTTTCCTGAGAGCAGGGCGGGGGTGACCTCCTCCTGTTGCCACCAGGGATGCCTCGGGTGGGAGACAGACAAGGGGACCAGACTAGGATTGCCCACCTGAGGTTGGTAGCCAAAGGCCCTAACTCTCTGTCTGTCCCATAGACTGAGCTCTGGCAGGCTGGGTCTCGCTTACCGTGCTTGTGGTGTACCCCGCGTCGCCCCAGAGGATGACACCAGCTGCGCCCAGGGCCGCACTCTCGCCAATGGTAGAGATGAGGTCCATCTATGCAGGAAAAGGGATGGTCACTGGGGAAGACTGAGACCACAGGGTGACAGGAACAGACAAGGAGGGCAGGCCCCAGCCTGTTTCAACCTGCTGAACTCCCAGCTCAACTCCCCTTTCACCTCCAGGCAGAGGCTCATTTGTTTTGCTTCCTTTTTAAACATTTAAGTCCATTTCCACCCCACTTTTGGGGCTCAGTTTCCCAAGCCAAGGGCACACTTGAGCCTAGGTGCAGCTATCAGGATGGATTCCAAAGTTAGAAGGCCTGGGCCCCAGTCCCAGCTCAGCTCTGGATTTGCTGGGAAGCTTTGGGCAAACTTCTCAGCATCGCTGTGCCTCAATTGTTCTCATCTGAAAAACGGGGATAATGATGTCACCCTTTCAGGTTATAGACAGAATGATTTGAGGGGATGTGGAGCAGCCAATAAACTACAGGTATAGTCCTATAGTGGCCCCTGATAACCCAAATGTGCAGTGGATCCTCAAGGAAGGAGTAAAAAGGCAGGGCCCTGGAGACACATACCTCACTAAGCCCCGTGAGCCTGCGGCTATAGGTGGGCCGTGTGAAGACGTAGACTGGGAGTGCATGGTTGGCATGGTGGGTGCGAGCCACACGAAGGGCCTCCTGAACACGGAAGCTCACAAAGTTGCGGCCATGGCGGGAGGAAGCGAGTGTCTCGTCCAGGTAGACAGACGGGAAGAGGGCCGTGCTCTCAGCCCATAGCCAGGCCAGCTGGTCATTGCGGGCCACCTCAACATCAGGGCAGCGGCCTGTGTAGCTCTCCCAGTTCTGCACATAATCATGATTGTAGCAGTCAGGAAAGAGGTAGAAGCCCCAGAGGTGCCGGGGCCGCACTGCCTTGACATAACGCAGTGTCTCCAGCATGAACTGCTGTGCTGCGAACTCAAACTCATATTGTGCCTGTTTGACTATGCGGTCTGGAGGCCAGTCAGGGTGACGACTGGCCACTAGCTGGCGTGATAACCGGCGATACACATCTTTGTCCTGCCAGTTGCGCACCCACACAGGTCGCCAGTCCTCCCAGTCGATGACCGCCAGCCCCGCAGACTCCTGTGTCCGAATGTAGTGCTCCACACGTTTCTGCAGCATCTTCCGGTGTGCCCAAAGGCTGACATTCTGTGGCACACCACCATGCACAGACCTTCCGGCAGAATCGAAGCGTGGATACAGGCCTAGACGGTCGCGGTAGAAGATGGTAATATTCTGGTTCACAAAACCCTCATTAGGTGAGGCCTGCACATCAAAGGCATTCAGGTCCAGTGGCACCTTGAGGCGTGGGCCACAGTCCTGTGTGGGCACGTCCCACGCTACCACAAAGGGCCGGCCAGTGAAGATGGGTGGTGCTGTGGGCTTGAGCTCCATGGCCCATGCCACCGCCAGCACCAGGGCCAGTGTAACAGTGGGGCCTGGGCCTGCCCGCATGCTGGGGGCTGCAGGAGGTGTCACCTGCCTGGCACCAGCTCAGGAACTGGAAGAAGGGTTGGGGAGAACAAGTCAGTCTAGGGAATACTGGAAGTGCCCACCTCAAGCCCATCTATGCTCCCAAACCCCATGCTGTGTGGGGGCACTGTGCTCATGGCTGTAATAGGTTTGAGAGACCACAGGCCACTGCAGGGCAGACAAGGCACCCTGGGAACTCACTGCCAGAAGCACAGGGCTCTTTTCTGGAGCAGGTAGCCTGTGGCTCGGCACAAATCTCTATTAGGTCTGTGACCCTTCTAAGAACTAGATAATTTGGGCTCACCAGAGTCACATATATGCCTGCATACCATCCAGTACATGGTTTCAGAGAACCCTGAACCCCTGATGCCCACCCTGTACACCGTGAAGAACCCTTGATCCAGAGAAACGACAGCATTTGGGTAAAGCAGGGAACAGCTCGTCCAGAGGCTAGGAAGCTGGAAGGAACGCTGCCGGGAGGCTTCTATCCGTGTAACACTCGCCCGGCAGAAGAGTGAGGCTGTCCGGACTTTCTCTCGAGCGCTGACACTCTCCCGGCTTGGAGGAGGCCCCGTGGGGACAAAGGGGCAGCGGACCTCCCACGGCGGCGCCGGCCGACCGGCCCTTCCCTCCACCGCCACCGAGAATGCGCGCGCTCGCCTCCCCCGCCCGGCCGCTCAGGGCTAGAGCGCGCTCCGCCGGGTCTTTGTGCGGGACCCCGCCCCCGCCCCACACGTGGGGCCTGCGCCCGGTCGGGTGGGGGTGGGGTTTCTGGGACGCCTCTCCGCGAGCACCCCCGGGGATTCAGACCCCAGCCCAAGGGGAAGAGAGCCGCCAGGTTTGCACCGCCCGCCCTCACCTCGCGCGGGGCGCCACCGGGACCGGCGCCAGGGCCACCGCCATCCCGGGCCCAGCCCAGCCCGCTCCGGCCGTTCGCCCAGGCGCGGCCCGGCTCAGCGCCTCTGCTGGCTCCGCCCCCAGGCACGCTGGCCCTTTAAGACTCCAGTGCGGAGGTGGGCCCGGGATTGGACTTGCGAACGGGGCGGGAAGGTGTGGTCCACCTTTCTCGGTGCCGGTGCCTCGTTTCGGGCTCGAAGAGCCCCAGGTCCTCTGCAGAGGGACGTGGCCGCCCATTTGGGACCCTAATGCCCCTCTGAGCCGGGCTTTCTGTGGGAGTCTCAGCCACGAGCGCCAGTCAGCCTGAAATGTTCCCCCTGCAGCCCGAGGCCGGTGGTTCAGTCCTCCCAGCTCCGCGGCGCCGCCAGCCCTTTAAAGAGACAGTGTGAGGGACTAGGCAGGGGGACGGGGAGAGGGGGGGAAATAGGAGGAGGCGTTGCCCCGTTCGGCCATCAGGAGGTGCTGTGGTACTCCGAGGTTGGCAGGGGGCAGCACCAGATCTGGCTCTGCACCCCCTAACGTAGACGCCAGCCGTGGGGCCCCTTTGTGTGGAAAAAGGGACTTTGACCTGAGGCGACCTCTGGTCTCCTGGAGAGTAGTGCCCCGCCTCCCACGAATCAGGGGCCCCCTTCTCTGGTCCGCCGTCTAAAGGGAGGCCCCGCCCCCTGCCAGACTGAGGGAAGGGGCCAAGCACCGCTTCTTAGCCGGCCCAGGAAGGGCCGAGGCAGTCGTTATCCTGGCAGCCCGGCTTTGGGTCGCGGCGTGGCCGGCAGGGTTGGGGGCAGGGAAGCTCAGAGGGGTCTAGGAGGTTGGCCGCCCCTCTCCCTGACTCGCATCAGGGCGGGACAGTCATCCCTGAGATCCCGTCCTTTTCTGCCCAGTCTCTGAGGTCCTTTGGGAGCCCGGCTTCCTCTCAACCCCGAGGAGGCCCCCATTCCTTGCAGCAGTTTCTGGCTGGACCTCCGAGAAAGCCAGCAAGAGGGGTCTCCCAGGGCCTCCATCCCGTATCCAGCGCCCCCTACGCTCCACAGGCATCTCCCGGTGGGGGGCAGGCTTAGACCCTGGCGAGCCCCGTGCGAAACCACCTCGGCTCTTCCTAGGTCCGCTCCCTTGTGCGAGACTCAACTCCCCAAAGGGCCCGCGTCTGCGCCACCAGCCCCTAACCCTCCCGGGCGCCAGGAGAGGGAGGGAGTGCAACTGCGAGCGCATCTGTGGGGGTGCAGACCAGCCGTCTGCGCTGGGCTCACCTGTGTGGGAGTCCGTCGGCCCAGTAGGTCGGTGGCCTCCCTCCTTCCTGGGGTGAGCCTCTCCAGCTAGGCTACTTGCGCCAGCTGCTGCCCGTTGGGCAGCTCGCCGAGGACTTGATAAACCCCATTCCCTCCCATCCGCTCCCGCCTCCCATCCCAGCCCTTTCTCCTCACTTCCTGCTGCCCCCTGAGAGGAAAGGGCCAGGAACAGGCGCGGGGGAGGAGATCGCCTTGACCGTTTCCCTCCAGAATGCCCTGCTGGCTGGCTGCCCTCCCCACCCTTCCCGAGTAGGATCTGGCCCCGCCAGCTGCGCCAGGTGACAGGAAGGCTATGGGCTCAGGATCAGGTGCCAATCTCCCCCACACCCACAGCTTCCAACACTAGGGAACCTCTTCACTCCTTCCCTAGGATTGGGGCCCATCCTCAAATCCAGTAGGGTGTGAGAGGATGGGGTCAGGTGGTGGTGCTTTTGGGAGTCAAAATACTTGGGGGTCGTTCAGCTGATGGTCCCCCAGACCAGGTGCCCAAGAAGGGAACTAGCCTTGGGGGGAGGGTCGGGGGGACTTCCAGTAGCTGAGTCCGTTTTTTTCCACTGAGAGCTTCTGCATCCTGTGTGACAGGACAATGTGTTAGTGAGTGTGACTGTGTGGGTTGGGGAGGAGGGGACGGACTGGGAGGGTTCTGCAGAGTGCTTTCCTGCTGGAGTTCATTCCTGGATGGATTTCAGAGTCCACTATACAGAGTAGGGGGCTCCTTACAACATGGATGAGGAAAGGGGTATACTCCTCTGGGAGGGGTGTTCCTGTGGCTGGCCCTAGGGAGGACTGCAGCAAGGTTCCAGCAGACCTCTCCAGGGGTGCAAATCTACCTACCCTCAAATCACCCAGAGCCAACCCCTCAACAACCCAATGGCCCAATGCCCAGGAGCCTCTCCCCCAACAGAAGGCTGCGTGAGGGGTAGGTGAATACCCAGGAGTCTGGCCCTGAGGACCAAGGAGTCCAAGACATGGTAGGGGAAGGTGCAGTGTCCCTGTACCACTGTGCTGGCTTCACAGGGGCCAGAAGCCTTGAAAGCTCCATGGGTGGGGACCCCGGGGGAAACAAAGGCTAGGCCAGACTGTCCCAGGGCAGGGACACTTCCTCAGGCAGCCAGCAGGAAGGAAGTGAGCACAGCCCAGCAGGAGAGAGTGGGGAAGTGTTGCCTGACCCCCATTGTTTCCAGCGATGGGGTCAGCTGGGTAGGCCCAGCACAGGGAGTTCCCTCAGGCTGGGACAGTGGTGGTAGGAGACAGGATGCTATCTGGCATGGGAGAGCCCTGGGCCTTGAACAGCCAGTAGAGGGGGGCCATGGAGGATGACAGGGCCTCATGTTTGGCATCCTATGGGGGTATGGGGAGGCACCCCACAGAACTGCAAGTCCAGGCTGGATATGGTGATCCTGCCCTAGCCTTGACAAGTTCAAACCTCCGAAAGACTGGCAGACCAGCTCCCTACACTCAGAAGCCTGTCCCTGAAATCTCCCCTCTTTAACTGGGAGTTGGACTGATAGTCAAAGCCTAAGCCTAGTAGAGAATCTGCCTTATAGCAGCCCCTGAGAAGTGCAGGCAGAATGACCACAGTGGGCAGGCTGCAGGTGATGAGAAGATGGGGGCAACAGACAGCAGGGGCAATACTAGTGGGCCGAGCCTTGCTTGCTGAAACAGAAGCCTGAGCTCATTCTCCCATGGTGTCCACAGGCAGGCCTCAGAGGAGGCACATGAGTTTGGGTTGCTGAGCCTGGCAGTAGGCCAAGGGCGTGGGGACACCTATCTGGCTGCTGTCCATTAAAGCTGGGCCTTTGAGGTCCATGGGGGTCAGGCCATGACCCCACTTAGGGTCAGCTGGCGATGCTACAGCTAAGACAGATATTCCAGAACTATCTTGGGTCACACTCTCTCACCTTAGATCAGGCAGGTGGGGCCAATCCTTAGTGAAGTATCCCAGGGCCTTCTGATTCCAAGGGTCACCACCACATGGATCACAACAGATAAATGAGTGCCCTCCCACCCTGCAGGGGGCCTGCAGTGAGGTCTGTGTGAACACACAGCCACCTGCTGGCCACAGTTGGGATGGCCACAGGCTGGGCTCAGACTTACCCTTGGGCTTTGCTGGTCATAGGGGGCCTGCCAGAGTCCTGTGCCAGGCCTACCTATTGAACCCAGGTGGTAGTCTAGACACTGGGTGTCAGAGCCCCCACAGGATGCCACTCTCGTGTGCAGGATCTACAAATCATTTTATTGAAATTGAACAAATAACACAACAGTCTTCCTAAGCTAGGGGCCATCCTCCCCAAGCCATTTCCCACATTATAGAAGCACAGAGCTTGCACAGTACTTAAAAAGAAAGTCACCTCTATATAGAAATCAGACTCTGCCACGACATCATCATGGACTATTTACAAACCTTCACATTATAAGTATTCCTTTTATGGTTTTTCCCTCCTTTCTTTCCCTACCCAGGGGTTCTAGTGCTTTCCCTTGACTGATCCTGAAGGGGTGGGGGTTACTGTAAGGGAGGGGGTGGTAGGCTACTCATGACTACTGGCACCAGCCTTAGGGTGTTGTCCCTTACCACAAGGTGGTGAACAGTCCCCTCCCAATTGGAGGGGTGGAGGATTTGGTGCAAAGCCATGGGGATTAGACAGAATAGGTGGGTTGGAGTAACTCCCCATAGGCACAAGCATCCGCAGCCTGTCCTGACCCCAGCCTGCACTCTCTCAACTCCTCAACTGGGGGTTCGGGGTGGGGGGGGGCAACAGTTAGTTGCAGTAGGGGGATCAGCCCAGCCCTGGGTAGAGGGAGAAGCCCCCACCCAGTCCCCACTCCTATCAATAGCCAGCAAACTGTCCATCCATCTGAAGGCGGGAACCAATGGCAGGTAGGTCGGAAGAATCAGGCTGGCACTGCCCCCAGCCTCTGTCCAACACAGGAGGAATCGAGGTAGCAAACGGCTGAAATGCTCTGACTAGGGGTTAAAAGGGAAGTGAAGGAAAGGAAGTTCCTACTTGTATACAGTGCCCACAGCCTAGGGGCTGGAAGAAGGCATACCTTGCTTGTAAAGTGCTGTAGCCTCTAGCAGGGCTAGGCCCCAGGCAAACTTGGAAGAAAGCAGACCAGGCAAGGAACCAGGTAACGGGCATTCCTGACTGGTATATGCCCTGCTGTGCTGCTTGCAGGGGTGGCTTGGGAGAGTGGGGTGCTAACTCTGCCATTAGCCTTCACCACCCACCAACCACCTCTTGTCCACACACAAACCAACACCCAACCAATACTGCGGGACTGACCCGCTCACAGCTGAAGGTTATGGGCCAACGGAGTTTATTCAGGGTTGTGGCCCCAGCCTGGGCTCCTCAATGGAAGTCACACCTTGATTGAGCCTGGGAGTTTCTTGCCGGGGCAGGGGGTGCTTCTGTCTGCCACCTCCCAGGGTCACACCTCATAGAGGATCACAGGGAAATCCACGTGGATGCGGGGGGGATCCAGCTTCACGATGCCCTGCCATGGAAACAGAGGCTAGTAAGGGTCAGCTCAGGGCCTCTACTTCGGGAAGCTTCCTTGTTCCTCCCAGATCCCCCCGCAAAAGCCCCCACCATGACAACAGATCCCATCTGGGTCCACCTCCACACGCTTAGTGTAGGCTCTGTGACCACTGCCCAGCCCCTCACCTGAGGAATCAGATTCTTATGCACTCGCCTCAGCTTGGCCCGCTTCTGCCCGTTCTTGGTGACGATTGTCTCCTCATAGAACTCGTGAGCCAGATCCCCATCCTCATCATAGAACATAGAGCTGTGTAGAGGGAGAAGGGAACAGGCTGGGCTGGAGCCCCACACCTGGGCATGGCAAATGTCACAGGTCACGGAGAAGTCTGTGGTCTTCCCAACCCCAAGTGGGAAGAAAAGAGGATAATATGCCTGGAGAATCCTTTTTTTAAAAAAATTTTTTCGAGACAGAATCTCACTCTGTTGCCCAGGCTGGAGGTGCAGTGGCGCGATCTCAGCTTGCTGCAACCTCTGCCTCCCGGGTTCAAGCAATTCTCCTGCCTCAGCCTCCCAAGTAGCTGGGACTACAGGCATGCACCACCACACCCTGCTAATTTTTTGTATTTTAGTAGAGACGGGGTTTTGCCATGTTGCTCTGGCTGGTCTCGAACTCCCGAACTCAGGCAATCCACTCGTCTTCATCTCCCAAAGTGTTAGGATTACAGGCGTGAGCCACTGTGCCTGGCCTGCCTGGAGAATCCTTTGCCTGGGGTTTGGGGTCTACTAGAAGAAAGTGGGAAGTGAGGTGATGGGTGGGCAGTGCTACTATGTCAGACCCCCAAGAAGAGAGCCCACACCAGAGCACACCATCCAGGCAGCCACCAAGGCCAGTTCTCATCATTGATTTGTTCAGCAAGGGCAGCCATTCTAATATCAGGACTTTGCCTTCACCCAGGACTTCTAGAGTGGGCAGGGTGGTGGCCTGGGCATGTTGGTCTCACTCCAGAAGATGCTGCTGGCCCAGTGTCAAAGACTGAAATAGCAGAAGCCTAAGCTAGGAAGAAGCACAAAGGAATGAAGGCTGCGTCTCCCCTGACCCCACACCCCAGGTGGCTGGTGAATTGCCACTGTTGGGTCTTCCTGGTGTCTACAGCCAAATCTCTAGCACAGGGAGCGCCTATCTCCAAGAGCCCACTAGAGCCAAGCCAATCTGGTACTCTTGTGCGGGCCTCTGGGAGACTGGGCTGGGGGTTGGGTGGGTAGGTCAGCGCTCTGGATCTGGAGAACATAACTGGGTGAGGGTCTTTTTTCCTCAGCCTCACCCCCAATACTGAGGCCTATCCCTGCTTTCCCAGCCACTACGCTCAGAGGTTCAGCCCCACTACTGTCAGGAAAAGCAGCCTAAACAGAGGGTTATTATCCCCTTGGAATAACTGGGGGGGAAAGGGAGGCTAGGACCCTTCAGTATGCAGGCTGAGCCGGAAGGGATGAAAGGAAGAGATCTTATGGAGGCCCTAGCTTAGCTTTACCGTGCGGAAGGTCTGCCCAGTGACAAGCCTCAGGCCCACTCTTCCCTAGGGAGACTTTCAGAGTGGCCAGGCCGCCAGGAGACCACTGCCCGGCTTTCTCCACCCCTAGCTCTAATGAGGCTCAAAATATGGGGGTCGTCCTGGCTTGGCTGTAGTGGGGTACAGCGGTGGAAGTTCCCCCGTGGCGCGGGACGCCTGGCCGCCCGCCTGTTCCCCCCGCCAGGGTGGAACCCATGCCCTTACCCGCGGCGCGTGAATACGAAGGGGGGCACAGCTCGGCCCCGAGGCCGCACCAAAGCTTGCTCAGCTCCTGCTGCCTCTGAGCCGCCGCCTCCGGCCGCCGAGGCGAAGGGCCACAGGCCCCGAGCTTTGGACCCGCTGGCGCCCATGTCAGGGCCGCCGGCACATGGCGGGCCCCGTGGCCGCTGTGCTCACAGCGCAGTCCGCACCACCATAACCTGCCCCAGCCGCTGATCGCAGGTGCCGCCGCCGCCGCCTTCCGCAGGCTCGGCTGTCTCCACGGAAACCTCACTTCCGCTTCCGCACGCTGCCACCTCTGATTGGCTGTTGCTCAAGTCGTGGGGGCGGGACCAATGGGCGCCCTTAGATGCTGGGCATCCCAGCATGCGTTGCGAGATCCCAGGTCCCAGCAAGCGCGATCTGACCAGCTGGGACAGCTCCCACCGAGGAAAGTGGTGGCCGTGAGTCCTCCCGGTCTTTTGGGTGTATTTGGCGGCTCTGACGTCCCCCAACACCTGAGTTCAGGCCTAGCAGGACTTCACAAGCACCAATCCTCAAACCTGCACTTCAGGGCCTAAGGCCAGACCGCCGGGTGCCCATCTGGCTTCTATTTTCACAGCTGTTATTTTTGCGATTGCCACGCTTATGTGAACTAACCAAGTTGAAAGAAAATTAAGGAACTGGCCAGATTCACATAGTTACATTCAGTTCTGAAGAACTTCGAATTCAGTGTTTTCAAACCCAGCAGAGTCCATGCTTAATGAAAGCAAGAATTGTTAACAGCGATACCCTCGGTATCACGAGCAGTGTCTGCTCCACGGTGGCAGCTCTGTATTTGGTGAAGGGGTTATGCCACACCTTCTCCCAGAGCGTGGTGTATGTTGAAGGGATGTTTTTTTTTTTTTTTTTTGAGATAGAGTTTCACTCTTGTCGCCCAGGATAATGTGCAGTGGCACGATCTCGGCTCACTGCAGCCTCCGCCTCCAGGGTTCAAGTGATTCTCCTGCCTCAGCCTCCCGAGTACCTGGGATTACAGGCATCTGCCACCATGCCGGCTAATTTTTTTGTATTTCTAGTAGAGACGGGGTTTCACCATGTTGGTCAGGCAGTCTTGAACCCCCGACCTCAGGTGATCCACCCGCCTTGGCCTCCCAAAGTGCTGGGATTACAGGCCTGAGCCACTGCGCCCGGCCGTTTTTTTTTTTTTTTTGAGTTGGAATCTTGCTCTATCGGAGTGCAGTGGTGTGATCTCCACTCACTGCAACCTCTGCCTGCCGGGTTCAAGCGATTCTCCTGCCTCAGCCTTCTGAGTAGCTGGGACTACAAGCGCCCACCACCACGCCCAGCTAAATTTTTTTTGTATTTTTGGTAGAGATGGGGTTTCGCCATGCTGGCCAGGCTGGCCTCGAACTCCTGGCCTCAAGTGATCTGCCCACCTAGCCCAACCAAAGTGTTGGGATTACAGGTGTGAGCCACTATGCCCGGCCAGTTTCCCTAAGTTCTAACTGCAGTCCATTTTTGTCTCCACCACAACCTGAGCCCCAGGGAGCTGAGTGATGACCAAGTATATATGCATACTACATCTTCACAAATTGGTCCATGGTGACTTTGCAAGACACCTGGGAGCCTGTCCATCACCCTTGGCAACTTCTGGCACCATGAGGGGCAACTGCAGCTCTGCGCCTATAATAATAAAGAGTCCAGGCTGGGCAGGGTGGCTCACACCTGTAATCCCAACACTTTGGGAGGCCAAGTTGGGAGGATCCTGGGCAACACAGAGAGACTCATGTCTCTACAAAAACTTTATATGTATAAAAGATTCCAACAGCAGGAGGATCTTTAAATCTTTATTCAGCCAATTCTCTCAGGCCCCAGGCCCTGATGATGACTGTCACCCCAACCCCTTTCCCCACAGGAGGCATTCAGCTGAGGCCACCACACATTACATACATTCACGCACTTCATGAAAAATACCTGAGGGAGAGACCCTGGCTTTGATTAGCAAATAAGGTATGAACCTGGGCCAGTGCCCACATTCACACAGACCCTGGCCCAGGGACATCCTCCTCATATGAGGCATTAAGGCACATGCTATACTGTGAGCCAGCACTCCCTGACCTCAGGGTGTGTGTGAGGAGTTGGCACTGTAGAGAGAAACCAAGACTCTTCCTCAATGCCTGCCTTATTCTGAGCACCCACCCTTAGCTCTGATAAGGATATCCTGAGACCACATTCAAGATCCAAAACCTTTCCTCATAGATGAGGGCCGTCACCCCTGCAAACATGACCCTGTTCTGTTTGCAGGATCTCCAAGATTTTCACTTCTGAGACAAAAATTGAGGAGACTTCTGTCTGCTCCACTCCTGCTGCAGGCCTGGAGCAGCTTCTCAGGGCAGCCCTGGCCCACTAAGGCCCAGTAATGAGGGCAGAGGGGTGCAGAGCCATACCTGGCTACACCCACAGGTGGACACAGGGAGCAAGCTCCTTTGCTGTTCTCTGGGCTCATTCCCCCAGCACAGGAGGGCCTCCATGCACACTCATTCCACAGGCCCCACTGGCCCTGTCACACTCACACGGCACGCACTTGGTGCTGCCTGCTCTCTGCCTTCCACCTGGGGGTACAAGAGGTCACCCAAGGGGGCAGGCGTGCAGGGCCTCTTGGATCTTCTGGCGGCAATAGGAGTACTTCTGCAGGATCTGGCGGAGGTGCTCCTCCTCCTCCCGCTGCAGGATACGCAGGAAGTTATGTAGTTCAGGCATGCTGAAGGCGTCCCACTGCAAGGGGCAAAAGGGGAGTGTACAGGCTGCAGAAGGGATGGCCAAGCCAGCAGACCCTCCCCAGAGAAGACTAGCACCTCATGTTCACACAAGCTAGGACTGGGCTTTCTGATGTCAGGCTCTTGGCTGAATGATCTCTGGTAGGATCCCTGACAGCAGTTTGTATGGAAGATGGGCCCTACAAAACGGTCACCTTACTGAGACAACCAAGTCAGATGTTCCCCAATTACCTGTGGACAGGTCAGGCATATTCTGAGTCTAATTCCACTCCACAGGCCTAATACCTTGGAGCCAGAAAGCTTCCAGGTAAAAAGTCTGAAGGGGGCCTCCTCATGTCATTAGATGGACTCCTGCATCTCCAGAAGATTTTCCACACCAGGAAAGATCAAAGCACCAAGACAATTCTTCCTGGCTTCTTGGGACAACCCTAGGCTTTGGCATGAGTGGTCTGGAAGCCTTTGCTTTAGTTACAATGCCTATACACTCCTGGAACTGTTTTGCAGGGCTTGTCTTCCAGCACAATTCCTCCTCCAAGCCTTACTGTAGCTACAGCCCATCAGTCCTGTCTAGTGACAACCAAGAAACTAAGAACTATGTACGCACGTTCACCTCCCCAGAGTCATTTTCCTTCAGGACGAAGCTCAGGGCCTTGTCACTGGGCCCTGCCAGGAGCCGCAGCCGCAGGGGCTGCTCATCATCCAACAGCTTCCGCAAGTACACTGTGAAGGGGAAGTAATGATCAGAGACAGGGCCAGCTGCTCAGCCCCTGCATGCTCAGGTGCATGCATATATACCCTCACATAGGGTGGGGTGGGAAGCCCACCTTGGCCGTGACGCTCAGCGCGCTCAAAGAGTGCAAACTTGCGGGGGTCATCCACCACCAAGAACTTTCGCAGCAGGGCCTCAATGACTTCACGTGCCCTTGTGCGTGACAGCACATGCAGGTGCTTGACAGCATCCTTGGGCAGGTAAAAGGAAGTGCGGCGCCTGACACTTGTGCCCCGTCCTGGGCCCCGCCGGGCATCCTGCAAGGAGGGTGGCTTCTTGCTGGAGGGCACAGAGACAGGGCGCACCAGCTTCAGCTGAACCTTGATGAAGCCTGTGTAAGAACCATCCTTGTTCTAAAGAAATAGAGAAACCAAACCTTGATAATAGGTTCCAGGTGAGATGTCAGTCTACTTGGGGCTAGGCTGGGTATGCACAAATTACTGCTTGCGCCCACCCAAGATAACCTCAGTTGTGACCCTCTGAGTATCAGGCACATAGCTGGGTACCTGCTCCTCCCCACGCCCCCTTCCTGAGCAGTCAACTCACCAAGCTCATGAAGAGGTTGCTGTTGATCTGGGCATTGTACTCCTTGATCTTCTGCTCAATCTCAGCTTGAGAAAGGTCAGGTGTCTCCCACTCCACAGGCTCGTCCTGCAAGATGGGCCAGCATGGACACAGGGCCCTTGAGGAACCCAGGGCTTCTCTGAAAAATGGCCTCTGGGGCAGTCTTTGGAAACTGACTGCCTTTGGCCCCCTGTCCCTGATGTACATATACATAGCTGGTGCCCACCCTGAACCCACCACTGCTCCTGGTTCTGCATGCTCTGGGTGGATAAGGGAAAGACAGAATCATTTGGCTTCTCTCTGCTGCCTGCCTAGGGCCTCAGCACTGAATGTAGCCTTAAGGATACCACAGAAGCAGGGGCAACTGAAGGCACATGGCCAGGGGCCAGGAACAGCTGAGGGACTCTGAAGAGGGACTCTCATTTAAAGTAAAATCAGGCTGGGTGTGGTGGCTCACATCTGCAATCCCAGCATTTTGGGAGGCTAAGGTAGGAGGACCACTTGATCCTCAGGAGTTTGAGACCAGCTTGGGCAACATAGCAAGACCTCATCTCTACTAAAAAAAGAAAAAAAAAAATTAGCCAGGTGTGGTTGTGTGCCTGTAGTCCCAACTGTTCAGGAGGCTTAGGTGGGAGGATCGTTTGAGCCCGGGAGATTGCAGCTACAGTAAGCTATTATCGTGTCACTGCACTCCAGCCTGGGGAACTGAGTGAGACCCTGCTTCAAAACACAAAAAACAAAAACAGGCTGGGCACGTTGGCTCACGCCTGTAATTCTAGCACTTTGGGAGGCCGAGGCGGGTGGATCACCTGAGGTCGGGAGTTTGAGACCAGCCTGACCAACATGGAGAAACCCCGTCTCTACTAAAAATACAAAATTAGCCAGGCGTGGTGGCACATGCCTGTAATCCCAGCTACTTAGGAGGCTGAGGCAGGAGAATTGCTCGAACTCGGGAGGTGGAGGTTGCAGTGAACTGAGATCGCGCCATTGCACTCCAGCCTGGGCAACAAGAGCGAAACTCGGTCTCAAAAAAAAAAAATTCAGTAAAATCACACCTCAATTGCACATTCTGATCACAGCACCCTAGTTGAGTTGGAGTGAGGGTTTGTCCTGGAGAAGGCAGCCCATTTTTCTCCTCTGCCCCGGCACAGGGCCATGACCCACTGCAGGGTGAGAGGAGTGGAGAGTGGTGCACATCAGTAGTCCAGCCACCAGTGGACAGAGTAGTACTTGGAGCCAGTTCTCCATGTCTCACACATAGTGAGAAAAATCACGGTGACATGATGTTTAACCTTGACCCAAGCTGCATAAAAGGCAGCTTTAGGCCAGGCTCCAATCTGCCAGAGGTACACAGGCAGCTTCCTGGTGGGTTTCTGCACCTGCCCGTGCTGTCTGGAGATTTGGCCCAAAGATTTTTTTTTTTTTTTGAGACGAAGCCTCACTCTGTCGCCCAGGCTGTAGTGCAGTGGCTGGATCTTGGCTCACTGCAAGCTCTGCCTCCTGGGTTCAAGCGATTCTCCTGCCTCAGACTCCCGAGTAGCTGGGACTACAGGCGCGTGCCACAAAAACACCCGGCTAATTTTTGTATTTTTAGTAGAGATGGGATTTCACCACATTGGCCAGGTTGGTCTTGAACTCCTGACCTCAAGTGATCCGCCTGCCTTCACCTCCCAAAGTGCTGGGATTACAGGCGTGAACCATCGTACCCGACCCAGAGATTTTTAACTCGACCACTCACTCCCCACCTCATCTAGGGACTGGATTCTTGCCGGAAGGGTGGAGTGTGGGACAGGGCAGCCAGGGCTCTGAACTGACTTTCTTCTCCCAGACTCCCTTGGCCCCATTGCATCAGCCTTACTTCCTGTTGACGTCAGATAGGCCCTAGTTAGAATGCGAGTGTCACAGACACAGCTAAGCTCAGCGCTGACCAATACTTTGTCCCAGAAGAATTCCCACAAGGTTTCCTGTAGAATGATCTTGTGCCTAGCCCAGGAGAGCCAGGGTTCTCCCTGACTCCGCCCTGGAGTCCCCTTAAGCACTTAAACCATCTGATGGGGACAAATGGAGAGGACAGATGAGGGAGCAGGGTGAAGCGTTTTAGCAGAATGCTCCTTACCCAGAACCCGCTGCTATTCTGCAGCCAGCAAGGATGTGGGGCTAAGAACTAAGGCCAGGGCCTTACAGGAAAAAGGTAAAGGGGGAGGGGTGGGAACTTAAGCTCATTTTCTTCCCCAAGTATCCAAAGGTCTCCTGGATGGAGAAGAGCATTGGAGTAAAAACCCCAGTACAAACCTTATTGGGGACAGTGGGCAACCTTGTCGGGTTAGTAAAAACAAATGGTGTGGGCCCTGGAAAATGAGGGCTGGAGGCTATGAATAAAGCAGTGGATGTGTTTGTTCAGTACACCAACGGGAAGAAGTACCCAGATGGGAGGAGTACTAGGGGCAGGAGAAATGCCAGACAGACTCTAGTGCCAGGGCAAGAAGGAAGATCATTTTGTTTGCAGAACAGGGAGGGCACAGGGATGGTGCTAACTTGTTCTTGTGATGGCTCTGAGCTCCTACCTAACAATCAGAAAGCTTGCTCCTTCTTCCCTTCCTGGATGACCCAGGAGCCCTGGGCTGGGATGCAGTGACCTCATTTCCAGCCCCTCCCTTCTGGTGATGAACCTCCCTATCTTCACTCAGAAAACAGACTTGGATTAGAGGCACTGCACAGCCCTTCCAGGATTCTAAAGGAGGAAGAGTTTCTTTTTCTGTTTCCAAAGCTGCCTGCTGGAAGAGGATTTCAACAGCCATCCCAGTCGGATGCACAGCAGGACCATGGAATTTCCCTTCTGCACCATAGGGACCCACCCTCCACTCTACCACTGTCCATAAAAACTGATGGTTTTTTTTTTTTTTTTTTTGAGACGGAGTCTCGCTGTGTTTTCCAGGCTGGAGTGCAGTGGTGAGATCTTGGCTCATTGCAATCTCTGCCTCCTGGGTTCAAGCAATTCTCTCCTTCAGCCTCCCAAGTAGCTGGGATTACAGGTGCCTGCCACCACAACTGGCTAATTTTTTTGTATTTTTAGTCGAGACGGGGTTTCACCATTTTGGCCAGGCTGGTCTTGAACTCCTGACCTCATGATCCACCCGCCTCGGCTTTCCAAAGTGCTGGGATTAAAGGTGTGAGCCACTGCACCTGGCCTAAAACTGATGTTTTTTTCTTTTTTTTTTTAACATATAACTTGGGACTTCTCAGCCTCCTATTCTTTCTTTTTTTTTTTTTTTTTTGAGACAGAGTCTTGCTCTCTCATCCAGGCTGGAATGCAGTGGCCCAGTCTCGACTCACTGTAACCTCTGTCTTCTGGGTTCAAGTGATTCTCCTGCCTCAGCCTCCCCAGTAGCTGGGATTACAGGCACACACCACCATGGCCAGCTAATTTTTTTGTATTTTCAGTACAGACGGGGTTTTGCTATGTTGGCCTGGCAGGTCTCGAACTCTTGGCCTCAAGCGATCTGCCTGCCTTGGCCTCCCAAAATGCTGAGATTACAGGCATGAGTCACCAAGCCCAGCCTTCTTTCTTTTTTTTTGAGACAGAGCCTCACCCTGTCACCCAGGTTGGAGTGCAGTGGCACGATCTTGGCTCACTGCAATCTCTGCCTCCCGGTTGAAGTGATTCAGTCTCCCAAGTAGCTGGGACTACAGTCACACACCACCATGCCCGGCTAATTTTTGTATGTTTAGTAGAGATAGGGTTTCACCATGTTGGCCAGGCTGGCCTCGAATTCCTGATTGCAAATGATCCACCTGCCTTGGCCTCCCAAAGCATTGGCATTAGAGGTGTGAGCCACCGTACTTGGCTTCCTTTTCTATTTTTGAGACAGAGTCTCACTCTGTCACTCAGGCTGGAGTGCAGTGGCACGATCTTGGCTCACTGCAACCTCTGCCTCCCAGGTTCAAGCGATCCTTCTGCCTCACCCTCCCAAGTAGCTGGGATTACAGGTGTGCACCTCCGTGGCTAGCCCTCCTTTTCAATTGGTTAGTGTCTTGTGGTTTTCCCACCTTTCCACAGTGGAAAATGGCTCAGGACTGACTGACATGAAGACAAGCCCAGGGGTCTACACTCAACTCAACCCTTGCACCCAAGCTCTGGGCTAAGATTTTGGCGTGCTGAGCACCACCCATTTTGTAAGGAATTTTGTAAAATTTTATCTGAAGCATCACTCACAAATCCACTTAAATAAGGATTTCCGCCCCATTGCTGCCAGGCATACTGAGTTTCACAGTCCCTGTTTCTTTTTCCTGGTGCCTAGGCCTGGTTCTCTGAGCCTGGTGGTCACACCAATGGCATCTGGCACACAGTTCTCTGATAATGGGGATACCAAGGAGGTTCCGAGACACCTTACAGTCCTGGGTTAGTAACCTGGATCTCTTTTTCCACCTCTTTAGGCATTTTATAATCTAGCTTTCCCCCTTCCTGTGGGTAAAGTGCTCCTGAATGCTTATGGTCCAAAACAAGACTTCTTTCCTATCTATTCCCAAATCTTTCTCCAGATCCACCCTAGAGGAAGGGATCAGAATCTTCCACATTCCAGCAGCTGGTGACAGGCCAGAACAGGGAAGAGGTGAGGGCTCAGCTGGCTCCATACAGGAGTGCAGATGGAGGAGCAGGATCTCTCTCTGCCTCTCAAGTTTTCCTAAACATACTTCTCAATTCCTGGCGAGGACTCTTCCCTCTCCACATCCTCCCCTAGTCTCCCCAAGGAGGGAGCAGGAGCATTCGAACGCGGAAATCGAGGTGCTAGTCCAGACTGCTCGGTCGGCTTTGTCATAGCTGGATAATGCCCGGCTCAGGTCTACCACAAGCCACACAGCTGCTTTTTCCGTGTTCAACCTGTCTGTGACAGAAACCAAGGGGGCCCCGGCACCCTGCATCTAGGCGGTGGAATCGGGGTCTTACGCACGGTTCCGCGGGCAGGTCCCCGGCCAGGACCCGCGGGGAGCCACGTAGCCAGGAGGGTGGGGCTGCCCACCGACCCAGGACGCGGCAACGGACCGGGGAGGGCGGAGCTCCAGCGACCGCCTCCCCTCCCGCCCGCCGGCACCCCCTGGCTCCCACCTGGTCCCGGCGCGGCCTGCGCGCTAGCGAGGTTCGCGCGGTGAAGTACTGCTCGAGCTCCGAGTCCGAGTCCTCTTGGCTGCAGTAGCCACTGCTCGTCGTGCTGCTCCAGGTCATTTCGAAAGAAGGCGCCTCCGCCTCGCCCATAGCCGTACCCGCCCGTCCCCGAGTCCCGCGCGTCCGTAGCCGCCAACCACCGCCCCGGTCGCGTGCGTGCGTGTACGCGTGTCAGTGTGCGCGTGCGCCCGGGCCAGAGCCGCGCCGCAACCGTTAAGACTGAAACGTAGATCGCCGGGATCTAGCTCTTGTCTCATTGGGGCAGGAACGCCGGGGCGGGGACACGCACGCTTCGCCCCCAGGAATGACCTCATCGCTCCGGCAGCTCCACTCACAGACCCCACCTACCACAGGGAACGGGGGCGGGTGCCAGCGTCCGGGCAAGCGCACAAGAGTGGCCTCTGGCCGGAGGCGAGGGCGGGAAGGTGCGGGAAGTGCGCGTGCGCGGAGCCTGGGTCAGCCTGGGCCCGGGTCCGCTTGCAGCGGGTGGAGTCCTTGCGGAGCCGGCAATCCAGGCTCCCCTCCCAGCCCCCGCGCAGAATTAGCCTCTCTCTGCCGCCGGGAAATCGGCAATTAGAACGCTCCTTGCGCGCGGCACCCAGGCAGCCCTCGAGAATGCCTGCACTGTGGCCTGCCCATCCTCGCCCTTCCCATACGCCCTCGGCCCCGCGCTCACCACGTTCGTGTCCCGCTCCACCGCGGGTTCCCAGCCCAGGTCCCGGGGCCCGCAACAGTCCAGGCAGACGAGCGCGCGGCAGCGGTAGTGGCAGGTGAACTTGCAATCTGCAGAGAGGCCTGGCCGTGAGGCGGAGGAGCCCCAGGTCGGGGAAATGTCCCGGAGATTGAAGGGAAGCCCCAGGGAGAGGGCCGCTGCTCGCCAGGCTCCGCAGGCCCGACCTATCTCAGTGGGTTACCTCACACTGCTACGCGGACTCTAATGTTGGCCACCCTGGGCGTCTGGAAACCGGCCGGAAGGCCACAGGCAGAGGCCTGCTCAACAGTTGGATCTTTATCGCCTAGCGCGGAACTTCCCCTTTCCTCATTGGCAATTAAAAAAACAACAACAAAAAATTGCGTCTTGCTTTTGTCACCCAGGCTGGAGTGCAATGGCGCGATTTCGGCTCACCGCAACCTCCGCCTCCTGGGTTCAAGCGATTCTTCTGCCTCAGCCTCCTGAGTACCTAGGATTACAGGCGCCCGCCACCACGCCCAGCTAATTTTTGTATTTTTAGTAGAGACGGGGTTTCACCATGTTAGCCAGGCTGGTCTCAAACTCCTGATCTCAGGTGATCCACCCGCCTCGGCCTCCCAAAGTGCTGGGACTACAGGCGTGAGCCACCGCACCCGGCCCTTCATTGGGAACGTATATGGAATACATCTGCCCATTTACTTGAAGGAAAAACTAAACACCTTTAACCTACGTCTGCCCTGTGGTTGTCACCTGTCTCTACTCCCCTCAGACCAAGACACTGGTCTCTATACACTCTAATCCTTCGCCTTCACTCTCCCCTCTACCCACTCCAGCCAGGCTTGCCTCTTCCTCCAGGAAACTGCCCGGGACAGGGTCCTCAGCGATCTGTGTACTACTAAATGGAATCCAGTGTTCCATTCTCCATTCTCACCCCCTCAGCATCATTTGAAGCTTGCTCCCTTTGACTCCCAGGGGCTACACTCTCCCAGTTTTCCTCCTACCCCCTGCAGCTCCTGCTCAGCTCCTTTGCAGATTCTGACTCAACTTCCATATCTCACGATGAAGTCTGGGCTCAGTCCTGATCGCTGGCCTGGTCTGTCTACACTCATCTGCCCCAGATCCACGGCTGAAACACTGACCTAAACCCTCAGACTAGATCCTCCGTGCCAGTACCTTCACTGGGATGTCTAAAAGACGTTTCAAGTGAACATGGCCAAAATTTAATTCCCTTTTCTTCCGCCTCACTGCTACACTTGCCCAGCTTCCTGTTTGCAGCAAAAATGGCCACTAGGCTCCCAGTTACTGGAGACAAAAACCCAAACTTATCTTTGATTTCTCCCTTGTCTCTACCTCTGATAAACATGCCCAAATCATCCTGCTTCTTATCTCCATGGCTACTTTATTTCTCTTTGAGAACGCTGCAATGTCCCAGCCTTGTTCTTTTTTTTTTTTCTTTTTTTTTTTTTTTTGAGACAGAGTCTCACTCTGTCGCCAAGGCTGGAGGGCAGTGGCACGATCTCGGCTCACTGCAACCTCCGCCTCCTGTGTTCAAGCAATTCTCCCACCTCAGCCTCCCGAGTAGCTGGGATTACAGGCACCCACCACCACGCCCGGCTCATTTTTTTTTATTTTTTAGTAGAGATGAGGTTTCACCATGTTGGCCAGGCTGGTCTTGAACTCCTGACCTCAGGTGATCCACCCGCCTCCGCCTTCCGAAGTGCTGGGATTACAGGCATGAGTCACCGCGCTCGGCCCCTTATTCATTCTTTGTATTCTGTCACAACTTTGTGCTCCCCCCAGCTGAATTTGTGATGTCCTCTTGTACCGGATGAGAGGGTCTCCATGCACACACAGACCTGGGACACCATCCATCCACAAGTTCCTAAATAGGCCAGAGCAGTGATGCTCAACCCAGACTCCATGTGACAATAATTTGGGGAGTTTTTAAAATTTACTGATGCCTAGGGTCCACTCCCAGCAGTTGATTCAACAGGTCTGCGGTGGGATCCAGGCTAGGGGGGAGGACTGTAAAAGCACCCCTGGTGATTCCAGCTGGTGTCTACCCAGGGGAGAGCAACCTTTGCTTGCTGGCGATTCCCAGGGGTGCAGAAGGACTGCTGGGTGTGTGGCTGCGTGCATATTTTAGCATCTGATTCACTGGGTCAGAAAAGGGTGTTTGCTAAATAAAGACTCAACAAAACTCCTGCTTGCAGGGGGCCCACCAAAGGTTCTAACTTTTTCCAGGCTCCCTCCCATAGGTGGTAATTTCCCTTCACCCTAAAGGTTCTGGAGGGGGTCATGAGTAGTTTGAGAAGAGGCAAGCCTGGGAAGATGGACTCCGAGAACAGTAGGCACAAACCCTTTCTCAAGAAGAGCCAAGGCATTTTAAAGATAAGAAACTTAAAATCAGCGTATTTTTACATATAAGCAGCCACCTCTGCTCATCTGTGGCCCAGATACGAGTGGAGTGCGACAAGGGATAAACCATTTTCGCGCACTCTTCAGCGATGGGGCGAAAGTAACGGACCTAGTCCTCGGGAGCTATCCCCGCCGACCCCCTCTGCCGCGACTTGACCCGCGGCGACTACGCTGCCCCTTGGCTGCCCCTTCCGCTCTCATAGGCGCGCGGGGCCACTACTCACGCGCGCACTGCAGGCCTTTGCGCACGACGCCCCAGATGAAGTCGCCACAGAGGTCGCACCACGTGTGCGTGGCGGGCCCCGCGGGCTGGAAGCGGTGGCCACGGCCAGGGACCAGCTGCCGTGTGGGGTTGCACGCGGTGCCCCGCGCGATGCGCAGCGCGTTGGCACGCTCCAGCCGGGTGCGGCCCTGCCCAGCGCGCCCAGCGGGTGCCAGCTCCCGCAGCTCAATGAGCTCAGGCTCCCCCGACATGGCCCGGTCGGGCCCGTGCTTCGCTGGCTTTGGGCACTAGCAAGCGCGGGCCGGGCGGGGCCACAGGGCGGGCCCCGACTTCAGCGCCTCCCCCAGGATCCAGGCTGGGCGGCGGGAAGGAGCTGAGGAGAGCCGCGCAATGGAAACCTGGGTGCAGGGACTGTGGGGCCCGAAGGCGGGGCTGGGCGCGCTCTCGCAGAGCCCCCGCCTTGCCCTTCCTTCCCTCCTTCGTCCCCTCCTCACACCCCACCCCGGACGGCCACAACGACGGCGACCGCAAAGCACCACACGGAGATACCCGTGTTTCTGGAGGCCAGCTTTACTGTGCTAGAGGAAGAGGGTCCCCACATCCGGCCCTCGCCCTCCTGGTCCGGTTTGCTGAAGCAACGCACTTGGCCTACCCACTGGGTGGGGCAGGAAGTCTCGAGCCTTCCCTTGGGGTGAGGAGGAGGAGGGAGATCGGTCAGCAGCTTTACCGCCCGCTCTGCTCCCCACTGCGGAGACTGGGGCTCCGGCAGAGGCTGGACCGTGATCTTGAGGTTCAGGGGTGCATTCTGGGTGGATTCCCTTGGCATGGGTGGTCGGCCCTCAGCAACTGCAGCCCTCATTTGGCTCTGTCACCCTGGGCTGCCAGGACACAAGTCTTTCCATGCTTTTCCCAGTGCTTGACTTGGCACTCCCTGCAGGCAGGTGGGTATTGAGGATGGCAGTGCATGTGGGGGATGTGGGAGTAGGGCTTAGAGGTCCAAGGTTCTAGGATACCCTCACCTGCAGCAATACCACTCATTCTGGCATCGTGAGCAGCGCTTAGAAGCCTCTGCACTGCAGTAAGCACAGCGGGGCCGCTCTGGAGCCACTGCCTCTAGCACATCCAGCCTGTAGGTCTCAGCCCACCTGGGGGAAAGTCAGGAAGGTCTGACTGGCCCTGGAAGGTGGGGGCACCCCGCCCACATCCATGCCTCCTGCATCCCCTCCACCCTCCCTGCCATTTCCACAGGCCTTACCTTCGCGCCTGCAGGCGCAGGTCCTGCTCTGAGGGGCTGAACACATGCTGGAGCTGGTGCTTGGCAATTGCCTGCCACTTGCCTCTGTTTTCTCGCTCCAGCCGCTCCCAGATTTCTGGGATCTAGGAGAGAGAAGTGGAGAGTGGCAGGAAGGTGCTGGTAAAGTGGGACAGTGGTCCTGAGCAGCTAACTTTCCAGTGCCTACCTGTTCCAACACCAGGTCCTTCTTAGGAGGCTGGGTTTCAGTTAGGGTCAGATGGGCCAGGAAACTCTGCAAGTGGGCCAGGTTGGGCAGCTGGTCCAGTAGTGTGTCTGTGAGGAAGGCCCGAAGCTGCAAGGGTGTCCAGTGGAGGCCAGTGTGATGCAGGTGCTGGCCAGGGGGCCAAGGAAAAGGAAGGGGCTGGGTTGGGCTGAGCATGCCTGTGGGGGCCCATGTCCCACTAGCTGGTGTGTCACCTGAGGCCCAAGGACTGAAAAGAGCACTGGGGTTGAGGTGGGTGGGCAAAGATAAACAGCAGGGACGCAGTTGGGGTAGGATGGGGAGGGCGGTACTGGGGCTGTGGGGGCTGGTGCGGAGGGAGTCTGACCTTGAGTAGCCGTCCCTTGGCAAAACTTGTGAGGCAGTAGCGCGCCTGAGCCTCAGGGCTTAGCAGCAGGTTGTACAGGGCGATCCACACTTGCCCGTCCAACTTGCTCAGCTTTTGCTGCTCTGAGGGGGCCACAGTATGCCAACGGCTGCCCTCGAACTGCTGCAGCTTGCCTGGGGAGAGGAACCAGCACACTGGGTGCAGACGTTGAATTCTCTTCAAGTGAGCCAGCTGTGGGGGCTGGGAGACTGACCACTGCCTGGGAATGGGAGAACCTGGGCCGCAGGACTTGCCCAGGCTATAGTGCTGCTGACCCCAGAGCAGGGTGAGCCTCAGTAGTGGACACATGGGCCTGGCCTGCTGCAGAGCTCAGGTTTAGGCCAACCTTGGCTGAGGCATCCTGGTATCCTCAGTGGGCTTGGGGACAGGGTTTGTCTTCGTGTGTGCAAGCTGCCCCCCTCTATCAAAAAGATACCCTGAAGCAGTAGCCTGGGGCTTAGGCTGGTGGGGGAGGACCCTACCTCCTTCCCGCCGGCTCCAGGGACTATGCTCCAGCAGTTCCACCAGGAGGCAGGGCAGGTTGTGTGTGCTAAGCATACGGCTCAAGGTGCTGAGAGAGAGGCTAGGGGCAGGGACGTTGTGAAGGAGGTGAGTAGAGGCAGGCTACAGGCCCGGTCTTCCAGCCCTCCACAGTAGGCCCAGGCCCAGTCGGACTGCTCACCTGTCCACACAGTCTGTGATGTAGCGTAGTACTGAGAGGGCCTTCAGTGCAATCTCAAATTCCATCAGCTCTGCCTGCTTCTGCAGCTCCTGGGAGGTCACACAGTGTTCACGCTGGGCCACCCTCACCTGCGCAGGCCTTGGGGAACCCAGACCTAGGCTTTCACAACCCTAGGTAACCTCAACCCACCTGCATGGGGTTGCTGTCCTGGGATCCCTCCCCCTCAGGGGGGCCACCACAGCCACTCTGGGCCACCAGCAGGGTCAGTTTGCGGTGGCAATAGTCTACCAAGTCCAAGACAGTGTCTTCTGCTGACTCACACACCTCCTGGGAAAAGGGGGAGGGAAACTTTCTGTGTCTGATGCCTTCCCCACACAGACACAATCTCCCTTCCTGCCAGGCCCTGACCCGGAACTGTGGCCCATGGGCAGAGATAGTCCCTCACCTTGTGGAAGAACACTGTCTCCAAGAGGTTGATGATGGAGGCCTCGTGGTGCACCTGTCAGACAAAGAGAAGGACAGGGCCTGAGGAAGGGATAGGGGCTACCAGCTCTCCTCCCCGGTCCAGAGCCCTCTGAAGGAGTGAGAAGAGGTATGAACCAGGGGCCCAGCTCACCACCATGTAGATGGGGAAGGTGTTCTGGGGCTTGAAGTCCTCCACCCTGCAGAGCACAGGGAACACCTTCTGCTTCCACATCTCCACTGCGATAAGCTCCTCCACCAGTGTTGGGACCTTTGAAGGGTAGGGTAAAGGACAGGGATGAGATGGGCCTACCTTTGCCTGGCAACCCTCCCATCCCCGGCTCAGCTCAACCCAGATATCCCCAAACACTGCTGGGCCCCTAAACTATTCCAGACCCCATGAGTATCCTTCCTGACTTCTCTGTTGCACCTTGGACCTTCATTACCAGCTGCTCCCAACACCTCTGTGGATGTCCCTCATGCTTATGTGACTGGCTCCTGCCCAGTTCCCAGACTGCCTTGCCCTGCCTGCACCTGCACCCTTATCCTCTGCCCGCCCATTCAGGCATCCCTTTCAAGCCAGCCCTTCTCCTCATGCCCTCCCTCTAGTCCCTGTCTGTGGTCCTCCAAAGCTCTTGTGTGCCTTGGCCTCACTCCTACTCAGGACCCTTCACAGTGCCCTGTTCCTATCCTATCCCCTAGTATGAGTTCCATCTTTCTTTTGCAAAGGACCTTTCTTTTTTTTTTTTTTTTTTTTTTTGAGACGGAGTTTCACTCTTGTCACCCAGGCTGGAGTGCAGTGGCATGATCTTGGCTCTCTGTAACCTCTGCCTCCCAGGTTCAAGCGATTCTCCTGCCTCAGCCTCCTGAGTAGCTGGGATTACAGGTGTGCACCACCATGCTCTGCAAATTTTTGTATTTTTAGTAGAGGCGGGGTTTCACCATGTTGGCCAGGCTGGCCTTGAACTCCTGACCTCAGATGATCCACCCGTCTTGGCCTCCCAAAATGCTGGGATAACAGGCATGAGCTACCATGCCCGGCTTTTTTTTTTTTTTTTTTTTTTGGTCAATTGATATCTCAGGTCATCTGCTGGTGACACTCCCTGGTCCATGTTCCAGCCAGGCATCTCCCTGGTTTCTAACTTCCCCCTTTCATGTTGGGAAGGCTGCCTCCTTCCATGCCGAAGTTCCACCTCCAGTTAGGTTATCTCCCCTCCCTCCCGCGCTCCCCAACCCCTCCCCACCCCTTCCCCACCACCAGCCTTACAGTCAATTCACAGATGCCTTTAGCATTTGGGCCTTCCCCTCGAAGCCTAAGCTGTTCTAGGACCTACAGCTTTCTCCCTAATCAACTCATGCCCTGCAACCAGCCTGGTGTGCCAGAGTCCTGTCCAATAGGGATACAAAATGAAACATGTAACACATTCCTCTTTGCCCTTCAGGGAGAACAGGTGTACCAGGCCAGAAGGGAAGGGCACACAGGGGACTCCTGAGGGGTAGAGTAGGTGAGGTATGGGGGAAGGCAGGAACCCTGCCTGTGACCTCGGGGTACCTTCCCATGGGTGACCAGCAGCTCCTGAATGGGCTCGCCCTGGCTGACTGTGGCATCGAGGATGGCTTGCATGTTCAGCTTCTCCAGGTTCTCATGCTGCTGGTTCCACCTGCCTCAGAGGGTGAGTGCATGTGCGTCCACGTGTGTGCATTAGGAGTGGGGATGGGGGCTGGATCCTACTGAAGCCTAACCTGATCCTGAGGGGACACAGGGGGCTCAGGAGCAGTAATACTCCTGTCTCGGAACGCTCTGCTCCCCCATTTGGGAGCCCCTCCACACTGGGCAGCCCCTCCCCCGAGTCAGGCCCCAGCTCCCCCACTCAAGGACAATGACTCCGGGACTCCGCCTGACCCGGGTGCCTCACCCTTCGGAGCCCATCTCGCGTAGCGGGAAGCTGCGCAGACCCCGCACCAGCACTTCAGCTTCCCCGGGCAGCAGCAGTTCCAGGTCTCCCATATCGAGGCCGGGGTCCGGCGGATCCTGGGCAGCAGCCGGGGTGGGGATGCTGACACATTCGGGGACGACGGACCCCGACGGTGCCAAAGTCTGGGACAGGACAGTTGTGGGACGGTTGGGGAGCGTCAGTTCTCGCAGCCATGGAAACGGGTTAGCCGCGCCTGCGCAGTGCGGCCTGGGCCCCGCCCCTGGAGGTGGCTCGCGCCTAAATCCGGGCGGGTCTCTAGCCCGCCTCGCCTACGCGGCTGCCAATCGCCATAGTATTTGGATTCCCAGCGCTTTCTCGGGCTGTGGCCCACGAGTCTCTCCTGAGCTCCAGATCCTTGTGGTCTGGACTCTGTCCTCGGACGCCAAGTCCGCCTGCACAGGGATGGGGGTAACCCCGACCCCAACAGCCCCTCCTGCGGCTGTGGCATCTTGACCTACCCGCTGCTCTTCCTCCTCCTTATGGCTTCTTGGTTCCTCTATTTCTCGCGTCCTGGCTCCACTAGTTGGCTCCTGAAATACTGCCAGGGCGCACGACTTCTCTCCATCCTCCCTATGTCCAGACTGTCATCACCTGTCATGGGTGAACTGCGGCAGCCTTTTCTGTAGATCTACTTCCACGCTTGATCCTCATGGACAGCCCGGAGCCTTAAAAGTGTATATCAGGCCGGGCGCGGTGGCTGACACCTGTAATCTCAGCACTTTGGGAGGCCGAGGCAGGCGGATCACTTGAGGTCAGGAGTTTGAGACCAGCCTGGGCAACATGGTGAAACCCTGTCTCTACTAAAAGTACAAAAATTAGACAGGTGTGGTAGCACACACCTGTAGTCCCAGCTACTTGGGAGACTGAGGCAGGAGAATCGCTTGAGCACAGGAGGTGGAGTTTGCAGTGAGGCAAGATTGCACCACCGCACTCCAGCCTGGACGACAAAGGGAGACTGTCTCAAAAAAAAAAAAAAAGCGTATAGACATTACTCCCTTGCATGAGAGGGGTTCTGTGGCTACCTCTGGCCCTCAAAATGTTAGGTGGGATGCCGCTTACTAGCAGCTCTGCAAGATCTACTTCTTGCCCTCTCCTGTACCTCGGGACTTGGATTCTTTCCTCTCCTCCTTGCTTCCCTGAACCTCCCTCATACATTCCAAAGAGGTTTTCACCTCAGAGTTTTGCACTTTGCCTGGAATACTTTTCCTTCAGGGCTCAGTTTACACCTCAGCATGGCCTTTCTTGGCCATTTAATCCAGAGCAGTCCCTGCCTCCAACCCAACTCACTCTTGATCACATCTTTCTTTTTTTGAAATTGAGTCTCCTGTCACCTAGGCTGGAGTGCAGTGGCATGATCTTGGCTCACTGCAACCTCTGCCTCCCAGGTTCAAGTGATTCTCCTGCCTCAGCTTCCTGAGTAGCTGGGATTACAGGTGCGCACCACCACACCTGGCTAATTTTTTGTATTTTTTTTAGTGGAGATGGGGTTTCACTATGTTGGCCAGGCTGTTTTTGAACATCTGACCTCAGGTGATCTGCCCGCTTCAGCCTCCCAAAGTGCTGGGATTATAGGCATGAGCCACCGCGCCTGGCTACATCTGCTTCTTTCTAGGTTTATTTATTATTATTATTATTATTATTATTGAGATGGGGTCTTGCTCTGTCACCCAGGCTGGGGTGCAGTGATGGGATCACAGCTAAATGTAGCCTCCAACTCGTGGCCTCAAATGATCCCCCCACTTCAGCCTCCTGAGTAGCTGGGGCTACAGGTGAGTCACCGCATCAGGACGATTTTTTTTTTTTTTTTTTTTTTTTGTAATTAACCGGCACTTTTATTTGTCGATTGTCGGTCCTGCCCACCAGATGGCGATCTAGCCCACGGTTCGTGGCTATTTCATTCACTGCTGCGTCTCCCACGGCTGGCCCAGAAACAGCACTCAATAAAGGCTGTTTGAAATGGATGTCTTTATTTACAGAACTAAGAGTCAACCTCTAGACAGTATGACAAGCCTCCTAGTAGGAGGGACTACCCACAGCAATGTGTCCATCCAGTCACTACCAGCCTCACTTCCAGCAGATGATGATGTTGGGGTCATTTTCAAGCCGCTCATCCAGCTCATGGTAGCTCATGCCTGGGTGGGGTGGTGGAGGAGAGATCAGTGGCCTTGGCCTGGCCACCGTGCCCTGAACCCACCCTGACTGCCCGCCTGCCTCCACCTGTCTTGCAGCAGATCTCGTCATAGCTGTGGCAGCCTGTATAAAGCCGGGCAGGGTGGCTCTGCTCTTCCCGAGTCACCCGCACAGGATACTTCTGTAGTCGCCTGATGAGGTTCTTCATAAGCCCGAACTGGATCAGCTTCCTAGGGTGAGGATCAGAGGACAGGGGTGACGCCCTGGCCAGGCCTTCTTTCAGGCAGGCCAACCCTTTCCTGTAGTCTCCCTTCAATTTTGTCTCTGTAGCCCATCATCTCCAGGAAGCCTGCTTGGATTGGCAGTGCCCCATGATCCAGGGCTCCTGAGAGACATAAAGGGTCTAGCTTCCCACAGGTAACTCCCAAATGCCCCAGCAAATTCTCCTCTGACCGTTCATCAACATGCTGCAGCTGCTGGGGGTGGCGGCCAATGAGGTCTCGCACGGTAGTGCCAGGGCTCAGGCTGCAGTATAGCTGGAACACATCCCGGAGACTGGCCCTCTTGTGCCCTGTGGGTGCCAGGGATCAGCTCATCATGTGGCCCTGCCCTCCCCAAGATGGCTTCCCCCAGAACCCACCACTACCTTGCTTGGTCACGTAGGATAGACATGCCTCCTGCAGGGACTTGTCATCTACCAGGTCCTGGACCTTGGGCGTTGGGCAGTATACATTGGAGTACTAGAGGATAGCAGAAGGCATAGGGGCCTGAGTGAGGGGCTTGGGAAGCTGACACAGCCCTGGTCTGGTCCAGCCACATGATCCACTCTCCACTTAACCAAACCCAACTCACCTACCTGGAGGATGGACACCAGTGTCACAACGCCGTAGTACCTGAGAGAGAGAGCTGTGCTCAGCTTCTGAGGACCATGCCTTCCCAACCCTCACACCCAGGGCCCCTGACGTCTTCCCTGGCTGGTGACCTTGTCCCAGGTATGACTGTAGGCCCACTCACAGCAGGTTCTGGATAGCAATGCGCACCAGGTTGAGCTCCACATCTGCCTCTGCTGAAATCTTCTGGATGTGGCGGAACCCATCAATGTAGGGCAGGATCTGGGCAGAGTGGGACAAGGTCAGAAGAAACAGGATGAGGCCAGGGCTGTGGCCAGCCCCAGGTGATGATACCCAGGGAGGGATGGCATACTTGTTGTGTAGTGAGGTCCCACTGTGAGTTGAAGAAATCCTCCTTGTCTTTGGTAAAGACAGGTACATCATACTCCTGGGCCACCGGAGGGTCTGGCCGCTGCTCAATCACCTTCAAGTGGATGGTGTTGGACTCATCTGCAGGGGGCCCCATCCATATCCTCAGTGCCACTTCTTCCAAGAGGTCCTCAATTACCATCCAGGCCTCCCAGCATCCCTTGGGGCAAGCAGGTGCCTCTGGGTAGGGCTAATCTTTCTCTTTTTATGGAGTGAGAAACGGAGGCCCACAAAGGGGAAGGAATTGCCCAAGGGGCAGAGCTGGAGAGCTCTGCTTTCCCCCTACCCCCAGTCCCAGCTCCATCATGCATTGGACCCTGGACATGGGCACCTCAGCCCATGGCTATTTCCTGCCCACCAATGTGTTCATGAGTCTTGTCCTTCTCCCTGACTAGCTAGGCTCACTTTCCCATCTCTCCTCTACCCCTCTGCTGTCCTTGCAGAGGCTGGCCATACCAATGGGCAGAGTGCACCGGCCTGAGGCATTTAGCTCCTCCAGCAAGATGGTCATGATGGGCACCAACTTCTGCTTGCTCTCCTCCGTGGACACGAAGCTGCTCTCTAGCTAGACAGAGCATGGAAAGCATGGTGGGCACATCCCAGGACCCCTGGCTGGTTGGCTGCCCTGAGTCCTGAGCTGGTTTGCAGGGTCCCAGGTTTGGGGGACTTTGGAGACATGGGAACACCTTCCCCAACTCTGCCTGTCGGTAAACCCAAGCCCATCTCATTGCAGACCTCTAGTGTGGTCAGATAGCCAGCCAGCTTTTTAACAATGGGCTCGAGGGCGCAGGTCTTGGCCTGGGCATCACACACGAAGCCCAGGTTGAAGAGGAGAGCATTGCGGCTGTACTTCTTGTGTTCGATGCACACAGGACAGCCGATCAGCTTCTTTTCCATAGCTGTGCTGGATAATTGGAACACAGTCAGGCCCCCAAGCCTGTCCCTTCCTCCTCCTGGGACAACTCCTGCCACCCACCGCTCACCCCGAGCTAGGGTCTCACACAGTGATAAGCTTGTTTTGCAGCTCTGGCTTGGTGATGATGTACACTTGGACTGTGTCAAACAGCTCTCGGGAGATGAAGTCTTCAGGGACCTGGGGAGGGGAGTGGCAATGGGCCCCTCAGTGGACATCTGTACTGTGTGTAGTACAAATGGTGACCTCCTCATGCCCCCCAAGCCCAAGTCCTCTTCTCCAGCGTTCCCCTCTCTCCCATCCACTCAGGCCTATTACTTCTTTCTGTTTCCAAACATACGCTATGATCTCACCTCCTTCCTGGCTTCTGCATATGCTGTTCCCTCTACCTGGAACACTTTCTCCTGCCTTATCTAAACTTCCTATGCATCATTTACTCTTCACTCAGTTCAGGGATACTCATGGGTCACCCAACTCACCTTCTGTGGGACCTGGAACCCCCCAACCGGATCCCTACAGCCCGATATCCTACAAACACTGCCAATGTGACGTATGTCTTCCCTGCCACATTGGGAGCCGGGGGCCTGGGTCTGACTATCCTCTAGCCTCACAGTTGTCTGCGAATGAAGTAGCATGCCTGCGTGCAGCACGGGAAACTACTGCCTTCAGGCAGCCAGTTGAGCTCTCGAGAACGTCCCTCTCCCCGCCCAGTCCCGCGAGCCCGGGTGGCACCTGATAGGTGATCTTGGGTCCCAGCGTGGGGTGGAACTCGCTGAAGAATACGCATTCGATGCGGCAGCCGCTGCCCATGGCAATAACCGGGCCCAGGCCCGTAGCTCCTCGTTCCTCGCGCAGAGGCGTCCCCACCTCCTGTGAACACTTGTCAGAGACAGCCTCGAGGCCTGTGTCGCTGGGGCACGCAAGCTTGCCAATCCCTCTGCCCAATGGCGCCTGCGCAGCGCGACTCAGAGGCGTGGCTGGGGCGGGGGACGGTTCGTCCCAGGAAGTCCTGGGTGGGTAGACGTCGCACCCGGAAGTAAAGCGGCTCCGTGACGGAGCGGCGGTGCGCGCGGCAGGGCCCAGAGTATCCCGCTTTCTTTGGAGGAAACCACCGCATCAGATCTGCGCTGCGGGTGAGGCAGGCAAGTCCCTAGCGTGGAGGGGCAGCATGCTGGCAGCACTTGGGGAGGCGGTGCGCTAAGGGATTCACGCTGTAACTGGGACCGCAGCAGGGAACTACAATTTCCATAGTGCTCCGCGCCCTCCCAGCTGGCTCTACTGCCGGCGACGGCGTGGTACACGCTGGGATTTGTAGTCTTACTTGGCTTTGCGCATCCTACCTGGAAGGCCGGCCAGCGATTGGTACCAGTTCAGACGTGGGTACACGTTGACAGGCCGCCGGCCTTCGACTGGCATGTTGTGACCATTCCTGGTGCTGGTCTTGGTACTGTTCTTTCCTACCATAACTTATTGGAAGAGGGTGGCATTCCTGCCTTGCAGCCTTTTCTCCAGTGAGGAGTGAACAGTGGGCACCTGAGATCCTGGCCCACGCTACTATGCTTTCAGGCTACAACCACTAGCACGGCTGACCATGGCCCTTTCTGCGGAGACCGAGTCACACATCTACCGAGCTCTGCGTACTGCTTCTGGCGCTGCCGCCCACCTTGTGGCCCTGGGCTTTACCATCTTTGTGGCTGTGCTTGCCAGGCCTGGCTCCAGTAAGTAGAATTCATAGCTGACTTCTGGGAAGGGAAGGGCCACTGTTCCTGGGGAGGAAGGGCAGTGGGACTTCCGGGAACAGGCCTGGCTGGTTGAGGGAATTCTGTGCTGGAGCGATGAGTGAGGTGGAGCAGGTAGGTGTGGCCAGGGCACACAGAATTCCTGGTTTGTCTTTCCTTCTCTGGGTGCTCCATTTGGCTGCCTCTCAGGAGGTGTAAGGGAAGGAGGGAGGACTGCCAGAGGAGTGGCAAAGCATGGCCTCTGATCCAGGAAGAGGCCAGGAAGAGAGGATAGGTGTGGGGTCAGCTTGTTGCAGAGCAAGAAGGGGCTCACGGTTTGGCAGCACCTCCTTGGGTGATGGGCTGCTGGTATTCCTCAACCCTTAAGGATTGGTATGGCTGGTTTCTTCTTGCCTCAGCCCCATGAGGCCTCCTCTTCTCATTCCAGGCCTGTTCTCCTGGCACCCGGTGCTTATGTCTTTGGCTGTAAGTAGTGGGCCTGGGCAGTTCTTAGGGGTGGGAGCATGGGCATGGTTGGTGGCCCTGGCAGCCTCTGAATCTTTGTCCACATTTAATATCTGTTTGGAAGAGTTGCATGCTCCAACTACTCCTGCCCATGGTATATATTTCAGACTTGAGGCTGGGCACGGTGGCTCATGCCTGTAATCCCAGCACTTAGAGGCCGAGGCGGGCACATCACCTGAGGTCAGGAGATCGAGACCATCTTGGCTAACATGGTGAAACCCCGTCTCTACTAAAAATACAAAAAATTAGCCAGGCATGGTGGCACGCGCCTGTAGTCCCAGCTACTCGGGAGGCTGAGGCAGGAGAATCGCATGAACCCAGGAGACGGAGGTTGCAGTGAGCCAAGATTGCGCCACTGCACTCTAACCTCTAACCTAGGCGACAGAGCGAGGCTCTGTCTCAAAAAAAAAAACAAATAGCCCAAAAACAAAAAAAACCCCCAAAAAACCAAAAATTAGCTGGGTGTGGTGGCAGGTGCCTGTAATCCCAGTTACTCAGGAGCCTGAGGCAGGAGAATCGCTTGAACCCGGAAGGCGGAGATTTCAGTGAGCCGAGATTAGGCCGCTGCACTCCAGCCTGGGTGACAGAGAGAGACTATCTCCAGAAAAAAAAAAAAAAAAAAAAAGACTTGAATCAGAGTAATTAAGACCCAGGACCCAGGTCAAATGGGTAAGATTTGTCTAAGCACAATGAGGCTTCACCCACCTCTAGGCAGAAAGCTGAGACATTGCATTTGGATGTACCTCTGTCCCTTTTTACTTTAATTTCTGGTGATGCACCTAACTTTCCCTGAAACAGTGCACCCATGTGGCCAGCTCTTGCCAAGAAATTGTATCCAGCCCCACGTTAGGGAAACAAAGCTTGTGAATCATTTATAACTGCCACATCTCAAACCCTGTGTTTGCTTGGTAACATACCACAGATGACATCTCAGACTGGCACCTAGGAGGAAGTGTGGAGATTATTCAGGGCACATATATCATCCCAGATGGGGTTTTCCACTCTTGCCCCACCAAATGGATAGTCTTGTCAGTGGGGAGAGAAAGAAAAAGGGGAATCAGCCCAGACTCACTGGCAGCTAAGGGTTACATAAAGCCCTCTTCTCCTCTTCTGGGGCAGCACCCTCACTTGAGCTTCCCATCCCCTGTTTCCTCAGTTCTCCTTCCTGATGACCGAGGCACTACTGGTGTTTTCTCCCGAGAGTTCGCTGCTGCACTCCCTCTCACGGAAAGGCCGAGCACGCTGCCACTGGGTGCTGCAGCTGCTGGCCCTGCTGTGTGCACTGCTGGGCCTCGGCCTTGTCATCCTCCACAAAGAGCAGCTTGGCAAAGCCCACCTAGTTACGCGGCATGGGCAGGCAGGGCTGCTGGCTGTGCTGTGGGCAGGGCTGCAGTGCTCAGGTGGGGTGGGGCTGCTCTACCCCAAGCTGCTGCCCCGATGGCCCCTGGCGAAGCTCAAGCTATACCATGCTACTTCTGGGCTGGTGGGCTACCTGCTGGGTAGTGCCAGCCTCTTGCTGGGCATGTGCTCACTCTGGTTCACTGCCTCTGTCACTGGTGTAGCCTGGTACCTGGCTGTATTATGCCCTGTCCTCACCAGCTTGGTCATTATGAACCAGGTGAGCAATGCCTACCTATACCGCAAGAGGATCCAACCATGAGCTCTTCCCAGCCTAGGGAAAGCCTGGATTTGCCCCTCCATGTAGGAGCTGGGCCTAGGGACCTGTTGAACTCTCTCAGCTGAGTCAGGGGACACCTCAGGCACTGGGACAGTTGTGCATTTGGAGGCCCGTGTGTGAATTCCTGCTCCTCATGCTGGAGTGCCTCCCATTTCCTTCCCCTTTCTCTGTCATCCCAGAGGAACATATGCATCATGTGTCTGGATGAAGCTGGGGCTGCAAGACTGCCTCTCCTGCAAGGCAGCTCATACTTGTACTGTATGTTCAGAAATTTCAGGAGAGAAAAAAGTAAAAAATTTGTAAAAAATGACTGAAAAGATTGATGGGAGAAGCAGCCAAGAGTTGGGGATGGTTCTTGTTAATGCCAGCAGCATAGGAAAATGGGCAGCTGGGCAAGATGGGGACCCCCTACCCCCGACCCCTGGCTGCTCCCTGAGGGGCTGAAGCTCTCCTAGCACACAAATCCCCAGGGTCTAGCTGCTGAGCCTCCCAGGCCACTCTGGGCCCTGGCAGGCCCTAGAGCTGTAGCTGTGAATGGTACAGCTGTGTGTCCTTTCTGTCCCCCCAGCTGTCTACTGTGCTGGAGTCTCCAGACTGTGGGGGTTAGATACATACAATAACTGGGAGCTGGGGGTGAGTTGTCTCCAGGGGTGGCAAGAACTGAGCATTCTGTCTTAGAGATAAGCCATGGGTAAGAACAGCGCCTTATGATGGAGAGGCCCTTATCATCAGATCTAGGCAGGGACAGAAGGCCTCCCAGATTGGGGTTTGGAGGGAAAGAAAAAAGGAGTAAGAGTCTGAGGCAATACTCTTGGAAGGCTGCTTGGCAGTGTGCATGTGGTGGTGGTGGTGGCGGTGGTAGGGAGCTGGGGCAATGGGCTTCTTATCCAGCTGGAGTTACCATGGAGACAATCAAGTCCCTGTCTAACATTGCAGTTGAACGTGATGAGGGGGCTGCACAAGGTGGCCTGACAAGAGCCCAGGAGTCATTCCTCAGAGAACTGCTTTATTGATACTGCGAGCCTGGGCTTGGCTGCCCACTCAAGTGGTCCTGTAGAAAATACCTGGGAGCTGGAGCTGTTCTGGTCCAGAAGCAGTCACCGCCACAGCAGAGGGAAACAAATCCTGACAGGAACAGTCTTTCTGGGGATGGGCAGGGATGTGCAGCCCCAGGTCGGCTCCTGCATTTGCTGGGCCCCCAGAACATTTTTGGCAAATCCTTGCCTTGGCTCAGGGCTCTCGGCAACCAGTTTCAGATGTGAGGGCTGGCCCAGGAGCTGTGGCATCAGTGTCCCTGCAGCCACTTGCCTGGGGCTGCCAGCTGATGTACATTCTTACCTCAGATGAGGGCCTGGACTGGCCGATGCCTCAGAGGCTCCGGGCCTGGCATAGTGGTTGTCTGGAGTTGGAACCAGGTAGCAAGAGTCCTGGGTAGTGTTGGCGAGAAACAGCAGAAGGCCATGGAAAGCCCCAGCAGGCCTTCTTCCCTCTTCTCAGAGCAGTCAGGTGCCCTGGAGTAGCTGAGAGGATGTCAAGGGGGGCTTGGGAGGGGAGGTGCCACACTCAAGGTGGTCTGGAGTTACAGCGTCGGGGGAGCTGCCTCGAAGGTGATTAGACTGGATTCTGGGGCGGCCCCCTTCCCTGGGGGTGTGGGAGCTTTGTCTGAGGGCAGGGGGCTGTCCACCTTGGCCCCAGACTCCTCTTCATCATCATCCATGCTGGGCCAGATGGACTGGTCTTCCACTCTCTTCAGCCGCTCATTGAGTGCCTTCAGGGCCAGTTGCCTGGGGCCAGAGGAGAGAGGAAAGGTCACTCTGGGTTTGGCCTTGGCTCATGCCCTCTACCCTTCCGCAGCAGGCTGACTCCTCACCGTACCACCTAGACTCCTCCCCCAGAATCCTATGTTTCCCCTTCACCATGCAGAGCCTGGGACTCCCCAGAGATTGGTTTAGGACCCACTCTGCCATCAGAATGATAACCCAAAGGCTCTAAGAATCTTCCCTCCATAGCTGAGGCACCTCCGGGGTGGGAAGGTCAGCTGGGTGTCTGCCAGACTGCCCACGAGGCCAGCCACCAGGAATGGTTCTGAGGGTAGTATCTAAGGGTCGGTGGAACTAGTGCCCTAGGGCAGATGGGTGGAACGGCAAGTTCTGGAGTTTCCAGGAGTTTCTGCCTGGGTGCTGGCATCACATCCAAGGGAAGGGTTATTAATTCTCCCCCTCTCCTGGTTAGGGGTATCTTGAGCCTCCTGGCAAGGGTCAATGGGGAAGGCTGGAACTCAACACCTCCCTTGGCTCTCAGCCCAGGAAGCAGGGCCAACTTGGGTAAGTCTACCCCTCCTAACTGATGCTAATATTCTCCCTCTCAGAAGAACCCCCAAAGCCACCAAGGCCCTTGTTAGAGCAGGGACTTAGCGGAGCCCTTGCAAGAGGAGAAGAAGGAGAAACAGCTCACATGGGTAGGCACAGGCCAGAGCCTACTGCTTCCACAGGGTGGACCCTTAGAGGCCCCACTTTGAGGGCAGGTGGGAAAGTCCAACAGAAGAAGGTTTACACATGTGCTTGGGACCCTGACCCACCAGAAGGTGGCGTGCCGCAGCTGCCAGGGAACCGTTTCAACAGTGACCACTGTGGACTCCTATACCTCAGCCTCTCTGTGCCACCAATGTGGGGACAGCCTGTGTAGCCTTTCAGGTTCCAGCTGAGAACCAAAATCTCCACCATGTCAGGGAACATGACAAGAGAGGCAACAAGGGCACGGGTGTAGAAAGCCCTAGCACGCTTCCACCCTGCCCGTCAGTCTCACACATGACAAGTTGGTATAGACAGGACAGTCTTTCCCTGCTGCTACCCAGGCTCCCATCCTGATGATGCCCTTGCCAGTTCCATCTAAAGCCTGCCAAGGCAGAGAGCTAGTGTTACGCTAGTCACTTCCTCACAAGGACCAGAGAGACAGATAGGAAACCCTGCCTCCCTCTCCTGGTAGCCCTTTGGAGTTGGGCGTGGCCATGCAGTCAGATGTCAAACTGGCTGGAGGAATAACCGCCACCCCCATGTAAGCTAACAACCGTAAGGCTATGCCAAGAACCCGCCTCTTGACCCTCCCTTCCTCCCCACCAACCTGCTTCCCCCCTGTCCATTTTCTTGGGCCTGGGCAGAGGTTTTTGAATGTCCAGCCAACCCTAACATTCCAACACCTCTCAGTGGAGGAGGGGTCCCCACTGGCCTGGCCCCACCTGAATGGCTCTGAGGGACAGCTCAATTCCTACCAGGCCCAGCTCACCTGGCCCCATCTTTAATACCAGCTAAGGTTAAGAGAGACTTCTGTCCTTAGGGCTTATCACCTATAAAGACCCAAGCTCTAGGGCCCAGAATTATGCCCTGCAGCATGCTGTATATACTTTTCAACACCTACCATACCTTGGGCCATAGTGATCTGTGCCCCTTCCCCAGCTGGAACTCCTTCAAGAAAGGAGTGTGTCCCACACTCAATTCCACAGCCCAGTAGAGAGTAAATACAGGGATAACTGCAGCTAAATTCATAGAGCTTCCTGCCACAACCCCATTCACAGGTGAGCAAAAGCAGGAGCCTTGGCAATGCAAAAGACAAAGCCCGTCCCAGATTTTACTACTCGAGTAATTGCCTCAAAACAGTCAGGAATAATGTTGGAAATGGAGCTGTGGATCTTATGAAGGCTGGGACCACTCTGCTGGCTCCACAGATCTGGGAGAGAGAGTAAGCTGAATTTAAAAAGATCCCTCCTGCCCTGGCCAAAGTGCATTCAGTGAAGAATTCAGCTGGGACTCCTGATGCTGTGGATAGCTTGGTTTACAGATAATGAAAGGGTCATCGCCACTCCCTGGTGTCAGCAGGCTCCCTCAGTGGGTCATGTAGCCTGTCCCTGGTTTTGGTGACACATGCTTGCTGGAGACGGAGGTAAATGTGGTAATACCCCAAGCTTCCCTCTCAATAAGTAAGTGGCAGAGAAGCACAGCATCTGAGTTAAAGCCCAGGAAGAGGACACAGCATTTGGAAACTGGAGTGGCCCAGATCACCTTTTGAGGACCCCAGGCCTCCTTCCCTGTCCCTTCCTCACAGGGGAAAGTACCAGCAGGTTGCTTCTGGCTCCCACAGGCCCAATGTCTAGGATTCTGAGATTCTGAGGCAAGGCCAGGGTTCTGTGTCCCTCCACTGGGACTTCACAGCACCAAAGGAAACTGCATTTCTTGAGACTTATTAAGTGGCCCGAGTGGTGAGAAAAGTGCCTCGTGGACCCCAGACACCTAACTGCTGAGTTCCTTAAGGCCAAAGACTGATTTTATCTTTCCGGATGTGCCCCAATACCTGACTGTAGGTCTCCACCTATGTACAGCGAACACCTCAACAGATGGCATGTGACTCGACCAGTATGCTCCTAGCTTGACAAGATTTTGGAAAATTTCACAGTACCTTCTCCGCTCGGCGTCTTGAGGGTCTGTGCCTGGCAGGCTGATGGTGATGGAGGATGGGGCACCTACATCGTAGCGCTTCACCGTCTTCTGGCATATCTTTACCTTCACCAGGAGGCCGTGCACCAAGTTCGCCAGCAAACCCACCACAGGCTGCAGGATCTCAGGGAAGAAAGTGGCGAAAGCAAAGTGGTCAGCCATGTCCCCTCGGCCCCGGCTATGGCGCTGGTAGAAGCGAAGATATACCCAACTGGAGAGCAGCCCGAAGCCATAGGAAGCCAGCGCCGGGCTCTGGAGCAGCGTGGCGAGCCGCAGCAGGAGCAGCAGCGCCAGCAGCAGCATGGGCATCACACTGACGCGCACCTGGGGCACTCGCAGGACCACACAGTCCCCCATGGTTTGCTTGAGTGCCACCAGGACACCACCTAGGAAGCCCAAGGCGCCGTGGATACGGACAGTGAACAGGTAGACCAGGTTGAAGGAAGCCATGTAGGTGAGGAGGTAGGCGAAGGCCCCCAGCAGCCCTACAGACACATTCACCACTGAGAAGAAGATGAGCAGCTCCAAGGCCCCCCAGAGGGGCTCCAGCAAACGCCCGGCCACCACCACCGTTGTCAGGCTGATGGCCACGTCCCACACATGCTGCTCCATCAGCCCATGGGTGGCCAGGGTCCAGATCCAGAAGTTGGGAGGAAAGAGGTAGCCCGGGGTGACCGCCAGGCAGCCTGTGTCCACGGCGAAGGAGAGCAGGTAGAGGAATAGTACCGCCGCACACAGAGCCTTCACCACCACGCTGGCGCTGGCCAGAATGGCCCCCAAGTGCTGGCGGGCGCCTGGCAGGGCACGTTGCATCTTCCTGGCGGCTGTCGGCCTGAGAAAAGGGTCTGGTAGGCCAGGGGCCTCCCCGGGGCCTCGTCCTAGTCCGGCCCCGATGGGAGGCCCAGGCCCGGCCTAGTCACTGGCCTATGGCCCTGGTAAAGGATCCGCTTCCGATCGGGTGGGGCTCTGGTCCCGAGGGGCCGAGTCGGGCCTTGTTGCCGGGCCGCAGCGTAGGCCCCTCGCCCGGGACCTGAGGGAAGGCCCTGGACGGCTGCGGCACGCCCGCCTACCCACCCTGTAGGCCCCGTGCCAGGCTAGCCTGGTTGGCGTTGATCTCAGGGCTGGGCCTCCTCCATCCACTGCGAGGCCCTTCGGTTCGCAAGGGGACTGGTGCCTCGTTCTGTACCCGAGTCAAGCCTGGTCAGCTCCCGCTCGGCCTGGCTCCTGGCTTCGACCGTACCTCTTTTCTCGGGGGGCCGACAAACAGGGGTGCTGCGCCTGCGCGTCCCCGGCGGCAGCGGGCTGTCCTCTAAGCGCCTGTCTTCCGGCTCCTCTGCATGCTGGGATACGGAATCCTTGGTTGCAGCCGGGGAAGGGTTGAACAGGGTTCTGGCTAGAACTACAAGTCCCAGGAGGCCATGCGCACGGACCGGTCCCGTTGTGGTGAGCGCGGGGTGTGCTGGGAGTTGTAGTTCTCAGGGACCGTTTCCGTCGGTTCTCAGGAGGTGGGAAGGGATGAATTAGCATCTCTAACCCCTGAAAGCGGCGGTGGGGGTTCGGGAAGCAACACAGCTCTAGCCCCCACACTTGCTGAATTCCCTAGGAAGAGTAGCTCTATTTGTGCATGTACCTCTGAGCGAGTGTGTCCTTGTTGGCTGGCGTGTGGGTAGGTGTCACTGTGTGAGAAACAGAACCTCCGTGGTCTGGTGAGTGGGACCTGACCCAGGCTGGAACCCTTGCTCTGCCTCGGAGGCTGTGTGGCATTGGTTGGTTAAGTTCCTGAACCTTTTTGAAACTCAGTTTCATGGGCCATAAAATGTAGATGATGACATGATCTTCCTGTCCTAATAATCAAAGGGGAAAGGGGTGTAAAATGCCAGTCCACCCTGGGTGCTCAGCGAGTGCTGCACATGTTGCCTTTTTTTGTTTGTTTTCTCCCACTTGGAAAAGTTTTTTGTTTGTTATTTCACGTTGCCCTTTTTCCAAGTGAGGTGGACCTGGAGCACGAACCTAGGGCTCCCTCCCGCATAGGGACGAGGCTGGGCAGCCCTCAGTGACCCTCCTCCCCACCAGGGACTTCTGATAACTGCGGAGGATGAGAGGTCTCTCTACAAGCCAGGTCTCTCCACAAGCCTGGGCTAGGCCTGTTCTGGTCCCACTTCATGCCACAGTGGCTTCTGACAGGTTGTGTTCTGTGTCTTTTTTTTTTTTTTTGTATATGGAGTTACTTTTAAAAAACTGTACATATAGGCTGGGCACGGTGGCTCACGCCTGTAATCCCAGCACTCTGGGAGGCCGAGGCGGGCAGATCACCTGAGGTCGGGAGTTTGAGACCAGCCTGACCAACATGGATAAACCTCATCTCTACTAAAAATACAAAATTAGCCAGGCGTGGTGGCACATGCCTGTAATCCCATCTACTCGGGAGGCTGAGGCAGGAGAATCGCTTGAACCCGGGAGGCGGAGGTTGCGGTGAGCCAAGATCATGCCATTGCACTACAGCCTGGGCAATAAGAGCGAAACTTTGTCTCAAAACAAAACAAAACAAAAAGCTGTCCATATAATTAAAATAATTCTATGACAAAGTACTTTTATAAAACACAGGATCCCTTCCTTTCAGCCACTGATTTCAGTGTGTGCTGATGTGTGCATGGCCTACAGGTTAAAAAGGGTGCTGATGCTTTTTTTCTGGGGTCTGGGTTCCCACTGGTTGCCACATCTGGGTAAGGTTGCCAGTTTCAGCAAATCAAAATAAGGATGCTCAGTCAAATTTGAATTCCAGATAAACAATGAGTAATCTTCGAGTATAATCATGTCCCCCTGCCCCCCCTTTTTTTTTTTTTTTTTGAGACAGGGTCTAGCTTTGTCCAAGGCTGGAGTGCAGTGGCACAATCATAGCTCACTGCCACCTCTAACTCCTGGGCTGAAGGGATCCTCCAGCCTCAGCCTCCTGATTAGCTGCGACTACAGGCACACACTACTGTGCCCAGCTAATTTTTAAAAATTTTTTATTTTGTAGAGACATGGGCAGGGGCGGGGTGGCCATCCTACCCAGGCTGATCTCGAACTCGTGAGCTCAAGCGATCCTCCTGCATCAGCTTCCCAAAGCGTTGGGATTACAGGCATTAGCCACTGTGCCCAGCCCCCAGTTTTTCAGTATAGGTATGTCCCACACAATAGTTGAAACACTTCCATACTAAAAACTCGTTCATGATCTGAAATTCAAAATAGGGTGTTCTGTATTTTATCTTACAACCCTATCCAAGATTGCACGGTCTCTTGCAGGCCATGGGAGCTGTCTTGGGGGTTGTGGATTAGGCATTGCTCTGCAGCCGAACCCTGCAGAGGAGACAGAAAAAGTCTCCATCTTGGCTGAGGCCTCGAAGCCCCTTCATCTATTTAGCATCCAAGCTCCCCAACCCTTGGTGGCCACCTCTTCTCTAAAATCTTTGCTGGTTTTTAGCCTTCTCACCTGGGGGGAAAGGCTTTCTCCTCTTAGTTTGCTCATCTGTGGTATGGGGATACACTAGTACCCACCCCAGAGACTGTGGCGAGGACTCAGCCAGGTCAGTGCGGAGTGAGCAGAGTGTTGGGAGGAGAGAGAGGACTGTGGTGGGAAGGCAGGGACACCTGTGCTCTGGTGGTTACAGGTTATAATTCTCTCCACATGAGAAGATCGCAAAGGTCACACCTTCTAGGGTGAAAATGAACTAGGGCCTAAGCTTGAGAGGATTCACAAAAATGAAGTTTGGCCTATGGCTCCAGTTTAAGCAGCTGCGGCCTCAAGCTCCTGTGGGCCAGGAGGGAGCCGTTGCTGCACTTGTGGTCAGGGCTTCCTGGGCCATAGGGACACTGGCCAGGTGCTCACTCATAGCTCCCGGCAGAGGCCCTGTCAGGCCCTGGTGGTCTGACCAGACTGCCAGATCCACCTCCCCACTAAACCAGCATCTCTGATCTGTCTTCTTCCCTCCAGGGTCCTGGCTTTCAGGCTCTGGGAGGGTGTTTGTTTTGCTTGTATTTTTTTTTTTCTGAGACAAGAGTCTCGCTCTGTCATCCAGGCTGGGGTGCGGTGGCACAATCTTGGCTCACTGCAACCTCCGTCTCCTGGGGTCAAGCAATTATCCTGCCTCAGCCTCCTAAGTAGCTGCGATTACAGGCGCATGCCACCATGCCTGGCTAATTTTTTTGTATTTTTAGTAGAGACGGGGTTTCACCATGTTGGCCAGGCTGGTCTCAAACTCCTGACCTCAAGTGATCTGCCCACCTCGGCCTCCCAAAGTGCTAGATTACAGGCATGAGCCACTGCACCCAGCCTGTCTTGCTTGTTTTTAAAAGACAGCTTTTTGAGATGATATGAGACAATGTATGTCAAGGGCCTGGCACCTATTAACTGGTGGAAGCAAGTGTCATGCCCTGTGGTTGACAGGGACCTGGGCTACCATGTTCTTCACCCCCTGCAGAGCACTAAGTGGGACTCTGAGGTCTTGGCCAACTGTCTTCATAGCTACCCAGTCCTCACCCCCAAGCTGATACAGTGGATGGGAACCATTTGAAGTGAAAATATGAACATTATTTAATAATTGATCTTCTGTAATAAACCATTTGAAAATATTTTACAAGGAATCACACACACGATATTTTACAAAGTTTCTTGACTTTTTTGTCGCTGTTGTTTTTCCAACTTGTCTGTACAAAATAGAACAACAAAAAAAGGGCAGAGAAAAGGAAATGGCCCCCCAGTCCCCCAGCCCAAGGTGAGGGGCAGCCAGGTCGGGTGGGTAATGAGAAGGATTAGACCCAGCTGGGGGTTAGACAGCTACCTGATGGGGATTGTTTTGTCTGTTTTTCTGTTTTTTAAACTTAAAATATATATTTTTCTGTATATGTTTATTTTTATATTCTCCATTGAGCACCTGACTACACTACAGTTACACGCACGCCCCCGAAAGACACAGCTGGCATCCAGGCCGGGTGCACATGGACACCCACCCTGGCACCAGCAGTGGGCATGGACCATACACACACACTGAGAAAGCGACAAGCAACATGACATTAATTAACGAAGCCATTAATTAATGCATCACCCTCCCCCCTCCTCCCAGTCCATCTGAGCCCCATCACTATATCCCCTTGCCCTCAGTTCCCCACTGGCCCCCAGGCTGGGATGCCTTTGGGGGAAATGACCAGAATGAATGGTGTGAAGAGCTGTGCCCAGTCCCCACCTCTGTGTGTGCACAGAGCGTGTGTGTGTGTGTGTGTTCAGCAAGGGAGGGACAGTTTGGCCTCCTGCAAGCAGGGAGTGTGTGTGTAGGGGTGGGAAGGAGATAGGGAGTGGGCACAGGCCTGAGTGTTTAAGGGCCAGATTGGGGGAAGGATGGCCCAGCCAGGAGAGACAAAGTCACCCCTGCTAAGGCAAAGGGTGATGTCTGGTGGGGGTTCCTCTGCCGAAAGGTGCAGGCAGTGGCATGTGGTCCCACTGGGGGCCTGACACTAGTGAGAAATGGTTACAATGAGCACCTGGAGAGGTGAGGGGGCACTTGGAGGACACTGGTGGCTAGGGGTGGGACAGAGGGTTCTTCACCCCCTGCCCCAGCATTTGGCACTGTTTGACATTCAGCTTTAGAAATGGGAGGACCAGCCAGGCTGCAGCTCAGATTAGAGGCAGGTGGTGAGCAGGAGATGGAGTGTGCAGGTGCCAACCCTCCCACCAACCCCTCGCCCTGTGTAAGGCTTTGTAAGCCCCTACACCCACCCCACCCCATAGTGTGTGTGTTTGTGCGTGTGCCCAGTGGGGTATGTCGAATGTGAGTCCAGTTTCCATCCTCAATGTTCCAGGTGTATATGGGGTAGTGTCTAAACTGGTATCACTGTGACTATCCTGACACCTGGTGGGCTTGGGGATGTGGCTGTAGGCCTGAAAGGGGCAGGAGCCCATGGGGGCTGCCCCAGAGCCTCTCTCCTGCTAGGATTTAAGCTGGGAGGCACAGGCCTCAAACTGGCCATCTCGCCTTCCTCCACTATTCTCACAGAAACCAAGTTTGGGCTTGGGTGGGGCAGAGAGGCCGGGTCAGCTGAGGCAGGGTCCCCCCCAACATAGGCAGCCTCCAGGAAGGGCGGCAGCAGAGGCCTGGTTTTGGCACCAGTGCGTGTGGCCTCCCTGTCCCATCCCACTGGGGGGAGCCCAGCAGGGAAGAAGGGTCTGGGGACACTTGAACAGTTCGGAGGTGAGATGTGATTTGGGTGCCAAACACCTGCGGCGTCCCGCTTTGGGACTCCCCATCCCAAGGCGCAGACCAGACTCTCAGGGCCTGGCCAGCTCAGGTCCTTCAGTGAGGGAGGGACGAGGCTCTAAGGCGGGGAGTGTGGGGCAGGAGGGTGGGAAAGGCGAAAAGGCCGGGTGAGGTGGGAGTGGAGGTGGGGTGGGGCAGGGTGCTCAGAGGCGGCGAGAGGCGTGGACGAGGACTTGAGGCTGCGGCCGGGGCGGCAGGCCCAGGAGGAGCAGCAGTTGCAGGGAGACCAGGACGCCCAGCGACGGCGGGAAGGAGGCCCCGCGGCCACAGTCTGAGGTATCTTCCTGCGGGGAGAGACAAGGAGCTGGTCGGCCTGGGCGGGCGCAAGGCCGCGGAATTTCGGGTCCACCGCCCCCTCTCCTCACTGTCGCGTTGTAGTCGAAGCAGATGTGCGGGCCTCTCCGGTATCGCGGTCTCTGCACTAGCTCACACTGCTCCGGGCCGTCCGCTGGGCATGGGTGGGGAGTCAAGGAGGCGGAAGGCGGCGGCGGCACGGAGGGGGCGCGCGGGGCAGAGGGGGAGCGGGCGGCGGGGAGGGCGGGGGCAGGATACAGTGCGTCTCCTTCTGCAGCAGCCGGCCAGCCTCGCACTGGCTGCACAGCGGCTTCTCGGCCACCACAAAGAGAAGATTGGTGTTGGTCAGTCTCTGCGCGTGGAACAGCCTGCGGGCAGCCCGGAAAGGCGGGGCGTTGAGTTTGCCCCGCCCTGACCCACCCCCATCCTGCGGCCCCGCCCCCGGCCGCTCGAGGCCCCGCCCCTTCCATCCTCCCGAGCGTCTCGCCCCGCTCACAGGTTCCGCCCTTGGCCTCTGGTCCCGCCCCACTGCCAGCACCTGGAGCAGTTTCCGCAGTCGATGATGGCGTTGTAGGAGGCGTTTACCGAGCCGAAGTAGTACTGGGTCTGTTTCATGACGCAGCTGCTCTCGCGCGTCTCGGGGTTCCCCTCGGCCTCCGCGGGGTCTGCGAGGGCCCAGAGCGCCTCAGCTCCGCCCACAGACCCTGGCAAGGTCTCCGGCCTCCCTCAGTGGTAGGCCCCACCCTCCCCATGGAGTCGTCTTAGCTCAGATTGGGGACCCGGACTTGAGGAGGCGCCTCCAAAGCCCTACCTACCTGCTTGGAACCAGCTGTGGTAGATGAGGCCGTAGAGAAGCTGCTGGAACAGGGACCTGCAGCGCACGGGGAGCCGAGTGCAGGTGGTCAGCAGAGGACGATGCCGTGCCCTACTTCTCTTCTGAGCCCTCCCGGCCAGGGAGCACCTTCTCTACCCACCTCCCGCTCAGGACTCACCAGGCGGCAGCAGAGGTCCACCAGGCCAGGTTAAGGAAATCTGCAACGGTGGGCTGCAGTGGAGAGAGGGGCGTGGACTGCCACTGCTGCCCCTCGCCCTAGGTCACCCCCAGCTTTATCAAATGTCAGAGGTAGGGGGTCATCTGTGGGCAGGTCTCCCAGTCCCCCCCATCTCCAGTCCAGGCATCTCTGGGGACTCACCACAAAGACACCCCGGGGTGCAGCACCCAGGTTGCCAGGGGGCTGAGGGGCACAGGCTGCCTGATAGTCATAGGACTCCTTGCGGGTGTAGAAGGAGTTATTGTAGAGTGCCAGCATCAGGTTGGCATCCACCTCACTGAAGAACCTGCCCACCTGAGGATGTCAGGAGAAAGCCATGGTCACAGGGCTGGCAGTGCTACACCCCCAGAAGGCTCAAATCCCTACTCTCTTCTTTCACTCTCTTCCTGATCCTCACCTGGTCCCACTGATGGTTCTGGTTTGACAGCACCAGGAATCCTCCATCATCAATAAGGACACACAGTAAGTCCTAAGAGGAAGGGAATGGGGAGGAAAATGGAGAGGGGCTGGGCCCCGGACCTTCCACCGCAGGCAGTCCAGTGGTTCAGAGTTGGGGGGCATCACTCCCCCAGTCCTGGGGAGGCTGTGAAGTCAGGGTGGGGATGTTGAGACCCACAGGCCAAGGGATGTGCTGTGAGTCGCGGCTGGGACTAGGAAGTCTGGAAGTGGGGTAAGCTAGGGTCCAGGGTAGGTTCAGGGCACACATACCTCATTGTTAACCTCGCAGTCCATCTCACAGTGGCTGTTGGGGCCGCACTGCTGGGCAGAGAGTGAGGACCGTAAGCCACCCACCAGTTTTCCTCCCTCCCATCACCTTTCATACATCCGGTTCCCCAGGCCATCTGCAGCTGGCCCTGCCTCCATGTAGGTGTTGGAGCCACTGAGTGGAGGGTTGGTGGGGGTTCCAGGGGACTCCAGGAAGGGCACTGCTGGGTTACTGCCCCCGCCCCTGCCCAAATACCTTCTGAGGCTGGTCTTGGTGGGTACGGTTGCTGGCTAGCACCTTGAACTTCTCAGCCCAAGCCTCTAGGTCCAGCTTGACGCCCACCACTTTGGGGGAGAGCAAGGGACCATCAGTGCTACCTGCCCAGGCAGTACCCTGTCCATTGCCTGTTTCCCCACCTCTGTCCCAAACATTCACCTGCTGGCCTCAGTGTGCGCCTGCCTAGGCTGAGCTCCACAGCTGTGCTGACGAGGATGCCCATGGTGTCATTCTCCAGCTCCAGCGGCCTTAACAGGGCTGGGGGTTGGGCGGGGAAGTCAGGAGTGGGGTCTGGCGGCCACACTGAGCACTCTATGCTGGGTCCTACAAACCCAGCATTCCAATCCCGGGATGACTCCAGCCCAAGCACCCAGCACTCAGGACAGTGTTTGGCACAGTCTATCCCTCTCTTCACATCTGCCCTGGCCTCAGCCAGCCTTGTGTTGGAGAGGGGCCTCAGACAGCAGAGCCCAGTTCTGGCTGAGCAGACAGGGAAGCTGAGGCTCCCTGCCTGCTGCTGGGCACACTGCGGGGACGCTCACCATCCTGGTGTGGGGGCTTGAAGACATAACCGTGGTTATCCAGGCTGCGGCGGTAGAAGCTGGCATTGAAGGGCTCAGGGTTCTCTGTCCAGTCCTCAGCTGCCCTGGAGCACCCAAGAGGCAGACTGGTAGGTAAGGGGTGGCTTGTCAGGGACAGTGGTCTCCACAGATGCAAGGAGGCCTCTGGGCAGAACAGATGCAGGTTCCCTGGCAGGGGCAGGGTTTGGGTAGTGGGATAGGTCACTTACTTGTTGGGGAAGACTCGGGTGATGCCACCGTCTGTGGCAGCGAACACGGCCAGTAGGCTGTACCTGGGGGTGGCAGGGGGGTGGGGTCACAGGCCTGCCTTCTGCTGGGCAGGGCCAGGGCCTCTGGGCCCATCCTAGCCTTCTGCCCCCACAGGCTGGGTGATGCCTACGTGTTGAGATCCTGGTCCCTCCACACACGCTCTACCAGCTGCTGCGTGATGCCCGTGTCCAAGATCAGGTTGTGCAGAAGGAAGTTGTTGCCTGGAACAGGAGGGGAGGGGTGGGGGTGGGGGCATCTTCTTGCAGCTCCTTGCCCACCCTCACCCCCACCCTCAAGGCTCCACCAGGAGCCTCCTCCATGACCTGGCCCTGGCCCAGGCCCAGCCCTTAGCTTGTGCCTGCTTATTTCCACACCTGCCCGGCCTCTGGGTTCCTCTGGGCTGGCCCCATGCTGCCTGGGCACTGCCCAGAGCCAGCTGCCCTGCCAGGCACTCACACTGCTTGGAGTCTGGAGTCACTTTCTCCATGAGCTCAATAAAGTTTTTCAGGAACTCGGTGTTGTTGTCTGAGGCATTCAGGTCCTTGCAGTACTCTCTAGGGATGGGGAGGGGCAAGAAGAGTGGGCTTGGGGGGCTGGACAGGGCAATGGGGTCAAGGCTTCCCAAAAGGCCCACCTGGCCATTCACTGAGAAGCCTGGGCCTCAGGGAGGGGCACATGGGTTCTTCCTGGCTGCAGCTGCTACATGCCTGGCAGGCTGCTGGGGTCTGAGTCGGGGCAGAGCTGACACAAGAATGAGGGTCTACTTTCTCCATTCGGGCAGCTGCTTTCTCCTGGGCATGGCTCCGCAGAGCCTCCCGTCTCTCCAGTGTAGCTGGACCCAGATAGCGCACCTGAAAGGCCCCAGGAAATGCCTGGCGGCCTGCTCATCCACGTGTATGCCCTAGAGCATTCCCATGGGCACCAGGTGGGACCCAAGTACAAGCACTGGCTTTTTGTCAGCCTAAGACCTCACCCTGCCTCTTCCTGGCTGTGTGCCTTTAGGTAACTCACTCACGCTCTCTGACCCTCGCTTTTTTCATCATAGCACAGAGGGTGTCAGGAAGTCAGTGGGAACATGTGGGTACTCCGACTGGCCGTTCCCTCTGCCTGGAATGCTCCTCCCCTCAAGGCCCTCACTGCATTCAGGCTCTGGGTCCAGAGAACATGGGGCTGTGGGGCGTGAGGGGGTCTGCTTGGGGCTTGCTGCCTAGGAAGTCTTGGGAGCAATCCCTCTACCCTGATAGGTGGAGCTCTCTCTCGCTCGACCCCTCATTCATACCTCTGCCACCAGGGACCGCTTCATTGTCCCATATGGCACTAACTGTGGGGCTTTTGAATGTGTGCCACTTCCCCAAGCTGTGGTAGGGCTCATGGCTTGGTAAGGGCACATGGAACTGGGTCTCAGGCCCCACTCTCTCCTTGGCCCCCAGGGCCTTTGTGCAGTGTACAGCCTGCACCTCTGTGCCTAGAGGCCACACTGGACACACCCAGGGTGACACCCACACGACTGTGCTTGAGATACACCAAGTCACTTGCAGTCTCTCCTGTACACACAGTATGCACGTGCACATTTGTGAGGTACTTCATTCACTCACCCTCCACATATTTATTGAGCTCTCCTGAGCCACAGACACAGAGGTGACAAAAACGAATAGGGTCCCTGCCTTCAAGAGAGCTTCCTCAGGGTCATGTGGGCCACATAGGTCTTTTCACACCTTCCCACATTCACTAACACACAGAGCCACCCCCACATTTATGCTCAGACTCTTACATATGTACATGGTGACTCACAAATACACACATCTACAGAGAGAGTCACAGAGAAACTGGGTGCATGCACATACGTGCACACACGAAGGTGAGGCATGTCCAGAGCCCCCGTGTGCTGCCTTCCAGTGCCCCTGGGTCTCTTGTCAGCTGCATCCACCCACCTGCCCTCATCCCAAGCCTGGGTCATGGAAGGGCTTCAGCACCCAGGGGACCCGGCCTCCCCAGACATGGGCCAAAGGCAGACGGTGTGTACATGAGAACGTGTGTGTGCACACTGAGCGTGCACTCCGGGATGGTCCAGGCCTGGGCTTGCTCGGGGCCCCGTCTCCTCATCTGCTGGAGCAGCTCCTCAAAGCCCCCGCTCTCCTCCCCACCCACCCCCCAAGTGAAGTACCACGCCTAGACCCGGCACTGCCGACAGGGGCTCTGGCTGGCTCGGCCCCCAGACCCACACGAACACCGACTGACACAGGACAACGATGGGGTGCGGGGTTGGGGGGATGGGCAGGACACCACAAACCAGAGCAGCAGCTGCCTGGCGAGGGGTGGGCATGCCACAGACAGCCACCCCAGGGCGGAAAGGGCTCCTGCCTGGTTGCCTGGGAGGGCAGGGAAAGTCAGCAGATGAGTCTGGAGCCCTCCTGCCCCGGCCTGGTGGGAGCTAGGGCCGTGAGGCAGCTGGCCACTGCTGCCTGGTGCGGTACATGGCCTGGGTATGCACACAGCCGCGCATACCGGGCAATGTATGGGGGCCGGGGGATGACACTGCACAGGACACAGACACACAGAGCTCCAGGCAGCAGTGCAGGAGGTGGGGCCGGGGCGGTCAGGGTAGGGGAGGACACCTCAGCAAGGCCACACGCAAGCTACCTGGGAGCAATGAAAACATGTCCTTCAGACTCAAAGCTGCTGGGGAGCAGGAACTCAAAATCTGCAACAGAAACGGGGGGTTATCCGGCGGGGGCTGGGGAGGCTGGAGGCCGGGGGGCTCAGAGCTGACGGGGCTGGAAGGACGGGGGAGAGGGGGGCTGGAGGGAGGGGGAGACACCAGCAAAGAGGAAACCCGCCATTTCCACGTCCAGGAGCCAGAGAGAAGGGACGGGCAGGGAGGGTGGAGGGCCTGTGGAGACTACAGCATCGCAGGAGGAGGGCAGTTATAGCCAATATGTTGCCCGGGCCTGGTCCTCTGTCGGCAGTGAGTCCCTTGGCGTGGCTGTATATGCTTCCATACGGCTGTATAGCACATATACACGGACACACACACACACATATATATACACACACTGCTATATATATGCATGGTCTGGGGGAGGCGCCAGTCTCGCTCTTATCACATCCATAATGGAAAAAACCGCATGCTGAGCTTCCTTTGCCTCCAAAGAGACTTTGAGGAAGGGAATTGGCTTTTGGCTGCGGATTTTTATCTCTCTTTCTTTGCCGCAGCTGTTTGCGTTTTGGTAGGTCTTGCTTTTGTTCTGTGTCAGGCATCAACATGGCCAAACCGAGGGGGTTTCTCACGGGCACAAACAGTCCAACCAGAGACGGGTGGGGGCAGCTGAGGGTTCACTGCAGTGCATTGTGGGGGCTGGTGGTCCTCCCTGGGCTAGGAGGTGAAGGGAGACCCTCAAAGTGCCAAGGAGTGTTCCCACAGTGTGGGAAGAAAGTCTGAGGAGCTGGAAGGAGGACAGGGGTGCTGCTGGAAACTGTGTACCTGCTTCCCTTGGCTAAGGGCGTGGAGACGGGCTGGGTCTCCACCCTTCCTAAAACCTGTCTGGGCTCCAGGCAGCCATGGGGGATGCTAGGGCTCCAGAGAGGGCATAGGGCTGCTGTTGAGGCATCCCCAGTTGGGCCTGTGCCCTGGGCTTATGAGCTGTGCATGTGTGGGTGAGTGAGCATGCATGTGTGTGTGTGTGTGTGTGTGTGTGCGCCTAAGTGTGAGTATCTCTGTATGGGTTTGAGAGTGAACCTGAGGATGTGGCCGCTGGGGCTCCTCTGTGGCCTCTCCCTGCCCAGCTGGACTGGCCACCTTGCTGGTCTGCACCTGGGAGGGGTCCCTCTGCTCTTGGCCTGTCTCACTGTGGGTGGTCCACCTTCTTAGCCTGTCTCCACTTCTGAGCTCTCTTTTGCTCCCAGGGCTTTAATTGTATAGAAGACAGATTGTCCCTGATACCAAATACTCCCACAATGCACTGCAAGATTCTGGGGAAGGGGGCACTTGGGGTGCTTGGAGGGGCTGGGCAGTCACTGGTTGGACTGTTCCTTTCTGATAGGACTGTGAGGCAGGGTTTGGACACAAGCCGATGGGGAAGGGGTTGGGGGGAAGAGGAGAAGGAGGAAAAAGAAAAAGGAGGGCGAAGGAGCAGGGAAGGAGACTATGCTATGTTGTCATTGTTACTAGGGCCCTGCATTTCTGGGGTCAGTGGGTGGGATGTGGGGGGGTGGGGAGAAAAAGACAACTCAAGCCAGTGGGAGTAGGGCACGTCCCCCACCCCCGCCCTGGCCACTGGAGGTGGCTCTGATCCCTTTATCCCCTTTGCTGGACTAGGCTGGACACGGCCCCTAGGGCTTCTTGGGTGCCCCTGCTTCCAGGTCATGGGGACATCCTCTTGTGGCTCTCCATGCCCCATCTGCCCAGGGATTCCCTGGGAGAGGTGGCTCTCTGAGACCTTTGTAATACTGTCCTCTCTCACTCCCCTTACTCTCTGCCAGGGTCTAGGGGTTCACTATCCACTCTTCCAGAAGTCTCCTTGGCTTAGGCACCCCAGCGTGCCAGAACCTTTCCTTTCATACCCAGCCTGATTTCCTCCAAACACCTTTGCTGGCTCTTGGGGTCTAAACAGATCCCATTCCATCCCTGTCCAGGCCCCTGGTCCCCAAATCTGGCTTTATTTCCCCAGGGAAACACCTTTTCCATACTGCCAAGCCACCCCGGGGCTCAGCAAAGCCTCTGGGAGCAGTGGGCCGGCAGGACACGGGGACATCAGCACCTGTGTCAGTGCCCAGGAGGCGCGGGTCAGCCCTGCTCTTCAATGGCTGGGGCCTGCCCTATGCTGCCCTTTGGCCCCAGCATCAAGGCGTGAGGCTTCTGAGCCTTCTGCCTCCCTTCTTGGAGGGCTGCCAGCTTCTGAAGCTACTGCCAGAGATCAGAGGAGGGAGAGCTACCTCAGAGTAGGCCTTGTGGGCTGGCCCCTTCCCACAGCTTCACATGAGCCCCACTAGGGGCTGATCTACCCCCTGCATCTCAGGCCTCCAGCCCTGCTGAGTGGGAGGTGGTGGAGAAGCGTCCAGACTGTCCCTACTGTTGAGTTGTCTTAGAGGGACAGAGAAGGTGGGGGAGGCAGGGGCCTTCCCAGAGAGAGTGAGGGGTCCAAGGAAAGGGTTGTGGGCCCTGAGAACACGCCGGAGAACACCCTGCAGGCAGGGCCAGGGGCACAGGCCACTGGCTCTCATAGGGGCTTAGGAATCAGAGGAAAGGCAAGAACTAGAGGAGCCAAGGGGAAGCTGGGAGGGGGCCCTGGAGAGCAGGGGTTTGGCTGGTCCTGGGCAGGGAGGGGGGCAAGCAGGGGCGTGAGGGTGGGAGGGGTGGGAAGAGGAGGGTGCACTGGTTCTGAATATACTTGCCCTTCAGTTTGCTGATTGGCACTGGGACAGTCCACCAAGAGAGAAAGCGAGGAAAACAAAAACAACACAAACACAAAAACAAACGAAAAGGGGGAGGGAAAGGGGAGGGGCACAAACAATATTTTATTCAATGGCTGTTTGAATGAAAATATTGTGTCTCATCATCATACCGAAAGGAAACTTCTTGCAAAAAACGACATGAGAGAGAAAGAGAGAGCGAGAAAACTCAAAGGAGATGAGCCCCCAGTCGGCCAGGCAGGTGGGGGGCGCCCGGTGGGGCCGGAGCCCCAGCCTCCCTCCCAGTGACCTCGGGCGTGGTGGGCAGGCAGGGCCACAGGCTCTAGAGACTCTCTCAGGAGAGGCCCAGGATGAGCAGGGCATGCAGGGGTGAGCCACAGGCAGAGGAGTGGGAGAGGCAGGGGAGGAAGGAGGGGGGCCAGGGAGAAAGCAGGGAGGGGGAGGGAGGAGGGGGATGGGGAATGAAGGAGGGAAGAAAGAAGGTGAGGAGGGAGCCAGGGGGCAGAGGGGAGGGAGTGTGGGGAGTGGGACTGAAGGAGGGGGGGTGCTGGGGTGGGGAGAGTGGGAGGGAGGGAGAGTGAGAGAGAGAGATGGAGGAGGTGAGCAGGAGAAAGAGGGAGATAGAGGAGATGCAGGGAGAAGAGGAGGGAGAGAGGGAAGAAGAGAGGACAGTGCGTAAGGGAGGGAGGTTGGATGCAGAGGGGAGAGAGGTAGGAAGTGAGAGGAGAAGGATGAGAGGGTAAGTGGGAACTGGGTGAGGATGGATGAGGAAAGAATGGAGAGGAGGGGGCAGAGAGAGAGAGAGGCACCATGGGAAGGGAGCACCACAGGGGTAGCGAGCTGAACAGGAAGAGAGAGGAAAGAGGGGAGGGGAGGGAGAAAGAGGGGAGGGGAAGGGAAAAGGGGGGAGGGGAGGGGGGAGGAGGGGAGGAGAAGGACTGGAGGGAGAGGAGGGGAGGGGAGGGGAAAGAGGGGGAGGAGAAGGGGAGGAAGGGAGAGGGAGGAGGGGAGGAGGAGGAGGAGAGGGGAGGTGGGATTGGGGAGGAGGTAAGGGGAAGGAGGAAGGAATTGAGGGGAGGGGGAATAGGTGAAGGGAAGGGAGAGGAGGTGGAGGGAGGAAAGGGGAGGGGGGAAGGTGAGGGGAGGGGGGATGGTGAGGGTGGGGGGAAGGGGAGGGGGAAGGAAAAGGGGAAAGGGAAGGGGAGGGGAAAGGGGAGAGGAGAGGGACAGGAGGAGGGGGAGGAGAAAGGGGAGGGTAGGGGGAGGAGGAGGGGGAAGGGGAGGGTAGGGGGAGGGGGAGGGGAGTGGAGGTGGGTGGGGAGGGGAGGGGGAAGGTAAGGGGAGGGGGTGTCTTCCAAGAATGCAGCCCCCAGGAGTGTGTGGGGCAGGCAGGCTAAGGAGGGAAGACACGGAGTAGGAGAAACCAAAAACAGCAACCTCAACAGAAACCATGAAAGAATGGTCTGGAACCGAATCTGAGAAAAGGCAAGCATGCAGATTTCCACAGACTTTCGAGGTGCCCCAGCCTGCGGGCACCTGAGGGTGGGCAGACTGGGCAGGAGGGACTGCCTCGCCGGCAAGCGGCGCTGCCTATGCTGCCTGGGGCCGGCCAGGGTGCGGGGCAGAGGCAGGGTGCAGGGCGCAGGCAGGGGCCGGGCCACTTACACTTGACCTGCAGGATCTGGTCACTGAGATTGGCTTGGAGGTAGAAGGTGCTGTAGGGTGGGAGCACCAGCCCCAGGCTGAGGGGGGAGAAGCTCGGGTCACGGCTGGGGGGAGGCGGGCCACACTGGCACCCCCTCCCCATAGCCTTGGAGCTGGGCAGAGGCCCCAGCTGCGGCATCCCCTCCTCCCACCACCAGGGACCCCTCTCCCCGCTTAGCTGCAGGAGGTTCATGGTCTAGGGGCCGGCACCCTGGAGGCTCTCCACTTCTCAAACTCTCCTGGGGGCCACCGGGCAACCAGCCCCAAAGCAAATCCCCACACCATCTCCCCTCCCAGCAGCCTCTCACAACAGCCCCCTGCCCAGCCAACCTCCCTCTGACCCACAAGGGGCAGACGCTGCCGTGAGCTGGCTGCAATGCAAGTGCTGCCGTGGGAGTGGGGTCACCAGCCCCCAGATACTCAAAGCCAGCAGAAAGCAGGGCTGGCGCAGATATGGTGGGGGCAGGGGGTGGCAGTGGTGGGCTGGCATGGGCTGTGAGGATGCCCTAGCATTTCAGGATGGACTAGCTGTGTGGGGCAGGCAGAGGTCAGCCTGTACCGACCCAGCCTGACACACAAGGGACCTGCTCCACCCTGAGACTGTGAGGCAGGCTGACAGCATGCCAAGGGCAGTATCCTGGGTGCAGATGGCCGTAGTGATGAGGAGACTTTGGATGACTGTCCTGTGCTCTCAGATCTGCTGCTTGTTCCTTAAAAGCCAGGGAGTCTCTTGGCAGACTAAGCATCTCAGGGTGAGTAGTGAGCAGCCCTGGCCACTGGTGCCCCACTGGGATGGTGGTCACAGTGGGAGAGGGAGGGGACAGCTGGGCTCAGACTCTGGGGCCACCCCACCCTCTCTGCCCGCCCAGCCCTGGCCTCACTTACCTGTAGTTAGTGCTCCTTATAGGCACCCAGGTGTAGTTCCGTGTCACCTCATCTATGTACCTCTGGGAGAGGAGGCTGGGTCAGGTACTTGGGCTAGCAGACAGGGGGCGGTGGGGTAGAAGGGTGCCCACCCTGACTCCCTGGCCCCCAGCCCTGCCTCCTTACCTCATCCAGGGACTTGACCAACGTTCTGATCTGCTTGTGGCCCTTGTTGCCATCAATCATGCTCCGACGGATCTGGAAGGGCCAGAGATGTGAGGGGCAGGGCCCCTACACTCCTCTGCTCTGTCCCCCACCCCTGTTCTCCTCCTCTCCTTACCTCTTCCTTGTTCTCATCCTCTAGCTCCGCATCCAGGAAGTCCAGAGTCACAGGCTCCCGGAAGTTGGTGGTCTGTTGGAGGCAGGGTGGGAAGTCAGAAGTCCCCATTGTGGAAGGTTTGCCCACCCTCCAGGCCACCCGTCTGGCTCACCTGGGGCTTGAGATTGGGGTGCAGCAACACGTAGCCGTTCAGGTCAATGGCAAACACATAGCCGTTGGCTCCAAGCTGGAGGCACAGATTGGGGCTCAGGGTCTGGAGGGATGGGCTGGGGTTCCCTGGGCTCCGGAGTTCTTCCCTATTTGGCCTCGCACTGCACCGAGAGATTGTTTGCCTGCCTTGGGCTAAGGGCCCCCCCATGCCACGTGGCCCTAAGCCTGTCTCTCCAGCCAGGCCTGCAGGCGGGTTGCCCCTTGTGCACCAGCCCTTGCCAAGGCTAACCAGCTTGTGGGCTGCTGCTCTGCAGTCCTCATCCTCTCCCCCTGGTTCTCATGAGCTGTCAGTTGTCCTGACCTCTCTGCCACCACCGGCCCCACAGGTCTGCTGCTTCTGTACCCCTGTGGCCCTCCTCTAGCCACTACTGCCCCTGATTTGTGCCTCCTCCTTGTCCCCACGTCAAGAGAGAGCAGCGGGACGAGTGGACCCTTGGGAATCCTACCTGGGGCTTCCCTTCCAGGTGGAAGGGAAGTAGGAGTAAGTGGGACCTGGACCTAGCCCTTACCTCCCCCAGTCAGTTTCTTACTGTACCTGGAGGCCAACTGCCACAGCCCCTGCCCACTCAGGGCCAAGCAGAGGCTTCAGGGGGCTCAGGCTTAATGATGCTGTTGTACATACCACACCTCTCCCCCTTCCACAGGCCAAGACGCAGACTCCCTGACCGCAGGCGCTGGGCCAGCCACAATGCCATCTTGCCCCTTCCCTGGTTTATGATTGTTTTTCACCTTTGGGCCCTTGGCCAGAGAATTCCCTCTGCCTCCAATGTACACCATCCCCTCCTTTCCTTTCTGCCTGGGACACTCCTGCCTATGTGCATGGGCCAGGTCTGGCCTGCTGCCCATTACTATGTGGTCATGAGCTAAGAATGGTTTTATGTTTTTAAATGGCTGGAAAAAACGTCAAAGGAAGAATTCTATTTTGTGACATGTGAAAATTATCTGAAATTCAAATATCAATATCCACAAATAAAATTAAATTGGAACATAGCCATGCCCATTGTTTATGTTTTGTTTGTGGCTGCTTTCACAATACAACAGTGCAACCGAGTAAGAGATGGGTATGTAGGTCTGCAAAGCCTAAAATATTCAGTCTGGCCCTTTACAGAAAGTTTGCCAACCCAAGGTCACCTTGTTCTAGACCCAAGGTCACCTCCTGGGGAAGCCTTCCCCGACCCCCTGAACTCAGAGGTCTCCATGGAGGCGCTGTAATACCCATCAGTCTTCTCTGCTGAGCCTGCCTGTGTCCACATGGGAGGCAGGGTATGCGGATGGGCAGGGGGATGCTCACCGTGTAGTTGGGGGTCAGCCTCTTGATGTCATTCAGAGCCACGTCAATGCCCATCACGCCCAGGATCAGCTGGTTCTGGGAGCAAAAGCATGGGGGGCTCCTCAGCGAGCTCAATTCCATGGGGAACCACCCTCCACAAGGCCTCAAGCTGCTCTCACAGGCAGTGTGCAGGCCTGCCCTGCCCCTCTTCCACCCTCAGACCTAATGTGGGCATGCTCATTCCTCCCCAGGCACACCCATAGCCCCAACCCTCCCCTTTCCTCACCTTCTTTTCCCCAGGGCCATCCTGTGTCAGGTTGAAAACAGGGAGGGTCCCTGTTACCACCAACCCCAGTCCCTGAAGGGAGAGGAAGATGATGGAGTCACCTGTGGCCAGCACTGACCCCACCCTGAGTGTTCAGAGCAGGGACTGAGGTGCAGGCCACCTCTTTCTCCTGTGCTTGGTTTACCCCATAAGGGGGCCCTCCAGGGTCTTGACCCTGTGGGCACATCTCTGGGGGAAGGGTGCCAGCCCCACCCCTTCCTTGTCCAGAGGCCTTACCAGTGCATCCTCATACACGTTGGTCCACTGCACCTGCTTGGCCTCCTTGCCTGCCAGCACCATGGGCCTGCCCAACACATCTAGATATTCCTGGGGAGGGGGCAGTGGTGGGGGTAATGAGTGCCTTTCCCAGGCACTGCCTGTTCTGTCTCCCCAGGCATTGGGATTGTGCCCCAGCCACGGTGAGGGGGCGCCCTTGGCCCACAGCAGCCCATGGCACACAGCGTCCCTGCAGGGCAGCCAGGGGCTGGGAGGAGGGGCCTCCCCAAGTCTCACCTGTGTGTTGATGCGGATGGCTCCGATGGAAGGGATCTCAAAATAGTAGCCTGTGAAGGAAGGAGAGGCAGAGGTGGGCCTGGCTGGCACTGCAGGACCCATGTGCAGAGGGCCCTGCCCCTGGGGTGTGTCTGCAGCCCTGCCTCGCCTCTTGGGCTCCTCTCTTTTTGGGGTCCTCTCCCTCTAGTGCTCCCGGCCTCTGCCCTGCCAAGGGCGGTGCTATGGAGAGGGAGTGAGTGCAGCAGTATCAGGAAGCAGAGCAGGGGGCAGAGATGGGGAGGGAGGAGCCTGAGGTCTGAGGTCCCTCATTTTAGGGTGCAATGCCATTCAAAGTCCACCCGGCAGCCAGGCCCAAGTGCACAGAGAGATGGACGGATCAGCAAACAGACGCAGGAGTAGACAAGCTGGGGGACGGTTGGACAATGGACAGACAGACAGATGGGCAAAAAGAGGCTCAGTTAGGTGGACCCGTTAGCCCCCAGATAGAGTGAGGGACAGCCTCGTGGATGAGAGGAGGCACTGTCTTGCAGCAGGTGAACACACAGCTGGACATATGGATGGCCAGTTGAACATACGCAATCGACAAAAAGAAATGGCAGGCAGGCCCCTGACAGTGATGCGCAGGGGAGGTACCTTTGTTGGCACAGGCCATCCACTGCAGCGGTGTGACGTCATAGTTATGCTGCCCCACGGAGAAAGTAAACACGCGCACCTGTGGGGGGTTTGAGGTTACTGCTGTGGCCACCAGGGGACAGCCCTCTTTTGTACTGGGCCCAGGTCAGGGTAGCCCCTGCCTCGGTTGAGCCTCACCGTCCGGTTTGGCCAATTGTACTTCTCAAAGACGTCCTGCACGCGGTCCTCGCCACCATCCGTGAACATCATGATCATCTTGTTGCAGTTGGCCCGAGTGATGTTGGACTGAGGGGAGTGAGGCGGAGGCAGGCAGCTCTCAGCCCTCCCTGGTCCAGGGGCAGGGCCTCCCTCCCGCAGTGGGCCTGGACCTCTGGCCCTCCTCCCCCACAGCAGATGGAGCTATCTGTCCAAGCTGCCTGTTTGGTGCTAACGAGGCCATCCGTCTTGATTTCCCGGGTGTCACCAAGCCTGGGCCCTCTACTCCCCCAGCCGCCCACTTGCCCACCCATGGGGCTCACGTTCTGCAGCTGGTCAAAGGCATACTCAAAGCCGGCCTTGTAGCCTGTGGTGCCCTTGGCCACCATGCCCTGCACAGCTTCCTTGAACACCTTCTTGTTGCGCACATTGGCCTGCACCAGGTGTGTGAAGCATGACACAGGCTGTGCCTTCTCGTTGAACTGCAGGAACAGTAGGGTGGTGAGTGGCCTCAGGCTGGCCGGGGTAGGCAGCTATTGCATGGGGCTGGTGGTGGTCACAGGAGCAGGGCAGATGGGGTGACCCATTTCACCCTGTCTGCCACCTTGGCACTCACCGAGGCCACATTCACATAGTCATCATCAGACAGCGTGTCCAGCATCTCGCAGACAGATGTCTTCATCAGCTTCAGGGTCAGGCCACTCACACTGCCACTCCTGGAGAGGTCAGGCAGGGGACGTGGAGGAGCCAGGGAGAACCTCACGTGTTCTCCTGCCCATCCCCCATGATGTTCAGGGCAGCAGAGTCTAGCCCATTGCCCGTCCCTGCCCCAGCCCCACTTGCCAGCACTGCTCACTCACACATCCACGATGATGACCATGTCTTTGGGTGACGAGGCCCCCTGGATATACCTGCCCAGGAGATGCCTCTGTTAGGGTAAGGCCCACTGGGACCTTGTGGGTCCTTCCTTCCTTCACATAAATATTGATTCAATACATTTCTCTTGAGCATGCACTGTGTGGGCCAGGCAGGGTTCTACGCACCGATGATACCACATTTAACGAAACAGACACAGTCCTTGCCCATGACATGAATGGTCTGGTTCCTCAGCAAGGAAAAAGTCCCAGGGGGTATATGAGCAGGTGATCCCCAGAGGGGGCAGGAGCCACATTCCCTGGCTTCAGTGGCTTGTTGTGTCCTCTGCCTCAGGTTGGGGCCCCGAGGGCAGAGTCTAGCTGTGTATGGGATGGTGCAGGTGGCAGGGAAGGAGAGCCACAGGGAGCTGCCGGAGGGGCAGAACAGAGGGGAAGGATATCTGGGGCTCAGACGGGTGGGGCAGGGACTGGCCAACCCTACAGAGGCTACATCTGCCTTTGAGGACCCCTTCTGGTCCAATCTCCCTTCCAATCTCTCAGTCCTGAGTGGGTGGGGGTGCTGGGCAGTGGACAGGGGGCATGGCAGCTGGGAGGCCTGCCTGGGTGATGGGATCCATTTTCCAGTGGCAACCATGTGTGAAATGAAAATTGGATACAGCTGGCTGCGCCCTGCTAGGAGGCTTGGAAATGGGGAGGGAGGGGAGCAGGCAGGAAAGGTGGGGAGCTGAGGGGGTGTCCCTCCCCAGCCCCTTCTTGCTCGCTCACCAGGGTCTCCTTCGGACATCGTACAGGTCGATCTTCTTGGGGGCTCGCCACGGGGTGGCTGAGGGAGGAGAGAAGGTGAGGGGGACTGGCAGGAAAGGGCTGGCCTGGGTAGGCAGACCTTGCAGAGGCGACTGGGCTGCCACAGACTACAGAGAAGCCACCCCGCCCCATGCCCCCAGGATGGGTGGGCTGGTAGATGGAGAAAGGCGAGGTGCTGGGTAGACAGGGGACAGGGGCTGGTACCTACCCGGGTAGTAGCGAGTGACTCCTGTGGCGCTGCCGAAGACCTGCCACAGCAGTGTGGGGTCTTGTCTGCGGTTTTCCATGAACACATTTTCCAGGGCCTCTGTCCAGTTGAGCTCATTGAGGATGACAGTGGCTGGGGGGAAGCGGGGAGCTGGGGTGGGGAGCACCTGGGCTGTGTCCTGTCGAACCCACCACCACGACACTCATGCCTGTGCCCCCACTTAGAATCCCCCAACTGTTCTCGGCCTATCCAGGCCCTCCCTATTTCCTAGGGCCCAGCTGGGGCTGCCCCAGCTCCTCCAGGAAGACTTTCTGATCCTCACCCCTCCCAAGCTGTGAAAGGAACAGTTCAGCCTACTCTTCCTCCAGGCCCCACATGAGCAGGCAGGGCAGCTGTGGCTGGTAGCCTCTGGAGAGGGGCTGCCCAGGTGGCTGGGTGCTGGGAGCTGGGAGCCCTCAGTCCAGCATGCTGCCTGGAGCTAGCACTGGTCCCCCAGGAGCTCACCCATTCAGCATGCACTCCAGGCTGCAGCCACAAGAAAGCAATTAAGGGCCCGCTGATGGGGCTGGAATTATTCAGCTATTAAGGTACCTGATAAGCTGGAAGCCACTCAGCTCCATGATTAATCAACTGGGGCCAGAAGCAAGCAGGGGTGGGGGCGGGGGCTCTTGGAGGGGCAGGGGCATGCCAGATCCTACTCCAACACAGGCAAGTGTACTTGTACATGCATGCGCACACTGCACACCCCCCCAACAGGTATACCTGTGTCTAACCTGTGTGTTTCCAGCCAGATGGAACCCACCTGCCTAGCAACCCAGCTGCCACCATGGGCACAAGGGCACACACGCTCATGCCTACACACCACTCTGCACCTACAGGGGACACTCATGGGTCCTGCTCACAACCCCCTACCATCAGTTACCCCATTCTCCCTTCCCCCCAACCCTTGTAGTTGCACGTGTGTGATCCCCTGTCCAGATCTATCCCTACACACACACACACACACACACACACACACGCACGCACACACACACACACAAACAAGGCTCCTCTCAGAGAATGGACTCCATCCTGCGGACCCTTCAACCTGGGCAGAGATCCAGGATGGTTTGAGCAGTACCCTCGACCCCCAACTCGGGGCGGCCTGATGTGTGTGTGTGACACATGTTCTCATGTGTGCAGTGACCCTGTCCCTGGACAGACAAAACGGCAGGAGTGGGACACAGCTGCTTCTGCCAGGCCTCTCTGCCTCCTTCCTCCTTCAGGGACCCCCACCCTCTTTCTTCCCATGTGGAGCCCAGCCACCGTCACCCCGTACAGGGATCCCCATCAAAAATCTACCTCAAGTGAGCACCAGAGACCACCTGCAGCAGGCAGACAAAGGTAGAAAGCATGATTTACAGTTCTCTAGCCTCTGCTCCGGCCCTGGGGCACTGACACACTCCGGGGCACTCTCCCTCGGGCGGCCCCTCTGGAGCGTGGAGCCTCTGCTGCGTCCGCTGCCTGATCCCTGCCCCCTGCTCCCACTCCCTTCGCTGTCTGTTCCTGTGGCTTCCCGTAACTGACCATAATGTGAAAACAAAACACATTTCAAGCATTGGCTCTGCTTATTGAACAGTATGTTATGGTCCTGTTCCTAATTTAGAAACTTAGTGAGTTGAACAATTTCTATTTTTCTCTCTAAGGAAAAAATAAAGCCAGGCCCTCCAGAGTTTCACACAGTACTGTTTGCCCTGAGAGAGTCTGCCTGGCAGGTCCCACCCCTCACTGTGTCTCGGTTTTCCCATCTGCACAATGACAGGCTTAGAGCAGAGGGGTGTCCCTGGTCCAGGTCAAGGGCCAAGAGGAGACCTCTGCTCTGTGTGGGCTGTCCATGCAGGTACCTGTGACCCCACACGCGCTTACCCATACACGGCAAGGCACACTCGCGCAAACACCCCTGCGCCCGCCTGGAAAGGGCCTGCTACTCAGCCCCATGCGCACAGACCTGTACCCACGTGCACATACTCTCAGATCATGCTGAGTTGGGAAAGGGGACCATGCCCCCTCAGGCAGGTGATTACAGATTTAATTAAAAGTGACACAGTAAATAAAAAACATATAAAATGCAATTTGTGTGGGTAGCGAGGGGTGACTGGAGAGGGCGGTGTGGCTCCTGTTTTAATTAGTGTGCCTGCCTGTGATAGTGCCCCTCGACTGGCTCGGGCAGGAGGCCTGCGGGCAGCCTGTGGGGAGCAGGGGGGAGCATCCTTCCCCACCCTGGCCTGAGGCTGCCCAGAGGGCCTAGCTGACCCCGAGATGGAGAGGGCCTCCCTGAGGACCCTGGGAATTCCCTGCATTATGGAGCTGAGGCAGTGGCTCTGGGGCTTTTGAGTCCCAGCCCAGTGGGCTCCTTGGATTCCAAGGCTACTCTGTAGGTGCCCATAGAACTGTGTCAGAAACAACAGGCCTCAGTGCCTTCAATCCTGCTGCTGGAGCTCCCTATCCAGTGTTTGACTCTTGGTTTCCTCCTCCTTTACCTCCCAGGAGCTTCAGGAAGTTCCTCCTCATGTCTGACTCAAATCCTTCTAGCTATAGTGACCTCGTTTCCCCATTGTGTAAAGCTGCCTTGTCCCTGAAGCTTGGACTGTCAACCACCCTCTTCCACATCCCCCTTCCTTACATCCCCAGCTCCTGGCTGCTCTGGGCAGGAAAACTCCCTACCTCCTTGGTTCTATGCCCAGGAGAAGGAGGGTAGTGTCATAGGGTTGGTATCTGTGAGGGGTGGTTCCCTGTCCCCCTACCTCCCGTGTCCACCTGATGTGTTGCAGCTTGTCAACCACTCCTACTTGGGGGCAGGGAATGGGGAAGGGTGGTGAGGAGTTGCTTCAGGGGCAGGCGGGCACTCAGTCCAACATGTGGGGAACGGTCTCTGTGTGCGTGCATTTGTGTGGGTGCCTGTGGACACATGGGCAGGAGACCATGTATGCACAGGGATAGAGGCTCAGTGTTTTGCAACTTGCTGAGTGTTAGGGTGAGGCTCTGCCTGTAAGTGCTTGATGCCCATATGTGGGTGAATCTGAGAGGTGCGCAGGAGTAATCTCAGGTGTAGGAGGCTGGAGGTAGATGGCACTGGCCTTCTGTCCCCAGGGACTCTGGAATGCCCTGGCAGTGGGCCTGCCCCCACAGCAGGTGGGATGGGCTGTCCCGATTGCTCTGCACACTCACAGCCTTTGTAGATGTCCGTAGGGATCTGTACAGCCGCGTATGAATAGTTGACCTTGTTCTTGAAGTTTGGGTCCTCGATGAAGTCCAGCCTTAGGGTGTTGGCCTTAGACCCCCTTTCCACATCCTCACTCTCAGGGTCGTCCTGCAGAAAGGGCACCCCCCAGCAATGTCAGGGCTGGAAAATGGTGAATTGGGTTGTAGAGGCCTGCAAGTAGGGGCAGGGAGGGCCAGAGTCCAGGAGATAGGGGCATCTCAAAAAGAGAGACTATTGCAGTAGGAGACACAGATGGAGAGACTCAGGGACAGATGGACATGGGGTTGGACCCCTCACCCAAGGGGCCTGTGACTCCCATCTCCCCCTGCCCACCCCACCCATCATCCCCACATTTGCTAAACCCAAATTTTAAAACCGAAAGGAAACCAACCTCTTCTCCACATTCTTGAAAACCAATTAGGAAAGGAGGCAAATCATGGAGCCAATCAGAAGGAGCAGGCTCCAGAATTCTGCTTACAAGGATGTGCTTGTGCAATCACAGGGAGGCCTCAGCAGTCCCTCCTAGGAGCTCAGGGCCCCCACAGCCATCACTGGGTCCTGCCCAGCCCCTTCATGGAGTTCCTCTGGGACCAGGGAGAGGGCCCTAGCCCCATCTAAGGCAGGGCACTATCCCCCGCAGCCGGATGGCTCTAGGGTCTGAGCTGGGGAGGCTAACCTGGGAGAGCTGGGCTGGGGGCTACCATTCAGACCTGCTGACCTCCAGAGGGAGGGTCTGCGGTGCCTGGTAGCAGCAGGACTGAAAGGGCCCCTGTTGATTTTCTAAAATGAGCCACAGCAGCCTGACAGGTGCCAATTATGGCATCTCACGGCCGGGTAGGCTGTGCATGCGCCGTGCGCCCCCGCCCACCATCACAGGCTGGCAGGAGTGGGTCTATGACTAGTGTTGATGCTGCAGCCGATGGAAGGGGGGCAGGCTTGGGTGCAGGTGTGCAAGGGGGAGGGGAGGGAAGATGGTGGTAGAGAGTGAAGGCGAAGAGGAAAAAGCCAGACTGGGGAGGCAAGGGAAAGAAGGAGGCTAAGGGTGGAGAGCAAAGCTGGGGGACTTCCTAGGCTGATAGGAGAGATCATAAGCAGCTGAACACCCCATACGCTCCCTCACTGCCCCTCAAAGCCTCTGTGACCACCCTCAGCCCAGGCTTAGCTCATTCATTCTCCCCCATGGGTCCACGCGGGCTGACCCCCGCTGCCCACTATGACCTGGGCATGCCCCTCCCCTGTGTTTCTGCCTCTAGGCATTTGACCAAGCTGTGTCTTGTCTGGGGAAAGGGTGACCGTGCCTCTCCACCCAGCCAGATGCGCTCTCCACACCACAGGGGCACGGCTCTGAAGGGCCTGTGGCAGACACTCTTTTCATCTCTTTGAAGGTGGATTTTGTACAGCAGAATCCAAGCTGTCTGCTGTCCTCCCACTGCCCTTCCGCAGTGTGCCACCCATCTGCCCACCCCTGGCACACCCTAGAAGCCCTCGGGTGCTGGGTAGAGCCAGGGCAGGCAGCCTCGGAGCATGGAGGCCAGAGTGGAAGCGGCCGCCTGTGAGGCGTGCGCCACTCTCGTTCCGCTCAGAGGAGGGGGAGGCGCGGGAGAAGAAAGCCCCCGAAATGTCAGCGGCAGATGAAGGGCACTAGAAAATTTAATCTTCCAACTTTCCCAACTAATGTGACATTTGGATTCTGTTCTGATAAGCTATCAGCTGGCGAACTTTTTCCTTCCTTTTCTTTCCCCCACCCCCACCTTCTGGCTGGTAATTTAAAAGTAAATGGTCTAGAAAGATCTCTAACTGTACCTCTGGCAAAGATTAAAAAAACAAAACAACACAACAAGCAGGGGAGTTGGAAAATGTGTGCGTGCTGTCATTTATACCAGGCGTTTGGCCTAGCTGACCCTAGTCTAGCCAGGCCCCAGAGTGAAAAGCTCTCTTTTCGGGCAATCTCTAGCCCCCCAACAGAAGTCCAAGGGGCTACGGGCAAGGAGTCAATGATTTAGAGTGAGGGGTTGGGGCCCTGGATACAGTTGAGGCTGCTGGAGGTAGGTTCAGAGCATCCTAGTAGGGGTTGGGCACCAGGCTGTCCAAGGAGCCCCTCAGTGCCAACCCCCACCCAGGGGCTTTGTATGGTGGGCAACTGCAGTCTCCTGGTTTATATTTAATGCACTGATTGCTAAAATTACAGCCCGCTGCTGAGGGGGGTAAGGAATTAGATTCAGGGTCTAATTAAAGGTTCGCTCTTCATTTGAATTTCAGATTCCAGCTTTAATTTTAGCAACTTCTCTGGGAGCCACGGAGCTCAGCCAAGGGGAAGCACACCTGCTTGAGCCCACCCCGCTCCGTCTCGGGCCCTGTGCCCTCCTGCGGCTCTCCCAGGCCAGCCTGGCACTGTGGATCCTGCACAGGGATCCTTTCCAGCCTTCTCACCTCCTGGTGTCATTGGGTACCTCTCACTTGCCCCAGGAAACCCACCAAGCCCGCAGGCCTAAGAGAGGAAGACTGGATCTTGGGTCCTCTGAATCAGCCAGCAGTCTAGACACTGTGCTGCTGTGACACCTCTGTTTACAGAGGGGACTGTTGGGTCCAACTACTTTTGCCTTAAAGTCAGGCAGAGGGTCTTGGGCCTTGACAAGCTCAGCAAACACCGTCTACTCCAAGTGCCCTACACCCTCAGACACTCGTCTTCTCTACAGCCACCTCCCCTGCAAATAGTCTTACAGCTTTCACACGAGTCTTCTGGTGACGGGGACCTCACTACCTCACAGGGCAGCCCGGGCGGACTTGAGCCAGTGAGTGACATGGAGGCAGAAGGGTGGTGTGGCTTTGGGCTCTCTGGTCAGTCCCAGTGCCACCACTTCTGAGGTGGGTGACCCTAGGTGAGCTCAGGGTTAGGGTCTGATGATGGGCCAGGCTGTGGGGTGCTCAGCACAGGGAAGGGAGCTGGCCTGACCTGGAAATGCACCTGGATGTTCCTGCATCCTGCTCACACCTGCCCACCTCCAGGAAGCCTTCCCAGCTGCTCCCTGTCTCCCTCCTCTCACTGCACTTAGAGAGGCCCGCTCCATCTGGGACCTAAACTGCCCCATGCGGGAAGCGCCAAGCGCCTCACCACCTGCCTCACACTGCAGTCAAGCTCAGCCCACTAGTGCGCAGAGATGCAGCCCTGGAGGGGTCCGGACTTCTAGGGAGTTGTGGGAGGTGGAAGGTGGGGCCTGTGTCACCATGGCTCTGCAGGGTTGAGCTCAGAATGTGTGGCGCTGAGTCCTAACATCCATTTTACAGCCAAGGCCACCAAGGCCCAGCAAGGAGGTGTGGCTCAGGAGGGGGTGCTCACCAGCTCAGCGTCAGCCTTGGCGTCATAGTACACGATGTCTTCCTCCTGGTGAGGGGAGAGAGGCCTCAGCACTAGCTGCTCAGGGTCCCGAGACAGACAGGACTCCTAGCCCCAAGGCCTGCATGGCACCCTTAGATTCCTCTGGGGCAGAGACTGTCCCTTTCCCCCACCCAGAGCCACCCTCCTGGAAGGGCCGGATAGGTCAGGGCTGAGAATGCAGCCAGGCCTATCTTCAGGGGCCCTGCACAGGCTCCAGGAGCATGCAGTACCCCTCGACTGAGAATTCCCTGGGCCTTCCTAACTCAGGGGCCAAGCGTCCTGGGCTGCAGCCTTCTAGGTTCTGTCTGCAGAGAGGCTGGCTGAGGCAGCACCAGGGAGCGAGGAAGACGGAGAACAGAGCCGAGTTTGGGCAGGAGGGAAATAATGACTCGACGCTGCATCTTCCAATTTCTTCTATTAAAAAGCCTGCTCATTACGGGCATGTACTTATTAATTATCTGTGATTTGTTGTGAAATGCGAGGGGGTTTCCACAACAGGAGCGGGAGAAAACAAAGCCCAGCCCTGGCGCCTGCCTCCCAGCCCTCACCCGCCTGCGTCTGCCCCGCCTGTCCCTGGCCCATGTCTGCTTGCCAGTCGCCTGGGTTCTTGGCCATCTGTGCGTCATAATCACCGGCCGCCCCGGGGACCCGTAACACAAACGGGCTAATTTCATGTGTAATGATCTTTAATCAGAACCGAGCGCGGCTGACAGAGGCCGCCAGAAGGTGAGCCCGGTGTCAGCCAAGTGCCATTGGCTCAGGAGGGTCTGCCACACTCTGCCCCCATGGGCTTCAGGGCCACGACTCAGGACAGAGCTGCTGTCCAAGTCACCCTCTCCAGGTGCTCCTCAGCCCTGTTCTGTACGGCAAAAACCTGCAGCGTGGCCCCGGTGGCCCCTCACTCACTCAGGGCTTGTTTCTTTGAGGTCTGCAGATGGGAGTGGTGACCAAGTCTGCCCCCCAGGGGCTGGCTGTGAAGTGGCAGACAGAGCCAGCACTCACACCACCAGTGCAGATGTCGCCCGGACACCTGCTTCCCAAGGCCCAGCTGGGGCTCACTCAGTGTGTGACCCCAGGGCTAGACCACTCCCTCTCTGAGCCCCAGGCTCCCCCAGGCAGGACTCTGGAAAGGCGCCTGGCTGTGGTGACTGCCCACGGGCTCCGTCAGTACCTGGGACTGTTTCAGCGAACAGTCCTAGTCTGTCTCTCACCAGGGGTCTAGGGGCTGCAGGCCACTGGCTAAATGTGCAGGCTTAGTCCCAGCATTCTGCAACACTGACTGCATGCCTGGCACCATGCATGGGTAAGACCACAACTTCCTGAGGAATGTAAGGCCAAAGGCAGCCCGAGAGTTCCAGCATCCCAGGGCGCCTGCCGTGTCTGGCGCTTTTTTACAGCAGCCTTATGACCCCATCGGTCAGATGTTTCGAGAGCAGGGAGAAGAAAGCCTTCGCACCCTGGCTCCAACCTGCCCTTCCAGCCTGTTGTCAACCTTGCCCACACCCACCACCCACCCACCAGTGCAAGAAGGCTGCAGCCCCGGTGGGCCTGGGGCGGGGGCGGAGGCCGGGCCCAAACTGCAGGGTGCTCGGCCTTTCCCTGCGCCTGGCTCCGACCGAAGCGCATAATGAAAGCTGACATTACATCAAACACAATAAGGAGTTTCAGTTGACGAAGATCATTCCTGAACACACAAACCTATTAAACTGAGGGGGAAAAAATATCAATTCAACACACTTGCTGTGAAAAGAAAATGTGATTTGTTATCTAAAAGGGGGTTATAAACACAGCTCTGATGCTCTTTCCCTCCGTAATGAAAGCGGGCGGGTGCGGTGGGAGGACTGCAGATTACAACCTGGGGCCTCACTCACCCACTTTTTAGGCAAACCTTCCACAAGCATGGGAAAGGACACAGGTGGGGGCTGGTCACTTGCAGCCCTCAGGAGCCCTGGGCTCCCCTCACAGGCTGTGGCTGGGTCCTGCCTGCACCTGGGTCAACACTAGGCACCTCAGCGTTCACTGGGGCCACCTCTCCAGCTGCTCCAGGGGCTCTGCTTCTCTATTTGTTCTGCTGTTTCACAGTCTTAGTGGAACATCAGATATTGGTGGCGTCAGGGACATAGGGGGGACATGTCACCCAGGAGGATTCTTAGTCCCCTGCAGATGACAGATGAGGCTCAGGATTCTGTATGGTCTCCCTGCCCCCCAGGGCTTGATGCATGTGGGAATGACCGCTCCCGGCCTCTCCTGCCTCTAGGAGGGCGAGACCATACCCCTTCCTTGGTAAGAAGTACATGGATGGTGGCACACAAGGTCATACATGTGAAAATATATCATAAATACAGCTGTGACTGCTATGCATGATGTGGTGTGGAGCTGGGGGTGTGGCAGGAGGGGGCTGTCAGGGTCAGGGTGGGAGGGTCCCCGAGAAGGCCTCTGTCTGCTTGGGCCAACACAGTACCTGAATGTCTATCAGCAGTGACCACCTCCTGGGTTAAGCAACAAGGAGGCAGTATTCTCTAGTGACTGAGTGCAGGACCTCAGCAAAGAGTCCTGGCCTCAAATTCTGACCTGGACACATGAGCTCTGGAATCCTGGGCAGTGAGTGAAGACTGAGGCTGAGCCAAAAAGGACCCAGCCTACTGGCTTGTCCCAGTGGCCCGCTGAGGAATTCCAGGGGTCACCCGCGAGGAGGCAAGGCTGCCCAGTTAAATCATGCAGCCTCCATGAGGCTTCATCTCTGGGTCTCTACTTCCCCACTCGTAATATCAGGATGAGGCCTCCTCTGAGGGTATGAAGAGAACAGGGAGCTGGGCCTCCCCAGGGGTAGGGCCAACTCTGCCCATGAGTGGCCACCTTCTGTCTTTGCAACTCCACAGCCCAGAGGAGAGGCTGAGTGTGGAAGAGTCCCGGGTGGAGTGAAACGGGTGTCCTTAATGTCTGGGGACCACTCCCCTGACATACCCTGTGTTATCTGATATTTTAGGGGCCATTTTGCCCAACCGGGTAGGAGTTGGGGGAGTCACCCACTCTGAGCTCACACACATGCCCTCCCATGTGGACTTGGGCATACAGATAACAGGCGAGGGGCGGGGCAGGAGGGTCCACGTGACCCTTGTGTTGGTGACATACATTCTCCTTAGCAGGAGCCAAGCCCAAGAGAGGTGTGAGGAGGGTGGGTCTCAGGGAACAAGCTGAGGAAATGAGCACGGGGTGAGCGGGGGAAGGACAGTTGCCATCCGAGTTCAGTGCTTGGAAGGTGGCTGCCAAGGCCTGGCCAGACATGACTGCCGCCTGCCCACCAGCTGCCTGTGCAGGCCTAGGCCAGCCACCCGCTGCACCAGTGAGGACGCTTGGCCTTCCTGCCCTGGCCTAGTGCCAGCTCAGCCTGGCCAAGAGGACTGTTTTCTGAGAGAGCCGTCTGTCGCTGGCTTGGCAGAGGCAGGCAGGGGCCCTATGGCTGGGTCAGACCCTCAGGTCAGGAAGGCCACCTGTCCTGTCCAGCTGGCTCTTCTAGCCTGGCCCAGCCCCCTCACAGCCCTCCCTCTAGTCCCTAGGCAGAGCTCCGTCCACTCCCACCATCACATTCCCCAGGGCAGGGCTGTGTCCTTCCCTTACACTTCCCAGGGGAGGGCTGTCTCTTCCATTCCACTCCCAGCGCATGGCTTTGTTTCCTGTAGGCCCTGGTGTTGGCACTGAGGCCCTGGGGCCAATGGCCACTCCCCCCTCCCCTTCCCATGCCCTGGCCCAGATCCTCCCTGGTGGTGGTTTCGGTGGCACACAGTGTTGGCATAGTGTGGTGCTGGCACCAAGTGTGGTCCGGCAGGTGGCCCCTCTTCATCTATCCTAAGTGTTATGGGCACCAGGGCACCTGCTGCCCACCTGTGGGGGCATGGGAGGCACTGCCTGCTAATCAGGGCCATTGTTTCCCTGGTGTCCAAGGGTCTGGGTTGGCCAGGGACGAGGAAGGGGGATAGGAGCTTTACATCCAGGCATTGCCCTCTTGATCTCTTGTCCCAGCTCTGACCCTGCAGACTCCAGGATCCCCAACCCCCCAGGCTGAGGTCAGTGGAGTTGTGGGCATGTGGATGTGGGTTATACCATTGATACCACTGTCTGTTCCTCAGAGGTTTGCATCTGGACCTGCTGTGTGCTGTCAATACAGGGAGGGCCACACCCGGCTGATGGTGCAGTGGATTCCAGTCTGGCCACATGGGCCAAGCATCTCCTCTGTGGCCAGAACAGCTGGGCGCCATCCTCCCCATCTCAGAGGTAAGAAGACTGCTGCTGGTCACGCTGTCACTGCTGTGGGCTGTGGGGGCCGATCTTAGGGTTGGGGCTAGAAAAGGGAGTCCTGGGCAGACATCTGGAGAGAGAGGCTTTGCACTGAAGGAGGGGTGGATAAGGGCATTCCTAGGAAGAGGGCCTGAGTTTGAGGCTAGAATTGTGGCACAGGCCAGGTGCCTCTCCTGAGTTCTGGGAGGGAACATGGCTCCTTGTCTGTCATCTCCTGAAGGTCATTGGAAGGATGTGGTTTCAGGGGTGGGTGGTGTGCCTGCAAGGGACAAAACAGCATCCCTTCCCAGCCTCAAGTCCCTGCACCCTCCCCTGGCATGGACAGTCCCTCCTGCAGCCACTGCTGCCAGCTCTCCCTGGCAGCCCGAGCATAGCTGGCTGGTGTTGGGCTCTTGGATACACCATTAGCATTGATGCCTTTCAGCCTGGCAGCTGTGGTAGCAGCAGTGCTTCCTGGGAAGAACAGTGAACCAGCAGCTGGGAAGGAGGGAGGTGACTACAGCCCCACCCACCCTACCTGGGACACCAGTGGGACAGGCCGGCAGGCACCCGGTGGGATGTGGCAGGGAGGGAGATGAACAAGGCCGGGCCCAGGTGGCCCTGTGATCAGGGCTGCCTGTGGTCACACCCACAGCTGGGGGCACCTCAGGTCAAGCCAGGGGGAGGGGAGCAGCCAGAGCCCTTTACTGCCTCATCTCAGGACAGAAGTACTCAGGGCCCAAGGGCTGGTGTGGCCAGATATGCACCCATGCCATCAGCGGCTTGGCACCCACATAGCCTGATGTGTGCAGTGATTCCTTCACACCCCATAGCTGAGCTCACAGGCAGCACTGGCACCAGTCAGTCCTTTGCCAAATGGGGAAACTGAAGCCCTTGCCTGGGTCCCACAGGGACTGTGAGCAAGTAGCACTGGAGTAGGAGAGAGGGAGAGAAGGGTCAGTCCTGTCTCCTGGGGAAGGGGGACTGGTTTGGGGAGTAACTAGCTCATTCATTTGTTCACCTTAGAAAATAATCTTTCATTTCCAATCTCATGTGAACTCCCTGAGGGCAGCACCCAGCACCTGCCAGGGGTAAAGGAAGAGTGCCATGGTGTGGGCAAGGTGAGGCAGCCTCAGCATGGCCTGGAGGATGGGGACTGGGGAGGAGGAACAGATTTAGGGCTTGGAGCATAGGCATGAGCCCCTGACACCCGACAGCCAGCTGTGAATCTCTGCCACCAACAGGTAACCTCGGGTAGGTCTATCCACTCTGTGCTTCTGTTTTCTTGTCAAATAGGGACAATAACCCCACTGCTTCCTAGAGCAGATGTGCCTGGCCCAGAGCTGGAGTGAGTCAGGTCTGCCACCCCCACCCTGCTCCTCCCTGTGTTTAGCACGAGACTACTAGGAGGCATGGCCCAGACACCCCAGCAGCTGTGGAGGACACAGGAGCCCTGCCAACTAGTCCGGTTCTCAAGGGTTCCATCATCCTTGGCACTGGGGCTTCCTTGAATCCAGGAGGAGCCCTGCCTCCGTCTGATGCTGGCCCGAGGGCCGGTATCCAGCCCCAGGCAAAATCAAACACAGCAAGGAATTGGTGAGGGCAACTCAGGCCTAGGCTGGGATGGGTGAGGCTCCGTTCCCTCCCTCACACACTAGATCCTCTGCGCTCAGCTTCTTGCACCTCTGCTCCAAGGAGCGAGCCTGAGCTCCTTCTGAGGTGGAAGGAGAGGCTTTTGTGACCATGGCAGCCCAGTCCCCTGAGGCCAGCCTGAGGGCCTCCAGGGTGGACAGGTTGCTGTTCAGGGAAGTCAGGGAAGGGAAGTCGGGGAAGGGCATTTGGTCCCCTTTTCCCAGCATCTCTTGCAGGTCACTGTATTAAAGCCTCTGACAAGTCCTGAAGTCCAAAGGCCTCTGACCCGGGGGCTCTCCAAGAATCTGAACACCTTATCTGGGGAACACAGGGAACACTACTTTCAAGCAGCCTTCCCACTCACGGGTGACTCCACAGCTCCTCTGGAGTGAATGTGGGCTCATATCTCACTGTGTGCCCAGCAGTGAGAGGCGCCTGGAGTAATTGCTGAATGTTGGACACAGGCTTCTGGCTCTACTCCACAGACCCCTCTGTGTCCCTCATGTGTCTGGGCAGCTCCCACCCCCCAGCATTCAAACCCACCCATGGATGGGCATGCCCTAAGTGCTGGGCAGGGTGCTGGGGTTCCTACCTTGATGTTGTCCTGCCAGCGGTGTGCTTTCTGGAAGTTCTCTGCAGCATCAGCCAGTCTCTGAGGGACAGAGCACAGGGAGGTCAGAAGCGGAAGAAGGCAGCCTGCCCTATGCCCACCCCAAAGCCTCTCCATCCCCAGCACTCCCTGGGGCCAGGCTGGACTGGTGACTCCCTTCCCCTCATCCTACGAGACCCTCAGAGATTCTCTGCCCCAGACACTCCCCAGCTTGCTGTGTGGGCACCTCCTTGACCACAGCTGGGTCCATGCAGGAAAGGTGAAGCCTGCGCAGTGACCCCAGGGGCATCTCCATGGGACTCCCTGTACTAGGCCAAGCCCTAGTGTCACTCTCTACCCCCCACACACTTGTGTCACCCCAGTGCCAAGAGGAAGCTCCTCTGGAGCTAAGGCTGAGCTGCAAGTTACAAAGTGCTTCACCTTGCCCTGCCCTTCTGCCAGCTATCCAGAGCTCCACAGGAGGGGCCCACAGCCCACCCTGTCCATCCAGGCCCATGGGCCTTCTCCCAGACTTCCTGAGCCCCTTCCCACAGGGCTCCCAAGTCCTCTGTCCACAAGAGCCTGTCCTGTTCTTTGGGGCTGGTTCCAGTGGCCTCTTCCAACAAAGCCCCTGTGCCTGAGAGCAGAATGTCCCTCAGGGCATAGCTGTGTGTCTGTCCATCCCACATCTGCCACTGGGCACGCTGGGTGCCAGACTGTGCTGACTGGTGGAGGTGTGGCAGGCCTGGTCCTGCCTCTTGCAGCTCACAGGCACAACCTCGCAGAACCACCATGGCAGGAGAGGTTGAGGGACAGGAAGCTCAGTGCTGTGGGGGCTCGGGACCTCAGGGAAGGCTTGCTGGAGAAGAGGCTGGGGCCCGGCCACTCTCTGGGCCTAAGTCCGGGTCACCCAGATGTTCTTATTCGGTACTTTCTAAGGATCCCTTCTCTACAGGAAACCTTGGGGCTCCCAAGGATGGAACTGAGTCTGGCCTCGGGGGCCTTCTGCAGAGCTGAGAGCAGTGGTGTCCTGTCAATCATAATGACAACCATCACTATCAACTGGCCGCCTACTGCACACTGAACCCTCCCCTGGCCAGTGACTCGTGTGCTGTGCACCTTGTACCATTCACAGTGTGCCTGGCATGGAGCCATTGTGGCCCTCCTCAGATGAGGACGCCCAGGCACAGAGACGGCCAGCAGCCTGCCCAAGGTCACACGGTGAGTCCGGCTCAGGCTGGGCCCCGGAGCCCAGCCCTCACCAATGCATTTGTCTTGCTCAGCCCATGACCAAGATCCAAGGACCAGCCTCTGTTGGGCCCACCATGCTCAGTGAGGTGGGTGGCTCTGGTCTCTCACCCCCACCCCACCCTGTCCCACAGTGGAGCAGGCACGTCCCACCTCCGGGCTTACAGCCCTACTCAGAAGGTCCCGCCTCTTGGTATTCAGGACACCTCACCCCCATCCTTGAGTCCAGGCCTGATATGGCATGTGGGCCCCAGAGGGGACGTCCTACTAAAGCCTGTCAGCTGCCCATTAGGGGAAGTGGAAGTCAGGTCATGGAGGCTGGCATTTCCTCCTCTGAAGCATGGACTAGCAGGGCAGGGAGCAAGGTGGGGCCTCCTGTGGAGCTGTGGCCTCTGCTCTCCTGGGGCAGAGTGTCACACCCCCATAGTTAGAGGGGCTGTCCAGAGCCATCTCCAGCCCCATTGGGCTGGCTCCCCCTCCTCAGGCCAAGAACACTGAGTGGTGGGGGAGGCTATGAGGCTGGGGTCCCAGGAGCAGGGGGAGAAAGTGTCTCTTGGGGTCAAACCCTCTCACCCCACAGAGCTGGGCCCTCCTGGCCTCTGCTTCCCTCTCCTTTGTAGGCTCAGTCCTCTGTCCCCTGCCACCCTTAACTGCAAGGCCTGCTTGGCTGGGACCCACACCCTCCTCTCTCCCCAGCCCAGCCTCACACTCCTAGGGTTTTGGGGGCCCCAGGCCTCTCTACTCCGTGATGCCTCCCATGTCTTGCTTCCAATCCTGGCCCTCCTGAGCTCCTGGACACTTCCCTGGAGTGACCCTCAGACCCACCTGAGCTCAGAGTGCCCCTCTGAGGCAGGCCACCCACCCTGGCCCCTCTGCCTCCTCCATTCCACCCCAGCATCCCTCACACCACCTCCTGTGCACCCCCAGCTCAGGCTCTGTCCTGCCCGGAACCTGCATCCTCTCATCCAAATCACCTATTCTCCACACAACACCTGGAGCCTTTTCTCCAAATGTAGATCTGGTCATGACACCGTCCCCTGTCCCAAAACCCTTCAGTGGTTACCACTTCTCTGCATGTAAAAGGCACAACCTTCTCCAGGTCCTGTAGGGCCCACCTGACTCCTCTTCTTCCTTTTCCATCCTGGAGCCTCCTCTTGACCTAAACCACAAATGCCTGCCCACCCCCTGACCCCAAACCCAGGGATGGATGAGGCCCCCAATTCATAAGCCTGCAGTGACCTTGTGTAGAGGGCATTATTGTGTGACTTGTACGGTTCCCAATGCTTGTCACCAGTGTTAGGCGAGCACCTGCAGTACAGCAGGTGCCGAGCTCAGTAACTTGGCCCGGAGGCTGTGTAAAGCCTGACGAGGCAGTGTGTGAGTCAAGCCTTTGTCATCACTGTGCCCCTCCTTCCTTACCTGGTGACCCACTACCTTCCCAGGGATGCCAAATCTTCCTCAGAGTGGGGCTCTGTTGAGGCCCCTGTCCTTCCCCAGGGTTGAGAGTGGGACAGAGTGGAGGAAGCAGAGGCGGTCTCTTCCCGCAGAAAAGCCACAGGGTCGATGGGGCTGCAGACGCCACACTGACACTAGTGGGAGTCTCCAGGCTGGGCCACGACCCTGAGGAACTCCTGCCCCTGCCTCTACTCCTGGCTGGGGGGTTCCAGCTCCTTCACCCTCTTAGGGCTCAGCTCTGACCCTGAAACCTTCAGGCCCCAAAACATGGGGGCTACAGGCCCCTCTGGCTCCAGAGCCTAGCAGACAGGGCAAGGGAGACCCAGGGAGGGAGGCCCCAGCTCCTAGCCGCCTTGAGCTCATGGAATCCCATGGGCTCAAAGGCTGGGTCAGCTCACTGACTCGTGAATAACGGAGTCGTAATAGCCACAGCAAAAGGATTACTTTTAATCCTCAGTAACGATCAAGCCATTATTATTTTTTCAGTGTTACAGATCAATCAGTCCATCCCTGGGCACTGGACGTGTGGAAACTGCTAAACAGGCAGGCCCGGTGGTGGGGGAGGAAGGGCTAAGGCAGCTGGTGGGGTGCAGTGGAGTGGGCAGGCTTCGGCCACAAGGTCCCATCAGGCCTGAGGATGAGAGGACTGGGACCACCACTGGTGTGCATGAGGGGCCCTGAGCAGAGATGAGAGCCTGGACCTTGAAGCCCCCGAGTCCTGGCCTGGGTTCAAAGCTTGACTTTCTTGGAGCAGGGTCTTCACCACTCTGGTCCTCAACATCCTGCCTATAAACTGGACATAGTAACTGCACCCACTCAGGGTGGCTAGGCTCTTGGCAGCCCCCTCCCTCCAACCCTCAGCAGCTGCACATAGGCAGCCAGTCCCGTGAGGTTTCTCTCACTGGCTCTTGCCCAGTTCTGGGCCCTCCTGCTATCTGCTCTTTCTGCCTGGTTAGCCCTATCAGACTGTGTTACCTCCCCTGGAAACTTCCTTTTGCCTTTAACCAGACCTCTGGACAAGGTGGGCTTTACTCCCCTCCGCCAAGGAGGACATGTCCTGAGGCAGGGATCTCCAAGCTTAGCCCCACCTACCTGGCCCAGGCTGAGCACCCAGACCTTGGGCTCCTGTCCCCATAGAGCTGACAACAGTCAGACCTGCTGAGGGCTGGCAGGGAGACCGTGCCCACCCTGCCCCACCCCTGGAGGTTCATCCCTCCTAGCACTTCCCTTCTACCTCTCCCTGGTCCTCTTGATGGTTTGGGGACAGGCTGGAAGGGGCAAGAAACTGAGGCCCAGAGGCGAGGGAAGAACCTATTGGGATACCACGCAGGGCAGGGACAGGGTGCCTGTCTCTGGAGTGCCTGCCTGTCTTGGGGAGATGCACTCCATTCCTAGCCCTGACCCCAAGTGCCTGTCCCCCTGGGAGTGGTTCCTTGCTTGGGCTCTGGGCTCTGCTCCTGGAGCTGCCTGCAGTCTCTGGTCGCCCTGCTACCAGGCCCTGCACATGCTGCTCCCTCCCAGGCCACTCCTGCCCAGACTCCTCTAGCCACATCCACTTCCTGACCCTGACACTCAGCGAACCCTCTTCCATGTCTGCTTTCCCCTTGAGCACTAGGTTTGGTGGGTAAGTGTCTTGTGGCTGTCAAGTTTATGGTAACCTGGCCCTGGGCATACAGTAGGTGCACAGTGAATGTCTGCTAAATGAAAACTGGGTGTCTCTGGACCTGTGTAGAGGCCTGGGCTTGAGTCTGGCTCTGCCCAGCCAGTTGTGTGATCCTGGGTGTGTGGTTTAACCTCTCAAAGTCTATTTTCTTCAGCACATCCTGGGGGGTAAGGGCTGCCCATGGCGATGCGGCTATGAAGTCACTGATGGTGCCTTGCCTGGCCCGTGATGTCCCCATCATGGCCAGGGTATTGGAGGGAACCTCAGTGGGACTGCTGAGTGGGGATGCTCACAGCCAAGTCCATCATGATAACAGCAGGCATTTCAGAGGCAATTATCAGAGAGTTTCACTTAACAATCAATTTCCCTCAGCTCTGGGAACCATTCTTACAGGAAAACGCAAGAAAGAGGAGGACTGGTCATGCACTGGGCTGGGGACAATACTCCCCTGGGAGCAGCCCTGCACCTGCAAATCTCACTATGTTAAACAGCTTTCAATTGCAGTGGGAGCTGAGGCAGGCAAGAACCTGAGATCAGGGACCTGGGGCCAGGATGGGCACCCCTCAGAGGCCAACACCTGGGATAGGAAGGCCCCCTGCATGCCAGGAGGGGAGGGCCTTGGGTGATGGGGGGCTGGGGCTCTTGGGTGCCCCCACCTTCTTAGATGGCCTGCTCCTCCCCACCCCCAGGCTAGGTGCTCCACACTTCTCCTTGGCCTCCTCTCCTCACCAGCCCTCACCTGGGAGTCCCTCCCTGCCCAGTGCTGGTGGCCCAGAAGAGTCTGAGGAGCAACTGCCCATCAAATAGGACTTTTTCTGCACAGCCCAGAGGGAAAGGCTGGAAGAGTTCTTTGGTCTTAATTAGTTATGTTTACTCCCACTTCCCAGAGGACATGAGAGGCTTAGAAGAAAAGGCCCTGAACCCAGGGGGTGCAGGATGTTGAGATCTAGGGCACTGAGGGCTGAGCCAGGCAGAAGCTGTGATGGAGCGTGGGCTCTGGGGTGGAGGCTGGGGGTAGTATGCCCTGAGAATGTTGCCGAGGGCTGCAAGGAAGGTAGCAATGACAGGATATCACCAGGTGTGGTCCAGTGCCTACCCTGGGTGAGGGCTTCACTGCTGCCTCCCCAGCAAGACTCACGAGAAGTAGATTCTCCTGCTCCCCTCCTTTCACAGCCGAGGGGATTGAGGCTCAAAGCATTAGTGTAGCTGCCTCAGACCCCTAGGTAGGAAGAGGGGGCATCAAACCCAGGTTCGCCTGATGGTAAAGCCCAGCAGTATTGGACAGTGACTGTTCCAGGAAAGGACCATCCCTGGCCAGGTGGGGCCTGGCTGGTTGGACTCAGGTCCCTCCTGCCACCCCTCAGAGTGGTCCCTTTGCCCTTCTCCTAGGAGAGAGGATCAGTAACTGGCCTCCCAGCTGTCCCTCCGAGTTGCCCCCACAAGCCTTGGTATCACTGGATCCAGGCCACGGGAGGGGACAAGTACCAGGATGCCCAGCAGCCCCTGCCTAGCCCAGCACTGGCCCCATTGCCACCCGTCTTCCCTCCCAACTTGTGGGTCCTGCATTAGCTGTGTATTGTGCACAGATAGATACTAAATACAGATTTCCAATTTCCAGAGCTGTTATGGTCTAATGAGTAAATAATATACATATTTAAAACTGTCTAAAAACATATCTGCATAATTAAAATATCTGCATAATAATGAAGCAAGATGCAGCTCTGCCAGGGGGGAGCTGGAGCCCCAGGGCTGACAGTAGGGGCAGAAGTGCAGGTGGGGTTAGGGGGCCCTGGCCCTGTGGGCCTCTGCTGCTGCTGCTTCGGCCTTGAGCAGACATTTGTCTGTCCATCCACCTCCTGCTCCAAGCAGGTGCGTCCACAGTCAGGGACCAAAAGAATCCCCTCAGCCCTGTCCTGGCACCACTCGTGGTCTGAGGGAGGCTTTGTGTGGACAGACAGTGCCTGCTACGTGCATGACGGCCACCTCAGCGACTTTGTGGCCCTCACATGATGTGCTCAGAGCTTTATGGACACAGTCTCACTCACTACAACCTTCTGAGGGCATGTCTTGCCCCGACCCCACATTTTGCTGGGTTCTGAGGGATGAAGAGAAATGCAGCAGGATGGGCAGTGAGGGCCGAGCAGGGTCCGTGACTTACGTGCTGAGGGTGATGGAGACACGCCAGTGGCTGTGCTTTCCTGTCGGGTGCACTGTTGACATGCATGCCTCCTGGGACAGGATGGGCACCCAGCCTTACCCGTCCCTCAAGGCCCCTTCCTTCGCCCCTTGGCTGCATCTACGCTGGACACACTTGGCTCCTGTCTCATCTTTATTTTTTCCTTAACAAATTTGTTATAGTTTTTATTAACTAATTATTATAAGACAAGGTCTCTCTATGTTGCCCAGGCTGGTCTTGAACTCTTGACCTCAAGTGATCCTCCCGCCTCGGCCTCCCAAAGTGCTGGGATTACAGGCGTGAGCCACCGCGCCTGGCCCATGGCACATCGTAAGGTTCAAACCTACTCTTTTTGTATTAACCATGTTTACACCTTAAAGATAAAATGACCACCAGAGTAATAAAAAACACTGAAACCCCAGACCACAATTCCAGCAAACAGAAGCCTGCAAGGAAAATAAACATTTCTGGCACAGAGGGTGCCTCAGGGGAAGGCTGGCATGGGAGGCCATCACCGCTCTTGGCAGCAACAGGCTCCCTGACCTTTTCCCTCACAGGACTCATGCGTCTTCTGCAAGTTGATAAAAAAAATTAGTAAAATGGATTTTTTTTTTTATTTTAAAAAAGTCAGAATCCATGTAACAGGGAAAAACTCATTCGAGTTGTGGTCTCCCTCTGCAGCAGGGCAGCCGCCACTCCACCCAAGCCCAGGCTTGCCACCTCCCTGTGGGTGTCACGGGCTTGGTAATCAGTGCCTGCACCCCTCAGTCCAGCCTGGAAGGGGCAGGCTGTGCTTCAATTTCCTAGGAAAAATATGAAGAAATGAGGGGTGGCCTGTGATGGAGAAGCAGAGGGAATGACTGTGACCAGCCAGGGTGGGGAGCCTGGTATCCCAGATGCTGGAATTTCAGGTCAGACAGAATTTCCCAGAACATCCTGGGCTCCCAAGGATCCTTGCTATGTTGTATTTTGCCAAGAGAGGACACTTAAAAAAACTCCCACTCTCTCTTATTACTGTTATGTTACCAAAAAGTGAATGTTTTATTTTTATTTTCAGTTTTGTTTTTTTTGAGATGGAGTCTTGCTCTGTTGCCCAGGCTGGAGTGCAGTGGTGCGATCTGAGCTCAATGCAACCTCTGCCTCCTGGGTTCAGGCAATTCTCCTGCCTCAGCCTCCCGAGTAGCTACAGGCGCCCACCACCACGCTTGGATAATTTTTGTATTTTTAGTTTCACCATGTGGCAACAGGGTTTCACCATGTTGCCCAGGCTGGTCTCGAACTCCTGACCTCAAGTCATCCGCCTGCCTTGGCCTCCCAAAGTGCTGGGATTACAGTTGTGAGCCACTGCATCCAGCCAAAGTGGACGTTTTAACATCAAGAGGAGGAAGGCCATGAGCTCTGGGATCCCTTCCCAAGGAAGTAAAGGAAGTGGCACTCACAGGTGGTTAACAGGTATTCCACTGGCTTTCATTGCCTTTTTGCTTTAAACTGGAACCACAATCAATGCAGAAAGAGAAGGTCGGGTGTGTCCTGGGACAGGAGCCAAATGTGTCCAGTGTGAACAGGGAGAGGGTGAGGAAAGGGGCCTCTGTGGCTGGGCTGAGCATTTGCAGAAACCAGCTTGAATTTACAGACCAGTTTTCTGGAAATGGGAGTGAAACCCACCCTCTAGAGATTTTTACTCTGCAGCAGCAGGCTGACTCAGGAGGATGTGTGGGTGGACCTGGACAACCACGTGCTGCAGGAAAGGTCTGGTCTCAGGGCTGCAGGTCTCTGTCTTACCCAGTCCCCTGCTGAGCTCCCAGGTCTCCTGTTGAGCACTTGCAAGAGATGCCCCAATGAGAAATAAACCAATACATGCAACAAACTGCTTCAGGTCCACATTTGAACTGTGGCTTCAGAGCCCAGTCATATGGAGGCACCTCACCCTCAAGGAACCCAGAGCTGAAGGCTACTCCAGGCTGCTGGGGCTCTTTCCAAGATATTGCCCTGCTCAGCCCCATCCCACAGGGGCTCAAACGGGTGGGAATCCACCAACCTAGCTGGCACCCCAGCATGAAACTTACCCATTTCTGCAGGTCAGTCAGTCCCTGGCAACCCAGGTGGAATTTATCAGAATTCTGCCAGTTTTGTGTCAGTTTCCCTCCCCCTAAATTATGATCCATAATTCATCAACATTTCTCTCATCCTTAGAAAAAACCATGCAGATAGCATTGGGTGAGGGTACCCATCCAGGGGCCGTCGGCCACTCTGGCTAGGGGAGCAGGGACACATCCTTATCTGAGTGCTCTGTGGGGCATGGTGCTGCCTCCTGTCCCCTCATCAGTCCCCATTCTAGAGATGTGTGTGGGCACGGGGGTGGTCGTTGAGTGTGACAGTGCCCTCCTCCCTTGTCCGGCCACAGAGGCCAAGGTACCCAAGTTCCTAGGGCTTGGCAATTGACCCAGCACATAATTTGGGGAGCACTGCCCTCACCTCTCTGTACCTTGATCTCTCATCTATAACAGGGAGGGACCAAAACCCTGCCTGGGCCCCTCCCAGGGCTGTGAGGATGTGGATGGAGAGCAGGGCATAGACAGGGAGCGGGATGGGGACTCACTTTGGAAACTGGAGACACAACTCCAGGTTCTGGGTTGCTCCTTCCCTTACCTCACTCCAGGGGCCTCCTGACTGGTTCCCCCTCCCCCAAACTCAGCTTCTCTCTAGGGCCTTCTGAACTTGGCCTGACCTGTTTTCTTCTTCAGTTTATGCCAACAGGCTGCCCTTCTCCTCAGCACCAACTTCGCTGGAGATCTTGTTCATTACCCCCCTGCAGCCCTGCTTGGCTTCCAGCCCTACTCCCATGACCCCTTCCTTGCCTTCCTGACCAGACCTCTCCCAAGCCCCGCAACCCACCTTCAGACTCCCAACCGAAGCTGGTTATCATGAACTCATCTGCCCCGGCCCCCACATCTTCAGGTTTCCCCATCAAGTTCTGTGACCTGTCTGTGTTTCCTGAATGCCTGGACCACTCCTCCCTTCCTAACATTATCCTTTACCAGGCTCTGCCAACCTCATCTCTCTTCTACCACACTGACATTGAAGTTTGCCTTCCTGCCATGCTGCGGTTCCAAAGCCTTGTTTGTGCTGTATCCCAAGCCTGGAGTGTCCTTTCTCATCCCCTCCCCTGGCCAGCTCCTCCTCATCCTGTAGGAGTCACTACTCTTCTGCCTCCTCCAGGAATCCTGGTGCCCTGTAGGGCTGGGTTCCCACAATTGCCCTGGGGTTTCCATCACTGCATGTGCCTGATTCCCTCCCAGATGTGGTCCCTTGAAGGCAGGGACTTGATTCATGGATCTGTGTGGCCCCAGTGCTGGGCAAGCCAGCTCAGTGAGGAAGTGCTAAGTGACCTCAGGCTCCCATCACAGTCAAGGGGTCAGGGGGTGGATCAGGAGTTGCCCTTGGGGATCTGCTGGTTTGGAGGCCCTGGGTTTCATTGCGATAGAGATGGCAGAAACCCGGTCAGAAATGGTACTGATGACAGAGAATAGGGATCCAAGATGGCGTGGGGGGTGAAGGTGTGAGTGGGGTGAGGCTGAATCTAAGTACAGGCCTCACTGTGTTCTCCACGAAGAGGCATGCGAGGGGCAGCCTCTGGGGTCTGAACTGCTGAAGTCTGCTCTCCAGGACCACAACTCCACTCTGGACCTTGTGAAAATGTTACCCATTAGCCCCACCCAGCTGCTGCCAGGTCAGTAATAACATGGTTATTAGCAGAAGTCCCCGGGGCTCTGCTGGAATGAGAGGCAGAGGGTGGTGGACAGGAGTGCCTCATCTGGCCAGGTCAGCCAGGAGCTGAGTCCCCAGGGAGCTCAGCACCCCTGCCCTGGTGCCAGATCAGTGCATTCTCCTGACATGCCCCAACATCCTCCTCCAAGAAGCCTTCTCAGATGCCTCTATGCCCACCATGGCTCAGGGGCAGGACATGGGAGGGTGACAGTTTCCATGGGAAGAGGTTGATATGACTCTCCTTCCTTCCTGTCAACACATGTTTACTGAGCACCTACTGTGTGCAGTAAACTGGCCTGAGGAGGTCAGTGAGCATTACAGACATAGCCCCCTGCTCTTACGTGGGGTGCCAGCAGTAAGTTCTTCTTTATAGTCCACCTAACTTCTTCCCACTGCAATTCAGTCCCACTGCCCTGAGCAGAGAACTTGCTAGAGGCCTCTACAGGAAGAGCTGCCTGGGATGGCACCGTCACTGGAAGAATTTAGGGTGCTAGGAAGCTCCCCTGCATGGGAACGTATTCCCACCTGAAAGCTGAGAGTGAGACCCCACCCCAGCTAGAACAAGAGAGCCTGAGTCCCAGCCCAACCTCCAGGCTCCCTTCCCATGATGTTATTTTTATACTTTTTCCTAAAACACAGCCTAAGCGGGCCCTTCTCAGCTCTATTAACATTAGGAATCTAATCAGTAATCAGACAGCTCATAATTTTCTGATTAGCTTTGATTAGGCCCAACCTCAGGAGAAGGAGTGGGACAGTGAAGAGGAAGGTGGGGACAAAAGGGCCCTGAAATGTGCCCGAGGGGGCACTGGTTGGGCTGGGGGTGGAGGGTAGTGGAGAAGAACCTCTAGCCCCATTGTTGCCTGTTTTGGGGAAGGGACGTGGAATGGAGTCGTGGGTTGCACTGGGTCAAATGGGTTGCAGGGTCAGAGAGCAAGGGCCGTGGTGGGGAGGGGGGTGGGGGCGAGCCCAGCCCACCTAGGCAGCAGGAACACCAGAGCAAGCAGCTTGTGCGAAGACTTTCAGCACCATGGACAGAGGTAGGGAGGAGCGTCAGGGCTGGGTTTGGGCAACCACCTGGGTGTTATCTTGCCCAGGCCCCCTCATTCCTCGGTGGCACTCAAGGAATGATCCCAGGCATAACCTTGAGTAATGGTGACAGTGACAGAAACGGTAGGTCTGCTCAGTGGGCTGAAATATGTGACCTTGGACATGGAGAACTGGCCCTGGGCACTCTTACTAAACACACCACAGGCAGGGCCTGCCTTGACGATCATCCCTTCAAGGTGAAGACAACAAGGTCAGGGGCCCACTGGCCCCCCCATACAAAGGGGGAACTGAGGCCTGGAGGGACTGTCAGGCCACTGTACCATTAGGGACAGAGCCTGGACCTGTACTGAGGCATCCCAGGCCAGGGCCAGATCTCTCTCCTGTTTAAGGCCTGTTTGTAGCTTTTGCATCACATGCTCAGATGGAACCATGGTGCTAGCCAAACCAGACTTCCTAGGCCTGCCACTCATGCACTCTGACCCCTGCTCTGACCCTGTTCCTGGCGATCATGAGAACTCTCCAATCTCTACCCCCTATCCATTGCCCTTCCCCACAGATTCAGACTTCTTGTAGCCACATCCTGGAGCCCTATTCAGGTCAGAGTCAGAGTGGCTCTGCCCCTGCCCCCTGGTCTGGGATCACAGGTCATTGCCCTTTGTCAGATGCAGCCATCCAGGTGACCGCTAATGAAATACACGAACCCATTGGAGAAGACATGCACAGCTAATGCCATGCAAATTGGCACAGAGGCAATCAGCCTGACTCTAAAAGCTGCCCCACTGGCCGCAGGCTGGCTCATTGTCTTTTCTGTCAATTTGCATCTCATTACCCAGAAGGCTGTGCTCACTGGAGGTTAAAAGAAAAAAAGCACCAAGCAAGCCCCACTGTGTCCTGCCTCCAGCAAGGGCAAAGCCCACGAGTGGGACAGGGCTGCCTGGAGGACTGCCCCTGAGAGGTACACTCCACAGGGAGCCCCCCATCAGCCCTATCACCCCCATCACCCACCATCAACATTATCCCTGCACCACCAGAATGCTACTCCATTCACCATCATCCCCATCATCACTGTTGTTCCCCCCGCTTAACCAGCACCAATGTCCCCATGTTCACTGCCAACATCCTCCCCATCACCATTGCCAATATTACTCCATCATCATCAGTGTTACTCCCATCACCATCAGCTCCACCATCACTACCTTCATCCCCATCACCATAGTCATCACTTCCATCATCACCATTTTCATCTACCACCATCAACTCTACTGCCAACATCACCTCCATCACCACCTTTACCATCACTGTCACCACTACAACCATCACCCCACTGTGGTCACCTCTGCTAGTGCTCATGTCTCCTGGTAATCACCACTACCACTGTGCTCACTGCTACCTGCACCATCACCTCTGTATCCCTGAGAAGAGTCTGATGAAGAGACAGAGACAACTCATTCTTCACCTTTCTCTGTCCATCACCCTCCAGCATCATCAGAGGGTTGGGGAACCTGTAAACAAATGACTCAGTGACCAGAGAGCTCATAATCAACCTGGATATTGGTGCTTGTATCTAGGTACCTTGACCTAGGTGCTTGATCTAGGTATCTGTGACCTTGGACATGGAGAACTGGCCCTGGGCACTCTTACTAAACACACCACAGGCAGGGTCTGCCTTGATGATCATCCCTTCAAGGTGAAGACAACGAGGTCAGGGGCCCACTGGCCCCCCTATACAAAGGGGGAGCTGAGGCCTGGAGGGACTGTCAGGCCACTGTACCATTAGGGACAGAGCCTGGACCTGTACTGAGGCATCCCAGGCCAGGGCCAGATCTCTCTCCTGTTTAAGGCCTGTTTGTGGCTTTTGCATCACATGCTCAGATGGAACCATGGTGCTGGCCAAATTAGACTTCCTAGGCCTGCCACTCATGGGCTCTGACCCCTGCTCTGACCCTGTTCCTGGCGATCATGAGGGCTTCAGGAGGAAAGCCCTCAAGGCCAGGGGGTGGAATGGGTGCTTGTCCACTCTACCAGGGCCCCTGAAGAGACTGGGGCTTAGCTTACTCTCCTGGTTCTAGTAGGACCTGGGACTGGGCAGACAGTGACCAGCAGCCACAGTACCCCATGGAGCAGAGCCAGGAGCTGCATGTGTAATGCACAGAACTGATACCATTCTCTGAATCCTGATAACCTCCTCTCTAACACGGGGCTTCTACTAGTCCCAGCCTCATAAGACTGTGAGGATGAAGGCAGACATGAGAGGAGAACAGTGAGCATCCAAGGCTGTCTCAAAGGGCACATAAACCCTATGGGAGAGGAGTATGGTTAGGCTAAGCCAGGTGGGCTTTGGGAAAGGGAGCACCAGGCAAAACTTGAAGGGCAAGGTCAGATGAAGGGGATAAGGGAAGTAATGCCCAGAGGGCAAAGATGTGGGGGTAGGAAGGAAGGCAGTGGAGGCCAGGGGAGCTGATTTAGGCCTTCGATTCTCCTGGGCCTCCCTGGACTCAGGGATTGGTGCAGTAGGTGTTTGTGCTTACGAACATGGCCCAGCCTCTTCCACAGGACCTCATTTCATTATCTGCACCTTGCTTCACACACATGCTCCCAAAAAGCCCCAAGAAGCCCAATCATTATTCCCATTCCCCCGACGAGGTCACCAAGGCTCAGAGAGGGTGACTCACCCACCCAAGACCACACAATGATCAAATGGCAGAGCTCAAACTGAATCCAGCTTTGTCCATGCCAGGGATGGGCTCTGACAACTCCCTGTGTCCCTGGGCAGCAAGGCAGGATATGAAGCGAGGCCAAGACAAAGCCAGGGCTCCCTGCACAGGTCATCCAGAAGAGTGGGAGCAGGAGCCAGACTCTTCCAGCTAGGCTGTCACTCTGCTGGAGGTGGACGCCTGAGGCTCCACCTTGTCGCTGCCCACCAGCTTTGGGACACAAAGCCAGGCACTGGTTGGCCCGGGGGTGATGCTGAGGGCCCAGGCAGAGGTGACAGGCAGACAAAGGGCTGGAGGTGGTGGGCGGGGAGGGCACAGCCTGGCTGCCAGGTAGAAATGCCCAGGGTAAGAGCTGCTCTGAATACTGGCTGCATCCTGCTGCTGCAATCAGCCTCGACACTTGGTTATTACGAGGAGTAAAGGTGGCCGGTGGGACAGCTGGAGCCGTGGTGACAACATTTAAGGCGTTTGTCAGAGCCGTGGGACACGGACTGCCAGGCGCTAATGGCTTCTGCTTGCTGCTGCCAAGTGAGAGGAGGGTGGGCAGGCGGAGGCGGCCTTGCTCCTGCCTGGGCCCAGGCCTACCCCACACTGCACAGCCACTCCACGACAGGTAGGGCCCACCTGGGCCTCACAGATGCCTAGCAACGGTCACAGAGCCATGGCACCAACTGGAGAGGGCAAGACAGCAGTCGTGTACATGTGCCTGCAATATTTGGGGCATCGTTGCCGCCTCTCCCTTCATTCAGGCTGCAGTCTCTCTCCCCTGGGACAAGGGTCTGTTATCCACTACACCATCTCCCAGGAAAGGGACCCCTGAATCCCAGCTGGCTTAGCCCCTGACCTCCTCAGCCCATTGGGCTGGACTTTCTGAGGGAGAGACCCTTCTAGTGATAGATCCACACTGGATTCAGATCTACCCTGAGTGATTTTGGTTTTCCTGGCCTCAGTTTTTCTCCCCGCAAAATGGGAAAATGACACCATCCACCCAGGCAGACTGGCCACATTAATGATAAAACAGAGGAACGCTGAAGTGCTGGCCACATGGAGGCCGACAGCACTTGGACTCATGAGGAAGGGCTGGAGGTAGAGTCAGACAACACCCTGGAAGTGGAGTGTGGACCCTGGGGGCTGCCTGAAGGTGGGGGCAGCCTGGAGGAGGCAGCAGAGCAAGCTGCAGGGAAGGTTCAGGGGTTTTCCAGGGAGAAAAGCCCCATGGCTGGTTGACCAAGTAGGGCTTTGAACAAAAAGTGCTCCTGAAATATATGGGTTGGCAAGGAATTCCTGCACCTGCAGAGCCCCTGTAGGACCCAGCACCAGCACCGCCTGTGCTGCACACGGAGCTGTCATCGTGGGCGATGCCACTGAGCACTTGCTGTGGCCAGCATTGCTCATTAATCCCTACAGCAGCCCCTGCAAAGCAGGTCTCATTTCTACACCATTTTGCAGATGAGGAAACTGAGTTCAGAGGTGGTTCCTCAGCTTATCTGTGGCCACGGCTCTCTGAGGGCAGGGTGGAAGGTTGAACCTGGGCTGTGTCATCAAGTCCCCCTCCCCTACTTGCCGATTAGCCCAGGAGACACCCTGAGCCCTCTCTGAGGAGGAAGTGGGCCTCTGGCTGGCTGTGGATCAGACAGCGTGGAGTAGGAGACACTGTGTGGCTGGGGATGGACCCAGCGGGCACGAGGAGACCTGAGCGGGTCCAAGCTCTGCCTCAGATTCCCTCCACGATCTCAGGGCACTTGTCTTCCCATGTGGCCTTGGAGTTCTTGCTACTTTCCCAGGGCATAGACTGAAGCCAGAGGAGGCAGGAGGGGTCCTTGAAGAAGGCAGGGAGTTGTATACACTCCCCAAGGCCACCCAGGGAGCTCTGGCCCCCAAGAACCCTCTTCTACCTGTGGTTAGCCTGCTGCCAGGCTCAGGTCAAGCCCACATGGCATCAGTGCTGGGGACACTGCTGGGGGTCAGTGTTGAGCCCAGTGACCCTTTGGGGGCGGCTGTGCTTGGCCCTGCCTAGATCGAAGACTGTTGTCTGGAAAAAGGGCAGGGCAGAAACTCTGGGACAGGACCATCCCCTCAGAAGGCTGGGCAGACCCCAGGGCCACTCTTGCATAGAAAGGCTGACAGAAGTTCTGTTGTGAGCCATCCTCACTCATTCTCACAGGTGAAGAAACCGAGGCTCTGCAGAAGGGGGATCCTCTAGTGTGAGCAGGAGGCAGTGAGGCTAAGCACAGAGCATGCTCACTACCTTGGGGTTGGTGTCCCTTCCCCGAACCCACAGAGCTGGGTGCTCCCTGGGATGGGGGGGTGTTGTCTTTGTGCCCCAGAGTCAGCCCAGCCTCAACCCACACAAGGTATGCAAGGCCTCTGGGCCACCTGATTCCCAGCCCACTGCTCTGCCTGGCCCAGGCCTGCCAGCCCACTCCTGGGTTGAGCTCTTTTCAGCACTCCGGAGTCCTATGTTGCTCTCCTGCCCACAAGGCCACTCCGCTGCAGGACTCCTCCAAGGGAAAGGGGGTAAGTGGGACCCCTGTGACCAGGCCTCTTAGGTGTCCACGGAGGGAGCTGTTCCAAACAAGGTGATGTCAGAGGTCTGTGGCTTTAGTGGGAGTGGGTGAGGAGGTTTCTTCCATCTGACTTTGAGGTCAACAGCTTTGCAATCCTGGGGGTGGAGGGCCTGGAGTTAGAGAAGGAGGATGTGTGTGTGTGTACATAAACACATGTGCACGTGTGCAGACATGGGAAAGCACATCCATGCTGCCAACATGTGCTCAGGCACACGTGCATATGGTGTCTGGGTCCTTGCTTTTGGTTCACCAACAACTTTAACATCCAGAACTCCCCTCCTGAGGCACAGGCAGGGAAGGGCTATTCCTGTTGGGGTTGTGTGTGGGGTGGCTCACTGGGCTGTGGCTCCAGGACCTATAGGCTCCACCACCTGCCCACTCATGCCTGGCCAAATGGAGCTTCTTGGCTATGACCTGTCTGGCCCTCACCCAGGGGACCCCACCTCAAATGTGCCCTCAATTTGTTCATTGCTTCACCTCCCTCCCAGCCCTCACACCAGCCTGTGATCATTTTGTTTTGTGTTATCTCAACCAACACTACAGTGTGGAATAAAAGGAAAGGGCCTCAGTCTCCAAGGCTTTTCTTCTTTCTGCTAGCATGTCCGTGGTCTGCACTTGGTGCTAGAGACATAGGATGAGTCAGATCTGGCCCCACCAGAGTGGAGGGGAGGTGCTTCCGCTTGTCTCCATGCTCACTCTCCCCCAGCTCCATTCCAGACACAGTGCAGCCAATACCAGGCTAGACCAAGGAAATCTTGTGCGCCAGCTCCCAACCGACTGTCCACCAGATGCTTTTGTGATTCTAGTTTTCACTTATGGGTACCTGTTGTCCAAATGTGACTGTCACAATCATAGGGGCACAAGGCTGGTGCTACTTAATGCATTTTTCAGAAGGAGGAGGCTCAAAACAATGTAGTGAGTGCTCCAAGTCCACAAACCTGGCAGAAGGAGAAGCTGGAGCCCACACCTAAGTCTGTTCAGCTGCTGAGCCCAGGCCTTCCAAGCTGCAGCCTGAGATGGTCACACCTGTGTGACCAGGACTCCCAGCACTGCCAGCAGCCTCTGCCTGTGGCCCCTGGGAAAGAACGAATGGGGCTCTGAGGCTTGGGGAGGAGCAACATGCCCAGGGTCACACTACAGTCCAGGTGCCAGCTCCCAGACCCTGCTCCTAGCAAAGGTGCATGGGCTGAGGGGCACCATCCTGGAAATCCCCCCACAACCCCCAAACACCTTCCCATGGCAAGCCACGCTGGGCTTCTCCTCTGGTTAGAACACAAAACACTGGGTAGGTCTCCCTTGACTTCCAGGAGGCTCAGGGTGAGCCCATGGGCTCAGCTAGACCAAGTGCCTAGTCTGCAGGCTGCTCACCTCGGCCTCTGCCCCGTCATTGTTATTCATATTCTGCAATTTTACTGGATGTGCTTTTGAGAAGAGCTAATTAATACTTTGCCAAATGAGTTGGGGAATCAACCAAATTAAGCTATCTCTGCCCACAACCCCCACATCTGGGCAGGGTGGGTTGCCCTGTGAGGCTAGGCTGGCTGTGGGCCCTGCTCTGAGCCACCACCCCAATGGCGGGCAGGCCAGCATCTGGCAGGCGCAGCTGTCTCCCTGGAAAACGAGACATTTCTTATTGAGATAACGAATCGCTCCATTTAGATCCAAATTAACCTCCCCCAATTACCCCATTTTCTACCACATTTCACCAGATCGAAATCCCCTTCTGCCTGCACAGTCACGTGCTCAGCCCCTCCTTGCTCCCAGGTCACGTGCATCCCAAAGCCATGGGCACTCAAAACAGCCCTAGACGGCCAGCAGGCGCCTTCCCTCATTGGCCATGTTTTTCTTTTCTTTTTTTTGCAGGGGGTGGGGAGGGAGAGGATAGGGGTGGGGGAGGCTTGATGCAGCTGCTGCTCTGAGGAGTGGGAATTTCTATTTTATTTTTTTAGCTCGTTCTTTGAAATAAGGATGCAATATGGGATCAATTTTTGATGACAGTGAAGTAAAAAGGGAAAATAGTAGCAATTTTCTTTTCTGAACATGCCCTATTTAATGGAAGGATGTCACCGTGGAGTTTTATCTGGAGGAGAGAGGGCCTGGTTGTCAGGGACTCATGGTCAGAGATGCCTGGCACCATCTCAGCCTGGGTGGGTGCTGGGCACCCCCTCCCTGGTCTCCCGGTGCCCTCTATTAGGGTGACTGCCAGGGCCCAGGACTTGGGACAGGGAGAGGCCGAGTCTCCATCTTCCCTCACCTGGCACGAGGGTGGACCCTCCCCACCTTGTGCTCTGCTGGTCTCAGGCTGCATGAGGAGTCTAGAGCTAGGGCCCCAGGGGATCAGTGTGAATTAGGGTTATAAAATCCCACCCAGCTGCTGCTGCCGCCGCCACCTCTGTGTTAAACCTAGGAAGTGGAGCTGGTTGGGGTAGGGGGGTGGTGGTGGAGCATGAGGAGGGGGAAGGGACAGGCCTGAATCCTGAGCTGGCCAGGACTGGGGGCAGTCAGGGTATCTGGTGCCTTGTCTCAGGGCTCAGGAAGGAGAGATGGGGGTAAGAATAGGGCAGAAGTGAGGGTGTTCCTCAGTGGGGGTGGTTTTCAGAGAATACTGCAGGGGGAACTGTTGCCTCTTCTACCAACTCTCTCCAACCCCTGACCCTCAGCCCTGGGTCAGAGACCATTAACTGGAATTGGGCCATGGCTGTGTGGAGTCAGGAGGCCTCCGGACCAAGCACTGCGGGACTCTTGAGGCCTCTGCTGGGAGGGTGGGATGCTTCCCCGTTGTAAGTTGCCCCAAGTGAGGTTGAGGTCCCTAGGCTGGCTGAGCATGGTGGCTCACCCCTGTAATCCCAGCACTTTGGGAGGCTGAGGTGGGTGGATCACTTGAGGCCAGGAGTTCGAGACCAGACTGGCCAACATGGCGAAACCCCAACTCTACTAAAAATACATAAATTAGCCAGGTGTGGTGACGCACGCCTGTAATCCCAGTTACTTGGGAGGATGAGGCAGGAGAGTCACTTGACTTCGGGAGGCAGAGGTTGCAGTGAGCCGAGACCGTGCCACTGCATTCTAACTTGGGTGACAGATTGAGACTCCGTCTCAAAAAAAAAAATAAATAAATAAATAAAAGGCTCCTCAGCTCCTCAGCTGCATGAAGCAGAAGCCAGGGTTTCGGTTGCCAGGGCCCCATTTCCCCCATGAAACCCACCCCCCTAGTCAGTTTGCCATGCAGCCCCCTTGAAACCTGGGACATCCCTAAAGTAGCTGAGCCAGTCTTGGCCCATTCCTTCTGATGTCTAGTGCCCTCTGGCCATCTGTCTTCCAAAGCCTCCTTTACCTTGCAGTGCAGGGACAGAAATGAGTTAGATAGAACCATACCTCTGAGGCCCATGCAGCACAGCTACAGACATCTCATTCACAGATGCATGCAGTCACGCCAGGCAGCTCTGGACCCGCAAAAACAGCACACAGTCATCCCAACCCCCACAGGCCCACACAGAGCCCAAGGTTAGAGAGCCACCGAGCCACATACCCGCACCGTGCAAGCGTGGCCAAGCCCAGGTATGGTCCTTACAGTGAACAGCTCTGCCTTCACACAGGGAGAAAACCACTGGGGTCTCTGTAGTCTTCTCATCCACAACCCGTGGACTCTCTAAACAAACAAGCAATTTAAGACCCAAAAATACCTTCCAGAGTCCTCAACATGAGGTCAAAGCAGGGCTGGCAAGAGCAGACCCTGCTGCCTCCTCTAGGGTAAACCATGAAACAGAAACCAAGGGACAGGGGAGCCCCCCTTCCAAAACAATAGCAGATCCTGGGAGGGCAGTGGAAGGGTGGCAGGCTGGGTGTCTCATCCCAGTGCCTGCCTAGCCCTGTTGACAGATGCCACCCAAAGCTGCACCCACTACCGCCCTTCCTTCTTCGGCTGTGGCCAGGACTCTGAAATAATTAGCAATTCTGCTCTACAAAACGCTGGCCCGATGGGATAATAAACTCCAACATCTGTCAGAAGAGCGAGCTCCTATGAAATTGCCAAGAGAAACATTTTTCTCCTCATTCAATTCACATTTAAATCGAAAACAACCCCTCCAAGTCTGCGCCAGGCCGGCGGCGCAGGGCTCCAGGAGCCCACAAGCTGTTCCTGGGCCTGCAAAGAGGCTCAGGCATACAGTGATCACTCACTCAAATTAACAAATCATTTTATTTAGAAATGAAGAGAATTTGTAAGTGACGCATGGCTTCAGAGGCACTGAGGAGGAGGGAAAGCCAGCCATGGGCCCGTCTTTCCTCCCCTCAGCAGAAAGGCCTCCCGGAGAACACGGGTCATGGGGGCCAACGCTCTCCATCTCCACAGCCACCCAGTGTGATAGGCAGGCTAGGAATCCTGTTGACATTCTGTGGTGGGACACTGACGGCCAATGAAATGCCCAAGGCCCCCAGTGGCTCCTGCTAGACTGAGGGCACAGGCTCCGCTGTGAGGGAGCCCAGCCAGGGCTGGCTCTGCCCGAGAAGCAGTGTCCTGGGTCTGCAAATCCACTTTTGGGCTACAGAGGGTGCTGTGCAGAGAGAGCTGAGCCCCGTGTGGGTCCAGGGTTGGGTTTGACTATGGATGAGCTTTGTCAATACAATTATACTCTGGAAACAGGAGTCCTGGAGACTTGAGTTCCAGGCCTAGGGCTGCAGATTCACCATCTGTTCAATGAAGGACACAGACCTGGACTGCTAACGGTCCTCTCACCTATGAGAGCCGCTGAAGATCGGATATCAAAGGCTGACAAATGAAAAAAAAGTTGCTGATAAGCCCTGGTCCTGCCCAGACCCCTCCTTGGGGTTACCATGGGCTCCTGAGGTGTCTGTATGTCCCCATCAGGTCCTCTGTTCCAGGTTCCCACAGTGCCTGTGTGCCCCTCACCAAGGAACTCACTGCTCTGTCCTGCAATTTCCCAACAGGCTGTGCACTCTCTGAGGCAGGAAAAATGCTGTTTGTTTTTTCCCCATTCCAGAGGGTGCCCAGCACTTGGTAACTATTTGGTGAATAAACAGGTGAATGAATGAATGAATGAATGAATGGGAGGACCCTGGCTGCACAGACACTCCAATGCATGAGAAAGGACTGATGAATGTCTACTATGCTATATTCTCACACCTCCGTGCTTTTGCACACACCATCTCCTTTGCCCAGAATGTTGTGGGCATCCGCCTCCTCTGGACGGACAATTAATGGTTTTCAACTTCTTACTGCCCTGCTCACTTGCCCTCTGCTCTGGGCCTCTTCCTGCTTAGCTTCTGCCCTGCACCCCGTCAACAGCTGTGGTTACAGTGGTGCAGGCATCAGCTGATTTACAGAGGTGGCCACTCTGCACCAGATTTTCTTGAGGTCATGTTGGGGAATGACTCTTCCTTGTCCCTCCTTCGGCCAGGGCTGAGCCCATTTGGGGCTTGGAGCATGGCCCATCTCTGAGAGCTTCCCAGTTGGGAATGTCAGGAGCTGCTGAAACAAACACAGAAACACCCCTGGAGGGTAGAGGGAATTTTGGAGGGGCAAGACAGAAGACAGGGCCAGAAGGATGCAGCGTGAGGGGAGAGATTCCCAGGAAGAAAGGAGGAGGGTGAGATAGAGCTAGGAGTGATGGGGCTGGCAGCAGAGGCCCGGCTGAGACCTCTATTTCTCCTATAGGCCACCTTTAGGTGGTACACAAGGCCCAGAGAAATGTTTCTCCTTCCCAAACTGTTATGGTTGTGAGCTCAGAGCTCCACTGCGGGATGACCCCTGATTTGGCACTCCCCACTCTGGGCTCCAGGGTGCCCCCCTGAGGGGAGGGCAGACAGGAATGGTGGGGGGCTCTGAAAACCCCTGCTCTGTCCTGGGCCCCAGGGGCTGTGCAGAGGAATGTGGAGATCACAGCACATGCAGTGGGGCCACGTTAGACCTAGCTGGGAAGCCAGAAGACCTGGGTCCCGGCTGGAGCCGCAGAGCCGCAGTGTGGTCTCGGGCAAGTCTCTTTTCCTTTCTGAGCCTCAGTTTTCCAGTCTGTAAAATAGAGATCTTCATCTTGGACCTGCCCACCTCTAGGTGCAGAGGTGAGGCAAGTGGAGAAAGGGATATCACAGCTGTGATAGGGCTGCACACCAGGAGTGAAAGTGTGTGCGTGTGCCCATCGGGTGCACACGGATACACGTGGGCATGATGGGCTGAGATGCACATGTGCACATGTATCCCATTCACGTGTGTGTGCATGTCCATTGCAGGTTCCACATGGGGACATGGGCTCTACGCGTGCTCCTGTGGTTGCAGACAGGGGAAGAACAGGGAGAAATGTGTGCCCATGGGTTTTATACATGCACTTGTGGGTGCCTGAAGCATGCCCCCATGAGAGCCTGTGAGATGAGACTGTTGGTGCAGCAGGAACTTTGAGGTGGTGGAGCTCTCCCTTCTCCTCCCACCCCATCTCCTCAGACTCTTCTGGTGTAGACACATGTCTCACTCACACACCCCCATACATGCAGGCTCTGCCATTGTGGCCCTGGCCCACGCCTTAGCCATACATACAGGCACACATATCTACCCAGCACCATGCCTGATATCCACACAGGGCACATCCCAACCACATGACAACCCCCATGAGCTGACAGACACCCTGCTTGTTTCTGGCCTAGGCAGGCCCTGCAACCCTTGCTTGTGAACTCTAAAGGGCACTTGGGGGGTCTCTTTTGCTGACATCAGCAGCTGCTCAGGGTGGCCTGGGGCTGGTAACCCAGGATGGTCCAGCGCCGTCTGCTGTGCCTACACTGCACCTTTCCCCACCTGCTCCCTCACAGGGCTGGGCAGCGGGGAGGACCCCACAGATCCTCAGGAAGCTGGATCACCGGTGGGTAGGTGGGGCTCAGGCCCAGAGCCAAGAGGAAGGCATGCCTCCTCCTCCTCCTCCTCACTGTCTTCATGCCTGTGCAGGCTCCAGGTTTGCACCTGCGGATGTGAGGAGGGCACCAGCACCCTCTCCTTGCCCCCCTGCTGCTTGTCCTCTGGCACCTATGACAGCTCATTATGCATTCTCACATTACTCATCTACTTTGCTTCCTGCCTGGCCCACAAGGTCCCTGAGGGCAGGACCAGGCCGACCTGTCGCTGTGCAGTCCCCAGCAACTAGTGCAGGATCTGGCACACAGTAGACACTTAGTGTGTACGTGGGGAATGAATGGATGAGTGGAGCCTGGCAGGATGGGGTTCAGGGAGCACCAACATGTGCTACAGTGGGAGGAAGAGCCACACATCCCTGCCTGTATCAGGTTTGGAAATTAATGGGCCCCGCGAAGTAGCCAGATGGGAGGTGGTGGCAGTGCTGTGAGAGGCAGGACTGTACTTGTGCTCCTATTGGCCCAAAGAGACCGCACCCTGCCCTGTGAGGGATCATAGGCTCCTTCTCTGTGATCACCCCCACCTCGCCATCTGCAGAGCCACAGAAGAGGGCACTGCCTGGGGCTGGACCAGGGAAGGACACACAGTAGGTGCTCAACATGTGTCTGTAAAATGAACACGTAACACCCCTGCCTTACTCAAAGGGCTGCCAGAGTGTCCAATGCCAGGGTTGAAATCCCTGTGTGGTGTTCAAAGTTCCCACTGCTCTTTGTACCTTCTTGGCCCTCCACTGCCCCGAACTCCAACCAGGCCCCTGTGCAAGCCCCTTCCTGCCTTTGCTTGTGCTATGCCCCTATGTGGCCTGCCCTTCCCTCTTCCTGGCTAATTCTAATTTCACCCATTCCCAAATCTTGCCACAGGCCCACTCAACTCCTTGGGGATGTCTCCCTGAGCACTCCCAGGGCCGGTCAGGGTGTCCTCAGGGTCTGTGAAGCAGGGCATGTGCAGGAAGCCTCAGGAGGGGAATGTAGGGCAGCTTGGGGGGCCAGTGTGCAGGGATCTTTGTTTTAGCTCCACAGGGCCATGGCCGCCTCTTCTCTGCGGCATCCTGGTGCTCCCCATGATGCCCAGCTGTGTCCACTGGCTGCTGCAGGGTGGAGAGGGAGAATGAGGTGGAGGGATGGAGGGATGGAGGAATGGAGGGGTGGGGCCCCTCAGAGGCATGGGCCTTGAGGGGGTTCCCCTGTTTCTCCCTCACCGCTGGGGCATGGCTGGGATTTTGAGTCCCTGAGCCTTTGCGGGTATGGAGGGGAGCCTGGCCTCTGGGGGAGGGAGATATGCAACCATGGGGAGCGGCATCTCAGTGTGGGAGTTGGGGGATGATCCTGGATGAGTCTGTGTGCTCTGGGCTGTATCTGGAAGCCCTAAGATGGAGTTGCTCAGCCTGCAGAGGAGTGGGGGAGGTGAGAGGAACATGGGGAGCTGGTGACTCAATCCCTATTTCCTGGGCCAGGGAGAGATTATGGGAGGGGGAGTCTCAGCTGAAGTTCTCTAGAGGCGGAGCCACGGAAAGAGGCTTAGGCTTTTGCAAGAGGCATCATGGTATCATACAAGGAAGAACTTCCATTTAGTGGGCTCCCTCTCTAAAACAGGGACCTGAGGACATGGTGGCATCTCCCTTCAGAGTTAGGGATAGGCTAACGGATCACTGCCTGGGAAAGGGGGATGGGCCAGCCCTTCTCCAGCCCCATAATTAGAGATGTTGTTCTGGCTCCCTGAGGTCAAGGACCTGGGTCTCTAGCATACCTGGGGTCCTGACCACATGAGCCAGGACCTGACACCATGGTTGGAGCTCTGAGTCGGGAATTCTACAAGGGAAACATTGGTGACCCCGTTGGTGACCTTGAGGCCCATGACACCAAACCTGGGCTGCTTCTCACTTGATGAATAACCCTGTGGGCCCTTCCCATCCTATGACCAGTGGGCTTGGGAGTGAACCTGAAGCTACCAGAGTTAAAAGCACCCTCATGGGAAAGTCGGGGCCCCTTCTACTTGAGGAAATCCCGGCCTGTTTAATGGGCACATGCTGTAGCCTTAAGTGAGTATGCAGGATGTGGCGGAAGCACACACAGAGCCCTCAGGAGCTGGTGCCGTTTCCCACATCTGGCAGCGACACCTAGGGTTGGAGCCCTCAGACGCCTCCCTGCACATCTATGGCTGTACCACTCTGAACGTGCACTATCTCTTCTCTTCTCAAAAGCTAAGCAGGGTCAGGCCTGGTTAGTACTGGAATGGGAGACCACATGGGAAAACTGGGTGCTGTAGGCTTTAGGGGAAAAAAGAAAAGAAATGCCTCCCCTGGCATGATGGGAAGCCACAGAGGGTGCCACAGGGGAGAGGGTGGCCAGCAGTTCCCTGGGGCCAGGCCCTGCTTCCCCAGGTCCCCCGCGGAGATGCGGAAGGCCTGGCCTCTGCTCCTTGCCTGCCGTCTCTCTTCCCTCCACCTCTCCTTCTAAGAGGAAAATCACAGTGAAGTGAACCTTGTGGGGAGAAAGGAGAAGATTTTTAATTAAAAGTTAAAGAGAATTCACGTCCCGACATCCCAAGGGAGTCGCGGTAAGAGAAGGAGGGGAGCTGATGGGGCAGCAAGGGGGAGAGCAGAAAAGTAGGCCATGCCAGCTGAGGGCTCCATGCATGGTCCTCCCAGCTGGCCCTGCCCGGCTGGGGTCCATCAATGTGGCAGGCTCTGAGCTGCACAGGGCCCTCTGTGCAGATGGGGCCTCAGCAGCCTCTGGTTTTCCATGTGGGGAGTGGTGGGGGCTCAGCAGTGGTGCTGTGGCTAGGGTAGCACCAAATACTGACTTGAAAACAGCTTAAACTGCTGTGCTGCTCCCTCTGCCTGGTGGCCTGGCTGGAGTTGTGATGCTTGGTCAGGGCGAAGGCTTGGGCCACATATGACCCACTGCGGGGCTGTATACATACCCTGTGCATAGTCCACAGCCCCTGGCAGCCCCTTCCTGAGAGATGAACCAAACCTTGGTCAGGGTGGGAGAGTGGGAGGGTGTGGGGGCTCCAGGCAGCCCACCAGCTATGGGAAGTTGTCTGACAGGTAGGTGGATGGATAGATGATGGCGACGATCACTGGGGTTCCTGTCAGCTGTGTTTGCTGCATGCCTGGCAACTGGCACAGCCCATCCATGTGTGGCTACATGTGCTGAGTAGAGGCAATGCTGGCGTCCTGGCCCCCTCACCCCTTCCTCCTTGCCCCCAGCCTGCCTGTCACACACATGCCCTCATGTGCCAGGCTGTGAGTGGGAAAGGCCACTTAGTATCTCATTAGTCTTAGCCCAGCCTGGGCCTGGGCAGTTCCCAGGTGTGAGTAGGGTGCATGGGCACTCCTGGGGCAGGGCTCAGTCAGGCCTGTGCCATCCCTTCCCCTGGGTTCTGGGAGGTCTCTGACACCCTCAGGCCCTGCTCACTGACCTCCATTGGCTCTCCAGGCTCTGGAGCTGAGCTGGGGCATGTGTTGAGGGGCCCTGTGTGCTGGGGAGGGGGCCAGAGCTCACCTGTGAGGTGGCCCCACATCCAGAAATCTTTCTTCATCCCATTCCCTCCTTACCCTTTCCTGGGAAAAGAAAAACGTGGAGGGGGAACTATGGCAGACATCATATTTTGCAAAGTGAGCTAATTACAGGGCAGTCACACAGGGAGATGGGATTAGCAGAAGAATATTTGATAAAAGGGAGCCCAGGTATGCAAATGGGTGGCAGGGAAAGGTCAGGGTCACCCTGAGGAGATTGTGGGGACTGGTGCTTCTGGTGCAACTGGTGCAGTTGCCCCCCTCACCCAGGCCACAGTCACAAGGCTGGGGTGTCACTGCTGTCCATAGATGAAGCACAGATGGGTCCATTTTCTCTCTTTAAATGTTCACTACTAACCTGCTGGGCCTGGGGACAGGGTCTTCCCAACTCTCTCACCTGACTCGTGGTGGGGATGCATCAGCCCAGGGCACTCCTCCCACCCCATGGTGCCCTGCTCCCCAACTCTTCAGCCCTTGGTACTACAGGGACACAGGAAGATGATCTGGGACTCTGAAGCCCATCAGTCTAAAAACTATCCCCCGGCAGGGCCCCGAGGCCTCCAGCACCTAGAGCCAAGGGTCCAAGGTGCAAACTCAGAAAAGCTTCAAGCCCCTCAGAACTCTGGCCAGGAACATGATGCTACACTTGCACCAGGACCCCAGGATGTGAGTGAGTCCAGGGGAAAGGCCATGCCCTCTGACCCCAGGTGACTGGGAACTGCTCACTGCTGCACCCCACCAGTTCACTGGCTGCCTCCTGGGGAGGTGTCGGCAGACATCTGAGGAAGGAATACGAGAGGCAGGCAGGAGGCACTGCCTGCTTCCTGACCATCCACGTTGGTTCCTGGGGGTTCTGCCTTCTCACCCTGCAGTCTGCTCCCGCCAGAGATCCCCTGACCCAAAGGTACTGCTTCTACCCTCCATCCTCTTTAGCACCAGGAGCTGTCATGGACCATCCCTCCCTGGCTGCCTCACCTTATCCTGAGTCAACCCTGACATCCCTGCAGCCCTAGCTCTGGCTTCAGGCCTCTGACCCCTCCCCTGACAACTACAAAGGCCTCCACCCTGACCACCCCACTTCCTGTGGACTGGAGTCTAACTGCCCACCCCAGTTCAGAACTTGGAACCTGGCTCCCCGCACAGTGGAAGCTGGCGGCCGCCCTGGATTCTGCCAGATCTTCCACTCCACTCCCCCAGGTTGCCACAGGCTGTTCCCTTTGTCAGAACGCTCCTCCCTGCTCTGAGGTGCAAACTCCCTCCTTCCCTCTAGCCTCAGCCTCAATGCCCCTTCCCTGTGCTTCCAGGTAACTGGGACACTTTTTCACAGAATCTCAAAGTGGAGTCAAGTGACAGGGATCTTCCCTGCCAAGCCCCCTCCTGGAGCAAAGGATCCAAGATGCAAGCTCAGAAAAATGTGAGACCCCTTCTTTCAACAGCGATAGCCACACGGCACAGGCGATCTGCATGCTGACCACACTTCCCCTCAGAAGACCCCACTGGCAGTCCTACCAGGTGGACTCTTACTGCCCATCTACAGATGGGGAAACTGGGGAGAAAAAGGAAATCACTGGCAAAGGCCACAAGGCTGATGGGTCAGTGCTGTAGCTGCAATCTCGCCTGGCGCTTCTCCCTCTTCATCCAGTTGCCTGATCCATGCTGCCCTGGAAGCCGAGGCACCCTCACAGACTCATTTCTGGAAAACCTACTTATGAAGCGGGTGGGGGGTCTTATTTCAGAAGTAAACAGGATTTAGTTGGCCCAGCTCTGCTACGCGGCCAACAGACCTGGTCCCTAAGTGGTGGAGCAGCGTTGGCTGAAGTGAAAGAACCCAGGTTCCCCCCAGACCCAGGGTAAGCTGCTTCCCCTTTCTGGTCCCCTGTTCCCCCATCTGTCTCTGACAGCTGCCCCTCAGTGCCAGTCACCAACCAAAGCTGCTCATTTCTGCCCTCCCCAGGGCTGTGGCTCCCTGACCCCTGGCCTATGCCTACGCAGCTCATGGATGGATCTCAGCTTGCCTGGTTCCTGGTCTCCTCAAGCCCCATCCCAGCAGTCCCATCCCCTGCCCTGACCCTGCCTCACTGGCTATCTGTCTGTTCTTCTGTCCATTTGCTTGACCACCTAAGGCTCCTCTCCTCGGAGGCTGCCAGACCTGATGACTGGGGACACAGGGGAGGAGAGAACCAGGGCTGCTCAGAGGGATCTTGAATAGAAGGCTGGGAAGCCCCACACTGAATCTTCAAAGACTTCATGGCTGCTGTGCCAGGTAGAGACTGCCTGCCCTGCTGACCTTTTCTAAGTCCCACCCCATTGCCTAGGGCTGCCCCTGCTGGTTTCAGATGCCTGCCCAGCCTGCACTTGGCAGTCCTGTGGGATGAATATGTGAATCAAGAATGGAGAGCTGCCCACTTGTCCACCAACCCTGTCCAGGGAGGGGCTGGACCCTAGGCATCCATGAGGCTGAAGGATGGGGCGTCTTGCCCTAGCTGATCTCCATAACTGGGCTCCAGCTGGTGTTGACACGGCAAACACGCTGCAACTCCCATTTGTCGAGGCACAGAGTGGGCAAACACAGGAGGCTGCAACAAAGGGCCCGACAACCGTGACCAGCCTCTCAAACAAGGGACCCCAGGCCTGTGCCAGGAGGCAGGAAGCTTCGAGCAGCTGGATACTTTGGCCCTCAGAGATGGGAGGTAGGGACAGGGCCCTTGACAAGGCCCCCAAAGAGGGGAAGGCTGGCAGGAGGCCCTGCAGCCCAGGATTGTTCTACACACGGGGCGGAGCTAAAGGAGGACAGATCCATCTGTCCGCGGGGCCTGCCCCACGCAATACCCCCAGAAGCATCCCTTCCTGGACTGGTGTCACCAAAGCCTGGGCATAAACTCTGATGACAGATCTGTGCGGCCATACCTGTTCCAACTGTACTGGTAGGGAAACTGAGGCTCACAGAGTGTGAGGTTTGCCAAGGGCTCAGTGCTGCTCAAGTGTGAGTGGGGGATGCAGCACAGGGTGTGTGAGGGCTTTGCTTCTTGGCTACCTTCTATGCTCTGGTTCCAGTCATGGGCACCCCGTGCCATGCTGCACCTGCCTAAGAGGGACCCTTGGCCACAGGTTCTTTTTTGGGGCAGTGCAAGGTCTGGACTGTGTGGGATGTGGTCCCTGGATGGGGTCTCGGCTAGACTCCAGGGAGCCCCGTGTACCCCAGGGAGACTGGCCTTACACTGCATCTGCACATGTGCTCTGTGGAGCCTGCCAGTGGGCAAGACCCTCTGCCACTGCATGCACGCACCCCAACACACACGCACGCGCTCTCCACCTCGGGACCTTGGGCCTTCTTGCTCCCTTATTCTCCCTTGCCTAGCTAAATCCTCCCTCCTTCCAGGTCCCCTAGGCCTGGTCAAGTATCCCCATGGGCTTGCCCCATGGCTCCACCCTTTGTGGTATGCATCACTGCCATCTTCAGCAGACTGCACTCCTCAAGGGAGGGGCCTAGCAGGTCTATTCGTGCTGTCCCCGTACCTGGTAACCTACTATGATGCCAGCACACAGCAAGGGCCAGTGCTCAGTAAACAGAAGCTGAAGCAACGGAACCTGAGGCACCTAGTATCCCAGGACAGGAGGAGCCAGGGTCAAGGTGGAGTCTCTTCCAGGAAAACCTCAGGTGCCCCTGCCCGGGTCACCATGGCACCTGGAGCCAGTGAAACCTCAGGGGTTAGCTTGGGGAAGACAGCTGAGGGTCTAGGAGGGTCCCGAGGGCCTTCTTGCCACCCTATCCCCCTACCTGGGTCTGTAGCACTGGCTTTCCCCAGCAGCACCCCTGTAAGCCAAGGTACCTCCCACAGGTACCCACTGCCACAGAGAGGCATCGCTCGCTATGTATTTTAAGGCACAGAAAGTGGGGCCAGAGAAGTGACTGGCCGCTCCCAGGGCCATGCTTCCACAGGGCCAAGCTTGTGGATATGCAGCTACCACCCCAGAACTCAGGCGTAGAACCCTGTGCCCTGCCTCTGTCACCCCCACGCACCCTCTCCCCTGCAGTGGAAACTGATGCCCAGGCCAAACCTTCCAGGTTCCCCTCCCAGCCCCCAGTACTCCCATCTCAGCGGATTCAGCCTGAGTCAGTTCTGCTCACTCTCACTGCTAAGCCAGTGCCCAGGCTGGGAACTCTACTAAGATGCCTTCCTTCTTCCTTTCTTCTATCTTTGGAAATTCCACCTGCCTTCCAAGGCTCAGCTCAAATGCTACCTCCTCCAGGCTGTCTTCTTAGACTTGCCTGTCCCATGTTAGCTGCTCTGCACATTGGGACCCCACAGCCTGTTCCCCATCTCCTTGATGTCTGGGCCCGAGGGCAGGGATCATCCTGGCCACCGGCTCACTCTTCCTCACATGCACCTACCCTCCCCCAGCCTCGCACACCAGGATTTCAGAACGAAGGGCCAGACACTATTAAAACTCAATTAAAATTCTTACTTCTCTGATCCTAAATTAGGCTGGTTTGTCCCTGTGGCACCTGCAGGCCCTTTCCCTCCACCTCCTTGCATCTGCTCCCTTCGCCACCTGGGACCCCCGGAGAAGTGGGCACCATCAGGGGATCCTCCCTCTACGCAGGCCTTCTCTGGGGAGTGGAGACACATACATCTCCCTCCCTGGGGTTCATTTTCTCCATTCAACGGACTCTCATCTCCCTGTCCTGGATTCCTCTCCTCTGGAGGTGAGGTGCAAGGGTATTAAAAAGGAAACTCGGGGCAACAGCTCCCAGCCTGCACTTGGAGCCTTCTCTGAGTGGGACTGGCCATCCTCTCCAGCTGCTCCCCAGCAACCCCCAGTCGAGGTCCTGCCTCTAGGCCCTTGCTCATGCTCTGCCCTCCACCTGGCTTTCTCACCTTCCCTTCCTCCCCTGGCCTTCCCCTTTGCCCCAGTCAGCACCACTCTACTTCCTCCCAATCCCTGGGAGCTCTGGGAGGGCAGGTACACAGGCTCAGGAGCCAGGGTAAGCAAGGGGAACTGTGACGTTGCCTCACCCAGGCAGTGACCAGGGTTGACATCTAGTCTCAGACTCTGTTTTCTCATCTGTAAAACGGGCATTCTGCCCCACAGCAAGTAGAGACTGGAATCACACCTGGCCTAGGGCCAGGCTGGGGCAGCAGAGATTTGCTGAATGACTGAGTGAGCAAGTGAAAGCCAGGGAGGCTGCATGGCACTCCCAGGGGAGGCACCTGGCATCAAAAGCAAGGCCGTAGGGTGGGACAGGCTCTTGCAGTGAGAGCTGGGCCTGGGGCAGCTCAGCCAAGGTGTCCCCACAGGAGGTGGGGTGACACCAGTCAGGACACCCAAGGTGTTGAGCTTCCAGGCCCGACACATGCCTGCAGTCAATCCCTTCCTCTGAACTTCAGCCACTAGGGAGAATTCGGTGGCTGGGTACAGGTGTGTGGGGCTGACCCATCAGGCTCTGTGGGCCTCAGGGGTGTTGCACACCAGCCCCTTAGACCCTTCTTTTGACTAGTAGGTGCTAGTCAGGAATGATCACAGCGCTTCTGACCCCTCCTGAGGTCCCTGCATCTTGGAGGAGGTCCCAGGAGAAGGGCCTGCTCCACGGAGCAGTTTCAGGGGCCAGAGAAGCTTAGCCCCAAATCCACAAGTCAACCTTTCCCAAGGCCTGGCAGGCTGGGCCAGGCCCTTGTCTGACCACCACTAGCTCAGGCGGGTGGCTGAAGACAAGAGAATGACTATTTCTCTTGAGGACCCTTGGCCATGCCCCAGCCATGTCCCACCTGCACTGTCTCCCTTGACCTTCCCAGGGAGACCAGCTCCCAGCTGGAGGCCTTCAAGGGGTCTCAGGATTCTCGACTGCCAGACAGAGATGCAGGCAGGGGAGGCCGTCCCCACACTCATGTCCAGCTGTTGGGGGTAGCGTCTTTGCCCAAGGCTCACGCTGACCCCAGGGACACTTGGGTTTACTGTCCCTTCCGCAGACATCCAGGCCACCTTGTCCAAGGAGCCCTCTCTGACTCCCATTCCTTGGTGGTCGCTCTGCCACCGCATGCTCCCTGGTTTCTCCTAGCGTTCACCACCAAGTCCCTTCCTTATCTCCTTGCCAGCCAGCTCTTTGGCTGCCTCCCTCTGTAGGCGGAGGGCCCCAAGGGTGCCCACACAATGGGTGTCCAACAGATTCCCAATCCCCAATGCTTCCCCCATCCCTGGGGACCCCCAGCTGGCTCCTGTGGGCGGCAACTTGCCAGGAAGCAGCGGCACTGTTTGGGTGAGGGGAGAATAATCAGCTGTAAACGCCGCAATCAGGGAGAAAAGGCTGCTTGGGCGCTTGGCGCCCACGCGTGCGCCTAATTGGCTCCACGTGTCTGCGGCTCCTTTCCAGAGCAGGAGAGTGGAAGGGTCAAGATCTCTTAATGTTCATAATGGAGGGGAGGCAGAAGCCATCGCCAGCCCCACATAAACACCTTTTAATTGCCCAGAGAAGGGTGGGAGGAGGCAGCCAATGCCACAGGATTTCCTGCCTGTCCATCCACCATTACTGCACCTTTTAGAGCTTCCCTAGTGTGGAGTCAGATCCCAGAGGCTGAGCCCCAGCCACAACCCAGAGCCACAGCCCTGGCAACTGTTCTACAAATGTTCACCAGTTTGCAGAACTCGTGTTCTGTTCCAGGCCAGGCCTTGGCAGTAGGCGACACCCATGGCCTGGTCCTCCAGGGGCCAACCTGTTTGTCTCACCCTCGTCAGTGAATGCACCAGTGGACCCAGCTGAACTGGCCTCCAGCTGCCTCAGTGCCAAACTTTCCCCAACATCTTGCTGCCTCCTCCAGGCAGCCTTCCTGTGACCTCTTTGGACTGAAGGGATCTTTCTCCTGCTGGCCTTTCTGCCTGCACCTCTCCGAGGCCCCCAGTATCTCCCTGCTGTGGCTCTCATGGCTGCATCTCTGTCCCGTTAGGCCAGTGGTTCTCAACTGGGGCAACTTTGCCCCCAGGCAACATTTGGCGGTATTTAGAAATATTTTTGGTCATGACAACTGGGAGAGTGGTGTACTGCTGGCATCTAGTGGGTAGAGGGCAAGGGTGCTGCTGAACATCCCACAGTGCACAAGGCAGCCCCACCGCAAAGCAGGATGCGGCTCAAGGTGTCAGCAGTGCCGAGGCTGACGCCCTGCTTTAGATAAGGCTTTAGAAAGGAGGTGGGAGCTGGGTAGGATGGTCTCCTTCCTGACAAAGGGAGCGGTCTGCTGCCCCACAGTCCCTGACTCCCTCCCTGGCTCACACCTCCTGCCCCTCTGAATGCCCAGCCCAGAGCCCAGTTCCTGAACAGACCCGGTCACACTGCCAACAATGCATCACTTTAATTGGGTTAAGTGGCCATTAGCAGCAAAAGCAGGGCGGCTGTGTGCAGAAGGGTTTTTAATTTTACTCTTTAAATGATGCTCATTCCCCAGAGAGGCAGCCAATGGTGGGAACAATGCCCACTGGAGCCCCTAGAACCAAGGCCAGAACTGCATGCCGCCCCCTCCCATCCATCTGAGCCTCATGGGGGTGTGGGAGGGGTGCTCAGTGTCTTGTCTTCACTGCCCAAGGAAGAAACTGAGGGGGCAGGGACTTGCCTAAGGTCACTAGGTCATCAGAGAGCAAGCTCCTGTCAGAGGAAACCAGTGTCCCATCTCCTATTCCCTCGACCCTGTCCCACTCTGGACAGCAAACACCACATGGCCACTAATGGTAGCACAGAGGAGGGCAGTGGCTGGGGAGCCATTTGTGGGGTCTGGAGCCCAACTATCTGGATTTAAACCCTGGTTTTGGCCAGGTGCCGTGGCTCACACCTGTAATCCTAGCACTTTGGGAGGCCGAGGCGTGCAGGTTGCCTGAGCCCAGGAGTTCGAGACCAGCCTGCGCAACATAGCGAAACCCCAGCTCTACTAAAACACAAAAAAATAGCCGGGCATGGTGACACACACCTGTAATCCCGGCTACCTGGGAGGCTGAGGCATGAGAATTGCTTGAACTTCGGAGGCAGAGGTTGCAGTGAGCTGAAATCCCACCACTGCGCTCCAGCCTGGGTGACAGAGCAAGACTCTGTCTCCTAAATACATAAACCCTGGTTTTGCTGTGAGACCTGGAGCAAGTGGCTTAAGCTCTCTGAAGCTCAGTTTCCTCAAACGTAAAATAGAGAGAGGAGAGTAATCCAGCAACCTGTGTGAGGATTCAGAGCAATACAGAGCATGCAGGCTTATTTCAGGTCCGGCACTTGGTGGGCACTCAGAGGCCAGTAATCCTGGGAAGGAAAGATTTCGACCATTTTCTGGGAAAAATCCTGAACTATGGCCGGGCGCGGTGGCTCACGCCAGTAATCCCAGCACTTTGGGAGGCCGAGACGGGCGGATCACGAGGTCAGGAGATCGAGACCATCCTAACATGGTGAAACCCCATCTCTACTAAAAATACAAAAAAAAAAAAAAAAAAAAATTAGCCAGGCGTGGTGGCAGGCACCTGTAGTCCCAGCTACTCGGGAGGCTGAGGCGGAAGAATGGCGTGAACCCGGGAGGCGGAGCTTACAGTAAGCCGAGATCGTGCCACTGCACTCCAGGCTGGGCGACAGAGTGAGACTCCGTCTCGAAAAAAAAAAAAAAAATCCCTGAACTCTGAATCTACACAGAATCATCTGTGGCACGTTAAAACATCCTGATGCCCCGCCCCCCACCCCTGCTGACCCCCCGAGAATCTGATGCGCTTGATCTGAAGCAGAAGCTGGGTGCCATAATTTTAGAAGCTCCTTAGACAATTCCAATGTGCAACCAGGGTTCAGAAATGCTGCACTAAGGCAAAGGTCTGACCCTTAGGACAATGGGAGGGACCTGAGGGGCACAGGCATGTTAGGAGGGGTGCTGGGCTTAAGCCTGGGGCTGGTGTCTCCAGGTGCTAGATTCCTAGTGGGGCCTCCCACCACCTCTGGTTTGTTTGAGGAAGGAGGCAAAAGGGCCTCCCGGAAAGCAGGTTTCTAGCCACCATGTTGATGTCCTTCTGGAACCTGCTCTGGCCTTGCTGTCCTAGCCCTGGGCTTCCCTTTCTCTAGGAACCAAGCCCGCTGAGCCTCGATACCCCTGGCTCTGTCCCTGAGAGGAGGCTGGAATCTCTCCCACTGGGGTCACCCCTCACCTAATCCTGGGCAGTACCTTCCCTTCCCCCATGGCCTCTCCTCTGAGCCACACAGCACAGGATGGTGCTGCAGGGGCACAACCTTCAAGAGATTGTTCACACTGTGGTCTTTACAAGTTGATGCCCCTGGAGTTGTGAAACCAGAAGTGCTGGGCAGGGAGGGTGCTCATGTCCTTATTTCATAGGGGGAGAAACTAAGGCCTGGGACAGCACTGGACTGAGAGTTCCACAAGGGCAGAAACCGGGCCTGTCCTTCATCACTGCACCCCCAGCCCTTAACAGGGCATGGTAAACAGTAGCCATTGGTGGACGTTGGTGAACAGATGGAGGAGGAATGTAATGATGAGGGGGTGGTCTTCCTGAGAGCCAGGCTGTAGACTAGGACCCAGCTGGGAGGGCAGGAGAGTCCTGATTTGGGTCCAAGTCTGCTATAAGAACTTAGGCACCTCCCTATTCCTCCTAGGACTCAAGACTCTGAGAGAGTGGGCCTTAGTTCAGAGGCCCCCATCTCCCTAGGTAGTCAAAGTTCCAAGACAGGTACCCCTCCATGTCTCTGAAGCTGAGGGCCCGGCCTGTTTCCCAGACTTGGGGATGCTGGTTGCTTGCATTGCAAGGCCCCTGATCTGGCCTGCTCCCTCCTGACTCTTGGCCCCAGCAACCACCCTTTGCAGCTTGGAGAAACTCGTTACAAACATCTGATTGTCCCTGATTAGATGAGACAATGAACTTCCGTCCTGTGTTGCTCAGCTCCCTCTTTGCAAGCCCCCAATTAGAATTCCAGCCCAGAGCAAAGGATTTAAATTGGATTACTGGATGGGGTCCAGGGAGAGAGGAACAATGTAGTGGGGGGTGGGGGTCCAGTCCCCCAACAGCCCTCCCTCCATATACACTCAGACTGCAAACAAATGTGAAAAAGGAGAAAGGGACCAGGACTTGATTAAAAGCACATTTAAAACATAATTAAGACCAAAGCTCATCTTCAACAATTAGGACCAAGCAGGGGGAAGGGTGATCCTCCCCCTCCTCTGGGGATATGGGCAGAAGCATCTCGTGTGTCTACAGCCAGGGGTGCTGCAGCAGGAGGAGTTCACTGCCCAGGAGCGCTGGGAGGCCATGAGCTATGGGCTCAGTGCATGCCTCAGGAATAATGTGGGGGAGTCAAGGGGCTGGCTCAGAGTCAGGGAGACCTGAGTTCAAATCTTGGCTCTGCCATATCCTGGCCTGATGCATGGCACCTCTGAGTCCCAGTGTCCCCCTCTGTGAAGCCAGGGTAGCCAGGGCTTCCTTCTCCGGGTTGCTGTGAGAATGATGCATGATAGACTCAGCACACGGTGAGTATCTGTCTGGTCAGTACATGCCTTTCCCCATCATTTCTCATAAAAACTAATTTCTGGGCCAGATGAGGTGGCTCATGCCTGTAATCCCAGCACTTTGGGAGGCCAAGGTGGGTGGATTACCTGAGGTCAGGAGTTTGAGACCAGCCTAGCCAACATAGTGAAATGCTGTCTCTACTAAAAATACAAAAATTAGCTGGGCATGGTGGTGGGCGCCTGTAATCCCAGCTACTTGGGAGGCTAAACCACAAGAATCACTTGAACTCAGGAGATGGAGGTTGCACTGAGCCAATACTGCACCACTATACTCCAGCCTGGGTGACAGAGTGAGAGTCTGTCTCAAAAAAAAAAAAAAAAAAGAAAGAAAGAAAGAAAAGAAAAGAATTTCTGTTTAGTGCCGACTGTCCCAGGCCATGGCTGGGCTGCAGGTGCAGTGGAAGGGAGAGACATCTGTCTGCCTCACATAGCAGAGTCCAGCAAGGGGGGTGCAGGGAGAGGGTTGGGACCAGGACCTCAGGCCTTTGGCTGCTCCTCCCAAGCTATCGGAGTTGATTGTTCCTTTAGGGGTGGGGGAAGTGGCTTGGAAAGAGACCCCAGCCCTGTGATTCCCAAGGGGCTGGGCAGGAGGCTGGGCCCTGGGCTCCACGCATGGAGGGTGGGTCAGGCGTCTTGTCTCTGCCACCACTCAGCACCCCTGCTGTGCCGGCCTGGCTGAGTGGCAGGCCGAAAGGCCTGAGGGCTGTCCCTTCCCGCATTTATCAGACAGTTCCAACACAAGTTCAGGGCTGGGTGCCCACATTTGTAAACTGGACAGGGGGCAGCAAAGCTAGGAAGTAGTGTGCAAATGAGGGGTCTGGAAGGAAGTGGGGCGGAGACAGGGTCGGAGAATGAGGGAAAGGCAGGAGAAGGGCATCCAGGCACGCCCAGTTCAGAAAGGTGAGAAGGTGGGGCGCGATGCACTGGCTGAGAGAGGCGAGCGTAATGGGCTGCTATCCCTGCAGAAGGCGTGGCTCTGCCTGCTCCCCGCTGTCTCCCACACTCATGTCCAGGAGATCCTGAAGGTTGGGTGGAGCCCTGCTCTGGGTCCTCTGGGTGGGAGGTCCTCAGAGTCCACCTTCTCTGGGAAGCTGGCCCCAAGAAGCAGTCTCCACCTATTTCATGGCCCCAGGTCACATAGGGACAGGCAGGGGATCCCATGGGGGACAGCAGGGCCCAACTCCTGGAGAAGGAAATTCTGGTTCTCTCTTGGGGACTGGATATGGCAGGGTGTAGGCTGGGGTGGCCACCCTGACTTAACCCAGCCAGGACCCTGGCCTGAGCCTGGGCACAGCCTGTGTAGACTTGCTCATTTAAAAAAACTGCTTTATTGAGATACAATTTATACACCAGCAAATCCACCCAAATAAAGTATACAATTCAGTGGTTTTTAGTATATTCAGAGTTGTGCAACCATCACCACAATCTAATTTTGGAATATTTTCATCACTCCGAAAAAGAAACCCTGTACCCATTAGCAGGCCTTCCCTATCCCTTCCCTTCCCAGGCACCCATGCATCTACTTTCCATTTCTATGGATTTGCCTATTCTGGACATTTCATAGAAATGGGATCACACAATATGTGGTCTTTTGTAACTGACTTCTTTCACTTAGCATAATGTTTTTGGGTTCATCCATGTTGTAGCAAGCAAGCATCAGGAGACTTTATTCTGTTTTTTTGTTTGTTTGTTTTTTTTTTTTTTTTTTTTTTTAAAGAGATGAGGTTTTTACTCTATTGCCCAGGCTGGAGTGCAGTGGCATGATCATGGCCCACTGCAGCCTCGAATTTGAAATCCTGGGCTCAAGCCTCAGCCTCCTGAGTAGCTGAGACTACAGGTGTGCATCACCATGCCCAGCTTCGCTCCTTTTTATTGGATTAGTTTGTCTTTGACACAGGCTGGAGCAACTGCAGGTATGCCTCTGATCTGGGGGGAGCTTGGATGCCTCTCACTCATTTACGTATGACCTTCCCTGGTCACTTGGCAGCTGAGAAGCCCCATGCCACCTACTCTCCCTGGGATGGGCTGAGTGCCAGGGGTCTGCCTGCTTTGTCACGGCAGCCCAGCGCATTCCTGTTACCCCTCAGAACTATAGTGGTCTGAGGCTGACAGGCACAACCTCTCTGAATATAGAGGCCCAGATGGGGGAGCAGAGAAACATTCAAAGCCATGGGCAGAGCAGCCCCCATCCTTACGTGGCCTTCTCTGTGGGGCTTGCAGAGCCCCCTCGACACTCCCTCCAAGAGAGCCTGCAGCCTACCTCAGGGGCAAACTCCACCAGCAGCAGGTCACTATCCTGGCCAGGTGCCCATCCAGGGCACCATCCATAAACAAACCTGGGGACCCAGAGGGATGGGAAAACCCCAGGCCCGGAAGGAGGGAGGGGTAGGGCCTGCCCCAGTCCCAGCCTCAGGATCACACAGAGCCCCAAGACTCCAAGTCACCACCTCTCATGCAGCTACTCCAGATAGTATCATCCTGTTCCGGCCGCAGCTGCCCACATTCCACGTGGGCACAGCCCTGCTGATGTTGGCCCAGCTGAACTCAGGAGGGCCACGTGATGAAGGCTCAGGACACTGCCCTCATGGTACAGGACCTCTCCACCTGGCCCTCCCTCAGTGCCGCCCCCCTGCCCCCAAAACACACACCTACCTTCAGGGCCTGCACCTTCCTGTCCAGAAGGCTCTCAATGTCCCCTGCCACCTTCTCCACCAACTTCTGAGGCTCATTCTCCTGTACCTCGAACAGGTTCCGGTTGTCCTTGTAAATCTGGAAGGAAGCAGAAGCCAGGGGTGAGACCAGGTGGTCCCACGTCCTCATGCCATGGGCCCTGCATACCCCTCTGCACAGCTCACCTCAGCACAGTATTCACCCGCACCCAGACCCTGTCTTTGGCCTCTGAGAGAGGGCATGGAAGGCCAGCGCCCCCACAGACTTGAAGGCAGGGCAAGGCCAGGGGCTCCGTAGCTTGCATCTGGGATGAGGGCCCAGTTTAGGCTGGTCATTGTGGTTGGTGGGATGGGGTTGTCACTGCCTTCTCTGGGCCTCAGGGCCCCCCCTTTCAGGGTCATGAGCAGCCCCGCCCCCGACTAGCTCAAGGTAACTGTGAATAGCAGAGGGGAAGAGTGGGCTGGAGAGGAGGCAGGAGGTTGAGGGGAGATGGAGTCAATAAGCACACACCACATACCCCATCCCAAAAAGAAGATGCTCACACCCATGCATGGGCACACACACAGCCATGCCTCCACGCTGCTCAGGCATCTGGACCCTTTTTTGTGGGTGCTGCCCCAGGGCACTTGCAGGAACTAGCAGGAGCTCTGGGCAATCCCACGGGCTCCTCTGTCATTCAGGGCACAGAATATGGGGAACGGGCACCAGGGAGGAAGGGGCAGGTTGGGGGGAATGAATCTGCCCAGCCTTCCTCCAAGGGGGGTGGGTCTGTGGCAGGTGCATGTGGCAATGTAAATCTGAGGGTGTGTGTGTGTGTGTGTGTGTGAGGGCTCAACATATCCGTTTGTGTGCATGTGCCTGCGTGTTGGGGCTGGGGTGGGGTGAGGGTCTCTAACCCCCCAGGGGCTTGTGAGTCTTATGAGCAGATTTCTGCAAGTGTCTTTGTTCACGGCTGGGTCTTGGGTGTGTGCGTGTGCGTGTGCATGTGTGTGTGTGTGTGTGCATTTGTATGCATCATATACTGCTGCATGTGTCTCCAAGCCTGACTGGGTCCATGTGTTCATTCAGGTGACCCAAGGAGGTCTGTGCCCCAAGTACAGGCTCCTTCACCACCAGAGGTCACAGAATAGGCTGCCACGACTGAGCCGTGCCACCAGGCTGAGCAGAAGTGGAGGGATGTGGAGAGACAGAGAGGAGGTGATGAGGGGAGATAAGGAGGGGGGAGAGGCAGCCGATGAAAGACAGACAAGCAGAGAGAGATAAGGTCGGTAGAGTGACAGCGAGAAGGCAGGGAGATAAGACCCTGTCATCTGACAGGGGGATGGGGTGGGGGGGTTGGGTGCTGCTGGAGCCCCTGCTCTGCCGCTACCCAGTGCCTGGCAGTCCAGGGGTTAAAGCACCACACAAAGCCGGCTCAGGCAATCTTCTCCTCCTTCCGCCACCCCCATCCCTCCCGGCTTCTCTTTTCTTTTTGTCCTTCTTTTAGAACAAAATAATTTGTGGTGAAGTCGCTCCTTCCCGCAGAGTAGTGGCAATCAGGGGGCGAGACTTGAGGCCTGGCCACACGGCCAGGGAGAAGAGAGGCCCCGAGTGAGTGCCAGGCCAGGATGTTCCCTGGGCCCCTGGGCCCTGCCTCAGGACAGACGTTCACAGAGGGAGACAGTGTTAGAGACACAGGGTGAGGAGGGGTCAGATCCTGAGGATCACTGAGGAAAGGCAGGGAACCTAGAGCCTAGCACCTTACTATTGGGGAAACTGAGGCACAGAAACAGGAGAGGGAAGGTCAACGCCAAGCGATTGAGTGGCAAAGCCAGATCCCCCATCAGCTTTCACCCATCCTTGACAGATCATTCTGGGGTGTGTGTGGCCATGGTCTCAGCCACATCCACTGATGCCTCTGGAGAGTGGTGCCCTGACCCATTTGCACCAGCAGGGGGCACTGCTGCCCGGCTTCTCCTGGCCTGGGATGAAGTTCATACCTCAGACTCTGTCAAGGTCATTACCAGGTGCAGCCACAGTCTGGGCTGTCCATGGCTGTGTACAGCCCCAGGACCTGAGACAGGACCATGTGGTTCTCCTGGGAAAGTCCAGGAGTCCCTCCTCTTGGGCTCCAGGGTGCCCCTTGCAGCCTGGCATGGTAACTGTGCTGGGGATCAGGGGGCTGCAGAGTGAGCGGGTCTCTAGGTGGCAGGCCCACACCTCAGGGCACCAACAGGTGACATGAGGCCTTGGAAGCTGAGACTCTGCCAAAAGTCACTCATCTCTGAACCTCCGTGACTGATCTATTAAATGAGAGAACAGTAGTACCCACCTCACAGGCTGGGGACAGCAAACCCATGCCTTGAGCAGCCTGTGCTGTTGTTACTGCTATTAGTTTGGGATCACCAGAATTCTGCAGATGGAATCATAGTCCCTCCCTGCCCCCACTCTCTCCCTGCTAGATCTGTACACTTGGGGCTGTCCAAAGCCATCGGCTCCATTCCTGAGCTGGTAGCCTCAGTTTCCTGGGGTCTGCCCACCTCCAGCCCCACCCCGTTCTCCCAGATCGGTCTGGGCAGTCTCCCACACTGAGCCACCCTGTCCTTGTCTCCGACACCTTAGCCTCAGCCCCAGAGGTGATAATGGTGGAGCCTAGACACTGGGATGCCACTGATAGGGCACAGCCATGGCCAGCTTCCTTCTCTCTCTCCCAAGCACCATGTCTGTGTGCAGTGGACACCTGGCAAATGCATATGCTGGATTCTATGTCCAAAAGCAGAGCTCTGGGGCCAGCTGGGCCCAGGTCTGATTCCTCAACTTCTGCCTGCGGCTGCATGAGCCCTCGGGGCCCAGGGATGCATCCACCGTGTTTTCTTCCTGTTCTATTTCTACTCGAGGACCCACCACAGCATCTTTCTGCCGACCCTGGTCTGGGTCCCATCAAGCCCACTGACCTGTCATGTGCCTGCAGGCCTCTGGGTCTCCAGCCCAGGCCAGTTCCCACAGCTATACTTTGACTCACGCTGTCCCTGCATCCCCTCCACCTTGCCCTGCTATCTAAATCCTCTCTAGGGCAAGGCCAGGGAAATGGGCTGGAAGGGGTTTCTGCTGAGAGGAAAGCAGAATCCCAGAAGTGCAGGGGCTGGTCACGCTGCCAGCCAAGCCTGCTCCCCAATCCCAAATGAGCCCTTGAGGTGCAACAGTCCTCGAATGATAGCCCCTAGTGCCACAGCCCTCCCCCTCGACATTCCCCTGAACTTGCTCCAATTGTTCCTGTCTTCTAGGGTGGGCCCTGAGCTGAGCCCCAAATCCCCAGGAGATCTAAGTGACACAGCCCAGCAGATGGTCCCATCCTGGGAGAAAGGTCATCTCTACATTGATGTGGTCCAGGGAGGTGCTTTCCACCTGCAGGCCCAGCAGGAGCCCAGGAGAGCCCAGGGCAACTCCAGTGCACAGACTCTGCCCAAGACTAGCCCCACTCCAGCCCCAGCCTCTAGCCCTGGCTCCTAGGGCCAGCTGGGAAGTGCAGAAAGGCCAGGGTGCACCGGATGCAGAGCCTCAACCACCACAGCAGGATGGCAATGCCCGCTGATGTCCTTGGCCCAGAGAGTTAATTAGAAAAAGCCAACTGCTCCCACAGCAGCGCAGCCGGCACAGCCCCACCTCTGCTGGACTAAGGAGCACGACGGGGCCCAGCTGATCCCAGGGTGCCCCAGCTCTGTGCCAGCAGTGATAGGGAGGGAGAGGCAGCAGCTTTAACCCACAGAGAGTGCCAGGATGCTGGTGGGACAGGGTAGCAGACTGGAGCCAGGTGGGGATGTGGGGGAAGACTGAGGAACAGGGAGAACAGGGGTGGCTGAGGTCCCAAGGGACAATTCAGGAGTCTGTTTGGAGCCCCTTGTTCCCAGGAATTCCTGGTTCCCCCCCTTGTTTCATGTACTGGTGACCATGGCTCAGCTGGTGCCCTCCTCCCTTGAGGGTACTCCTATCCCACCAGTGATGGAGACCTGCCCCTCCACCTCTCCCCTCCCCCAGGGCTGGCTCTAGCTCCAACCCTCTCTCAGCTCTAGCAGTTCTTCAGTTAGGCATCAGGGCAAGTCCGGCCAGCCCTCCATCCTAGGGCTTCACAGGGCCGTGGGGGCTGATGCCTCCTTAGAAGCCCCGAACCCTCTGCCCAGCCTCCTGCTTCCCCCATGGCTCCGTGTAAGTGGGAGGCGAGCCTGGAGGACCCTTGCAGGAATGGTGACCTTGGACAGGAAGCCTGCATGCTGGCAGGAGCAAAGGGAGCCAGCCTCGTTCCCACAGCTCCTAACAGAGCTGCCTGGGAGAGAGGAGTCCAACTACCAGCCCCAACGTGCCTGGAACATAGAGACAGCCACCACAGGAAACTAAAGGCCTCAGGACAAGTGACCTGGGCAGGCCCCAATCAGAAGGCATTTTAGAAAGTCAGCAGCAGGGGAGCCCAGACCTGAGCTACCAGCAAACCTGCCTAGGGCAAGGGGGAAGCTGGAAGGGGAGAGGAAAAGGAGAGAGGAGAGGGGAAAGGAGAGTGGGGAAAAGCAAGGAGGAAGGGCCAAGGAAGCTGCAGGAACAGCCCTGTTTGCCCCGAGTGTTAGCTCTGGCTGCTCTGGGGCAGGTGGTTTACACACATGACCTCACTGATCTCCTACAACCCCTGAGGAGGGTCCATTCTGATCATCTCCATGTGGCAGAGAGGACACTGAAGGCCAGAGAGGCTAAGGCACATGCAAAACTGGGGTTTGAACTGGGTCGAATCCAAAGCCCTTGCTTTAGGTCATACTCTTTGTACAGTTCTGTTCCCCACCTTTATCCCTAAACTTGAAGGCAAAGCCATGGGAAAAGAGGCATAGGGATGAACTGGGCAGGCCTGAAGGGCTTGGGGCGGATGCAGGCAGAGGCTGAAAGACTGAGGCCCCTGGAAGGTGGGAGGGCCATGCTGGAGGGGAATGAGGGGAAGACTGGCAGGGCCAGCCCAATCGACTAAGCACCCACCCAACCCTGGGAGTCAAAACAGGCACTCACATGCAAGGCTCCTCTCCGCAGCGAAGGTGAACAGCCCTAATCTCTGGAAAATTAAATCAGAAAGAAAATGGAACAAGAAAGATTTGACGCAGGGTTGGCCCTGCTGCCAGCTGTCTCCTCAAAGACCCAGCTCACCTTGGGGTTTTGCCAGGTGCTCCAGCACCCCTGGCCTGAGCCCCGAGGCATGACTCCGGGGAGACTGGCGCTCCAATCCCCTCACCACATTTCACCACAGGGAGCAGCCAGGTGAAAGTCTTAACTGTCCATTAGGCCCCTGCAGGGAGGGCAGCCAGTGGATGAGAGACTGTGGGCGAGGCCTCCTGAGGCCCAACCCAAATGAACAAGCCCTGGGGAGGGAACCACCTCAAGAGGCCACAGGGTCTGCAGCTGGAGGCCGGGGTCAGCTGCCAGACTGGGCTACACTCATGTCAGGGATGTTGGGTGGGTGGCTAGGGGGCTTGAGGTGGCTCAGGAAGCCTGAGCTGGGCCAACGAGGTAGGGGGGTTGGCGACAGGTAGTGACCAGTTCAAGGACCCTAGCCAGTCAGGGTAGAGCCAGGTCCGGGCCCCCTGCCTCACCCACCCCTTCTAGGCTGCTAACCTGGCCTTCTGCCTCAGTGAGAAAATAGAGGGTATTGACATAACTGCAAATCCACCTTGAAGACTGGAGGGCTGATGGGGTAGCCAGGCACCTGGGGACCCTCTACCACTGACAGCACTTGGGACAGATCCAGGACAGGCTGCACCCCTCAGGGCTCTCCCTATAGCCTAGTTCTTGATGGGACTGAGGGGCTGCCCCATGATGGGTGCACAAAAACCCTAATCTGGCTGCTTCGGGGACACACCAGCCACGAGACTGGGTGTGTGACTGGCAGCTCCCCAGGCGGGGGCTGAGGCCTGTCCCTCACCAGCCTGGCACAGGGCTTACAGTAGGGCAAGGGGCCCCTGGAGCCCTCAGGGCACACTATCGGTGCCCAGGCAGGGGGGCTGCGTGCCACTCAGTTACATGCTTCATCAGCTGCTGACATTTTTGCCAACTGCCATGTTAGGTTCCTAAGTGGCCATGCCACACTGCCACCATCCCAGGCGGGGTGGCCCCATGGTCACTCAGCTGTATATGGTGTCCTGTCACACACAGGTTTTGTACACTGTGATGTTAGTTGTCCCATTAATAATTCCCCTTCATATCCAGTACAGAATGCCTGGGATGAACGCTCTCTCTAGAGGGCATCACAGACACAGAACCAGGCCATTACAATCAGCCTGCACAGGCTACAGTGGAGGTCACACAGCAGTGTGGGAGCAGGGAGGAGGGTGCCTGGCCTGGTCTCCTGGGTGGGCGGCCCATTAATAGCACTATCCTCCCCCACCCCCACCTCCTTACATCCCCCTGGAATAGCAGAGATGGAACAGACCTCGTCCCTGCCCTCCTGGGACTCTCTATCCAGAGAGGACAGATGCCCAGACAGGTGGCAGTAGACAGAGGTGTGCAGGAGACACTTGGGAGTGGGGCTGGCCTGCTCCAGGGTGGTAGGGGGCAAGAAAAAAGCCTGGGGAGGGCTTTCCAGGGGAGAGGACATCTGAGCAGTCTGAAAGGCTGGGTAGGGGTTTTTGTGGGTGGACAGGGACGAGGGACGCTTGGCAGCAGTAGCGCCAGGTGCAAAGGCTGGGAGAAGCGGGGATAAGGGACTGCTCAGTGGCTGCAGAGGGGCTTGTGGGGGGACAGAAGCTGGGGAGACAGGGTGTGAGGGCAAGGGGAGCAGATACCCAGGTGGTGGGGACAGGGGGATCCTCCAGGAAGGAGGGATATGTGACTGACCACAAGGTGAGAAAGGCCTGGTGGCTCTGTGGTCCCTCGTCCTCAAGAGGCAACTTCTAGGAGCTTTCACCAGCAAGATTACCTTCACAAAACTCACAGGGGCCTGAAGCCCCCACCACCACCCCCAGCAACGCCTCCCTGTTTTTAAAGTTAAAGTTTAGTTGACTGTCATCCATTACCGCAATTAGTACATTATGTCTAATTATGCAATTAGTGTAAAAAGTGCACTTGCTGCTGAGAATGGGAAATTACGCTGCCTCGTTACGCTGTAAAATCCATGTCATAAAAAGGCTCAATCTCTTGTTTTTCAAAAGACACAAAACCTAACACAAAACAATAAACCAAATCCTCCCAGCCAAGCAAGGGCCAGTCTGTGCCAACCTCCCTGTGCTTGCCCCTGTGCAGAGCCTGCCTGTGAGGCCTGCCCTGAATGTGCCCCCAGGCAAGGCACCACCCACCAGAGACACTGGGCATGGCCCATTCCTGGGTGTAGCCTTTTACTCCTCTGAAACATACGCGAATTTCCAAACTGACTTGAAAACTGTGGCAATCCTGATTATCCATTTACACCAGGCCTGACTTGAGGCCTCCAGTGTTAAGGCCTGTATCTCAGGGGAGAACAGTCCTGAAGGAAATGGTATCCACCCAGCTCCAAAATGAGAGGTCCTTTCTCCAAGGTTCCTGATGGCTTCTGTGAACAGGGTTGTAGAATCCAGCTCGGAAGTGGGAGGAACTTTCCCACACTCAGGACTCCCAAAGCCTGAAAGCAACACCTGGATAAGTAGTGAGCCCCCCACCACAGGGACTATTCCAGCCCAGCTGTCAGGAATGCTGAGAAGGGACTCACCCATCATTAGCCAGCACCGTGGCTGGATTCCAGGCTGCCATCGTTAGATAACAGCATTCCTATGGCCGTGTGCCTATGTGAAGCTTGCAGTCTGTGACTTTATCTCCCCTAAATTCTGGCTCCCTTGGTGGTCACGAGGATGCTTTGGGGACAGGTTTGGAGTGAGAAAGAATCAAATGAGGTCTCCCTACTACAGAAGTGACAATCCCAAATGGCCCTGGGCAAGGGGGCTGGAGAGGGGGCACACTCCAGTGTCCCTGCCTGCCTATGCCAGCATGAGGCACACTCCTGTGTACCTCAAAACAAATGCTGCAGGACCAAAGCCATCCACGATGTATCTCCAAGGTCACAAGTTAATGCTCTAGCATGGGCTGCTGAGTGCCTGCCCAAGAAGCACTTTCCCCAAGCAGCTTCCCTGAGCCCCTGCCTCTGAGCTCCCACCACTCCTTGATCTGAGATGCTTGACCCAGGCCTTGGGGTGGGTGGTGCAATACCACGGAGACACCTTCACAGACAAGAATCTGCCCTGGCCTCCTGGGGATGATGCACGACCTCATGTAGGTGCCACTGCTGAGTGGCACTCAGACAAGGTATTCACAGAATTCACAGAGCAGAGAATCTGAGGCATGGAGATCCACATATCCCAGGGCCCATGGGGCACTGGTTCCCTGCAACCTCACCCACCTGCAATTGGCATCCATTGGTTCTGGGTGTGCTGAGATACTGGAGCACTGACCACACCCCAGAGAGAAGCAACTACTGAGAAAGCAGCTGGGGTAGAGGGAGGAGGACATGGACCCCACTGGAGGGGCATCTGTTGCCTGAACTCAAGACAAGTGTCCCTGGACAGTTCCAGCCTCCAGGCCTTTGTCTACTCAGATGGGCTGGAGAGCAGGGGAGACAATTCTGGCACAGCACAGCCACATGGACACCAGCCATGGAGACTCTCAGGGCCCCCATCCTCTCAATGTGGCCTGGAATAGCATCGGGTGGGGAATTTGAGCCTGAGGTGAACCAAACTGCAGGCAAGAACCAGGGGCCCCTGTTTGCTCCCCCTCCCTGAGTTGGGAGCCGCCGGCTGTCGAGGCAGCTGGGAGGGAAGCTGTGCCCAGCATACCAGCTGGCACGGGGGAGTGCGAGTAAACATACCCGCACTTTCCCAACTCACAGAAGTCGCCGGGTGCGGCCGGCTGGTGTGGGCGCCCATGTTTATGGGAAGCAGATTGTTTGTGTCGGCGTCTGGGCCCCCTTGCCACCCACCCTGGCTCTGCTCTCTCCCGCTGCCTCCCCATCCAGTTGGCCCTGCCTTCCTTTCATCAGAACTCCTCAGCCTCTTGACTGCAGAAGGATGGGGATAGTGATGACAGGTCCTCCGTGTGGCCAGACAGGGCTCAGCGCATAACCCATGGAGTCCTTGTCATTTGATAGCTCTGGGAAATAGAGAAACTGGCTGCAGACTACAGGCAGTGAGTGGAGGTGCCTGTGGCACTGGGCTTCTCAGACCCCAGCCATCAGTTCCAGGCCCCCGCCGCCGCTCAGTTCTCTGGCCCGCAGACTAGCCCGGCCTGCCCTTCAGTCCGTTCACCACCTTGTGCAGCCCTGGCCCAGCTTGGCCTTGGACAAGGACCCTACCCCCGCAGCAGGACAAACGGCCCCCTCTGCCCTACAACAGCCCAAGTAGACAGACCCAGAGTTGGGCCGCTGCCTTGCCATCTGGCCTCTTCAACCCCTTCACCCTCGTGCCCCCATCTTCGGATGTGTAAAATGGGTTAAAGTAAAGCCCCCTTTACCCACCTCTCAGGACTCAGGGACAGTGGGCTGGGAGTGAAGGGCTCTGGGAGCCAGGGTGGGCAGAGGCTCCAGTGGACCCTTGGTGGGCCAGGGGGGACTCCCAATCATGTCACAGCTCCAGTGGGTTTCAACGGGTCATGGAGCTCTCATGTGAGATGAAACAGTCATTGTGGCCCAGAGTCCTTATAGCCCAGAGCTGGCAGAAATTCACCCCCATAAGTACCCTCATGAGACGGAATTGAGGCCAGGAAGAAAAGGGCAAAATCTGCTTTCTCTGTATCACCTCCATCCACCCCTCACAACACTGATAGGTCAGGTGAGCAACCTTCTTCAGGGGCTGGGCAGGTCCCCCAAGGACTCCAGAGTGGCTAGAAACTGACCTTGCCCCAAAGCCACCAGTCAGGCCCTGGGGGTGGAGATGACTGTAACAAGGGCACCCTGGAGGTGGTCAGCAGCTGGCTGGCTTTTCATCTTACAGATGAGGATATTGAGGCGCCGGGAGGGTCAGAATCTGTCCAAAGAGGAGACTTCCCAGTCTCTTGCACCCACAGCCAAGAATGGCCAAAAGCCATGGGTCTGAATTCCTGCTCTGCCCTTAAGCAGCCTTGTGGTTTGGCTCGAGCCTTCACCCTCACAGTCTGCACAGCCCTGAGCTACCTCAGCCAGGCCATCCTGGCATTCCTTAAAGATGGAAGTTCAAGTGTGGGGTGTGGTGGCTTTTCATGGGACCTCCTTCCAGGGTTGCTCCCAAGGCCCTGAGCACCTTCCCTGATCCATTCTGTCCTGCAGGGACCAACTTTCCCGGCCTCACAGGCTGGAATTCTGTCCTGTGCTGCTGAGACTTGCTAAAGATGTCACCACATAAAGACAGCACCAACGACAGCCCCAATCACAGTAAGAGGTGCTGCTGAGGCCCTCAGGCTGGCTGCTCTTGTGAAAACATGAGATCTTAGCATGGCAGGTGTGGGAGATAAGGGTAGAGAGATGAAGGTAAGCCCAGAAGATGAGCCCATGTCCTCTCATGGTATCAGGGGCCTCTTTTGGGGCAAGGTGATCCCAGGGACCTGCCCTGTACCAGCGCACAGATGCAGCAGCAGGCACATGCACTTAACCTTGCATACCAGGTCACACACACTGACCTCACCACATTCACACCTAGGACTCAGGAAGCCCCTTGCAGATCTTGCTCAAGTCTCACACTTAGGCTCACAGAAAAGGTACCATAGCCTAGATGGGCCTGTCCACTGTCACTGGATATATGGCAGCCCCAGGCCTGTGTGAGGCTCTGTGGGTGTCCATTCACACCTCAAAAAGTGGTGTGTGGCCATCTGAGATGTTTTAAGCAGTGGAACTTTGCTGGCTTGGACGGTTGGGGCTACCTGAAGGTCATGACCCTAAATCCTGCTGAATACACCATTGGAAGGGCTCCTAACAGCATAGGTGCCGGACCTGGATGGGGCAAGGGCATGGCCTGACCCACAGTGGCCTCTGAACCAGGGTCCCAGGAGAGCCCAGCTAGGCTCCCCCTTCTGAGTTCTTGATGCAGCTGACCACAAGGCACCGATAAGGCAGTAGGCACCAGAGTCACTGTGAATGTGCAAGCAAGTGTGCAAGGGGACACACCATGCCTGGGCCATCTCATTTACCTCCTCTGTCAGCACCTCCTGATGCCATCTTACTCCCTCCTCTAAGTTTTCCTTTTTCTCCTACTTCCAATTTTTAGGCTCTCCTTGAATTTTATGTAGCCTTGTAAGTGCCCTTAAATCTTCTGTAGAACAAGTCGGAAGCATAAATAAACAAACGAACAGGACCAAGACACTAAGGCTTTGTATAGACTGAAGATATGCTGAGGACAGGTGCACATTAGGGACATGCATGCTCTGAAAACACATGCACTCTGGGGACACAGACCCAAGGGAACTCAGCTTCTCCCATCATTTACAGCCTATCCTGGGCTCTCACAAGAAAGCTCCCATTTTGGACCTGAAAAATGCAGGGGTGGGGTTACCACCCAAAGCTTTCCTAGAGCTGGGGTCAGTGATCTCTGAACCCAGTCCATAGAGGTGCTCCTGAGCAGGCTCTGGCCCTTCTGTACCTCAGTTCCCCCTTATTTCACTTTTGGGGAAGAGGGACAATCCATGGCACCTCCAGCTCCAGGTTCTCTCTCGGTGTATGCAAAACTCCAGCAGCAACAGGGGCCAGCATTTACCTTCCCGCATCCGTGCACAGTGTTTGCCATGCAAACAAACTGTGCAAACAGGACTGATGGCCCGGCCACACTGGCAAACACCATGAGGGCCCTTAGCCTGAACAGCCATGAACTTCTAAGTTAAGTGTGCTACGCTCAGGGGAGGCAGATGCTGTGCCTGGGCCCTGACTCCAGGTGTGCCACCTCCTTGTTGCCAGGTTTGGGGGCTGTGGGGTTGGGTGACAATTATTACGGGATTAGCTGCCATTACTGGCGGGGCCAAAGTGAGCCTCCACACCAGCCATCCATTTCATCAAATTCTCACAAGCCCCAGTTGTCCTTATTTTACAGATGTCCTTATTTTACAGATGAGGCAACTGAGGCACAGAGAGTAACCGGCAGAGCTGGAATTCAATGACTACATGGACTTACCACATGCATGAACACAGACCCTGTTTCGGACTCTGCCTCCATCTCCCCAGCAGCTGTCTCCAGCCTGTGGGATCCTGTAACTCCTCTTCAGGCCCAACCTTGCCCCTGACCCCTCCTTTGGGAAGCCACTCTGACTGCCCCCTTGGCCATGTCCATTGGGCCACCTGCACCAGGGCTATGAAAGTCAGCGGGGTCAGCTGAGTCTCGGGTTCACAAACCCCATCCTGTTTTGAACATCCATCAAGAGCTGTTTCTCAGACAGTTGGGTGAACCCTCCCAGGAAGCCAGTCCCTTCAGGATAACAAACCCCTAATTCATTTGCCTGGTGCTGTCTACCAGACCCCGAGGGCTCATTCGCCCAACCTGTTTGCCCAGAGGGATTGCAGGGGGAGGGAGAGCCAAGGACAGTTCTGAGCTGGCCCAGAGGGTAGGTAGACTTCAAGGAGGTGCTTCGACTTGTAGGAAACCATCTTCGTTTGTAAGGTTGGAAGTCTAGGACCCTAGGCTACAGGTGCATAAACTGAGGCCCAAGTCAGCAGGGTAAGCAGCAGCAAAGAGCCAGGATGACCCAGGCTCCAGCTTCTCACCTTCTTCCGTGCTAGGAAGGTCAGAGAAGACATTCCAGGGAAAGGTGTAGCTGGATGGGCCAAAAGAGATTGTGTACCTTCCCGGCAGAGGAGCAGCATGCAAAGGTGAAGAAGAAGGAAGGCTGGTGAGGAGAGCTTCCGGGGGAGGGGATCCACTAGCAGGCAGGGGCAGCTCTGAACCCGACCCTCACCGGGAACTCACTGCCTGTGTGAATTCTGAGAAACTGTAAGGTCGTCTGGAGGCTACAGGCTGGAGGCCTGGATCCCCACATGCAGTGTGACCTTGTCTCCCCCACCGCCCCCTTCTCGTGGTCAGGTGCCCATGGGGTCTTGGAGGCGATGGTGCCCTGGGCTTCCACATCGTCTGTCAGCAACCTCCAGCAGGAAGGAGGGAGGCCTGCACTTCTAGCTCTGTCAAGGGCTCCCTGAGCAAGGAGGCGGTGAGGGCAATGACGCCAGGAGGACAAGAGCGGAACAAATTGCCCTGATTATGTAAGGCAGCTCTACTTCCTCCTTAGGAGGGAGAGAACTGGGAGCTAGGTTCCCCCCTGCCCCATGTCCCTCCCATACCACTGGGCCTGCTAGGAGACCCCTCAACAGAGGCTCACTCAGTCCGCCCCTGGGGCCTGCAGGGCGTGACTGGGGCAAGTGGCCTGAGTTGGTCCTGCTCAGTCACTGCTCCTCCAGTGTCTTTGAGCATACATGAGCCTCTCCAGGTTTCCTGCCTGCACCCTGAGCTGGCAGCCTCCCTGCCTGCTTGCCCAGAACTCCACACCCCAGGCCTCTCCCTGCCCCAGTCACCACGGAGCCTGGGGAACTCTGACCTCTTCCAGAATCCAACCAAGGTCACATCCAGAATGCCACACCCTGACTGGCTCAGGGCTCAGGTACGCTCTTCTAAGTGCCCCACAGAGGTCTAAGCAGGGAGCCCTCCTTTTTAGGCCCCAGAACAGGCTAAGAGTCAGACCAGCCATATCCTCAACCTGGCCTCTGGACTACCCTGTCTCCTCCATGAACAAAACCTAGCCTCCCCCAGGGCCTTGAGCCCTCTGAGTTGCTATCACTTCCCCCTACCCTAGGGCCTTTAGGGAATGCTGGAGATGCCCTAGGCTGAAGCTCCTAGGTGGCAACCATGTGGCCCCTCCCTGGCACAGGGCAGGCATTCCCTGGACAGGCCCCTTTACCAGTTAGGCCTGGGTATGTTCTGCTCTGCAGGGTTGCCCTGCAAAGGAGGCTGGGAAACCCTCTCCCATATAGTATTACGCTTTGTGGAGTCATCAACGTGACTGGAAGCTCTGGCTATCAAGCTCTTTGAGTTTACAATGCTGGGAGGTTTAGGGTTCCTAAACTGCAAATTTATCTCCTGCCATAAACCCAGATGATGCAGAAGCCAGTGTGTGCCTGAGTGTATCTGTACATGTATGTAGGAATGTTCACTGGTGAGCACGTGGGAAGCGTGATGGTGCTCCCATGGGCATCTCAGGCCCAAGCACATGACCCAGTGTATGTCTCCAGGTACTCACATATCCTGGTGCCTGTGTGTCGAAGCACATATGTATCCTGGTGTGTATATGCCCAGGTTTATGGCGCATGTTGGGGGAAGGCTCGCAATGAACAAAGTAGGGTGCATGTGTTCCTGAGCTCAGCCCTGAGCTCCTGTGCTCAAGTACAGCACACAGTAGGTCTCAGGGAACATGTGTGTGTGTGCACAGGCCCAGGGTACCCTCAAGCAGACCAGTCCCTGCCCTTCTGCCCACCATTTCAGAGGGACTAGAACCCTGCACTGGTCACATCCCTAGAGCCAGGCCACCCACACCGTGCTGGTGCCCGCTTCTAGCCACTACCCCCACAGACCCTGAGAACACCCCATTGATGGCGCAGGCTGCAACAGAGACAGTCTGAGGCACAGATTCCCTCCTGCATGTGGGGGAGAGCCGCAACGAAGCCCTCAGGCAAGGGATCCTTCCTGCCCACCCCCATCCCACAGACAAGAGGATCTGGAAACATCACGAAAACGACTGATCTTCCTGCTGATGGTGGGCGAGAAAAAATTATCTTTCTCTGAACACTAAAAATAAAGCCCAGTTTCCTAAAAGCAGGGCCCTTCTTAGCCAGTGGCTTAGAGAGGCTTCATCACTGAACTCCTAAGGTAGATTCGTTGAAGCCAAGAGAGGAACAAACCCTCGGCTGCCTCATTGAGGGGCTCAGCCTCGGAGCAAGATGGCAGCCCCCCACCCCTGTGATCCAACCCTGGACCTAGGACCTCACCATGAGCCCTGATGATGCTATCAGAGGTGGGCAGGAAGAGGGTAGCAGGAATTGGGTCCACATGCTGCTCGTGCCCAGCTAATGGGCTGACAAATTAGCAGGTCTCCCCTCTAGGAGGTGATGAATGAGCAGTCGCCCAGGAGAGCTGGGGGATGGGCCACCCTCCATAGCACTCCTTAGGCTCAACCCTGATGCCACCTCCATGGCTGCGCAGCCCTGCTGAGATTCCTCAGGGGTAGTGGTTGGGACTAGGGGGTGACTGTGGATTTTAGGCATGGGGAAGGCAGAAAGGGCATAAAAGGGCAGACCCAGCCTCAGAAGCCATATAAAAACAAGCCCAGCCAAGAAGGCCCAAATCAAGGCCAGGGATGAAAATAGTGTCAGCCTGAAAGGACACCATTAAGGAGGGTCTTAAAGCATGGCCCTGTGATGCCTCCGCCACACCACACTCAGAATGACCTTGAGGCCATGAAGAGAGGGTGGCCTGGGGCGGGGGGAGCCTGTACTCCCAGGACTGCCCACCACACTCCCCATCAGAGACACAGGCATTCAGCCCGGGCCCTAGGGACTGAGTAGGTGGGAGAGAGACCTAGGGCTGGGTTCTGGGGCTTCACCCATGAAGTGGAGCTGCTTCTCCCACACAATGACAGGACTGTCACCACCCAAGCTCACAAGGGCTGTGGAGGGGACATAGTGGGAGGTGAGGCTCCATGTGAGGAGGGGTCCATGGAGCCTGACTCAAAGCAAACTGCAGCCTCCAGAGTTTGTGAGCCCCAAGCCACAGAAGGGGGCAAGCTAAAGGTGGCCCCCAGGTCTCAACCAGTCCTCTCAGTGGAGACTTAGGCCAACCTGAAAGCCCAATATTCTTGATTTGCCCCCAAAATCACTATACAGCCCCACCTTCCATGCACACAGGACATCTAAAATGGGGCAGGATTCACACATTCTTTTGACAGCGGATCGGCCTGGCTCCCTTTGAGGGCCCTCGGGTCAGGTGAGGCAGTCCCTGACCCAGTTCCTGTGTGGGCTTCCTGTGCAAATGGGCCCCAAGCCCCTCCTACCCTCGCACCGCCTCCCCTACCCTGCCCCCGCCCCGTGTAAACAGAACCCGCCACTCTCTCCCAGGGGCTGCTAATTCCTCGCCAGAACTGCTCGGACGTGAAATTGGAGTGAGACAATGTGTGTTTAAGGAAATGAATCTCGAATCTTAAGAGGCTCTGGAGCCCGCCCTGCACCCCCATCACCCTGCTCTCGCCCACCAGAGCCAGGAAAGGAGCACTTGGCATCAGAGAAGAGAAAGGCGGAGGTGACATTCAGCGCCAAATTAGCAGCCGCCACAGCCAAATATTGTACTTGCCTCCAATCTTCTTTTATTTTTCCAAAGAAAAGGCTTTTACAGAGTGAAAGAGGCTGTTGGAACACTGAGGCTGATGATCGTTTGTAAAAGGCAGGCCTGCTGCGCGCATGCCTGACTCAGAGCCTTCCCTTCCCATCGGCAGGCCTCCCCTCCCTGCCCACAGTCACACCCGCAAGACGCCCGCCGACGTCACACCCCACCGCACCAGCCACACTGGCCGATGTCACGGGTGTCCTTAGCCAACAAGACCCAGGGGCTCTGACCCTGTGCCAGTCCTGGACATGGGACCTGCCTCTGAGCTGTCTCCCTGCCTACATGGGGCCCTTGGAAATGAGGACTCATTTGTGGTGTGTACAAAACCACTGTGCCTACAGAGGCCTCAAAAGTGACCAGTCCATGACCTCTGTAGGGGCTCCTCATCCACCCCAATGGCCCTTAGTGCCCCCTCCATGGACAGCCACCCTGCCTCTGCCATCATCACTTTTATCCCTCCCACCAGGGGCTGTTTTTTTTTGAGACGGAGTTTCACTTTTGTTGCCCAGGCTGGAGTGCAATGGCGCGATCTCGGCTCATTGCAACCTCTGCCCCCTGGGTTCAAGCGATTTCCCTGCCTCAGCCTCCCGAGTAGCTGGGATTACAGGTGTGCGCCACCATGCCCAGCTAATTTTTTGTATTTTTAGTAAAGATGGGTTTCACCATATTGGCCAGGCTGGTCTTGAACTCCTGACCTCAGGTGATCTGCCCACCTCGGCCTCCAAAAGTGCTGGGATTACAGGCATGAGTCACCACGCACGGCCCAGGGGCTGTTTTAAGGCCCCTCCCCAGGCTGCCTGATACTTTGTTGAACAAACACTACCAGTCATCCTGAAGTTCAGGCCCCTGAACCCAGCCTACCTCCATCCACGCTAATTAACCCACTGAGCAGGCTGAGCAGATACCCTCTGCATGCCCCTCCACTATTTTCATCCCTGGCCCTTGACCAAGTGCCTGGACAACTTCCATGGGTTTTATCAATGGTACAGACTTAGCCCATGTCTCCCATTTCCTCAAACCTGGCTGCCAGGGGCCTGTCCAGTGAGAGGATGGGGAGCCTGCTGAGAGGCCCCCTAGTTCCCACCTGGATGGTGACTGGAACCTGGCCCTGTCCCACACGTGCACCCTTCAAGCTCACACTGTGTCTCAGAGCCCACCTCAGACCCCACTCCTAACCAACCCCAGGAGGTGGAGGCGTGGCAATGGTCCATTTTGCAGGTGGGATACTGGGCTCAGAGAGTTCTTGTGACTCACCCGAGGCCTCAGTGCTGGCAAGAGGCATAACCAGAACCTGGGTCCAAGCTGCACAGGTCTCATGATGTGGATGCTGGGCTGCATCACCCAGATTACCCCTTCGGCACGAGGCCCTCATCCCCTCACTGCCAAGGGTGTTGCCTGCTGACTCCTCTCATCCGAGTCCCTCCCCAGGCTGTGCCCCGAGCAGATGTGGCTCCACTGCCTGTGGTCACAGAGGTGGAGTGGGGGTGCACAGAGGCCTGGTCCCTTGGCCTCAATGGGGACAGCTCTGATGGGCCAGCCCACCTCCAGGGCTGTCTGTGGAATTGGCTCAGGCTTGAGAATGCCTCACAGCCCAACTTCTCCTGCTGCCCAACCCTGCGTCCTTCACCCCTCACAGGTGTGGTTCCCAAGAGTACTCTCCAGTAAACACCTGCACATGACCTCCATCTCATAGTCTGACTCCAGGGAATGGACCCTATCGGAGCTGGTGCCAGAAGTGGTCCCAGAAGGCCAACCCTAAAGTGGGCATTGTTGTGCTGACGAGAACCTCTCCATGGAGGCAGGGGGAGCCCTGACAATCCTGACATGTGATGGATGTAACTGCTCATTGTGAACCAGCTTGGGATACCTGTGAATGGGTGCAACATCTCAGGTGTCAGACAGGCTCAGGGAAGTGTAATTATAAGAACTATGGAATGGGATGGCCGTGGCTGGGGGCTATCAATGCTTTGGAGAAAGACAAGGCAAGACTGAGTAAGATTCAAAACAAATTTAAGGTGAAATGTAAACATGAGAAGCCCCCTTGGCAGGATATAAGATGATTCTCATCTGCAACCAGAGGCAGAAAAGCACAGGACTTTATCGCAAGAGTCAAAGATCCTCAGGGGGTTATAGTTTCAATCCCAGCAGGCTGGTTACACCAAGGCCAGGCCAAGACCCTGACAGCAAAGGAGTGGGGCCCTGCATTGTAGGATGGGAACATCTGAATCACTGCACTCAAGAACCTTGACCCCCACTAAACTCTTTGAGCCTGCAGAAGTAGCCCCTCATCCCTGCTAAAATCTAGGATTTCCTCTTTGTCTGAAGATGATGCAGAGGCCTCCTGTGTGCAAATCTTAGAGTCTCAGAGTCTTTTCCCAGGAATATGACCTCAGAGAGAAGGCTCAGTTCTCTCACTGGGTCGAGAACGAGTCCATGAGCCCATCTCCACATCACTGAGACCCTAACACCAGCCTCTCCTCTCTTCCCCGCTGCCTGCCAGAGTCGTTCCCACTGCTTGGCCTTTGTCCATGCTTCCCCAGAAATGCTCACCCCTCAGCTCTCCTCTTCCTCCAGGAAGCCTTCCCTAAACCCCCTGGTGAGTTCATCTGTGCCACCTCCCAAGTCCTAGCAGCCTCTCCATCTGTAGTGCACATACACTGCACAGCCTACAGCAGGTCACCTGCTTTGGTCCCTGCGCATCCAAATGTCCCCTGAATAGGACAGAGCGATTTCGGACAGTCCAGGCCCATGTGCACCCACCAGTGCCAAATCCTGGACCAACCTACAGAAGTTCAAGAAAACCCTGTCACGGGGGTGGCTGGACTTCCAGGCCCCCAGCCCTGTCCTTCCACCCGGGATCCCTGCACTCAGGCCTCGCCCCTTTCAAGGAGGTGTGATTATTAGGACCTTCTCCATTACAGATAAAGAAACTTTAGAGGGCAACTGGCCCGTCCAGTGTCCTAGAATTGGGAAGGGGCTGCTCAGGATTTGCACCCCATCTGTCTGAATCTTCCTGACCACCATCCTCACGACTTCTGGCAAAGGAAGAGAGAGGGGCAGGTGAAGGCTCTGGGAGCTTGGCGAGACGGGAATGGACTCCATGGAGGATGTCTTGAGGGCTTCAGACAGGTAGATGTGCAAGGCAAAGCACTGCAGGAAGAGGGAACGGTGAGGGCCACGGCTGGGAGGTAGGCTAATGTGGAGGGGAGCCCCGGTTTGGAGTGGTAGGTCAGGGAAGGGAGGTGTGATCTGTGTGAAGGTCACGGTGGACACGACCAGGCCCGGGTCCTGCATCTGTTCTGCCCTGCCCCCGCCTCACGGAGCCCCATCTCCCCCTCCACACCCGGGTTCCGGTGCCTGCTCTGAATGGCCAATGAGGCCATCTGATTGGCTCATCAAGGGCAAATAATAGCTTTTGCTGAATTCAGCTGCAGCCAATCAGAGGCAATCAAGCACACAAGAGGCCTGATGGGCCACACAGGCGCACCCACAGGCACCAGAGCTGCCCCTCAGCCAGGCTCCGGAAGCCTCCTCCTCCCTCTTGTGTCTGAGCACTGGGGAGGGGGCTAGGAACCAAGTCCAGGAGGCCTCAGGAAAAGAAGGGGAAGGGACCGAGCCGGACTCCACAGCATTTGCTTGGCACCCGCTGTGTACGCAGAGTGCCGGAGAAGTTGGGCGTTAATGGGGGAGACTTGGGCAGAGGACGCGCACCCTCCCTGGCCCACTCACAGGCCCCTGGAGGGGCCCCCACAACAGCCCCCAGCCACCCCCAACCTGGCCTCCAGCATCTCTCTCTGCCGAGTCCTTGCCTCTCCCCCGAGGAGAGCGGAGCCTCCAATCAGGCCCTGGGAAAGCAATTTTTCAATCTCCAACTGCAAACACTAATACCGCTGAAGCTAATTTTACAGATTTCCACTTCGAGGCCTTGCCTTTGTCCCAGAATCCCTCAGCCCGGGAGATTAGCAGTTTAGAGACTGGAAAAAATAAGGTATTTTAAAATTCAGCATAAAACTCTCTCTTATACTCGGTGAGCTAAAAAAAATTTTTTTTTTTTTATTGGAAAAGAGCCTGTTAGTGAAGGAGGAGCCAAGTCCAGTCCCTGCTCCACAGGGTGGCTGGAGGAGGGGCACTGCCTGGGCCAGCCTTTGCAGCATGGCTCAAACCCACAGCCTATGGAGAGGCAGAGAAGGGGAAGGGTCAGCTCTCATCCTGCCCTGCGTGCTGGGAACACTGCCTGCTGCACTGGTAGGCCCTCTGCTTCAGGATCTGGATGGCGCCCCCCTTGAAGCCACCCAGCATTTCCAGGCGTCCAATCCCAAAAGTCTTCCCAGCTGAAAAGAAAGGCTTCGGCCCTAGGGATAGAACAGGTCACAAGCCTGCTGCTCATGGCCACTGCCAGTGAGGCTGATTCCACTCCAAAACAGGCCCTCTCTGGGCCTTGGTTTCCCCATCACACCAAAGGTCCAAAGTCCCTGGCCACATGCCCTCCTGGTATACATGCAGCTGAGCACTGTACGCCCCCTGCACACACACACCCCAAGCCACACATACTCGGACCCTCGCCCATGCGGACAAGCACCGGAGGCATTTGGTGGCGCTCACTCATTGAGCACCTCTCTATTGCAGCTCTCACAGATGAGCGGCATAATCACTCCGCTCTCCGGGGGCCACGAGCTCAGAAACATCCTAATGAAAAATAAATGTATTTACAGGGAGACGTCAAAGCCGCCAGGACCAGTCAAAGTAATATGCCTGCGACCGGCACATGGACTTTTATTTCTTCTCCCTCCACGCTCCAGAGCTGCTCCTGCGGCGTGGAGAGATAAATATTTTAAATAGCGACACTTTGGCGATGCACGGTTATGCAAGACAAGGAATAATTAGAAAATAAATTACTTTTTTTAAACACAGCGTTACAAACATCGGGTGCATCAGATTACTGTTCTCTGCAGGCCAGGGCCACACGGCTCAGGGAGGCCAGCGCAACAAGGACCTCAGGGAGCAAGCACACACCAGCCTGTCCCCACAGCCCCCAGATGGTGACACCCCTCCCGCCTGCTCTGGGAGGCTCCCAGAATCGAGCTGAAGACCACACTTGGCAGCTTCCAGAAGATCTCGGCGATGGAAAGGCTTCCTCCGGCGTCTCACCAGCAGTAGCGCAGACTAAAAATAGTTTAATCTCCTTGAAAGCAAAAGGAGCAATCAGCAAAACAGACACTTGGGCCCACATCCTCCCCCCATTCCTCTCCTCGTTCTGCCCCCATCCATCCAAGCTGTCCCCAGCTATGCATCGTCAACTTCTACCCATCCCAGGATAGTGCCCCACAGCCTCTGAGGAGGGCAGCTATTGCCCATCGTCCAGGACTCCTCATGTCTGCAGCCCTACATATACACAGCATGTGTCCTTTAAACCTTGTGACACCTCAGAAGGGAGGCAAGACAGGAAATGTTAGCCCTGCTTCACAGATGAAGAAACTGAGGCATAGAGAAGTGGAGTCATTTGCCTGAGGCTAGCAATGGTAGACAAGGGCTGTGTGCAAATGGAGTGGCTCAGCCTCTGCAGAAAGGAGGTAGGTAGCTTTTAATTAGCACCTAGCCTGAGTTCTGGTTGGCTCCCAAGACACAAAAGCTGCCCAGGGCAAGAAGAGGCAAGGGCTGGTAGAGTGGGGGAGGGGAGAGGCTCACACATTTCAAGGATGGAGTCAGCTCCATTCACAGCTGAGTGGGTCTATCACACAGATGTGTCTTGCCCACTGCAGCCAGACCAACATTGTGACTTCACAATTTTCACTCACTGGCCTGGGATAGGGTCTGGATCCTGTGTTCTGGCTCAAGCTTGCTAGGTGGCTGAGAGTCTGTCCCAACCTTCTCTGGGCCTCAATTTTCCAAGAGATTGGCCAAGGCAGTCAGAACGACCGTTGTCCCCAGGGATCCCTGCTTAGGACCCACCAGGAACCCTGCTGCCCTCCCAGGCCTGCCCCTCACACACTCTGCCCTTTCTCACTCAGTCCTACTTCTCAGCATCTGTCTACCTGCCCTCCTTTCGTGCCTAACTGCCTGAACTAGGAACACGGATAGTGTCCTGTTCCACCGCCTGGTTTTACAAGAGAAAACTCAGACAGGGAGGGGAAGGTCATGCATATGAGGCTACCCCTGGAAAGGTCAGAGGAGGCAGAGCAGATCAGGACCCAGATTCTGATCCCAGTTTCACACCCTTCATAACACTCCTTGTGGCTCCCCCAAGGACAGTACTGTCTGTTCAGAGTTCACTAGTGGAATGAAGCCCCCAAATAAAATGATAAACTGGAGCCAGGTGTGGAGGCTCATGCCTATAATCCCAGCACTTTGGGAGGTCGAGGCAGGCAGATCACTTGAGGCCAGGAGTTTGAGACTAGCCTGGCCAACATAGTGAAACCCTGTCTCTACTAAAAATACAAAAACTAGCTGGGCATGGTGGCACGAGCCTGTAATCCCAGCTACTCAGGAGGCAGAGGCATGAAAATTGCTTGAACTCGGGAGGCGGAGGTTGCAGTGAGCCGAAATTGCACCACTGCACTCCAGCCTGGGTGACAGAGTAAGACTCTGTCTCAAAAACAAACAAACAAACAAACAGAAACAAACAAACAAAAACGACAGACTAGGCTCTGGCAGGTGGTCCAGCTCACACAGTCTCTCGAAATGCCATCAGGGAAGTTGGAACTGAGGCTTCCTTTCCTGCTAAATATCGTTCCTTGTAACCAGCAGCTACCTGCAAAATATCACTCCATAACCTGGGCTCTGAGTTTTTCAAAAACTGTCTAGAAGGTGCTACACCCTGCTCACCCTCTCTCAGGGGCCAATGTCTCCCCGCAGCTCCTGGAAACCTCTGCCTTGGCTCCGCAGTCCATCCCTGGCCCCAGGTGCTCTGGTCCAGCTGTGTCTCCAGGTCCAGTCCTTGCCTCTTGCTCCAGCCTTTGGCCCCAGGTCCAGCTCTTGCCCCAACAACCCCACGTACCTCTGCCACTGCCTCAACACACCTGAGGCTTGGTTTCATCACTTGCAGCAATGATGCTGAGCGCAGAGACTTCCCTCCACCTTTTATATATGAAGAAACAAGACCCAGGTCACCTGATTTCTGAGGCTCTTCTTTTTGTCTGATTCTTCTCACAGTCCACCCTCCTACTCCCTCAGCTTCAGGAGAAGAAGCTCAATCTCAATAGGTGATGATGGGGACTGAGGAAGGCAGCCCAAGTGGACAGACTAATGAGGGTAAGGGTATGGCCTTGGGGAGGCTCAGAGACCTGCCCTGACTCACTCAGAACCAGCTAAGTCTTTGGGAGCTGCCCCAAAGGGATGAGCCTCAGCCACCTGCCAGGTTCAGGGTAATGCCCTCCCCCAGCCATGGGTGCCCCAGGTAACGCTACCTGCTAGATTATGAGCACAGGGAAGGTGCTGGGTCAGGGAGCCATCCAGGGAATAGCTGGCCCGCTGTCAGCCAAGGCAGAACTTGCTTTATCAGCAAAGCCCTTCCCCGCTGCTGGCTGCGTAAGCCAGGCCTGCCAGGGCTTCCCACTGCGCAGATGGGGAACTGAGACTTGGGACGAGGGGCACCTGGCCACGGGGAGAGAACCAGGCTGCTCAAGTGTCCCTGTGAGGCTAGCTGAGCTGCCTCTCTGCACCTTCCCTGAGTCCCAGAGACTCCCTGCTGCTAACTCCAAGCCAAGCCCTGTGCCCAACACACCCCCATGTACAGGGCAGCAGTTCTCAAACTGTGTTCCCTGGAGTCCTAGGCAGTAGACAGGGAGTCTCTGGGCTCATGTGGAGGGTCAGGGGTAGTGAGAGGGTGGTAAGAGACCAGCCCGGGCTTGCCTACCCACTTAGCCAAAGAACCCCCTGTTCATCAATTCACTGTCCAGGGCCCAGCGTAGATTTCACTTAACCAAACAGTAAGGACTCAGCTGCTACAAGAGAAGTGAAAGCAATGGTGCCTGGCGAACTTTCTTTCCCCAAACTCCCTGACACGACAGTTAAGGACTATTCAAAATGGCAAAACCCACAGGAACAAAGGAAATGTGCAGGAGGCACTAGGAACAACATTTTGGAAGCTGGAGCAGACAGACTATGGTGATTGACTTACCAGGCCCTGGCAGGCCCACTTCTAGCAGCAATGGGTTAATGCTGGGGAACCCCAAAGGCTAGGTCCTGAAACCCCAGCTAGAAGACCGGGAGAACCTTCTCTGGGGAACCTGCTCAGTCAGGCCTGTGCCATCCCTTCCTCGGGTTTCTGGCCCAGCCCACCGACCTCCATCGACTCTCCAGGCTCTAGAGCTGAGCTGGGGCATGTGTTAGTGTATGTGGGGCCCTGTGTGCAGGGGACAGGGCCAGAGCTCACCTGTGAGGTGGCCCCACATCCAGAAATCTTTCTTCATCCCATTCCCTCTTTACCCTTTCCTGGGAAAAGAAAAACATGGAGGGGGAACTATGGCAGACATCATATTTTGCAAAGTGAGCTAATTACAGGGCAGTCACACAGGGAGATGAGATTAGCAGAAGAATATTTGATAAAAGGGAGCCCAGGTATACACATGGGTGGCAGGGAAAGGTCAGGGTCACCCTGAGGAGATTGTGGGGCCTAGTGCTTCTGCCTGAGCCACGGGGAGTGGAGGCAGTTGCCCCCCTCACTCAGGCCACAGTCACAAGGCTGGGGTGTCACTGCTGTCCATAGATGAAGCACAGATGGGTCCATTTTCTCTCTTTAAATGCTCACTACTAATCTGCTGGGCCTGGGGACAGGGTCTTCCCAACTCTCTCACCTGACTCGTGGTGGGGATGCATCAGCTCAGGGCACTCCTCCCACCCCATGGTGCCCTGCTCCCCAACTCTTCAGCCCTTGGCACTACAGGGTGTCACACAGGAAGATGATCTGGGACTCCGAAGCCCATCAGTCTAAAAACTGTCCCCCAGCAGGGCCCTGAGGCCTCCAGCACCTGGAGCCAAGGGACCTAGGTGCGAACTCAGAAAAGCTTCGAGCCCCTCAGAACTCCAGCCAGGAATGTGAACCTGATGGTACACTTGTACCAGGACCCCGGGATGTGAGTGAGTCCAGGGGAGAAGCCTATGCCCTCTGACCCCAGGTGACTGGGAACTGCTCACTGCTGCACCCCACCAGCTCACTGGCTGCCTCCTGGGGAGGGGTCAGCAGACATCTGAGGAAGGAATATGAGAGGCAGGCAGTGCTTCCCAACCATCCCATTGATTCCTGGGGGTTCTGCCTTCTCACCCTGCAGCCTGCTCCCACCAGAGATCCCCTGGCCCACAGGCACTGCTTCCACCCTCCATCCTCTTCAGCACCAGGAACTGTCCCGGACTATCCCATCCTGTCTGGCTCGCCTGATCCGGAGTCAACCCCCGACACTCCTGCAGGTTCCAACTGTGGCTACAACATGGAGTTTTTAAATACTAAATAAATAAATAAATACATAAATACATGAAATGTGAATTAAGCCTGTTTTTTAAAATTAAAGAAAAAAAGGAGACTAGGGAGACATGACAACTAAATGCAAAGTAGTTCCTTGGATTTGATCCTGGAAACAAAAAAGGACATTAGTGCAAAAACTGGTAAAATCCAAATAAGGTCTTCACTTTGGTTTACAATACTGTGCCAATGTTGATGTCTTAGTTTTGATATTTATACCACGGTTATGCAAGACGATAACTTAAAGGAAACTGGACAAAGGGTTAGGGAATTTATGTACTATTTTTGCATCTTCTCTGTAAATCTAAAATTATTCTTTTTTTGTTTTTTTGTTTTACCTGTAAATCCAAAATTATTTCAAAATAAAAAGTTTTTTTTTTAATCTATAAAGCTATACTGTCCTCAGACAACTAACAGACATTGTGGCAAGAATGAAACAAGAACAAGATATTATTCTTAAAGAGGTCCGGCTGGGCGTGGTGGCTCACGCCTCTAATCCCAGCACTTTGGGAGGCTGAGACAGGAGGATCACAAGGTCAGGAGATCGAGACCATCCTGGCTAACATGGTGAAACCCCGTCTCTACTAAAAATATAAAAAATTAGCCAGGCGTGGTGGCGGGCACCTGTAGTCCCAGCTACTCGGGAGGCTGAGGCAGAAGAATGGCGTGAACCCGGGGGGCAGAGCTTGCAGTGAGCCAAGATCGCGCCACTGCACTCCAGCCTGGGTGACAGAGCAAGACTCCGTCTCAAAAAAAAAGAAAAAAAAAAAGTTCCAAAAGACATCCTGGAAATTTAAAATGCAATGGTTAAATGTAAAATTTGATGAGAAGATTTTCTCACAGAAAGACACAGAGATGGAATATTGGAGAGAAAAGAAAAATAAAAAAGAACAGGGCCTGAGTTAAGGTTTCTAGAAAGAACAGAGAAATGAGAAGGGAGGAAACAGTCAAAGAAACCATTCAAGAAAACATCCCACAACTGAGGGACACAAGTAGTTTGAAAGTGTGCACTGAGTGGTAAGAAATGAAAAGCCGCACAAAGATAGGTCAGTGTGGAATTTCTGAACACTGGGCAAAGGGAGAAAATTTACAAGTTTCTCATAAAAACCAGGTCATGTACAATGGATTGGGAATCTGAATGACTGGGGACCTCTCCATAGCAACTCAAGAAGCTGGAAGGAATGGAGTGCTGCCTTAGAAAACCTAAGGCAAATGGTTTCCACCCTGGACTTCCAACCCACCTGAAATCTCTGTTGAGCGTGGGGGAGAAGGAAGGCTTTCTGAGACATAACAGTCTCCAAAGTCTGGCTCCCCTGTACCTGTCCTCAGGAAGCCAACTGAAAATGTTCTCAGCTGGGCGTGGTGGCTCATGCCTGTAATCCCAGCACTTTGGGAGGCCAAGGCAGGCAGGTGGATCACTTGAGGTCATGAGTTTAAGACTAGCCTTAAGCCTTAAGACTAGCCTGGCCAACATAGCAAAACCTCATCTCTACTAAAAATACAAAAATGAGCTGGGCGTGGCAGCGCAGATCTGTAATTCCAGCTACTCAGGAGGCTGAGGCAGGAGAATCGCTTGAATCTGGGAGGCAGAGGTTGCGGTGAGCCGAGATCATGCCACTGCACTCCAGCCTGGGGAGTCTCAAAAAAAAAAAAAAAAAAAAAGGAAGGAAGGAAGGAAAGAAAAAATAAATGTTCTCTACACCAAAATGAGGGAGAAGTCTAAGGAAGAGGCCATGGGATCCATGAAAGAGGGGACTCCAACCCCAAGAGGGGGAAAGGAAATCCCGGGGACACATTGGTGCCGCAGGCTGGGAGAGCAGCCAGTCTTCCCTGGAGCAAGGTGGAAGGCTCTGGGCAGGACTTTCTTGGAAGGTAAATTTAATTTAACAGAAGCCCAGGTGTATGAGAGCCAGGTCAGATAAAGTGGCGGGGAGTTGGGGGCAGAGTGAGTAAAGGTTCACAGAAGACTAAACAAATAAACTAACAATAGCTGGGCACAGTGGCTCACATCTGTAATTCCAGCACTTTGGGAGGCCGAGGCAGGGGAAGTGGATCACTTGAAGTCAGGAGTTTGAGACCAGCCTGGCCAACATGGCAAAATCTCATCTCTACTACAAATACAAAAACGAGGCAGGTGTGGTGGTGCGTGCCTGAATTCCCAGCTACTGGGGGGCTCAGGCAGGAGAATTGCTTGAACCAGGGAGGTGGAGGTTGCAGTGAGCCGAGATGGTGCCACTGCACTCCAGCCTGGGTGGCAGAGCAAGACTGTCTCAAAATAATAATAATAATAATAATAATAATAATAATAATAATAAAACTAACAAAACTGAGACAGTTTTTACTGGTAGGAAACAACTAAAAAATTGTATCCAAAAGTCTTCTGCAAGGCGCAGTTCTGAATTGCATTTGCTGGGTCAGGGCAATGTCAACAGTGAGCCTCACCATATCATGTTATGCACAAAAGGGCGAGGGATGGGCTGGGGGAGGGGTGCAAAGCCCTCCTCTCCCGCAGCAGGATGCCCACGGATAATGCCTAAAACTGAACAATCAAGAAGTAGCGACATAAGTATGTCATTTAGAGATATGGAGCTCAGAGATTAGAAAGTGACAGCCTCTGGGGAGCTGGAAATGGAGAGGAGGGGGCTGCTGTGCTCCTAACACAACTCGCCTGATAAAACCATGACTTTACACCAGGCGCCTGTGTAACGCTGATTTGAAAACCCTAAATTTAAAAATCCATCTAGAAATATAAGAAAAAGAAAAAAAAAGAGAGAGGGAGGCTGGGAGGGGAAGGATAGAAGGATAGAGAGAGAAGAATGTAGGCAGAGGAGTCAGGGACAGGGGACTGACTGCTTTGACTCCAGCCTCTGGCCTCAGGACAGTGGCCTTGGTCAAAGGGCAGCAGGCGACATCACTACTTCTGTTTACTCTTATTGCAATGAAGACAGTTTGAGATTTCAATTCCCTGATCAACTGGGTACACAGACCAGGCTCCTTAGACTGAAACACTGAATTGGTATTGGTGATCCCTGGTCAGGGGTCCCACCCCAACACTCCCAAAAGTTGGCAATAATCACAAAGCAAGTTGAGGGACAGCAGCCACAGGGGTCTGACAGATAATGCCATCCATCCTAGAGGACAGTGCCAGGTGGTAAGGAAGAAGCTCCAAATTTCTCCTTTTTTGTTTTTTGAAACAAGGTCTCATTCTGTCACTCAGACTGGCATGCAGAGGCACAATCACAGGTCATTGCAATCTCGACCTCAGCTCACGCAATCCTTCCACCTCAGCCTCCCCAGTGGCTGGGACCACAGGTGCACCCCACCACGCCCAGCTGATTTTTGTATGTTTTGTAGAGACAGGTTTTGCCATGTTGTTCAGGCTGGTCTCCCCCAGAGTCTATGCAGCCACAGAAGCACTGTCTTTGTACACACCTCTGTTTAAAGCTGTGCCATTTCACCCTGACCAACAGACAGCCCTGCCTGGGAAGGGACAGGAGTTAGAGGAGGGCTGTCTGAGAAATGGGGCTGAGTGGGCTGCAAATGTCTTTGCCACCTCTCACACCCTCCCTGGAATCCCCAACTCTTTGTTTAACTTTCAGGAAATGCACAAACCAGCAAGCCCTCAACCCAGTGGCCTCCTTGTATGGGACAGACATCCTGTCCCAGGGGGAGAACGAAGGCTGGGCGTGAGAGAGCCCCTGAGTCCCAGGGAGGGAGGACCCTCATGTGAGCCTGCACTGCAGACCTCATGCCAACGGCAAGCTCAGCTGAGAGGAGTCCAACACAGTTTGGATGAAGCCCAGCGCACCTGGCTCCTCAGAAAGGGAGATGCTGAATCCAGACGCCCTGGGTGGGCTCGGTTGCCTCTGCAGGTCATGCAGAGGGAGCATGGGAGCTCCTCAAAAGGCAGGACAGCAGGCCAGGTGAGTACCCTGGGAGAACTCCCTCCATCACCCAGGCCTTGACCAGGCCCAGGCCATGGCTCATTGAGACTGAAGCCCCCCCAGTGCCCCAAGAACCTGCTGGCACCCCAGGATGTGGGATCACCCCAAATATTCACCTTTCTACATCCCACGTTTACTGGGTACTCACTTCAGAAGTGGCCCAAGATTATTTGGGCACTCCAGGATCTGTGGAGGAGGCAGGTCAACTAGCTTGGGACTAGACATGACCTTCTCTAGTTTGCCAAGGGCATCTAAGGCTGTGAGTTGAGTGTGCACATTCCTGGAGGGCTCCAGTGCCCAGCTGCTGCTGAAGATCATGCAGGTGGGAGAAGCAGACCTTCCTGGGCAACAGAGGGGCATGTGTCCTACCCCAGGAGCTGGTCTGAGTGGGTAGCAAAGCCTCAATCTGGTGGCCCTGTTCAATGAGGGAACCTATCCAGCCTCCTGGGAACCCCTGTCTGCTGTGGGGGTGAAGCCACAGCCCACATAAAAGCTGTGGTCTGAGGGGGAGACAGTATGCCAGCCTCAGGGGTCCTAGTCTAAGAGGAGAAGCAGCCAGACCCTTCTTGATGCAGAGGATGAGTTTTCAGGGCCTAGTCTGCTTTGCCTCTAGAAGGCTCCAGACCTGCTCCTTCGTTTCCCCTGAATGGCTCCTCTACCACTTAGCAACGGAGACAATTTACATAATGCATCGAGTGTGAGAGCAATAATGGCTGGGGAAGCAGGGTGCCCGTTAGTGGCTCCTCGGAGGGAAAATACCTGCTCCCACACCACTGCCTCCTCCTCTAGCGAACTGGGCTGCAAGGCTGCTGGAAAGCAGGTGCCTTTAAGTGCTTGGCTGCTGCCAAGAAGGGCCCAGAAAGGATGTGCCAGCCCTGGGACTGGGGCTGGAGCAACCTCGGGACAGAGATGCACATGGGAGGAAATTTCCAAAGCACCTGTTCTGAGCATAAATCTACCCAGCTGTACTCCTGGAGTCCATACTCCTGCTGGGCCTAGGCCCTCCATCCTGATCCTTCCCGGAGGAGGAGGCCACTCCAGCAGGCGGCATGCTGTAGTCGGGAGGCTGGGTGCCAGGCTGCAGCTGCCCGGGAGGTGGCCACATTTGAACACAAAGGCAGCGATGGAAGGGGTAGATAGAATACGTACAAATTACTGGCATGGTAATTGCTTTTTATATAAATGTTCTTTTTAAAAGTTTTCCCCGGTGTGAAAGTCCGTCTTTAGAAGGAATAAATTCACTGCACACCAATTTATTCCACACTGGTAGATGGAGCATAATGAAGGCTCCTCCGTCAGCACCTGATCAAGAGGCAAGTGGCTGCCACTTGACCCAGCTTCCGGGTCTCCCTGCACAATGATGCAGTGCAGTGGCAGGGCCAGGGGTCTTTGAGGGGCAGCAGGTCTGCCTGCCAGGAGTCAGCATCAAACCCAGACTCTAAGACTCAGGTACAAGTTCAACAGATCCCATCAGTGTCCCAGGAGCTGTGCCCAAATGACGAACGTGAAACACGGGCAGCTGCAATCACAGCGATTCATGCTGATGGGGAGGCGCACAGGGCTATGGGAGCTGGGGAGCATGGGGGACCCTCACTTTCTAGGATCGGGTGAAGGGAGGTGTTAAGAAGGCTTCTAGGGGATGAGGTCTCCCTGGCCTGCCTGCAAGGCATGCAGAGGAAACTGGATTGTGACAAGCATCTAGGGGTTGTAAGTGGGAGTGGTTTGTCTTGTACTGTAGAAAGCTCCCTGGTGGACACTAGCTCTTCTCTAAGCCCAAAGGAACCAAGACAGGTCCCCCTGCCTTTGGAAGGTAACTCTTCAGTGGATCCAAGTGTACTGGAGAATCACCTGACCATGCCTGCAAACTCTGGAGGATGCCCCCACTCCCCAGGAGGCCCGGGACCTGGAAATGAGGCTCTGGCTCCTTGCTCCTTACCAGCCACAGCTCTCTCATCTGTGAAATGGGGACAAGGTCCTAGGTGGCCTCACCACCAGCCTCTGTGAGCACTGGATTAGGGATGAGAACTGCCTTGCACAAGGCCTATGATCTCCACAGTAGGGATCTTTGGTCCAGCCCCACCCCAGGATGCACCCCCAACCACCTGGCAGCCCGCCCCCATGCAGGGCTGCTGAGCAGTGTCAGACAGAGTGACTGGGGGGATGCTCACCATGCATGGGGGAAGTGTGTGTGTGCGCATGTGTGTGTGTGTGTGTGTGCTCCTCACCCACAATTGAGATTTCTCAGTTTTGCTAATTAATCAGCTAAGTATTTCTCGCCTGCTCGGGTGACAGAGCTCTCCACACCTGCCTCCTCACAGTCCCACCCTACCCTAATGTGTGCCCGCTCACACCTCCACAGGCAGCACTCAGAACTGCACATTTGTGCACACACACATGCACATGCTCACCTTCTATGACCACTCCCATCTATGGACACACAAACGCTCACATGTTACTTACAGCACTGACGCACAGGGGTTCACTTGTTCTCTTCTCCGTGTGCAGGCATGTGTGCTCACATTCCCCATGCAGCACCACGCATCTCTCATGCACCATGATCAGCCCATGTTCCACCTCACATGAGCCTCAGCAGGTCAGGAACTGTGTCTACAGTGGATCACGGGACCAAGAATCACCAGGGCTAGCTGCCTTCCCAGTCTGACCGCCTGCGCTCAGGTGGACTCCTGGAAAGCCTGGGCATGACCCTGCCTTCTGGCCATGGTCTCCATACCCCATTTGATGGGAACACTGGATTGGGCCTGCCAGAGATTCCTGACAACCCCCATCTTCTGTCTGTACCCGAAAGATGCAAAAGCTGAAGGCAGCAGCAAGTATCAGACACCACTGGCCTCAGCATTGATCTGGAGGGATTCCTGGAGGAGGGGAGCTGTGGGCTGGGTTTAAAAAGCTGGGAAGAGGCCTGTAAGGGGGTGGGGGGAGTGAGGAGTGTGGCAAGTGGACTTGAAGAAGCTGAGTGGTCTAGTGAGAGTGAAGGGGAGGACACCCAAAGGCCTGAGAAAGGCTCCTTGCTACCCCAGCCTGGTGCCACACACCTGGGCCAAGCCTTCAAGTCACTCTAGGAATGGCCAGCCTCCCTAGCCCCAGACCAGTATCTGGGTAGCCAGCACACTCTCACATCCAGCTCCTCTCCACTGCTGCTGGGCCCTCCATACCCTCACAAAGAGCAATCCAGGGATCACCTATGTGGGGTTGAGTCCTGGCAGATGCCCCATGCCTGCTACATCTCCTAGGGCATCTGGCATCAAGGCTCAGTCAACCCTGATGCACTAGTCTCAGTTTCTCCATGGCGGCAGATGGTTCCCAAGGCTGAATGGGACAGAGTCAGAGCCGGGATCTGTCCCTTTTCAGTCCTCAGAGCACTGCCGCTTTGCTTCTCCATCTACTAAATAGTTACTAGCTGGGCACCTCCTCCATGTCAGCCTTGTGGGCACCTATGGACATGTGTACCCCACAGGCATATGTACACACCTGCCCGCCTGCGTGTGTGCATAGCCTGCCTCTCCATCCAGACTGCACACCCTTGCATACTGAGGTCAGGACCTCAAGCTCCAAGGGTCGGTCACTTGGTTCCCTGCTTTAGGAGAACCCAAAGATAGACAAGGAGGGGGTCTGCCCAGGAGCCAACCCTTGCCTCAGTCTCTCCCCCTCTCCATGGAGCAGGCCAGCCTCTGTTCAGAACTGTCAGGTCCCAAGGCTGGGAGACAGATATAAGAAAAGTTTTATGGCTCCGTAACTTTCTCCAAACATAAAATCTCCGCTTACAAGGTGAGGGCAGCCACACTCAGAGAAGGTGGAGAGAGGCCATGCTGAGCCTCCATCTCCTGTCTGGTTGTGGGGAATGCTGCTCCTGCCGCCCCTGGGGCCGGCTGTGGTTTGTCAGAACCAATTACTTCTCTGCCTCCGCCAAGTGCTTGGGGCTCCATGAATCTGAGGCAAGTGTCTCCGTGGCTGCCACTGATCCAGCAATGAAAGGGAGTGAAGGATGGGGGAGGAATGCAGATTGGGTCAACTGTCCCCGGGGGGCCGAGCATAAACCCATTCAGCCCTCTGTCCCCAAGCCCCATCTCCCACCCTCGAACATTCAGACCAGCCTCCGGCTCTGGACATGGCAGCTCTGTCCCTTTTCAGAGATGGATGCATAGGCCGGCTGGGGTGACAGCAGACCCTGGCTACTCTTCAACAAGATGCAAGGGCTGAGTTTGAACTGATCTCCCACTGTCCTGCTGTAAGGCCAGCCTCCCTAGGGACCTCTGAAGAGAACCAGCAAGTTCATCAGAATACTGTGTGTGTGTGTGTGTGTGTGTGTGTGTGTGTGTGTGTGTGTGTGTGTGTGTAGGGCTTTAGGAAAGTTTCACAGACAAACCTTGCTGATCCCCAAGATGGAAGGATTGAGCGGCCCTCACTTCAGGGAAGGGCCCTGCAGCAAAGCCAAGGGTTAGCGACTAAAATCTTCCAGGCAGAGCAGTGCTGTCTGCCTAGGGAGGTTCTGCTCATGGCCACTGAGATTGTCTCTTCCTTAAACTGAGGGACAGAGAACCCAGGCAGAGAACCTTCCAGAGATCCTGAGAGATCCCACCCTCAAGAACCCCCGATCCTCAGCTCTGGCCTCAGCCACTCTATTTTCTTATGCACTAACTTCCCCATTCCCAACGCCAACATCTAGGCACAGGTCAGAGTTGGGTGGCTTTGTATGACTCCCTACTCCATTCCATCCCCTTCTCTCTCTCTTTTTTTTTTTTTTTTTTTGAGACAGAATCTTACTCTGTTGCCCAGGGTGGAGTGCAGTGGAGCGATCTCGGCTCACTGCAACCTCCACCTCCCAGGTTCAAGCAATTTTCCTGCCTCAGCATCCCAAGTAGCTGGGATTACAGGCATGCACCACCATGCCTAGCTAGTTTTTCTATTTTTAGTATAGACAGGGTTTTGCTATGTTGGCGAGGCTGGTCTGGAACTCCTGGCCTCAACTGATCTGCCCGCCTCAGGCTCCCAAAGTGCTGGGATTACAGGCATGAGCCACCACGCCCAGCTGTCCATCCCCTTCTTTAAGCCCATGAGGCCTGAAAGACAAGGTGTCAACTTGTTGACTGATTGGAGAAACTGACTCACAGTCTTCCGGGGTATAGGGGCCCTTCCTTTTGTCTCTGCCCATCTCCTCCCCAACAGCATCTCTGCAGCTAGCTCCCTGGATTTCCGGCCAAAGAAATCACGTACCCTTCGCTGGTCCACAGGCCCTATTTTTTCAAGCTCTGCCCCAGCTTGGTGGCCTTTGTGCCTCTCTTAGGGAGATGTCCCTAAAAGGTGTCATGATCAACAGAGATGAAGGGACCAGTTTCTAAACCCCTGGACTGAATCAAGCAGAAAGGACACCTTGGGCATGTGCACTTTTCTAAACTGTGATCAACCTCTGGAAGGGCAGGCAATTGACAGTGGTTGTGGGGGTGGGGATGGGACAAAGACACCCCACACTTACGCAGGGCTATGTCTGCAGCCGTTCCTTGCTCCTGCTCCCCTGAGATCTTCACATACCCTGTGAGACAGTACTGCTTGGATCCCCATTTCCCAGGTGAGGGAATCAAGGCTCAGAGAGGCAGGACAACATGTCCCGGGTCCCACAGTGCCTGCCCTTCCTGTCTGCTTCATCCTTTCACCACTTCCCACCATCCAGCTGTTGCCCCTGGCACAGGCCCTAGGTTCAAACCCAAATCCAGCTTGGCCTTAGCTGTGGGACCACAGGCAGGTCCTACCTTCAGAAGGCACAGCTTTTCCTACCGCTTCTCTCCCACTCCAAGCTGTTCCCCATCCCCTGAGAACTGATCTTGGAAGTGCCCTCTAGTGACCTGTTGGCACAAGCTGGAAGCTGGAGGCCCCTCTCCATGACTGCACCACCAGCTGGTCCCACCCAGAGATGCTGCTCCCACAGACCTGCCCCTCTGTGCCCATGGCCTCCACAGAAACCTGGGGGGCAACTCCATGCTGAGGCTACTCAGAATCCCAGAAGCCTTGGAGCAGGGTTCCCTGCCCCAGCGCTGCCCTGCCAGGACTCTAGGAGCCAGGGGCCCATGTGCAGCCAGGCCTCTCTGGGGCCTTCCTGCCACTGCATCTCTACCTTGTCTAGGCTGTTCTGATACAATACCCTCATTCCAGGGGGCAGGAAGAGAGGAGGCCTGACAGGGAACAAGGGACTGAGAAGGGGACCCATACCTGGCCCAGCCTCAGCAGGCTGGAGGAGCCACTGGGGTGGGGGAGGCTCCAGGTGGCTGGTGCCACAGAAAGGGTGGCCAACATGAGCCAGGATCCCTGGGACAGGCATCCCAGGACAGTCCCCCTGCCCACACAGCCCCTCTCTGATGAGGGCGTGTGGAAGGATATGGGCGACCTAAGCCAGTCAGCTGGCCCAGGCCAGATGCCTGCCATGGATGAAATAGCTTTAGAAAAGCTTCTCAAAAATGGAATTTTCTCCTGCCAGCAACAGAGTGTGTGTGTATATGGGGGGAGGGGGCGGGGGGGGTGGTCAAGATGGCAACAGCCACTCCCCATCTAATCCTGTGTCTCCCCACACAGTGCTCAAGAGAGAACATTCCCAGACTTTACAGTGGGCGGGGGAGAAGGGTACCAGAAGAGGCTGCCCCCAGGTCTGGGCCTGGGAAGGAAAGAGGCAGAGAGCAGGCCGGGTTGGGGGGGACACAGAGGGGGTCTAGGCAGGGCTTTGGTCAGGCTCCTATGCATCTGCCTCTCTCTACCCAATTATGCTCGAGCAGCGGCCTCACCACGTCTCAGACGCCCTCCCGGGAGCCCCCCCCTTTAGCCCCATGCATCCCTGCTGGGTGCCAAGCAAGAGGACCATATGGAGGGAATAATAAGACAATTAACTTTCCATTAAAGAATAATATATGTGGGTTTTTAGGGAGGCAAGCGACAGCAATCCCTATCCAGCGGCATATTTCACACCCGCACTTCCCCATTGCCCCCCACCCTGATGCGCCCCACATCCCCATCATCTACACCAGGAGACGAGGGCGCCGCTGGGCCTCAACAGGAGGTGGCTGGGTAGAGGGGTGGAGGCTGCGCGATGAGCAAGTGCAGAGCCCGGAGATGCTGGCTTCAAGGCTGCAGGAGCCCTGCAGGGGGCTGTGCCGTGCTTGCCACCCCTCACCTGACTCTCGGTGCGTCAGTGCGACAGCCTGTGCCAGTGGGGGACCTGGCCAAGGAGCTGCATGCCTGTCTCCTGCGGGCACATGTTAACCACAGTGCTCTGGTGAGGGGACCTTCTGTGGGGTCTAGGGGGGACAGCTTCTTGTGCTCCTCTTGCCTGGCCCTCTGGGCGCCCCTCCCCACCAGCTTCCTTCTTCCTCTTCTGCTCCAGCCCCTCTTAGGTTCTGAGGTTCCCTGGCACTTGTGGGCACTGCTAATCCCACTTTGGATGCCCAGAGGGCACCCGCCCAGAGTGTACCCTCCCTAGATGGTAATAGAGCTCAGCCTCAGCCAGCACCCCCAGAGTCAGTGTGTGAGTGTGCATGTGTTTCAGATGTTGGTGGTGCCGGCTGAGGTGGAGGGTGGAAGGGGACGGGGGAGGCCTGTCTCAAAGGCACCTGCAGAGTGGCCCTGTCCCACCTACCTGAGCCCCTCGAGAAAGTGGCCCTGGACATGGCCAGACTTTGGTCAGTGCCGGGAGCCAGCTCCAGATGTAGTACTCCACAAATATTAATTACACATTCCTGAGGAGTGCTGAGCAGACGGGGCACAGAGATGGCTGGGGGCAGAGAAGATGGAGTAGATGGAGTAGGACTGTGCCGCTGTCACTGGTTGGAAAATACCATTCCTGGCTACCCATAAGAAATGAAGACACACAGACACCATTGATCTGAATCACCATGACTGTCCAGAGAAGCACAGAAGTGGGAGGGGAACAAAAGACTCAGGTTGGGGATTTCCAAGTCCTGGGGTCCCATTCTCTGTGAATGCAGGCTCAGCAGTCTTGGGGAGGGGCGGCCCCGGGTAGCTCCTCTGCTAGACAGCTCCCCAACCACCACTCAGGGCTGACCTGCCAGGGATCCATTATGAGACTGGCTGGTGGAGACAGCAGCCAGGGCCTCGGTTTCCCCATTTGTATGATAGGATCACAGGAATAACTAGCAGCATGTAGCTGGGCTAAAGCCATCATGGGATTAAGGCAGGCAGGACGTGGGTCACGCCGTATGCCATTTCTGCCCTGACCAGCACGCAAGCTATGAGTGGTTGATGAGGACTGGGAAAGGCTTCCATGGGTCCAGAATTGGCTTGAGCCTTCCCAGAGGGTAGCCTGTGGCCTCCAAACATGGCTGTCTCGGGTTCCTGCTTCTAGCCCAGCTCTGGCCAGGCAGCTCTAGCCTCAGCCCCGACCCCAGGCAGAGGAGCTTCCCTCCTTCTATAGAGATCCTCCAAGGAAGGTGTCTCTCCGAGGTCAGGAATGCATCCCGGGGCTGGCATGCCTCAGGAGCCAACTGATTCTTCATCATGTCTGACTATAATCTCTCCTGCTTTGCCTTCCCACCAGGTTCCCAGCGTTGCTCCCCCTGGACCCTAGACACCTAGCCAGAAGAGGGCAGGTTCCTGGCTGTACCCATCAGAGTGACCTGGGCTTCAGAGAGGGGAGACCTGTCCCAGCTCCACATCCTCCCCACCCCCATTCCCCATGCACCCCCAGGCACCTGATGAATTATTCATCCTGATCAACCTCATTATGTAAATGAGCTCAGAGCCCAAGCATATGCACTCTATTCTCCCCCAGGATGGGACAATATGGTGCTGAAGTGGGAGGGTAGAAAAGAGGCTCCAGACACCTTGCTCAGGCCCTAGGGGCTCTGCAGGGGGAGATCACAGTAGGGTCTATACTTTTGTGGCCTATTGAGGGCAAGAGTGGGCCACGGGTTGGGGGAGTTGGGCTGGGGAACCCAGGAGGATGCGACTCAGGGTGTCTGGACAAGCGTGGGGGTGGGGACAATACGTAAGCACCAGGCCACAAGGAGAGCTCCAGCTATGCACTAGCTGCGATGTTTGATGAGGAAATGAGATGAGGTCTTCACAGGGAGTGCCCACATGCCACAGAAGTATGCCACAGTTTCAACCTGCAAATGGGCCAGTCTGCACCCAGCCATGCCCTCATGGGGGTTATGGTGAGGTCAGGAGGAAGAAAGTGCCAAGGCAAGGAAAACATCCCCAAACGCTACTGTCTGCAGTTTCTGCACTCTGGCAGCTGCCAGCCCTCATGGCTCCAAGCTACTGGGAGTGGGGCAGCCTCTAGGATGGGGGCACGCAGGCTGGGCAGCCTTTGAGGGGAAGAAGGCCAAGGGGCCTGGATGCCAGATCACCCCAGCTGTTTGGGGGCAACTCAGAATCAGCTCAAGGAGGGCTGAGGAGGGGCAGCCCCACTGGGGGCCAAGGCTGTCAGCTTGGCAGAGCTGGTGCCAGGGTCTGCAGCAGTATCACAGCTGGGCCAGGGCTTTTCTCCAAGCATCCTCCTGACCTATCAGAGCCAGGTATGGGCTGGGTACATGGACCGTCTTCGTGTGCATTTGGAGAGCAATGGTGGCTCAGTCGGGGTCAGGGGTGAGTTGTGGAGGGCTAGGGAGCAAACTGGTTGGCTCCTCCTGCTCCCACAGGGTTGCCCTCTTCCTCTAGAACTCTACACCTCAACCCCCAACCCCCACGCCCACCTCACCAGAGTGCCCCGTGCCAAGAAACAGCCCCAGAGCTGTTGGCAGGAAGTAAGAGGCTGAAGAAGCAGATGCGGAAAACTAGAGCAGAACAGAGAGCCGCTGGAGCGCTGGCAGCCATCGGCAAGCAGAGACACTCCACCAGAGTGCCAGGAGAAGCCGGGGATGCCAGGTCAGCACTTCTCTGCCTGCCTGCCTGCCACGCTGAGCACGGCCCTGCTCTGGCCCAGCTCCCTACTGCCCCAGGCTCATCTTGTCCACCCTACCAAGAGGGGAAGTGGAGCCACAGCCGGAGCTGCACGTTGGAACAGGAGTCAGGAGCCCTGGGTCCATGCCCCAGCTCTGCTACAAGCCAGCAGCATGACCACCTTGGTGACTGCTGGGAGGGAGAGGGTGGGGGAGACAAGCTCACTGATGAAAGTGTCTAGAATCTCTCAAGTCCCATGAGAAAGGAAGGGAAATTATCCCTGGGAGTGAAAATGATCAATGAGGGAAATTCAAATTTGATTTCCAAAAAAGGGGCGTATCTGTATCAGCCTGTCCATTGCTGTTTTCACCACTTCATCCTCCGGTCAGACTTCCCAGCTGTGTATGGGTCAAGAATGAGGATCAGAGAGGATCCAGGCTCACCCAGGGGCACATGATGGTGCGCTGAGCTGGGATTCTGGTTCTCAGAATCTAGCAAGCTCACTGGTCCAGACAGACCTCAGCCATGACGTATGAACACTATTTTCTCATTGCCAGACATTCAGAGCCTGAGTTGCCCGTGAATATAAAATAAACAACATCTTCAAGCTAAAGGTTTGAGGCATGAAGGATTATTGACTGGAGGAGTACAGTTAACTCCTGATATGTGGTATAGCTTATGTCCCGATATGAAACTTGGAAAGGTGCTGGCTGCACACATCAGGGAGCTATCATTCCTTCATTAGCTCACACAGCTATCCTTGGCAGTGGCTACTTGGAGCCTGGTTAGTGCTGGGTGCTATTCCTGAGCCTAAATTGACTCCTGTTCCGGAACAGCTTTTCGTACAGCACTTTCTCTGGATAGCTCTGCCGGCCTCCAAGTGCGGCTGAGTCATTCAGAGTTCACAGGAAGACAGTGTGATGGAGGCTGCTGACATCCAAGCCCAGCAACCAGGAAAGGGGTGTTTAGCGTCGCTGGGCCACTGGCAGGGAGGACACAGACCTCCAGACCTGGACTCTCCCTTCCCACGGCGTTGCCACGTCCTTAGCCACCCATGACCAGCCCCAGCCTGTGCCAGAGGTCCTACATTCACACCCAATGTCAACACACTGGCTGCCACCCCCACTTCCTGGGCACCAGCTATAAGCTAAGCATGAGGAAGGGATTGAGGACAACCCCCACGGTCCCTGCCCCACCGAGGTTACATCTGCTGACCCTGGCCCTGACCAACAGGGACAACAGGAACACAGTGGGTATATAATCCCCAAACCCTGGACCTGGACTCCTGACTGAACTAGCAACAGTAGGTTGGCTTACTCTGCTGTTCCCGGGCCAACTCTCAGTGGGAGACCCCCATTTAATCCCCTGCTCAGTTCTGGTCAGTACCTCCTGGCCCAAGCCCCCGGCAACAAGATCCTCAAAGACTGCACGTACCCCGAGAGTCGTAGCTCCATCACTCCAAGAGCTCGGCCCTCCCAGCCTCTGCATCTCCACGTAGAGAGCAATGGCTCAGGAGCCCGGGGCCTGACAGCAGCACATTTTGCAGCTTCTGGGGGTGACGGATGGCCTGCTCTTCACATCACTATTTCAAACATTAACATAATCTCCCAGGATGGATGTGGTGGCTGGTGCCGAATCAATCACCCCTCCCACACCTTGATCCCTCATCCCACCAGGCATGGGATTTCCACTGTCTCCTGCTACAGCACCTCAAGCACCGCTTTCGGGCTGGTGTGGACCGGCCATCCCGTTGTTTCCTGGATCCCTTCAGCTCCTGTGCACCCCTGCGTCCACTGACCCCTCCTGGGCCTGGGCTCCCACCCCAGGTGTCCCTCAGACACAGACCTCTCCCGGGCCTGGGCTCCCACCCCAGGTGTCCCTCAGACACAGACCTCTCCCAGGCCTGGGCTCCCACCCCAGGTGTGCCTCAGACACAGACCTCTCCCTCCTGAAAGCCCAAAAAGCTCCAAATCCCTTTCAGCAACAGGGTCATCGTCCAAGCCGGGTGGTGGCTCCGATCGTTGCCTCAGGAAGAGCAGGCCAGGCCCCAGAGGAGTGCTGCCCATCCAGTCATGTCCCACCTGCCCCCACGGGCCCATCAGGTCCCACCACACCAGGACCTCCATTAAACCAAATCTTCCTCACTCTTTATTTCTGAAACTTTTCCCCTTCCCTTGGAAGAGGGTCCCTGAAGAGACAGCAAGTGGCACCGGGCTCACCTCACGGAGCTGCTGGACGCCTCCAAAAATCCGCATCACGCCGTCTACCTCCTGCTCCAGACGCCGGGCCCAGTGCTGCATCCTGTATGCAGAGAGAGGAGAGAGGTGTCAGGAGGGCCCGCTCAGAGCTGCACAGCCCCACCCCAGCCAACCCGAGGGCACTGGGGGCAGCTATCCACTCACACCCCAATTTTCACTAGAGGAGGACCCACAGCAAGGAACCAGCAAGCCCCTGTGATTCCCCTTTGAAGTCCAGACCCAGTGGCCCAGGTGCTCCTCATGCACTGTGGGGTGGCGGGGAGGAGACAGGATTGCATTGTGGATGTGCTGAGGGAGCTCAGCGGCTCAGAGAAGCCTGCAGTGAGGCTACTTTTCATTGTGAAGAGCCAGCCCTTGATGTAGCTGCTCTGAACTTGGGGACTTCTGGACACCAGGGAGGAGGGAGACATGAGGGAGCCTCAGGGAGTGAGGTCTGCTGGATCTTGGAGCCTCCTGTTCCCAAGGCCAGGTGGGGCCTAGAGAAGGGGAGGGAACACTGCTGTCACCAAGTCATTGTGTAACTGGGCAGGTCCCTGCCCCTCTAGGTCTCACCTGAGCAGTGGACTTGGAGAGTTCCAGATTAGGCAGCCCTTGCCTATCCAACACCCTGGTAGACAGACGCTTACCCGAGGCTCATTGCTGGATGTCCAGCAGGAATCACCCACTCAGGAGTCCACTGCAGACCATCCTGCCTCACAATCCACCTGAGCCACATCCTGAGCAGGTCTCCCTCACACTGGTACCACCCTGGGATTGCTTTTTGTTTCTTTTTTTTTTTTTTTTTGAGACAGTCTCCATCTGTCGCCCAGGCTGGAGTGCAGTGGTGCGATCTCTGCTCACTGCAAGCTCCGCCTCCTGGGTTCATGCCATTCTCCCGCCTCAGCCTCCAGAGTAGCTGGGACTACAGGTGCCCGCCACCACGCCTGGCTATTTTTTTCTATTTTTAATAGAGATGGGGTTTCACTGTGTTAGCCAGGATGGTCTCGATCTCCTGACCTTGTGATCCGCCCTTCTCGGCCTCCCAAAGTGCTGGGATTATAGGCATGAGCCACCGTGCCCGGCCCACCCTGGGATTGTTTTAACCCATTTCCATCTCAGCTTCCTTCTCTGGAATACGGGGATAATTTGGGGCCACCTTTCAGGGTGTTATAAGAACACATGAGAATAGGTAAGTCAAGCGTGTTCGCTGCATGGGGATCTTTGTGAGTGGACAGGATGGACAGTTGGTCACGTGGCCCTCTATTCTCAGACCCACAACCTGGAAGAGGGAAGGAGTCTGGGGCAAGGCCTTGCCTGGGTTCAGATACATGACCCACTCCCTTAAGCAGAGCCAGATCAGGCGAGCAAAACCACACTAGACCTTGCCAGAGGCCAGCCAGAGAGAACCACACAGAACCACAAAGGTGCTCTTTGCCCTCATGCATTTGAAAAGGTATCTCAACTTCTCCATCCCACTTGACACACTCCCATTTTACAGACCAAGACCTTTCCAGGAAGGGCGCACAAAAAAGTTACCATGAAGATTTAAATAAGCCATGGGTCAAACACAGCCCACAGGGTACAGTAGGGGCAGGGTGATGCCAGCCCCCCAGCCTCTGGAGGTACCCCGGGAGCCATGGGGTACAGGAGATTGCATCTGGTCCCAACTCCCTGGGCCTGCTGCCTCCTCCAGTGCCACTTGGGCCAGGACTGTTCTGGCTCCATAGATCAGAAGAGCCCAAGCCTCTACCTGGCCTCCTGCCCTGCCTCCTCCACTCAGGCCTGTGACTAAGGGGCTGGGCCCATGCAACTGTATGTGCCTGGGTCGGTTGGCATGGGAACTCGGAGCAGGAGGCAGGCAGATCACTAATTGCAATTTGCCAAGCTGAATGTCAGGACCATGATGGAAAAAAAAAAATCAACATCAAAAGAAAGAGGTATTAGCTTCGGCTTGTTGCTGGCTGAGCCACAGCCGGATTCCCTCCTCCGCTCCCCACCACAGGGGAAAATCTAACCCTGAGTGCGGGTGGAGGCCAGGCTGCAGGCTGGGCTAAGAAGGGCAAGCAGGCCTCAGCTGCCAGCCTGGGGAGGGCAAAGGGCAGCAGAAAATTGACAGCCTGCGTGACCCCTGGCCCCTGTCCACCGGGGCCTGGTTGTGGGTGGACAACATAGCGGATGGCTCCTTTGTGCTCCTGCGATGGAGTCCTGGGGGCTAATGTTGGGATGGGCTATCACAGTCAGCCACGCAGGGGGCAGACAAATGGGCAGAGTGAGGATCTGATCCCCAAAGGGAACCATTAGCTCTGCCCTGGCCCTGACCCTGACCTCAGCCACTCACTGGTGTAGAGGACAAAATGCCAATCAATCCTTCCTGGGACTCATTATGTGCGAGGGCATCCACTACGTACAAGGTGCAGTGCCAGCATGTCACCTACTTTCTCGCTTCAGTCCTTACAAAGAAGCAAACATTATCATCCCACCTTACAGATAAGGAAACTGAGGCATAGTGGGTTCAACTGACCTGTACAAGGTCACCTATCCAGGAAGTAGTGAACACAGGACTTGCCCTAGAAGTGTGCTGGAGTCACAAAAGCTGACTCACAAAAGCTGATTCTGTGCACCTCTTTCCAACTCTGCATTCGGTACCATCACCTGAGGAGCTTGAAATAGGTCATGGTGGGAATATTTACACCACAGGAATTGGCAAATGCTAGAAACCATGTTTTTCCCCCTGGAGAACAAATTGTAAACATTCACCAGCACATTACTGATTCCACCCCAGGCTGTTGACTCTTCTAGTATGTCTATAGGTCCCTGCTTCTAGGATTTCACAGTTAAGTAAAAGAAAATTAATTGGGAGAAGAGACATGGATGCCAAGTTTTATTTTGCTCAGACAACACATTATTATAATCATCATCATTTCATCTAAAAAGGCTATTTCAACACTAAAATAATTTTTAGTAGAGCCAAGTCTTAGGATAAAGTCCAATCCTTCCCCAAGATATACACGCTCACTCTCCCTCCCTCCTTGTCTCTCTCTCTCTTACGCACAGTCTCCTTACTCCCACCCTGAGGCTGAGTAGCTCTAGACTCTGCTATGGGCTGCAGGAACTGGCCTGCTATGACACAGCAGGCCACACACATGTCCTCCCAAGGTCTAGAGGTGGCTCCAGCCCTTTGCCTGGCATCCTGGACCTGCTGGGCAGACCCCAAGCCCTAGCACATTGCCCATCAGCACAGTGCCAGGGAAAACAAGTTACTTTGATTATTCACTTAAATCAAACTCAATTAGGAGGCAATATGTGTGTCTCAGAGTTAAAAGAAAATAATTCATTCCATTGTCACAGAGATGTGACTTTGTGGGTTCTAGGACTTCGCCAGTGTCCCAGTGCCAGCTCCAAGGGGTGGCACAGAGGCCCTGAGGGGGCCAGGAGTTGACTATGCACCTGCACTGTTCCCTGCCTTGTGGACGAGAAGCCACCCACCAAGCCAGGTCCAACCCTGGCCAGGGAATCGTACTCACTCCAGCAGAAGGGAGGGGGCCTTGGAAAGACAACGGATGCATGGGAATGTCCCTGCCCCCACTGGGTCAAAGATAAGCTGATCAAATCCTGCCCAGACTTCCCTCTGCTTGGAATCAAGTACCTGGCTCAGCCAATGCCTCCCTGACCAGACAATGTTGCCCACAGGCCACATACCCAACACGGAGGTGGACCTGCTGGCTCCCCACATCTTTGTAATTTTCCATGCTTTTCATTGAGATGACACTGCTTATCCCTAATTGCTTCTAAGTGCCAAACTAACAAGGCAGTGAGGGGAGAGTGGCCAGGAGGAGATGTAGGCATCTAGGGGCTGCAGTGGCTTAATGACTGGTGTGGGCACAAGAGACTAGGGATCAAGTCACGTCCTCCAATGTGCCCGGCCCTAGGGAGGTGAACACATTGTGGCTCCATTTCCCAGACAAGAAAATTGAAGCCCCTGGTAAGGATGGGTACAGGGTCACATACTTAGAGAGAAACAGACTTGTCCTGACTCCATCTATTCCATGATCCCATCTTTCCAGGACATTGTAGCCTTTGGGAAGCCTCAGGGGAAAGGCACTTCTGCCGCTGTGTGACCTCAAAGAGTTCTGTCCCTCAGAACCTCAGCTTTCCCATCGGTAAACAGGGGTAATAATGACTGGCTGAATAGTTTTTAATGGTCAAATCCACAGGCTTTTACTGGACAGTCCCCTGAGGGCTAGCAGCTCATGCAATACAGCCCCTCCCCTAAGATCTAAGGACTTATTGAGGGCTCAGGACATCTTCTATGAAAGCTTGTGTGGGGGGTGGGGAGGCTTGTGGGGAGGGGGCACTGCAGAAGAGGCCTAGCAGGCTGAGGCAGCTCTGCAGGTAAGAAGATGACACCCTGAGTTGCAGGATGCCAGGCCTTGGTTTCCAGGGCACGGTTCAGAACAAAGAGGAGTTGGGGAGGGAGAGGGGATATCACTAACAGGCAAGGGAGTGACATCATCTGTGCGTGGGGTGAGAAGCTGCAGCTGAGGACCCCTTTAGCAGACAGGATCATTGAGACCCCAGCTAGAAGGCTGGGGGAGGCCACATGTCAAACTGCATCGCATTCAGGTGGGGGCTTCCAGCTTAGGGGCAGCTGCAAATGCTCAGGGGAGGGGGAGGGTAAAGAGGAAGGGGGTTGGAACGGGGAGGAATGGGTACGGGGGTGGGAACAGGGAGGAACGGGAGGAAAGGGGAGGAAGGGGGAGGAAAGGGGAGGAAGGGGGAGGAAAGGGGAGGAAGGGGGAGGAAGGGGGGAAGCGGGAGGAAGGGGGAGGAAGGGGGAAGCGGGAGGAAGGGGGAGGAAGGGGGAGGAAGGGGGAGGAAGGGGGAGGAAGGGGGAGGAAGGGGGAGGAAGGGGGAGGAAGGGGGGGAAGCGGGAGGAAGGGGGAGGAAGGGGAAGGAAGGGGGAGGAAGGGGGGTAAGGGGGGGTAAGGGGGAGGAGGGGATGGGGAAAAGGGAGAAGAGTCCGTGTGCAGATGCAGCAGCATAGATTAAACTGTTGCCAGTTGTTAATTTTATATGTGGAGTTGTTGATCAGAATGTGATTTAATTGTACAGTATAATCCAGGCTTTTGGAATAAATTATGCAGAAAACTTATCTATAATTAAACAAATCAAAAAACCAGAGAGAGGTGACACAGCAGGTTCACCCTCAGAGGGCACCGGTGGGTGTGGGCAGCTGGACCCAGCAGAGGGGCGAGAAAGGATGGGGGAGGGGCTCTGTTCAAGAGCAGACAGGGGCAGGCCCCGGAAGGGTCAAGGCCTGGTAGGGAGCAAGGGGCTCGGAATGCCCGAGCTCTGCCTCTGTGGGCCTTCTTACCACTCACACGGAGGCATTTTTTGTCATCAAAGCCCTGCTGCCTCTCCCAGATGGCCTGTCTGGATCAACCCTGTTCCACTGGGCACCTATAATCAGTCTGTGGCCTTCCCTTCAGCTTGGCAGTTCAGCCGCTGCACTTCGTGAGGAGTGGACACTAGGGGTGGGCAGCAGGGGAAGCAGGAGGGCTGGATGACAGGACAGGAGGAGGCTGGGGCAGGTGAGCAGTGTGAGGGAGCAGGCACAGTGAAGGCCACTGCTGCCAAGTGCACGGTGAAGCAAACTTGGCAATGGCGGGGCCCCAGGTCTCTTGCTTCTCTCATGATAGGCTGGCCAATTATTCTCCCAGCTCTGGGGAAGGCAACAATTTAAAATAAAGTGCAGGCTGGGCATGGTGGCTCACCCCTGTAACCCCAGCACTTTGGAAGCCCCAGGCGGGCAGTTTGCTTGAGCCCAGAAATTTGAGACCAGGCTGGGCAACACGGTGAAACCCTGTCTCTACAAAAAATACAAAAATTATCTGGGTGTGGTATCGTACACCTGTAGTCCCAGCTACCCGGGAGGCTGAGGTTGGAGGATCGCTGAGCCTGGGAAGTCAAGGCTGCACTGAGCCAAGGCCATGCCACTGTACTCCAGCGTGGGTGACAGAGCGAGACTGTCTCAAAAAATAAAAATAAAAACTATAAAATATAAAGTGCTACTTAATTATTCTGGTTATTTCCACTGGCCTGTTACCTCCCACCTCAGCACCTTTGCAGTCTTCTGAAGGGGAAAGACAGGGTGGAGAGGCAAGCAGGCCACTCCCCCATCCCAGCCTGGAGAAGGCGTGCTTCCCCCAGCAGTCACTCCAAGCTCAGAAAGCAGCTGAAGCAGGGCTTGGAACAAGGCTGGTCCCTCCCCTAGGCCCTTGCCCTGCTGCAAACAGCAGGAAGTTCAAGGGTGCACTCCAGGACGGTGGCATCTCCTGGGCCACCTTCCCTGGGGAGTCCTCTCTGACCACTCGGGTGGATGTCCCTCTATACCTAGTGCCTGAGTGTACTGAGTGTACAGTACCTAGTGTACTGAGTGCCTAGATCCAGCCCTGGCTTTTGCAAGACCTTGAACTAGACCTTTCCTGTTAGGCTTCCATTTCCACATTTGGAAAATGGAGATAAAGTTCACCATTCCTTTCACCTCCAAGGACCCAAAGAGGAGCTAAGTGGAAACCACAGCCCCACATGTGGGATGCTAGCAGTGACGGCTGCCCCACACACTCATGGCACACAGGTCCATCCAGAAGGTGAGACTGCTCTCACCACAGTCCAGCCTCCCTCCTCAAGCCTGCAGCTCCCTAAACATGGGATGGTTGTGTCTCCTCCTTAGACTGCGGCCTCCAGGTGGGCTGCAGCCCCTCTCTGCACTGCCCCCAGAGACCCAATGCAGCAGAGACCTGGTGGGGTGCCTTGTCCAAGGAGCCCTGGGGAAGGGCAGGGTTTCCTGTGACCAGACCTTCCTTCTTGCTTGTCCATGCAAAAGAGAAGACTCTCAGGTTTCAGCAGCTTTGGGGGCTCAAAGCCCAGGGCAGGGCCTCCCAAGGATGATAGGGCTGGCAGAGGGCAACAGTCTAGCCGAGATCACTCACTCCCCAGAGGTCACCTGGGCCACGAGATTACAGTGCCTTCAGATGTGGTGGCAAATCAGCACTGGCCTCACACTACAAAGACCACAGAGGGGACACTGAGCCCAGAGTGAGAGGGAAGCATGGTTGCTCAGCTGATTCATGATAGAGTAAGGCTCCCCAGCTAGCCACCTACCACTTCGCAAGCTGGCACAACCAAGGCACAGAACTCAAGGGGGGCTGGCCCATCTTCAACCTATTTGTGATTCAGTTGAAGGGACCCTAGAATGAGCAGCATGATGCCTCCAGGAGCACCGTCCCCTTCTCACCCACTCATCCCATGCACACAGGAACCAAGGCAGCCCAGTTAGCACAGGGGCCTTGGAGACCCTGAGGAGCTGGGGAGGGGCAGGTGTTGCCAAAGCATGAATGGGTCCAAAGCCATCTCTCTCGACCATGCGTGCCTTGGGACCCTTCCCAGACACTTCCTGGTCCTTCATGAGGTTATTAATTACGGGGCTATCCCTTCCCTTTCTTTGCCGAGAAAAGCTTTTCCTTCTAATTGGTGCTCTGCCGGGAGGCAGCAGTCTGTGCCTCCCCCTCAGACTAACAGTGAGCCATCATCCGGCATTAATCAGGGCACCAGGTCCAGCCCAATATTTACTCATAGCAGCCTGCTGGGTTGGGGGGAGTGGAGGGAAGCAGCACAGCCTGGAGCCAGGTAGCAGCAATACCCAGGAATGGAAGACCCCAGGTGGCCCACTCGGCTCTGCTTCTTGGCCTCTGCGGGTCTCAGTTTCCCTCTCTAACCAAGGAGTGGTAGCCTGAGGCCTCCATGGACCATTTAGGGATCTATATCTCAAGGGGTCTGATGGGGGCCCTCCCTGCCTGAGGCCTGAGCCAGTGGTGACAGGCCAGGGATCTCACTGCACTGCCTTAATTCATCTGCATAGCAGCCAGATCACTATCCGCAATCCTCAGAGGGAAACTGAGGAACAGAGCAATTGAGAGATGTGCTCCAGGTCACAGAGGTCACAAACACCCGTCAGGCCACACATACCTCAACTCAGAACATCAGTCTTCAATGCCCAGCTGCGGGTGTGGCTAAGGGGCCTCTCAAACTGAAAGTGTCCGAAACGAGATCCGAGATCCTGACGGTCCCTTGGGACCGTCTCCACCTCTTCTCCCCACTCCCTGCCTCTGCTGATGGCAGCTCCCTCAGTTCAGGTCAAAGACTTTGGGTGACCTAGAACCCACTTTCTCTCACACCCACATCCAATCTATCAGCAAGTGCTACAGGTTCCACCTTTGCAATAGGCCCGAATCCACCCACTGCCGACTGCCTTCTTGGCCGGGCACCCATCAGGGTTCCTGCACCTCTGCAGCTGCCAGCTCACTCACCAGCTTCCACCTTCTGCCTGGCACCTGCCTTCCCAGTCTGTTCCCCTCTACACACGGCTGGAGTGCCCTGCTGTCATGTCCCTCCTCTGTCAACTCCGTCGCACTAGGAGAAAACCCAAGTCCACCCAGTGGCCGCACCCCCAGTAGCTTCCCTGACCTCACCCCTCGGTGTGGCCTGAACATGCCCCTATAGTCCCTGCACAGGCTTCAGCACATGCTGTTCCCTCTGCCTGAAACTGTCTCTCCTCAGAAGTCCAAGGGCCTCTCACCTCCCTCCGGTCTCCACACACACATCACCTGCTCCGTGAAGACCTCCTTGCCCCTCCATTTGAAATTGCACCCCCCCAGCAGCAACTGATCTCCATGTCCCCTTCTGGGGTGATTCTTTTGGCTAGTATTCCATCAGACATCCTCCCTCTTGCTTGTTAGCCTCTGCCTTGGGCTGTGAGCCCTGAGCCAGGAGGCTCCTGCTCTCCCGCCTGGAAGAACAGGCCATTTGCTGAGTGAATATACCTCCCCAGAGTCCTGCTGACCTCTCAGCCCTCCTGTCCAGCTTGTGTGTGGCTGGCCATGGGGTAGGCAGGTGGGGTGGGCAGGGGGAGCTTGCGGAGAGGTTGGCAGCATGGTGGCTGCCCCAGGGCTGGCCCAGGAGGCCCTCCCTTCCCCTGGCTCCTTTCCATATGAATTATTAAGGCTCGTTTATGATGGGCCTGCCCAGGCCTGTGGCTTCCGTGCATAATTCATGGCTCTCCCAGAAGGCCCTGGCGCTGGAGCAGCCACTTCTTCCAGGAAGCAAGAAGAAAGTGCTGAGGAAGAGTGACCCAGAACTGGGCTGTCCTCCACTCTATCTCTGCCACCCTGTCCCTAAACACCAGCCACCCAGCACCTGCACCCACCCCTACCCTCACCCCCATGGAGCTCTCTCCTGCACACTTGGGTTCCGGTTCCCGGAGCCAGACTCCATGGGCTCCGCGCAGGCTCACCCACTCCCCTGTCTGTGGCTTGATTTCCCATCTGTGGACTGACAAAACTGAGCCACCCTAGTGGTTTTCAAACTGCTCCAGCAGCAAGATCATTCACCTTTTATTTTTCCAACAAAATCCAATGTGGACCCCTAATATGTAACTGATGAGGTAGTTATAAATGTATTTTAGAAGGTAGCGCTGTAAAACATGACTCCGTATTGAGTAAATAATCATTATAAACGTTGAGGCTGTTCTGAAGCATCTGGATTCGGGGCCCATGGGGGCCTCAGCAGCTCCCACCACCCAGCACTCAGTTTATTCCTGTGTTTTGCACTCTGCTGAGAAACTCCTAGGATACGGAGACAGGCAGGCACACATGGTAACAGTCACTTACAGCTCACTATGCAGGGGTCGGGGGAGAACCCTTTCCTGAGGCCAGGGGTAAAACCAGCAACTGCCCTGGTAACTGAGGCTCAGGGGTCGCCAAGGTGCCAGCACCGGTTTTCACTGTTTGATAATTTCTCAGAAGTCTAGAGCTGGGATATAGCAATCAGCGAGAGGCACTAACAAACAAGCCCGGGCCTCCCAGGGGCAAGGCAAAGGGTCCAGACCAGGGGCACGGGGACAGGAATCCAGGAGGTGGATCCAGGGTTCTCCAGGAAGCCTGGAACCACCCACCCCGGCCACTGACACAGACTATGGGCATTTTGGGGTCTGCGACACCTCCTCTCCCCAGCACATTCCCCAGGTAGTCAGGCACGATGGGAACATAAGTCCTGCCCGGGCCCATTTCACAAACGGGTAAGCTGAGGCTCAGCATGATCAGCCCTCAGGAGGTGAACACTGCTGCAGTCCCTGTGTGCCCAGCCAGTGCTGAAATGGGGGAGCCATGCCCAGGCCTCACCTCAGAGAGCACAGTAGGGTTGGGACACCTGTGGAGGTCACCAAGTGGGTCAGGGAGGAACCCAGGAGCTATAGCCTTCTGTTCCTGCCCCACACCAGGAGCTGAAGCTGGACTAGAGGTGGCAGGACAGACCCTGTCCATGTGTCACCAACCATTCTGGTCAGATTCTGTGATTCACACATCCCCATCTCCCCTCCTGCACATCCTCCCCACCCCCCAGCATGAGTCAAATCCTCGCTAAGCCACAAATAGCTGTCCTCTGTATGAGTCCTCAACATGGCCTCCTGCCTTGAAGAAGACAGAGACCCCCTCAAGGTCCCCCTCAGAGCAAAATCCTCTGTGGAAGCTCACAGGCCCCCCGAGGACATCCATGTACAGAGGAGAGGCCAAGCGAAGACAGAACTCAACCCATCAGGGCCAGCTTTGTTCTCTGGGCTTGTCCTTCCTCTACCTGGCCAAGTCACCTCTGCCAGGAAGCTTTCCTAGGTTTCCCCTACCCTCTTCTCAAAGCCACAGTTCTCACCACACTTTACCAAGCCTCATCTTAGGCTGGGGCTGCAGCCTAGTCCCATCATCAAGCTTCCTACAGAGCTTAGCTTGGAGCCTGGCCAAAAAGAGTTCTGGAAACACTTGGGGATAAATTTACCAGAACATCTTCCGCCTACCAGACTGGCCTGCCCTGACCACCTCACTCTGCAGTAGGAGACAGGCTGGAGGACAGGGCTGGGAAAGGGGCTCCCATTTCAGCAGGCAGCCAAGCACCAGGGAAAGGCAATGCTGACGCGGAGGGCCTGCGTGCTGGGCACTCCATGTGATTTCCACTGCAGCGATGGTACCTCGGCCAGGCGCAGGCCAGTTCATGCCCACTTCACGGATGAGCACTCTGAGGCCTGTGGAAATGGTGCAACTTGCCCGAGACCACACTGCTGAACCAGAATCTGAACCCAGTCAACTCAGCCATGGCCCTGTCCCCTAGGCTGTCAGGCCTCCTTAACCTCAAGGGGGACTCCAATGGCCAAATAGGAAGTAGGTTGCAGGTAAGAGCCGCCCCTCGTATACAGCCTTTTCCAACTTTGAGAAGGGGGCTACCTCAGGAACTCACTGCCTCCACAAGCAAGCTAAAGCTGAGTGCAATGGGGAAGTCCTTCCTTATACCCTATCAGGGCTATCCTGCAGTAGGAACGTTGTCCAGCAGGGTAGAGCCCCAGCTCCCTCCAATACCCCCACCAGGGAGCCTGAGCCAGGTATGGGGAGAACGCCCACTTCCTCTGGGATCTGCTTCTTGCTAGTGCCTGGACCCTTAGAGTGCGCCAAGCTGTATGTAAATGGAATGTGAGTGTTCAACCTGCCTTGACACGCCATGAACCTGTTACTCTCGGGTGCTCTGTGGTGAATGCTTTAGCAAAGCAAATCCCCTCTGCAGGCTGTGAGGGATCCACAGCTGCACAAGCAAGGGGCTTCTAGTGCAGCCCCAGCTACCCCACCTTTCTAGCCTCCCCAATCCGAGAGAAGCCACCTTGCCTGGTGAGCCTCATGATTGGCTTAAGGAGAGGCAGGTGGCTGAACCAGCAGGTCAAATTACTGGCAAAATGCTTTGCAGGTGCTTCCAACTTTCTGTAAATTCCCAACTAGCTCGCTCACTCCCCACCTAGTCACTCACTCACTCATTCATTCATTCCGATAGTAACCATGTACCTACTATGGGCACCTGGGAGGGATTTGGCAGCAAGCAGGGCAGATGCAGGCCTGTCCTTGGGAGCTTGGAATCCAAGCAGAGGAAGCTGATACCTGATCCGGATTGGGGCCTGATGAGAAGAAGAGTCCAGCAAGCCTTGGGGACAGGATGCATGGGATGCATGGGAAGGGGCCTGACCTGGCCTAGGGACTGGCCAGGTGAAGGTGGCACCACAGAGCAGGAGGGCAATCCAAATGGAGGGCACAACATATGCAAGGCCCAGCAGTGGGCTCCACACACAGTGATGCCCCGTGAGCACCCACAGACCGACCGTGGGCACCAAGGCAGGCTGCTCCCACACCGAGGCCTGCAGAATTCCTACCCTCAAGTACATGGGAGCACCTCCACACACTGGACGGAAGGGCAGTGAGACGGCTGTGCCCAGGGAAGCTGGGCCTCTTTAAGTGGGAGCTCAGTCTCTCAAGAGCTGATTTCATTCATTCATTCATTCACTCCACAGAAACAAACCAGTACCCATCACAACTGGGCCCGGGTGCAGAGCCTCTTCCCTCCGGCATCCTGACACTACCCTGTACTTTGTATCTTGCAATCTTGACCCTGGGGTGAGGGCAGCAGAGAGTACTGAGGCTCAGCACAACAAACATTAGAGGCTGGGGATATTGTTATTACCCACCCCACCCCCCACATCTCTTCCCCCAGCTCCATAGGAGCTCCCGCCTGCTGCAGCCCCTCTATCACCCCCCTAGCAAGAAGTGCCCACAAGTGCAAAGCTTTCGCCATTTTCCTGGTGTTTTTTTGTTTGTTTGTTTTTGTTTTTGAGACAGAGTCTCGCTCTGTTGCCCAGGCTGGAATGCAGTGATGCGATCTCTGCTCACTGCAAGCTCCGCCCCTCGGGTTCATGCCATTCTCCTTCCTCAGCCTCCCGAGTACCTGGGACTATGGGCGCCCACCACCACACCTGGCTAATTTTTTTGTATTTTTAGTAGAGATGGGGTTTCACCCTGTTTGCCAGGATGGTCTCTATCTCCTGACCTTGTGATCCGCCCACCTCAGCCTCCCAAAGTGCTGGGATTATAGGCATGAGCCACCGCGCCCGTCCTTCCTGGTGTTTTCTGACACGGATATTGTCACTAGAACATCATCTCCTGAGAACAGCACCTGACAGGCAGAAGGTGCTCAAAAAATGCTGGCTGAATGACTGGATGTTCCATCCTTACAACTATGAAACATAGGAAATGTGATCCCATCACAAAGATGAGGTAACTGAGGCACAAACAAGGTCACATATGGGGTTCCCTTTATAATCCCCAGAACCAGGCTTTCTACCACACAGCAGGCATATGCATCAGGGCCCACAGCTCCAGGGCCTTCTAGATGGCCCCATGAAGTCCCCATCCTTCTTCATTGTAGAGTAATGGCCTCCTCCATATGCCACCAGTCTGGAAATCACCTGTGAAACATACTTCCCCCGGCGCTGGCTCAGGAACCGCGTAAATCACTAGGCTTAATGGCCTTTGGGATTGTTCCCCACAAGCCCCTCCCCAGCTGCTCTGTGCCAGGGAAGATGGGGCTATGGGGCGCCAGACAGGCAGGGCCATAGTCATGAGGTCTGGGCAGCCCAAGGCGTGGTAGGTGCTAGGAGGCACTGCCCAGGGGAGCAGCAGCCCCAGGAAGCGCATCAGAAAGACAGGGGTGGGGCTGCCGGGAGCCTCCAAAACTGGGGCTGGGGCTGGGGCTGGGGCTGGGGCTGGATCTATATGCAAGGCAAGCCTCTCCCCTACTCAACTCCTGCCCCTTGCCTCGTCCCCCCATCAATGGCTTATCCATGGAGAAAGGTGGGTCCAGGTGATCTCCCCAGGACCTCCACACCCTGACTGGGGAGGCCCAGGGCCATGGGAATGGCAGGGGAGCCTGGGGGCCTGGAGCAGGATGTCTCATGGCCCCTTGGATGCTCCTTGAAGCACCAACCATGCATGGTGTTATTTATTTGGCCTCACTCCCACGTCTTCTTCACTGTTTATCTCCCCCATGGACTGAGTGTCCCAAGAGCAGGGACCCAGTTGGCCCTTGGAGACCCCAGAGCCCACTCAGGGCAACACACAGCTAAGGTGTGGGAGTGGATTCAGGTGGGGAAGGGATGGTCAGGAAGCAGGTCCTCAAAGATGGGCAGGCTGTGGAGTGGGCGGCAGGGCAGATGGGGCATGGGCAAATGTCTATGCAGAGGAGCGGTTTGGAAGGAGTGGGGCAGACGGCTGGGAAGCCAGGTGATCTCCCTGGGACAAGCTGCAGATTTTGGCAACTGGCTGCATGCACAGGCATTTGGGTTCAGCTGGCTCCCATAGATACCATGGTTAGGACATTGCTCAGAACCAATATACACCATCCCCCAACCCTGGGAGCCTCAGTGCCCCCTTGCTGGGCAGAGGGTGAGGATCCTGTGTTTATCTTCCTATCCCCTAAGGCCACAGTTCTGTACCTTGGCTCAACTTAGGGGGAAGAGGGGGCTCTAGAAAACATGCTAATGCCTGGACCCTGCCCCCACCCCATTAAATAATATAGGTCAGTGGGTCTCTGGACACCCCCTTTACCTCCCTCCCCAGAGCAGCCCTTGGTGGCAGCCCCTGGGCTGGGAAAACTCCTTGCAAAAGCCACAGGAAGATATGTGGGAGTGGCCTATGCCCTCTGGCCCCAGCAAAGCCAGGTTCTGTCCCAGGCTGCTGTGTAAGAGGCTGCTCCATTTTCCACAGTCATGACCAGCTTGGCTCTGTGGACACCTGCACAGACCATGGGCTCCCTGCTCAGCACACATGGATTGAGTACTTGGTGTATGCTAGCTGGGAGCTCCAGCCAAGGGCAACCGGCCACTGCCCCCACCCCTCCCAGCCACACAGCCCCTGAGCAGCCAGGCAGCAAGGTCTATTTCAGGACAAGAATGGGGAGGACAGGGGCTTGAAGCAGGCTAGGAGGCCTCTGACCCAGACAAGGAGGTCAGCGAAGGTTTCAGGGGACAGTGACTCCAAGCCAAGCACCGAAGGACAGGTAGAGGTCAGTGGGACAACAGGTGGGTCCTGCCTGGGTTTGGCAGGGCCCTCGGCAGCCCATCCAACCTCTCCCCAGCTTCCTCCATGCTGAGTGCTTGCAGGTGCTTGTTAAGCCCCATGGAATGAGATGGCTTCTGTTCTGTTGGGCACTCAGTTCTGAGGGCAGAGATCCCACTCTGTGCCCCTCCCCGTGCCCATCAGAAGCAGTCTCCTTGCTGAGGTCTCCACAAGCACCAGTTACAGGGCAGGACAGAGATGACAGTTATGCAGATGAGGTGGCAGGGGGAGCACCACTGTCAGCTGCAGAAGGATCCCTTTCTATGGAGGGTGCTGAGAACAGTGAGGACACTGAGGCTCGGAGGAGGATGGCAGGAGGCTTGCCCAGACTATCACAGTGAGGCTAAGGTGGGTTAGGAGGAGACTGGAAGAGTTAGGGCCAAGGGGAGGCCCACAGACCCTACTGTACAAGCCCCTAGGGCTTCTGGGTCCTGCGCCAGCCAAGGTGTGGCTTAAACAATTAAACATGCTGCCTCCCTCCCCTCAAGTTGCTCTGCCCACGTACTGCTAGGCACAGCCCAGGGGGTGAGGTGGGCATGGAGTGGGGAAGAAAAAGGAGAGTGAAGGATGGAGAGGTGGGAGAATTGAGAGTGAGTTCAGACTGCCCTGCCTCACTACTCTGTGAGAACAGGCGACAGCACCACCAGTTCCAGCATGTGACTGGGAGAAAGCCCCAGAAGAGACCCGGATCAGGGGAGGACTATCAGTCGGGGGACTCACAGCCGTGGCCTGTAGAGGCCAGCTTCTTCCTTTCCCTGACCCTTGGACAGCCCCAGAGATCCCTCTTTCCTCATGTGACAGGTGGGGAACACTGGCCAGAGGGGTACCCAATCCAGAAGCAGGACAAAGCCCAGGGCTTACCCCAAGACCTGTGCCCTTGGCTGACTGGCTCCTGGACACTGTCCAGCCTGGACCCAGGATTGGTGCAGGGAACAGAGCCAGAGAGTAATGGGAAGGGCTAGGTTCCTGGCCACAGTGGAGCATGGATCTCATCATATTCACCATTGGGTGCTGACCAATGACACCCAGTCCTCTGCAGTGAGTAGGCAAAAGTATACCCCCACTATAGGCAAGTACACCCCACCCTGAAGTCACCCTCCCCGCAAGATGAGAATGAAGTCTCACAGGCAGCACCCAGCCAAGTCTGGGCCTTCCCCACGGCCATGTCTATGCATTACGTCCGTGGCTGTGGCCCTCTAAGGCCAGGTCAGCTGCGCTGTTTCACAGCAGCAGGACATGCCCCTCTGGCCATCCTCTTAGCCCACTCATGCCAGCGCTATCTTCAGACGTCATCTGAACCCGCAACTTGCTGTTGTCCTAAATAGTCTGCCTAGGCCCTGCCTGAGACAGGACGTGGCCTGAATGGCCTCCTTCAGGCCTCTGACTGACCAAACCTCACTGGCACAGCACGGCAACTTGAGGGCAGTGGCTGCTCCCCCAAACCCCAGGTTTGGGTCTAGTCTATGCCTCAAGTGCTGAGAGGCCGAAGGAAGTATCCCTCTCCAGGCCTTGGTTTCCCCATCTGTACCACACGGGAGTTAAACTGGACCAACTGGTCCCACAGTTCTCACTGACCCACATCTATGACACAAGTAAGGGTGGGGCTGTTCTACTGGGAGGGGGATTGGGAGCCAAAAATCTCCTACTTCTGGTCCTTTGGTGGTTCCAAGGAACCTGGAGGCGCCACAGGCCAGGTGAGAAATAAACCTTCCAAGGACGTCAGCCTGGTCAGTAGGGCAGCCCCTGCAGAGGGAGATGCATGGCAGAACATCATGGGAGTGTAGGGACACCCTGAAGGTCCTGTGGCTAGGGGTTGCCTGGAGGAGGTGAGATGCAGGAGGGATGTGTGGGACAGGGCTGCGTGCTTGGACCCGAGCACTAGGGGGAATCCTGCCCCCGCCACTTGCCATCTGTGTGATTTTATCATTTAGCCTGGCTAAGCCTCAATTTTTCTCATCTATGAAAGTGGGATAAAAATGGACTGACCTAACATGTGTGAAATATACCACCGGGGGCCCAGCTTGTAGTGATTGATGTGGTTAAAACAACTACTTCCTTTACAAACATTTCCTTGGCATGGTCACCCATCCCCTTATCTCCCGCTTCTTCCTTGGCCCCAACTCCCACCCTCAAGCCTCTCCTCTGACCCTGCAGCCGACACTGCTTCCCCATCCTCCATCACTCCCTGCCTTCTGCAGAATCTCCACCTCCAGCCCAAGGTGACCCCATCCTCGGCTCAAGGGTAAATCCTGATTAGCCGGAACCAATCACAGTGTACTGTTTAGATTGCCAGTGATTGGTTCAGAGTGGGCATGTGACTCAGTGCCAGCCAATGAGATGTGAGAGGAAGTCGGCTGGGGGCTTCTGGGCAAGGTTTCCTCCCCTCTTAAGAGAAACCCAGAGGAGACATCTCTTCCATGCCTAGTACCTGGGTCTGCAGATGATGCCTGGAGCTGTGGTAGCCATCTTGTTGCCATGCAGGAAGTTGGCCAAGGACAGACAGTTACACCAAAAGCGAGGCCACCAGGCCAAGCACAGGTGACCACTTGGTCTTTGCCAGCAGCCGCATCACACACCTGTTGGCTCCCTGTCAGGGGATAAAGGGCCCACCATGAGGAAAACCCACCACACATGATAAGCACAGAAGCAGCCTCTTGTTGGCAGCCAAATGCGCTCCTCAGACTCAGATCTTGAGGGGGTCGCAGTCAGCTCAATGCCTACTCCTCAAGGGCCCCATGACCCAGCACAGAGCTGGAGGAGGGGCACGGGGCTGGAGGAGGGACTCACAAAGGGCAGGGAGCTGGAGGAGGGGCACGGGGCTGGAGGAGGGACTCACAAAGGGCAGGGAGCTGGAGGAGGGTGTTGGTCAGGAAGGCTCCTGACCCAGGGCCCTGGGCGAAGCCAGCAGCCTGGAGAGGGACACGGTGAGCAGTGAGCGAAAGCCAGAGGTGCGGAGGCCAGAGCTCTTCCCAGGACCTTCAAGTGTCCCAGATAGTCCCAGGGCCAGAGGCTGGAGTCAGCCCAGGCAAGGCCTCAGGGGCCAGCCAGGGAAGTGGGGCTCTGCCCATGGCAGGTTTCTGGGGTGCAAGGTCCCAGCTAGCCCAAAAGGGAGACACTCCAGCAAGCCTGGCGGGGGGTCCAAGGAGAGATACAAAGACTCCCAGGGCCCTAACACACCCACCACAGACTCAGCTCACAGAGAGAAAGGAGAAATGCCCATTTGCAAGGGCCCTTAGCACAGAGGCCTGCTCTGCCAGCTCCTTCTCTTTTCTCATAACTGAAGTGGGGGCAGGGCAGGGGTGGGTTGTTTAGTTGTTTGTTTGCTGGAACTGGTGGCAGCACCAGACCTGACCTTTAAGGCTTCAAATGCAGCGTTTTAGGCGGGGCCAGCAGGAGGAGAACACGGGCTGCGGAAGGAAGTGATCAAGACTGAAATGCCACGTCAGGCTGGAAACTCGAGGCAGAGCACGGGCCTCTACCGTCTCAGGAATACGCCAGCCCCTCCAAGCCCACACTGCCTGGTGACAAAGTTGTCCTTCCCAAGGGGACCCAGAAAGCTTTTGTGTCTCTGAAACAGCACAGGGACATCAGAGTTTGCCCTACAGAAACCCAAGGAGTTGGGGCCTCACACCACATAGACATCTTGCCCTTCGAGTTTGCCAAAGCAGACCTCAACTTGCCCCCCGACCCATGCCATAGATTTTATTTATTTATTATTTATTTATTTATAAATGACAGGCTCTCACTCTGTGTCCAGGCTGGAGTCCAATGGCACCATCACAGCTCCCTATAGCCTCAACTTCCTGGGCTCAAGCCATCCTCCCACCTCAACCTCCTGAGTAGCTGAGACCACAGGTGTGCACTACTACACCTGGCTAATTTTTGTATTTTTTTGTAGAGATGGGGTTTTGCCATGTTGCCCAGGCTGATCTTCAACTCCTGGGCTCAAGTGATCCTCCCACCTCGGCCTCCTAAAGTGCTGGGATTACAGGCGTCAGCCACTGCACCCGGCTGGATATTTTTATTTAAGAGAAACAGCTGTACATCAGTGCAAGGAAGGCTGCATAGGGAGTCGCCCTCCCTGCAGTCTGTACTGAGCATTAGGGATGGGGGCTGGGCCCTGCCCACAGAGTATGTGCAGCCACAGATAAGTGGGGCTTGAAGGTTCCCTTCCCCCATCTTGGGCCTCAGTTTCCATATCTATATGATGGTGGTATCAGGACCTCAGGGATTTCTGTGGCTGTGGCATGTCCTTTCCAAGTCAGGGAAGCATGCAAAGCCCATAATGCCCAAGGAGACGGTTGCACCCAGGCTCCCTGCCCCCACAGGAACCCCTCCTGGCCTGTAGGCTCCTGAGCTCCTCACAGCCACTTCCCAAAATCCCAAGGGCCCTGGGCCATCGCAGCACTGACAACACACAGGCGCATCCTGAAAATGCCAGGAGAGCAAAACTCTCAGACAACAGAACCCACGAGAACTGGGTCCACACAGCTACTGGGGCCAGGGCCCATCACAGGGCATCACTGGACAGCCTTATTTATGAAGACTCAGTAGACAAAAATCCATCCTTGAAGGAAGTGTCTTCGCTGGAGATGCTCCAGATAGAGAACATGTGGAGGGATCATCTCTCCAGATCATCAAGGGATCATCAGGCCAAAGTTTTTACAGCCCAAATCGTGCCCACAGTGTCTTGCTGCGGGGAGGACCCAAACCCACAGCAGATACTCAAGGGCTGCCAGTCTCCTGCCCTTCAGTGTGCAAATGAGAAGCACCCACTCTGAAAGGGAAAAGTGCCAGCCCAAGGTCACACAGCAAGAGCTTCCCACTCTGCCTGAGCCCGGGCTCCACGCCCACCCTCCAGATTTTCCACGCGGGGAAGGGCTGTTTGCAAAGATGCTTCACTTCACAAAGGACTCATGGAGCTCCTCTGAGTCCCAAGTCCTCCACTGAATGTAAATACCATTCAATTTGCAAAAATTTGAATTACAAGGACGCAGCCTCTGTTTCCTTTGCAGACTGTCATCACGCCAGTTGGTAGAAGATCAAACTTTCCAGCTCAGCCTTAACTCAGGCTGTTTCTAACATAAAAGTTTGCAAAACACTGGCCCTAACAATCAGGATGCTTTATTTCCCACTGCCAGTGTTTGCCCAGCCGAGCCCTGGCATTAACCTCAAAGGCAGGTGGTGAAGGTGGGCACTAGGAGCCCATTCTGGCTGCAGAGATAAACCACACGTGTGCTTGCACTACATAGGCTCCCAAGCACATGCCCGCATTTGACTTCATATGCACATACACGCACACACCTACTGCTGCCTACACACGAGAATGCTCATGCACACACATCTACACACATGCATCCATGTGTGAGTACAAACACACGCACACAAGTGGGTATACGCACAAGCATGCTTAGATGTGAACACGTCTGACACATGCACACATACATGAACACACAGGTGTAGACACACCCACATACAAGCTGACATGTGCACACAGGCAAAGGCAAGAGCCAAACACAAGAGGAAAGACTCACAAACCACACGTGGGTCCCAAGTGCCTGTAGGGCCTGGATGGGTGCTGGGTGCTATGGATGAGGGGATAGTGGCTGGCACTTGGAGTGCAGGCCCAGCTAGACTGCAAATACCCCCTAGATCCAGTCGGGATCCACATGCCCTTATCACAGACTCCCTGGGGCCAGGCCCATCCCTCACAGTCTATCACACCCCGACCCTATGTGGCAGTACAGCCACGGAAGCCCTGTTTTACAGATGAGGCTCCAAGACCCTGAGAGGCTGCGGAAGTTCCCAAGGTCACACAGCTGTTGAGAGGTGTGGCAGAGTCTCAGTGCACACGAAGAGGGGGCTTGTTCAGAAAGAACTAGCCATCAGGGAAGGCAGGCATCAAAGGGGAAGAAAGGGGCCCAGGGTCTAAGAGGGGCAGGGAAAAGACAGGCAGAAGGAGTGACTTCTCATCCTTTTCACCCACCCCTTCCCCTTTGTTGAATGAGGATCATTTCCAAGGTGGGAAAGATGGATACTGATCAGCAGGAAAGGCTTCCCATGCCCCTCCCCCTCTGCTAAACAATTAGGCTGATCAGAGCTCAAAGGGGGTCAATCTGAAAAGCAGCCATGAGACACCCAAGGTATGGCCAAAGGAGGACGGGAGGTCCAGGCACCCTCACACTGGAAGAGACAAGGCCCAGCGGCCACAGCTAAAGCAGGGCGTGGAGAGGAGCAGGAAGACCCCAGATCTGTCTTCTTAGGGCATTGGAATGTCAGAGTTGGAAGGATCCTGGAAGAAAGGAAACTGAGGCCCAGGGGGAGGAGGGGTTTTGTCCAAGGTCACCAAGCAAGCTACCCAACTGAGAAGATTAGGCTGGGCTTGCCCTTGACAGAGGCCTCCTCACCTAAGATGGGGGCTTTCAGAACTCCTTTGTGAATATTCTCCCCACCTAATCCCAGCTAGACAGTCTCCTGGTTTGTGAGGCTGTCCCCTCACCAGGCTCAGTCACGGGTAACAGTGATGGCTGGGGACCCAGCAGGGCCAGACCAGATGCAGAAGGAAAAGCACTGTGAGGGCCCAGGTGAGAGGAGCGGGACCAGGACCGGGGACACCAAGCCAACAGCCTGAGTCTCACAGTGGCAGGGCAGGGCTTGGCTGAGTCTGCCCCTTAGGTCCTGACCTTATGTAGATTTGAATGACAGAATCTTGACTCCTTTAGGGAGGCCCCAAGAGACCCCTGTGGGGACCTGCAAGCCAGCAGGGCCATCTCAATCTCCGTGGTCACCTGCACTGGCCCCCCTTCTGCCCTTAGCCACAGGCAGCTCTGGAAGCTCTTCAGGTTCCACAGGACAAGAGAAGAAGGGAAGGAAAAAAAAGCAAAAACCACACACACACTTCCCTTGGGGAATACGAATATTGATTCTGTAGCTTCTTGTTTAGACAGTAGGCACCAGAAGAAGAAGAAAAAAAAAAAAACCTGACATGAAGAGAATCTTCCCAGTTGGCTGGAGGGCTGTAGCCAGCAATGGGAAAGCCCCTCATGTCCTCCCCAGCATGTCCTCCCCAGGCCTGAGGCCCACAGCCCAGTCACTTAAAGACACAAGGCACCAGGTCTGGAGGCAAATCTCCACATGGGAGTCGGGTAGGTGGCTGGAAGAGGGAAGAGAGAGAAAGACCACTCCTATCCTACAGGCAACATCGCCCTGCCAGACAGAGCTCAGGCCCACCTGCCTTGACTCCCAAACCTCCAGCTGCCCCTTGGAGAGTTCCCTAGCAACAAGCCCTTGAACGCTGGTTCCCAAACCCCCCAAGTCCCACCCATCCAGATGGCATGAGGCTCCCCCAGCATCTATAAGATCCTAGCCCTGTGAAGTCCCCTCAGACCTGGCAAAACTGCCAAGGGACTAAAGGAGCCAGCCTCAGGTTTCCATGAACAACCCCCAGCCCCACCCCCACCTCCATGACCTTTCTCTCCGGAATCAGACTGGAATCTGGAGAAGGAAATGGCATCTCATCTCGAGATGAAGCCCCTCCTCTCCTCCACCTCTCCACACAGAGCAGGCCTGGCCCATAACTCAAAGCTCGGGGAAGGAAAGCTCTGGGCTGGGGGTGCTCCATGATGGCCTGTGTATACGTGGGAGGTAGATGGAGGTCAGCACTGGGGCTATAAGCACTGGGGCTGGCAAGGCAGCTTCGTGCCAAGGAAGGCCCCTCAGGGTTGCCTGAGACCCAGAGGAGGAAAGAGAGACAGACAGGGCAAAGTTACAGCTGGAAGTCCCAGGCCCAGCTCTCGCATCCTAGGCCTCTTCATTTTCTTCCCAGAGATTCAGGCTTCAAGCCCCCCTCCACTTCCTGGGCCCACTGCCCAGATGTCCCCAGCCCTCTGGCTGGGCAGCCAAGTGTCTGACAGATCTATCCTTTCCCCTGCCCTGCCTCTCATGGTTGTGGGCTTTAAGCAGGTCCCTTCATTTTTCTGAGGTCAGTCTCCCCATCTGGAGGATGGACATGACCACGGGCTCTGAGGTCAAGGCAGTAATGTGGGTGAGGGGCCTGGCCTGGGCTCAGTAAGGGAGATCACCATTAGCCTGGAGATGTCCCCCACCACAGTCAAGCTGTGTTGCAGGGAGTGAGGGAGGGAGGTGGCCCAATGTCTTCCTCAAGGAGGTAGAATCTGATGTGGGTGGGCACAGCCTGAGAGAGTGGCACAGCCCAGAGCTGGGATGGGAAGGCCTCTGGAAGGTTCGGGTGTGAGACCTTGAAGGAGGGGATCTAAACCCGAGAAAAGAGCACAGTCATGGCAGGGCAGCATGAGCAAAGTAGAGAGACAGGCGGCCACCTAGCCCGTGGGAGCCCTGGAGACTGGTGGGTCTCGCAGTAAGACTGGCTACCGCCCGGCTGCAGCATCTGGGCTTAATGCTAATGTTAACAGTGGCAGCCATGGCACCTGACGGAGCCCTCCCTGCCCACTAGAGGAGGCATCCTCTCCCGTTAATTCTCACCACCAGCCTCTTAAGCAGATTCTATCATTTCAATTGTGGAAACTAAGGCAAGGTCATCCCAATGGAGCCTGCAAAGTCTACACCTGACACCCAGCATGTCCCCAAACTACATCCTCCCAGGAGCTGGCAGTGTCCACCCATACACATCTGAGGTGCCAGGAGCTGGCAGTGCCCACCTGCACACAGACAGGAGGAGAAGGGGATACTCTCTGCAGAAGTCCACTTAGAGGCCAGCTTTACTCTGGAGTCAGTCTCTCCATGGGGACATGAGTGTGACAAAGAATCTGGAGTGAGATTCACCTGCAGACTACGAGGGGACTCATCCTAAAATGAGTTTCCTCCTTTCTCAGGGGTTAACCTGGCACAGCTGACCAAAAGGAGGTGCCTGATAAAGATGGAATCCAGGGGAACAGCAGCCAAGGGTCCCCCCAAAGTCCTCCACACCAGGAGGGCTGTGAGCACCTGGCAGCTCTGCATCTCAGTGACAGCAGCAGCGGCTGGGAAGCCTCACCCCTCCCTCCTGCAAAAACTGCGGCAGGTTGTTGGGAAGATGGGGGACCCAGATGAGTGATGCTGCCTCCCTCCAACAGGGAGAGCCACAGGGAGATGGAGACAGGGGCTGGAAGGCCCAGACAGACACACGTCACCCACCATTAACCGTAGCTACACTGACGCATGCCCTGTTGTAGGCACTGCTCCCCATGTGTCCACTCAGGAGAGGAGCACGTACTCTGGTTGTCATTAATCTGCTGGTGGTCCAAACCCCTCAGGCCCCTCACTGCTTCTGCCCACCCTCAGAGGAAGGGAGACGCTGGTCAACACCATCGCTGGAGCAGAGCTGGGCTAAGAGGGTGCAGTCAGGTGGGCCAGCTCAGCCAGGTGCTCCACCCAGCACTCAGCCAGGACTCCACAGAGCAGGGGACAGAGAAACCTGGGGGCACTGGAGAACAGGGCACAGAGGCCCAGCAGAGAGGACAAAAGAGGCGGGCAGGGAAGGATAGGTACAGCTCGATGAAAGACCCGAAGAAGGGGGACAGGGGAAGAGGGAGGGAAAAGACACAAGGGGAGGCAAAGCAGTGAGGGCTGCCCCTCAGCCGGCGATGGTGGCCTGATGCTGGGGAGGGCATAACTGGAAAAAGGAGGCAGGTGAAAGGTGTGCTCGGACTCAGGTCCCCCACACCCAGCTGGACAAGTGCACATAAGTGTGCATACATGTGTGCAAACATGTAGCCTCCTCCTTGTTTGAAACTCTGATCCAGGTCCAGGTAAGGTGAGACAGCCCAACCCCCCCACCCCCCGCCCAAAAAAAAACCCTGAAGCCCTGTCCTCCCTTCAGCGGTAAGCCCTCTGCCCTTCTCAATCCAGCAGCAGCCTTGGTCCATTTTGCCTGGTGGGCAGAGAACCATGCTGCCAGAGCGATTGCAGAAATCACAGCTAGTGGACCCCAAACCCACACTTGCTTAAAATCCAGCAGCTTGTGAAGCTGGGCCCCTGTGCACTGGCAGACACTAATGAGAAAATGACTTGCTCATCAGGGGCCTTCCCCACTGAGGGGTTGTCACTCCAGTGCCATGAAGCTGGGTTCCACTCTCCTCCTTGGAAATCCACCTGTATCAAAGTGTCATCCCAGCCTGGCCACACTGACCCAGCAGAAGGTTCTGGGAGGTCACCCATCCCTGAGCAGCCCCACAGAACCTTCTGGCCCCAACAACAGCCTAAACCTTTCTTACCAGTTCAACAAAAGCACCAATTCCACTGGCCATGGTCATGTGTGGGCCCCTTCCTCCCTCCAAGGATCAATGGGCATCCTCGTCTGCGGGACCAGGGCAGCTGAAGGGCGCTGGCTGTCACAGCAAACCCTCTGTATTGTTGTACCATTAGTCACCTCCCCCTGGACCCTCAGAGCGGCACAGCCCCTACCCCACCCCCACCCTCATTCTCTAATTACAGTTTGCAAGACATGTCCCAAACCCCCAAATTAGCTCCAACTATATCGACAACAGCATCCAGCTGGAAATGTGTCGCTGCCGTCACACCCGCCTCGCCATCTTCTGGCTGGGGACAGAGGGATAGGTGCCTACTCTGGTCAGGGTCTCACATCGGCCTTCTAGAGGAGACTCGTGCAGGCCCAGAAGCCATCTGACCAACTGCACGTTGCAGGGAAAGGGAGTGAGGTCGGGAGAGGTGGAAAGAGACATCCACTTAAATCTTCACTCAAGGAGCTATGAAATGGCTAAGAAAAAAATAATTGTGGTTTGGCTCGTGCTTGGCTTTGAGGAAGAAAGAACAACAAAAAAAATAATGCTTTTGCCTTTTTTAAGCACTATGATTGAAGTCCATTTCCATCACGGCAAATGAAAGACAATAACGCATCCACCAGCCCTGAACTTCCATACGATTCTTTTCTCCCTGGGCACCCCCCTACACACACATGTGAAAAATCCAGACGGTTGACAGAGGACACGTCCGTGCGGCACCTGTAATTTGCCAACTGATCACCCGCCTGAGCACAGCCAGGCTGTGCAATGAGAGAGACGACAAGACGGAGAGAGAGACCCAGAGAGGCGCTTTTCCTGAGTTTGTTTTTCCCTCATCTTAGAGAGCCTACGAACCGGAGTCGGCAGGTTTCGTGGCAGAACCAGGGGCTCTTACCCTTGGGCAGAGCTGGTTTAAATGACGCAGAGCCAGCCTCTCCCTTTCCCTGAGGCCAGACCCTTCCCCTTGGCCACCAGCAGCCCGACGACTCATGCCCCAGTCTCCAGGCCAGGACACTGGTGAAGGAGTCCAGGGACAGGTGGCTCCTCAGACCCAGAGACAGATAACAGAAGCAAGGTGGTCACCGTGCCCCAAAGGGGGTCTGGGCACTGACATAGGGCTGAAGCACAGTGTCAGGAAACTGATACGTCCTAAAGGCCACATGCACTGAACATCCACTCCCAGCCCCAGACACATCTGGCTAAGCTCACCCGTAGGAGGCAGCCCGAGTTTGCTGGCTCTTGGGGAGGAGGAGAGGGCTCAGAAGGACCGAAAAACCTGCGGAGGCTGGCAGAGCCAGGAGAAGCTATTACTCTGTTGGCAGCAGCAGCAGGCGCAGGCAGGGGTCCTTCCCACCATCCACCTTCTGCCGGGACCCCAACGCCTTTACCTCCCAACTGGGCTCTCCAGGGGACTCTCTCCTCAGGTGGAGGGGGGCCAAGAACAGGGGACACTGCCTCTGTGGCACTGGCCACAGCAAGAAGGTGCTCGCATCATCAGCATACAGCTCCCCACTAAAGGAAAAGGCCCTTGAAGGCAGGTGTGGAGATGTCCCTCACCTCTGGCTGTAAAGCGCCGGATTCCCACCAGGGAGGGAACGTGGGGCAGATGTGCGGCTCCAATTCCGCCGGGCAGGGGTCGCTGGCCGCCCCTCTCACCCAACCCGGGTTTCCCTCTCACCGGGTCAGCGGCAGGGGAATCAGCTGACAAGCTCGGACCGCCCCCCCCCCCCCACTCCTCCCGGGGCTTGAAGATCTTGCCTTGCCTCATTCGGGGGATTTGGGGGAAGCAGGGGCACCGCGGGGAAGTTTCGCGACGCAGCCAGAGCGCCGGGACCGCGGCTGCCAGCCTTCGGGGCTTGGGGCCGTCGCCCCCGGGCGCAGCGGGCAGCCGGACCCAGCGCCTCTGCCCTGGCGCGGAGCGCAGGGAAGGAGTAGCGCGGACCGGGGGCAGAGCGGGGCGCAAGGCTCGGCCGGGGTCCCGCGGCCGGCCGAGGCCACTTACGTGTGCTGCTGGGGGAAGCTGTAGGCAGAGGCGCTGGGGGCGGCGAGCAGCGGTAGAAGCAGCAGCAGCGGCAGCAGCAGCCACAGCGGGCGCGGGGGCCCGGACGTCGGGCGCCGGGTGCCGGGGCCAGGCTGGGGGCCGCAGCCGGGCCAGGGGCGCGCAGTCCGCTCTGGGCCGGGCCGAGAGGCGCCGCAGGTCCGAGCCGGCACCGCCATGTTTCCATTCAAGATGCGGCGCCGCGGGGATGGGGGGAAGTGGCAGCGGCGGCGGCGGCGGCGGGGTTGGGGGGGCGCAGGCGGCGGGCGGCGGGCGGTAACTCGGCCTCTCCTCCGCCGCCGCCTTCTCCGCGAGGGGCCTCCGGGGCTGCACGGGCCGCAGCGCCTCTGCGGGCTGCGCACTGATATCTCCCTGCAGCGCTGGCTCCAAGCGCTCTGAGCGCCCGGCCCGGGACCTGCGCTCAAATAGCAGCCGCCGCCAACCTGCCGGCACCGCCCTCTTCTCTCCCTCCCTCCCTCCCTCTTCCCGGGCTGGCCCGCCCCCGCGCGCCCCCGCCGCGGCCACGCGCCCACCCGTGCCCGCGCGCCTCTCGTCCCCGCGCACCTCGAAGCCTGCCCTACTAGCTCGCGCGTCCTGCGCCCCAGCCGCTATCCGAGCGCCCCGGGTGCGCCCCCGCCCCCACACCTCAGACCCTGCCGCTCCTCCCCACCCCACCCGCGGGAAGAGTCCCGGGCCCCGCGGCCCAAGGCAGGAGCATATGTGACCCTTTTGGGGGCTCGACCTTCAACAGGCTTAAGGCCTAGAGTCACAGGTTTAATGGTGGAGTGACAGCTTCAGCGGAGACCAGAAAAGGAGGCATGCTGAACTTACAGCCCCCGTGGCTCTAGCTATCTTTAAGATTTCTCTCTGTCGGGGGCTTGCACGCCCGGCTGCTGGCAGAAAGGGCCTGGACCTCCTGGTTCCCTAAGCGGAAACCTGGGCACGGCTGTACGGTTGTGGGGGGCTGGGGACGGCAGGATGCAGCCCTCTGCAGCCACTCGCTTCGCTTCCCTGGGCTGAACAGGCACTGTGTGCAGGCCTGTCCCAAGCCCCAGTTCCCGGAGTTTGCACAGCCTCTGTTTAGATTCTTCCAGAGCCAGGAAGCTCATCTCTGCACAACCCAGTCCTTTCTGTCCTGGAGGCCCCTGGCTCTTCCCTGCTGTGGGCAGAAGACTGGGGCTGGTGTCAACCTTGACTCCACAGCTTGTGGCCCTTTCAGAGCCTCAGTGTCCTCGCTTGTGAATGCTTGTGTGGGTGCCTACTCCCATTTCCAGGATGAAGTGAGAATGGGGAGAATCTCTTGGTAAACTGAAGCATTCACAATTAGGGGAGACCATCCCTAGGATTCTACTGAAGTTGCCCTGGAACCCAGCTCTGCCTCTGGTGCAGATAGGATGAGAGAATGCTCCCCACCAACTTGACACAGGGCAGGACCCCCTCAGCAATAACTGCCCACAGACCGGGCCTATCACGAGGAATGAGGGATAGTAACCAGCTGGGCAGGATGGTTCGGAAATGTCCAGATGCCCCACCTCATGGTATCAGTGGCTCTCCTATCATCCACTCACAAGTCAACCCAAGGAGGGCTTGCAGTTGAAAGGGAATAGTAGCCCCTGGACTGAAAAGGGTAGGGGTAGGGGCTGGAAATAGGGCCTAGGACAGCCTTCCCTTGCTGCTTAGTCCTGCCTTGGCTTCTCCAATCCCAGCAAACCAGGGCTTGACAGGGAACAGTTTCCTTCATTTCTTGAAGTGTCCTCCTCCCTTGACCTGAATGAGCCTTCAGGGGCCAGACAGGTTTGCCAGCAGATCCCAAACCATGAGACCCCAAAAAAAGTATCAGAGGAAGGCAACGCAGGGGTCAGGGGCCTGGTGGACAGGTGGGACCTGATGAACTATGGGAGACGATAGTCCAGCTCTTTGGGGGGACAAGCAGGGTCCTCACTGAGCCAGTTGCCCCCCTGCCACCTCTGGACACAATGGGAGGGCAGGGGGGCAGGGGTCCTGCTCAGGAGTCGACAAGCGTGAGCTCAACAGCTGCCTTCCCAGCCCTGCCTGCTGAGACCTGTTCCCAGCATCTCTGTCTTCCTCATGCCCAAGGTAGGGCTGGCCTGTGATATCCTCTCTTACCTGTTTGCTGGACATATAATAACTGTGCCCATGGCACCAGGGGACCATCATAAAGGACATCATTCCTCTTGGGTGCCCTGTGGGGGTGGGCGCCTTCCCAAGGCAGACTCTGCAGTGGCCTGAGAAATGTGAGGGCCAGCCTCCCTGCCCTCCAACACCAGGGTAGCAACGCTATCCCCAAAGTGCCCAGGCCGTCAGGCACATGAAGTCAGTCTAGGTACAGTGGGTGGGTTTTGGCAGTTGGGTATTTCAGTTCTAGCCTCCACAGATGTGCACCTAATTGAGGCTGCTGGCACCAAGGGAAAGGCGGGAGATTTTGGTTGACAGGCCGTTAAAGGAAGACAAATAAGGGGGGGGGGTAATTAAGAGTAAACGAGTGGTAAGTGTTTACGGATTACAACTTTTGAGGCTCACAACATCCTCAGCCCTCTTGGTGGCTGGCTACAGCCACACGTTAAGATCTTGGGAGAAAAATTTGAGCCTTCCCAAGGAATAGGGGGACTTCCATGGCAGGCACATTGGTAAATGTGGGGCTGCCCACCTGGCCCAAGTTGCCTGTGCTGGAAGACGTAGGGTGGCAGGGGCAGGTGAAGCTACCCTGACAGGGGGCCTGGTAGGTGCCAGTTCTGCATGGGAGGTCAGCTCAGCAGATCAGAAGAGACTGATAGAGCCATAGGGAGAAACTACTATGTGCCAAGCAGGCCATGGGCTCAGTTGTGCCACTCGAGGCCCGTCCCAAGCCCCAGCTCCCGGGGTTTGCACAGCCTCTATTTAGATTCTTCCAGAGCCAGGAAGGTCATCTCTGCACACCCTAGTCCTTTCTGTCCTGGAGGCCCCTGGCTCTTCCCTGCTGTGGGGAGAAGACTGGGGCTGGTGTCAACCTTGACTCCACAGCTTGTGGCCCTTTCAGAGGAAGCCCATCAGGAACATCCAGGATGCCTGTGGTGGCAAGATTCTCACCCTAGCCTGCCCCGCGCCCAGTCTCACCTTTTACCAACAGGCTGGACAGCTCCTTATTCAGAGAAAACTCCTGCCTCGGACTTTACTCCTGCAGTTCCTCCTGCCTGGAACACCCTCTTTTACCTCTACCATTTGAACTCAAGATATTTATGAGCCCATTAATACCACTTATACCAGGAAGCCTTCCTGGGGTACTACCACCCCCAACTGGATGGGCCTCCTCCTCTTGGTCCTGTCCCTCCTGCTTCCTGCCCCGGCCAGTAGTATGCTGTGGCCTCTGCCTTGGGTTCAGAAACACACCTGCGCTCTGGCCTCTTTTTTTTGAGACAGAGTCTCACTCTGTCGCCAGGCTGGAGTGCAATGGCATGATCTCGGCTCACTGCAACCTCCAACTCCCTGGTTCAAGTGATTCTCCTGCCTCAGCCTCCTCAGTAACTGGGATTACAGGCACGTGCCACCGCACCCAGCTAATTTTTGTATTTTCAGTAGAGACAGGGTTTCACCATCTTGGCCAAGATGGTCTTGAACTCCTGACTTCATGATCCGCCCGCCTTGGCCTCCCAAAGTGCTGGGATTACAGGCATGAGCCACCACGCCCAGCCCATTCTGGACTCTTGTCGAGCGGAGCCCTGAGGCTCCCTAGTCCTTGTCACCCCCTCCAAGCCTCATGCAGTGCTTAGCCATGGGAGGGCACAGGAAGTATTAACATATAGAGTCATTTGGGGCCAGGCATGGTGGCTCATGCCTGTAATCCCTAGCATTATGGGAAGCCGAGGTGGGTGGATCACCTGAGGTCAGGAGTTCAAGAGCAGCCTGGCCAACATGACGAAACCCCATCTCTACCAAAAATACACACACACAAACACACAAAATTAGCCAGCTGTGGTGGCCGGCGCCTGTAGTCCCAGCTGCTCAGGAGGCTGAGGCAGGAGAATCGCTTGAACTTGGGAGATGGAGGGTACCATGAGCCGAGATCGCACCATTGCACTCCAGCCTGGGTGACAGAGCAAGACTTTGTCTCAAAACAAACAAACAAAAACAAACAAACAAACAAAAACAAAGAATCATTTGATGGCATGTCAAGGGAGCCCAGGGATGTGCCCAGGAAGGGTGGTCTGGCCTGGGCATGAGGTGTGTCAGCTTTGACATCAGACATCACAGGTTGTGTAAGCAAGTGATTTTGCCTCTGCGAGCCCATTTCTTCATCCATATAGTGGGAGACACCCCCATGTGGCAGGGATGGTCTGAAGACCCAAAGCATCTAACACCCTGAGGGAAGACTTGGTACTCAGCAAGGGCTTAGCGAAGGGGAGACAACAGACTCGGCCATCCCCAAGAAGGGCAGGCCGTGTATGCAGGCAGACAGGGAAATATTCCTGGAAAAGGGGGAGGGATTTCAGCTCAGTCTTGCAAGTTGAATAGGTCGGGATGGGCACATTAGGGAGAGGAGGAGGGGACATTCTTTTGGGTGAGCATGACTTGAGCCAACATTTGCCCTTCTGAGCCCTGTTTACCCAGCTCTGCCTCCACCTGGGTCCGTTGAGCTGGCCCCAGCCTTGGCCAGTGTTCTGCTGTCCCTGCCTCATCCAGCCCACTCTAAGGTACCTATTCTCTGCCCGCTTTGTGCTGGACTCATTGGTCCCCAGGGGCCCCCAGCTGGGATTCATTCCACGTATGGGGGACTACCAGCACTTGCACCTGCCAGTGGCTGCCATGGCTCGCTCATCAGTTCCTTAGGGATACCCAGGGATGCAATGCTCCCCAAAATGCCCCTGTCTGAGCATGGTACAGATGCTCAGTGGCCTCCAGATGCAATCAGACAGGACCCTACCTCTGGACACGTCAATAATTTTTCAAGGATCCTTGGTGCAATATCAACCGATGGTCAGTTTAGTACCATTTACCATAATATATGGAGGGGGCTGGAGTTTAACCCTTTCAGACATTGCAAGCTGTCACTACCTGCACATTAAAGTTAGGGCCAAGTCCCAGGTCATAAACAGTCAGAACCTATAGGACTTCCTCATTAGAAAGAGGGGAAACTGAGGCCCAGAAAAGGGAGGAGACTTGCCTGAGGCTGCCCAGTGGTCAATGCAGATCAGAGTGTGGAGCTTTGAGTCTGGACACCTGGGTCAGCATCCCAGATCTGTCTCCCTATGACCAAGGATGAGACCAGTCTCAGAGACCCCAAACCATGGGTCTTGATGTCCCCATCCTGGCCTCTGAAGGGAAGCCCATAAACCAGCATTGGGCCATGGAAAAATCATGCCTCCCTGTACGGCACTGGAAGCCCCCTGGTTAGACCTCCATCATCCCAAGTCTCTGAACTCAGATTATTTGACTGAGCAAGGGAGGAGGCTGGTTAATTGAGCAGGTTCTGGCAAGTATAAGAGGCTTGATCCTTGGCCCCTGGGAGCTCCCCACTTGGTGGGGGAATGTGATACACAGGAAAAACATGGTGAGTACCTCAAACCACACATAATTACATCATGTCAGTGAAAAAAAGCAAGTGGTCCCTCAGTGTTCTGAGGAGGCCCAGGTGATCAGGGAAGGCTTCCTGGACAAGGGGACCTTGAAGCTGGCACAGAAGGGTACGAAGGGCTTGGACAAATGAATGGCTGGAGGTGGGAAAAAAGAGTGTCCCTGGCAGAGGGTCTGAGCAAAGGCCTGAGACAGAAGTGAGCTGGCCCTCTTCCCTGGGGGCAGGCACATCTCCCCTGGGGGGTGCATGCCTGAGTAAGTGAGCTCCTGGCAGAGGCAGGGAGAGAGGTGGTACAGCCTCACAGGCAGCATGGGGCAAGGCTCAGCTGGGCAGTGTCAGGACAGGACAGCTTGCTCACCCCTGCATCCAGGACTCCAGGACCCTGGGTGGCTTTGTCCTTAGAGAAGGAGGAGAAACAAGTTGATCATTGGTTGTGTGAGCACAGGGAAGCTCGGCCTCACCTTCACTGCCTCAGCTACCCTCACAAAACTGAGGTCCTCCCAGCTTCAATAGGATGGAGATGGGCGCAACTGCTCAGCTAGAGGGTCTGCTCCCACCAGGAGCCCCTGCCTCAGCTGTCCCCATTGCCACTGGCAGCTGCTCCAGACAGTCTGGAGTTTTCTTCAGAGAGGTCGGGATCAACCTGCTCATTTTATAGATGAAGAAACTGAGGCCCATGGAGGGGCAGGGCTGGTCTCAAGCTTCCAGTCAGCAAAGAGACAAAGGCTCCAGGCTAAGGTCTAAGTTCCATCCTCTGTACCTGCTCCCAGCCACTGGGGTCTTCAGAACCCTCAGAACCCTCTTTGAGAGGACCCTGGCCCAAACATCTGCCCAGGGGAGTAGAAGGCCCCTTGGTGCCACCCGTGTCCCACGTGCCTTGATGTGTGTAGTGCAAGGGCCCAGAGCTGGTTTGCCCCTCCCCTAAGGCCTTCATCCCACTCTGGCAGCAGAAAATGAGGACAAATAAAAGAGAGAAATTCTCCCTTCAGAAGAGCATTAGGTGTCTGAATGGTTTCCAAATAAACAAAAGTCTCCTCAGAGCCCCTGGCCAGCACTGACAGCAGCTCTAACTCTCCACAAGATGTGTTTTTCTGCCTCTAGGTGGAAGCGAAGAGTGTCGGTGGTAGGCTAAGCCGGGCTGTGACGAGGCAGCCTTCCATCACTGCCCAGCATCCCATCAACGCCTCAGCGGAATGGCCATGGCAAATTGTCTCCTCTGATAGCTGCCCTTCCAGGCCAGTCAGAGAAGGGTGAGAAGTGGGCCCAGCCTCCCCCACCAAGGGGGTTGGGGGAGAGCTTCCTGGGCAGTTCCCTTCCCTGCCCATGGTTGGGATCCGGTTGTCAGTAATTCTGAATACAACTGTCCCTAACTTACTTGCTCATTTTGCAACTGAGAAAACTGAGACATAGAGGATTTTGGCGACTTGCTGAATGAAACGAGAGGGCCTGGGATGCATCTCATGAATAAGCCAGCTCTGCCCACTGTGTTAGGAGTGAGGGGTCTGCTTCCTCAGAGGAGGCTCTCTGAGGGCAGGGCCATACCTCATGCCATCCACCTTCCTGTTGGTAACAACAGAAGGCACTTGAGTGACTGCCCTAAGTGTAGATGGATGTGAAATGGCAGGAGAGATCAAGGCTGTAGACCCAAGGAAGTATCTTCTTCAGCACACAGGTTGGGGAAGCACCCTGAGGAAAGTCCTCAAGTCTTCTGCTTCTGCAAAAAGCACCTCTTGGCTTCTGCTCATCAACTCCTTAGGGAATTAGCCTCTGCTAGGCAGCTGTGGGGAGGGCAGGACCTGGCTCTACCATCACTTAATTTAACTGATGGCTGCTGTTCCTGTGAGGGGCAGTTAGCACTCCATTTGTTGAACCTGGAAGACGGATGAAGCTAGGTGGTTCTTGGAACCTACAGGGGAGGATGGCACTGTGTGGGGTGGAGGCAGGGCCAGGAGGAGCATCATGTCATGGGAGTCTGGAGGGCTTGAGAGGCAGCCCTGCTGCATTTGGTGAGGCGCCTGCCTCCTTGGGGTGGTGCTGGCACTCAGGCCCCTCCACCTGAGTTTCTTGGACACCGGGCAGGGAGGGGAAGGGATGCTCTCAACCTTATAACCAATCCAGCTTTCCTATTAGCACAGGTGTAGATCTCTCCACCCCAGCATCATGGCCCCATCTGCAGTCTTCATTGCTCTCCCTAGAGCTGGGGCCTTTGAGACCTCTGCCTGTTTCCAGGCCTGAGGTGAGCTAGGGTGGGGGAGCAGAGAGCAAGGAGGCATGGGGCTCCTCACCAGCTGGTTGGAGTAACCTAAGAATGTAGATGCTGGAAGAGCCCCTCTCAGTCTGGATCTATTGCCCCAGAAGCCAGGCTGCCAGCCTTGAACATACTCCAAATGGAGGAGGGCATTTTCCAGCCCAGGCCTCCATGAAACCTTCAATGCTGCTGACCCAAGGGGGAATGGGTAAGCCCCTGCTGCAGAAGGTCATTCTGGATTGGAGGCTACTCTGCTGCCTCGGAGGCACAGTCAAGAGTTGGGCCCAGGCAGGGCTGGGAGTTCTCGCTCTTCAGGCCACACAAAGGGCAAAGTGAGCAGGGCTGTCCCTCCCCAAGCTTGGTGGAAACACTCCTCTCTCTCTTCTGCTAGCATGAAGTAGTACCTAGTTAAGCAAATACAAGGAGCATCTGCTCAGGATGGAGGATGCAGGCCATGTCGTATGGCAGGAAATGGGGACAGGGATGGGAGTTGCGGGGGATAGACAGGACAGGGGCTGGCCTGGGACCATTGCCCCCAGGTGGGCTAGCTGAGGGAGGGGCATCATTGCCCCCAAAGGTGTGGGGTGGGGAAAGGGAGGCTATCCAGGGTTCAAGTCCAGAAATGACTATGGCTTGTCGGGATTCTGGGTCCCGTTCCACCTGGGCCCTGAGTATGGGCAGATAGGAAACATCCTGGCCACTCTGGAGATGACTGAGCCACAGAATCCCTTTCAAAGGACAGCAGGATCTCTGTGGACCCCTTACTGCATTCCATAGTTGGGCAAACTGAGCCTCAGAGGTTTGGGGTAGGCCCAAAGTTACCCAGTAAGCAGTAGAGACCAGGTCCCAGGTCCCCCTGGGTCCTTGCTTGGGGCCATCCATGGCCTTGTCTGATGGTTAGAGCTGGCCCATGTTCCCATCTTGGGTGTCTGTTTTCCACTTGCTGATAAGGAGCTTATACTGAGGTCGGCAGAGCAAGGCAGGTGCCAGGACAAAGGCAGAGAGCAGAGGGCCCCTCGGTGGCCTAGACAGACCCTAGAGATCTGGGAGCCCCCAAGGCAGAACTAAACCCTCTCTCCTCCCAGAGAGTTTTGCTGGGCTCCAGGCCCCAGAAGGGGTGCTTGGGAGGCTGTACCTGCACAGGCTAGTGAGAGTCCAGAGGAGAGTGAGGAGGCTCCTACCTACTTATGTTCCCACCAGCTGGAAGCCCCTCCCCTCCCCCCGCCATGGCCTTGCTGAGCCCTGCTTGGCAGCTCCAAAGCACCATCTTGCTGAGGTCTTAATTTCCAAATGAGTGAGGAGGAGCTTCAGGGAGGCAGAGGCGGGGGGAAGGCTCACTGAGAGAGACCTCAGGGAGGATCGCCATGTGGACTCAGCAGTTTGCAACAAGCCACCAAGGTCTTACCTGAAAATCTAAGCTGGCTGCTGTGGGGTGGCTGGGAGCAGGCCATGGACAGGAAAGACTGGCAGTGAGTCAGGCGTGGAGCAAGAGTGGAAGGTAGAACCCAAACACCAGGGCAATGGGTATGCCAGGCATGCTCACCCCTCAGAGTGTAGGGCATTATCAAGTGTTGATGAATGAATAAATGACTATGTAATCATACGTCACCTCCATCATGCTGAGGCCTGGGGTCAGGCCTGGCATGTGTGACCCCTGCCAGTCCTGCAGGTCAGATCCCTGGGAATAAGATGAACCCTGGCTGGGCACAGTGGCTCACACCTATAATCCCAGCACTTTGGGAGGCTGAGGCGGGCGGATCACCTGAGGTCGGGAGTTTGAGACCAGCCTGACCAACACAGAGAAACCCCGTCTCTACTAAAAATACAAAATTAGCCGGGCTTGGTAGTGCATGTCTGTAATCCCAGCTACTCAAGAGGCTGAGGCAGGAGAATCGCTTGAACCCGGGAGGCAGAGGTTGTGGTGAGCCGAGATTGCGCCATTGCACTCCAGCCTGGGCAACAAGAGTGAAACTCTGTCTCAAACAAACAAACAAAAAAAAGATGAACCCTGCCTTCAGAACTCCATGTAACCTCCTCCCAGGCTGCCCTGCTGTTCCCTGCCAGCCACATCTCTCTGATTAGATTCAGAGCTCCCTGTAAGCCCCAGGCACTCAGTGGTCCCCCCCCCAACAAACGCACACGCACTACTGCTGTTCTCCTGGACGTGCCAGGGTAGCTGCTGCCCATTCAGGCTGGTCTGGCTGTCGCATAGAAAGTTGGACAGCTCTAGGGTCTTCTTACCCCAGGCTCTGCTCACCCCTCAAGCCCCTAAGCCTGTTCTTGGCACAGGCTTGGGACCACAGGGACCACACTGTGACCTCACTGAGTCTTGCTGCGGTACCCATAAGTAGGCCCCGAGGGGCTAGACCCCAGGCTGGAGTGCCCCTGTTCCTAACCTCCCCTGGGGACTATATGTTCACTGTACAGATGAAAAGGGCTTGCCCCAGGTCACTGGGGCTTGTGATTTTCAAGTAAGAATTCCTGATGTTTCCTCCAGAATAATAACCCCCATCACCACTGCCTCCTCTTCAACCCCTTCATCCCCACTTCCTACCAGGCACTGGGCCAGAAGGATGTCTAATTCTCAAAACAGCTTTCCAGGTAGGTAGCATTAGCCCCATTGCCCCATTGGGCAGATGAAGAAACTGAGGCTCCAGTAGTTCTGAGTGGCTTGCTTAAGGCTGGCTGGGAAGCAGCAAAGATGGGCTCCAACTCCCGATCCAGCTCCTCCTGGGTTGATTCATGAGGAGCATATTGTAATCTTTTTTTTTAGTAAGCCCATTTTATCTCAATGTGCAAAACTATGCACATGGCATGCAAATTATTAGAAAAGCTCCCAGGGTGACAGTGCAGCCTTTGGGTTTCACCAATGATCCAACAATTCGGCGGCCTCTCTCTCACTTTAGCTGAGCCTCTCTACTCTGCCTCCCCACCAAGGTACCTCTGGGGAGGGCTTTGCAGGAGAGAGTTGAAGATTTGTTGACACACGGCCAGTGAGGTGAGCAGCCTCAGACCCCATGAATGAGGCAAGGGTCCTATGCCCAGCCCCCTTCCTACCTCCCCTGCCCCTTATTGGACTCCTTGAGGCTTAGAGTTGAACATCTGCACTTTGGTGTGCATGAGGACAGGGGCTGCTTTCTGCTGCCAGAATATGGGAAGGCTTTCTGGAGGTGGAGTAGAGAAGGACATTCCAGATGAAGGGAACATTGGAGAACTAGTAAAAGGTGTTGAGGTAGGATCTGCTCCAGGGAAAGCCAGTGAAGCATTGAAGGTCTGCTCTGTTTCGAGGAATGAGGCTTCTCCATGATGAAAGAGCCCTTTCCATCAGAGCAGGCAGGACAGGAGGCTGGGAGGCGGGTGACCAGGCTAGACCCAAGCTGCGGCCACAAATCATGGGAGAAATGTCCCATGAGCACAGGGTGGAAAGGACAGTCATCCAGCACCTTGGCCTGATTCACGGCTAGAGAGGCAGCAGACATCCACCGGGCCCAGGTAACCTTGAGCTTGTTAGCTAACGTCACTGCATCTCAGTCTTCTTGAAGGTAAAATGGGTTCAGTAAACTCCACTCCTCATCTTCCTCTCAGAGCTGCTGGGAGGCCACTGGGGGCTTCACCCATTGCTGAATCATAAAGCATTTATGGAAAGGCTGTACTCGTGGTGTCCTCCAGACCTGCAGAGGGAGGTGGGGCAGGAATGCCACCACCACCCCTACACACACACACTCCCCGGTGTCTGGCACATGCCGGACACCCCCACTCAGCCAGCTAGGAACAGAGCCCCAAGCCAAGGTTAGGGCCAGGCTCAGGGTCCATTTCAGTGATAGGTCAGCAAGGAGGGCAGCACGTGGAGGCCTCCCAGCCTGTTTCTGAGGTGCACAGGGAAAGTGGCGTGGCCTGCAGTGAGTAATGGTGGAAGCAGAGTCTCAGAGAGAGAGAGACTCCAAGACAGACAAACAGAAAGGGCCCAGAGGTGGGTGGCTGAGCTCAGTATGGAATCTTACCTTCTGTTAGAAAGGCCCCGGGAGGGTCTGGTAAATTGATCAGATAGGGGCAGCTTCCAGGCAGGGAGGGGATCCACGGAAGCTGGGTCTACCCATTCCAGGACACTGCATTTCAAACTGATTTTAAAGCAACAAGGAATTATTTTTAAACTAAATTGGATGCAGATCCCTAATATATGCCAGATTGAAGTAGAGTTGTTGTGATGGAGGGTGGTCAGGGGGTTGAGAGGCTCCCAGGACAGAATCAGGGTGCATGCCCTGCACTGGAGGTGGTACAGGTGCTGGGCAGAGGCTTCTGCCCCTGACAGGGTCTGGACTGTGGTTTCCACTCTCCTAGGATCACCTTGTGAAAAGCCTTTTACAGCCGTGGGCTTCATGTTCTCATCTGCAGAATGGGAGCTCTTGGTACCCCGGCCCAGCTTGCCCCTCAGTTGCCAGAACAACTGTGTGGGCAGAGAGCCCTCTCTCTCAGGCTGCCCCACTTCATGGAGAGGGGGGCAGGTATTTATTCATCCTCCCTAAGAACTGAGGTCTTGGCGAACTCATCTGCCTCCCAGCTCAGCTAATTGGAATCAGTTCCCCACTTCTCCTCTGCCTGTCAGTAAATAATGCGAATTCCCCCAGTCAGAGGCCTGGGTGATGGACAGCCCTGTCACAGCAGCCTAAGTGTTTAGAGAGCAATTGTTCTGGGGAAGGCTGCCATTCCTCAAGCGTGTGCTGTGCGGTTGGCCACGAGGAGAGCCAGCCCGGCCCTGCTGCTGCCCCTGTCCCTGCCCCTGTCCGCCCCTTTCCCCACCGCTGCCCCTGCCCAGCCACCAGAGCCTGCTCCGCCCAGCCAGCCAAGCATGGGCTTCCGGTACGTTATCCTTGTCATAACAATCAGAGCCGCCGAGAGGTATTGCTCTTAAACCCTCAACATACATTTTTATAACCTTTCTGTTTAATAAGAAAGAGACAGCTCCAATTAGCTGGGAATATTCTGCCGAAATGGGATTATTTTAAAAGCTCTGGCAATATTATAAAATAGCTTCAGTAAGTGAACAGCTGTTGCCGGGCCCCGCCTGCCCTGCGCACCGCGCCTCCCGCATCCTCGCATCAGGGCCGGGCCCCTCGCCCCTCCGCAGGGGCTTCAGAGTCCCTGAGAACTGTGCTCTGGCCAGCAGCCAGGGGCCCCTCTTCAGGCAGCAGGATGTAAGTTGTGGGTGTGGAGCACAGAGTCTCCATGGCCCGGACTGGAGGGGAGGGACAGTTCACACCGTGCCCTGAGGCTGGACTATGGCCTTGCTGGGGTCCTGCTTGTCCCAGAAAAAGTCATGTGGGGACCCCAGCGTCATCTCTAAAGGGCCTGCAGCCTGCTCTGCTGCCCCTGTGGCCTGGACATGTTCCCTACTTTTAGCAGGACTCCCGTCTGCTGCCCAGGCCTTCGCAGCCTCTCTGGCTCTCCAGTCAGGGGGGCAGGGCAGGGCTGCTTGTGAATCCATTTCTCCAGATTGTGCCTTCTGAGTCCACTCCCCAGGCCCACCCCTGGGCCAGGTGAGGATGCTACCTAAGGGGTCCCTCCCTGTCCTTCTTGGGGCCAATGCTCATCTCCTCTTTGGCTCCTCTTCCACTCTCCCCAAGGCCCTCTGCATTCCTTCTCTCCAGGAGGGGCTGTCTTTGTTTCCTTGCCCATTGCAGCTGGTAGTGTTATCAGTAACTGTGTCTAAGTCCCCAGGGCTGAGGGGCAGGGGCCTGGAAGTCCTGGCCTTCCGCCTTTTCCCATGCCTGCTGGCAAAGCTCTGCAGAAAGGAGGCCTCCGCTCCCACCTTCTAAAGCCCTGGGGCTGGATCTTATCCACAGACTCAGCATTGGCAGCTGCTTCACCTGGGCCATTTGAGGCAGCAGACTGATGCCAGCTCCTCCAGGAGCCAGCTCAGCCTCTGTGGGGAGAAGCTGGGGCTGGGGCCTTCTAGGAGGCTTCCTGCCCACTCTGTCCACTTGCCACTTGGCCCACAGCTGTGGTGCCCCCATGGTGCTGGGTCCCCCAGAAGGCTCAGGCTGAAGAGTTGATGATGTTTGAACAACTTTCAGGGAAGGATACAGTTGAAAAGGACCTCAGAGTCTGGCCCATGGAACAGGTCACTGTATAGTTGGGGAAACTAAATCCAAGTGAGAGGAAGCTCTGAGGCTATATTCTAAGACAGGCTGGGAAGCAGGACTCAAGCTGTCAGCTTCAGCCCTGGTGTTTGACCCTTGTTGGCCCTGGCACTGGTAATGATGGGATTTGAACTCTCGGCCCTGGTGTGGTGGAACTGAATGAGCCCTGCCTCAGCTGCACAGGTGACCAAAGGCAACTCCCTTCCCTCTCTGAGGCAGGAGTGGGTGAGGCCCTGCTCTGGGGCTGAGGGGGTGCAGATGGGACTCTGGGTCAGGCTGCTGGACAGGGAGATCCCTGTGGGTACTGTGTGGCAGAGCCAGGGCAAGGACTGGGCCAACGGGGGTGCATTGGGGTGCCCAGATACTCCACTCATTCATCCTGCCAAGTCCCCTCCAGGCCTGGCTGGAAAATATGGGGATTCAAGGTCTCCCTTGATGCTGCCAGGAAGAAAACCTCACGGACAAGGGAACAGCTGCTGTGGCCCCAGCCTCACCAGGCCTAGGTCTTAGGGACCCTGCCTGGGGAATGGGAACAATTTTGGGACATCCTTGGGAGGAGATCACAGCCTGGGAACTGCAGCATGATGCAAATGCACCATGTGCTAAATGGGGAAAAATGAATTTTACACCCAGACAAAGTGACTTTTATCATGTTAACGACCATGGTTTGCTCATCGTGTCTGGCGCAGTGAAATGGGGCCTGTGGATGTTTTTCTTTTAGTTCTGCTTTTAAATGGAAGCATTTTCCCCCTCAGAGCAGACAAGCCAAGCCCTTCAGATTGGGATGACAGAAGTGCTGATTTAGCAAAAACAAAACAGAGGATTTTTTTTTTTTTTTTTTTTTTTTTTTTAATCTTCATCTGTGCCTTCCAGCAAAAATAGAGCTCAGAATGAGGAGGTGGGGTGTGGCGTGAGGAGCCCCAGCCAGGAGACAAGAATGTGGCCCTGGCCCAGCTCATCCTGGTGTGGCCTGGGACCTGCCTCACCCATTCCCAACCTCAGTTTGCCCATCAGTATCAGGAGTGAGACGGGCTGGAGGCAGAGGCTTTTAGGATCAGAGAGCTGCTCCGGCCTGGCGCTTGACCAGATGTCCATGTCAAACACATCGTACTGGGTATGTCTGGGTCTGGAACTGCCTCCTCTCTCAGAATGGGACTCCCAGGGTGCAAGGCAGGGTGGAATCATTGCTGAATCCATGGTGCCCTCAGCAGCCATTGCAAGGTCCTTCATGGAAGGGGCAGAGATTTTTGCTGATGGAGCCAAGGCTACCTCCACGACATCTATAAGGAGCATCCAAGGGTGGACTCCGTTGGCCACGTCCCTGAGCACCCCACCCCCAACAGACTGCACCCGGCGCACATCACTGGCACATGGCAACTCCATATTGTGCTCATCAAGTTTCAGGAAAACACCATCTGATGCCTTGTATAGTTGCCCAGCACAACACCCAGCTTCCCAGAAGGAGCCTGCGTTGTGCGCAGTGAGGGGCTGCTCATCTAAGGCTAATGAAGAGGACATGAGGCTGGCATATCTGGAAAAGCCCTGCCCTGATGCCATGCGGTACTGCTCTGGAAGGCTCGCCCAGGTCAGGCAGACAGGGCAGAGATCAGTGGACAATTAACCAGCTCCAGCAGAGGTAATTAATCAATGTTTGGGGCCTTCCATCTGGGAATGCTGTGATCACTGCCACGCCTGTGCCCTGGTGGAAGTCAGAACCTGGGCTAGGCTGACAGGCAGGGACTCAATTGCTGTCAGCACCCTCACTGCCAGCACAAACACCATCACCAACACTGCCTCCAGCAGTTCAGTGCTGCTGTCCCCATCATGGTCACATTGCTGTCACCCTTATAGTAGCAGCGACTCCCTCACCCTGCCCTGCCCCACTGGGACTCATTATCACCATCCCCATCCACAGTCACCTGTGCTCACTCTTCCCCGACTCAAGACACTTTTACACTGTGCCCACAGTCCCAAAAGATATACAGGCAGCTTAGTGGTAGGGAGACCAAGGCACAGAGAGAGAAAGGGCCATGCCATCTAAACAAGAGAGAGAAGCCAGCCCCCTGGCATATAGACTATGGTCGCTTCCATCCCTCCCCTCCCCTGTTCCAATACCAGCTGCTCACAGCGAAGATCCTTCCTCCTCGTACCAGTCAGGATGGGCTTAGTTAGGTTGCAATGACAACAACCCTAAAATCTTACTGGTTTAAAATAATGAAGATTTATCTCTTTTTCCTGCTCCCTGCTCTTCATGGGTCAGCTGAGGCTCTGTTCTGTGTCATTCTCATACTGAGGCCTGGCTGGCCAGACAGCCAAATTCTGGAAAACTGACTGTTGTCATGGTGGAGGGAGAGCCGGCCCCTAAAAGGTCTCACACCAGCAATTAAAAGCCCTGTCCTGAAAGTGCTGCCTCTGCTCACCACTCATCGCCGGAACCAGGCACGCACCCCTGCATGACCACCAGGGGGCAGGAAGGTGCAATCCTACCTTTAGCCAGGAAGCAAGGAGATCAGGTGGATTTGGCACCCACCAACAGTGGAGATCCGATTTCTCTTCCTCTCCCTGCCTTCACTCCTTGCCCCACCTACCCATGTCCTCCAGCCCCCTGGTCCAGCAGGATTGTGAGGGTTCAGGTGGGGCTTCCTCAGTCCTCCTGGGATCACAGGCTGTGCTTCCTGCTCCAGGCCCCGGCTCCCAGATGCCAGAGAGCCTTTCCTCAGGAGGCAGATGGGCAAGGCTCTGGGACTCCAGGAAAGAATGCCCCCGGAGATGAGGCTGGGTTAGCCAGCAGCATGTGGGAGCCTGTCCTGTCCCAGGGGAGCCTTGTGGAAAGGGAAGGAGGGTCTGAGCTGGGCCTTGGACAGTGGCTCTGGCCATGGGTGTGGTGAGTTGCAATGGGAGAGGCTGGGGCAGGAAGCAGCTGGGATTGTCTCAGGAGGGTACAGAGAGGGAGAGGATGGGCCAGCTTCAGCAAGAAGGCCAAGAGAGAGGAGGAGGGTGAATGAGGTACGCACAAAGAGGAATGAGGCCTTTGGGTAACAGTCTGGAATTCTGGGGTTCAGCCCCAGGGCTCCAGTCCCCCAAGGCATGTCATCTTGGCTTCCCAGGAAGGGAGATGTCAAAAGGCAATGGGTATAGAATGGCTGGTGTGGGCTGTGAGCCTCCGGGTCTGTGCAAGCATCTATCAGGCACCAGCTGGGGCACCCTTGTCGCATGCTGATCCTCCAAATTCAAACCTGGCTGAGGGTCCCTGCAGTCTGGTCTAGCCCCAGGGTTTGGGCTGTAGGAGGAGATCCGAGGCTAGGGATTGCAGGGAAGGAGGAAGATGGCTGCCTGAGGCCTCTGGGTAACAGTCTAGAATTCTGGGGTTCAGACCCAGGGCTCCAGATTCCCAATTTGGGGCTCATTTTGCTCCATCATCATAGGCCAAGGCCAGAAGAGGGGCAGTGATGTGTCAGGATGGGGATGGGTCCAGGCTAGCCCACGTCTGATTCTTCCAGTACTGGGTTGCCTGTGCCCAGGCAAGCAGGGCTCTTCCCACATCATCCATCACTAGGCCACAGAAGGCTGGTCAGGATCAATAAACAAACAATTATCCTGTCATCACTGATTGTAGGCCTGGGGCAGGGTGGCAGCTAAGCGGGGAGCACCCGATAAACGGGAGTTTCTGATGAGAACAACCCACACCTCAGGGGTTGGCTCAGGATGGGGGTGCAGGGGAAGAGGACTGTGGAGGTTGCCAGGCAAGGCTGCCCTATGGTGGGGGCAGGGCCCAGGAAGACTGAACTCTGTCTGGTAAGCCACCCCAGGGGGCTGCCTGAAAGAAGCTGGAGGCTGAACTGGACCCACCCCCTCACCCTCTCCCCTCTTTCTGATGTTTCCCTCTTCCCTTTTTCCCCAGCCACCTAAGCTGGGGGCAGGGGGCACATCAGGAAAGTTAGTAACTGAGCTATTCCAGTCACAAATTAAGAGTCCTTCTCTGCTGGTCTATTGTACTTCCCTCATCTTGGGATGCCTAAACAGTCAACCAAAATAATAATTTGTCACTGCAGTCCCCCAAGGTATGTCATCTTGGCTGCCCAGGAAGGGAGATGTCAAAGGCAATGGGTATGGATCTGACTGGTGAGGGAGGCAGGAACACCCACAACCCTGGAGTCTGGGTCCCAGCTCCTGAGAAATGTTTGGGGTCTGACCTGGGAATAGAGGAGTTGCACCCTGAACTTCTTGGTGGGTGAGGCAGGGCCAAATCTGCAGACTCAACAGAGAGGAGCCAGGGCTGCACATCTCCCCCAGTTCTGTTCCTTGTCCCATTCCCAGCCCCATGGAAGGGAAATCTCTCTCCATCAGAGGAAAGAGACAAAAGGAGAAGTGATTTATTATTCTATTCCATTATGCCTGTTTCCAGAGAAACTAATTATGGTGCATTGTTGTATTAGATACTTTCAGAAAGATTACATTTTCTTACTTTGGCCGATAAAAAAATTAAATCCATCACTTTTCCTAAACACATTACAGTAAAGACAGACTTGCTCCTTGTAATTATTAATCAGTCGGATTTGGGGACGCAAAGCGTTTGACTTAAGCTCAATACAGTCACGAACAATGTCCCGGGATCGTATTTGGTATTGAAACAATTTTTCAATTTATTAAAAAGTCATTAAGGCAGTTGGGGTGGGAGGTAAGGAGAGCTAGACTAAGCTGCTGAGTCAGGGTTGTGGATTGGGGGTGTAGAGTCGTCAAGGGGCTTCTGCAAGTGGGAAGAAACGCAGTGTGTCTTACTCCTACACCTGGCTCTGAGGGGCCTGCTCAAGTTGAGATGGGACTTTAAGAAGTCAGCCTCAAGGCCAGGCATGGTGGCTTACACCTGTAATCCCAGCACTTTGGGAGGCCAAGGCAGGCAGATCACTTGAGGTCAGGAGGTCGAGACCACCCTGGACAACATGGTGAAAACCCGTCTCTACTAAAAATACAAAAATTAGCCAGGCACGGTGGTGCATGCCTGTAGTCCCAGCTAGTTGGGAGGCTGAGGCAGGAGAATTGCTTGAACCTAGGAAGCAGAAGTTGCAGTGAGCCGAGACTGTACCACTGCACTCCAGCCAGGGTGACAGCTAAAAAAAAAAAAAAAAAAAAGAGTCAGGAATCAGGCCCTGCCCCCACCTCAGCAACCTCATACTATCCTCATTCATCTGTCCATGGTCCACTCCTTCGGGTTGTGAGCTCACCGCATGGAACGGTGACAGTAATGTAGTAATGGGTCACTCAGGGGGAACAATTTGCCCTACGGAGCCCTGAGCCCACTCTCCAGTGGTCTTGCACCAAGGGCTGACAGTCAGCCTGACTCCCACCCCTGGCAGGGAGAGAGTCCCCTCCTACCAGCTCAGGCCCTTGGAGCCCCCAGCTGGGGACATGTGGCTATTTGGAAGGACACCTGGTGTGGCCGAGTGCCTTGTTCCAGTCGCTGGCCTTGCTCACTCAATCATTTAATTACTCCTCTGACACTTCCTGCTCCCAGGAGGGATTTACAGGGGTTTAGGAGGCTGGCAAGCTACAAGCCCAGCTTAGCCTGCGTCCTGGCTCAGGTGGGAGTGGAAGGGCGGCAATAGGACCCAGGCTCAAGTCATAGCTCAGCCACTTGCAAATTGCTCACCTTGGACAAGTTAGTTAAACTCACTGAGCTTCAGTTTCCACTTCTAGCAAAAGGGGTCCTGTCTCCTCACACAGGACAAGGAGGTCATGAGACCTGTGTCTGTCCCTCCTGGGCGGGAGCTCTGTCACATCACCTCTCTCCCTCTCTGCCATCAGGGCAAAGTCTGACTCCCCGTCAGGGGCTGCTTCTTGTGGTTCCCTCTGACTGGAATACCTACCGTCTCCCACGAGCCTTTCTTCTGAATTCCACCCACCCTTCTTCAGGCTTCTGCTTTAATGACCTTCCCCAAATCTGGGTGGGGCCCTCTGGGTATTCCTGCCCAGATTGGGGGAAGATCATTAAAGTAGAGGCCTGAAATTAAATCCACCAGTTTTCCTAAACACATTACACTAAAGACAGACTTGCTCCTTGTAATTATGAATCAGTTGGATTTGGGGATGCAAAACATTTGACTTAAGCTCAACAGAGTCATGAACAATGTCCCGGGAATGCATGTGGTGTAAGACATGGGGTTCAGAAAAGCCAGGTCTCATCTCTGACATCCCCCAACAGAGCTGACACCTGGTACCCCCAAGCCCCATCCACACGAGACTCCCACACGAGACTTGGACCTTGCCGGATTGGGCAGGCCACTCTTTCTGTGGGTGTATTGGGAGGGTCCAGGACCTCAGAGCCAGAGGACCAGGCAGTGCTGAGCCCTCATAGGATCTCTTGATCCAGCACTGAACAACCCCATCCGGTTTAAGGCCATGCCACCCTGAACGTGCCCGATCTCGTCTGAGAGACCCCATACAGCAACAAGACCTGCCAGCTCTGCTCTCTGCCCCCAGCTGAGTGCCCTGCTCTGGACCTGCTTCCAGCCCCACTCTTGAGATGCCCACACCCTCCAAGAAACTCAGGACGAGGCAGGGGCTGGGGGCGAGGGCTTGCATTGCCACTGACTCCTGGGTGACCTGGGCCAGCTCTGCCACTGTGTACCTTTGTTTCCTCATAGGTACAATATCCCCACCCCCACCCCATTAGCAGAACAGAGATTGGGCTGGAGATCAAATATCTGAACAGAGGGGAGGACTCCAGAAGAGGAAGGAGGCCCTGGGAGGGCTGAGGTTTGAGCATCAGCATAATTGGAGGTAACTGGTGAGGTTGGGGCAGGGTCTGAGCACAGCTGAGCTTCAGGCCTGCCCTGCTTCTGGCTGTCACAGGCCACAGGGCTGCAGAGATGGGCTGCTGGGTGCCTCGATCCTTGGCCCCCGCTCCTGCGTCTCTCACCTGTGGGCAGGTAGAATTGAGCATGCTCCAGATACTCCATTTCCGGGGGGTTTATGGAGGATTTTATCTTCCCTCCTTGATAACTGGTGAGGGGAAGGAGAGGGAATGCTTCCTTCCCTCCCCTTTAGAGGGGCAAGGAAGAGCAGCCTGGCCACCCTCAAGCTTGGAAAATACTGTCTGAACCCCACATTGGCTAACCCTCCTTCCCCACATGGGGCCTCATCAGGGCCTGGCAGGTACCGGGAGAGGATGGCAGCCATTTAAGCGGTCACCAGCTCCATCAGAGGATTTAAATCACTGACACAGAGTAACAGCGCCGTAGATTACAGCGCGGGAGCCACGCGGGCACAGCACAGCAGAGGCGGGGGGAGGGAGGCAGTGAGGAGGTGCGGGCCAAGAGGCATCTTCTTGGCACCTCAGCTGGGGGTTTCTCTGTAGCTGAGGCCATCCCAGCAGGGAGCCCCTGAGCATCCCACCTCCCCCTCCACCCAGACTAGTTCCCCACAGAAGCCCCCACACTACTAGGCTGCTTCAGGGCAGCTGGGAACCTATTCTTTGTGTCCTCCAGATAAGGGCTTGAGGTCTTAACTCATGGACTCTGTACCCAGAGGCCTCACAGTCATGGGCACCCCTGAGAGTGGTGGTGGGGGCAGGGGCACCTGGCAGGGAGCCTGCCTGCTCTTGCTCACAGGCACCCAGCCATTGTCTCTGATTGCATGGTATTAGCCGTAAATTACAGCCTTTGGGAGGCCGCATGTAAAAATAAAATAAAATAAATGTCAAAAGACAGAGAAAATGTTGATTCTTCAGGGAGAAGAAAGGATGGCTTGGTTAAATTAAAACTTTGAGAGGAAGTGGAGTGTGGGAAGATGGTCCCTGGGACCCAGGAGCTGCTGGGGCATGGTAGGGGTAGCCTGGAGAACATCATCCAGTCTGTCGACAAACACGCTGGTCCTTCCTGAGGTCTTGGCCTATCCAGGCCAATGTGGGGGAAACACAGGAACCATGGGGCCCCACCCATTGTGGGCAGCATAGCCATGAGACTCCGCAGGAGGAACCCCAGGCACTGACTGTGGCTGGGCTCAGGCTGGGGCCTGGTAGGGTTGTGGGAACTCTCCATGGTGCTGAGGCCCATCTACCAGGTGAGAGGGCTGCTACCCATCCTGCCCTCCCCGCAGCAGGGTCAGTGGCCCCTCCTTCTTTACCTGAGTCTGGGACCCAGAGAGAGGCCAACAGCCGACATAAGAGCCCAGCTTGCCCCACCCTCTGTTTCCCCTCTGCAAACACTCCTCTTCTGGTCCCTCCTGACCTCCTTCCTTGCCTCTCCCACCAAGAAAGTTAGGGAGATTTTCCAAGGCTGCCTCAGCCAGGGCAGTGGAAAGAGAGACTGATGGATAGACAGAGCCCCTGACTGCCTGGCAGACGGACCACCTCCACAGTGATGTTTCCCCAGTGGGTGGCATTTCTCACTGGAGTCTGATTCAGACCCCAGACCCACATACCTGAAGGCCTAGGCCAGGAGTACAGTTAGCAACCCTGTACCCCTGGGCCTGCAGGGTTGAACGGGGGCAGGGAAGACACTCAGAGCATAAGGGGTGTCAAGCCTAAGGGAACAGATATGAGCCCCTGGGAGGGCTGGCTAATAAGGGCCGGAGTGGCAGAAAATACACACCTCTCACCTCCCCTGCCACTCCACCACACACAACCTGGACCCCCAGGCTGCCCCCTTGGAGGGGCCAGAGCAATTCTGAAGCTACAGCTATTTTTCTAGAGGCTCTGGTTGGGGGACCCATTTGTTTCTTCAATGAGCAAAATGCACTAAAAAGGCATCCCACTCCCAGCAACAGCCTCCAGGCCCTTTACTTGACCACCACAGACATGGGGAGGAGGGAGGCTCCAGGCTAGCCATGCTGGGTGCCTATTCCTGTTCTTAAGGGGGTCTCAGCAGGGTCATCTATGGCACACTTGACATGAGGGGCAGATGAACTGGGCGCAGCAAGGGCTGGGTAGCTGGACAGGGCCTGACCTGGCTCCTGCTGGAGGTGGAAGGGGTTCCTGGAGCAAGGGCACCTCCTCAACAGGCCCAGGAGCACCTGCCCCAACCTGCAGCCCCTGGACCCACTCATCAAGCTGCTCCCTCATCCCGAGCCTGCTGCCCAGTCCTGCTTGACCTCAAACTGGTAGGACAGGGCACTGAAGTTGCTCAGTTGGATGGGCCCCAGCACGGCCTCAGCATGGCCTTCACTCTGGTACCTGCTCTTCCATCAGCAAGTGGGCCCAAGTGTACTGTGGCCTGAGCCCCTGACTGGCAACACCTCCTCTGGTGAAGGTTCCCACCTGGCACCAGGCTTCTGGTCTGAAAGATGCCTGCCTTCTTCAAGGTGGGAGGGGAGCTGCCTCTGGTGCCAGGAACCCCCCCCCCCCCAGCCACTGTCCTGCTCAGCATCCCTGTGGCTGGCTATGTTTGATTCTCTGCTGGCACTCGAGGCCAAGGTCTAGCCCTGGCCTCTCAACACTTAGGCTTCCCTGAACCTGCAACCCATATCCAGCTGCCTTTGTATGCCCATGCTGAAGACAACTCTAGGACTCAGGAGGTGCTTGGAGTGGGTGACTCCCCAAGGGCCTCACAGGGACCAGGCCTGGAAACCCCTTCCTTATTCAATGCCTGCATTCTCCTCAATGTGTTCATCCGTCCCTGATGTCCCTGAGTCATCCTCGTCTCCCTGCAACTTGGCCCCCAAGGTGGCCTTTCCCCCACCCCTCCTTCTCTCAGGCTCCCATACCCCAGAGCCTCTGAACCTCCTCCTTTTAGCCCCCTGCCCGCTCTGAGCTCCTCTCTTGCCCAGCCCAGGGGCCATACTGGCAGATTTCACCTTGAAGTTCCCTTCTCACCATCTCCATCTCCTGCTTGGCCTTAACTGGAGAAAATCATTTTCTTTGTGCCTGCCCCTAGCAGTGGGGCCTGAGTGGGTGCAAGGATGGGAATGGGCTATGGCAGGTGGAAATTCAAGTGCTGACGTCCACGGGCCTCCTCTGTCCCCTCTTCCTGCACCCGGACCCCATGCCAACCCCTCCACTCCTAGACCCCAAGCACAGGCCTGGCCTACCCCAATCTACTGCTCATACCTACACTTACCCACCCCTCTCACCCTGGGCTGAACTTATCAAGCAGACCCTCGGGACACCCCCCTACCCAGTGTGAACATACTCCCTGCCCCATTGATCACATAACATATGCCTGCATGTCTTTGGACCCCCACTTTGCCTTGTGCTTTACTCTGGGCACACACTCCCAACAAAAATGTGTATCCACAAACCTGTGCATTTGTCCAACACAGGGCTCCAGAAGATCGGAGCCTAGAGACTCCCAGGAGCCTGCCACCCACTAACCCAGTCTGGATGCCTTGCTGTACAGAACGGAAAGCAGAGGCCCAGAGAGGTGGAATGGAAGCAGTCATCCTGAGTGGGAGGTGGAGCTGTCATATCCCACGGAGGGGTTAGGGGTCCAACTGGTTCCCCTGACTGCTTCAAAGGCAGGTCCCTCTGCTGGGCCACTTGCCTGGCCACATTCCCTCTCCAGCCTCTTTTCCTCTCCAGGGCAAATAAGATTTCAGTGCTCTTCCCTGGGGAGACTCAGCACCCCCCTGTCCCTCAACCTCTGCCCTCCACCAGCTCTCTTTCAGGTCCATCTCATTAGGAAAATCATCTCAGGCCCCAGCCATGTTCCAGAGTCCTAGCTCCAAGCTCCAGCTGTGTGACCTCAGATAGCTCACCTCACCTCTCTGAATGTTCATTTCCTCAGCAGATGAGGAAATAGCAGAGCTGACCTCACATGCTGTCCAGAGGCTGAAAGTCTCCCCTGGAAGGAACTTACTGCAGTGGACAGGGTCCTGTAACAACATAATAGTAACACCAACAGCAATAACAAAGTCTCTGCCTTTCCCTACATCCCCCTCTCTGGATCCTCACACATAAAGATCTTTTTTTCTCTATCAAACTTCTTGTAAAAGGTGCCTGCATCCTAGCTGCCTCTTTCTGTCCAAGCACATACTCCTACACACTCATGCCTACCCATGGGAGCATGCCCCTCACAGGAACAGGCCACAAATCCACACCCCCGACCTGGCACACACACACATGCTTGAACACATGCATGCACAAACAGTACACAGAATATAATTCACTTGTAAAGGAGACTCCAGTCGTGCTATCCACCTTAAACTAAAATTCAGTACTTCCTGGCGTGGCCCACTGGGCCTTGATGGAGAGGACAACACTCTGTTCCACATAGCAGGCTGAGCCCCCCTCTCTGAAACAATGGAACGCCAGCCACAAGGGCCTAGTAGGGATGGGTGAGGTGCTGGAGGGGTCATCCCAGCTGTCTCAAGGGATGGATTCTAATGGTCTAGCAGCAGATGTGGGCCCAGAGCAGAAAATGTTCTGGCTTAAGTCATCCCATCTGCAGCGTCCTAGAGGGTCAGACAGTCCCTCTCTGATGCTCTATTTTTTTCGGGGTCTTTTGGGAGCAGTGCAGCCTGGGTAGGGGGTAGACTAAGCCACCTCCAACTTCCTGGAAGCCAACCCCCACCTCAATTCCACTTCTCCATCCTTAGCCTCTTCTGCTCCCTCAGTCACAGCGGCTATTCAGCAATTCCTTCCCTGACAAAATTTCCCCCATCCCTGCCTGAACTCCACCCCTTTAGAGACTGTTGGTCTCTTCCCAAGTACCGCTGGCCTTTGGATAGGCTGTTCTCCTACCCTAAATCAACATTCCTTCCCTTTTTGACCTGGAGAACTCCTCCACAAGATTCAAAGCCCAACTCAAACACTTCTTCCTCCAGGAAGCCAGCCCTGACCCTCCTGGGAACAGCCAAGTCCAGCCAATCAGGGAGGCTAGAGCTTTGGGATGGGGCACCGGGAGAGGCCAACTGTCCCTGCCCCACCATGCAGGCCCCTGCAGGCGGGTAGGGGACTCAGATTCAACCCAGGCAATGGTGAGCCATGGAAGGGATTAAGGGGGAGCGGTGTAGTCAATGCAAGGTGCCTGGGTGCGGCTTTAAAAGGACATGCCAGGTCCTTTCCTCACCCTTTCCCTGGGGCTTCCAGTATCACCGTGCTCGGGCCGGCTCAGGGCTCGCTAAGTGAACATTCCTTGGCTGGGGGAGTTTTATGGCCCTTGGTGCTTCCTCTGCAATGGCCTATGCTGTTTACGAACCCCTCTCTGGCTTGGAAATAGACTGTCTTTCCTGAACGATTTTCTCTTTTCCCATTTACTAAACATTGATTTCCCCCCTCCTGCGCCTCTAATAGAGCAGAAACCAATACGTCTTTGTTTGCTTTTCTCGCGCGTTTGGGGCGCGGGCGGCGGCGGGGGGCGCCGGCTGCTGCGGCGGGGCCGGGCGGCTGCTCCGCGCATGTGCACCGGTCCAGGTGGCCCTGCCCTACTCTGCGGCGCCGGCACGGCCGCCCCGGGCCCGCAGGGTGCCAACATCGGGGCGCAGGGACGCAGGGACGGGGGACAGGGCACGGGGGTGGGGAGAACACGTCGGGTACACAGTGGGGTAGTACCAGGAGCCTGAGTCGTCTGGGGCTGCTGCGAGAGCCGGTAGCAGGGGAAGGCAGCCAGTTCTAGTGGAGTCCCAACTCTTCTGTGCCTGCAATTCCTTTAGTGATGCCTGGCCTCCTCCAGAGCCTCCTTTGAAGTCCAGGTGCTTCTGAATGAGGAGCCCATTAGCGTCTGGGGCTGCATTCAGTAGAAGCCAAGTGGGGCTGAGACATTCATTTCGTCTCTCATGTCTTCAGTCACCAAACATATCAGACCACCTGTTCCAGGCAGGCTCTATGCTGGGGGCTTGGCACGGAGGAGGGGAGCAAGACAGGCGATGGCCCTGCTCCAGGGACTTAACTGCAGGCCCCATACTGCCTTCTTCTCAGAAGGGGTAGGGGTGGGGATAATTCCCAGACTAGGGCAGGCCATCCTAGTTCCTGGAGAAGGAGGACCTCTGGTAGGGGTGAGAGGAGCATCGGATTCCCAAGGGTGAGACCTTGGATGCGGCACCGCCCCTCTCTGAGCCTCTGGGGCTCATCTGCAAAGCAGGATTACAATAGCTCCTCCTGAACAGGGTGGCTTCAGGGATTAATTGTGGCCTTGCCCAGCACTGTGCCTGGCACAGAATAGATGCTCAATAAAAGTTTCTTTCCATCCTGAGCCTGTCCTCCTTTTCACCTCACTGAAGAAGTGAACAGACCAGGGCAGGGAGGAAGGGTAACTGGGTACAAGAAAACCTCAGTCGCCTATGACCACAACCTGATTCATACATTCCCGGGCTGGCTGGTAGAGCACCCTTCCCCTGCAGAGGGGGGCCTATCTCCCCATCACCAGGGAGGCTAGGGAACCTGGCAGAAGAAGCACTGGGTAGACCAGGATTCACATGTGACCTTGGCGGCTCTCTTCCCATTGTGGGCCTTGGGGTGTCCATCTGGAGCATGGGTCCAGCATGCAGGGGAGCTGACACTGCTGGCCAAGGCTGGTGCTGCCCATCCCAACCCCCAGAGCATCTGGATTCACCAGCATCTACTGACCCCACCAACACAGCCCTGGGTTCAATCAAATTCTACCCTGCCCCTAACCGCTGTGGGACCTTGAGCACACTCCTTTCCTCTCTGGGGCTGCTGGAGGGTTCCTACTTCATAGGGTTGCTCTGGAGATCAAATGGCATGAGGGAGCCCAGTTTCTAAAACCCAGTAAGGACTCCTTTGGTGGAGAGGGTGGAGATGCTCAGAGAGAGGAGGCGTGGGCCTGCGTAAGAAGCCCCAAAGGAAGGGTGACAACTACACCCCTGGCCTCCCTGCCCACTGGTTATGTGATTTCATGTCTACCCAGAAGCCGTAACAACCTCACAAGCCCTGTGAGGAGCCATGCAGAACCTGTGGTTTGTTCCCATTCACAGATGAGAAAAGTGGGAGCTCAGAGAAGGGAAGATCTTGCCCAAGTCACTCTGCAAGAGAGAGGCAGAACCCAGAACAGAGCCCAGGCCTCTGACTCCAGGTTGGGGGTCTGTGGTCATTGGATAGGTCAAGGAGAAGACAGGGTACATCTGGCAGAGATGCCTGCTGAGTGCAAAGGCCTGGAGGCAGGAATGTGTGTGACATCAGCTGGGAGAAATGAGGGTCAAGTTTAATTTTGAAACTTCTCAGGAAGTTGGCCGTGGCTGGTTGTTTGTGACCAAATAAAATACAGAAGGGGCCTTCCCAGAAGGGAAAACCAGAGGTTTCAAGGCAGACACATGGGAAGGACTGAGGTCAGGGCAGATGCAAAGAGGGACTTGCGGCAAAAAATCATACTAGGAGACTCATAGACAGGCTGATAAGCACAGGCGGGCAGACAGAGGGATGAACAGACAAATGAGTGGATGATGGACAGAGGGATGGACAAGTGGACCAGCCAATTCGAACAGTCAGAGAGCACTGAGCAGGATTCAGCTGAGCCAGGAGGAGAAAGGGCATCGCTAGGGGCACCGGAGTGAGCAAAGGCTTGGAGGGGAGGCTGCTAGTGACCTCTGGGCTAGGGGCAGTAGGGGAGGAGGCTGGTGTCCTATTATAGTACATCACAGAGGCCCAAGGCCGTGAGGAAAGCAGAGCTGGAGGGGCAGGTAGTTGGGAGGTGGCTGTGATCCCCCCCCAGTACCCCCACCTAACACAGGCAGCCCTCCCACAACACAACAAAGGCAGCACTCAGGTAGGTCTGGTCATTCACATCCCCCAAGGATCACTGCACCCTGTACAGTCAGTGACTAATGTGTGTTTGGAGCATGAACTTGAATCATGATGGCTTTGTTGCACCAGGGGCCAGGTGTGCGGTCTGCCTCTGGAGTAAGGCTGTGACCGACTGGGACAGAGTGGGGGCAGGCGGTGGGCAAGCCTTGGCTACCAGGAGGGAACTGGCCACAGCCACAGGCACAGGGAGCCTCAATAGGGGCCTGGACCAATTAGGATGGAAGGGGAGGCAGCAATAATTAAAAATTAAAAACCAACAAGACAGCAGTTTAAAAATGAAAGGACTGAGTAAAAACAATTAGCAGAGATGAGGCAACGGGGCTGGCATGATACAAATGGAGCCGATCACAAAGCACTAATGACATCGGAAAACCCAATTTTTACAGTGTCAGGACTGAGTGATTAAAGCACTGTGCCTGCTCCCCTGAACCAGGCCGCATGCTCCCCTGAGGCCGATGGGACTTTATCTCCCTCTATACGTCTCAGAGGAGCCAGCAGGCAGGTGCAGAGGCTGGTGGGAGAGGCTTGGAGGCAGGAGGCCTAGGAATGCTGCTGGGAGGCCGGGAAACCAAGGCAAGGGCTAGAGGGAGGCAGATACCGCCCCCTCGGAGTGTCCCCACCAACGAAGGCAGTGGCGGTGAAGTCACAATCCTAAGGCACCCGGTTGCCGCGGAGACCAGGCGACCCTCCTGGCAGGAGGAGGCTGAGTCAGTTTGAGTAATGGCGGAGAACGTTGCCGCTGATGGGGAAAAATACATCTTCATAACAGGGTGAACCTTTTGGAAAATGGAATAAGTAAAATAATTGAGAGAAAGAAAATTGAGTTTTTATTGCTTTTTAAGTGTTTAAGTGGAGGTTTCATTTAGGGAAATTATCGTTGCTTTTATTTTTAGCCACCCGGTGGGGTGGGGAGGGGTGAGGAAGCATTGATTTAGGGAGGGGCTTGGGTGTCCTGTCCCTCCCCCCAGGAGTTGCAGGGCACCCTCATTTCACAGAAGAGAGAAGAAGCCAGAGGCCAGCGGAGCACCTGAAACTGGCCACAGAGCATGGCAGAGTGCCCTCTGGATCCCCCTTGCCTTCTGGGGCCTCCTGGGCCTGCTGTCAGGCCGACCCCTGGGCCTCCTCTCTCATCAGTCCCCTGACCCAGCCCAACTCCAACTCATTCTGTGCTTCTGCCCTTGCTGTGCTCCCTCCTCCCTGGAGCCTCGAGAGCTCTTTCTGCCCTGCAACCCCGGTCTCTCTCCCCAGCCTGGGATGCACCTGGTCCTCTCCCAAGCTCCATGCTCCCCTGAGTCCCCTGACGCTTCTCTTAGGATTTCCTGCCCCTGCTGCCTGGTCCTGTGCCTCCTGTCCCTATCCCTGGCAGGAGAGGTGGGGAGGGACTCTCAGAGAGTCCGCGGAGCACATGTCCACGTCCGCAGTGTGCTGTTCAAGCCTCCCAGCCCCCTCGGCTGAGCCCCGGCGTCCTCAGCCTCATCCATACTTATCCCATTCTTCCTCCTGCCCAGCCGTGGCCGTGACCCTTCCACACCCCAGAACTGGCTCAGGCCAAGATCACCAAAGACCCTACTGGGCAAATTCCATGATGGACGAGGTGAGCTGCTTCTCCAGACCCCACTGCCCTCCCCCAGCTCCATGTCTGGCAGCTACCTGGGGCTGTGTCCTGAGCCTACTCTCGTACTCCCTTCTTTGCCTCTAGGATTAGCCTCTTCAAGGCTCTGTTCTTCCTAAGGCCTCCTAGACATTCTCCTGGTCCCAGGATGGAACCCTGTGCTGGCTGCCCCCTTCGTTTTCCGCTGGCCCCACCCACTCCCCCTCTCACACAATCCCCTCTTGCTCAGCCAACCCCTGATCCACTCACTCCACAGACCCCCTCATCTCTGGCCAAGGCAGCTGCTCCAGAAGCTCCTGGCCCACCACCATTTACGCTCCCTGCCCCAGCAGCTACTTCCAATTCCAGAACAGCAGCATGGAGCTGTTCTCAGTCTGGGGCCTGTGCCTGAAAAGAGCCGGGCACATTCCTCAGCCCCGGGCTCAAAACAAACAAGCCCAGTACAAACACATCCCATCCTCCCATCCCACCACATATCGCCATATATCTCTCAAACTTCCTGAGCCCAGTACAAACACCACCAGGAAAGTCTCTGATAAGGAGACAGCCGTTCAAAGTTTTACTGAAAGAGCGGGAACCAAAAGAATTCCTTTGTTCCCCTGTAACTTTCAGGCTATAAAAAGCAAACACTCGCATTGTTCAGGGCCCTCTTGTATGCTGTGGAATGGAGGGACCAGGTTCGAACTTGTAGTAAAGATCCTTGCCGCTTGGCTTTGACTCTGGACTCTGGTGGTCTTCTTTGGGGAACTAACGGTCTGGGCATAACATGCCCATGCTGTTCTCTATGCTTGGGAAGCCTCAGGCCATGAGTCAGGAGTCAAAGACAAAGACTCAAGTTACTTCAGTCGCAAAATTGAATTTATTGGCACAAGTAGTTTAAAAATCCAGGTCTGTGAACTTGAGGTATGGCTGGATACAGGTGCTCAAACGTTATTACTGTCACTTGGCCTCTTGCCTGAATGTGAACTCCATGCCCAGCCAGGCCTCCCCCATTCTGCTCCTCAAGGCACCTCATTCCCTGACCCCTCAGCTGGAGCCCCAGCTTTGAGTCAGCCACATCCACACGCCTGTCCTGGAAAATCACCATGGGCCTGGAGATGAAGGAAGCTGATTGGCCAGGCCTACGTCAAGAGGGAGGCATGTGTCTGTTCCCAATGCATGATGATGGGGTCAGGGGTTCCCCAAAGACAACTGAGAGTGAGCACCCGAGCATGGCCCGGCTTCTGCCGAGCCTCCATAGTGCCTCAACTCCCCTTCTTTGGTTAACTCCTTAAGGGAGTTAATTCTCTTCCTGTCTCACCTCCCCCTAGGCTGTGAGCCCAGAGGCAGGAACCGGGCTGTCCTGTTTACCACAGGATTCCCAGTGTCCATGAGTGAGGGGGAGCCCTTCATGGTACAGATGGGGAAACTGAGGCAGGGGCTTAGCTGAGATCACACATCCACAATCATGCCAAGGCGCCCTGTGCTCTGCCCTCATGCTGTCTTCACTGTACCAACCCTCCATCTCCCATATCTCTGTGTCATCTGCCCCTGGCCCAAACCACCCCCATTCCTGGTGTGGTCTCCAGCTCTGCCTGTCCATGTATCCCTCTTGCCTAAACTCCTGTGGTGTCCGCTCTGTTCTCTACCTCCTCAGTGCTGAAGCTGCCTTATGCTAGCCCCTGCCCAGCCCACCCCTGCTCCCAAGGCCCTGATGGACCTATGGACACTGGCCTCTCTTGTCCCCACAGACAAGGTGCCATCTCCGGGGGATATTCTCGTAGGTTCTCTGCCTATGTTGTTGCCCTCCCCAGGGCCTGAGTACCTTTTCTCCCTGGCCTTCTGCTCTGAGCTCTCCTGCTTCCCAGGTTAGCTGCCCTTATTCTTTAAGCCATAGCTCAGGGGTCACAGAGAAGCCTTCTGTGGTCCCCCACTGTCCCCTCCTCTGCTGTAGGATATCTGTCTGTGTCTGCATGTTCTCCCCAGGGAGGCTGTGCCCCCTCGAGGGCAGCCAGCGTGTGATTCCTCCTGGAGTCTGCCCATGTCAGACCCTGGGCTGGTGCTCAGCAGCTCTCGGTGCGTGTTCATTGAATGAATGGATGACCTTCCAGTAACGGGGCCTTCACATCTGGGGCCAGTTCTGCTGGTGAACAATGGGGCATGGTCAAAGATCCTCCTCGGCACCCCCAGCAGAGCCCACAGGGTCAAGTTCTGTGCACATGCTCGGGGCTAGCAGGACCACAGAAGAGGTTGTGAGCCATCTGGGAAGCTGGGTGATAGACCCATCCTGACCGCTGGCCCCTGCCCCACCAGGAGAGAACCCCTGGGAAGCTGAGGAGATACAAGCTTGTCCTGTTGCTGGCCTTGGTTCTTCCTTACATCTTTCCCATTCTCTCTGCCACCAGCCAGTCCCCTCCTTGCCCCCTTGGTCAGTGGCCTTGGTCCTCGTAGTTCCTTTCCTCTCCTTTTGGCTTCTGCTCCCCTCCGCAGGGTGCATGGCACATCCCACTCCAGCAGCCACCCCTTCCCATCTTTCGCTGCCAGTTCCCCACCCACTCCCTGCTCAGCCTCAGCCTCCTGCAGCCCTGTCTCTCCTCTCCACTAGGCACGGCTGCTTTCCTCCAAGTTAAGTTGAATTGATCTCCTGCTTAATTACCTGATGTGTTCATTGCCTGCATGGCCTATTGGCAGAGGTGGGTGAGCTGGTGGGCAGGTAGAGAGCTGGGATGGCTCAGACCTTCAGTGGGCACCTGCCTGTGCACCTGGGAGTGCAGCAGTGTGGGTGTGCTTCCCTGGGATGCCAGGGCAGCAGAAGAGGAGTGCATGCACCCACCCACACATGCATACACACACACACACACACACCCTTGTGTTTCCACATGTGTAACACCCTAGCACAGTCACACCCCACATCCCACGTGGCCAGCCATGGGTGCACACAGGCACACACACACAAACACACGTCACCATCTCCCACACACACATCCATACTGGCTGACTGTGCTTCCAGCTGCAGCCAACAGCTGTTATTACTATCCTGTCCTGGGCCTGGCATTCAAGGCCTCCATGATCAAACCTCAACAGACCACTCCAGCCACACCTCTCTGAGATATCCCTGGACACAGCAGGGGCGGAGGCACCTTCGGGACAGGGCTGGAGGGGTAGGAGCTGGCCAGCTGCAGGCCTGGCCAGAGAAGTGGAGGCTCTCCATCTCTACCCATCAGTCTGTGTGTCTGTGGGGGTGTCAGTCACCCCGGGGGAGCCCCTGGGGCAGACACTCTGAGCAGGTCTCCCACTCACACATCATCTCCCCTCCTCTGACACCCTGTGCCAGGCAGCACCTGGACTCTCACCTGCCCTGAGCTGATCCCAGGAACTGGAGAAGAGGTGGGGCACAGGGAAGGCACCTCCTGGAGGAGGCAGAACTCAGGACAGTGAGCCCTTGCTGAGTACCTATTATGTGCTGGAGCTTTCGCACCACGGTTGAAGTTGGTTGTTATCACAGTCCTACCAGTCATTCTGTCTCCTGCCCACACAGCCCCCATTTCTCCCTCCTCTTGAACACAAGGAATGAGCTCCTCAGGGAGCACACCTCCCAAGTCACACCCAGCCTGCTGGAGCCTCTTCAGTTTCCCTGTCTGTGTTTGCAAGGTCAGGGGTAAAACCAAACTGCATCTCTTTTTCCGGGGGGTGGAGTGTCATTGTCCTTTCTGCTCACTGCTAACCTAGGTTCATCTTGCTGCTTTCAACAGTGATACTCTCTGGTCCTGGCTCCTATGGGCAATGTCCGGTATACCAGGCCACTGCTAAAGTCTTCACATGCCCTGTGGCAGAGGCATGCCCCATGACCCCATTGAGCAGATGAGGAAAGTAAGGCTTTGGGAGTTTAAGTGACTTACTGGGGAGCTCACAGGTAGAAAGTAGCTGTGGCAGGAATGGATCTTGGTCAGGTCACCAACTGGGCTGGGTCTGCACTCCACACCCTGGTACAGATGGGAGGATTGAAGACCTGAGGCCAAGAAAGAAAGCTGCGTGGTAGCCCCCAGCACTGGGACGCTCCACGGTGTGCGGTATGTGGTATTCGGTGCATGGTATTGTTGGGGCTCAAGCAATACGACTCCAGCCAGATGTGGTGACTCACGCCTGTAATCCCAGCACTTTGGGAGGCTGAGGCGGGTGGATCACCTGAGGTCAGGAGTTGGAGACCAGCCTGGCCAACATGAAGAAACCCCGTCTCTACTAAAAAAACAAAATTAGCCGGGTGTGGTGGCGCCTGCCTGTAATCCCAGCTACTCAGGAGGCTGAGGCAGGAGAATCGCTTGAACCCAGGAGAGGGAGGTTGCGGTGTGCTGAGATCGCGCCATTGCACTCCAGCCTGGACAAGAGCGAAACTCCGTCTCAAAAAAGAAGAAGAAAAAAAAAAAAAGAAAGAAAGAAACATGACTCCAGAATACGGCACCTTGCATGTCACTCTGCCCTTCTCCAGCCCTCCTTTTTTTCCACTCCCTTTTCTCCCCGAAAGTGGTCATAGGAACTAGAACCCCTCTCCTAGCCAAGCAAACCATAAAACCTAGAAAGGTCACTTTCTGACTTCCTCCCTTCTCTTGTAAAGGTCCTCCTGAGACAGGGGTTCTGCCCCTGGGCAGGGGCGAGAGCACCTCTATCATGGAGAGACCCAGTAAGAAACCTGAACAAATGGGTCTTGCTGAAGCCCTGCTCCCAGCTTATTAGCATTAGGCCATGCCCTTTTGCTTTAAGCATTTGTCCACAACTTCTTTCATCAGACTTAGCATAAAAATATTCTGTTTTCCCAGGTCCTTGGATCTTCATTTCCTCATGCTCCCCAGTCATTAAAACTTTGGTGAAATCAATGTGTTCTGCTTCTCTGTCAATCTGTCTTTTGTTATAAGGGTGTCAGTCACGACCCTTGTGATGGGTGAGGGAAGATGTTCCTTTTCCTCTCCTGACCTGGAAGACAAAGCTTCCTCCTGAAGCCTTCCTGAGGGCTCCAGCTCCCAGGGAGCTCATTCAGGCTGCCAGGCCAGACACAAACCCTTTGGGTCCCAGCCCACATTTGCAAGGTAAACGTGCCCCTTCCTATACTTTCTCATCTCCACCATAAAACAGCCCCGGGGGCCTCTGTTTGTTGGGTATAATTAGCTGTTTCTCCCTCACTTGATCACAATTAGATTCCGGTTTAGAAGAAAGCAGCCAAAGGGGTCTTTGTGCTGGGGCCTCTTAGGCTGACCTGGGGTAACTGAGTGCAGTGGCTGCCCCTGACCCTGCAAATCCCTCCTCTCCCCTAGGGAGGACGGGGGAGGAGAGGATGAAGGAAGGAAAGGCAGGAAAGGGAAAGAAGCAGGGGAAGCAGGGGGAGGAAGAAAAGAGGGAGACAGGCAGATAGGAGGGCAGGCTGACTGGGAGTGGGGAGGGGGAGAGGGAAAGGAGGAGGAAGGTGAAGAGAGGAGAGGAAGAGGGAGCGGAGGAGCCCGGGAGACGGGGGTGGGGAGGGGGGAGAGGACATACCAACCTGACCTGCGGGGAGGCTGGAGGGAGGGGGAGCCCGGGCCACAGGGGAGTTGACAATGGCTGCAGGAGACAGATAAGGTTGGGGAGAAAGGCGCAGTCACTGATGGGAGGGCAGGGATTAGGGCCTCAAGGGCCTGTCCTGGGCCTGTGGGTGGAAACCCAGGAAGAAGGGCGGCTGCCCTAGTGAGATGGGAGAAGGGAGGAGGAAGCTTTCGCTTCAGGGTACCGCTGTGCCCTTGTTGAGCCAGGAGAAAGGCCTCCCACCCCTACCCATCTCCACTGCACAGTGAGCTGTCTAAGCAGACCCAGGCCTCTGGACCTGGGCAGGGCCAGGAGGGACAAGACAGATTCCCTGAGCTCAGGGCTCTCCTCCAATCAAAGAAGACAAGTTACAACCCATCCTCCACGAGCCTGGAATGATCACACCTCAACAGACATGCATGTCAGCTCACGGAGGCAACAGGGACTATCCCTGCCCTGCTGGAGCCTGGCCCATTGCGCAAGTGTGTCCTTTGCAGCCGTGTCCTCACACGTGCTTGGCCACATGTGGTCTCTCAGATTCCCACACTCGGCTTGGTGCCTGTAGCCTCTCACCTGGGGCAGGTAAAGACAGGCCCACACCAGCCTGTGTGGCATGCTGTCATTCTCAGAGGCAGATCTTGAGGACACCCCCATTCTCCCCCTCCAGGGCAGGACAGTGGCCTCTCACGGAGGCCCATGGCCCATGGGCCTTGGGCTTGAGACAGGCCTGAGGCTCCCCGAGCCTGCACTGGTCATGTGGCTGGGCCTGGGGAACCAAGTCCGTCCTGGCCAGGAGAATATAGCTCTGTGTGGGTAGGGGTGGAACCCTGGCCTTGTTCACCATGCTGAGCCCAGTGCCCAACACATGGTAGGCCTGCAGTGGGCACTCGCAGATGTCTGGGGTGGATTAACCCTGATGTGTTAGAAGCTGGGTCTTCTGGGGGCTGGGAGGGAAGGGGTCGCTCCTCTAAGCCCCTGCAGACTATGCTTAGAGTCCTGGGGAGTCCAGCTGATGAGACTGAGAGTGGAGGAAGGGCTGCCCGGTGTCAGCCTCATGGAATGGAGACAGCACCTGCTGGCCGAGGGCCTGGCTGCTGGGAGCAGTTGATGGAGATAAATGGTTCCTGTCTGAGGTGGAGGTCAGGGCCTGGCAAGGCAGCCTTGGGCTTGAGGGATGGCTCTGGGCTGGGCCAGGGAGTCAAGGAGACCTCTTGCAGTGGATCTTCCTGGGCAGCTGGGACCCAACTCTCCGTAGCCTATGGGGGCCATCCCCCCACCCCACCCTCCCTGACGCAGGGGCTGAGAGTATCAGCAGAGGTCGGCTGGCTCTGCCCTGTCTCAGGTTGGAAAGCTGAGCCCTGCCAGGCCCTCAGTTGCACTGTGGGTCAAGCCTCCGCCAGAGCAAGGAGTGGTGGGTTTTCCCCATTTGTCAAGTGGACCAAGAAAGACCTCAGGGCAAGGACTAGGCTGCTGGAAAGGCCTGGTCCCAGACCTTGTTCATTTCTTCATTCATTCATTCCCACATCTGCCCCTGCTGTCCTTTCTGGCCTCTCCATGCAGTAAGGCCAGGCCCTCCCCTCTGCCCTGGCATTTCCTTGCCCATGCCACTCCCCTCCTGCCACATCAGCTTCCTGCTGTTTCCCCAAGAATCTTCTGGACCTTTGCTTTTGCTGTTTTTTTCCCCTCATCTGGAACCCTTCTGTCCCAGATCCCTGCATGGCCAGCAACTCTTGACATTCAGGTCTCAGCCAGTGCTGAAGGTGCCCTCCCTCCTTAATCGCCATCAGAATCTGCCCCCTCCATTTTTATTCCCATGCAGTCCTGGTTGGTTTCCTCCAGAGCCTGAAAATGCCTTGTTTGTTGACACACCTGTTTATTATCTATCTCCCCTTAGCACTGGGGAGCCCCAAAGAGGAGGCACCTCACCAAGCCTTGCATAGGAACCGAGGTCCCAGCTGCTTTCCCCACCCATCCATGAGTGCCCGAGTCCCCAGGGTCATTCAGGTTAGCATAAGGCAGGCCCTGGTCATGGACAGGAAACAAGAGGAGTGTTTCCAGGGCAACAGGCTGCCCATCTCTGAGGGACTCCATGTAAAGGCTTATGGGTTTGGATCTAGGCTCTCAGAGGGGGTTCAGATGGCCAGGACCCAAGGACCCTGCACACTCAGAAAGCAGGTTCCTTGAGCCCTGCCTGGGCTGGCCCCTGTGGCTGGAACCCAGCGGGGGGTGCATGTAGATATTAGCAAGTCAGGGCACCTCCACCCCCAATGATGGTGACAAATGAGAGGGGTGTGGAGCTGTAGTGGACTATGAGGAGGTTGGTGCAGCCTTACTGATGCAGGGGTTGTGAAGGGGGACAAGATGGGGCAGAGGAGGGCACAATATGTTGGGAGAATCCATAAACCCTCCTGGACACCGCCCTCTGTGGGGAGGAGGGGAGGTGTGCTCCACAGGTGTGTGTGGGGTGGGGGTGGGGGGTAGCTCTGGGGCCCAGCTCAGCTCAGCCCATGGGAGGCCAGTGCCAGAGCCTTTAACACCACCCTGGTGCTGAGCCCTGGGTGGGTAACCAGGCAGGGGCAGTGGAGGAGCCAGCCAGGTCCTGGCTCCTCTTCTCTCCCTCTACACTCCCTGCCTCCTTGGGCTCCAGGAAGGGTCCTCTCTGGTTGACATCTGAGAATTAGTGGGCCTGGTCAGTGTGGGCATCTCAGGGGGCCTAGACCCTGAGGCTCACCCTAGTAGCATCCAGTCTGTTCCTCCAGCCCAGCTACTGCCCCAGCAGCTTCTACAGGGGTGGGGCTAGGAAGGGAGCCAGGGCCACAGGCCCCTCATTCCTCTGAGATGGAAGGGGTTCCTGTGCCTGGGGGAGTGGGGGGCATGACCCCATCTTTCCTCAACTCTTTGGAGGACCTCAGAGTCTCTTTGGAGGTTAAATCCACAGCTCCAAGGAGGGGATGGAGTGAGGCAGAGTAGGGCTTGCACTGCTGCCACCTGGTGGCTGAAAGACGTAAAGCACCTAAAACACCTGCTATTCCAATTCCCAGAAGGAATTGGAGAAGGCAGTGGAGGGAAGGATGCTCTTGAGGGAGCAGAGGCACAGGGAGGTAGAATATGCACTCCTTGCTCCAGGTCAGCATCCTGGCCTGCAACCTTTGCCCTCACTCAGCTTGGTTCAGGGCCTCCCCAGGTGCCATCAGACATTTGCCCACCATAGCCTTCCAGAATGCTAGCAAGGCCAATCTAGCATCAGGGATGCCTGTCTGGCCTCTACTATACTAAGGGGAACAGAGGGCCCAAATGACATCCAGGGGCACACACAATGGGTCTTGGTGTACGGAATAGAGGGAAGAGTGGGATCTGGGAGGCAGGCAGGGAGAAGGTGGAGCTGGGAGGTGGGTGCGGCCTAGCCGGGCCCTGCCTGCCCTGTCCTCGCCTTACTCACAAGTGCTGCTGGTCCTCTTCTTGCAGGACCTGGATTGAGTCCCATGAGGCTCTCCTCCACACCCCATTGTCACCCACTTGTGTCATAATACACCACCCCTAGTTCCAGAGCAGGGGCAGGGGTGGGGGGAAGAGGGGAGGCTTGCTCAGGAACCCCCAGCAGAGGGCCCTCAGGAAGGAATATAGTTCCTTTCTACACCTCAACCTCAAGATTATGGCATGGGGCCAGGCACGGTGGCTCACACCTGTAATCCCAACACTTTGGGAGACCAAGGCAGGTGGGTTGCTTAAGCCTACGGGTTGGAGACCAGCCTGGGAAACATGACAAGACCCCATCTCTCCAAATGAATTTTTAAAATATTAGCCAGGATGGTGTCCTGACAAAGTTTGCCCCTTTCCACCCACCAGGCAACAGGATGTGCTATTTCCCCTGTCATACACTTCCTAAAGTCTCAACAACTCAGTCAAGCATAACCTCTGGGAAAATATGGTGTTGAAATCACTGGATGATAATCTGGGGGCGGAAATCCACTTGGACCCCTACCTCACACCTTAAAACAAAAACCAGTTCTAGCTGGATCAAAGGTAGGGGGACTAAAGAATGAAGAAAAAATCTCTAGGCAAAAACAAAGGTTTGATTTGGTCTAGCCTTTTCTAAATATAACAAAAAACACAAAAGCCATAAGAGAAAACATGGATACACCTGACTCCACAAAAACCAAACATTTCTACACGGAAAAAAATAATAGCCAGGCGCGGTGGCTCACACTTGTAATCCCAGCACTTTAGGAGGCCGAGGCGGGTGGATCACAAGATCAGGAGTTCGAGACCAGCCTGGCCAACACAGTGAAACCCCATCTCTACTAAAAATACAAAAATTAGCTGGGTGTGGTGGCGAGTGCTTGTAATCCCAGCTACTCGGGAGGCTGAAGCAAGAGAATCGCTTGAACCCGGGAAGCAGAGGTTGCAGTGAGCCGAGAACATGCCATTGCACTCCAGCATAGGTGACAGAGCTAGATTCCATCTCAAAATAAATAAATAAATAAAAGTTTAAAGACAAACAACAAGTTAAGGGAAAAAATGCAAATTTCATAATATATAAAGGGTCCTTATAAATTGATAAGGAGAGGACCAAGAATCCCATTGAGAAATGGGGCAAACAAGATGAACATACAGTTCACACAAAAGGAAATCCAAAAGTCTCAACCACTGAACCCATGCTTACCCTCATTTCTTTAAGAGAGATGCAAATTATATAGGCAAAGCCATGAAAGATTGATGCACTTGCTGGTGACCATGGGGAAAATCAGAAACTTAGAGTTGCTCATTGGAATGTAATCTGTGCAGCCTTCATGAAAGCAATTTGGCAATATCTATCAAAATTAAAAATGCATAGACTCTTTGACCTAGCACTGCCCACTTCTAGGAATTTATTTTACAAACTGACACGCATGTGAAATTATGCCCAAGGTGTTCACTGCATGATGTTTCTAAGAGTAATCGATTGGAAACAGCCTACTCCAGGAAGGCTGGCTGAGTGGATAGGGAGCTTCCTCACCATATATACTCTGCAATTACTGGAACAAATAAGGGGGAGGCAGAGCCACATGTAGGGCCATAAGGACAAGGTATAGTATATGTATTGGATGGTGACCTCATGTTTTTTCAAAGGAAGAAGGGTAAGTGTTCCCAAACACTGCCGATGTCCCCAAGGCCTCTTGGCCCCATCTCCCAGGAAGCTGAGCTGCACAGGTGGCATTCGTCTGGCTCTGCCCTCTGGCGTCCAGTTGGATCTGGACAATGGAGTCCCCCAGGAGTTTAGCAGGCAGGATGGGGAGGTTGTGTTTTATTCCCTTGGCCCTTTCCAGTCCACCCTTCACTTGATTTTTCTGACCCAGAGATCTGGTCACATCTCTCCCTGTTCAAAACACTCTGTGGCTCCCCATTGTCCTCTGGATGGAGGTCAGGAGGTCAGATCCTCACCACTACTTTTTTTTTTTTTTTTTTTTTTTTTGAGGCAGAGTCTCGCTCTGTCACCCAGGCTGGAGTGCAGTGGCGTGATCTTGGCTTACTGCAACCTCTGCCTCCCAGGTTCAAGCTATACTTATGCCTCAGCCTCTCGAGTAGCTGCTACCACAGGCATGTGTCACCACGCCCTGCTAATTTTTTTGTATTTTTAGTAGAGATAGGGTTTCACCATGTTGGCGAGGCTGGTCTCGAACTCCTGACCTTAAGTGATCCGCCCACCTCAGCCTCCCAAAGTGCTGGGATTACAGGCATGAACTGCTGCGCCTGGTCCCCACCACTGCTTTTGAGGGTCTGCTTCTGTTGGCCACCCATCCTGTAGACTCCCTAACCTTTCCCAGGTTCCTGGTCTCAGCCCAGTTCCCACCAGCTGCAACCCTCCTCCTGCCCCCTTTGAGGGGACAGTCTCAAAGGACCTCCTTGTCCTCCCCTGGCTGCTGTCCTCCTGCCCTCAGTGTCAGCCCCTAGTGTGGTGCCTGTCTTGAGACTGGGCTCTCCCAGGGTGCTGAAAGCAGGAAGCCCGTCCCCCACCCCACCCAGGTGCTCCTGGAATGCAGAGGTTGGCTAAATGCACAGAGGTTCCCCAGGGCTCTTGGCCCTGAAGCCCTCCGGGTTTGTGCTGTGTTGCACAGCCCAGCTCTGGCCCTTCCAGACTTTGGGAAGAAGGTGCCCTGCTTGACTCACCTCTGGGAGGCTGGACCAAAAGAATCAGGGAGGACCCAGGACACTGGCTCCTGGCCCACCAGAACGCAAGGCTCTGGGCGCTGGCAGGAACAGCTGTTGGTCGAGGCAGGGTAGGGAGGGGACTGTATGTAATCAGTAAGAAACCAGGTTTTTAAAAAATAACTCTGCTGTCAGTAGTGGTGAAACAATATAATAAATATGAGAAATAAATCTCGTTACCATGTAATGAGCTGCCTTATTAATGTGTTAAACTTGTAAGAAATGCTTAAGTGTTTAATTGGCAACTAATGAGGGTGCCAATTAGGGATCATTATACATTTCTTTAAAACTCCTAATTGGCAGGGGGGCATTTCAATCAATGCCATAGGGCTGACTCCACGGGGACCCCGTCCTGGCAGTGCATCTGGTGGTTGTACCTGTAGGGCTACACATCTGGTGGCTAGCCCCATTGGAGACCACAACAAGGCCAGGGCCACCTGGGTTGGACCCGGCCCCAAACCCCACTGGGCACCAGGACTCAGTTTCTCCTCTGCCACTAAATCCTGCTGTCGATCAAAGCCCGCCTGAAATGGTGCCTGTCAGGAGGCTGCACAGTCTGTTTCACCAGATGGAAGGACTTGACCTGTTCCAAGGCATCAGGAGGCTGTGAACTCACTTAGGACCAGGATGGTGGTTCTCCACCAGTGCCCAGCTCCCCCAGGAGCCTGGAGGAAAAGTCACCAGGAGGCTGAGCGAAGGCTGAGCTGGGGCTGGGGCCACAGTGTGGGTAGTGAGTTCCTGCAGCTAGAGACAGGCTGAGAAACAATGCTAAGGTGCATCCTGGGGCACCCTTGGGGCCTCCCCAGAGGCAGGACCTGGGTCTCTATCTCAGCTAAATCCTGGGCTCCTTTGCATGCAGCCCCTGGCCCAAGGCTGCTTCAGGGCCAGGCAATGGGACTCAGAGTGGACCGCCTCTCCCGCCTCCAGGGCTCAACCCCATTTCCCAGGGAAAGTCAAGCCAAGTAGATCTCTATTCCAGGCCTGGCTGGCGGAAAGGGAGCATCCTAAGCAGCAGAAGCATGATTAATTACCAAATTAATTGCCAAATTAATCACCTGGGTAATTGCCAGAGAGCTGGAAAGATGGCAGGAAGGCAAGGCCCAGCCAGGGGCAGGGTGGGAAGTAACCCTGGCACAGGCATGGGCGGAGAGCACAGAGGCAGGAGACTGGCTGCTGTCTGAGCAGATGGCCTGGGCATGATGGGAGGCAGCAGGTTGAGGACCTTGGAGGCCAGACTGGGGCGTTCCATAGTTCAGAAGAAGCCTTGCAGGCCCGAGTAGGAGGATAGAAGGGCATTGGCAAATAGGGTGTGTCTGGGAGCTCAGTAGGGGTGGGTGGGAGGCCCAGGAAAATCTGGCCAGGTGGTACTTATGTCATGCCTATGAGTCTTGTGGGGAGGAGAGCGACTAGCCTTGGGGGCTGGGGGCTGGGAGAAGTCCCTGGTTTGTGGCCTGGGAACTGGGAAGGCAGTGAGCATTGCTGAGCCAGACAGAGAACTGGTTGGGGAAAGGAGCCAGCCTCTCCCCTGCAGCCTGTGGACCCCCAGCCCTCCTAGGCCCTGAGCCCTTCTGTGGCTCTTGTATTAGGAGTGATTGGGGAAGCGGCCAAGTAGCCTCAGCCACCCACCAGTTTTCAGGAATTTTCAGGACCCAGAGGGCTCACCCCATCCTCCCTGGTGGAAAAATACTCCATGACCTTGTGGCCCAAGGCTGCTGCTTAGAGCCAGGTCAGAGGGTTCTCTGGCCCCACAGCTCAGGCCCTGTCCCATCCTTCTCACCTGCCCCAACTGCCCCTACTCACCTCTCCCAGGCTGGATCCGAGTCTGGGCTGTGTCTTCAGGAGGCTCCAGGTCAAGCCAGGTGTAGAGCAGGGGATTGCCCCATGACCCTGCCCCCACCTGGCAGTGGGGGACTTGGTGAGGGCACATGCACTGCTAGGTAGAGGCAACTTTAGCACTTGGGGCCACTCTAAGGTTTAGACCTTCCAGACCGTGGAGCCAGGAAGTATAATCTAGAACTGGGTGGCCCTGCAGACCCTGTGGACCTCAGGGCTGCCCGAGGGCTGAGCCTGTGTGTGGCTCAGAGGCCCCATCCCTGCAAAAGCTCTGTTCCCCGTGGGCCACCTTTCAGACCTTTAACGTGTCATTTACTAAGCAAATATTTACCTAGTGTTCCTACGTGTCAGGCACTGTTCTAGACCCTCTACAAATACGGACTATTTTATTTTATTTTATTTTTATTTTTAGAGACAGGGTCTTTAAAGTGGAGAATGTGACCCGGACTGGCCTTGACCTCCCGTGCTCAAGCAATCCTCCCACCTCAGCCTCCTTAATAGCTGGGACTACAGGCACATGCCACCATGCCTGGCTAATTAAAAAAGGTTTGTTTGTTTGTTTGTTTGTTTGTAGAGATGGGGGTCTTACCGTGTTGCCCAGGCTGGTCTCAAACCTAGGGCTTGAACTCTTTTTATGCTTTTTTTTCCATATCTTGGTACTCACTGGCATTGAACTCTTAATTCTATCAAGTAGGAGGACCTGCCCCATTTTACAGATGAAGAAACTGAGGCAAGAGCTTCAGGGACTTGCCTGGAGTTGCATGGTGGCTGAGCTGGGATTCAGATAAGCTCATTCATGTAGCAAGGGGCACTCAGAAGAATGCAGTTGCCCCAGGGCCCTTGGACAGGGGTGTCTGGGACACCTGGCACCAGGACCCATGGTATTATAGAAGGCAGAGCTGACTCGCCATGAGGCATGCCTCCTCTGGAAGCCCAAAGACGTGTGGGGCCAGTCGCAGCTCCTCCCTGGAGTCCAGCCGCCTGCTGCACTGGATCACCGGGATCCCTGCTGCACTGGATCACCAGGAGTCCTGGTGCAGGAGCGGCTTGTTTCCTGCTGTCTGCCTTGCTGGAGATGATATATGGGGAAGAGGTGGTACAGCTCCTACCCTCCCTCCCAGTCACAGCCAGGTTGCTGGAGGTGGCAAATGTCCCCATCTCACTTGTTCATGTTGGGGGATGCAGGAGCCAAAAGGAGGGGGCCCTTGGTGACACACTCAGGAACCCACCATGAGGGATGCAGAGGTAACCCAGGCCTGTTCAAGCCTGCTGAAGGAGTTCAACAGAGCTGGGTGCAAATCCTGTGTGACCTAGGACAAGTCACTCAGCCTTCCTGAGACTCTGAGTCAGGTGGGGTGGCTGACGGAGCTCATGAGAGCTCTGTGAGGAGGAGCTGGGGGAGAGAGGTTGGCGTCTGGGAGCGGCTTTCTGCACAGTGCCTTGGGTGGGCAGGGAAGGGAGCCAGGATTTGAAGTAAGAATGAGACAGGCATTTACAGTGGAGGTCTCAGGGAAGGCAAATATGTGCAGTGAGAAAAGTCTGGGAGGGAATGATCAGATGACTCTGAGAGCCTGGGCCCTGACCACTGAGGGGCATGTCCCAACCTCACCCTCCCTAACCTCCGGCTAGCTAACCCTGCCAGTGGCCCAGTCCTGACAGCACTTATGGGACAGTAGCAGGTTGGCTCTCCCCCTGCTATGGAAGCTGTGTGGTGAGGCCTAGGGGCCTGACCCCTGTGTCATCCTCAGTGCTTACGACAGGCCCCTTCTGTCCCCCAGCTGCCCACAGGGCTGCTGCATCAAGTGGTAAGGCCTTGGAGTTCAGTCTTTATCCCATGCTGGTGGAGGCTGTCCAAATCCCAGGGCAGGGCCCACAGTTTAGATGCACTGAGCCCAGATAGGTGGGCCCTGATGAGAAGAACCACCCTCCATAATACAAGTACAAATAGCTGCACACTTTCACTGATGGCTCTCCATGTGCTTTTAATATATTAACTCATTTAATTCCCATGAGGCAAGAACCACTTATTCAACTCTCCATTTGATAAATAGCCCTGAGCACCCACTATGTGGCAGGCTCAGGATACAGTGGTGACCAGACAGTGTCCCTGACCCAACTCCAGTCCAGACCTGCTTCTGGCAGGCAGGAAGCAAACAGCTCCAATGCAGCAGCCTCCCAGACCCCAGGCCCCTAAAAAAAGCCTCAAGGCCAAATTTCAGGCAAGCCCCTGCTTACTCCCACCTAATAATCTGGGTCTGCACCGCCACCTGGTGTTCACACTCAGAATGGCTCCAAACAGTGTGCCCTTGCCTCCTCCACCAAGGAAACTTGCACCCACCCCACCCACCCAGGTTTGGGATGGTCACCATTTGGGCGATGGGAACAGGCCTCCTGGGCCCCTTTGGAGGGTGTGGAGGCGGGTGCAGTCTCTCTGGGGGAGTCATTCAGCAGCACCTGTTGCCCCAGTGGCTCTTACAGAGCAGTGTCCAACAGATCCACTCCCCACCCAACACCATCGTCTGCGACAAGGGCCTCAGCAGAGCAGGCAGGATGAGTATCGCACATCGTGCTGGCCCAGCACCATGCGGGCGCTCCATGCCCGCAGGACTCACCTGGTGAGGTCACCATCTTAGTGTCCTGGCTGTGGGGAAGTTCACGTCCTTCACCCCTTGCCCCCTGCCCAGCCTGAAACATCCACTGCCACCTTTTATCAAACCCAGCACGAGGCCCAGCAGATGAAAGCCTTGCCTCGCCCCCAGGCAGCGGTGTCAGCTCCTCTGGAGTCCCCTGTCCTCAGCTGCCTCTCTGGTCACTTCCTCCTGAGGGGGCTGTCGTTGCTGTCAATGCTGCCATCCTGGCTCTCCTGCTGGTGGGTCTCTTCCAAGTCCAGAACCGACTGGGTGCCCCTCAGCACCAAAGCCCAGCAGAGGGCCTGCTGTAGAAGAGCTAGGAATGTGTGAAGAGAATAAATGAGTGGTGTCAGGAGAAGCCAGCTCTGTCTTCAGAGAATATTCTTTCCTTCTTCGGGGGTGTGAACTCAGGTTCACCCACCTGGGACCAAATTCAGGCCCTGCCTTGTGCTCAGCAACCCTACTGCCCTGTGCCTCAGTTTCCCCATCTGTAATGTGGGAGCAAAAGGGGTGCCCACTCTGTGGGTTGCTGGGGAGTTAAATGGGCTTGGATTCTGTCTGTGAGTGCCCCAGGAGGTCCACACGCACACAGACTCTGGGCCTGACTCATCTGCAGGGATTTATAGCAGGAATCTTCCTGCCTCCTTCACCTGGAGTTTCAGAGTGTCATTTTTATTGACCCATTATCGAGCCGCTGAGAAATCCTTTAAATCTCTCATAATCTGGTGTTCTCAGGCTCCTCTGGGTAAAGAGCTTCCTGATGAGCTTCAGCTGGGGCAGGGTTTGGCCCACACTCTCATTGCTTGGACCTCTGGGGCCTCCAGCCTGCTAGCAGGGTGCGGGAGGAGGGTAGGGGTTTAATATCAGCCTGCTGGGCCTCAGCTGGGGAGGGGCCTGAGATTCCGGTGAGTGAGGTATCCAGGGCATGAGATTTAAGGAAGCACACACATTAACGTTGGTGAAAGTGCAGTGTCAGTACCTGAAAGTGAGTGGCTCCTCAAATTTTGAAGCCTAGGCCCTTCATTCACTTGGCCTAGTCCTGTCCCTGCCAGTTGATCCCCACATCAGGGCCTGCAGTCTGGGGGCTGCTCTCCATGCCACATGTGGGAGAGGCCGAGTGCAGAGAAGAGATCTGAGGATGGGACCACAGAACCCCTGGGCCACCAGACAGGTGACCTGCCTGAGGGTGGCAGTGCCTGGAACTGCAAGCAGGTGGCAGAACAGGTTGGCATGGAAGGCTGGTGGGCAGATTGGGGAGTGAATTGGATAGTGCCTGCTGGGTGCCCTGTCAGGCCCCTGCACCCCCAGTCTCTGAGGCTTATCTGAAGCTCCTTTCTAGAATGGTGTGGGAGAAGGGCCAGGTCCCTGGCTCTGAGTCTGATGCCCTCAGTCTCTGGGTGCTGGGTCTCCTCCCCTGCAATAGGGGTGATCGTATACCCTGCCAGGGGCTACTGAGAATAAAGTGAGATGGTGCCAGATGGCGCCAATCAAGGGTAACTTATTAGGACCAGATTCTGGCCCTCGAGGTAGCCCAAGGTCCACTACCAAGGCCTTTCTGGCAGCTCTCCGGACTTGTTGGCTGGAGCCCCTGGAAGTGCATGTATGGAATTGTTATACATGCCTGGCAGCGCTCCTGGCTGGGGATACAGGGGCCTGTGTGCAAAGCCACCTTACAGGGCTCTCAGTCCAGCACACAAGAGATGTCCTGGGCGAGGTAGATAGAATTGGACTGAACTCTCAAACCAGCCCCCATCCCACTAGCATCCAGAAAGGTGCCATGGGAAACCATAGCCAGGAAGAAACCTCAAGGTGGGCAGTACACCAAGAGGGAGCTCTAGGGTCCCAGGATCAGCCAAAAGGTGGTCAGGATGAGGCTTCCTGGGGTGAGGGGCTCTGCTGCTCTTTGAGGAGCCCAGGTTTGGGGAGTCCCATTTGCCAAGTGCCTCACCCTTCCCACCTGGACCAAGGTTAGCGGTCCTATCTCTTTTACAGGGATCTCCATGAGCAAGACCACTTAGTCAGAAAATGGCCTGGAGGATTGTGAAATTGGCGACATTCCTGGGTGCCAGCTATGTGCAGGGAGCCGGCCCTGTGCTCAGGTTCTCCCCGAGCTCTGCCCTTGTGACCTGCCATCCCTGCCTCGCGGCTGCACTGCCCTGGGCCAGTCTCACTGCTTCTCTGAGCCCCCCTGTGCTTTCTCTGTAAGATGGGGCTAATGTTTGTCACAGGGATTAAATGAGATGATGGGAGGGGGTACACAGCAGGCAGTAGGTACTGTGCGGTGGGGTAGGAGTAGAGATCCCCATGGACAGCCCCTCTCAGGGTACCAGGCTCAAGACAGGCATAGGCTCAAGTCCAAGTGGGGACTAGGGACTGAGACAGGGCTTAGACCAGCCCAGGCACTTGCCTTCTTTTAGAGTAAAGAGAGAACATTGGCCAGGACAAAATTCAAAGAGAAGGTGAAGATGAAGGGGCCAAGGCTGAGGAGCCTGAGGGATCAGGGTGAGCCACAGGTGAGGGACATCCCAGGGAAAGTCCCCATGAGGGTAGCCTGAAGCCAGGGGCTTTGTGTGTTCTCCGTGCCTTCCCTGCCGATGGCTCTGGCACAGGGGACAGCTCCCCACTTGCCTTGGCTTCCAGCAATGGTGTACCCCAGGTAGAAGGGCGCACCAGGCCCCTGCCCTGCCAGCCCCTCCAGCTGGACTGCAGGCTTTACCCAAGCTCCAGCCACTGGCTGAACTGTGTCTTCTTCTGTCACTAGGACAGATGGGCAGAGGTGGTGCCCAGGAGCATCAGGCAGGCCTCCTTCTCATACCCACGACCCCCTGCCCTCTCCAAAATCAAAGATGTGAGGTCCGCAAGGAGACTTCATCCAAATCCCCCTCCAAGGACCCCTCCTGAGAGACAATCCTTGCCCTCCACTTTAGACCTGGGAGACTTCGGGGCCTGGGAAGCAGTTATATTTGGTGTGGCTGGAGAAGCTCTGAATCGTTGTCTTTTTCCCAGGTTGTCTCTCCAAGATTCTCAGTGAAGGGGAAGCACCTAGTGATTCTGAGCCTTGTTGGAGCTTGGCCAGGCTGAAGGTGGGCCCAGATGACAGCCCCTAACCCCTTCCCGTCCCCACCTAGGCCTTCCCTTTTTAAACCCTATCCAAGCAATTCCTGCCTCCCACCTCCCCGTGCCTGGGCAGAAAAAGGGGCAGGATTGCTTTGCCCACTTTACAAATGAGTCAACGGAGGGCCAGGGGAGGGAACAGATCCTCCCTCCTGGTTTGGTCAGTTCATGCCAAATTCAGGACTGGGGCCTGAACCTTGAGACTGCCGAGGAACAACCCCCTCACCCCCATTTCTTGCTCCCTCTATGGCCCAGGACCTGCTCTTTCTCAAGCTTCCACCCCAACTCCCCTCCCCATTGCTCTGCCTGCTCACCCAGGCTGGAACCATGGGGCCATCTTCTTCTGCAGCCCCCAAACTCCTCAGGCAGGGCAAGCCTGAAGTTGGTACCAAGAACTGTGGTAAGGGGCCAAGTGGCTGCCAACCTCACTTTCTCCCTTGGTGTTGTGGGAAGAGCAGATAGCATGGGACTCCAAAGCCCCACACAGTGGGGCAATCATGGACACTTCATTCAGCCCCTCTGACCACCCAGTTCCTCATGGGTAAACGGGGCTGGGCAGCTCTTGCAGGTCTGGCCCACTGGGGCCGTCCAGCAGCCCAGGCCTGGTGGCTTCTAACTGGTGACCTGCCCTCTTAACACCCCTTGGTGGGACTGGCTTTTACATTATTGGGTTCCCCAGGCTGGGAATGAGGGGCTGCTCTGCTGGGCCACGAGCTGAACCCAGCGAAGGGAAGCTGGTGTTGCTGCCACAGGAGGATCAGCCAGGAGTGTGGCACCTCCTGGATGCCGCTGTGCCTGCTGGGAGAGAAAGCAGCACTCCACTGGGTTTCTTGGGAAACGCCACAGGTAGAGAATGTTTCTCACTGGGTTCTGTTGTTCTGTTCCACTGCTAGACAGCCTGTGCCACATCTGTCACAGCGACGGCCACACCCACAGAATGGGCAGCAGAGGCTGCCACACCCTGGCCTGCAACCCAGGTCCTGGTGAGTCAGGCAGAAAGTGAAGGTGGCTGGTGCCTGCTCCTCTGCCTCCTCCAGGCAGGCCTCCCTGAATGCAACTCTTGGAGATTGGGAGCAACTCAGTCAGCAGACTTTCTCTGACCCAGCAGACTTGGCTCTCAAGGGCAGCAAGCCCTCATTCACCTCCAAGCTCACGGTTGAGCATACAGAAACTGCTTGATTCCTCCTGTGGACTCGGCATGAGGGAGACACCAGGGAGGCCCCTGTGTGATTTTTCACTTTGCTTTCAAGTTAAATGGTGTGATGGGCTACCTGAGATTTTGCTCAAAATGTGAACATCTGGCTCAGGCTGTGATCGACTGATCAGAGCTGACCTGGACTACTGAAGGCCTTGGTATCCCCTGGGTGAGGCCAGGGAGGGGGCCCCCTGGCCTCAGAGTAAAGACTGTCTAGACCTCCCTCCCCTGTCTGCAGATTTGAGTTCAGGGTAACATCTCCAGACAGAAACCTTGGCCCCAGGCTCCCAGAGGATCACCTTCCCAGCAGAACCCTGAGAGAGAGGGGGATCCTTCAAAGCTGAGGGCAGACCTGAGAAGCAGGTCCTCCTCCTCTGCCCAGCAGAAGGTCTCTTTGACACAGACTGCTTTCCCCAGGCCAGGGGTTGGGAAAAGGAAACCCCCTTCCCAGATGGGTCTCAGCTCCGCCCCCCTCTCTGCTTCCCGGACAGACCCTCTCCTGGGCTGAAGGCTGTAGCCCTAGAGTTTTCTCTGGGATGGGGGAGGGGACACCCACTTCTTGTTCCTCCCTGTATGCCTGCTGCCCTTCCCTTAGCTCCCTTGGGTTGGGGGAGAGGGGCAGGGAGTTGTTCCTGGGGAGCACTGACACCTATCCTGATCTTCCACTTGCAGGACCAAAGCACCTAGGGTGAGGGGGGCAGGGACTGCTGCCAAGGAGCTCTGATGGCTGAGGGGAGGTGAGAGAAGGTGCCATGGGCAGACCCAGGCCCAGGTGGGATGGCATCCTAGTCCCACCCCACCTAAGGGGTCTCCATGCTCTCCCCCTCCCTTCCTCCTTTCCCTGCAGCTGATGTCTACATACTTCTTGTTCTTTTCTCAGCAACTCTGGCCTTTTAGAGTGTCCCCTGGTTGACTAAGGCCCCCTGTCCTGAGCCCTCAGAGGACAAGGTGTGTGGGGATGTCAAAACAGCATCTCCTAGGGTTCCCCCAGATATCATTGACCACGGCTCTCCACACTGAGGCCTGCTGAGGGGTGCAGCTGGGCAGGATGGGGTGGGGGTGTCTGCCCTCAGCCTATAAAATCCCTAGGTGCACCCTGCCCCCACCCCACCTTCTTTTTCCTACAGATGTAGATATAGAGATATATAGACCTAAACAATGTGTGTTATGTGTGTACACACACATACACACACATCTTTTTTCCTATTTGATATCTGTCTCCTCCATCTAAAATGGAAATGCAGAGTCTAGGTTGGTTCACCCTCAGGACCGTGGTGCCAGGCTCATGATAGACGCTTAGCAATGTTTCTGGAAGGAATCCACAGCAAGGTCAAGCTGCTCTACTGGAGTTTCTGGGCCCTCCCCCGCAAGAACTTTCCTTTACATTCTGTAGGCATCCCCAGTGTCTGCCTGCAGACAGGCAATGGGATTATTTCATTCACTTTGGCTCGAAGGTGACATTTCTCTTTATTAAACAAGAAGATGGCCTCTGAAGGCGCCGAGCCACATCCACCCAGATACCACCTACCGCAAACTGCCCAGCTTCTGAGCCCAAGCCCTGGTTGCTACTCCCAAGGAAGGGTTTTACTTATGGAAGTGTGTGTGTGTGTGTGTGTGTGTGTGTGTGTGTGTGTTGTCGGGCAGGGGGCATTTCTCAAAGGGCTCCATTTAATAGTCAATTCCAGGAGCAGTGAGGCAGGCAGGCGACTCCATCTCATTCCACTGCCTGGCTGAGGGTGGTGACCACACCAGCCTCAAGGCCTCAAGGAGGACACACCAACCAGAACCTTTCACCCCAATATTTATTGACCCCACACTCTGGAAGACCTGGGAACTTGCTGGGAACTTGGTTTTCCTGCAGGACTGGGAATAAGAGCTAGAGGGCAGAAGGTGGGTGGAAGGGGGAGAAGGTGCCTGTGAGGGCACAAGAGGTGTGAACATGTGCCCTGGCACCCACAGAGACAGCTGCCCTGTGCAAATTGTCTAGCCAAGCCCACCCCGCAGGAGAGGGGCATGGGGCAGGCAGCAGGAGCAGATGGGCACTGGGGTTCTCCTGGAGCCCCCATCCAGGTCCTGGTCCCTGGGAGCCAGCCTTACTCCACAGGCCCCTTTTCTTCAGAATCCCCCAGACGCTGGATCTTCTGCAGCTCCCACATCCCTGGGCTGAAGGCCCACCCAACAGGGTGGGAGGACACAGCCCACCACCGCCTTTCCTCTCACTCCATGCCCCTCCAGATCCTGCCAATCTGCTGAGGGAAGGAGACCCCTTCCAAAGATCAAGGCCATCACTGACAGGCTGAGCTGTGACCCCAGTGTGGCTGGCTCATGGGCACGTGGCCCTCCCCTCACCTAAGGCCCTGTTCCCCAGCCCCTTCCTCTAGCTCAGCCCTCCATCGTGGAACTGGGGGAGTTGGGGCTCGCCCGCCCCTTATTTCCATGACGCTGGCCTGAAGGCTCAGCTCTCTGGGGAGAGCCTGGATGTCACTTAGAGTCCTGGTTTGTGGGACTTTCAGGGTTAAAACTGGAATAGTCCTGGGAAAACCAGGATGGCTGGTCACCTTAGTGTCATTCTCCCCCAAACCCTTCTGAACCCTGCGGGTGGATTCCACACAGATGACCCTAATGGCTTCCCACCCCCCACCGTTCCCCTGCACCCTTGTGCTCCAGAAAAAGCCACACTATTTTGCTTCCTTTCATGTTTCAGACCCAGCTCCTATGGGTCCTGAGGTGCCATATCCCTGCCAGGGCCCTTGGGGCTCAAGCCCCCTTCCTCCCCCGGTCTCACAAGGTCCTGTCCAGTTGACCTTTCCACCCTAGGGGGTGACAGGCCTTGGGACCCCAATCCACAGTTGGGAAATGAAGCCCCAGGGCAACCTCGAAGTCAGGGCCAGAGGCATTTCCTCAGACGGCTCAAGAGAAACCTGGGCTGCCACCTCATAGCTGTGATCCAAGCAACTATCCCCAGGCCCCCCACAGCCCCTCACCCATCCTGCCCCTCCTAGGGTTCCACACCCCAAGCGTCACAGGCTCACACGCTCTCCATGTAAACATCTTCATTACATCTTTAATGCTCTCACGTGGAGCTGCTCTGGGTTAAATTACAGCTGTATGCATCCTGAATTCTTGGCAGCCTCCAGTCGACTCAAGTGCTAACGTATTTATAGCATTTAAAGGAGGTTCTGAATAAATCCAGAACCTTCCCCATAGGGGCTTCCTAGGCCCTTCCCTCCTGACACATGGCATTTGCCCAGTGGAAGGTCTGCATACACTACCCCTGCATCCCCTCCAGCCAGCAGCGGACAGTGACGGTGGAGAGGCTGGGCATGGGACATGCCTCTGTGCATGCTTGTGTGCATATGTATGCCCAGCGTAAAAAAATGCCCCACTCTTGGAGTCTGTCTCTGCCCAATGGCTTGCCAGGACCCCTGGTATCAGCCCTGACCCTCCAAGGCTTATGGAGAGGCCAAGTGCAGGGACCCATCTCCCCACTCTTTAAACACTGAACGGCTCTTCCCATAGATGGGATGGAGGTGGGGAATTCAAACATAGACTAAGTTTTTTAGATGTTTTTCTGAGGTGCAATCCCTCACCCGCTTTCAGGCAGTCACAACTGCCCCCTCTAGCCTGCAGCCTGTGATTACTGCCCTCAGACCAACAGCCTCTCCCAACCCCAGATCCTCAGTAGAGCCCAAGACAGGGAGCCGTTTTCAGAAGCAGGTGAGCCCAGTGAAACAATGCAGTGGAGAGAGGAACCGTGCTGTGCGTGCTTCCCTCTTCCCTGCAGTCCCTGAAGATTGAAGGCAGAGAAGATAGCCTACCCTGATGCTCCACTACATACCATGGGGTAGAGGTCGACTTGGAGGGTGGGGCCAGTGTGGACAATCTCATCCTGCCTGCTGTGCTGGGACAGGCACATGTCTGCCCATGGGCACACTCATGCACATGCATGAGGCCTCTCGGCAGGTCCCGGGGGGCTGCATCCTTCCACTTCCATTCCCCTACTTCCTTCCCCCTCAGCTCCCATCCTAGCTTGGCCCCAGTAACATCTGGTTGCCAAGGATGGGTGGCTGGGAGACCTCCTGGACCCTCCGTAGTATGGATGGACCCTGGGTGTGAATTGCCCTTCTCCTGGCATCCTTGCATACTGGACAGTTTCAGCTCCATCTCTGGGCTTCTCAGGGCCCATAACAGATGCTGCCCTACCCTGTCCCTATAACTTGGGTGGTTTCCTCTCCCCACCCCAGAGGAGGCTCCAGATTCCAAAAAACAGGTCTCTCCCTAACAGAGGGAAACCTCCCCTTTCCTCCCCCAATCCCTCCCACTCCGTATCTCCCTCATTTCCTCCACATTAGCGGGGCAGACCCTGATGTGAGGGATCTGGACAGGGGATGAGGAAGCCAGCAGAGGCTCTTGACCTTCTCAGCATGAGGGATGCCCTCTGTGCCAGGGCCCTCAGGTCAGGAGAAGTCAGTGGTCAGAAGTCCAGCCTGGCTAGGGCCCTCTCTTAGAGTCTAGAGTCAGCAGGTGGGTCTGGAGAACAGCTAGGGCCTGGCTCAGCCCTCTTGTGTCTTGGCAGGGAAGATCTTCAGAGTAGGTCTTGACAATCAGGGAGTGGGGAGCTCTGTGGGCACCGTGATGGGTCTCTATCAGAAGTCCAGGCTTGTCCCAGGCCACTCACGCATGGATGGCATTGGCCACATCGGTAAACACCAGCTGGCTGGGTCTCTGCAGTGGGCCCTGGGAGGGCAGAGTAGTCTGCAGGAAGACAGGCAGGGGCATCAGAGACCATGGGCAAGGCCATGCACTCACTGGCCTGGTCACCTCCACCCTCACTTCCTGGTGCCTGCTTATGCTTGGCACTAGCAATGGCTTCTGCCTGGAATGCCCTCCCTGCAAGCTCAGCCTACAAATACGACTTGGCTCAGATGATTCCTCCCCAGCTTGCCCTGTCACCTTGGAGGCACTTACTGTGTTGATTTAATTATGCATGCACTGCCTTTTCCCAGTGGGGGATCAGAGGGCTGGACTCTGTACCCCCAGGCCCTAGCACAGGGGCTGGTACAAGGAGGAACATGGGAAACAAGTATCAAGTGGCCAGAAGTCCCAGCGGCTGGGTGGACCAAGGTTCTCAGTGCGAGTTCCTGAATATCCCAAGGGGGCAATATATCTTGACCCAGGTGATGCAGAGCTGGTGGCAAAACCAAAGGGTCTTCAGACTTCCAGCCTGGATTCTTTCTGAGCCCAAGAAGACGCAAAGAGGCTGGATAAGTCAGGGGCAGGCCAGGCCTGCTCATGGTGCTCTGGCCCTTGGGGATTTGGGGAAATGGTGGCAAGTGGTCAGGCAGCCCAGTGGCTACAACAGGATGGCCACACAGGCACCTATCCCTTTGGACACAGGAGGCAAGTTTGGCTGGGATCTTCACATGCCTGGGTCTGTCAGCCACTGGGAATCCACCAGCCTACTCAGAGGTACCGCTGCCCAAGAGTCTGACCCCATCCACAACCCACTCAGGACCATGGACCCTCAGGAAGCAGAGGAACCTGGGGTCCTAGCCGCCAACAATCTCTCCCATTAGTCCTTTCCTACTTTCCTAACCAGTATGTGGGGGCACATGGGGCAAGAATTAGGATTTTCAATTGTGGAAGAGAACACTGAGGCTCAGAGATGCCAGTGGGGCTCCAAAGATCAGCAGGCTATGGGGCAGAGCCAGGCTGTATCCCAGGACTGCTTTGGCCTGGCCTTGCGCTGTGAGTTTGTGGGTGGCCCCAGAGCAATATGACCACTTTCTGAACAAATCTGGAAAAAGCCGTATACCCAATACCTGCCATCTGACCACAAGGCAGGTGCTAGAAAGCTGCATGAGAAAGGAGGGAGGGTGAGGGTGGAGGACAGAGGATGCTGCAGGCGGGGTGGGGAGCCTGGTCAGTGCCCACCTTGCCCTGCATGGCCTGCACAGAAGTAGCAGCCTGTACAGAGGCGGCGTCCCGCCCATGCTCCAGCAGCTCCTGCTCCAACTCATCTTGTTCCTCCGTGGGGTCGAAGTTGTACATGGGCATGAGCTGGTGGCGTAGCTTCTCCAGCCTGGGGATGGGGGCAAAGGCTGCTGGGGACAGGGCAGGCCCTTCCCCTCCCAGCAGCCCTCCAGGCCCTGCCTCCTGACTAGCTGAGCCACAGCACACAACCATGCTTAGGGCCTTAAGATTTCCCTTGAAATGGGAAAAAATGACAGACATTTTTGCACCTATAGTACCAGCTCAACCCCTTAAATGGGTAGCCAGGGAGGCAGCAGTTACCCACTCCAGGGTAAGGCCATACGCCAAGTAGCTGTCATCCATGGGCCCCACAGAGATCACCTAGGCTAGGGCCTTGCTGTAATCCATAGCGTCTGAGTCTCAGGTGGGACTGGGGAGCCAGTAGCAGTCAGCTCAGAGCAGCAGGGCAAGGGTGGCTGGGCAGTTGGGTGGGAGTAATCCCAGCCTTCCCCCTCCCTGCCATCCCCAGTCCCAGGGTTATACCCACTTATCTAGAATCCTCACACCTGCCTGCCCTGTGTGTGAGATCCTTGTGCAAGGGGGGCCCTCAACCCTCCCCAAAGGGAAGTGGTCACCCCCAACCATGAATGCGCAGGACAGGCCTTGACTCCCTGATCAGCTTTTCACCCACTTCCTTCGGAGCCCAGCCCAGCACTCCCCATGGCCTCAAGTTTTGGGTGGGATTTGGGTTTGGATGGGGAATTACCTCTTCTTCTTCCTGATGTACAAAACCTGCAAGAGAAGGAGCAGCATCAAATGGCAAGGAGAGGAGGCCCTGAGGAACCCAGCAGCCCTTCTGGATGGGGACATGCTGAGGCTGATGAACAAGAGACCCGTGGGTCCCCATCCTAATGACACATACACCACTCCCCCTTCATCTTCATGCCTCCTCTTTTGTTTTTTGTTTTTTTTTTTTTTTTTTTTTTGAGACAGAGTCTTGCTCTGTCACCCAGGCTGGAGTACAGTGGCACAATCTCGGCTCACTGCAACCTCCGCCTCCAAGGTTCAAGTGATTCTCCTGCCTAAGCCTCCCGAGTAGCTAGGATTACAGGTGTGCACCACCACACCTGGCTAATTTTTGTATTTTTAGTAGAGATGGGGTTTTACCATGTTGGCCAGGCTGGTCTTGAACTCCTGACCTTGTGATCCACCCGCCTCGGCCTCCCAAAGTGCTGGGATTACAGGCGTGAGCCACCACACTGGCCCCATGCCTCCTTTTGACATTGTTAGCTGCAGACAGTGCCCAGACTGAGTTTGGGGACTCAAGAGGCTCCCTCTAGCCTGGGAGCCCACACAGTTAGGCCCGGCCTGGGGACTGGTGGGCCCCACCTATTGGCTGGGCTGCCAATATAACTGTAGCTCCAGCCACTCAGCACCTGCCTGTGGCTCCCCAGGGCTGAAGAAGAAAGGGAAAACTTCAGCACGTTCCCTCCCCTCAACTCTTCCCAGGCTCAAAGCCACGTGCAGGCAAAAAGTAAAGGGACCCAGTAAGGTAGCACATGCCTGTAGTCCCAGTTACTCAAGAGGCTGAGGCAGGAGGATCTCTTGAGCCCAGGAGTTCAAGTCCAGCCTGGGCAACATACTGACACTCCGTCTCTATAACATGTAAAAAGAACCAGGGACAGGCAGTGGCCAGACTCTGTAGCGTGTAGAGCAGTGGCTCTAGGCAAGGCTCTGAGCTGGTGGTCTCCGGAGTTCCTATGGGAGGCTGACGGCCCCCAGTGGACTAAGGTAGGGGTGGGGGACTGGAGCCCCTAGGCATCAGCCCAGGTCAACTCCCAAAAACTCTGATGCAAGAGGAACCTAAGAAGGCCCCTAGGTCTGGTCCCCCATTGTACAACCTTGAAGATGAGGACCTAGGCAGCCTGAGAAAACATCTAGAACCTCTAGGCCAGGGTAGGAAACCCTGTACAATGCACTGAGAGGGAGGAAGTGGGTAAGACTTGGGGGACCACCTTGGGCGGGGAATCCAGGGACTTCTGCCATCATCCTGCTCTTCCCTAAACTGGCAGTTTCTGACTACCAGGAGCATGACTACCTCTGCCTCGGGGAAAGCACAGCCCTGTGGTTTACCCCAAATCCTCCCACATTCTTTGTGCCCCATTCACAGCTTGAATCTGGTTTGATTTCCAGCCTGGCCCAGAGCTCCTCCTGCAGGACCCCCAAAACCTGAAAAGAAACTAGGGTATCAATCCTCACTCTCCCCTCCTGTCCAGGGTTGCATGTAGGGGTGCTCCCTTGCTCTCCTGTGGGTAGGCTGTGACAGGAACTCTAAGGTCTTCTGGCCCAGCCCCTGCCACCCTGAGCAAGTGGATCCAGCCCCAGCCCCAGCCCCTGTGGTCCCCACCTCTCAGCCCTTGCCCCAAGCCCTCCTCCCTCCCCTGAGACCCTGGGATTCAGAAGGATCTACAGAAAAGGCCAGAACCTTTACCCAATTTCCATGCCTTTTCCCCTCTTCCTCAGCTAACAGCCACCCCCACACCTTCCTTTCCAAATCTTCCCTACCCCTCACTGTCCAGCAGGTGCAGCCCCCTCTCCTCCAGGAACCTCCCCCACCACTGATCCTGGTCTGCCTATACCAAGCACTTTTCCTTCCTGGGTAAGGCAGAAAGCCTGGTGCAGATTTGCTCCTCCTTGTACCCACAGCCCTGCTTGAGGCTGGCATCGGGGAGAGGAAGCAGCACTCAGTGAGCACCTCTGGGCCTGTCTCCGGTCCCCAGGAGCTATCTTCTGCCCTCCGCTGCCTTTGTCCTATGAGCTTCCTACCTCTGATTTTGGCAAGAGGGGCATCCACCCAGGCCTTCTGAATGTTCCTCTAGAACAAGAGTAAGAGAGCGTTCTCAAGTTCCAAGGACAAAACCTTTCACTGAAAGTAACGAGGGCAGTTTCTAGGCCCCATTCTGCCCTTAAGGGTGCCTCCATCTGCTTACCCACTGCATGGGTGCCAAGGGAAAACATTGGCATCCTGCCTTACCTCCACCCAGGAGACCTCTCAGGCCCTGGCCTCATTCTGCCTGTGCTGCACCCTGGGCCTGCTTGCTGGCTGGCAGTTGCTCCCTGGCAGCAATCTGGAGCCTGTGGGGCCCATATGGCAACCCTGGTTTAACAGCAGCTCCAACCAGGCCATGATGGGCCACACCACAGCCCTACTTGTCAGAGCAACATGCTCCTAAGCCCAAGGCCAGCCATCAGAGCCTGCGAGGAGCAGTGGGCAGAATCCTACCATTGCCAGGCATACTGGGGAACCTCAGGGGCACCCCATCCTCCCTAGTCTCAGCCTGCACGATCTCCAGTGGTCCCTCAGTGACATTCTGAGTGTCCATGTATCATCTTAGGGGGACAGCCCATATCCTTAGGGACTGACACCAGATCAAGAGGCATCACACTCACTACTGAAGGATACCTGCAGCCCTCTCCCCAGCCCCCTTCCTTCCTGATGGCTGCCACCTCCACCCCTTCTCATGACACGGAGGCCAGGCTTCCATTTTGAGGTCTCAGCTCTAATTTTGCTCCTCAGCTGTCCCTAACCACCTAGCCTGGAAAGCATTCCTGCTTTCCTGCTTGAGTCCCCAAGTCAGTCCCTGCAGGCTTCCCTTGGAACCCTTGGTTTTTATCTGTTTCCCACTCCCTGTAAGAACCACAGGGCAGGACCTTGTCTTCCCAGCCTCTATTGGGTTCCAAAGGCCTGGTCCAGGGCAGGTACTCAGTAAATAATTGCCAAGTGAATAAATGAATGTTCACTGCCAACAGCCTCCCATGCACAGATCATCTTACCCAGACTCTGCAGCCCACGGTCCACATCAACCACCTTTAAGCCTTTTCTTCTATTGCAACCCCACATCCACTGCCCTAACTGTCCTGCTGGCTGCTCACAGAACCCTCTGTCTGCCTCCAAACTTTTGCCCATCAGGACCCTCCACTTGGAACTCCTTGACTACTATGTGGCCTTCATGACCCAGCTCAAGACACCATGTATTCCCAAGAACCTTTTCTGTTGTTTCCAATTGGAAGCGTAGCCTCTCTGGTCTCTGGGCCCCAGTGGACAAATCTCTGCAGGAGAGGAGGACCGCACTCTCATTAATAGATTGTTGGCGGGCACAGAGGCTCATGTCTGTAATCCCAGCACTTTGGGAGGCCAACGGGGGCAGATCACTTGAGGCCAGGAGTTCAAGACCAGCCTGGCTAACATAGCGAAACCCCATCTCTACTAAAAATACAAAAATTAGCCGGGCGTGGCAGCTCACGCCTGTAATCCCAGCTACTTGGGAGGCTGAGGCAGGAGACTCGATTAAGCCCCGGAGGTGGAGGTTGCAGTGAGCTGAGATCGAGCCATTGCACTCCAGCCTGCATGACAGAGCAAGACTCTGTCTCAAAAACAACAATAACAACAACCAGATTGTCTTCTGATTGATTAGGTTCTCTATAAATCTAAACACTGATTATCCTCCCCCAGCCTACCCCAGCTCTCACCATGGCCACAGCCAGGCCTATCACCGTGATGATCCCAAAGGACAGAAGCATGGTACCCACGCTGGCCGTGCCACCAGCTGCATCAGGGATTCTGGTGTCATTAAAGGTGGTGGCCTCTGGGCTGAGGGTAGTGGTCTCGGAGGCTGGCCCATCTGTGGCAGGTTCCAGGTCAGACTCAGAGGTGGGTGGGCGGCTGCTGAACCAGCCCCTAGCAGATGCGGTCCTGGAGTTCATGCTGATCCGGAGAGGGCCCTGGCTGAGAGGCTGCCTGATGCCAGTCAACCTGCCCACTCACTCCTGACTCCGGAGTGCCCCAGCCTGTGGTTCCTGCCACCTGTGGTGGCCACCTGCACAGCCACCTCCTTGGATAAAGGGAGCCCCCTGCCTTCCTGGGTGCTAGAAAGGAAAGAATAAGAAACATGAGGCTAAGGACAGGGGCTCAGTAGTGAGATGAAGTCTCTCTAGGTTCTGAAAGCACTGGGGAGGTAAAGGTTTGAGGGCAAGGATGAGGGTAAGTTCAGGAGACATTAGGACACATACTTTACGTATCTACGGTGCCCCTGTTTTTAGGAACAAAAATGAAGCCCTGCATCCTCTGTCTGTGGGTGAGATGATCATAGTGATCAAACCTGGAAGATATGAAAGGCAGCGGGGATGTTTGAAAGAAAAAGTCTCCCTCCCCTGATCAAAAACTCCCCCCAACCTGCGTCCCCATATCCCCCACCTCCCCATATCCACCTCCTCATTCCCTGCCTCCCACATCCCTCATCCTGCTTGGGGGGAAAAATACCACAGCTTTTTCCTTTCCTGGAGGGAAACACTTGCCCAAGAGTCAGACAGGCCTGTCTTTGAAACCTAGCTCAGCCGCTTAACTAGTGATCCCTAGAAAGTCACTCCACCTCTCTGTGTCTCCGTTTTCCTGAGTCTAAGGTGGGGATATTGAGAACATCCCCACAGGGTCATGGGGTTACAGAAATGGCAGAACAAACAGGTCTCGAAGAAAGACTTAGCTCAGCACAACCCCCATCCACAGTAAGCATCCACTACATGTTAGATTTTCTCCCCATGGCCAACCCAGTCACAAAGGGGAGCCAAGGGAGCCCCTGGACCCAGTCCACTGTATGGTCCAGACTATGCTTGGAGTGTGGGTGGAGGCTGATGTGGAAAGACCAGAAGACAAGAAGGAGAGAGAGGCTCTGGTTCTCTGGCGGGGCTTCTCCGCAGGCTCTCGGGGACATTGGACTGCCCTCCCTACCCACCAACAATAGAGGGGCTGCTAGGGTCAAGGAGAAAGGTGAGGCAGGAATGGAGCTCCCAGTTTGGGTGCCTTCTCTTTCTTTACCCTCCTCCCCTGGAAGCAGAGGGTGAGAGATTTGCCCAGTGCAGAGGGCCCTGGTTAAGGTGGGGTGGGAAGAGGTGCCAGCCAAGCTGCAGATGGGACGGCCTAGGGAGAGGAGGGATACCTAGCTCGTGGGTGCATACATCCCCCTGTGCTGGTTCATGGGCATTAGTGGGGTTGCCTCCCTGTGCAGATGCATGGGCGTGTGTGAGGTGTGTACACACCTCTGATGGTCCCTGAGGAAGGGGCAAGGCTGGCAGAGGGTTATGGGGTAGAAAGGCTCATCCCTCTTTGCCTTCTCCCTCCAGCTAGGCTGGGCACATCTGGGTACATAGGAAGTCCCAGGTTCTTTTCTTGGCTTTGCAACTGATCCCGGGCGTGACCTTGGGCCAAACCCTTAACTCGTGCCCTGGGGCTCTGTTAACATCGCCTCCCAAAGGAGAGAAGGGGCCCTACTGACCACTTTCCAGGCCTGCCTCAGGGTCCAAAGGGGAAGGGAAGGAAACCGGGGTAAAAGGGGTCGGCACCGCGACCTTCGAGAACCGGCATGCTGTTCTCCACCAGGTCTCTCAGTCCTCCCTGCCCCAATCCCCATGCCCGCCTCCGCGACCCTGTGATGCCTCCCTTCTTGCACAGGAGCAGTGACCTCAGCACTTACTTAATCCTCTCCCGGCGCCGAGCTCAGTTGGAGAGGCTAGGGGTGGTAGTGACTGGCAGGAGGCCGGGGCGGGGGGAACCCCCAAGCTCGGCGTCTGGGGCTGCGGGTCCGACCCGAGATCCGCCCTCCCTGCAAGCCCCGAGCCGCTGGCCAGGCCCGCTACTGCGCACCAGCCGCATCCGCGAGCGCTGGCTCTGCCGGCCTGAGCTAGGGTGGGTAGGGCCGGGACCCACGGCGGAGGTGGGGCCGGGCCGAGCAGCCTCGGGGGATCCCCGAAGCTACAGCGCCTTGCCTCCCTGCACGCTCCGCGCCCCCGGCCTCCGATTGGCTCTCGGGCCTAGAGCCCGCCCAGAATTGGACCGTTCGCTTGTCGCTCGGGTCTGGCTCCACCCCCAGAGGGAGCCTAGAACCTGGTCGCAGTTTTTAGAGACTACCCTCACCCCGTGGCCTGCGCCGAAGTTGGGCGGAGGACAGTGGGTGGCCAGGCCCTTCCGGGCCAGAACTCGGGACCCCTGCCAGCTACCCGTGCCAGGACAGACTCAAGCCCCCAAAACGCGGATGGATGTACAGAGGAGACTTGGGGAGAGCACTGGACTGGGAGTCCTTGCGCCTGCACTGAACTCTGGCTGACTTTGTGACCTTGAAGAAACTGCTTTTCCCTTCCTGAACCTTGGCTTTCTACTCAGACGGGTCCTCTGGTGTGAGGGTTCTAGACGAAGATGGGGAATCTTCGTCTAGAGAAGTTGAGAGTGGGGTGGATTTATTATTGGGCACCCCGACCCAGGCAAGTCTACATATACCCTCACAATAGCTTCCATCCACGGCATGATCAGCTCAGGGAAGGAGCCCTCAGATACTCCTGATCCGCCGGTTTTCAAAGGAGTTTATGGGAGTCACCGGGTAGCCTGGTACAAATGCAAACGCCCCTGTGTCTCCCGGTCTGGGAAGGAGGCAGGGAAACAGCATGTTTAATAGCAGTTTAAGGCCGGGCGTGGTGGCTCACTCCTGTAATCCCAGCACTTTGAGAGGCCGAGGCGATGGATCACCTGAAGTCAGGAGTTCGAGACCAGCCTGACCAACATGGTGAACCCCTGTCTCTATTAAAAATACAGAATTAGCCGGTCGTGTTGGCTCACGCCTGTAATCCCAGCTACTTGGGAGGCTGAGGCAGGAGAATGGCTTGAACCCGGAGGCTGAGGTTGCAGTGAGCAGAGATCGCGCCATTGTACTTCAGCCTGCGCAACAAGAGTAAAACTCCGTCTCAAAAAAAAAAAAAAGTAGTTAACAGTGTTCTAGTTAACAGTACTTTCTGGTGGGGGGATGTTGACAAGACACACTTTGCAGACGCTGCCGAGTATTTTATAGAAGGCGCAACTGAGGTCCAGAGGTCCCAACACCTGGAGGAGTTGCCAATAGAGTCAAGATTCGAATCGGTAAAAGAGCAGCCCCTGGGGTCTGGCCGCCAGTCGGCCGACCCCCTGGTGGACTCGGGCCACTGACCTCGGTAGGGTCACGACACTGGGACTGGACCCCAAAGATGGACCAGCCTTCAACACTGGAACCCGCCCATACACAGCTCCACCCGGCCCCCAGGCTAAGATAGACCACGCCCCCGGACATCTGGTCCCCGCCGGAACACCCGGGCCCTCTGGTGACACGCCCCCTTTCCGGCAGGCTACTGGGCTCCGCCCACACACCTCCCGGCCTGGTTCCTAAACGCCAGCTCGGAGCAATCCCCTTGGGATGGAGCCAAATCCCTGCTGTGATTTTAAGGAAGACCGGCAGGTCCGGGCCCCCAGGGGTCAACCCCACACACATCCCCGCACTTTCCTGCATGCAGGCCTGCGAGCGTACAGGGAGTGGAATTCACAGCCTCCCCACCCATCCGCAGGGGTCTCCTGGGAGGAACCCACCAGCGATAGGAACACTGAAGCTGGGCTACGGCGTCCGCCCGAGCCTTTTCTTAAACGCGCCGACCCCGGAAGCGGGGCGTCCGAGGGAGCGCGCGACGGGCCACGCACGTCCGGGCGTCCAGTTCGGGGCAGCTTCTCCGGCTGGTGGGTGGGTGGGTGGGGCAGCCTTTCAGGCAGGTATGCATGGGAGGTGGGGATCGGAACGGGGTGTTTCGACTGCAACCGCCTGGAGACCTGGCCGGTACCATTCTCCATAGTGCAGATGGGGAAACAGGGTTGGAGAGAGGGGACCTCATCTGGGTCGTTAACAATGCGGTGCGTAGCTGTGAGGGAGTTTACACTTCTGACTTCGGGCCTTGGCTCCTGGGACGGCGCACTGGTGCAAGAGCCGCTTCTGGAGTCTGGTGGACTCGGGTTCGTGTCTTGCCTGGGACAGTCTTTTTTTTCTTTTTTTTGAGACGGAGTCTCTCTCTGGCACCCAGGCTGGAGTGCAGTGGCATGACCGCGGCTCGCTGCAACCTCCGCCTGCTTGAACTGGGTTCAAGCAGTTCTCCTGCCTCAGCCTCCCAAGTAGCTGGGACTACAGGTGCGCGTCAGTATGCCCGGCCAATTTTTTGTATTTTTAGTAGAGACAGTGTTTCACCATGCTGGCCAGGCTGGTCTCGAACTCCTGACCTCGTGATCCGCCCACCTCGGCCTCCCAAAGTGCTGGGATTACAGGCGTGAGCCACCGTGCCCAGCTTGCCTGGGACAGTTTCTACCTGAGTGACGCTGGGCAAGTCGCTTCCCTTCTCTGACCATACTTGTATCTGAAGATGTGGCACTTAGCAGGTGCTCAATAAACGCTAGTTTGGACTTTTATCTGGAAGCAAAGGGGACCGCTGATTTTAAGCCTTCAGTTAAACTTGCTTGTGACCTCTTTAAATATACAGTTGTAAATTTTTTAGTTGGTGGTTTACGCTGATGTCCTGGATTATAGGTTAAATTAGGAGGAAATTTTCAGCATGTAAATCCATGACAGTACACACACAATGTCAGATTCAAAGCTCCCAATTAAAGGCAATCATCTGCCCCTTGTAACATCAGTTAAGATCATGTAACATCTGGTCCCTGCTGTGTGTTGAGCTGCCTCCCAGGCCTTGGATATTCATAGACTAATGCATTGCTTGCCATGGGTTTGGTGTGATTTTCCCCCATCTTATGGATTAAGAAAGTGAAAATCAGAAATAATGACTTGCTCAAGATCACACACGCTAGGTTAGACACAGATCTGTCCTGTCCCCACATATGTGCCCTAACCTACCACCAACCCGTTTATTAGCAGAGACTGAGCTATGGGCTCAGCCCACTCCAGCTAAAAATGTGAAGAAAACGTAAGTGGCCAAGACAAGAATGATCAAATAGGTGGGTAAGGCTCTAAATGGAGTCAAGGGGGTGTCAGAGCAAGAGCACAACTATTCTCAGGCAATGTATTGGTAGAAGGGGGGGTGTCATACAAGGCTCACCTGCTTTCCTGGTTCCTCTCACTCCCAGGGTAGCAACCAACTATATCTGAGGACCAGAGCCATTTTGGGGCACCAGAGCTTGTGACCTCTCCATCTTCACCCAGCTGGGTCCAGGGGCCACTCTCAGCACTCACCTCAGCAGCTGACATTATAAAGCAGACTTGGGAACCTGGAAGCACTCTGGAGAACCTTTCCCTGAGACATGGAGCTTTGGGGCCGAATGCTGTGGGCCCTCCTGTCTGGCCCAGGGAGGAGGGGAAGTACCTGGGGCTGGGCCTTCAGCTCATGGCAACCCCAACCACCTCTGGCTGGGTTATCCAGTGCCATAGAACTGGTCAGCCACTGGACTGGGGTCTTTGAGAAGAGGGGTATCCCTGAGGCCCGGGAATCCAGTGAGTACATCGTGGCTCATGTCCTTGGAGCCAAAACAGTTAAGTTTAGTGTTGTCAAGAGGACAGGAAGAGGGAGGAGGGAGGACTTGGGGAAGGGATATCCAGGTTTTCTGTTCACTAAGAGTGCTTAGCTGAGACTGATGGGATTTTTCTGAAGGAACGTCTTAGCGCCTGGCACACACTGTAACAGTTTGTTGGATGAACGAATATATCTCTGCCTAAGTGTTCTGGGATAGACACCTGGAAGCCTGGTGTTAGCTGTGTAACCTTAGGCAGGATGCTGCCCCCTCTGGGCCCAGATGATGAGAGGGTTGGGCCTCCAGACCAGTGCTGGGCAGGCATTATCCACATAAGACACCTGGGTTGGGGGCCTTGGGCCCAGTGAGCCAGCCACTTACATTCTCTGTGGGGACAGTTTCAGAGCCTGAGGCCGGCACTTTGGACCCAGCCCTTGACCTCTCAGCAACTACAGTGTATCCAGGAGCTGAGTAGCCGTCGATTGCAGAGGTGAGCACCCATGGATCAGACCTGAAGGATGTGTTTGGGGAGCAGCAGTCCAGCCTCCCCCATCCCCACCAAGTTCAGGGAGGAGGAGAATGTCCAAGGACTAGGGAGGTGTTGGGGTGCAGGAGTGGCAAGAGTGGGGCCGGGGTACTGAATAGGAAGAAGGGAGGGAGGGAGGGTTTTGCCTCAGGAGTCCCAAGGCCCTGGAGACATGGTCTTGCCTGATACCTTTGGCCACAAGTGGTATCTCAACCCAGGCATGGTCCTGTTGGTCCTAGCTCTGTCACTGATGACCACCCAGCTGCCCCCTCTGCAGGATGCCGGTGCAGTACATCCTTGGAGAGTGGGACTTCCAGGGGCTCAGCCTAAGGATGGTGCCCCCAGTGTTTATTCCTCGGCCAGAAACAGAGGTAGGTGTGCCACCAGCGCAAGGCAGGATCAGGATGATGGTGGAGTTCAGGACACCAGTCTTACCCCAGGCTTCCTCCAGGGGGCACTGGGGCCCCATGACTTCAGGGACAGTGCCTTTCTAGACATGTATCTCCTCTCTGACTGTGTTGGCAGAGCCCAGAGGACAGAGGATTCCTGTTGGTCCCCTTGACTGTTATGTTCCAAGCTATCAACCCAGCCTCTAGGTCTGGCAATGGCCCAGAGTGCCTCAAATAGTGCTGCCCAAGTACTTAGCCTGTTCTGCCATTTCTCTGGGAGCCATCCCATGGCTCACCCAATCCACAGGGAACAAATGTCCTCCAGCAGCTTCTCAGGAGGCATGGAGGAAGTGGAGAGGGCTCCAGCCGGAGACCTGGAGACCTGGTATCAGCTGTGCAACCTCGGGCAGGTCACTGCCCTCCTGCCATCTCTGGGCCCAGATGATGAGAGGGTTAGGCCTCCAGCCCAGAGAATCTGGTGGCCCTCTTAGGTCTACTGACTGGTCTGGTAATCACCTGTGTTGTCCCTCAAATTACTAGGACTAGGGATGTGTGGCGCAAGTGTGTTATCCCTTGGTAAGGCACCCTGGTCCTGGAAGAGACGCTTTCTATGGCCCTTCTTGGACTCCCCTCTGACCTTGTAGATGACAGAGCTGGGAGCCAGAGGGCGCAGACCAGGGAGTAGAGCTGGGTGAGAGCTGGTGGGCAAGCCAGAGGGCGCCAGGTTCTGAGAAGCAGTGTTTCCAGAAAGACCTAGGCACACAAACATTTCTGGGAAAGGTTAGTTCCCATTCCCCTGCTGTGGCCAGGGGGCCCCAAACCCTTCTTTCACTTTCTCAGCTTCTGTCCCCTAGCCAAGAAACTCTCTGACCCCTCTCCCCTCCATATCATGTGGTTGGGAGGCCAGGTCCTTGCTTCACTGCCCAGTGTCAGGGCAGGGACAGTAGGGAATCTGAGGCCTTGCTGAAGTCACAGGGCTGTCAAGGAAGGGAGCATGGGGGCAGCACGTGGACTTCCTGACTCCCAGGTCAGAGCCCCATCCCTCACATGGGGCTGCCCCATCTGGGATTGGCATGACCTAGGACACAGCATGGAGACCCAGAGCAGGGTGTGGCCTGCCACCTGCAGACTTTGGGAGGCTTACCTGTGGCTCCTGAAAACACGTGATCTCTGGCGAAGAAATCATTTGCTGTCTCCGGCTTCCCAGGTTCAGGGCATGGTGACATTTGAGTTCCTTCAGAGCTGACCTGGCACCAGCCATATGTGCCAGGGTTCTGAGTATCAAGTGTGGACTTTGGCTCCCATGTGGCCCCCTGATTCTTGGATGGGTCTGGGCCAAGAGAGCAGCTCTACTGCAAGGGGTGGGGTGAGGGGAGATGCTGTGATTGGGAGGCCAGGTGCTCATCTTGCTGTGCAGACATTTCTGAGAACTCACCAGGTTCACCCCAATGTAAAGCCACATTGGGGGATGCCTTACCAAGAACTCAAGAGGACGTGGCCTGTGGCAGGGAGTAGTGAGAATGGGTGCAGGGGATGGTTTCTGATGAAAGGGGAGTCTGAAGTGCAAACTTGCAGGAGGCATGTGACCCAGTGAGTTGCATTTTCCCTAAGGGTGAGAAGGTGGTTCAGCCCCTGGCCTGGCAGTGAATACAGTAGGAAACTCAGGGCTGGGGGTGTGAACCATTCTCACCCAGCCTGCTGTGAGGCTGTACAGGTTGTGGGAGGCTCAGTGTTTTGTCTGTGATTGGCTTGAAGGAGGCAATGCCACCTCCCTGGGTCTGCCCCACCAGGGATGCCATCCTAATAGAGGGTACTCATGGGCACTCAGGTTCTGCCCAGGCCTTGGGCCAACCTCTTGATGGGGTATGGAGTCCATGTTGGGGCAGCAGTTCTAGGCAGAGCCAACAACTGCCTGCCCCTCACCTCCTTCCTGCATGCGTCTGTGCCCCACCCTGTTCTTGGATTCTTACCATATTCACCTGGAGGGGGTGCCCTGAGCCTGTGACCAGCATGGCTTTTAGTCTTGCCGAAAGAGCCACCAGCGTTAGGCTGAGGGAGGCTCTTCACTAGGAGGAGAAGAGAAAGTTTCTGGACTCCTTGGGCTGTTGTCTACCCCTGCCCCAGGTGGCTCTACAACCAAGATGAGTTTCCTGTGCTCTGGAGTGTTATGGCAAACAAGAGGCCACTAGTGGTGGCAGGGGCTCAGTTTCTTAGCTTCTTACCCTCCCCAAGGTGGCCATCCACATACGTGGTGTGTGTCTTTGAGGTCTTTGAGTATCTCTGTGAGGTGGCTGGCCAGTGTGGCTGGCTGAGGGATCATTCTCCAGCCATAGTAGGTCTGTCTATGACCAGGAAACCAAGAGAGGCTTACACACCTGACAACTCCTGGTCACCCTACCAACCTCTCAGCTTGTGGCCTCACCACTGAGACGACAGGCTCTCAGCCACAGCCCTATACTGCTCACTCTGTACCTGGCCCAACCTTGCAGGCTCAGCTTGCCACAAGTACCTTAGTGGTCTCCAATAGTGCCTGGCACAGGGCTGGTGAGAGCTAGTGAATACACACTCTCTCCTGCTGGAGCTGGGCCCCCTCACCCACAGGCAATCATTTGTTAGGTGCAGAAGAGGCTTGGAACAGGGAGGGTTGGACCTGCTGGCCAAGTTCTGCCTACTTTGGACTTGCCACCCTCAGGGTGGGTGAACATTGTTGCTGGGGTTGGGGGCCTGGAAGGGTGAGATGCTTTTTGGAACCCAGCACTGGGGAACTTATGTGGAAAATGGGTGTGAGTGATCTGGAGCCCTCTGCTCCATTGGGCCTGGCTGATGGCATTGGGGTGTGGGGGAGACCTGGGGGTGTGAGACTCAGAGGGTGGTGCCACAGAGAGCTTGCCCATCACTTAGAAAGTAGCCAAGAGGGCCAGGCGCTGTGGCTTACACCTGTAATCCCAGCACTTTGGGAGGCTGAGGCGGGTAGATCACCTGAGGTCGGGAGTTCGAGACCAGCCTGACCAACATGGAGAAACCCTGTCTCTACTAAAAATACAAAATTAGCCAGGCACAATGGTGCATGCCTGTAATCCCAGCTACTTGGGAAGGCTGAGACAGGCGAATCGCTTGAACTTGGGAGGCGGAGGTTGCGGTGAGCCAAGATCGCGCCATTGTACTCCAGCCTGGGCAACAGAGCGAAACTCTGTTTCAAAAAAAAAAAAAAAAAAAGAAAAGAAAAGAAAAAAAGAAAGTAGCCAAGAGGTTTGTCTGTGGGCCAAGCCCTGCCAGTGTGGGACACAATGCGATGAGTCAGACCTCAGGTCTTCCTATTATGGCGTCTGGTGGGAGAGGCACACCCCATCCTTAGGCTAGACCTTAGGCTCAGGGTGGAGAAAGCCGTGGTAGAGCCTGGCCCAGGCTTGAGGAAGGCTTTCTGGAATAGGTGGTCCTCTTTTCAGATCAGGGAAGCACCCACTTGCTGCCCACCATCCCCAGCTCCCTGAGCCAGTCTTTCCTGAGACCTGGGGTCCCAGGAGTCCTGACCCTCTGGGGGGCTTCTCTGCCCACATCCAAAGGGATGCCTTTGAGAAGGGGCTACACTGCCCTTTCCTTGTCTCATGCCTGGCTACTCAGGTGTCCCACTCCACTGCTGGTTAGAAAAATTTTGGCCATTGGACGGCAGGAGCCTTCCACCCTTTACCCCTACCCTATGTTGGTTTACAGGCATAGTCCTTGCAGGCAGTGGCCGGGTAGGCAAGGCTTGAAACCCTCTTGTTTCCAAAGTGACAGTGTCTGAAAATGTCCTCCTGCTGCCAGGGCAGGTACAGTGCAGTCAGGCACCTCCCTCTGCACCCATGCCTGTTGACCTATGCCTGTGTATGCCACAGCCCTCAGGTCTTTAGTCAGGACCGTGTTCCCCCATGGCCCATCTCCTCCAAAAGAGGGAATTCCCTGTCCCTTTGGCCTAGGAGCCTCCCTGGGGGCCTCTGAAGCCCAGCTCTGTGAGGAGGCTGGGGACACACCAGCTCCTGATTCTTGGCCACCATGAACCACAGGCCAGGCTCAGGTGGGGCCTTGACCCCAGGCCTCAGTTTCCTCATGGGACACTTGTGAGGATTTAACAGATTAATACAGGAAAAACTCTGGGAGCAGGATCAGGCCAGAGGGAGTGGACAGGAACTATAAGATATGGTTCTTAGCTTTTTTCTTTTGAGATGGAGTGTTGCTCTGTCTCCCAGGCTGGAGTGCAGTGGCGCGATCCTGATCCACTGCACCCTCTACCTCCCAGGCTCAAGCAATTCTCCCTCTCACCTCAGCCTTCTGAGTAGCTGGGACTAGAGACATCCGCCACCGTGCCCATGCCTGGCAAATTTTCACACCTTTAGCAGAGACGGGGTTTCACCATGTTGGCCAGGCTGGTCTCAAACTCCAAACTCAAGTGATCTGTCCACCTTAGCCTCACAAAGTGTTGGGATTACAGGCATGAGCCACCATGCCCAGCCAGTTCTTAGCATTTCTGTAAGCACAGAATGGGAGGATGTCTGTAAAGGGCTTAGCTGGGGTTGATTGAACACTTAACATGAAACAGGTGTGGATTAGTGCATTTAATCCCCACCACATCCCCACAAGGTGGGCTATCCTCAACTGGGCTCAGGTGTACAGATGGGGAAGCTGAGGCCTGGAGGGGCAGGGTGACTTGGCCATGCCCCAGCTGACATGAAGGTCAGTCTGGCTTTGGCTACCTCCCCTTCCTACGTTCACAAGGGTAACTGCTTAGGCCTCTGTACCAAGACCCCCAGGAGCCACGTTGGCACCAACTCTGATCCAGATCCCTCTGCTTCACAGGAACTGGTTGAGTGGGTGCTGGAAGAGGTGGCCCAGAGGTCCCATGCTGTGGGATCCCCAGGCAGCCCCCTCATTCTGGAGGTGGGCTGCGGATCAGGAGCCATCTCCCTCAGCCTGCTGAGCCAGCTCCCCCAGGTGAGCCCCTCCACCCACTCTGGATAGACTGTGACTGACACTCACTGTCCCTCCCATTAGTGCTTCCCCCACATCCCTCTGCTAGGAGCGCTTGAGGGGAAGCAGCTAGATGAGGGAGGACAGGGCTGCCCCTAGCCCAGTGTTTCACAGACTCTAACGCCTACCACATCTATCTGGCTAGACTTTGGCCAAGAAGAAAAGGCTGTTGGGTATTTCCCTTCTCTTCTGGTGGGGGGTTGGAGGACGGTCCCCCAGGCCCAGTATCTCCCAGCATCTCTCAGCATTGCCTTCCACATATCCTCTGTTTGTTCTTGGGACAGAGCCGAGTCATTGCTGTGGATAAGGGGGAAGCTGCTATCTCTCTGACCCATGAGAATGCTCAGAGGTAGGTGGGGGAGTTGCACTTTGGGGCCTAATCTTGACTCCTTTTCAGGTTTCAAACTCACCAATGTCTGATTTCTACTCCCAAGAAGGAGGAAGCAGTGGGGTAGCCTGGCATGGGTCCCACGGGGTTCTGAATGGGTAGTGGGCAGTGAGTATCTTGCCAGTCCAAGAAGGGTTGACTACAAGACCTCATTCTTGTAGTGAAGGGTAGGGGTCTGCCCCCGTGCCTACCCCTTTCTCCCTATCTGTGTAGGCTTCGGTTGCAGGACAGGATTTGGATCATCCACCTCGACATGACCTCAGGTACCCTCCCCTGCATGTTCCTTGAGATAGGGAGACTAGATGCAGGTGCTGCTGGGTGGATGAGGCACTCCGTGGAGATGGAGGGAGAGCTCCCCCAACAGCCACACAGCCACACACAACACACACACATACACGTGTGTGTGTGCACGTTTGTGGCAGCTCAAACGAAGCCTTGGCTGAGGACAGACAAGTTGCTTTTGCCTCCTAGGCTGACCTGACCCATAAGGGACCAGCCACAGAGAACTTCCGAATTCCTCATAACCAATGAGTTAAGGGCTTGCTTGTTGGCAACAGATAAGCAAAAGCTTAAAATAATGCCTTCAGGACCAAAATACTTGAGTGACCCTTTCCCCCTGCCTGGCAGGGGAAGTGGTCCAGGCACTGCACAGCTCAGCCATAGCCTTTACAGTGTCTCCAGGCCTCCAACTCCAGTTCTGGCTCCATTGCCTTACCCGTGGGATCCTTGAGCCTCAGTGCCCCCTCCATGGAATGTGATATACTTGGTGTAGCACCTGGCACAGGGTGAAACCAGTAGTCAGAGGCATCAGGAATTGGCTGATGAGGCCAGGCCTACCCTCCATGTACTCTCAGTCCATGTTGGCTATAAGGCTAGTGGAGCTACAGAAGAGAAAGGCTCTTTTCTGCCTAGGCAATCAGGGAGGACACCCTGGAAGTGGCACTTGAACAGAGTCTTGCATAATAAGGAGGATTTTTGGCAAGGACACTCTATGCCTTGAAATGAAGGGCTGCCATGTTAAAGCATGCACATTCCCCACCAGGCTGCCAGCTGGGGACCCTGGGCACTAATTTGCAGGTCTGGCTTATCAGATCCAGAGGCAGGCCCAAGGTGTGGCATGGTGAGAGGGACATGGTGGCAGGTGGAGCTATCATCCTTTACCTCCCAATGGGTTAGTCCCTACTGTGTGTCCTCTTCTTTGATGACAGAAAGGAGCTGGACACACCTGCCCTGGGGCCCCGTGGACCTGATTGTCAGCAACCCTCCCTACGTCTTCCACCAGGACATGGAGCAGCTGGCCCCTGAGATCCGCAGGTGCTAAGCAGGGTGGGCCAGGGAGGCCAGGCCTGAAAAGGCCTAATGGGATTAGTCTGCCCTCGAGGACCACACCATCTGGAGGGACAGGGGAGTTGGTGCTGAAATGGGCAGTGGTGTTAAGTTGACGCACTCGAGAGCCCACAGTCCTACCTAGATTCAGCTTCTACCTTCCTACTTCCTTACTTCCTACTAAAACTACTGGACAGCCACCGAACCTCTCTGGGCCTGTTTCCTGCCTCTAGAAAAAGAGAGGTAGTGCTCTGCAGGGCCATGGGAGGACTCAGTGACGACTTGGAAGCATCAAACACAGTGGAGGGCTCATACGGGGTGCTCAGTAGATGGGCACACCATTTTATAGAATACTGAGGCCCAGAGAGGGAAGGTGTCTTGTCTGTGGTCGCATGGGGGCTCAGTGGGAAAGCCGGGACTAAAAGCTGGCCCCAGGCTAGCTTTGTGCCAGGCCATCCTGCTGTTACACAGGGGCTGAGAACCAGGGGCAGCCCAGGAGTCCTGGATGGGGCAGCAGTCATGTTGGATGGGGTTCGGGTGTTGGCTCTCCCTTTCTGGGCTCTCAGGAGTGGTCAGGGCTAGCCCCAGATCTCCCAGACCAAGAAGAGGAGCAGCCTTGTGGGGAGACACTCATGCCCTGACATGAGTCAGTGCATCAAGAGAGGCCATCAGCCAGTGGGATTCAGCAAGCATGCCTGGCGCTGCCTGGTAGGGTGCTGCCCATGGGAGGAAGAGAAGAGGAGCTGCCACCCATTTGGGGCCCTCCTTCTCTGGGTCCTCAGAATTGCCCTTCAGCCCAGAGTGTAAGTTCCACAGGGCCCCATTCATGGAGGCCTTGCCCATGCCCTCCATGCATTTCAGATACCCCTTTCTCAGGCTGTCACCTCCCACTGCTTTGCCTTTCAGCTATGAAGACCCCGCGGCCCTGGATGGTGGGGAGGAGGGCATGGACATCATTACCCACATTCTGGCCTTGGCACCCCGGCTCCTGAAAGACTCTGGGTATGAATGGGATGGGTCTCCTAGGTCTGTCCCCAGCAGGCTCCTCTGCTCCTAATGTGTACTGGGCAGGCCCTGGCAGAGGTCAGCACAGGACCCTCACCTCGCCAGCCCAAGCAGCCCAGAAGGGCAGGCGCCAGACCTGTCGTGCTGAGCCCACCCATTTCTCCCCCATGTAGTAGTATCTTCTTAGAAGTGGACCCAAGGCACCCGGAGCTTGTCAGCAGCTGGCTTCAGAGCCGGCCTGACCTGTACCTTAATCTTGTGGCTGTGCGCAGGGACTTCTGTGGGAGGTAAGATCCTAGCCCCCTTTAGCCCTGTAGCATGCTGGTCTTTCCACTGGGGCCATCCTCAGCCCTGGCTGTCAGGAGAGTGTGCTGTTCCCACTCCCTGTTCATTCCCTGAGGCCCAGGCGGTAACCAGCCCCTGTCCCTGTCTCCTCAGGCCCCGGTTCCTGCATATCCGGAGGTCTGGGCCATAGCATGGCTGCCCTGTGGATGCCTTGTCAGTGCTGCCAGCCTGACCAGAGGGAGGTGGATGGCACTTTCCAGAGCCCAGGTTCTTATGGCATTTCCCAAGGTTCTGTGATTTCCCCATGCTCTGCATTTCTAGGATATTTCTAGGACACCTGGATTGGCTCCATCACATCAGAGTGGCTGAGGGCAGTTGCTCTGTGTTGGTGAAATTGCTGTGGGGGTATTGGGGGATATGGCCAGTAAAGTATTGAGAGACTAACAAATGGTGACCTAATGTTTTGTCCATGACTTGCAGGTCCCCTGACCCCCTTACTCCCAGGTAGCACTGGGGCAAGGGTTTCCTTCTGCCCCAGCAGGGCTGGCCGTCAGTCCCCTGCTTGGTAGTGGTGTGGGGGTGCAGTGTGGAGGAAGGCACGTGAGTCCTCACTCCTGGCATTGGATACCATGGGTCCTGGCATAGAGCAGCTCACTCCCAGGGATTGATTAGTCCTCCACTGCCCTGGGTGCATGTGTACACAATTCCCTGGCCAAGCCTGGCTCGAGCACAGGAAGCTCATCTGCGTTTGGCTCAAGGATGACTGCCTGCTTTCTGGAGGGGAGGGTCTGGAGGTCTTTGCTGCACAATTCCTGGGTCGCACATCCACGTTCATTTAACTGAAGGCTTGAGCCAGTGAGGGGTGTTTCCTTTTTATCCCCATAGCTTTTAGCTAAAACATCCCTCCCGAGTTGACCCCTGGGGTTTCAAATAACCCATGTGTCCCTGGTTGGGGCTGGGGAGAGTGAGAAGCTGAGATACTGGGCATAGGGTTGTGGCCTCCACCACAGCTCTGGTCTGTGCAGACTCATGGCCACCAGGAGGCCTGCAGATCCAGCCTTCCTGTCAACAGCGACAGGAAATCTCTAGGTTGGTGAGTGCTGGTGATGTGAGCCTGCATCAGGGTGGGTCCTAAGGAACATGGCAAACCAGGCTGGCTCATTCCACTAGACTGCCCCCTGCCACCCTGGCACTTCCCAGGGCCTGGCAGTATGGTCTGATGGGCAGTATGGTCCAATAGGCAGCATCCTCTGCTGCAGCTGGGATTGCTGAGTTCCAGGGCTGTGTCCTGCAGTGGGACCTTGGGCAGCTCCTTTCCCTGTGAGAAGCTGGCTCTTCTGAGTCCAAGGCCAACGCCAACTGGCAACCTCTTTACTCTTAGTCAAGTGGAATGTGCGTGCTGGCGTCTGAATGTCCATTCTCCAGGCACGGAGAGCAAGAGAAGGTATGGACTGCCTGAGGTCACATGACAGTGACCAAGTGGAGACAGTAAGTTAGATCCCTCCCTTTGGGAAGCCTATATTGCTGGAGTCATACCCAGCCTAAGTGTTGCCCTGCACTATGGCTGGAGGACACATTTGGTAGAGGTCACACTGCAGCTCCCAGTGCCCCAGTGTCCTGCCCTGTGCCCAGCCCCAGCTGCATGGACCCTGAGCTACCCCTGGCTTCCTTTAAGGAGGCTGCTCCAGAAGGAACCTGGGTGGGGAGGGCGAAGGGGGTGCACAACCAGGGCAAGGCTCCCCACTTCCTTAGTCCCCCATGCTCACAGACCTTTGCCTGCTAAGGTCCTCACCAGTATTGCCCTTTCTGTCTTTCTCCTTGTGCCCTTTGGCTCTTGCTGTCTTCAGCAGCATCTCAGGGTAGCTGCCCTGACCTCGGAGCAGTCTGTCGCCCCCCTACACCTCAGCCAGTCCTGGCTTCCCTGATGGTCTCTCCCTCCTGGCCTCAGGCCCATTCCTGAGGAAGGGCCTTGGCGAGCTTGTGGATGTTGCACCAGAAGAGAGTGCAGTGTTGGAGAGTGACACTGTCGGGGCAGCTGGGGCCACAAGCAGGAGCCGGCCTCGGGCACAACTTTCTGCCCAGAAAAATGTGCAGCTTGACTCTGCTGAGGAAAAGGTCCAAGCCAAGAGGACTGGCAGGCGGGGCCTCAAGCCTGCAGCCACCTGCTTGATTGGGCCCTGGACATTGAGCCCAGATGTTGGAGCCACACCAGCCTGGATTTCAATCCCAGAATCTGCCCCTCACCAGGATGTGACCTTGGGCAGATGACTTCACCTCACTCAGCCTTGGCTTCTAAGGCTGAGAAATGGGACTTAATGCTTTATTTTATAGGATGCATGTGAGGAGCCCATGGAATGTGCCTGGCTTGGCACGTTGTGGCATTTTTCCTTGCCTTCCTCGGAGGGCAGACACAGGGAGGAAGGACCCAGTGCCCTCAGGCGTCCATCTGATGCTTGGGACCAACATAAGGCAGGCAGGGATACAAGGCAGTCTGGAAAGAAGGGAAGGCAGGAGTTTCAGTCTTGGGCTCTTGACTCCTCACTGTTGTCTAGAGATGGAGCCAGCAGGCTGGTAGCCTGGCAGCCCACATCTCCCCTCAGCCTCTCCTCACTATGGCCCCAGTGCCTGGAGGCCCAGGCCAGGGCAGCCAGTGGCTCCAGCTCAGGGAAAGCCAGGCCCACCTGCCCTATCCCCTCCCTTGCTCCTGAGGCCAAAGCCAGAGACTCGAACAGCCTCCCCACCACCACCAGCATATGTCAAGGAGCACTTGCAGGCAGAATGGGAGGAGGACATGGAGCTGATGGAGTCCAGGCTGTGCAAGCCCCTGAGGTCTTGAGAGATGTGCCCACTGCCCATGCAGCCTCCTTCAGCCAGAGCCCAGAGCATAGACAGGAGTGTAGGAGTCCCTGTTTGATGTACTCTGGGAGAGTAATTCTATCTCCTCTTCTGATAGTTGGGGAAACTGAGGCCTTTTCTCACAGTTGGATGCTTTTCCCAGTTGTCAGTGGGTTTCTCCATGGGTCTCATACAGCTGCCTTATTGAAATAGGCCCCGAACCCCCTAAATGCAAGAAATACTCTTTTTTGCTCCTTTACCCCCACCTGGACCCTGGGCTATTGGCTGCTCCCAATCCCTGCCCCAAACACTTAGCTGGCTCCCCATGACTTAAGTGTGTTCTCTTGTGTCCTATGGAATCCAGTTCTGAAGAGGTGGGGGAGGACAACTGTGGGAAAAGCCCTGGGGGCCCCTCCCAAAGCCCCATCAGTGCTCTGAGTAGGCTGCCATCAGAACAAAGGGCTCCACTGCTGACAAGGTTTGAGAACTGCTGGCTTGAGGTGAGAACCCCTTTAACCTCTGCGGGACAGCATGTCTTTCCCTATCCACCTTCAATTCTTTTCTCTTTTTTTTCTTCATTGGCTCCTTCTTAGTGGATTCTCTTCTCTACTGCCCTGGGCTTCAGCCTTTGTGCAGTACTCTCGATGCCCTGAACACACACCTTCCCTTTGCCCAGGCAGTGCAAACAATCCACTTCTTCAAGCTCCAACACAAATGCTGCCTCCTTTAGGATGCCTGCTCTGTGCTCTCCCTGCCTCCCCTAGCCCATACCTCTGCTGGCACCTTCTGTACCATGCCTTCAGAAACCCTCTTATCCCCCTCATCTCTGGGGCCCCCTGTGGATCTGGCATACCCAAGTTCAGTAAATGTCTACCAGTAAGCTGATGGTACATGCATTTTCTAGAATAGAGCTAGGACTTCCCATGTGGCCCACATCTGACCTGGCGGCCCATGTATTCCGGTCATTAGGGATGGGAAGCCATGAGGACCTGGCCTTCTGCCCGACCCAGGCAGCAATTCAAGTTGAGCAATGGCCACTTCGAAGACTCGAGTGCACCTGATCCCTGCGCGACAGCCACACCAGGAGAACAGGCTGTCCTTGGCGGCAGTAGGAGCAGGCGCCAGGTTTCCTGGAGCTCTTGGCTTCAGCCAGCCCCCAGCCAGAGTCCTGGCTAGGACAGTGACCTGATCTCCTCCTCATGACCTTCTGTCCTGGACAAGCCCCCTGAACTGGATTTGGGACTGTCAAAGCAACTCTACCCCTGCTCTGGTAGGCTGAACAGTGACCCCCCAAAATGGCAGTGTCTTAATCACCTAAACCTTAACATGTGACTATATTACCTTCACATAGCAAAATGGACTTTGCAGATGTGATTAAGGATCTTGAGATGGAAGGAGTATCCTGGATTTTTCAGGTAAACTGAGTATAATCACAAGGGCCTCTGTAAAGGAGGCAGGAGTGTCAGAGTGACGGAAGAAAATGTATGTAACAATGGAAGCAGAGGTCAGAGTGATGCAATTGCTGGAGAAAGAGCCATGAGACAGCCTCTTCTCCTCTGGGGCCTCAAGAAGAATGCAGTCCTGCCAATACCTTGATTTTAAGCCCTGTGAAACTGATTTCAGATTGCTGACCTCCAGAACAGTAAGATCATAAATTTGTGTTTTCACATGTGTGAAAACACATCTGTGATAATTTGTTACAGCAGCCACGGGAAACGAATATAGATTGTGGTGCCCAAATTAGAGTGCTGCTGTAACACACGCCTACTGATTGAAGTGGCTTTGGAATTGCAACGTGGAAATGGGCAGAGGCTGGAAGAATTTTGAGAGTCATGATAAATTGCCTTAACCACCTCTCTTCTGATAGGTGATGTGGCCAGGGGAACTCTTCCTCAACCTTCAGACCTAAACTGCCCAGGCCCCCCCTTTTTTTACTCATATTTGGAGAGAGGTGGCCCTTTCCCAAAGTGAGAAGACTGAAAGACTGACCAGCATGGGTCCCAGAAGGGAGTGGGTGAGGAATGGGACTGGGATGTGGGGAGAAAGTGCAAGGCTGGCCTCCATGGCCCATCTCCAGAGACTGGGTCCAGAGAGGACCTCAGAGACGGGGACCAAGCCTGTTCCTGCTCTCCTGTGGAGTTATGTGACTGGCCCAGGACCCCTTGGGTGTGTGAGGATGAGCAGGGGCCCTGTACTCTCTGGGTTGCAGGTACTGCATCTGTGAAATGAGCACAGCAGCCCCTGACTTTGAGCTAATGGGCCTGGCCCCTCCATGTAAGCCATAGGCCTGAGCAGAGCTGTGTCACCATTCTGTTCCTATGGTGGAGTGGGGCTATCCCTGGGGTTCTCAACCTCCTGGTTCCTAAAACTGAATTGGCCAACTGGTGCCCTCAGCCCTGTCCCTGTCCAAGCTGGGACTAGGACCTCCCTTTCCAGGGGTACTAAAGGACTCTGGAGACACCATCCCACCCAGCCAAGGCTTGGGGCTCCTGAAGCCAGTCCTAACCCAGGAGCCACATGGAGAGCTACTGGGAGGCCAGACATGGGCCTCATGCTGGGTTTCAGAGCTGAGAAGCTGGGGGACAGAGAGCATGGACACCTGGGTTCAAGGGTCAGCTTGGCCCCAAATCACCTGGATACGCTTTGGATGAAGCCTGGAGGGCCTGTTTATACTGGAAGGGGTGGATCATGGCAAGACTTATATTCAATCCCTGATCTTTTTTCCCAGAGAGGGATGGGGCTTACTTGAAGTAACACAGCACTTGACTCCTGACTCCCAGTATGATGCTCTCATCTCCTATTGCTTCCAAAGGCCTGGGGTTAGTTAATTAAGTTAATTAGGTGGTGCTCATATGGCTGTCCATGTAGCTACTAAACCCAGGGATTCTGGCCCATAAAGCCCTCTGGGCCAGGTTTATGGGCAGGTAAGAGTCACATTAGGCCAACTGTAGCCCTGGGTGTGCAGACAGATCTGAGTCCCATCTGAAGCTCTGGTAGCTGTGGGAGGAGAGCAGGATTTCCCCCGCTTGCAGAATGAGTGGGTGCCTTCCCCTCTGAGGTAACTGGCTGTACAGCCCCCAGCCTCTGCCCCCCAGGGCCCTCCTGAGGTGTCTGGAAGGACCTTTGGGATCTTTGGCCTCATAACCAGGAATCAGAAGCTTCAAATTCTAGAGGCCCCTTTTCTTCCAAAGACTACCTCTCACACATACAGCAGCCCTGCAGGAAAATGGTCAGGAAAGGCCAATTTTACAGCTCACAAAGTGGGAAAGGCAGGGAAGCCTACCTCAGCTTCACGGAAAGCCCTGAACTGGGCTGACCTCCACCTGCCCCAGCTATGCCTAAAGGGGGAGGGTGAGACAGCTTAGAGTAGCCATGCCCCGTGGTAGGCAGGCCTGGCTAAGTGGCCCCCTTCCCAGGGGCTGGGGTCTTCCCCAAACACTCTACCTCTCAGAGCAGAGGATGTCACCTTATTGCTCCCTCTTGTACTAGGTCTGCGGCCCTCTTCTGGGGCATGTGGCTGGGGAAATGGTGGGATCAGATATACCCTACTGAGCCCAGGGAGCAGATTGTTGGTGCCTGAAGCGCTCACAGAGATCCCTGTGCTACAGATGAGGAAATTGAGGCCTTAGCAGGACAGGAGCAGGGCTGGGGCACGAGCCAGGTCTCTTCTCTGGCTCACAGCTGCCAGTCCTTCCTTTGCCAGCTGAAGACCCCCCACCCCACCTGGCTTTCCAGGAACAGGGCTGCCTGCCTGGAGAGGCGTCCAAGTCCCTCTGCTGTTCCTGGAAGTCAGTGTGAGGCTGAGCTACGTGACCAAGCAAAGCAAACTAGGACTACAGGTGTGAACAACCCTGCCTGGCTAATTTTTAATTTTTTTTTTTTTTTTTTTTTTTTAGAAACGGGGTCTTGCTATGTTGCCAGGGCTGGCACATGGGGTTTTTAGTTGTCCCCACATTACAAAGTTGAGGACACCAAGGCTCAGCAGGGTGCAGTTGCAGGTCAGGTTGCATAGCTGGACAGGAAGGGAGGATGAGGCTGCCACTAGTGTCCATTTGACTATCAGAGACGCTGAGGCCAGCATAACTAGGTCCTGGGCTGTCCCCTGCAGAGCTTAGCGCAGAAGTTACCTGGGCTTGTGGACCCTTGGAGCAGGAGCAAGGGTTTCCAGGGCTGTCCCTAGAGGGCTTTCTAGAAGACCTGCAGCTGCCCCTGGGTGCATCTCCTGAGGTATAGGGCCAGGGCCTCAGTCTCTCAAGACCTACTTTGTGTCAGGCACCAGGGAGATGATACCAAGTGGAGGGTCCTATAGAATATGGTGCATCCTGCGCCAAGTACTTCCAGGATTATCTTACTCAACCTTCATGACATCCTCAGAGATGGAGGCTGTGAACCCTCTCGTTATATTGACGAAGAAACAAACTGGGGCTAAGAAACTTGCTCATATGCTGGCTGAGCTGTGATTCTGGCATAGGCTGAGTGACCTGGAGCTGGAGGCCTTAGTCATCACACCAGGCTTGAGGAGGGGCGGATAGGACAGGAATATACCAGGCAGTAGGGACAGTCTGGACAAAAGCCTGGAGTTCTGCAGACATGCAGGTAGGGATATGTAGGGGTGAGGTGGTGCCGGGAGGTCCCCTTGGCTGAGCTCTGAATGCATTTCTGGGGACCAGGGGCCTAAAGAGCTTTTTGAGCTGAGTTACAGGGTTAGAGAAGCATTGAAGCTGCTCTTTCTGGCTGCCAGGAAAAAGGGGCTGGGGCAGGAGGCTGCAACTTGTCCAGGGTCTGGAGGTGGCTAGGGTCTGTAGCAGTGGCATCAGATATTCTGGAACAGAACTGACTCACAACCATTGCTGAGGGTTTGGATGTGAGATGGCCAGGACCACAATGGGCCCAGGGATCTGATTGGGACCTGGGGGAAATGGGGCCACCCTGAGTTGGAGACTGGGGTGCTGGGGGGAACAGTCGGGGAGCTTGACAGTGTAGGATGCCTTCAGAATATCCGAGAAGCAGCATTGGGGCGTCTGGAGATGCAAATGTGACCATGTGGGGACACAGTCCAAAGGCAACCCTTGAGGTAGAGTTGGGAAGACCACTCTCCTAGACCTGAGTGCTGGCAACAACAGTACCGGGCATCTGCAGTGTGTAAACTAGTGCCAGGTGCTGCACACACGTTGTCATAAATCCATCTGTTGGCACATCAGGGATCCCTTCCTTGGCCCACTGTATGGATGAAGGGACCGAGGCTTAACATGCCCAAGGTCACACAGCCAGCAACTGGCCATGCTGGAGTTTGAACCTAGTCCTCTGACATCCCAGTCAGGAGAGGCGTGAGCAGGCTGCAGAGGCCAAATGCAGCCCAGGGCCTCAACCCCCCAGAGGGGCCTCAGGAGCCAGTGAGGTGCCCCACAGCCAACGTGGGCTCCAGGGTGCAGGGGAAAGTGATGAATCAAACAGAAAGCAGCAGACGCAGACTGAGCTCTCTCCCTGTCGGCCCGGGTGCCAGATTTTCACGCCCACAGCAAAGGGGCCAGGCAGAGCGCTAGGTGTGGGGCAGGAGAGGGCAGCAAAAGTGGCTGCCACTGAACCCAGACTCTGATGTACTCCGGATATGGGTGGCGTGGACTGACAGACACGCAGCCCAGTTCCAGACTGAAAGTTGAGTCTGTCTCAGCATGTGAGGATATGAAGTTTGCCTTGTCATGGGGAGCATTTCAGGTCCCTAGGCCTGTGAGGTTCTGGGATGAGGCACCAGATGGATGTGTCTAAAAACCCTTGTTGAAGGCACTCCACAGCTCAATAACTGACCATTGCTCACTACTCTCTTGGCCCGCACTGAAAGCCACTGTTTCTTCATCATTTCACTCAGCCTGCCTGTCTCAGCCCCCCAGAACTTTGGAGCTCATTCTTTCAAAGTACATTTCATGTGCAATTGAAATACATATTTTTAAAAAGATAAAATGAGCATCTAGTTAGCAAAAATGTATTTTGCAAGTGCAAATTCTTTCTTAGCATACAGTCCATCAGGGTGAAGAGCAATGAACACAAATGTTTGAACTGGGGGCTGGGATGGTAGTTGTAGTCTTATGTTGGTCTCAATGTCCATTTTCTTTCAGTGTTTGATTTTGGTAGCACAGGACAAAGTGACCGCTGATTCTCACAGATAATTGTTTACAAATGCTAGCACTGTGTCTGAAGCCCACCTTGCAGTCTCTTTGATTGACAGGGACAGCAAGAGAAGCCTTATCTCAAGCTCAGCACAAACCCTGTTCTCTGAGCACATGGGAAGGATTCTAATGTGTCATAATTTGGTGCTGTGCCCATTTGAGTCTGTGTGTGGTTTTTAAAATTGGGTTTTTTTTTCAATAATTAAAAATATGAGCTGGGCATGGTGGCACATGCCTGTGGTCCCACCTACTCTGGAGGCTGAGGCAGGAGGATTACTTGAGCCCAAGAGTTTAAGACAGCAGTGAGCTATAATAGCGCCACTGCACTCCAGCCTGGACGTCAGAGTCAGACCCTGTCTCTAAAAAAATAAATTTAGGCCGGGCGCAGTGGCTCACGCCTGACATCCCAGCACTCTGGGAGGCTGAGGCAGGCAGATCACCTGAGGTCAGGAGTTCGAGGCCAGCTTGGCCAACATGGTGAAAATCCGTCTGTACTAAAAATACAGAAATTAGCCGGGTGTGGTGGCTCACGCCTGTAATCCCAGCTACTTGAGAGGCTGAGGCAGGAGAATTGCTTGAAACCGAGAGGCAGATGTTGCAGTGAGCCAAGATCACGCCATTGTACTCCCACCCAGGCAACAAGAGCGAAACTCTGTCTCAAAAATAATAATAATAGGCCAGGCGCAGTAGCTCACGTTTGTAATTCCAGCACTTTGGGAGGCCAAGGATCACAAGGTTAGGAGTTCAAGACCAGCCTGGCCAACACAGTGAAACCCCGTCTACTAAAAATACAAAAATTAGCTGGGTGTGGTGGTGGACACCTGTAATCCCAGCTACTCGGGAGGCTGAAGCAGGAGAATTGCTTGAACCCGGGAGGCAGAGATTGCAGTGAGCCGAGATCATGCCGCTGCACTCCAGCCTGGGCGACAGAGCTAGACTCCATCTCAAAAAAAAAATTTAAAAATAATAATTAAAAAAAAATGTTTTAAAAATGAAAGAAAAGGAAGAAGGGAGGAGGAAGCAAGAAAGAGAGAAAGGGGCCGTGCAGGGTGGCTCACGCTTGTAATCCCAGCACTTTGGGAGGCTGAAGCAGGCAGATCACCCAAGCTCAGGAGTTCAAGACCAGCCTGGCCAACATGGTGAAACCCTGTCTCTACTAAAAATACAAAAATTAGCCGGGCGTGGTGGCTCATGCCTGTAATTCCAGCTACTCGGGAGGCTGAGGCAGGAGAATCGCTTGAACCCGGAAGGCGGAGGTTGCAGTGAGCTGAGATCACGTCACTACCCTCTAGCGTGGGCGACAGCAAGACTCTGTTTCAAAAAAAAAAAAAAAAAAGAGGAAGAGTGAAAGGACGGACGAAAGGAACTCCTGTGGGGTGGGGCATCTGGGGCACTTGATGCCCCACGTGACCATTCCCTTCCCAGAGGTCTGCCCCAACTGCTCCAGCCCCCATAGCCTGAGGCTCCCGGCACCTCCCACCCAGCATCTGTCACAGCAAATGAATTTGGGCCACATGCTCCTGAAAGATCCTTGGGAGCCCCACCTGGCTCCAGTGTGGTTGCCCCAAGTACTCCATGAGTAGACATGGGCTAGGGACTTACCCAGGCCCTTGGTGGTGCCTCCAAGGGTGGAAAGACTGGGGAACCCTGTGCCCCTGAAAGCCCAGAGTTTCACTGTTTCTGGGTACCTTCATTTCTGGGAACTAACTGTGCTTTGGAAAGAGAGAAATGAGAAGCAAAACCCTAGGGCCCCAGTATCACCCCTCCTTTCTGTCTTCCTTCCGCTTAGTCACAGCCAAGAGCTCAGTACCTCAGCCTCCCTTAGGGCCACTAGGTGGGGCAGAATACAAGGTCAGGCGAGGACACAGCATCTGGGACGAGTCCTTTCCTGCCAACAGCCTCCGTGAGGGGTCCTAGGATTGCTGAGGGCTGAGACCACCTTCCCAAAGTTGGGAAAGGGGTAACTGAGGCTGTCATCTGGCCTGTCTCACCTGTCTTACCTGCAGGCCCATCATTCCTGCACAGTCATTTATTAGGCACCAACTGTAAGCCAGGCCCAGGAGGTTGGATGGTTCAGGTGGGGCCCTGGCCTTGCAGAACTCATGGACTTGCACATAGACTCCTCCTGACAGGCCCCTCATGAGTAGCTGGGTCCTTACGATTTTTCTGGTCAGCAGTGGGGAGCCGTGGGAGGCATTAGGCTCTGGGGAAGCCAAGCCACATCACATGTACACAGCATAGAGACTCACACACCCCTGCACAGGCACCCACACGTACGTGTACGTTCATGGGTGTGGGCCTTGAGCACTGGGTCCCGTGAGCCACTGCACCTGGCCAACTGGGTTCATGTCCATAATCATAGGTGTCCACGCAGGGCCTCCCTTGGATGGGGGAGCTCCAGGCTCTGGAAACCAAGCCAGGGTTGCATGCATGCACGTGTGTGTGTGTGTGTGTGTGTGTGTGTGTGTGTTTGTGTGTGTGTGGTGTTACTCTGCCTCGGAGGCCCAACCACTGCCTCCAAGTCATGGGAGCGCAGAGCCCATGTAAGCTCAAACACTGCCCCATGTCATAGAAAAGAGGGCCAAAGATGGGGCTGGGCGTGGTGGCTCACTCCTGTAATCCTAGCACTTTGGGAGGCTGAGTCAGGTGGATCACGAGGTCAGGAGATCGAGACCATCCTGACTAACACGGTGAAACCCCGTCTCTACTAAAAATACCAAAAAATTAGCTGGGCGTAGTGGCGGGTGCCTATAATCCCAGCTACTCAGGAGGCTGAGGCAGGAGAATGGCCTGAACCCGGGAGGCGGAGCTTGCCGTGAGCGGAGATTGCACCACTGCACTCCAGCCTGGACGACAGAGCGAGACTCCGCATCAAAAAAAAAAAAGAAAAGAAAAGAAAGAAAAGAGAGCCAAAGCTCAGAGAGGGCCCATGACTTGCCCAGTGTCACACAGCAAGGTGAGGCAGGTCTGGGAGGGAAATGAACCAGACCTTATCCACATCCCTGACCTTTTTGGCTTCATGCTTGGAGCTTGGCACCCCCTGAGAACCACACTCCGTTGACCTCTGGGAAATGGAGGCTGGTGATTCTCCCAGCAAACCCGCCTGGGAACTAACCACAGGCTCCTCCCAGCTTTCACTAACCAACCCCAGGATTTCCAATACCGGTGCTTTGCTTAGCTGTGCTGGGCACCTGGAACTCATTCTCCCTGCCACCCTCCCTCCCTGATTCGTTGAATAAAATTCAGCCTTCCAAATTTTACTCAAATGCTTCTACTTTCTCTGACCCTCTGGAACTTTCCCCTGTTGCCAGCCTCCCTCCAGCATCTGTCCCCTCATTCCCACCTCCTGTTTACTTCCCTACAAAAGCCAAAAATTGACCCCTAGAGCCTGAGACTCTGGATGGAGGATCTTCGTAGCTGGGGCCACACCCAGGCCAGCCCAGCCCTTCAGACTCTGCCAGTCACAGTGGGGTGGGCCCTGGAGCTGGAAGAGGAAACAGAGCCTCTGCCAGAGTCACCACCTGCCCCCAACCCTACTTCTCCTCCGAAGGCCCAACAAGGTCCTGTGCGCCCTCCAAGGGCAGAGGAGGCTGCTGGCTGTGGCTGTGGGAGGAGACCTGGAGCACTGTGCCCGAGGCAAAGCTGGCCCCGTGGAGTTTGCTATTCCAGCTTTTATTTACTCCTCTGTACCCTGAGCACCATCAACTGGGTGCCAGGCCTGTGCCTGTATTTGGCAGGGTGAGGGGTGGGGGCCAGACAAATTGTAGAGGAGCCTCAGGTCTTTGGGGTGTTGCCCCTCCACTACATGGCCCCAGACCAAGTTCTCTGCCAGTTTGCAGAGCTCTTCCCTTCCACTTGGTCTTGAGGAGGGGCCAGAGAGGCTGTCTTTACCCCATGAGCTCTGAACCCTCTCACTATCTGGCTGTCCCCTCATTCTCTCACCACCCACTCCCACTCCCGATGGGAGCCTCAGGCCTGGCTTAGGAACCCTGCCCATAGCTGTACTAATGCCCTTGGCTTTGCTATAGGGAAAGAACACAGGCACTCCACGCTCTGGGACAGTCAGCTTGCGTCCAGCCCCTAGTGCAGAGGGCTAGTTTAGGGAAGGACGTTAGGACCCTGACTGTGCACCTGACTCAGGGGCCCCGGAGAAGATTTGGTGGGCTAAGGGTGGGCAGGAGAATACAACTCACAGCCAAGTGGAAGGTGGCTTTCAGCTCCCCCCTTCTCATTTCTTCTTACTGTGGCTGCACCAGGGCCGTGCCCCTCATGGAAGGTTCACTTTCCTGCTTATCTAGTCTCAGATGTTACAGTTTTTCTTGTTATGTATTATACAGAGAGATGGTCTAACTGGTTCTTGCTGCTGCATGGGCAAGTCATTAATTTACAGGGGTTTATCTTATAACTGGACACCTTTTTGTTTTCTCTTACAAGATGTGCTTGTTGTTGCTTCTCTTGGATTTTCTACATTGACATTTTACCACTGAAAATAATGACAATGACAAATTTGTCTTTTCCTTTCTTTTTTTTTTTTTGAGACAAAGTGCCACTCTGTTGCCCAGACTGGAGTGCAGTGGCGCGATCTCCCGGGTTCAAGCGATTCTCTTGGCTCAGCCTCCCGAGTAGCTGGGATTACAGGCGTCCACCATCATGCCAGGCTAATTTTTTTTTTGTATTTTCAGTAGAGACGGGGTTTTGCCATGTTGGCCAGGCTGGTCTCGAACTCCTGACCTCAAGTGATCTGCCACCTCGGCCTCCCAAAGTGCTGGGATTACAGGCCTGAGCCACCACACCCGGCCTGTCTTTTCCTTTCTAATACTTATGGCTCTTATTTATTTTCCTTGTTTAATAGCTTGGCTGAGACGTTCAATACAATATTGAAAAACTGTAATGACTAGAGCATTTGTATATTGTTTCTCACTTGGGGTGCCTCTGGTCCCTCCCTGTCAAGTGCCCTTGCTATTGATTTTGGATAGATGGCCCTTTTCTACTTAAAAATGGTTCAGTCTAGTTCTGGCTGACTCTGATTTTTTGTTTATTTTAGAGGCTTTTTTTTTCATCTTTCATTCATGCAACAGACCTTCAGTGAGCTGATTGCCAGGACTATACTGTCATACTGTGGTACCAAAGAAAAATTGACACGGTCCCTACTCATAAGGAGTTCATGGCCTGGTGGAGGATACAGGCAGGCAAATAGATCCTTATCCTTAGGCCATGGGGCATGCATTCAGTCACCATCTGCTGGCACTGTGCCGGGCACAAGGAATGGGCACTATTCAGGCAGGCCCCCATCACAGTCTGGTGGGGTCCAAGCAGTTCATATCCCCTCTCACTCAAGTTCCCACAGAGTAGTTGCAATGGTGAGCTGAGGTTTTCTCTGCTGCAGAGGCCAGGTGGGTAAGTAACCAAAAGTGCCTGAGAGCTAATCCCCTGGAGCAGCCTGAAACCAAGGAAGACAGAGAGTTGGTAGACACATGCCCAGCTCCCTCACCCCTTGGGTGGGACAACCGTGGCTTGTGTTTTCTGCCAGCTCTCAACTGAAGACTGAGCCTCAGTTGCCTACAGAAGGAACCCACTCATAAACCCACCTACCTCCTTTGGCTTCCTTTCCTTCCCTGTCTCACCCCCTCTCCCATTTTATATCAATAAGTGTGAAGGCTGAGATTTTATCCGACTTTCTTTTTTTTTTTTTTTTGAGACAGAGTCTCACTCTGTTGCCAGGCTGGAGTGCAGTGGCGCGATCTTGGCTTACTGCAACCTCTGCCTCCCAGGTTCAAACGATTCTCCTGCCTCAGGCTCCCGAGTACTGGGACTACAGGTGCGCACCACCACACCCAGCTATTTTGTATTTTTAGTAGAAACAGGGTTTCACCATGTTGGCCAGGATGGTCTCAATCTCTTGACCTCATGGTCTGCCCACCTCGGCCTCCCAAAGTGCTGGGATTACAGGAGTGAGCCACCGCGCCCAGCTTATCCGACTTTGAAGCAAACAAGTTAGTCTATCATAGTCTATCATATTCTCAAGGATCATGGCAGAAGGCACAGAACTCTGGGTTCAGAAACAGACAACAGATTATTGTTTACAGTAACGGCAGTAGGCAGAGTAAAAGCATTTTCTTGCACCACTTCCCTGAACCACAGTTCCCACAGAGTGATGTGATGATGGCCCGGTGATGCCTGCATATGCATTGGGTTGCCCTACAGTGGAGAAACTGCATGCTGAATTTAGGGGACCCACGTCTTTTATAATAAGCTGCAAGCAAACCTGCCCAGGTGGGAGATGTTATCTTTAGTATACGGGACAATAAAATCTGCCTTTTGCTCTGGAGGGAGATACTACCTCTATCTTCTAAGGTTACTCACTATAATAATCACCCTTGTAAAGATTGTTTAGAACAAGGGCAACCAGTGCCTCTACTGGCAAGTGTGCAGAAATAGGAGAGAACCATGGGGAATTGTCTCTCAATACCTTACTGGTGCTTCTTGGCATTACTTCCCAAATAATCTATTTGCATTTGGATGCTTGTCTCAGAGTGGTTTCTGCAGGGAAAAACCCAAGATAGAGAGACAACACTATATAGGCATCGATGTATTTCTGGGGTGACTCTCTTTCCTCCAGACCTCTCCTGCAAACAACGCAGGGGAGCCACGCAAAGGAAGAGGTTTCCACACCTGGAATTGATACTGCTGGGACTCCAGGGCAGGTGCTCTAAAGGACTCTTAGAATTTCATTTTTAATGTTTAATATTTGGTCCATCTAGAATTTATGGTGGAAGGTGTGAGGTAGACATTGCACTTTTTTTTCCTTCCAAATTGCTCCAATATCACTTACTGGAAATTGTGCTTTGTCTGTTACCACTCTCTTCTAATCTGCCTGTGGCCTGTTCCTTAGAGTGTATCACAAACATACAAGTGATCAATTTCCAATAAATTGATTAAAGAATTCATGTGCATTCCCATTTTGTCAAACCACTGATTTGACACTCAGTGCTGATGCAGTGTGAGACAAACCCAAACACCCACTGTCATGATAGCACCGTTCAGGTTCTAGGGCAATGCATGGAGGTTGTGCTTTTGCTAACTGCAGAGCAAACACTACTTCAGCCTTCACAGAGAATTTAACTGTGAATAGTGAAGATTTCTTTTCTTCTCTCTATTTCTTTTTGAGAAGAGTTTTGCTCTGTCACCCAGGCTGGAGTGTAGTGGCACAATCATGGCTCACTGCAGCCTCGAAATCCTGGGCTTAAGTGATCCTTTGGCCTCAGCCTCCCAAGTAGCTGAACTACAGACATGCACCGCCATGTGTGGCTAATTTTTAAAATATTTTTTGTAGAGAAAGGGTCTCACTATGTTGCCCAGATTGGTCTCAAACTCATGGACTCAAGCGATCCTCCCACTTTGGCCTCCCAAAGTGCTGGGATTACAAGTGTGAGCCACCACACTCTGCTAAGATTTCTTTTTATAAAAACATTTAGCAATATTTAATAACAATTTCAAAAAGTTAAGTAAAATTTTAGTTTTAAATCTTAATTTAAATTTTAATACAATTATAACTTATAGTTTGTTTTGCCTCAATTTTACTAAGTGATTTTGATTATTTTAAAAATAACTTTTTAGGCTGGGTGTGGTGGCTAACGCCTGTAATCTCAGCACTTTGGGAGGCTGAAATGGGTGGATCGCTTGAGCTCAGGAGTTCAAGACCAGCCTGAGCAATGTGGTGAAACCCTATCTCTATAAAAAATACAAAAATTAGCCAGGTGTGGTGGTGGGTGCCTGTCGTCCCAGCTACTTGGGGAGGCCGAGGTGGGAGGATCCCTTGAGCCCAGGAGTTTGAGGTGTCACTGAGCTATGATCACACCACTGTGCTCTAGCCTGGGTGACACAGCAAGACCACCCCCCCCCGCCAAAAAAAATAATTAAAATTAAGGCCAGGCACAGTGGCTTACATCTGAAGTCCCAGCGCGTTGAGAAGCTGAGGCAGGAGAATCCCTTGAGCCCAGGAGTTTGAGAGTAGCCTGGGAAACATGGCAAAACTCCATCTGTACAAAAAATACAAAAAAATTAGTGGAGTGTGGTGGCACACATCTATAGTACCAGCTACTTGGGAGGCTAAGGTGGGAGGATCACGTAAGCCCAGGAGGTCAAGGCTACAGTGAGCCAAGATTACACCACTGCACTCCAGCCTGGGCAAAAGAGTGAGACCCTGTCTCAAAAAATAATAATAATAATTAAATTAATTTTAAAATAACAATAACTTTTTGGACTATATCATCTTTTGAAATTTTGAGATATCTCATTTAATTTAACATATTTTTGTGTTCTTTGAATGTAATATTTTATTTCATTATTTAATTAATTTATTTATTTTTTTGAGATGGAGTTTCACTCTTGTCACCCAGGCTGGAGTGCAATGGTGTGGATCTCGGCTCACTGCAACCTCTGCCTCCTGGGTTCAAGAAATTCTCCTGCCTCAGCCTCCCAAGTAGCTGGGATTACAGGTGTGTGCCACCATGCCTGGCTAATTTTTGTATTTTTAGTAGAGATGAGGTTTCACCATGTTGGCCAGGCTGGTCTTGAACTCCTGACCTCAGGTGATCCACCTGCCTTGGCCTCCCAAAGTGCTGGGATTACAGGTGTGAGCCACCAGACCTGGCCAATATTTTATTTTAGTCTTTTTAAAAATTATTATTTTTTTTTATAGACAGGGTCTTGCTCTGTTGCCCAGTCTGGAGTACAGTAGTATAGTCATAGCTTACTGTAAACTTGAACTCCTGCCTCAAGCAATCCTGTCACTTTGGTTTCTCAAAGCTCTGGGATTACATGTGTGAGCCACCATGCCCAGCCTTATTTTAATCTTTTTAATCATTACTATGAAAAGAACAGTAATAGTGTAGAAGTCTTGACTGTAACAACATAATCAATCATTTTACTAGACTAAAGACGAGGAGAATCAATGTTACAGAATAAATACAGAATATCTTAGGCATCAGGCAAGTCTTCATTCTCTCACTTAAACCTCAGGTCACTGAACACCTGGACATGAGTGATAATTACTAAGTTTCATCATTTTGGATATCTGCTGACTTTCAGACATATAAAAACTGTAGATTTACAGATGTTTTTACTCCTATGAAAGCTTATTTGCTCAGTAGGAGGATAGAACACATTTCATTAGCAGTTTGATTTATGGTTGTTTAATATTTAGATTCTGGTATGTGAGCCTCCACTTGTGCTTTTGCCTGGAGCACTGCAAACATCAAGGCCTATGCTCCAGTGTGCCCACAGGTACTTCTTGCTGCAATAGAGACCAGAGAAAGAGCTCTCCTGGGGCTCATGTCTCCATGGGCTCATGGTGAAGTGGGAGCTGGAGGGGTGAGTTGGGATCCAGGGGAAGACTCCGAGGAGAAACAAAAATCACCAAGTCTACACATTTCCTACTTACAACGATTCCATAAGGCAAGTGATAACATTGTCCCCAAAGTAGAGGTGGAGGCCCGGTGCAGTGGCTCACGCCTGTAATCCCAGTGCTTTGGGAGGCCGAGGGAGGAGAATTGCTTGAGCCCAGGAGTTCAGACCAGCCTGGGCAACATGGTGAAACTAGATCTGTACAAAAAATTAGTGGGGTGTGGTGGCACACACCTGTAGTCTCAGCTCCTTGGGAGACTGAGGTGGGAGGATCGCTTGAGCTCAGGAGGTAGAGGCTGCAGTGAGCCGAGATTGTGCCACTGGACTCCAGCCTGGGCAACAGGGTGAGACCCTGTCTCAAAACCAAACCAAACCAAACACCAAAAACAGAGTGGGAAACTGAGGCTCAGAGTGGGTTCATGACTTGCTCAAGTCACGATGCAGGATACCTAGCTCTAGAACCACCTGCAGCAGGGCACCGGTGTCCCCTGTAAACCCATAGCTCTTTTCACTCAGGTCACGTGGGTCCCAGGTCAACTTCATCCACAGCAGGTTCTTTCCAGCCACAGCCAGCCTGACCTGGGTGCAGGCATCAAGGCCTCTAAGTGACAGAGAATGCAGCACTCCCACCCACTGCCAGCTGCCCCAGGTAGCTTCTGAGAACTGGCCACTGCAGAGTACAAGCACAGCAATGACCTGTGTCCTTGGGCTGCCCCACTGCCCTCCTACAGGGGTGGGAGACCTCTCTGCCATAGCCCCACCTCACAGCTGCCACCCACCCACTGGGTCCTAGCCCTTCTTAACCCCAGCATTGTCCCCATCTTCTCTGTGACATTGGGGTGGATGGGTAGCAGGCTTGGGGCTGTGCTCAGTGAGGGCCAAGGAGTGACCTGAGGGTGGGAGGAGAGAGGCAAGTTCTTGCCGACACCCCGTCCAGCCTTGGCCAGGGGAGGTTCTCCATTCTGAAGGTAAAGGGATCATGAGTGGTTAAAAGGTTGTCCTAGTGCCTCCCAGCTATGTGACCCTGACCTGCTCACTCAGCACCCTCAGCCATACTTCCAGGCCCCTGCTCTAACAATGCTGCTCCTGGGATCCTGTGATGGGAACACTCATGGCCATTCCCTTGAAATGTGGCCAGACTTCAACCCAGTCCCAGAGAGGTGTCAGTGCCCACTCACTGCAGCCTCTCCTCTGCACTCTCCAGGCTATTCTCCAAAAGGCCAGATGCATGTCCTGGGTGGCTTGATGCTGAAGCTGGGGCCTGGGCCCCCTGCTGTGGGACAGGGAACTGTGGGTGAGACAAGGCTGTCCTGAAGGAGTGACTAGAGCCAGAGGCTGCCCACCAGCAAAGGGGGCTCAGTGAGCAGGGCCTGGCACTGCTGACCCCACCTTGTTTTCCCTCCTACTCTCCCTTGGTGCTTCACACCCCCGGCTGCTCACTGGCCTAGGCAGGACACTCCTGTCTAACCTCCTGCTTTCACTGTGGACCCACACCCACATGCTGCCTCCATAGGTACACATGCCCTTTTTTTCTCTACTAACACCTGTTTCTCGTCGTCCACTCTGCCAGGCTGGACACCGGGCACTTCAGAGGTCATGCCAGATCCAGCACCGGGATGGAGGAGTCAAAGGAGGCACCTGCAGTCAGGGAGGGCTTCCTGGAGGCAGAGACCGAAGCTAAGGGCTCAGTACCCTCTCTCCCCACTTACCCCAGGTCACTGGCTGTCCTCTGAGCCTCACTCCCTGGAAGGGCCAGCAGGTTCCAGGAAGTGTCCCCTCGCCCTGCAGTGCTGGTTCCAAGAACTGCAGCTCTTGGCAGCATTTGCTTAGGATCCTTTCCTAGAACTTGAGACCTGCTCTGCCCAGACTGCTGGGGTCTCAGAGGGCAGCCAGTGGGGGTAGTGGGGGAAGGGGGTGCCCTGGGAGGTGCCTCTGCAGGGAGAACATCCCATGGACCAGACATTGGGAGGTGGGCCTAGGCTGTCAGCCAGGAGTGGTTGGCCACACTAGGGTGGTCAACACCTCCAACAGGAGGTAGTGAAATGCAGGTGCTTTGACTGCAGTCAACCATGGGGTGCGGGCCCATGAGTTCTCCCTGCACAAGAAGGAGGCTCATTCCCTAGGTCCAGAACTTCCACCAGCTTGCCACATGCCACCCTCCACCCCCCGACTCTACTCTACAGGGTCCCATCCCATAGAGAATCAGCACAGGCCTTACCCTCAGAATAGGCCCTCATCAGATAACCTCCAGAGGACAGGCCAGGGTGCAGGACAGGCAGGTTCTGAGCAGGGAAGGGGGATGGGATCGTCTTGGGGCCCTTGGAAGGCCATGACACTTGTGTTATTAATCCTGTTATAATTTTACCTTGCCTGGTTAGAACTGAATAAATTACCCCACCTCACACCCCCCCAGCAAAGTTGGGTCGGGTGAATGAGGGACAGGCCCTGATAAGTGGTCAAGGACAGGGCCCTACTTCCCTCAAGGTCACCAGGCCTCCCCCTGGGGCGTGTCCTCCACCCGCCACCTCTGAGCTGGCACCAGGCCTGCCCAGCCGCCTGGGACCTGCCAGATCACGTTGAGCAACCAGTTCCTGAGAAGCGTTGAAGGCAGTGTGGTTTAAAATTAACTCCCCCGCTCCCCCTCCCGCCTGCGGCCTCCTCTGAGTTCTTGGAAGAGGCGCTCTGCTCTTCCTGGGAAGAGGCCTCCAGCCGCAGCTGCTGCAATTCTGGCGAAAACACCTCACCCAGGCTGGGGGTGGGGGGTGCCCACGCCAGGCCTTCTCTGCCCTACACAAGGCCCAGGGATCCTCTGGAAGCTAGCACCCACCCTAGTTACTCACTGAGACCCAGAAGAGAAAGGGGGTGATTGTCAAGGTGCTGGGAGGAGGTGCTCCTGCCCCCAAAGCCCATAGCTCCCAACCAGGCACCTCTGGGTAGGAGAGAAAGTGAATTGATCCCACAACAGCAAACCCAGGACCCTGGCCTACTTTGAGCCATATATGTCCTGGCGAGATGCAGCAACTTCCTAGGGCCACCCAGCTTTGCCTGCCCTTATAAGCTCAGCTTGCCCACTAGGTGCCAGGCTGATGGTGCTGATCTGGCAAGGATGCCCGGGAGCACGCCCCCGCAGGCATGCACACACGTGGGTTAACAGTGATCTCTGCCAGGATCTCTCCTTTTCTCTCACCCACACCCCTCAAACTGCCCTTGGAACACCTCTCCTCCTGGTTAAGCCTCATTTTCTCATGTCTCGTGGGCTCCGTGTCCCTGGGGCTTTGGGGGAAATATTTCCTGAGAACCTACTCTCCCAGCAGCTCCTCCTCCCACAGCCATCCACTGGAAGGAGCTGAGAAAAACAAAGGAATGTTGGCCAAGTGGAAAGGTCAGCACAAGCACGCGTGCGCACACACACACACACACACACACACACACAAGTGATGTCGCTGATGTGGGGCTGGTGGGGGTGGGAGCAGTGAAGTGCTTCCTGGGAGGAGGCTGAGGGCTGAGAGGCACTTTGAAGAACAGAGCTTTGGCCCAGTCTGGACTATGAGTGCAACCCCCACCTCTGGTGGAGGAGCCCAGCTCTGGTGACAGGAAGGGCCCCATCTGGCTCATGGGTGCTGGGTGTGGGGAGAGTCCCTGGAGCAGGACTCTGCCCTGAGGAGCATTTGCTGGATACCACCCTCCCCACCAGGCATGTCATCAGGGCATCATCGGTGCCAGCGCAAGCATCTCACTAGTAGGGTCTGTGTGGGTGAGACAGTCCTGGAGGGCTGCCTGGAGGAGTCATGGCAATCCTAGGTTCCCATAGCCCTCAGAGGCCCTGCCTGTTTTAATGAGGCCCGGGCCATGGAAGCAACTGTCTTTCCACTGAGCAGGAAGCTTTGACCACATCAGAAAAGCTCCCCTTCCCTGGGCCTGCTGTGTCTCCTCCTGCTCAGAGATGAGCATCGGTTTCCATTCACTCCCCATTCCCCAGCATCCAGGCCCAGCCACTCTCCAACCACTCTGAGGTCTGCATTCTGACCAAAATCAAACCTCCAGGGACCTCCTCTAGCTTGAGTCTCAGACGTGGGAACTCCAGCCTGCTGCCCCAGAGTGACTCTTGGAGTGACCCCTTGGGTGGTCCACGGGAGCCAGGGAGGGATAGGGAGGACACATCCACCATAAGAGGCTGTTGAATTTCCGGCAAAGCTCAAGCCTACTTTATCTTAAAACTGGTCTAGCAGGTTGGTGTCAAAGGCTGCCCAGGCTTGCACAGGGCCTACTTCTCCTGGAGGAAGAGGGCCTTTATGAGAGCTGGAGAAGTCTGGGATGTCCTATGCACAGACCCTGAGTCTTCCTGCCTTCGTAGTCAGGCCTCTAGGCCTTTAGGCCCCCGGCCCCTCGCCTTCCACTTCACTGTGGGCAACCGTGCAGGACGGGAGGGTCCCCATCTGAGAGTGAGGTGGGCCTAGTCATGGACCCCAGCCCCACTCAGATGTGTGTCCAGCCTTGGCCAGGAGAGATTTGCTCAGTCAGTAGATTAAAAGTCCAGCCTAGGTGCAGGGACCTAGTGAGATGTACACACTGGCACCAATGATACCCCAGTGGTATGGCTGGAAGGGGGGTGGTATCCAGCAAACACTCCTTGGGGGCAACAAGAAATACCTAGATGGCTTAGCAGCGTTTCTGTCCGAAGGTTGTTCCAGAGGGAGGCTTGTGAATCCAGGGAGGGACGCCACACAGGATCAATCTCCAAACCCATTTCCCACCTGGAGGCAGAATCCTCTAGGGCCCAGCCCCCAGAACCCCTCCTCCAGAAAGCCCTCCTGAATCTCCCCATCCTTCTGCATGCCTTCTGAACCTGTGGGTGCCTAGGCTTTAGCAAGCCAGACCCTTCGAGGCAGAATAGAGCAGTGGTTACACAAACAATGTCTGGAATCAGGATGTGAACTCTGGCTCTGCCTCTCACCACCCCTCTCTGAGGCCTTCCCTCTTCAGCTGTAGATGAGAACAACCTCTGCTAGTGGGGTAGGAACCCAACCCAGAGTCACAGAGTTGCTGCCCTCACCTCTTTCTGCCCCCGCTCCCACACTCTACCCTCCAGATCCTTCTTTCTGGCCTCTTGCCTCCAGGCCCTCATGAGTACAGATACCTCCCTTAGAAATGAGGGTCAGATCACAGCACTCCCCTGCTAGGCTCTGAAGAGGTGCTTTGCCATCCTCAAATAAAATCCACCTGCTTCCTTTGCCCTTCCCACCCCTCCTGGGCAGCCATTCTGGGCTCTAGGTCTCTGCCTCAGGGCCACTGCACTTGTAGTTCTTTTCACCTGGGACATCCCTTCTGCAAGTTGTCTGCATGGCCAGCTCCTGCTCATTGCCTGGGTCTCCAGGCTCAGTGCCACCCAAAGCTGCAGAGCTATCCCCAACGCCCTCCCAGCTGCAGGGTGTCCCCATTCCCAAAGTTACTCTTCCCACCCCCACTGCTTTTCTTTCTTTACACTCTCAAAGCTTGTCCTATGCACCCATTTGTTCACTAGTTCACTCTCTGTCTCTCCCACTAGCCCACGAGCCCAATCAGTATGGGGACCGTGTCTGTCTTGTTCCCTGCTGTCTCCAGGACCTAGATGGAGTCTGGCCCAGTTGGTGCCTTTGGAGCACATGTGCTGGTGGAGGACTTAATGATAAAGTGTGACCTTCGTTACTGTTTGTATGTTGTGCAGGGTCCTTGCACCCACCAGAAGGCTCATCCCTTTGTTCCTGGCTAGTGTCAACATGTGTGCCCCTTTTACTAGGCCAGGACCACACAGTGGTGATCACGTTGGCCAGAGGATCTTCAGCATCTGTTAGGCTGAGTCTCTGATTGGGGTCTGGGCAGGCATCATTCACTGCCCTGGCAGGGAAACAAGAAAAGAAGATGGAACCTGGAACCTGTTGGGGGTCAGAAGTAGCTGGCAGCCCCTCCCCAGACAGGAGCCGGGCCCTGGCTTGAGCTGAGGCCAGGGTGAAGAGAACAGGACCTTGGTGGCCAGGCCAGTGGCCAAGAGCTCTCAGCAGGCAGGGATACCAGGAGATAGAAAACAGCATCCAAGAGCAACTTGCCTGGAAGCCGCCATCCCTGTCCTCCCCATCTCAAGTAGTAATCCGGGGGACAAAAGGTCAGTCAGGACCCCCCAGGGTTAGCTCTGCCCTGAGCCCCACTTGTTGAGTGGCCGTGGTCAGCCCCTTCCCTGCTCTGAGCCTCGGTTTCCTCATCTGTGTAGCGTGGGTAATATTTGGACTTCACTCCCAAAGTTGTGGTGAGTGCTACATGAGGTGCAAGCCCTCGCCCCATGCCCAGCACCTGGCAGGCACCTTGAGACATTTCTCTCTGTGGACAAAGCAGTTTTCTGTGCTTCCTCTCGCCACAGCAGCTTTCTGTCCAGGCTGCAGCACCAGGTGAGGAACAGCTTGACACTGGCCCCTCTGTATCCACTACCCATCCGCTAGGTGACTCAAATCTAGGGGTGAAGCAGACAGAGGGGTTACCTCAGGCATTCTGGAAGCAATGAAGCAGCTGAAATTCAGACTGAAGGAATGAGGAACTGTAAATACCCCTGGCTGGGTCATGGTGACCTGGAGGAAGCGTGCCATCTGGCCCTACAGACAGCCAAGTGCTCAGGCCGCCGCCAGTAACAGGGAAGGCACGTGGCTGGCCACCTGGGTCTGGGCGCCACATCCAGGAAAGACAGCCCTCCCTCCATCACCCACCTCTTGCTCACTCTTACCTAACGTCAGACCTATTCTTTGCCATGACTGCCTCCATATCCCCAGGGTCCTGTGTGAACTCCATGGTTCTTGCTGTCTATCCTCGTCCTTACCCCTCCCTGTAATCAGCCTGTCACTCCTCACCCCTCCTTGCTCTCAACCTGCCAACAAGTGTCTCTTCTACTCTAAGACTTCTAATTGCTTGAGGGCTAAGACAACAGGAAGGTTAGGATTGTTTCCAGAATAAAGGTTAGAAAGCTTTAGAGAAGCTTTCCTGTGGGGCCCTCAAGCAAAGGTGCAGAAAACTTTGGGACACAGGAAGATCTCAACGGATAGTGTTCCAAAGTCAGACTGTCCGGTAATGGAGGGTGTTTTCATTGAAATTGCTCTTCCACACACTTTTGGTGTGCTGAACCCTGAGAGAGAAGAAAGGATCCCCCAATCCCAACCAGTCTGGACTAGAACCCGGACACCTCCGCCCCAGGTCAGACTCCGCCAGCTCACTGGCCCCTACCCCGATTCAATTGCCCTGCCCCACTGCACAGAGCAAGCCCTCTTCAGTTCTGTGTGTCAGGAACACACGCCTCCCAGTCATGCCTTGGTGCCTTTGCACTCACTGTACCTTCTTCCTGGGAGAACCAGCCCTGACTTCTCTGACTACTAGTTTCCTCATCTCAAGACACTGACCCCAGGAGTAGTCCACAGCTGTCTCTCCCTGGGTATTCTCCACTTGCGATTTGGAGTTGGCATTTCTTGTTTACACATCTCTCAGGGCTGATGCACCTCTGCCACCCTCCCCCCAGCCCTCGCCTGGCAGTGGCCAGGGCAGTCACCCTGCAGGCAGTCTAACTGGCCTTTGTCTCCTAGCTACCATTTCCCAAGGGGACCCAGGGGAGATGAGAGGAGAGGCTGCTCCCTGTCTCCTCCACTCCTTAATGAGTCCCCAGCAGGGACTGCTCAGCCACATAGAATTTCTGGGCCTCTCCGCTAGCCCAAATATCAAATGGGGGCTAATGATAACAAGATCAAAGGGGACACACTGTGTACACAACTGAAAAGCGGCCCCATTGAGGGCTCTGTACATGAAAGGTATCATTTTATTATAGAGGTAATAAAATAAAGAGGTAATAAAGGTATAATGTCATTACAGAAAAATCAGTGGAAGAGAAAAGACCACCAAACTGTTCTTTGTTATAATTATTATTTCATGAAGTCTTATCAGACGTGTATTTCTCTCCTCTCATGTGCAGGCACCTTCCTGGGCAGGAAGCAGACCTAGCAGAACTGCAGTGGCGGCCCTCAAACCAGCACCCCCTCTTCCTGACAGCACAGGCACTCCCCCCGGGGCCTGTGCCACAGTGAGACCAGCTCTATGCAGATACAGCTCTGTCCTGTGAGGGGGTGAGACACAGGCTCTGCTGGGGACTGAGGCTCCGGCTGCATTTTCTTATCTATTGTAGTTGTCCATCCTCCCCAAATATGGCTGGGGGCAGAAGAGAGTGGACACATTCACAGACGGGTGGGTCAGTACCAGGACATCCAGGATTGCCTTGGTTCCAGCAAGATGTCTCAGGATGGGCTTTCCACAGGGAAGAACCAGAGAAGCCAGGGCAGAGCTGGGGTCTCTGGACTACCAGGGCTCAGGGCATAGAGGTGGGGTTGGCTCACCCCTGACACCAACCCCAAGGAGAATAAATAAATAAATAGTGTATAATTGTGCAGTCCCCTAGCCTGGCTTACCCCTCAACAAGGGGTCACTAGTCACTGTCGATCTCAGTTCCTCTGCATGTCATCCTCCCAGAAACAGAGGCTGGCTGCCAGTAGGGGTCCTACCCGACCCTGGGGATTGAAAAACCAGGGCTGAGAGTGCCCATACAGTTCAGGTGGCCAGGGCAGGCAAGCGAGTGGAGGTCTGGGCCCAGCCCACAGGTGAGACAAGGTCCTGCCTGTCTCCCCATCCTCTGACACATGGCTCAGTATAATGAAGCCACATGCGGCCTGGGGGCATTTACCTCCAAGTTGTGTGACACCTCCCCTCTCCTATGCCTTGCTCTTGCTGGCTCTTCCTGGGCCAGCTGCCAGAGGTATGCAGGCACCAGGATGCCTGGAGGAGGGACAGTGGGGGCCCAAGTCCAGCTGGGGCTTGATGTCCCCTCCAGGGTGCGACTGGGTGAGGCTGGGCAGATTGCCCCGTACAGTCAGAGCTGGAAGGGGTACTGTCGGAGGTAGTCGGCCATGCGCCGGGGCAGTGGCAGGCAGTCCACGTCGGCCACCAGACGGTTGATGACAAGGCGGCACAGGTGTTGCAGGCTGCGGGCACTGCTTCTGCGTACAAAGGGCTGCACCAGTTTTAGGTGTACAGCAGTGGCTGGTGGAGGAGCAGGCAGTGCTGGGTCACTAGGCGCATCCTCCTTAGGCATAGGCAGGGCCGGGGTGGGAGCAGGATCGGGGCTGTCGCTTCGGGTATCAGCAGTGCAGGAGGCCACATAGTGCTGCACAAGGCTGACCACATCCGGAAAGGCCAGGATGCGTGGCCTGGACAAGCAGTTGGAGTCCAGACGGAAGCTGGAGTCGGCATACTCAATGCGTACATTGGTGGGGCCACGAGTGGTTTTCACTGACAGCGTGAACAGGTAGCTGGGGTGCGTGCTGTCACGTACTAAGAACGTGCCTTCTGGCATCTTCTGCAGGTGTTGTCGGGCCTCGCTGGCCGTAATGGAACCCCAATACCAGCCTAGGCAAGTGCAGAGGGGGCCAAGTGACATAGTGGAAATTAGCTGGGGTAACCAATCCAGGGCAAGTCAAGGCAGTGCCTCCCGCTTCACGCTTCCCTAGAGAGGGCTGTGCCTCTCCCATCAGACTCTCCTGGGCCGGGCTATGCCTCCCAAATCAGACTCAAAGGCAGAACTAAGCTTCTCCCACCAGACTACTCAGGAAAAGGCCTGCCTCCCCGCTCAGACTCACCAGATTCCCGAAGGTAGGAGAAGGTCTTGGCTATGCACAGCAGATCCTCCTCTGGGTCCAGCACCTTTGGCTCACTCTCTGTCTGGGCTGGGGTACCCTCTGCCACCTCCTCGAGGAAGGCCCCAGCAGGCAAGGGCTGCATGACTGGCTTGGGCAGTTCCAGGGACGGGGCCCACAGGGGCCGCTGCCCAGTCCGCTCCACAGCCAGCAAAGGACGAGGTCTAGAAGGCAGTGGATGAGCAGTGAGTGGAGGACCCATGCTTCCCCCATCTCCAGAGACCCCCCCTATGCCCCAGACTAGTTTCATGACCTCTGGCTGGCCCATCTCACTATGAGCCTCAGCTTCCCCTCTACCCAGCCATGGGCTCAGTTAGTCCAGTATCTCGTTCCCCACTTGTCATCACAAAAGCCACCTTGATTGTTTCCATGTGGGGATCCTCTTTTGAAAGATTCTTTTCCACTGCCCTGCATTTACTAAACAGTAATTAATTGCTCTCTATTTTATATCAACCAAAAACATAGATCATTCCCTATAGGCATGTCTAATGTTCTCACCACACTGACAGGATTCAGTGCAAAGTAGCTTCATGTTTGTGCCCTCCTGGCTGAAGTGGGCTGATTAAATGGCCCACTGATGAATGGTCCTAGTTGAGATAGATCTACGACAGACAAGTAGATTTATCCTATGATAGATCTGTGTGGGGTCCTCCAGAGAAGCCCCAGGATTATGGTAGGCTGCCTGAGGTCACACGCTACCTCCCCATGGATAGGAGTGTCTCTCAGAGGGACCTAGGTCCACATTGGCCAGGACTTAGAGACTGAAATAATCCCCTACCCATACAAGTCAGCCTATCCTGGCCTCTGCTTCTCCCAGTGGAGGGTCTGGGGTAGACAGTGGCCTCTAAAGGCACTGGCAAGTCTCACCTCCTGTCAGTATGAGCTCCCACCAAGGGCAGGGACCTAACCCACACTCCAGTTCCCACCCTGGCAAGCCAGCCCTACCAGGCTCTACGATCTTGTACAAAGCTTGCTCTTCACTGGGCTTCAGTTTCTCTTTTCCGCAATAAAGGGTCCCACCAACCCATGCACTGAGAGGTTCAGTAACACCATATTCTTGGATGGCTGGGGTTGGGGGAGCTGAGCCGACCAAAATCTGAGTAGCAGCTTTCTCCTAGGGGAAGCCCACCCAGCAGGGTGATACTAGGGCTTCCTCCTTGGGAGGGCAGCAGGGACTGGCTCTACTTCCCCAGGAAGACAGCTGCTCCTCCCTCACTCCTTGCAAAATACATCTCCAAGCCTTAGTTCTGGGTCTAGTCCCTGGCTGGGCCTCAGGACACCGCGATAATGAAACCATGGCCTTGCCCTCAAGGAGAACCAGACTGGCTGGGGAAGATGACACTAAGAGTAATTATAATGCAAAGCCATAAAACTGCAGGTGTCATGGGGGAGTCAGGGTCTGCTTGCTCCTGAGCTGTGTCTTCCAGGCCAAAGGAAGGAGCTGGGGGAAGGGAACCCAGGTAGAGAGGACAGCATGGGCAAACAGCGCCAGTATTGCTTGTGAGGCAGGAAGGCGCAGGCATGAGCTGGTGGCAGGAGCCAGACCTGACTCCTGTGTAGGTTATAGGTGACCCTCTAGGTTCTAACAAATCATGGCCCTATGACCACTCACAGTGAGAAAGGGCCACACAACTCTGGCACACCACAGCCTGCCAAAAACTTTTCCACACCTACCCTGGCTGTACTGTGGGATCTTGGAAATCCCTCTTGGAGAGCTGGAGGCCAAATTTTGAGATGACCTGCTTGCTGGGGCCCAGAGCTACCTTCCCAGGAGCATGGTTGGTGGCTAGCCAGTCAGGCTGGAACCTCTGTGGGTGGCCACGTCCAGATAGCTTAGCCGGTCCTCAGATCCCACATGTAGGTGTGGGCACCTTTGGGGCTGATGTGGTAGCTGGGTGTATGAATAGCTGTGTTGATCACCACAAGCTCCTGGTGAGTGTGTACCTGGGCAGGGGTGTGTCCATGGCTGTGTCATCATCATGGTGGGGACAGTGGCTGGTGTGTTCTAGGTACATGTGTGTGCCCGCTTTGGAGCGCAGCAGTCTAAAACTTTGTTCCCTGACACCCAACAGTAGCCCTGAGCTTACAAGGGGGTGCTCACCTAGGGTAAAAAGTGAAAGAGGCTATGGGACCCCAGAATGCAGGGGGAGGCTCCTGGGGTGGAAGGCAGTGGTGGGGCAGGTATTCAGGAGTCCCAGAATGCAGACAGGAGGAAGGAACTTGCTGGAGACAGCAAGGGAGAAGTAGTCTTCCCAGCACCTCCATGTCCTCTTCCTTGGCCTCACCTTCCACCCTCCCTCACTTGGCACCAGGCCAGTTGTGATAAGCACAGCCACCCAGTCCTCCCTGAGTGCAGAACACCCATTTATACCTTCTTCCTCTCTCCTTGGAGCTTCCTGAGCTCCTGTCACATCACCATGGCCAGCATCAGACCCTTTGGTTGAAGGGGTTGCTGAGGTTCAGGACAGAGTGGATGGCCAGGAATGCTCAGCTCAGGTCAAGACTCTGTCTTATCAGCATCCCCTCTCCACTGTCCCCTACCTCAAGTCTGGGAAATTTGAAGATGAGAGGCAGGAGCCAAGGTCCTTCTCACATTGGGATCCCAGACTGGGCTGAGACAGGGTTGTGAGACGATTGTGGGGGTACCCCAAGCAGAACCAGGTCAAACCCAGGGCCTCCCGAGAGTTGCAGACCATCAGGTGCCAGCCTGAGGAAAGGCAAGGATCTGCGGCTGGCTTCCCAAGAAGAGCCTACTTGCTAGCCTGGGGCAGGAGAGGGGACACCAGGACAGAGGGGGCCAGGGGCTGGTCCAAGGTTACTAGCAGGCAGGGCAGCAGGCAGGCTAGCGTAGAGTGCTCTGGGCCCAGAAGAATATCTGGGATTGTTGGCCACATCTTGGGGGACGCCGTGCCGTTAGCATCCATCTGCTCCAGTGAGAACCCAGGCTGAGCCCACCCTGTGAGTTCCTCCTTTAGCCGGCCAGCCCCCGGTTTCCCAATCCACAGTGGGAATTGAGGTAAGTGTGTGGGGGCGGGGAGTGGGAGTGTCACAGCCCCACACAGAGCCTTGCTCCTGAGGTCCCTCTGGCCCGTCAAGCCCTCCCAATGCCCGGCAGCTAGCACGAAGCCCCTGTTCTCCCGTGCGCCCCTCGTGGTGGCCGGGAAGGGGGCAGAGAGCCGCGCTTACCCCTGAACGCAGAGGACCATGTCCCCGCGGCAGCGGCGACTCCGGTGTGGGGACTCGGCTGGACGGCGGCGGCTGGAGGGAACCAGTGGGCGCGGAGCGCGTGCTGGGTAGGCTCCCGGGGCGCGCGGGCGCAGGACAGGGACTGAGAGGCAGTGGCGCGGACCGCCTGCGAGGGCGAGGGGGGCGGGCCAGACGAGCGGGGCGGGGCGAGCTGCTGCCTAATCCTTTGTCTGCCGCGTTCCAGCCCTTCCCGGAAGCGGCGTCTTCCTAGAACCGCGGGCTGAGCGGTGGGGCCCGGGCGGGGTGCGCGGGCGCCGTCGCCGGGTCTGGGGCCCTGAGCAGTGAAAGGAAATACTTTGACAGATTTCCAAGAACTTTCCAGGAAAACGGGGCGGGGCCCCGCGAGCTGACCAATCGCGACGCTGAAGGTGGAGCCGAGCGGTCGGGGAGGGCCAATAGCAGCGCGTGGACCAGGGGCTGAAGCTACCCAGCGGGGCAGGTCGGAGAGATCAGTGGGGAAAGACCGGGTCGGGGAAGTTAAGGAGGGGCCCGGGCTCAGCAACCCGCGCCCAGATTGCCTTCTGGCATTCTGCGTCGTTGGGGAAGGGCCCTCTTATCTCGCGGTGGAACTCGTGGCAGGGCGGGGGGCGGAGTCCCGGGCTTGTCCTCCCTGCGAGCGGCTCCTCCAAGGAGGTCTGTCGGCGTGTGCAAGCGCCCCGTGTTGGGACGGCCGCTCCTGGACCCTAGGACTCTGTGTGTCGGGTGTCGGATTGGGTGGCATGGGGTGAGATCTGGAGCGGGACTTAGGGCAGGGCGGGGTGCAGAGGACAGTTCCAGAAATGAGTAGGTCCACTGAGGTCAAGCCGGCGGTCACCACAGCCAGAAAGATCCAGACAAGAACGTTTTCTTTGAAAGAGTTGAAGGAGAAAGCACGCCCCAACTTTTCGAATCAGGCAGACCATCCAGTCTTGGCTGGCACTGGTTTCTGGCCGGCCCTGCCAGTCAGGGGAGAAGAGACTACAGATTTGAGAAAGCAAGCAGAGACAGCCCCAGATGGCCCGGACTCTGGGTTGGTACCCACCACCCCCACCCCCCGCCAGAAAAAAAAAGCTGAGAGAGAGAGTCCTGCAACTCAAAACATAGGGAGATAATCTGGGAGTAGGGTGATAGAGGTTGGGGCAGGATGGCGGGGGCAGAGTAGTAACACTCACTCTTATCTACAGGGGGTACTTGCTGCATTTGATCCTCTACAACTGGTGTTGCTCCCGTTATGCGGACAGAAGACAGCCCCAGGGAACAAATGCTAGGAAATGGCAGGGTAAGAGCTTGATCCCAGCTCTGAATCAGAAGCCCACGCTCCTACCAGGACCCTCTCCACCTTTTTTCAGTTCACTGGATTCACTATGGAGCATCTTGAAGGACTGTAGGGTCTGTGAATCTCCTCCAAACCCTTGGGCCAGAAGAACTGTGGGATTTGGAGAGGTTGCAGGGTCCACTCCCCACCCCCATCCCCCTCCCCACCCCCATCCCCCTCCCAGTGTGTGCCCCCAGGGTCCCCAGAAAGGAGTCTAGCTCTGAGATCCTGGGCAGGGATGACAGACCCCTGGCCTTGTTGAAGGGCCTGGACGATAGCATCCAGGGAAGACAAGGCTCAGTTTGCTCTGCCTAGAATGGCAGAGGGCAAAAGAAACCTGAAAGCAAAACCCTGTGAAACTGGGGAAAAAACATTAAGTTTCAGATTTCAGGGCAGTCACTTCTCTGTAGCTTTCCTGAAGGGAAGCCAGGCTTCATGAGTGCAACTCTGCCAGCCCCCTCCTGAGTTGGCCAGAAGCCACTTTCTTGGAATGGGGGTAGGGGGGATGGATACCTTATAACCCACTTTGAGGGTTGGGATACCTGGATAGCCTGATATGCGGCCCCTGTGTGGACCACTGACTTGCCAGTAGGAACTGTCCACTGTCTCATTACTATGAAGACAAAAGGACTTTGCCGCTGCCAGGCAACAGAGTTACAATTTTGAACTTGGGTCTCTTATGGGGCCAAATCCCAAGCTGTCTACCAAAACTATACTTCTTCCCCCTCACCATGACTATTCAACTGAACACTTACTATGTGTCAAGCACTCTCAGCAATTTGCAGCCTCATGTCATTGTCACAACTACCACATATTATCTCCTCTTTACAGGTGAGAAAACTGAGGCATAGAGAGGTTACAATATAACTTAGATCTCCCAGCTGGCAAGTAATGGTTTAAGCCAGGAGCCTACACACTTCCTCCTACTTCCTCTATGGGTGCTGGTGATCTGCCGACTCCTAGACATCCAGCTTTAAGGTCCTCAGTGAAGCTTCTCTGCCCCCAGGCCTGTCCATGTCAGAGCACCATGGGTGTCCCTTTGAAAGTGTCTCCTACAGGTCAGTGATTATGCGGTCTATGTGTAAACCAAAGGGTTCCAAGAGTTTTGGCCTTCCAACTATTTTTGTGTGTGTGTGAATATGACAGCACTGTGCACCTCACCTGCATGCTGGGAACAGTGATGTGCCCCTGTTCTGCCCCAAGTACTAAGTTGGGTCCCTCTGGCCAACTTAGTACTTAATTCTCCTGCCCTGGCTGCTCCCTAGAAACCCTGGCTCTGATTGCTGGGCCCACACTGCCACCTAGCGGTGCTCCCTCTCATGCCCTCACTAGCCAAATTTCCATAGATTCCTCTCTTCTAGGATAATCCCTCTCGTGCACCCCAGGGATTGACCTTACTGCAAGATTCCCCTGCCACTCCCTACCCAGAACAATCACAAGATGAATCACAAGAATACACAGCAGTGCCTTCCCCAAAGTCTCGCTCATTTGGCCTCCATCCTCTCACCATGTGCAGCCTCCTCTCTCCAGTAAGGACAGAATGTGTGTGTGTGTGTGTGTGTGTGTGTGTGTGTGTGTGTGTAGGAATGTGTGTGTGTGTGTGTGTGTGTGTGTGTGTAGGATTTAGCCCCCCTCACTTTAAGCTATTCCAAAGTCTCTGTCCCCTTGGACACACAGCTACATGAAGGGCTGTGTGGCAGAGTCTGCCATCATGAACCCACTCCTGACCAGACCTAGCCATCCTGCATGCCAAATCCTCCCATCATTGTGGAGGGGATGCTGCAGGTGGTTGCTGGAACATGAGCACTAAGGGAAACCACATATTCTGACTTTCCTGGGCTAAGTGAGTAGTTTCAAGGCATCTCTCCGATGGACCCATGTGGGGAATGCGTGTGCCTGTGGAAGCATGGACACTGGTTATAGGGACTGGGAGGGGAGAAGCAGCACCTTTGCCTTACTTTTCATACTTCTGTATAATTTGAATTAATTACAATGAGGAAGTTTTACTTATGCAACTTAAAATTTTAATAAAAGAGACCAGCTTAAAAAATACAATTATAAAATTTGTAGAGCAATTATAATCTAATTCCATTTTAAAGAAAGAAGACATCTTCACAGAACATTCAGTGAGATGCCTTTGGCTGGGGCAAGGAGCCAGCCTCCACCCTCAGCTGCCTAGCCTTCTGCTCACCAGAATGACATCTTGCTCAGCCTCAGGTTTACCAGGCTCAAACTAGTTGCCTTCAGAGAGCAGAGCCTTCTTTGGCTCCCCCCAGCAGTAGAAGATTCCAGATCATAGGGCTTTCAAAGAGGCTCTGAGATCTTGAATCAGATTCTCAGGTTGGGCTCAGGGACATCAATCCTGGGTCCAGCTGGGCATAAATGCATGTGTGTGTGCACATGTGCATGTGTATCTGTGTGCATGTGTGTTATATGCATGTGTGTTTATACGTGTTATATGCATGTGTGTGCACATGTGTAAAGGTGTGACTGCATGTGTACATGTGTGAGAGTATGTTTGCACCTGTGGCTGTGTGAGGAGCCAGAAAGGACTAGGAGAGGAGGCCATGGTTTGAGGATAAGAGCCCAGCCCTGAGGTTGTGCTTTGGAGTTGGAATGGGGGCTCTGTCATGACAGCTGCTGACCTCAGACAGGTCACTTAGCCTCTCTGGGCTTTTCTGTCCTGTGTGTCTGTAGTGTGGGGCAGAAGGGATAGTGTGACCTCCTCTAGGCTCTGTAAGGTCAGGGGGTTGCAGGGAGAGCACATTCCCAGCATCTGGTCTGCAAGAAGTGTTCACTATGGCCAGCTGAGGCTATTGTCTGGAGCCTCCTGCTTCACTGAACACTGCTAGCTTGAAGGTTGCCTGAAAGAAATAGGGGCAGAGCCCCAACCCCATCTCCACTCAACATCTGCACACAGTGGGTACCCATTAATAAGTTGTAGCACCCTTTCAGTCACTCATTCACTCATTCATTGACAGAAGATCATCTTTCCAAGAGCTACTTCTCTGATGAGCCTGCACATGCAGCCCAGGGGTCCGTGAGTGTGCGTGTGTTAACCAGAGGGGCTGAGGGGGAGGCGCTCACTGGGCCTAAATTCCGGAGCCAAGAGTAAGACGGCTGGAAGACGCCTCTGAGTGGAACCGAGGTCCTGGTACCTGCAGTCCTGTAGATGGCCTGTAGATGACAGCAGAGGCCCATGCAGAGCCCCTGCGCTGAGCCGCACCTTCCCAGTTCCAAGTGAGCCAGCTCGCTCAGGTCCCTCAGCTTCCGGATTGGGGGAGTGATGTGATGTGCGCAAGTAGTTCAGATCTGTCCCAGAAGACAGCCACAGCCACCCTCCCTATGGCTCTAGACAAGTTGTTTTCTCCCCAGGGGTCCCAGTTTCCTCATCTGTGAAATGAGAGTTGTTTAACAGCCGGTGTTGGAAAAACTGGCTCAAAATACGTAAGGTAGTCTAAGATGGGCTTAACAGAGACTTATATGTGCAAGGCAAAACTAGAAAGCTAATGGAGAATATCTGTCACTCGGATGGGAGGCAGAGACTTTTTAAACACGACGCCAAAAGCCCAAACCATAAGGTGAAAGGTTGGCGGATCTGATCAAATGGCAACTCGGGATTTCTGGTCCCCAGGACGCTGTATATACCAAAGGGAAGCAGCGAGTCAAGGGCATGAGCGGGAGCTGCAAAAAGGGGGCAGTCGCCAGTGCTGGAGACGCCCAGAGCCACCAGAGGCTAAAGAGTGGCGAATTCAACAACGACAAGATGCCACTTCCCTCGGCATGTTTAAAAAGTTGAGTACGCTGAGGGTTGGCCAACACTAGGCAAGTCGGAAGCCTAGCAAGCCATACTGGAGGGCCACCTGGCAGCGTGCAGAGCAAACACCCGACTCAAGGAGAGCTTTCAAGAGAAATAAGACGTCCTGCGCTGTCACGTTCTAGGTTGCGAGTAAAACCCGGGACCCGCACAGTAGCGGACTACCAGTACAGGGGCCTCCCTGGGTGTCCCTGGAAACCGAGGAAGTAACCGCCCCCTCGGGAAGCCACGCCTCCTATTTTGTTCCGGCTCGGGGGCGGGACCCAGCCGGGGCCCGCCTGGCCCTTTAAGGCTGACCTAGCGGGGCCCCAAGTTGGGATGACGCGCAGGGAGCGGGGGGTGGAGTGGGGGAGTGGGGGGGTGGGGGGGGGGTGGGGGAGGTCACGTGGGCGCCGGCAGCGCGACTCTCGGCCCTGGGATTTCTGCGGCCGCCAGCTCCCGCGACCGCCTCTCCTGCCCCTCGCCGATACCTCAGCAAGGTGCGTTGCCGCCAGGTACGCCCTCGCTGGGCCCCCTCTGCGGCCTCCTCCGGGGACCTCGCGGCCATTAGGCGCCCGGCCCCTTCCCTTCTTGACACGTGCCCGGGCGGTGCTCGCTTGTACCCGGCCGCGCGACCACCGCCCCTTGCTGCATGTCTGTACTCTCAGGCCGTTCGTCCCGCACTCCCAGCTTGCCCCGGGCTCGCAGCCCAGCCCAGTTCAGAGGCTCCAAGGCTGGGGTGTGTTGGAAAAGTCTGGGCGGGACTCACTCTTCCCCTTTCCCCCAGGTGCCACTAGAAGCGCCAGGCTGGGGCCGCCTCTGAGCGCCCCGCGGGGGCCATGGATGGTGAAACAGCAGAGGAGCAGGGGGGCCCTGTGCCCCCGCCAGTTGCACCCGACGGACCCGGCTTGGGCGGTGCTCCGGGGGGGCGGCGGGAGCCCAAGAAGTACGCAGTGACCGACGACTACCAGTTGTCCAAGCAGGTGCTGGGCCTGGGTGTGAACGGCAAAGTGCTGGAGTGCTTCCATCGGCGCACTGGACAGAAGTGTGCCCTGAAGGTCAGTGAGCCCTCACTGAGGCCTGGGATATCCTGGAGGGTCCACAGCGGAAGCCTGTGAGTGAAGCTATGTCTAGCGCCCCTGCTGAGCTTCCTATGCTCAGCGACATGTTTCATCGTCATACTGTCCTGTAAGGTCAGGCTTGTGGTCCTCCCTACTTTACAGATGGGGAAACTGAGGCATAGCCTAGCTAAGCTTTGAGTGTCCCAGTGAGCAAGGGGTGGAGTCACTATGGCTAGAGATGCTGTATCCTGAAGCAGCGAAGGGGTGACTCCTGACTCTGGGATTCTGGCTGGACCCATGTGTTCAGGCCCAAAGGGGATCTCTTGTTCAGCTTGGCTGCCCCTTCCATGTGAAGCTCCTCTGACTGGAATGGATCTGTTTCCCTTTGCTGGAAGCTGAGACCCCACCAAGGCTTGGGTGGGACTGCTTCTTCCCTGTGGCCCCTGCCCATCTGGGCTGGAGTGGTGTGAGCCTCCCAGGGCTGGCCAGAGGACAAGGCTGATGCCCACTGCACCTGTGGAGCCTCAGGAGGCTGCTGATAGACTCCTGACGAGTCGCTGGTCCCGTGTTGAAAGGGACAGGCCCTGGGCCAACCCACCCCTGGTTCCTGGGCAGAGGGCGGGCCAGCCATCTAACCACCTCAGACTATAGGCTCCCTGAAGACCTGGCATGCTGATATAGGTGGCATGGTGGGGGTCAGGGGGATGCTGGGGGCGGGTACCTGGTTCCAGCTTAAGGCATACAGTTCTGGGCCTAGGGCCACACCCCATACCCAGAATCCTTTGAATCTGTCATCTCTGGGGTCTTTACTCATTTGTAGCTTGTGCCAATGGATGGGTAGAGCATGGCAGGGATAGTGGCTCCTGGAGGCTAGAAGTACAGCAAAGGCCCTTCTCATTTTACAAAAGATTTTTTTTTTTTTTTGAGGCAGAGTCTCACTCTGTCGCCAGGCTGGAGTGCAGTGGCACAATCTCAGCTCACTGCAACCTCCACCTCCCAGGTTCAAGCGATTTTACTGCCTCAGCCTCCTGAGTAGCTGGGACTACCGGCGTGCTCCACCATGCCCAGCTAATTTTTTGTATTTTTAGTAGAGACAGGGTTTCACCATGTTGGCCAGGATGGTCTCGATCTCTTGACCTCGTGATCTGCCTGCCTTGGCCTCCCAAAGTGCTGGGATTACAGGCGTGAGCCACCGTGCCCGGCCTTTACACAAGTTTTAATTATGAGTCCAAGTGCAGAGTCCTCTAGATATGGCTAATAGCTATCCTGTGTTTGCCAGTTTCATGACCTTGGATGATATCCTAGACTCTGGAAGCCAGGTTTCTGTATCTATTCATGGGGAAAGATAAGGAGTTGTTGTGAACATGAAATGAGATTATACATTTAAAGCACTTGGTACAGGACCTGATACAGGTCTGGAGAGGTTACAGGACTTATTTAAGGCACAAGATCTTAAAGCATCTGAGCAGGGAGCTGGACCCAGCTCTCTGTGTCTTTCCCAGGAACACTAGGGCCAACAGAGGAGGTTGTCTCCCCAGAGTACCTTGGAGGGGAACATGCAGGTGGGTCTAGGAGAGGATCAGGGTTGGGCTGGTGGGGCTGGGCCCCAGGTATAGCTTCTTTGCCCACTAACCCAGCAGTCGAATGGGGTGGGGGAGCTTTTCAGAGTATCAGGAATGGGATTCTCTGAGTCTTTTAGGGAAACAGTGGCTCTTCTGAGGGCAGACGGGGGTAAGGGGATGAGGAATGAGAGTTTTCATCCCCCTCTGGGCACTATTTAACCTTCCACCTGTGCTAGGATTGAGGGCAGGCTGGGTGGGTGAGGGATTGAGGCCAGAGACCCACTTCTTAATACCAAGGCTTTGGCCCTGTGGGCCAAGACTGAGCTCTGACCAGCCCCTGTGGTGTCCAGATGCTGTGGGTGAGTCAGGGATGGGGTGGGAGACCAGAATTTGTAGGCCCACACAGTGCCAGCTTTAAGTAAGGCTGGACTTAACCCCTTCCCCATAGATGCTATGTCTGATGAATGACTTGGGGTAACTTCTGACTGCAAGAACTTCCATAGCACCTCATCAGTGCTCTCCTTGTTCTGGACTGGGAATTGGGTCAGGCCTGGAGTGGGTTTCCCTCTGTACCCCTTTATGGGTGAGCATGGCTGAGGCTACTAGCTTGGGACCTTCAGGATCTGGCCCTAAATTGGCCCTCAAAGGGGACATGGATTAGATGTGGCTCCCACTCCAGGACCTTCCTGTTCTTAGTATCACTAGTGACCAAGCCTAGAAGTCCTTACCCAGCTAAGCAGGCATTTACTATCTCCCAATATTGGGCTAAGCACAACCTCTGGTACAGTTATTTTACCTGTCTTGTGAGTGGTAGCTGTGGCCATGAGGAGGAAGGTGACATCTCCCCACTTATAGCTTCTGCCCATTGCCCAGGAAGACCAGGACCTGGGGACCTCAGTACATGGGCAGGCCTGGGCCCAGGGAGCTTAGCCAGCTCATGATGGATCACAGTCCTCTCCTTGCATCTGCCTAGCCCTCTCCCCCCAGTTGCCCCAGCTCAGCCTAGGCAACAGTCGTGGGCTCTGTGTCTTTCTGCCTCCCTGGTGATGTACTCCAGGTTAACCAGGGTGGCCTGTCCTCATCTTATAACTTGACCTTGTTCAGGCCATCTCTGCCCATTTGTCTCATGCTCATCCTCTTGGCTCTGTTGCCCAAGATGGAAGATAGTGCTTAACAGGAAGCCTGAAACTCAGCAAACACTCATAAAACAGGAAGAGCTGTGGCCACTGTCCTTGTAACTGTTGCTATTCTGTGGAGGCCCTAGAGGAGCAGGTCCCTCCCTCCCAGGGAGCTGGGCCTCTTCCGCTTTCCCTTAGCCCCTGACCACCTGCTTGGTTCATCTTGGCCTCAGTCATACTCAGTGGCTCCCTCCCAAGGCTACCTTCTGCTGCCAGTGCAGCCATTCTACTCCATTGTACCCCAAGCCCTCATTGCTGTCCTCTTGGCAGGAACTGGAGGACTGCCTTTCTTGGAGAGGGTGTATGGGCCAGGCGGTCCTCCAGTGTCTGCTTCTCCTGCTGACCTCTTGCTTGTGCCCTCTCCCAGGCTTAACTAGTTAATTAGTACCTTCAGCTTTCCCTCTAACTGGGCACAGCCCTGCAGATTTGTCACACATCAGTTACCCCACCACATCCAAGATCCAGTCCTTCAAACTTTATCACATACATGAAAATTGGGACCCAAAGTGAGTCACATGGCTTGAAGTCGGGGGTGTAGCAGAGGCCCGAATTTTCTCCCCTCCTGACATCCTGCCCAGCCCTCTTGTGGTTTTTAGCCTCTTGGCAGGCAGAAGTGACCATGGCACTTAGTATCTCTAAATAACAGCAATAGGCTGGGTGCGGTGGCTTGTGCCTGTAATCCCAGCACTTTGGGAGGCTGAGGCAGGAGGATCATTTGAGTCCAGGAGTTTAAGACCAGTCTTGGCAACATGATAAGACCCTTATCTCTACACAAAATTTAAAAATTAGGGCTGGGTATGATGACTTATGCCTGTAATCTCAGCACTTTGGCTGAGGCGGGAGGATCACTTGAAGTCCGGAGCTCGAGACCAACCTGGCCAACCTGGCGAATCCTTGTCTCTACTAAAAATACAAAAATTTGCTGGACACAGTGGCGGGTGCCTGTAATCCCAGCTACTGGGGAGACTGAGGCAGGAGAATCGCTTGAACCTGGGAGGCGGAGGTTGCAGTGAGCCGAGATCACGCCACTGCACTCCAGCCTGGGTGACAGAGTGAGGCTGTGTCTCAAAAAAAAAAAAAAAAAAAAAGTAGCCAGGTGTGGTGGCACACACCTGTAGTTCCAGCTACTCAAGAGGCTGAGGTGGAAAGATGATTGCTCGAGCCTAGGGGTTTGAGGCTGCAGTGAGCTGTGGTCATGCCACTGTACTCCAGCCTGGGTGACAGAGTGAGACCCATCTCAAAAATTGAAAGAAAGAAAAGCAATAAAAGGCCTTATGGAGACATAATGGTGGGGTCTTCTTTCCTGCCCCTGTGTTATGGACTGTGGGGCTGGGGGCTCTTCCCCTCTGACCCCTAAAGCATTTTGGAAGCTCTTCTAGGCTCCCAGTGCCCTCTTCTTCCCTTCTTTGTTAAGGAGAGTAGAGTGGTGGGGTGGTGGATCCACATGTCTAGGAGACCTCTGCAGAGTCCTCTGGGTCAAGTCTTTGTAGCAGCCATCTTCCTTCTGGTTCCCAGGATCTGGGGAGGTTGCTGGGGCTGCTGCCTCTGGGACAGTTTCCTTCCCCTTGATGCCAGTTGGCTTCCGTGAGCCAGGCTGCTCTGCATGTGGGATCTCAGTGATGCCTCAAAGCACAACACAGAAGAGGGCATATTTCTCCTGACAGATGGGAAACTAAGCTCTGGAGACCAGGAGGAGAACTCACAGGGATTTGAGATTACACAGGGATGCTGGGACTTGGCTGTGTATGTTCTGAACCTCTAATTGTGGCATTCAAAGCCTCTGCAGTCCAGCCCACCTCCCTTTTCTACTTTAGGTGACATCTTTCCTTCTCCAGCACTGAAGAATTTCTTCTCATCTGGTCAAGACTCAGCCCCAGTGCCACCTCTTCCAGGAAGCTGCCCAGAGTTCCTGGCTTTGGGGCAATGGAACCTTCTTTGACCCCTTTGATAATACTCCCCTTTGATTCAAAGCCCTTTTATAGCACCTAGGCCCAAGGCCTGGCATATATCAGGGATTCATGAATGCTTATGAAAATGACCAGGCTCTGGCCCCTCTGAGCTTTGGAAGGAGCATCAGGAGCTGGACTTTTTCCAGGTTGCACCTTCTCCACAGGAGAGGGGTTCTTTGATTACAGCTCAGAGATAAGCCACAGAGAAATGCTATTTCTCCTCTCCTAAGGTCTGGGAATTCACAATGGAATCTAACAGTTCCACTGCCTCAACAGACCTCATGGAGAATTCCTGGGAGAAAGGAAATGCCCATTCATGAGGCCATTTCTGCTCCCTGCCTGCTGTCCAGGCTGCACCTCTGAGTAGACAGAGGGGCTCTGTATAACCAGAATGCCAAAAGGAAGATAGAACATGATGGATGCAGAGACTGGGAAGCAATGGATCCAGAGCCCAGTACGCTGGATGCCTCACTCTCCCTGGGGGGATGGTGCCCACTGCTGCATGGGTGAGGCTGGCCTGTTGGGGCTGGTGCTGTTGAGCTGGATTTGAAGCCAGGTGAAGCTGCCAGGCAGGCCAGGCCCTTTTTCATTTGGCAGCCACCATCCCCTCACCTACCATCTCCAGACCGGTCAGATCAGCCTCTGCAGGGCCACTTGTTAGAGTCAACAAATCAGGAGGCACATGGAGGGACTATGCAGCCGGTACAATAGAGTCCCTGGAAATAGTTTCACTGCCCCCTGGGTTCTCCCAACGCTGCTCCTTACCTAGAAGGAAAGAATCTGAGGAGCCAGAGTGTTAACTGCCAGGGATGAGCAATTTGCTTTTTCATGAAGATCCTGGGGAGGGCATCAAACCCTACAAAATGCAAATAGTGGAATTTTAGGCAGAGGTTGATTGTTCTGAGATGGTTCGTACCGTGCCTGGCTGGCCTTGCTTACTGTTTTCGAAGCTGTGCTCCCAGCCTACTCTCAGGATCACCTCTGCTGGGGCTTCTAGGATCTTTTCCCATCCCATCTAGGAACTGATGCCAGCTCTCCAGGATTCAGGCCTTGGGGCTGTGGATTCTGATACCCCCATAAACGGCTAACAGTTTTTCAGAGCATTCTGCCCAGCGGGCCCTGTCCACAGTGCACAACAAGGCACAGAATGAGTTATCTTACCTAACTCTTATCACTCCCATTATATGGATGAGGTTCAGAGGTCAGCAGCTTGCCCAAAGTGCTCAACTAGTGGGTAGCAGGGCTGAGCTGTGAGCCTAGGCAGTTTGATGCCAGAGTCCTAGCATCTAAGTCATCTCACTCCTCATGCAAGTCTGTGGGGACACGGGAGGGTCTCTGAGACTTGGTCCTTGGAAAGATGCTGGCATTGTCCTCTCTGGCTCCACTGGGAGCCCTGGCAGCCCCAGCTGGGCCCTGAGTGATGCTGCCAGTGTCTACCTACATCTGCTCAGTCCTCCTCACTGTATGGAACTCTGTGCCAGTGATTGGACAGGTGGCAGTCCCATGAGGCCAGCACACAAGGACCATGATGACTGTGAAGGCCACCTCAGAAAGGTCGTGTGCCTTTTCCCAGGCCTTGTGAGTCTCAGACAAGTGCAGCTGGGCAGAGCCCAGAGCACCACGGGCAGGAAGTCAGACTGGTGAGTGGGCGAGTGGAAACTGTATCTGGGCTGGGCCAGCTAGGAGAGGCTTCCTGGAAGAGGTTGCCAGTTTAATTCAGACCTCTGGTTTGAGAAGGATGTGGATGACAGAGGAAGGCACAGGGTGTATGTGTGTGCCTGTGTGTGTGTGTGCACTCACGTGTGTGTGTGAGTGTGTGTGTATGTGTATGTGTGTGTGCATGTGTGTGACAATATGCCTGGTTTAGACATTCAGCACCTGCTGTGGAATACCAGTTTCCCACTCGCAGACCTGTGTTCTGGCAGGATGTGGTTGACCTCAGCAGGGCCGGTGTCAAAGTCCTGACAAAGCCTGGGAAGCTGAGGGAGGACCAGAGGAATCTGTGGAGGAAGAGGCATTTGTGTAGGGCCTTGAAGGGTAGAGCACCATTGCTGAGGGTGCTGCAGGGACTCCTGGGTCACTTGGGCTGTTGTTCAGACTATGTGGGAAGGACTCAGTTTTCATTACAACAGAGGTCTGTTGTATCTCTTCTGAGCTTCACACCTGGGGAAGTGGAGTTAGATCCCTCATTTTCCTCTGCTGGGGACATCATCATGGAAGATCTCTGGGTGGAGGCAGTAGTTGGAACATCTGGCTCTGTAAGCCCGCAACCTCCCTTGGCTCCAGGCTGCCATGTCTAATGGTGAAGGCCCACGGGCAAGAGCTGAGGACATCCCTAGGTGAGAGGCATTCCAAGCATACCTGTGCCATGAGAGTGTGCACAAAGCGCTTCCTGGAGAGCTGGCTCTGCTGCTCTCAGGACAGTGAGACCATGGCTCCTGTGAGCGCTGGTGTTTTCCCTGGAGAACATTAGTTCTACTGCTCTCCCTCCATCTATTGGACATCTTGTGTGGTTCCAGATGAAAGGCCCCATCTTGGGGTTGAGAGAGGAACAGTGCTCTCGGCTTAAAATGCTTTCTGTGACATTCTCCCCAAGTGACTTTGGACTAAAGGCAGTTTCATAATCTTTTGCAAAACCATCATCTTTGTGGTGCAGTTGAACCCTGGGTTTGAATATGTGGTGGGGAGTAGGATCCAGTCTCGGTGACTGTTACTATCCCTGCATTCATGCTATGAGACAACATAGGCCAGCAGACACTCTCAGAAGGCAGGGCTCTCATTTGGGGTGGCCTGGGTGCATTTGCTGGTGAAACATTATTGGTTTTTATGAGGACTCACTTGGGTGCGCCCTGCACCTGGGGAAGCCAGCCCCTTGAGGGACAGGAAAGAATGGCGTGAAGGGAGCTCTGGGTCCTGGGCTCCTCCCCACCCTCCTGCCCGTTTGGAACTAAGTGGATTAGGCCCTGTGCAATTGTGATTAAAATCCTGCTGTGTGGGAACCGTGGAGGTTTGGCTTAGAGCAGGAACACGAGGCTCCCGTTTGGGGAACAAGGAGCCTCAGGAGGCCCTTTCAGCACTAGACAGGCCAGAGATGTTGAAAAGATTGCTTTTGTTTTTGAGGCGGGTTTGGGATTAGGGTTGCCTTTTTCTTTAGACTAGGGCTTTGTCTTTGCTGCCTTCTCCTCATGGCACTAGCGATCTTTCTGTCCTCTGCCTCCTCGTCCCTCTCATTTCTCCTTTTCCACCTGTTTCTCCTGCTATCTCTCTGTCCCTGCTCTCCCGGGCCTTGCCAGTTTGCCTGTCTCGTGTGTTTCAGGCCTCATGGCCTCTTTTCTGCAGCCTGGCAGGCTGAGGGCAGGCGGAGGACAGAGCAGGGCCAGGTCAGGTGCTAAGGACTCATCCTGGTCAGCGGGCAGCTCACTCCCCCACCCCTACCCCAGGGGAGGGTGGGGGTGGGGAAGGAAGGAGGAGTGAGTGCTGTACCCATGCCACTCAGAGTGTCCCCTCCTGCTGCCCGCCTTGACCAGGTGTCAGCAGCCTTGGCAGTCAGAACAGTGGACTCAGGAGTTCTTGGGCTGAGCTGTAACCTGAGGAGGTCCCCCGCCACCCCCCCATGGCTTGTGTGAAGTCAACTTCAGCTGCAGTCTCTGCTGTTGGGTCTCCTTTTACGGCCCAATGGTCTGAGACTTTTGCTTGGGACAATTGTGTGGGACTAGGCACAGTATGACCCCCAAGGGTTCCCTAGCCACAGTGAGGTATAGACAGGGCTGAGATCTGACCTGAGTCAGAGCCTTAGAGCCAGCCAGAGGAGCTGGTGGGAGTCTGGGAGGGCTCAAGGTATGAGGTGCAACCTACCTCCATTTTTACAGAGGGCAGAACTGAGTGTGAGCTGCACCTGCACTAGCTGGTGTGAACACTCAAGACTCTCTAGCTGGCACCCTGCACCTGACCACCCTTGCTCTGCTAAGGCTCAGAGGCTACATTCAGGGGCCTGAGGGACCAGGACCTTGAGCTGCCACACTCATTTCCCCATTCTTAAGGGTTCAGCCTCCACAAGAGACCCATAGCTCATCCATAGATGCTCACCCAACATTAACAGCCCCCTTCTCAGGATGTGGTAGAAGGACTGGCAGGTGTTCTCCGTGCTTTCTGGCAGGCAGTGGCACAGGGGGCAGGGGGATGGCAATAAGGGCACCCACTTGCTGAGTGCCTCCTACATGTCAGGCACAAACACTGCAGAATCAGAATGGATTATCACGCCCATGCCATGGATGCAGAGACAGGTTCAGAAAGGCAGAGTAACTTACCCAGGGTCACGTAGTATGGACATGGCCCTGTGCTGGAACCCAGGCCTGGCTCTCAGCCATTCCTCTCCGCGTGTGTGCTCCTCTGGGGATCAGGAGCCACAGTCTGCTCATCTGCAAAATGAGAGCCTGGGCCGGGCGCAGTGGCTCATGCCTGTAATCCCAGCACTTTGGGAGGCTGACGCGGGTGGATCACCTGAAGTCAGGAGTTCGAGATCAGCGTGGTGAAACCCCGTCTCTATTAAAAATAGAAAAATTAGCTGGGTGAGGTGGCACATGCTTGTAATACCAACTACTTGAGAGGCTGAGGCAGGAGAATCACTTGAACCCGGGAAATGGAGATTGCAGTGAGCTGAGATTGCGCCATTGCACTCTAGCCTGGGAGTCAAGAGTAAAACTCCATCTCAAAAAAAAAAAAAAAAAAAAAATGAGGGCCTGGGTGCTCTGCTTGGCAAAGGCCTCCCTTTTGGCTGTGAAGACATGTTAGGTGGGCAATGATCATCGGCAGTGCCAGGGAAGCAGGCAGGTCGTGGGGGCCTGCCTTGCCCACTGCTGGGGCTGATCTTGCAAGTAGATAGACAGCATAGAGACTGGTCAGAGGGTGCCCCAGGATGCCTCTCCCACACCAGTCAGCAAATGGTGTTGTCAGGGGAACATTTGGCTATGGTGATGCCACCAGCAAGGGCTATATTCTGCCAGGGTCAGGAGCTCTGAGGGTTATGACTCAGGTTTGGAGACCCCTTCCGCTGTACTTCATGGCCTAATTAAGTGCTTGAGTCAGGCTGAGCCAGTACCAGGGTGTGTCCTTACCCTAGGCAGGCCCAGGAGAGGGGGAGTGAGTCACTGCCGCCTAGTCTCATGGCAGGAACAGGCAGTGTCCCTCAGAGCTGCCAGGCCACCACCCTGGTCCCCTAGAGGGCAGGGCCTCCCCCTCTTCCTCGTAGCTATGGCTCCATGGTGTGATCAGAGACTAGGAAAACCTTCTGGGAGTAGGCTGGGTGTCGGTGCCTTGGGAGTCCTCTGGCTGAACGTGAGCAGGAGGGGAGAGGGGCCAGGGGCCAAGGGAGACTGGAAGCCTGGATGGCTAGTGCCCCTGCTACCCCTGGGAGGAGCCTGAGGAGAGCGATGGCTGCCTGTACTCACCCAGGCCTGTGTGGGGAGCTGCAGAGACATGAATGAAGCCAAAGGATGAGGGAGAGATGCTGAGCAGATATGAGATAGAAGGTCAGTGTTGGGGGTGGGGATGGAAGGTTCCCTAGGGCCTCGGTGCCATGCCTCTGGGGGTGAGCCAGTGTATCTCCCCACGCCCACTTCTGATTCCTTTGTCATCTCTGTGACATCTCCTCCAGGCGAGAGAGACCAGCTGTCATTCTTCTGAAAGCTGGAGAGTTTTGGGTCCCCTCTCTCCAGAGCTGGCCAGAGGCCTGGCCTGCTGAGTGCTTCAGCAGGGGTCACCTAGGCATGACCTCACTTGCCCTGGCCACCCCTACTAGGGAGGGTGGTATGGCCCTTTGTTACCCTGTGCCAGCTATGTGGGCATCACTGCCACACAACTGGCCAGTTGGGGGCACATATTTCATTGCTGCTGTGGGGTCTCTTCATGAAGAGAGACCACTGATGGGACATTATTTCTGAGATTACAACAAAACACTTGTGTTTGCTAAAATGTTCCAGTCTTATGATGAAAATGTCCTATTTTTACACTGTCATAGAAGAAATAAAACCAGGGTAAAGTTTCACAGATTATGTAGCTGATTTTGATAGAAAAATCCCCTTTTCCTCTTTGAAGTTAAAGGAAGATACCAGAACCTGGATCTTCTGAGTATGTACTCAGGGGGCTCACAAGTGGTCTCTGTGGCCTCCCCCGGCCCTCTGTGGGAAGGCTGTGGGCAGAATCCTGGGATCCCACACCTGTCAGGGGCAGAGGGAGTTGTGATCCTGCCACTTTCTCGCTGTAGAACCTCTGGGGGAGGGGAGGAGGCCATAGCTGTCTCAGGGCCTCTTTCCCCAGCTATAACACAGGAGCCATGTGGGAGGAGAGTGGGTGCCCAGTTCACAGATGCAAGCTGGGGCTTAGGAAGGTGAAAGGACTGGCCATGGTCACACATTTTGCAGGAGGGACATTGTTCAAAAGGATGCGCGGAGTTGTCGAGGGGTGTAAAGGTGTCTGCCACCTGGGAGAGTAGGGGGCTGCCACAAAGAAGTGAAGATGGGCCCCCTCCTGTAGTTGACCAAGCTTGAGAGCTGGGTGAGTTCCCTGTTGTGGGTTTCTGTTCTTTCAGTCTTGGTTCCCATTCCCCAGGGTCCCTCCCCTAAGATCAGCCACCCTCTCTCCACCCTGGAGGGTCTTCCCCTTCCTTATTGAGCCTTTCACAGCAAAACAGGATTCGTGGACTCAAGGTTCTTGGTCCACCTTTGAAGAGCCCAGTCTGGCTGTGCCCCTCTGAGGATATGAGACCATTTCCTGTGACCTGCTGAATTGGAGAGGTTCTGCCTCCCCCAGGTCCCCAGGGCTGCACCTAGCTTTCCCTGAATTCTGGGAAACAAGGAGGGGAGGAGTGTAAGGCCATTTCAGGAAGACCCAGGGGAATCCTAAAGCCAGGGGTCCCCAAGCAAACCCAGGAACTGTTTTCACCCATACCATCATGGCCCCCAATACCTTCAGTGTGCACTGGACACCAAGTTCATCTGAGCTCTTTGTGTGTGCTCTCATTCCCTCCTTGTGGCTCCCTGGGAACAGGAGTATTAGCACCATCCCCACTTTCCAGATTGGGCCTGTGAGGCTCAGAGAGGCTGAATGGCCTGCCCAAGGCCACAGGGGAGTTGGGAATAGACCTGGACCCCTGTGGCCGCAGCTAGTCCTGCTGTGCATGGTCCCTGGTCTGGGGCACTGGGACCCTCTAGCACTTGCGTTCCCACTGTTCTTCCCTCTTCCTTCCTGGGAGCCTCGCTCAGGTCCCTCTTTCTAGAAGCATTTCCTTCCACTCTTCCCATCCCCCAGACTTAGCATTTCAGCCTTTGTTTCCAGGTTGTCTGGGGCTGGTGGGAAGCAGACCAACTGAGGCCATCAAAATTTAGTAAATTGGAGGAATCTTGTCTTCCTAAGACTTGATGATTTCAAAATTTGTGTTGGCTATCCTGTCCCAGAACTTCCTGGGAAGACACTAGGCTTGGAACCTCAGCTACTCCCTCCCCTCCCAAGAACTCTGGTGAGAAGTGGTCAGGTGGAGGTTCCCAGCCTGTGAAGCTGCCACCCTGCCCCCCATCAGGTGACCTGGCCTTGGCCTAGAAGGGGAGTGGTTGTTTAGGGGTCCTCCTTTCTTGTGAGTTCCCTCAGAAGGGGCTGGCCTTCTCCATCTCTCCTGTTCTGCCAGGTTCTGGTTCTGGAAAGAAAGGAGAAGGGAAGGGAAGGAGCCAGGACCAGTTTCCCAGGTGTAGATGTCATCATCAAGCATCCCAGTTGGCAGTGACTCATCCATAGACCCCTAAATCCTTGAGGACAGAGTGCCCGTGGCAGCATTCCCAGTCCCAGTCCAGGTCTAGCCCCCAGACAGGGCCAGTACATGTTTGCAGGAGTTGGGAGGGGATCTGTACATGGGCAGGCCTGTACAGTTGAATCCTGGTTCCCAAAGAACTCTGACTCAGTGGTGGCCATGTGCAAACCACGTGACCCAGAGAATCCACAAAGCCTCCCTGACCCTCAGTTTCCTCATCTGAAAATGGTGGCTAACAATGCAGTTGTTGAAGGGCAAGAGCTAATGGGTATGACATGCCTGGTACAGGGCGGGGCTCCGTGAACATCTGCCATTGTTGTAACAGCCACCGAGTAGCAGGGCCTGGTCCAGACCAGGGGCGTGGGCCAAGCTCTCGGAAGGAGTGGCAGGGCCTTCTCTGTTTGTTTTCCCCAGGCTGGTGTTGTGGGGATGAGTGCCTGCTCCAAGCCTTGAAGCTGCATGGAAAAGGGGTGAAGCAGCTATACATGGTCCCCAGTCTTGACTCTCACTGCCCAGCTGTGTGACTTTGGGCAAGTCACTTAACCTCCCAGAAGGACATTTCCCCACAGGTAGAAGGGCGCTGCTGATCCTTGTTGGGTTATGGTGACCACTGTGTGAGGTGGCCTCTGCACAGTACTGGCCCAGCACCAGGGACAGACTGTTGTCCTGTAGGGAGCGCTAATCCCACCTGACTCCATCATTCCCTCAGCACCTACCTGGGGCCTGGACGTTTGGGGTCAGTGGTATCACGTGAGCCGCCCTCCTTGGAACCGAGCCTCTGAGGAGGAGAGGTAAATGGACAGGGTGAGACAGAGGACAGGATGTGGTCAGAACTTAATGAAGCGAGGTCTCATCTGGCAGGAGGCCAACTCATCCATAGCTGCAAAATTGGTTCCATTAGCTCCTTTAATGAGCTACGAAAGCTCGGAAAATGAGTTTGTGAGAGAATAATGGCACATGTCTGCAGCTCTGATTTGAAACTGTGGCTAAAAAGTTAGATATTACACTACCTTCCAGCTCTCCAAATAGCACCAGTGCCCTTGTCGGGAGGGAGAGGGACGACATGGGGGGCAGGAGCGGGGTTCTGGCATTATAAGGAAGATGCTGAAGCTTTAAGAAGGAAAAGCCTGCTTCTGAACTCTGAATTCAGGGTCAATCCCATCCTGACGTCTTCCCTGCAGAGCAGAGGCTGAGGCTGTGACCCATTCTCTGAGTGGGCAAAGCAGCTCACAAGGGTCACACTGGCTGGCAGGGCCGTGTGTGTTAATAGCCCACACAGGTGCCAGCAGCACTGGCAGGGGTTTCAACAACTGGCTGTAAAATAAATTCTGCTATTCCAGTGGTGTCTCTTATATCATTTGAGATGTGATCCTCATGGGAAATAATCCCAAATAATCATACAACTGGGAGCTGGGAGAGATCTTAGAGATGGCTGAGTCGAAGACTTGTCAAGGAGGGAGTATGGTAGGTTCAAAGTGTTTTGTCTTATTCACGGCCTGCCTCTGTAAGAATAGGGGTTCCCAACAATGAAACCTAAATTTCCCTACAACATTCTCTACAGTTTTGCTGCCTGAGATTTCGTGTTGAGCACGTGCACTGAGATTTAATCTTCAGCATTCTGGCCTGCCTTTGCCTGAGGCTGGGATGAGACCCTTAGGTGGGACAGGTGTTGGAGGCCATGCTGGTCCCTGCTGCTCCTCTCCTCTCTGTCCTCTGGCACAAAACAAAGCTGGAATCCCAAGAAAATAAAGGTCTGGTGATGTTACCTCAGCACTCCTGGCCCACATGCCAGGCGATAGCTGAGACATATGTGCTGGCCTCAGTCTTCATGGAGGAATCCATATTAGATATGTTCATTTGAGTCTGTATCTTTTGCAGAATTGCTGTTGAAGGTGTTGCCAGAAGGTTTTCTCCTATATAAGGTTTGATGTGAAATCCCTTTTAGAATTTCGTCCTAGAAAATGTTCAGTGAATATCTGTGCTCCTCTTCATGGGGGTAATAAAAGCAGCAGAGCCTAACTGGTTTCCTTCTTTGCAAGACTTCCAGGAAGCTCAGAATTAAAATTTGTCCTCATTTATAGTTATGAACTTACATGGGTTTCTGGTGCATTTTGTCTTTTTCTTCATTCTAAAGAGAATCTGCTGTTTTTGTTTGGTTTGGCTTCTGTCTTGTTTTAGAATTATAAAATGTCTGAAATACTGTTGTTAATAAGCAGGGCTTGCAGAAATAATGGTGCTTGGAGGGCCTCAAGGGGTGGTGAGAGGAACTAGATCCTTGGCCTCCAGGAGGAAGTTCCCTTTGCTGTAGGGCTGATGTCTCTCATACTGTGAGTTGTCACAAAATCCAGAGCTTCAGCTTCTTAATTTATTACTGCCTCATTGATGGGAGAGATAAGTCAGCTCTCTTCCCCCGGAAACAGTGGGTGTTCTGGCAGAGGCCATACAACAGCCTGGCCGGGGCTGCAGGTTAATTGGCCAGGGGTATGGAGGTTGGGGTTTGGCTGCAAGAGGTGTTGGGGAGACTGCTTGTCCAAGCTGGTAGCCTCGGCACTTCCTGTATGTGAGAGATGGAGATACTGTGGGCACTTTAACTTGAGAAGAGCCCAGCACTGGGGTGAGCTGGATGGGGACACCCATGTGTGGGTGGGTGGACCTGGATAGGGGGCCCTTCCTGGACGAGGAAGTGGCTGGAGGAGGGTGTTGGGGACTGGTTCCCAAGAGTCACTGCAGACATCCCAGCTTTGTTCGATCTCTAAGAAGACAGACAGAGTGCTTTTCTAGTTCTGAGCAACAAGAAATGTTAGGCCCTGCCATGGTGACGGGGTCCCAGTGGGAGAGGAGGTCTGAATGGAGGCATCTGGGCTTGGTCACCTTCTTGCACAGGCTGTCTTAGGTTGAGTTGTAGCAATAAGACCCCCCAATGTTTCTTGGGCACCTCTCTGTGGCCAGTTCTCTGCTAGGTACTTTGGAGAAGTAGAAAATATTAGATGAACAAATGGACAGATGGATAAATCCTGTTCTCTGCGAGTTCAAAGTCAATATTGCAGAGACTGGAGACACACATATGCCCATGGGCCCACACACCCACCCCCATACTCCCCACACACCCATGCACACACCCCTACACACGATGTATGCATGCATGCACACATTCATGTTCCCACGCACACACACACACCCACATGCCCTCCTCATACCCCTACATATGCACTCACCCACGCACTGATGTACACATTTATTTCAGAACAAGCTTCCTGAGTCTTGTGCAAGCTGTGGATTTGGCCAGTGCTGCTCCAACGTGGGGCCACCCCCTCCTCTCATCTCCCCTCAGGGAGGGGTTGTCTGGGTGCTCTCTCAAAAGTCCTGTTCTCCTTCCTCCTCCAGCCTTGCCATCCTGCAGCCAGGTGGCCACAGGGCAATGACTTCATCCTCCTGAGCCCGTGTTTCCTCAATCTGTAAATTGGGGCTAATGGTTCCCACCCTGCTTGCCTCACAGGGTGGCACCAAGCATTCCCATGAGATAAGGGACAGCAGAGTGTTTTGTAAACTGCAAATTGTTTTCCAAACAGGCAAATGGTGCTGTTGTTTTCCCAGCTATGGAACTCAAGAATTCCTCCACCCACAAGTAAACCCTGTCCTTGGGTGGAAAGGGATATAGTGGTGATAGTGAGGGGCCTGGCCTGTTTTGAGGCCCCCACATTCCACCTGGTGATGCTAGAGGGGCACGGGCCCTTCTGCTCTCAAATTTTGCTGGGGCTCACTAGCTGGTGAAGTCAGTAGGGGTCTTGGCCTTCTGGCTGCTGGCTCTGGGGGCAAGAGAGAGAATTTGGCAAAGGAGGATGAGGGGAGAAGGGAAAGTGAAAACCAGTATATCAGAGCCTGAGGCCTGTGGTCACTCGCTAAAGGAAACATCATCTCAAATTCAATGCTTGTTGAGCTTCAGTGGGGACCCACACCTCAGGTGCATGGCCAGGAATCCCCTTCCTCAGGAAGAAGCCCAGTTTCCACCTCACAGGGGTGTGTGTATGTGTATGTCTGTGTGTGTGTGTGAATGTGTGTCTGTGTGTACCTATTGGGCACTAGCTGGAGCTGTGGAGCTGCCCAAGTGCCATCACAGACCCTCCAGTTCTGGTGGACCCCTGGGGAGCTCAGGGAACATAGGAGAGGAATGAGGCAAGGGTGGGGGCCCGTTGGGTTGTCAGAAATCCCCTCCTATCTTCTTCTTCTTTTTTTTTTTTTCTGAGGCAAAGTCTTATTTTCTTGCCCAGGCTGGAGTGCAATGATGCGATCTCGGCTCACTGCAACCTCCACTTCCCGGGTTCAAGCCATTCTCCTGCCTCAGCCTTCCAAGTAGCTGGGATTACAGGTGCGTACCACCACACCCGGCTGATTTTTTTGTATTTTTAGTAGAGATGGGGTTTCACCATGTTGGCCAGGTTGGTCTCAAACTCCTGACCTCTGGTGATCCTCCCGCCTCAGTCTCCCAAAATGTTAGGATTACAGGCGTAAGCCACCGTGCTTAGCCCCTTCCTATCTTCTTGTCTTCCCAGCTGTGACTGGGAACCATGACATCATTGCCCATTTCAGGTAGCCCCCAGTGGGCTCAGGCATGTGGATATGGAGGCCATGGGGACCCAGAGGCTGCTCCATGAGGGCAATGATGTGGGAATGGTACTATGGTAGGTACTTTGCAAGGAATGCCTGTCTAGAAGTCTGCCTTGTTACCCACTTATCTCCCCCACCCTATATAGCCCAAGCCCTACAGCTTAACTTTGGGGAAACAGAGGCCCAGAGAGGAAAAGGGACTGGCCTAAGGTCATACTGAGAATAGGCATAGAACCTGGGCCTCCTGTGTCCTGGCCCTGTGCTCATTCTCATGCCTGGGAAGATGGAGCTCTTACTTTGGGACATCTTTTGTGAAGAATAGTGTGGAGTCATGTACCTATGTGAAGGAGGCCAACTTGCAGAAATGCCTTGTGGAATGGAGCAGTCATGATGGGCTCCCTGGAAGAGGAGGTAAAGCCTGGTTCAACAGAGAGGGTAGGTGAGGTACAGGCTGCCCTTGGGCAGCAGGGAGAAAGTTTGCCAGGTTGTCATGTCTCCCATTTGTTGAGCCTCACTGGGGCCTCCTCAATTTAATCTTTTTTTTTTTTTTTTTTTGAGATGGAGTTTCACTCTGTCATCTAGGCTGGAGTGCAGTGGCACGATCTCAGCTCACTGCAACCTCCGCCTCCTGGGTTCAAGTGATTCTTCTGCCTCAGCCTCCTGAGTAGCTGGGGTTACAGACGCACACCACCACACCGGCTAATTTTTGTATTTTTAGTAGAGATGGGGTTTCACCATGTTTGTCAGGCTGGTCTCGAACTCCTGATCTCATGGTACACCTGCCTCAGCCTCCCAAAATGCTGGGATTACAGGCATCAGCCACCACGCCTGGCCAATTTAATCTTATCTTGTCCTCATGATAGGTTGTGAGAGGTTTTCCCCCTCATCCTTACTCTATAGATTTATTAAATCTACAAATATTGATAGGCGCAGTGGCTCATGCCTATAATCTCAGTGCTTCAGAAGCCAAGGCAGGAGGATCACTTGAGCCTAGGATTTCGAGACCAGCCTGGGCAACATGATAAAACCCCGTCTCTACCAAAAAAAAAAAAAAAAACAACCAAAACAACAACAAAAAAATTAGCCAGGTGTGGTGGCATGCACCTGTGGTCCCAGCTACTTGGAAGGCTGAGGTGGGAGAATCATTGAGCCCAGGAGATCAAGGCTGCAGTGAGCTGTGACTGTGTCACTGCACTCCAGCCTGGGTGACAGAGCAAGATTCTGTCTCAAAAAAAAAATCTACAACTATTACCTGAGTTAGTGCTCTGTGTCAGGCCCTGTATCCCAGTACTGGGACCTAGAGGTGGCCAAGCAGACTGGCCCTGCCCTGTGGGCCCACAGTCTGATGAGGGAGGCTGCTGGTGTCGGCCTGGCTGGGGGATCAGCCATGTGATTTGGGGCCAGTTACTTCCCCTCTCTGTGCCTCAATTTCTCATCCAAAAAGTGGTGATAATGAAGTCCTTTCCTCCTAATGTTTATAAAGTACTCCAAACAGAGCCAGGCACATTGAAAGTACAATATCTGTATGTGTGTGTTTGCTTAAAGAGTTATCAAAGAAACAAGCTAATTGTATGTTGTGAGCAAGTGCTGCACAGGAAGTGAAAAGGGCGATGACGTGAGAGCTTTCTGGGGAGCTAGGAATGTTTTCTGTCTTGATGGAAGTTTGGGTCCCAAGGGTGTGTGCAATCATCAAAACTCATTGAATTGGACCCTTGAGACCTGGGCATTCTACTATATGTCAATTATACCTCAATAAACAAAGCATATATTGAAAGAAAGAAAAACAAAGGATGAAGAGGGAGGGCTTCTGAGAGGAGATGACATTGAGGTGGACCACATTGAGGGGAGGCCTGGAGGAGAAGGCTCTGGCTATGGGGAAGGAAGATGAGAAAACTGAGGCTCTAGGAGGTTTTGGGCTCAGGGTCAACTCAAGGGGTCAGGAGAGACAGCTCAGGGGATTTCTTGGCAGCTGGACCTGGGCCCAGGCTGAGGGCTCTGGCTCCTGTGATGTGCTCTGCAGAGAGGCCAGTGGGGCGTTTATTATATTTTCCAGGGACGGCCCTCTCCCCTGTCCCTGTGCCTATTTTCAGGGCTTTGGCGTTTGTAGAAGGACTATTTTAATCCATGTGGGAAATGGGTTCCTAAATATGGACTCAGTGGGGCAGAAGCCTCGAGAGGCTCCAGCTCAGGGCAGCTCCACCTGCTCCTCTATCTCAGCAAAGCACAGGATGCAGGCCCAGGCTGGAAGGCTCTCCAGCCCCTCCTTGGCCATCTACCGCCCTCCTTGGCCATCTACCACCCTCCTTCTTTCCCTCTGGCTCCTCCTATCTCCCTCCAGTCCTGGGCCCATCCTCCCATCCTTTGTTTGCTCGGAAGCCCAGTGTTTCCTGCCAGGCCCCAGCCAGGGACCCCCAAGTGAACTTGACCTGCCTCTGCCCTCAAGCTGCTCCCAGGCTGGTAGGAGGAACAGAAGCAAAACCAGTAAGAAAGGTGCTGGGAGGGGCCGGGCGTGGTGGCTCACACCTGTAATCCCAGCACTTTGGGCGGGTGGATCACGAGGTCAGGAGATCGAGACCATCTTGGCTAACACGGTGAAACCCCATCTCCACTAAAAATACAAAAAATAGCTGGGCGTGGTGGCGGGCACCTGTAGTCCCAGCTACTCGGGAGGCTGAGGCAGAATGACGTGAACCCGGGAGGCGGAGCTTGCAGTGAGCCGAGATCGTGCCACTGCACTCCAGCCTGGGTGACAGAGCAAGACTCTGTCTCAAAAAAAAAAAAAAAGAAAAAGAAAAAGAAAAAAAGGTGCTGGGGGGGCTTTCCAGAGAGAGGAAGAGAGAGAGAGAGAGACAGAGATGGAGACAGAGAGAGAGAGAGGTTGATCGATCTGAATTGAGCCCTGAAGTTTCCTCAAAAAGAGGGAGTTGACCCAACAGAGAGGATGAGGCAAGAATGCACATGACAGGGACCAGCACAGACCTAGACACAGAGGCCTGGGGGAGTAAGGCCTGTTTGGGAATAACATATATATTTTTCTGGCCAGAACAAAGTGGTTTTGGCCCAGAGGTGGCAGGAAGTGAGGTGGGAAAGGAAGGCAAGCCCTGCGTGCTGGGGGAGGACATTTATCTGGAAGATGTGAGGAAGTGTCTGGCCACAGGTGGATTAGAGTCATAAGGGGAGAGGCAGGGCTGAGGACCCTAATGAAAGCATTCCAGCTGTGAGCTTGGACTTTTAAGAGAGAAGAGGAGGACTCTGATGTGGGAGTGAGATGCCACAAGGCAGGCAGTGAGGAGGGAGTGTGGGAGCCAGCCTGGGAGGCCTGACAGGAGATGGTCAGGTCAGACTGGGGAGGAGAGAACCAGGCAGGGGGAGGGGGAGGAGGCAAAGAAGGAACCGGGTGCAGGGAGGGAGGATGGTACCTCTTGGCTCCTGTGGCTGAGGATTGGGGTACCCCTAGCTAGGGCCGCCACAGGACATGGTGGAGGCAAGTGGGGGGCACTGAGCTTTCTGGTCCCAGTGCTGAGAAAGAAGCTGGTGATTGGGAATTGTGCGGGCACTAACCTGAGGGGTGTTCTGGAAGGCAAGGGCAGCATGAGCAAGGATCCATGGTGTCCAGGCAGGAGTGTCTGCCCACAGCAGCCTTGACGCACACCCCCAGCCTGCTCTGGGTAATGGAGCAGGGGCACAGAGCTGCTAGAGGGCTTGTCCAGCCCCTGGCTCTCTGTATTCCTTGCACTGCCTGTATTCCCAGGCTAGGGTTGAGGGGAGCAGCTCCAGAAAAGGAGGGACAGCCAAGGGGCAGCAGGCTCGAGAAACCACTGCCTGCCTCTCCCCTCTCTGGGACACTGCCCTGACCCAGTTTGTCTTTACCTAGAGAGCGTGCATGGTCACAGAGCCTGCCCCTAACAGTGCCCTGTGTAAAGTGACCTGGCTCTCCCCATCCTGCAGAGGAGGAAATTAAGGCTGGGGCAGCCCAGGGTCCTATGGCTGCTGAGCAGTGCTGATCCGAGCCCCGGTCTTGAGCATCAGCCCTGGTCCCCAGCCCTCCTCTATTAGGAAACACAGTGTCACAGCTGGTCCTTGAGTGAGCAACCCTTTTTGGGGGTGGCTTGTCCCTGCTGTCCCCATTCTGGGCCATCTCCTCATGCATGCTGACTTCTCCTTCTCCCCCTACAGCAGGGCCACTGTGAGGCCTTGTTCATTTCTGGTGCTGGTTGGCAGCCACAGTCCAGGGCTGAGTTAACCCGAGCAAGGATCCTGATGCCCGCCCACTGGATGCTTGCCTTGGCTGGGATGCACCCTGTGGGGATGACTCTGCTATTATACCATTTTACAGAGTTGTGGGCTGCAGCTTGGAGCTGTGAATGTATGCCTGAGGTCACACCGAGTCATTGGAGGAATTCAATCCCAAACCCACATCTCACTCCACTCAGCTGTCATCTCCCTCAACTAGGGTCCTCCCTTCCCCCAGTCTCTACCTCTGGGTCCTTACCAGTGATCTTTAAGCGTGGGATGAGGGTGGAGGCTGGGCAGCTAGGTCACCTTGAGATGGCCCCACCTCTCTCACAGTGCGATGACATTGTCGCCCTGGTACTGCATAGCAGCTCCCAGGAAGGCTATAAAGTTACCTTGGGAGCTGGGTACTGACTGGGTGGTCATGACCAAGCAACTCATTTTAGAAGCACTTTTCTTGGTAGTGAGAGTTTTGTTCTCATGCCCACTCCTGGAGAATCTGAAGTCTTAATTACTTTTACCCCTACAGGAGTGTGGCCTTGTCTCCCTCCACTCTGGGCCAGTTTCTTTGTGGGAGATAGATTGACAGACACAGGCCTCAACCTCTCCTGCAGGAAGTCTTCCTTCTCACTCCAGCACTCTCCTGATCATGCTGAGTCCTGTAGGGCAGATTTGCGTGTTAGTGCACCCTCTCCCCTCCCCAGCCTTTCCCCAGCACCTTCTGCTTCTACACTTACATTTCTCATAGATGCCCAGGGTGAGAATCACAAGGGAGGCACCAAGGGCCTACTATGTACCAGGTGCTATCCTGTACAATTTACATGTAAAATTTCCAACCCTAGCCTAGGAAATGGAACAGCTGTGTCATCCTTATGGTAAAAATGAGGTTCAAGGGATGTGTGGCCCCTGGCTTGGGGTCCCATGGCTGCTGTGTGATTAGAGTGGGGTTATAAAACCCACTCAATTTCCATCTGAGAAGGGAGGCAAGGGCTTCTTTGGCCTCTGAGCCCCTCGAAGCAGTCAGCCACCTCCTACGGACTCCTTGAACTACCTGCCAAGCTGCTTGAGCCCAGGACTGACCCTCAAGTCCAGAGGCTCACTGGACCACAAGTCAGAGAAACCTAGATTCAAATTCTCATTCTGCTCCTTATAAGCTGTGTGACCTGGGGCAGGTCACAGGCCTCAGAGCTTATATGTTTTTGTCTGCAAAGTGATGGTAGAGGGCTCTGAGCCTGACACTTTCTATGTGCACCCACCTACAGCTCCTGTATGACAGCCCCAAGGCCCGGCAGGAGGTAGACCATCACTGGCAGGCTTCTGGCGGCCCCCATATTGTCCGCATCCTGGATGTGTATGAGAACATGCACCATGGCAAGCGCTGTCTCCTCATCATCATGGAATGGTATGCTGGCCTGCCCTGTCTCCACACCCCCTCGGCATCCCTGTGGCCCTCAGGCTCCCTGACATGCTTCTAGGGGCTTTCTTTGTTTTTCAGGTAGCAGATCTGGGTGCCACTGTAGCCCCTGAGGGGCAATGGAGCAGGCAGCCGCAGGCCCTGCCTGTGGATCTATGGAGTTGGCCATAAGGACATTCCCTCAAGGGTGGGCAAGAAACCACAGGGGTTAATATGGCCTCCCTGAGTGTGATTTCTACTCTGTGAGGAGGACTGGAAGAGCTGTCAGAGAAGGCTCCCAATCCCTGAATATGGATGGATGGGGGATTTGGGGAAGAACAGGACCCACGCAGTTCTCTCAGCTTTCTCTCCTTTTGACCTGGGTATGTGCTCCCATGGTCCCACCAGGAACTGGGTGCTTGGGGCCTAGAACCAGGAGCCAGTGGCCTTTTCCACCCTGGGCTTCTTCCTGTAACACCGTGGCTCAGCACCAGCCATCCTTGGACTCTGGGTCTCCAGCTCCTCCCTGTCTGCCTTTCAAGTCCCCCCTTCCTGCACCGGTTAGCCAGTTCTTCAGATTTGGGGTTCAGATCCTGCCTCTGCTACCCACTAGCTATGTGACCGTGGGCAGCTCTTAATCTCTCTGAATCTCTGTAACTCAGATGTAAGATGTGGGAAAGATCTTAATGTAGCATTTACCCTGTGCTTGACTCCATTCTAAGTGGCCCATGTGTATTGCATATTCAATCTGCATGACTATGGGGTTGGTGCTGTCATCCCTATCATACAAAAGAGATAGCTGAGGCACAGAGAGGTGAAAGAACCAGCCCAGGATCACACAACAGCGCTCATGAAACGTGGATCCCAGGGCATGGCACACAGTAGGTGCCCAGAGAACAGTGGTCATATGATGATAATTAACATCTCATCCCACATTTGGGGAAACAGAGACTTGAATGGGGTTGGGAGTACCCAAGCCCTCACAGTCAGGTAGGGGCCGTGCCACTGGGAACACACAGGCTTCTTGGCAGGGATCAGAGCCCACCACCCTCTTCTAGTTCCAAGAGTTCAGTTCAACCCACCTAAACTGACAACCTACCATGCACCAGGTTCTACAAGGGACAGGGAGGCTGACAGTGGCTGTTCAGTAGGGGAGGAGCAGAGCAGCAGGGCCTGAAGCCTGGGCCTATGATTTGGGGCAGGGGCAAGGGTAGGATGATGTGCAGTTTCCCCCTCTCTGCTTATAGTCACCTCTTTTACAGCATGGAAGGTGGTGAGTTGTTCAGCAGGATTCAGGAGCGTGGCGACCAGGCTTTCACTGAGAGAGGTATGTGCATGTAGCTGGACCAGCAGGAGGATTCAGGGTGAGAGGTATGGACCAGAGCATTGTGTGTGATGCTAGGCAAGACCCTGTTCCTCTCTGTGCCTCAGTCTTCCCATCTGAATAAGAAAGGGTGAGACTCAGTGTCCATCCCCACAAGGGACTCTCTGAGTCTGAGACACTTTGTCGAACTTGGACTCTCTATGGCTTTGGGATGGAGGCCTCAAAGCCTCTTGATGCTGTCTCGCAGTTGAGCTGGGGAGAGGTAGCTCAGGACTGAGGAAAGAAGTTTAGATGGGTTGGGGGTATCCTCGGAGGAAACTGGGGTGTCTGGGGTGGCGTAGACATCCTGGGATAGAGAACCTGGATAGCAGGAGCGCTGTCACTGTCTTCTTGTCTTGTGCTGGCCTGTTAGACTGTGTCCAGGAGGGATGATAGGGTGGGGGCTTGACCTTTGACTGGCATCACTGACCCCCTCCTCCTCTGTTTCTGCAGAAGCTGCAGAGATAATGCGGGATATCGGCACTGCCATCCAATTTCTGCACAGCCATAACATTGCCCACCGAGATGTCAAGGTGAGGCTCCAGGATTCAGGTTGGGGGCCCGGGGAAGAGGATATTGTCCCACTCCACAATCCCTGATGGCATCCAGGACCCACTGGATGGAGGCCATGTTCCCTAGTCACATTCAAAGCCTCTGCTCTGTGTCCCAGACTGCTTTTCTCAGCCTCTTCTCTAGTTTCAGCATACTCATTCTGTTCTCACCAGGTGGGTCCCCTTGCTTCTTTCAAACACTGAGTAATCCAAATAGTAATAAGAATAACTGACTGCCTGCCTAAAGCCAGCGGGCCCTGACAAGCAATCTCATTTCATTCTCACCCAGCCTTGTGAGATAAGTGCCATTACCCATTTTACAGATGAGGAAAACAAGGCTCAGAAAAAGATTAAGTGACTTGCCCAGGGGCTGTGTAGTTGCTGCACTGGGATTCATTCATTCATTTGTTTACTTGTTCAGCAAGAAATTTTGTGTGGACGCAATGTGCCAGGCCTCAGGCAGGGGCTGCCTGATGCTGTTGGTTTTTTTTGTTTTGTTTTGTTTTGTTCTGCTTTTTTGAGACAGAGTCTCACTCTGTCACCTAGGCTGGAATGCAGTGGCGCAATCTCGGCTCACTGCAGCTTCCGCCTCCCAGGTTTAAGCGATTCTCCTGCCTCAGCCTCCCAAGTAGCTGGGACTACAGGCGCACACCACCACACCTGGCTAATTTTTGTATTTTTCGTAGAGATGGGGTTTCACCATGTTAGCCAGGCTGGTCTTGAACTCCTGACCTTAGGTAATCCGCCCGCCTCGGCCTCGAAAAGTGCTGGGATTACAGGCGTGAGCCATTCCACCTGGCCCTGTTGCAGCTTTTGTGAAGTCACAGCCATAGCTTTGACAGATCAGGCCCTCTGATACCAGCATTTTAAGGGAAAGAAGCCATTTGCTGAGCCCTGGAGGAAGGAACAGAGGTAGTGCCAGTTGTTGGGCCACCTTCCAGTCTTGAGGCTGGAAGCTCAGCTCTCCAAATTTCCTATCCTGGGAGGACTGGGTCTTAGAGGTCATCTGGATCAGATGGATGAAATGCAAACCAAGGCAGCACACACATGCATGTGCACACAAGCATGTGTGAGCACTATCAGAGCAGAGTCTGCTCCTCCTGGGCCCTCTGCCCCAAGCCTGGAACGTTACCTTCCTTGGCTTATTTCCTCCTCAGACTGGGCAGAGGCGAGCTGAGGTTACAGCTGCTGGATCAGGTCCTCCCTCTGGCTGAGCACCCCAACCTGTAAATCCTTGCTTTATTTGGACCCTGGCTTTTTTTTCCCGAAGAGAGAAAAGCCTTCTGCAGAGGAGATTCCCTTGAATAGACTAAAACTGCTTCTCTGTTTTTATCACAATTGAGAAGGTCAGATCTTCTCAAATGGAACCTGAGAAATAGCATCCATTGGTTCTAAACCACCACCCCATCCTTCTACCAACACCCCATCCTTCTACCCCGACTCTGCTGGGGGGTCTCTTCTGCCCCTCTCCATGGGCCTACATCCTACCTACCATTCATTAAAAACCAGTTTCAGGGACAGACCTCCCTACTGCCCTCATCTGCCAGGCCCCTGGCTACTCCTGGGACACAGGAAGATTGCCCCTGTGCAGCTCCTGGGGTCTGGGGTCTGAGCAACTAGGGCCTTCTCCCCTGAGCAACCTCAGATGGGGCTGTCCTTCTAGCCCTGTAGGATTCACTCTGGGCTGGGTATGGGACATGTGCTTGGCAATACTGACTTATGAGCAGCCTGCCTTCCCCCAGCACCCTTGCTCTAGCATTTCATGGCAATGTCACCAACTCAGGATCAGAAGTTCCTGCCCCGAGGCTTTCTATGGCACTTGGTCATTCACAGCCTTGGCTGAGCACCTGCCTTGCTTCCCCTTTTGTGAATGAAGGTAGCACCTTGGGTTTCTCTATATTTGGCCCATGTTGGTGGGCAAGGCCCGGGTCTTTTTATAAATGGACCTAGCTCCTTCTGCACTGGGATGGAGTCGGGGAGTCTGGCTGAAGATCACCTTGGGGCTCTGCTCCTGCCTGGTTCCTAACTCCAAACCAATGTTTTCTCTTTCTGGCCCAGCCTGAAAACCTACTCTACACATCTAAGGAGAAAGACGCAGTGCTTAAGCTCACCGATTTTGGCTTTGCTAAGGAGACCACCCAAAATGCCCTGCAGACACCCTGCTATACTCCCTATTATGTGGGTGAGTCCTTCGGACATGAGTTGTAACTCCTCACCCCAACTTATACAGCTGTATTATGGGGTAGCCAGTGGGTTGCAGAAACCAAAGGGTTAAAGCCCAGCAAGGAGGGAGGGGGAGAATTCTGTCTGCATGGAGGCGGGTGACGTGGGGGGCCGGAGGCTGCAAAAATATTCTCCCAAACTTCAGCTTCTGCTTTTGAAAATAGATCCAGGAAAATTCTGGCTGTGGCCTGTGAGCTGAATGACATCACAGCAGCTCTAAATATATATGTGATAAAAGGCTGCCATCAGCTTGGGACGGAGCCCAACCGCGGTTGTTTTTCTCTAGTTTTTGTCTTCCTGGGATTCATATTCAGAAAGTGGGCATGCATTTCCTCCTAACTTGGAAGGACAAAGGGTACCAGTCACCTGCCTTGTGGGAGACGGTCACTAAAGCCAGGGCTTGGAGGTGTGCACATACTCATGCTTCCTGGAAAAGTTCACTGCCCTTCTGCAAGTGGGCAACCCCCGGATCTGAAAATGTTCCTTGCCAAAACTGCCCCCTAACCTGAGAGTGGGGTGATGACAGAGGGCTTTTCTCCCTCAGAAGAGGTCTTCCTGGAGGGCTGCTGAAGGGGTGGGAAGTTCCCTGAGACAGTTGAAATGGCACTCTGTTAACTAGGATGTGTTTTGCACTAAGTATTTTAACTTAGAAATCTTCTAGCCTACCCACCTCATTGCACAGGGAAGACAAAGGCTCCATGGATTGGTAGCCAAGCTGATGATGGAATGCAGAGCCCTGTCCCTGGTTCTTCCTTGCCTGTGACCTAGGCTATGCATTCAGGGAGGCAAGGGACACAGGACAGCTGGCAGGCCAAGACCCTCTCACCTACGGCAGCTTCCCACCAAGCCCCAGACTGGCCTTCTCTTCTCTTCTTTCACCAAGGTTGAGACTGGCAGAGGGGCTCAGGCCCAAGGGAGCTAGGGGTATGTCTGAAAGTGGTTGATTTTTTTCCAGGAGCTTTCTCCTCCCCCAACTTCACACACATGCTGCCTTTCCAAAAGGTGCCAGACGCCAGTCTGCTCTGCCCTACCTCCCAGCCCAGGTACCTGCTCCCCACCTTGCCCAGGCTTTAGGCTCCTGCCTGGGCTCCAAGACCCTTGGGTCTGAGAGCCCTGCTGTCCCTCTGCCCTGGCAGCCCCTGAGGTCCTGGGTCCAGAGAAGTATGACAAGTCATGTGACATGTGGTCCCTGGGTGTCATCATGTACATCCTGTGAGTACCTTCCCCACCCCCTGCCTCCATCTCCTGCCCTTACCCCCACTGTGAGCCCTCAGAACCACTTCTGTCCCCCCACCCCCATGTCCTTGGTGAGGAGCTTGTGTGTGTCACTCCTCATGCGGGCTGCCCTTCCCTTTTGGTCATGGGACACCACTCCTTCAGGTGCCTGAGGGTCTCCCCATGCCAAGGGCTGATGGCATTCCTGGGATGTGCCTGGGAGTCCGGAGGGCTGGCATTATTGCTATGGTGTCTGGTTGTCTGTCTCCCCAGTCAGGGGCTTTTGAGGGGAAATGGGTCCACCCTGGCACTGCTCCCACCCTATGCCAAATGACTTACCCCTTCCCCCAGCCTTTGTGGCTTCCCACCCTTCTACTCCAACACGGGCCAGGCCATCTCCCCGGGGATGAAGAGGAGGATTCGCCTGGGCCAGTACGGCTTCCCCAATCCTGAGTGGTCAGAAGTCTCTGAGGATGGTGAGTGAACCTCTCTGTCCCAGCCTGACTCACCTGGCCCCTGTGGCTTTCATTCTGGGAAACATCACTTTGGTGTCAAACTGACCTGTGTTCAAATCTTGGCTCCCCCTCTTCCCAGCTATGGGACCCTAGGCAAGTCCCCTAACCTTCTTGAGCCTCAGTTTCTACATCTGCCAAACAGTCTCAAAACTTGCCTCCTCAAAACTCCCTCTAACTCCTATTCCTCATTCATATTTTCCTCTTTGAGGACCACAAACAAGGCTGCCCTGTATGAGTTATCTACTGCTGCTTAACCAATTATCCTGAACACTTAGTGTTTCAAAACAAGAAATAGTTGTTAGCTCACTCTTTCTGTGGGTTGGGAATTTGGGAGCACATGCAGCCCCTGCCCCAGCAGAGCTTGTGGTCTGTGGGGAAGGGTGGAGGGGCTGGCTCTGCAATCTCACCTCTCCCCTCTCTTCCCTGGCCCCCCTAGCCAAGCAGCTGATCCGCCTCCTGTTGAAGACAGACCCCACAGAGAGGCTGACCATCACTCAGTTCATGAACCACCCCTGGATCAACGTGAGCCCCTCCTCCTCCCATGGCAGGCAGGGTGTCCAACAGGAGTGGGGCTGCCGGGCAGGAGGGTGGTGGCTCTGCTTTGAGGCCCCAGTGCAGGGCTGGAATGGGCCCATGCACACAGGTAGATACTAGGGCCTCACCTACAACCTGGCTTTGTCACTGCCCTAGTGAGTCTCCTTCCCCACCCTGAGCCTTGGTTTTTCCATCTGAGTCTGGGAGAAGAGGATGGAGTGGGGGGAACCAGTGCTGTCCCAGGTGCCTCCAGTTTCTAATCCATGGGCGTGGGGCTCCTTCCAGCAATCGATGGTGGTGCCACAGACCCCACTCCACACGGCCCGAGTGCTGCAGGAGGACAAAGACCACTGGGACGAAGTCAAGGTGGGTGGGCTCTGCCTCAGTCTCAATACAGGTGCCAGGATTTGGGCAAAAGGGACTTCAGGGGGGTGGCTACCCAGGGTCTGGGGTCTTTGGCCCCTTTCTATACCTGGAGCACAGGGTGTCAGTGACTGTCGCAGTGGTCCAACCATGGCACTCCAAGGATTGGGCCTCACTACGCCATTCAGTGTGGTGCTCCTGGCTCACTTCCTCAATGAAACGGGGCTTTGGTACCAAGCTTGGATGATGACCACTCTTATAACCGACAACATTTGGGAGGGTGGTCAGCCTGGTTTAGACCCAGCAGAGGCCACGTTTGAACATATGGAGTAGCAGCTCCAGTGGCACAATCTCCAGGCCCCAGTGCACTGGTTGCCCAGCGAGATGGCATTCTCTGCAGGTCTTGTGGTTCTGTGGTGGAACTGGCTTAGTTCACTATCCCACTTACCCTTGGTGTGGTCCGAGGGAGTAACTCTCCTTTTGTGCCTTAGTGAATAAGCTCAGTGTCTACCACAGAGGACGGTAGTGAGGATCATGTGATGCAAAGGGCTTGGCCCAGTGCTGGGCACACAGTGGGCACAGAGGCAGCACAGGCTGTCACTGACATTAAGGGGCTGCCCAGGCAGGGGGGTGATGGTTCCTAAGGTCAGTACATCCTGACCTCTTAGTGCCCACCATCCTGTCTGTCCCCAGGAGGAGATGACCAGTGCCTTGGCCACTATGCGGGTAGACTACGACCAGGTGAAGATCAAGGACCTGAAGACCTCTAACAACCGGCTCCTCAACAAGAGGAGAAAAAAGCAGGCAGGCAGCTCCTCTGCCTCACAGGGCTGCAACAACCAGTAGCTCATGGGGCCTTGGAGGAGCCTGGCCTCTCAGCCTGCATAACAGACTGAAATGTGCTCAGGCCCTGGCCAGGAGGGCCCAGGGTCATTCTTTTAACAAAAGGATTATTTTGTTGTGTTTTAATTTGTCACTCGGAACTTCAGGATGGAGGACCCTGACCCTAAACCTCCTTCAGATCTCTGGCCCAGGCTCAAGCCCTAGAGACGGGCAGGGCCTAGGGGCTGGGAGCTGCCTGCTGCCATAGCAGCACCTTTAGCTAGGTTGGCCCGAGTGAGGCCTCTGTGCTGTCCTGCCCTGGTGCATGGCCTTAGCTTTCTAGGCCACTGGGAGTTGTGGCTGGGCTTCCCATCTTCCACAGAGACATCCCCCTGTGGGATGGGCAGATGGGCCTGGCCTTGAGAAAGGCATTGGCCATTGGTTGCCATGGTGACCAGGGACCATGTTGCTGCCTGTGAATGCTGAGTGAGCGAGTAAGGGAGGAGGGGCAATTGAGGGTTCACCTCTGCCTTCTTGGGGAGGCTGATTTCTCACACACTGGCTGGCCCTCTCATTCTCACTCCTCCTTGGGCCCTGAGGCTGCTGGATCCGGTCTGCCTGCCTCCCTGTGCAGTCCAGCCCTGCCTTGCTGCAGCCCCAGCCCAGATGGCACTCAGCGCTCTCCCCTGAGGGAGTCCCTGGGCCTAGCCATCCCCTCACTATTCCCGACCCAAAGGGTGACTTTTCATCTGAACTTAAGGTGGGAGATATTTTTAACTTTTTTCCACTTTGGAAAATGTCACTGTGACAAAAGCCAGTATACTTTCCCTGCACCCATCTGCTCACCAGATCTCAGGCAGGAAAGCCCCTCTCTGTTGAAGTCAGGGGCTATCTTTTGGTATACTTGTGTGAAAGTGGCTGGTTGGGAGCAGAGCTAAGTGGCTTCCCATTAACCTGAGGTCCCTTTCTTTACTCTGGGTCAGACCTGAGGTTGGGGAAGGCGACTGAGCCATGCTCAGAATGTCTGGTCCTGGCTTGGGCCTGAGTAGGGCAGAGAGGGCCTTTCCTGGCTGATCAGAGCTTACCAGCCCCACCCCACCATGGTAGCCTTAGGGTGCCGAGTGCCTGATACTGCCTGACAAGTGCCTGACACGCAGCCTAGTTCCTTCCTGGCCCCTCTCTCACTGGCTGGGAAACCCTAGACCATGTCAGATAGGACAACACTGCTGGGTTTTACATCCAGATAGTAATAAACACCATTTCATCATTTTCTCTTGGGTCCTGGGTTTACTCTTTGTCTACAGGGGTGGACAAAAGTGGCCCAAGGGCAGCTTCTCAGACCCACTAGTGATTTCACCCCAGCTGGAGGGGGTGCCTCAGGCCTGATAAGCATGCCATGCTAACTCCAAGGCCACTGAGTCCTCGCCAGGCCTAGAAAGGTCAGAAGAGCTGAGGGATGGCAGCTGCCACATGCCCCCAGCTCTGTGCTGCCCCTGTGCAGTGTGTGTGACACCTACCCCTGGGCCTGTGTGTGCCAGCATCTGCTCACAGTGGCCACCCCCAGCTGCGTGCCAGCCTGCTGAAGGGCGGGCAGAGAGCCTGCTGCAGCGCTGAGCTATTTTCAGAAACTGCCAGATTTCATTTGGCACTGAGAATATCGAGGAGGGGAGGGGGCGGCATGCTGCAAGACTGTCTTTTGACTACTCCAGTAACAGAGCACTCTCACCCCTCTGGAGCCCTTGTGGGTAGCTTCAAGGAGGGCCCTAACTGTGGCATTTCTCTCCCAGCTCCTATCTTGAGAAACCTCCCAGTTTTCCAAGAGCTCATCTGCTGCCTGCAGCGCTCTCTCCTCCACCCCACCTTCCTTCAGGGTGTGGGGGAGGGTGCAGAGATGCTGGAAGGCAGGGGACAGGCAAACACGCCTGAGATGTTCTGCTGCTTCCCAGCCTGGTGACCTTGGGAGCTTTCTTGGCCTCAGTTTCCTCAGCTGTGTCCTGGCGATGATAATGCCCATCTCATGGAGTCGTGTGGGGGATTTGAGCAGATGATGTGTGTGAAGTACTTAGTGAGGTGCCAGGTGCGTGGCTCATGCCCCACACTCATTAGCTACTCTAACATCCTTAGTCATCAGGAAGGAGAGAAGTATCTAGAGTTATATCTAGAGTATCTAGAAGTCTCTAGAAGAAAAAGCAGCCCCAAGTCTGCCTCAGGAAGGAGAGAATATCTAGAGTTATATCTAGAGTATCTAGAAGTCTCTAGAAGAAAAAGCAACCCCAAATCTACCTCAGGAACTTTCTATCCAGACAATCAGGGCTTCCTCACCCATGGGGTTTCATTTCCAAGGGCCTGCTCCCCAGAGCAGCATCATGTGGGCCTCCTGGGCTTTGTTTCCAGTACTGGGCTTCCAGGAGGGTGGCCAGATAAATTCAAGAGACTCCATGGAGCCTGTGGTTCAGCCCAGCCTTCCTGGTATACCCTACATTTGGAGGAATGCTGGCCAGATGCAAAGGTAGATGTAGTCCATCTAGTCACAAAGCTGTGGAGGCACAGATGGCCTTCCTTGCTTGGCTGCCAAGCATCCAGTGTACCTGAGATGCTGTGCTGGGTGCAAGGAAGGCTGCAGTGAGAACTTCAGACAGGGAGTTCACCTCAAGGTGTTTACATTCATGCAGGAGAAGGTGAAAACATCACATGTTGAAAAATGTTAAATTGGCCGGGCGTGGTGACTCACGCCTGTAATCCCAGCACTTTGGGAGGCCGAGGCGGGCAGATCACAGAGTCAGGAGATCAAGACCATCCTGGCCAACATGGTGAAACCCCATCACTAAAATATAAAAAGTTAGCTGGGCGTTGTGGCAGGTGCCTGTAATCCCAGCTACTCGCGAGGCTGAGGCATGAGAATCACTTGAACCTGGGAGGCGGAGGTTGCAGTGAGCCGAGATTACGCCACTGCACTCCAGCCTGGCGACAGAGCAAAAGTCCATCTCAAAAAAAAAAAAAGTTTAATCAAGGTCTTGATATGATCTGTGATGGAAGAACATGGTTCCAGGAGAAGGAGGTGTCATGGGACAGTTTGAGCCAAAGAGAGAATATATGCATCCCAGTGCTGGGAAAGGTGCCTGATAGGATACAGGGTTGCAGGCAGAAGTGCAGGGACCAGGGCCTCAGGGACAGAGAGTCTCCCTGCTCTAGGACTCCCATCTGCCACTCCGCTCTGCCAGTCTGTGCTTCTTCCTGGGGCTGTCCTTGATCCTTTGCCTGCACTGGGGTTTTTTTTTTTTTTTTTTTTTGCCTTCTCCATAGCTCTGGCAAAACTAGAGCTGCAGAAGTTCTAGCTGGGGAGGTCATCTGCTCAGGTGTCCACATGTCAGTTTCAGGGGAGGGTTCTTATTGGTCACATTTGGCCCCTTGCTGTTGTTGGGGAGAGGGTAGGGCCCCTCCTGTAACTAGGTGGGGAGGGGTGCCCTAGAAGCAGTTAGCAGAAGAGCAGATGGAAAGATTGCCTCATTATCTCCCACATCTGGCTACTTCCAAGAGCCCATGAGGAGTCTGGGCCAGCCGCTAGCCCAGCCCAGGGCCTGGCTCCGTGATCTCCAGCATCGGGTGTCACTCTTACAAGCCAGGACTGGGAGGCTGGATGCCTGGCCAAGTCACATTCCTTTTTGGGCCTCAGTGTGGCTGTCCGTGAAATGGGAGCAAATCTCTGACAATCAGCTAGTATTAGGAGAGCTAAGAAGCCAAGTGGCCACTTGTTCTCATCAGTGAGTCCAGACGCACAGGCATTTGCATGAGCTCTATGATAACTTCCCTGGCAGCTTTTGGTAAGGAATTCCGTAAGAAGCTACTTGGGAGGCTGAGGCAGGTTGAGCCCAGGAGCTTGAAGTTACAGTGAGCCATGATTGTGCCACTGCATTCCAGCCTGGGCAACAGAGCGAGACTCTGTCTCTTAAAAAAAAAAAATTCCATAAAAGTTATATACACACGTGTGCACATGCGTGTGTGTGTGTGACATCTCTTCCTAGTGATATTCCCCCTGACCTGGCCAACAGCCCTGATTCTGTCCTCCAAACCTGATGCTGGCTGGCTTCCAATAGCCTGGCTCATTGCTATTCTACACCAGCCCCTCTCTGCCCTCAATTCAGCCCCTCCACTGCAGTGTCAGAATTGAGCCTCAAAATGCAGCCTGCTACAGCCTCTGCAGGGGTCTCCATGCTTCCAAGCCTGCTTGAAACTTTCTTTATGGCAGGCATGGGGAGGGGGGAGGGCAGGCCGTGTGTGGCTGTCACCAGACCTGGCTGCCTTGGGCCTGGCTGCTTTGGGCCGAGCCTTTGCATCCCTAGTGGGTCCTCACGGCTGCCCATAAACCCAGCAGGGTAAAATTCTTCGTTTTGTCATACTGAGCAGCCAGCATGCTTAACCAGCAGGCAGGGAAGGGTCTGGCAAGCCCACCTCCCCTGCTGTGTGTGGGATGGAGTGGGGTTGTCTAGAGCCAGGAGACCTGAGCTTTGGTTTACATGAGGCCTTGAGCAAAGCAGTTCTTATTTTTGAGGTTGCCCATCAGTAAAATGAGAGGCTGAATTAACAGGACCAGATTATTCCAGCACCCTTGACAGACACATCACCATCAGTTGATGGATTGTGAGGAATGCTCTATGTTCAGGCAGATCATGCATTTTTCCAAGCCTCAGTTTTCTTATCTGTTAGCATGATCCTCACAAGGATGGGGCAGGGCTGCAATGAAGACAGGGAGAGGGATGGCCGAGCCCAAAGGCCTTGGTCACCAGCATAGCCCAAGCGTCTGCTAGGTGATGCACTAAGCTGCCCAGCACTCTGCCAGTTCTACCCTCTCTGTGTCCCCTGACCAGGAGAAGGCAGCTGTTGACTCAAGGGAACAAGTTCCCTGGGGCTCAGAGGAGCTGGCAGAGAGGTTAATTGGGGTGTGGGGCCACCTGCTGGTCACCTGGGTAAGTATTCAGTGGGCACCTACTGTGTGCCATAGCCTGAAGGAGCTGTGGGGCAGGGGAGAGACCACAGCACCATAATGAATAGCTGACACTTATTGAGTGCCTACTGTGTGCCAGGACTGTGCTAAAGCTTTACATGGATCATCTCACTTAGTCCTCACTTTCTCATCTTACAGATAGAGAAACTGAGTCCCAAGCTCTTAGCTGCTGCTCTCTGTGCTAGAGGAGGTCAAAGGAAGGAAATGCTCTTTTTGGCTAGGGGCAATCACAGAAGACTTCCAAAAGGTGGTGACAATATGATCTCAAAGGGAAAGCCAGATTTGGATAGACAAACATTTAGGGACTTAGCTGGCAGGTACACGGGGAGGCAAGGCATTTTGTGTGAAGAATGGAAAACAAGTCTATTTACTGGGTGAGAGGCAGCCATGGCACAGGGGTCTCTCATTTCCTTGTCCCATCTCCTGTAGGAAGTCAGAATGGGGTGCTCAGGGATGAGACAATGGGCCCCTGGTAATAGCTCCTCTCTCTTAGAGCCCCCAGGGTTCTCCCATGGGTAGTGCATTCCCCCCCCACATGTGCACCTCTGGCTCCTCTGGAGATACACTCAGCCAATGTGTCAGACAATCTATCCATCCCCTCTTACTGCTCTAGCATTTCTGGTTGATTAGAGTTGGCTGTTAGAGTTGGGGCCAGATCTTTTCACATTGGACTCCCTGAACCCCCCAGGATTTGGTGAAGGAGTCCTAGGACCCTCCACTTTTGCTTCCAACACAGCTATTTTATAGATTGGTGTGCTGAGATTTAATTTGAACAAGTTTACGTGCATTAAAAAAGTTTATGGAGCACTGAGCTAGACATTAACAAAACTGATCTCAAATTTTGCAAGGCAGGCATTAAGATCTCCATTTTACAGATGGGAAACCAAGACTCGGAGTAACTAAGTGGCTTCCCAAGGTTCATGGCTGGTGAGGACAGGAGGCAGGGCTCTGACATGGCAAAATGGCTACAAGATTGTCCTTTCTCCTATGGTTCCTGCCCTCAGAGAGTCCATACTTCATGGGCACAGGCACCTGCTGGCATTGTCTGGTGGGGCGTCACTGGTGCTGACAAAGGGAGCAGAGATGACTGGGTGGTCGTGGGTGTCTTAGGCAGGCTTGCTTTCCCCTTTCTGGAGAGTTCACTCTGGACAGAGACAGTTGGGGCAAAGAGTGGGTGGTGGCAGCAGGGGAGGCACTGGGAAGCCTGCCTTAGCCTATAAACCCTGCCCCAGTGTAGAGGCTGTGTAGATAAAGCAGATGACACCCCCATTCCCATTCCTGATCTTGATCTGTGTTCACAGCAAGCCACGAAGTAATCAACCCTCAGACCTGGCAGAGATGCTCTGTGTGGGAATGAGGCAGGCCCCTCAGCCACCTCTTGAAGCAGCACCCCCAGTGCAGGGACTCTCCCCCAACCAGTCTCCCTTCCAGGTGATGGGAACTTGACTCATGGGTCATGTTTCCCCCACATGAGCTACTAGGGCTGGATGGAGGGTCTCAGGGCCCACTGAAAAGGCCCAGGGGCTGAGGGGCTGGGCTCTTAGCTGTGGACCTGGCCTGTTTGAGTCATGCCTTGGAGCTCATGTTTTAGCACCTAGCGTGTGCCAGACGTATCTCGTACTTGACTTTGTTTACTTTTCTGTTCTTCCAGTAGCCCTCCCAGGCAGAGATTATGCCCACTTTGCAGATGAAGTCACTGAAACTTGAATAGTAGCAGAAGAAACTTCCCAGGTTCCTATGAGTGGTGTGTGGCAGGACCAGGGTCTGAATCTAGGGGCATGGAGCCTCACAATCCCCTTCCTAATGGGAAGGCTATCCCTGCCCAAAGAGTTCCAGTGTCATCTGACCCCTTCCCTGATCTGGTCTAGCTGGAGGAGATGTCATAAACCCGTTCCTCCTCTGCCCTGATCTTCTATGCCCCTGGATGCCAGAGGAAGGATTCTTGGGGGTGACCTTCTATGGCCTCTGGTCCCTGAACTTGGGCAAGGAGTGCCTGGCACCTCTCAGGATGCTTTAAAGTCAGAGTGCTTCCCTGCAGAGGAGACAGATGTTGGGTCTGAGCCACACAGCTTGGGATCCCCTTCTGACTCCACTCTGTGACCTTGGACAACTCCCTTAATCTCTCTGAGCCCATTTCCTCATTAGAACATATGGATAGCAATGCCTGCCCCCCAGACTGTGAGACTGGGAGAGGTAAGGCATGACAGTTTGCTGAGCTCCCAGCATGTCATAGGTCCTGAAAAAATTCACCTCACATATGAGACCGTGTGGGGCATGATGGTGTTTAAGGAAGTATTGAGTCACACGTTAAAGCCTTTAGAAAGGAGGCTGACTTCCTGGGAGAAGCTGCAGTCAGAGCTCCTGTCTAACTGAGCCACCCACCTGCCCTTGAGGCCTCTCTCTCTCTCTCTGAAGGTTCCTGCCAGGCCAGGCCCTAGTAGGCTGTGCAGTGGGACTGGCCAGGGCTGCTATGAAAGACAGGTGAAGCAGGGGAGGCTCTGCCCAGTGCCATTAGGCAGGTCCAGAGAACCCCTCCTTACAGGATCAGGAAGGGAGCCAGAGACTGTGGCTCCCTTTGTACCAGCTGGTGAGGGGATGGACTGGCCCAGTGTGCCTCCTGTGGGCAGGTGTCTCTGTGCTGTTGGCTGAGCCAAGTTAAGCAGACAGGACTCCTTCTACAATGATGGAACCTACAGCCAAACAGTGGAGTGACAGACAGGGACAGAAGGGTTGGGGGGTGGGGAGTATCTCTGAGAAGGGGACACTCAGCCAAGGATGAATGACAAGAAGTTGATTATGAGAAAAGAGAGGCTGGGCATGGTGTCTCTTGCCTGTAATCTCAGCACTTTGGGAGGCCGAGGTGGGCGGATTACCTGAGGTCAGGAGTTCAAGACCAGCCTGGCCAACATGGTGAAACCCTGTCTCTACTAAAAATACAAAAATTAGCCGGGTGTGGTGGCATGCGCCTGTAATCCCAGCTACTTGGGAAGCTGAGGCAGGAGAATTGCTTGAACCTGGGAGGCGAGGTTGCAGTGAGCCGAGATCACACCACTGCACTCCAGCCTGGATGAAACAGCGAGACTCCGTCTCAAAAAAAAAAAAAAAAAAAAAAAAGGAAAAAAAAAAAAAAAAGAAAAGAGAAGAAGGGCATCCCAGGAAGAGAGAATAGCAAACGCAAAGGCCTTATAGTGGAAACAGCCTTTGAGAATCTGAGGAGCAGAAAAGAACACAATATAGAGAGTGCTGGTCTTGTCCAGCCTCCCCAGGACAGAAGTGAGCATATGGGCACACTTATGTGACCCAAGGAAGTGAAGCTTTTTGAAGACACCTTTCTCTAGGTTCTGCCACTGACCACCCAGGACAGAATGAGTCCAGGGCTCAGGATGGGTTGGCCAGATGTGAATCAGCCCCCACCTGGCCCTTGACTTTACAGATGGAACACCAGCTCCTAAGATGGCTTTGATATCTAATTGCTGGCAATAAATTAAACCCACAAAACCGTGGATGCAAAGCTCATTGGGGCTGTTAACATCAGCAAAGCCAGTGGCTGTGCCTGTTTTCACACCCAGATGCCGTAAGATACAACTCACCTCTGGAGATAGATTACATGGAGATAGGGCTCTGCCCTTTGGGCCTGGAAGCGAGAGGGTCGTTTCCTGTTACTGAGCTCCTGTAACTAGGCTTGATCTTATCACAGTTATATGAATGCTTGGGAGGGAGATCCTGGAGTAGGGGTGAGCAGAGATTTTCAGCAATAGTCATATACTCTAATCTCAGCCAGCAAGAGACAAGTCCCTCCTCCCTCTAGCCCGTGAGTGAGTGCAGGCTAGGGGCCTGGCTAGGAGCACTGCCAAGGGATGAGGGGATCCCAAGGTGTTCTTCCTGGGACAGCCATCCTCCTCCTACGGCCACCTTTCCCAGCCTGCCCTGAGAAGGTTTTCTTCCTTCTGTTGCTCTGGAAGTCAGGTGGGTTTCCTGAGAGAGTTAGTTCCATGGAATAAATACTTCCCACCTGAAGCTGGGAGGGCTGCCTGGAGGAGGTTAGGATGCCGTGCATGTGTGAAAGGGGGTTTAGGGAAGGAGCAGGCGGCCACTTTCCACGCTCTGGAGGGAAGATAGTCAGAGGTCAGCTGAATTGTCCAAGGTTGCCCAGAAGGTTAGTAGCTGGACCTATGAACAAAAGAAGGCTCCCTGGAGATGGTCTGAAATGTAGGGGCAGAGGAAGATGGCATCAGGACTGGAGGGACTTAGAAGAGCTTGTGGCTCTAGCTTCAGGACTTCCGATGATTCCTCCTTAGAGTACAATCACCCTTAGAAAAAGATGGTACCTCTTGGGCCTCTGCACTTTCTTGCCTCCATGTTTGTCCTCTTGGACTGGCCAAACCCAGTCTTCCAAGGATGGAAGTGGATCCAGGAAAAATGAAAGTTGACACAGGCATGGTTCAGAAACAGCTTGAGAGCTGGAATGGACAGGCAGTTCTAAATAGACTCTAAGACGGTCAGAGCTGGAAAGTACCATTTGATTCTCATTTTATAAATGAGAAAACTGAGGCTCAGAAGCCAGCTACCCAGCTTCGACTGTCTCGCCCAACATGTGCAGCCCCCTGTCCCCTGGCTGGGCCACCTTGCCTTCCCTGGCCTTAGAGTTCCCTCTCAGGTCTTTCTGGCTCTCACCTTTTCCTGCAGAGCTGTTTTCCGTTTTTGCTTATTCCTGAAGGGGACTTTATCGATGACCGGTTTTGTGGCATCCATGGCACTTAATTAGGCTTCCTTAGGCCTCCTTTCAGAAGGCTTTGAGTGAAAAGACCATCAGTATTTGGCACTGGCATCAGTGTAAAGGGCTCTGCCCATAGCACGGAGAGAAGGGCAGATGTGCAGGGAGACTGGTGCTGAATTACTGGGGCCTAGAGAGCCTGGAGGCCCGAAGAGGGTTTTTCAGACCCCATCCCATGCATGTTCTGCTGGAAGCCAGAGGCCCTTCAAGCCTGAGAGCCCTGGCTTCTGGGCTGGCTGCTGACGTCCCCCTCCCTACCACTCTCAGGACAACTGCCCAAAGGCTGGACACACACAGGGATTTCCTGGCTGCATCCTGTGAATGGAGTGGGGCTGAGGAGATGTTGGAAGCCATAGCCTGGCTGAGTTGAAGTCCCTACTCTCCAGCTGGAAATACAGCCACTGCCTATAGGCTCTTCAGCATAACGATGTCTTTCAGAGAATCAGGGCTATGGAGATCACGAGAGGAGAGTGGTAGTTTTGCTTGGCTTTGGAACTTGAGGTGGGTTTCGAAGGAAGATGGAAGGTCAAAGCAGAGAGGGCACAGCATGGCTCTGGGAATGGTCTTGCTGATTTGGGTGTGGGGAGTGTGGCTAGGAAAGGGCGGGCCTCTCTTAAGCTTTAAGTGCCCAGCCTGGGGTGGAAAAAGAAATGTCAGGCTGAGTATGGACACCACTCTGGAGGCAACAGGGAGCCATTAGGGACCCTTGGACTGAAGAGAAGTGACAAGCGAGTGGTTTGGGGCAGCTTCGCCTGGGAATTGGCAATGATGAAGCCAGAGTGGAGGAACTCTCCTCACAATTTCTCCCAGATTCAAGTAGCACGGCCTCAGGGCAGACGTTCCTCTCCAAGGGTGACTGGGACTGTGGCTGGATGCTCAGAGACAGCCCAGGATGATTCCCATGCGAATCACCATGAACCCCTGGCTCATGCCCACCCTTGGTTAGAGTCTTCCTTGACAAGCTCTCCCTGGGGCATTCTTAAGCCAGCACCAGTTGTGTTTTCCAGGTGAGCCGAGCAGTTCTCATGTTGCCAGACCTGAGGTTCCTCACTGCCTGGGACTTCCTGTCCGATGGAAGGAAAAAGGAAAACTTGCATTATTGACAGATGGATCCTGAACCCCTCAGCTCATGTAACCCTTGCAGCAGTCCCAGGCAGGTGCCATTCGCACCCATTTTATACCTAACACCTCCTGATGAGCCAAGTCTTCTCAGACTCCACAGTCCCTGCTGGTCCCTGGACTCTGGGGTTACCCCAGCTCTGGGCCCCATCAGAACCTCCCTGGGGCCTCCACCTTGAAAACCTGCCTGAGCGTGGATGGTGCATGCATTTACTGCAGGCTCCTTAAGTGATACTGCTCCACAACTGGGTCTGGGGAGGTTGGCCCCAGGTGGCCACCTCTAGTGGTCTCTTTCTGGCTGGTGGTTGCCAGCATCAAGAACCACCATCACTTCTCACACCATTCAAGAAGCCCTCAGGGTTTTCTCTGCATTTAGAAAAGAGCACAAAAACATAGGCTATATCCTGGAAGTGGGCAGGGGATAGGGGAAAGCCTCTTCCACTTTCCTCTTCCCCAAAGTATCTTCCACAGCTTCCAGACTTGTCACTATGGAGTGTCACAGTCTTAGGTTTGGTAATGCTCACTCCAGGTTCTGCAAAAGTTTGAAGGTCAGCCTCTTAAAGATTGTGGTTGCTGGCCGGGCGCGGTAGCTCACGCCTGTAATCCCAGCACTTTGGGAGGCCAAGGCAGGCGGATCACGAGGTCAGGAGATTGAGACCATCCTGGCTAACATGGTGAAACCCTGTCTCTATTAAAAATACGAAAAAATTAGCCAGGCATGGTGGCGGGTGCCTGTAGTCCCAGCTACTCAGGAGGCTGAGGCAGGAGAATGGTGTGAACTTGGGAGGTGGAGGTTACAGGGAGCCAAGATCGCGCCACTGCACTCCAGCCTGGGCGACAGAGTGAGACTCCATCTCAAAAAAAAAAAAAAAAAAAAAAAAAAAGATTGTGGTTGCTGCTTTCCCTGGATATAGAGAAGGAGTTTTGGTGTCAGGAAGTCCTTGGAACTCTGGGGCTGGCTGCTATGGCTGATCTTGGACAAGTCTCTTCTGTTCTTTGCAATCTCAGTTCCCTTGACTGTAAAATGGCCAAAATTATGCTCACAGGATTATTGGGAGGATTTGACGTGAGAATACATGAGAAAATACCATAATTACAGAGTCTGGTGCTCCAAGAGTAGAATTACTTCAGGTTAGAGGGAGTTGGGGGGCCCTGGACCAGCTCTACAGAATGGAGAGATGAAAGGGGCTGGAGGGCGGGTAGCATCTGATCTGACAGAGAGGGCCAGAACAATTATATTCATCCAGGGGCTCCTATGCCATGCGGAGGTCTCTGCTGTACTATTCCTGCCCTGCAGACATTAAGGGTAGTCTGCTGTTTACCTAGAAGAGTTTATATAGACAATAGTCAAAAGCCTGGGGTCCAGGGAGCCAGTATTGGGAGGCCAGTGGCCAGCCTGGAGGAAGAAGAGAGTAGGTGGAGAGAGCTGGAGACATAGTGCTCTTTTCCAAAGGCCACACCTATGCTCACAAACTTGGGTTATGCCTCAGGCCTTGGGTGCTGGGGGACAGCCCAACAGGAACGAGAACGTTTCCTAAGCAAAAGATAAACTCTGAGGGCACTACCTGTTTCCAGGCCCAAGGAAGGCGTGTTTTTAGCCCCCTGTTCCAGCCTCGTACCCTGGCAGTCCTGGTCCATCTTACTGAGCACATATCCGCACGCCTCATGCTCCCCAGGGCGTTTTGTAAGCCCAGAAGTCAAGGCCTAACTTGAACCTGATGAATGAATCAGATCAAATACATGCTGTATGCTCCCAGGCCTGATTTCTCCAACTCCTCCAGGCCACATCCAAGGGGGAGCTGCCGAAATGTCCATGCCTCAGTTTCCATGAGGAATAGCATTCAGCAGTTCAGGTCTGTGATGGACTCTAAGAACAGCACCAGGGCCAGGCGCGGTGGCTCACGCCTGTAATCACAGCACTTTGGGATGCCGAGGTGGGTGGATCACAAGGTCAGGAGTTCAAGACCAGCCTGACCAAAATGGTGAAACCCCGTCTCTACTAAAAATAGAAAAATTAGCTGGGTGTGGTGGTGTGCGCCTGTAATCCCAGCTACTCAGGAGGCTGAGGCAGGAGAATCGCTTGAACCCAGGAGGCGGAGGTTGCAGTGAGCCAAGATTGCAACACTGCACTCCAGCCTAGGTGACAGAGTGAGACTCCATCTCAAAAAAAAAAAAAAAAAAAAGAACAGCGCCATAGGTTTGTCATGCTCAAACAAGTAGCTTCCAAAAGGAGCCAGCATGTCACTTGGCAAGAGTGGAAACAAGAGAGAGAAGGGGGAGGTGTCATACACCGTTTTGTTTGTTTGTTTGTTTGTTTTTTGAGATAGAGTCTCACTCTGTTGCCTAGGCTGTAGTGCAATGGCACCATCTCGACTCACTGCAACCTCACCTCCCAGGTTCAAGCTATTCTCGTGTCTCAGCTTCCAAGTAGCTGGGATTACAGGCATGCACCACCACACCCGGCTAATTTTTATATTTTTAGTAGAGACAGGGTTTCACCATGTTGGCCAGGTTGGTCCGGAACCCCTGACCTCAAGTGATCCGCCTGCCTCGGCCTCATAAGGTGCTGGGATCACAGGCGTGAACCACTGTGCCTGGCCTTCATACACTTTTAAATAACCAGATCTCAGGTAAACTCACTTATCACCAAGGGGATGGCACTAAGCCATTCATGAGGGATTGGCCCCCCGTGATCCAAACACCTCCCACCAGGCCCTACCTCCAACGTTGGGGATTACATTTCAACATGAGATTTGGCAGGGACAAATGTCAAAACCATTCAGTCATAGATGGACATGTAAGAGGGAGAGAGGCACCAAGGTGACTGCTAGAGTGTTGCCTTGGGCTGCTAGAGAGATGGAGGTGCTGTCTCTTAAGATGAGGAGACTGTATGTGGAGGGGATGGTTTGCAGCATTGGCCACTCTCATTTCAAGATACTATTAGACATTCAAGGTGTCATGAAGGCAGTTGAAATGATGGATCTTGACTTTGCACCCAAGACTGTGTGGTAGATAGAGCTCCCTCTCCCCTCTCCCCTCTCCCCTCTCCCCTCCCCCCTCTCCCCTCTCCCCTCTCCCCTCTCCCCTCTTTCCACGGTCTCCCTCTGATGCCGAGCCGAAGCTGGACGGTACTGCTGCCATCTCAGCTCACTGCAACCTCCCTGCCCGATTCTCCTGCCTCAGCCTGCCGAGTGCCTGCGGCGCGCGCCGCCACGCCTGACTGGTTTTCGTATTTTTTTGGTGGAGACGGGGTTTCGATGTGTCGGCTGGGCTGGTCTCCAGCTCCTAACCGCGAGTGATCCGCCAGCCTCGGCCTCCCGAGGTGCTGGGATTGCAGACGGAGTCTCGTTAACTCAGTGCTCAATGGCGCCCAGGCTGGAGTGCAGTGGCGTGATCTCGGCTCACTACAACCACCTCCCAGCCGCCTGCCTTGGCCTCCCTAAGTGCCGAGATTGCAGCCTCTGCCTGGCAGCCACCCCGTCTGGGAAGTGAGGAGCGTCTCTGCCTGACCGCCCATCGTCTGGGATGTGAGGAGCCCCTCTGCCTGGCTGCCCAGTCTGGAAAGTGAGGAGCGTCTCTGCCCGGCCGCCATCCCATCTAGGAAGTGAGGAGTGCCTCTTCCCGGCCGCCATCACATCTGGGAAGTGAGGAGCGTCTCTGCCCGGCCGCCCTGTCTGAGAAGTGAGGAGACCCTCTGCCTGGCAACCGCCCCGTCTGAGAAGTGAGGAGCCCCTCCGCCCGGCAGCCACCCCGTCTGAGAAGTGAGGAGCGTCCTCCCTCCTCGTCCGGGAGGGAGGTGGGGGGGTCAGCCCCCCGCCCGGCCAGCCGCCCCGTCCGGGAGGTGAGGGGCGCCTCTACCCGGCCACCCCTACCGGGAAGTGAGGAGCCCCTCTGCCCGGCCAGCCTCCTCGTCCGGGAGGGAGGTGGGGGGGTCAGCCCCCCGCCCGGCCAGCCGCCCCGTCCGGGAGGTGAGGGGCACCTCTACCCGGCCACCCCTACCGGGAAGTGAGGAGCCCCTCTGCCCGGCCAGCCGCCTCGTCCGGGAGGGAGGTGGGGGGGTCAGCCCCCCGCCTGGCCAGCCGCCCCGTCCGGGAGGCGAGGGGTGCCTCTGCCCGGCCGCCCCTACTGGGAAGTGAAGAGCCCCTCTGCCCGGCCAGCCACCCCGTCCGGGAGGGAGGTCGGGGGGTCAGCCCCCCGCCCGGCCAGCCGCCCCATCCGGGAGGGAGGTGGGGGGATCAGCCCCCCGCCCGGCCAGCCGCCCCGTCCGGGAGGGAGGTGGGGGGATCAGCCCCCCGCCCGGCCAGCCGCCCTGTCCAGGAGGTGGGGGGCGCCTCTGCCCGGCCGCCCCTACTGGGAAGTGAGGAGCCCCTCTGCCCGTCCAGCCGCTCTGTCTGGGAGGGAGGTGGGGGGGGTCAGCCCCCCACCCGGCCAGCCACCCCGTCCGGGAGGGAGGTGGGGGGGTTAGCCCCCCGCCTGGCCAGCCGCCCCATCCGGGAGGTGAGGGGCGCCTCTGCCCGGCCACCCCTACTGGGAAGTGAGGAGCCCCTCTGCCCGGCCAGCCGCTCTGTCTGGGAGGGAGGTGGGGGGGTCAGCCCCCCGCCCGGCCAGCCGCCCCGTCCGGGAGGGAGGTGGGGGGGTCAGCCCCCCGCCCGGCCAGCCGCCCCGTCCGGGAGGGAGGTGGGGGGTCAGCCCCCCGCCCGGCCAGCCACCCCGTCCGGGAGGGAGGTGGGGGGGTCAGCCCCCCGCCCGGCCAGCCGCCCTGTCCGGGAGGTGAGGGGCGCCTCTGCCCGGCCGCCCCTACCGGGAAGTGAGGAGCCCCTCTGCCCGGCCAGCTGCCCCATCCGGGAGGGAGGTGGGGGGGTCAGCCCCCCGCCGGGCCAGCCGCCCCGTCGGGGAAGTGAGGGGCACCTCTGCCCGGCCGCCCCTACTGGGAAGTGAGGAGCCCCTCTGCCCGGCCAGCCGCCCTGTCCGGGAGGGAGGTGGGGGGTCAGCCCCCCACCCGGCCAGCCGCCCCGTCCAGGAGGGAGGTGGGGGGGGTCAGCCCCCCGCCCGGCCAGCCGCCCCGTCCAGGAGGTGAGGGGCGCTTCTGCCCGGCTGCCCCTACTGGGAAGTGAGGAGCTCCTCTGCCCGGCCACCACCCCATCTGGGAGGTGTACTCAACAGCTCATTGAGAACGGGCCATGAAGACAATGGCGGTTTTGTGGAATAGAAAGGGGGGAAAGGTGGGGAAAAGATTGAGAAATCGGATGGTTGCCGTGTCTGTGTAGAAAGAGGTAGACATGGGAGACTTTTCATTTTGTTCTGTACTAAGAAAAATTCTTCTGCCTTGGGATCCTGTTGATCTGTGACCTTACCCCCAACCCTGTGCTCTCTGAAACATGTGCTGTATCCACTCAGGGTTGAATGGATTAAGGGCGGTGCAAGATGTGCTTTGTTAAACAGATGCTTGAAGGCAGCATGTTCGTTAAGAGTCATCACCACTCCCTAATCTCAAGTACCCAGGGACACAAACACTGTGGAAGGCCGCAGGGTCCTCTGCCTAGGAAAACCAGAGAACTTTGTTCACTTGTTTATCTGCTGACCTTCCCTCCACTATTGTCCTGTGACCCTGCCAAATCCCCCTCTGCGAGAAACACCCAAGAATGATCAATAAAAAAGAAAAAAAAAAAAAAAGAAAAGAAATGATGGATCTTGTGGCACAGCTTTGGGAGACATCATGATTTATATGGGGTCCAAAGCCACAAGATCAGACAAGAGGAGAGAATGTGCAGAGAGATGAAAAGGGGACTCAATCCTGTGGCAGAGGTTGGGGAGACATGAAGGATCCAGAAAAGTAGACTGAGAGGGAGCAGCCGGCTAAGAGAAAAAACAAGAGGTATAGTTTATTGGAAGCTTCTAAAAGCAAGTATCATAAGAAAGGGATGGTCACGGCTGGGCGGGTGGCTCAGGCCTGTAATCCCAGCACTTTGGGAGGCTGAGGTGGGCGGATCACGAGGTCAGGAGATTGAGACCATCCTGGCTAACACGGTGAAACCCCGTCTCTACGAAAAATACAAAAAATTAGCCAGGTGTGGTGGCACACGCCTGTAGTCCGAGCTAATCAGGAGTCCCGAGGCAGGAGAATCGCTTGAACCCCGGAGGCAGAGGTTGCAGTGAGCTGAGATCGTGCCACTGCACTCCAGCCTGGGAGACAGAGTGAGACTCTGTCTCAGAAAAAAAAAAAAAGGGATGGTCACTGTGTTGAATGCTGTTGCACAGGAAAAGTAGGATGAAGACAGAGAAGCAATAATCAGATTTGCCACCACAGACATCCTTGGTGGCCTTGGCATGGATGTTTCAGTGGAACAACAGGGCTGGAAGCCCAAATGGGGAGAAATGGGAGCTGTAGATATGGAGGTAGAGACAGTGAGTGCAGTGAAGGGGAGTGGCAGCCTTTTTCCAGGCACCCCACGAGGAGCCTTGAGCTCTGGGCTTCTCCTCTGGCTGACCAGAGCCCTCAGGGGCCATAGAGAAAGATAAAAATGGGTCCTATGTCCTGGAAGTCAGGGCCTGGGTTGGCCAGAGTGGATGAGTAGATGAGCTAGGCTAGGAAGGATGAATCAGGTACAAGAATCCATGTTCAGTCCTGTCACAGCTCTCTATCACAAGAGCCTAGCTTTGAAAACTACTCCCTGCTCATTAGCAGGAAGGATGAGCTCCAAAGAGGGTGGGCTCCAGAGTACAGGGTTGCCAGTGCTGCCCAGCTCCATGTCCCGTCTCTGTGTATTATTCTCTGAGAAAGTGATACGGCTGTACACAGGTAAATGTGTCAGAGAAGCAACACATAATCATTGGGAAATTGCAGAAAGGAGGAAAGGGTCTCTTCTTGGTATATTTTACTCTGGTTTGTATCTGCATGTGATTGTTCTTGCATAATTATAACCACACTGTGAACAGAGTTTTGGGCCTGATTGTTTTTTGCCGAATGTGACACACTAGACATTCTCTTTGTTGATAGACTGATTTCATGGTTGTTATTGGTTGCATACAATTGCATGGGGTAATGTCCCATGTTCAATAACTTCATCCCCTACTGGTAGTCATTTGGATTATTTCCAATATTTATAGACAATGTTACATTGGATATCTATAGAAATGAAACTTATCTCAATCCATTTTCACAGAACTAACATTTTTTGGGGGAAGTTCTTGATACCCACTTGCCACAGTGCTGGTGGGAGGGTCACCTGGACCCACCCTACTTCAAATAAGTAGCCTACTATTACACTAACTGCCTGCACACAGTCATTAATTTTTTTTTTTTTTTGAGATAGAGTCTCGCTCTGTTGCCCAGGCTGGAATGCAGTGGCGCAATCTCGGCTCACTGCAAGCTCCGCCTCCTGGGTTCATGCCATTCTCCTACTTCAGCCTCCTGAGTAGCTGGGACTACAGGCGCCCGCCACCACGCCCGACTAATTTTTTGTATTTTTAGTAGAGACTGGGTTTCACCGTGTTAGCAAGGATGGTCTTGATCTCCTGACCTCGTGATCTGCCCACCTCGGTCTCCCAAAGTGCTGTGATTACGGGCTTGAGCCATCGTGCCCGGCTCATTAAAATTTTTTTATTTGGGCCAGGCACGGTGGCTCACGCCTATAATCCCAGCACTTTGGGAGGCCGAGGCGGGTGAATCACTTGAGGTGAGGAGTTTGAGACCAGCCTGGCCAACATGGTGAAGCCCTGTCTCTACTAAGTAAATAGAAAAATTAGCCAGGTGTGGTGGCACGTGCCTGTAATCCCAGGTGCTCAGGAGGCTGAGGCAGAGAATTGCCTGAACCTGGGAGGCAGACGCTGCAGTGAGCTGACATCGCACCACTGCATCCATCCTGGGCGACAGAGTGAGACTCCATCTCAAAAAAAAAAAAAAAAAAAAAAAAAAAAAAAAAAAAAAAAGGCCAGGTGCAGTGGCTCACGCCTGTAATCCTAGCACTTTGGGAGGCAGAGGCAGGTGGATCACGAGTTCAGGAGATCGAGACCAACCTGGCTAACATGATGAAACTTCGTCTCTACTAAAAAAAAAAAAATACAAAAAATTAGCCGGGCGTGGTGGCAGGCGCCTGTAGAGCTACTTGGGAGGCTGAGGCAGGAGAATGGCGTGAACCCAGGAGGCGGAGCTTGCAGTGAGCACCAACACGGTGAAACTCTATCTCTACTAAAAAAAAATACAAAAAATTAGCCAGGCATGGTGGCAGGCGCCTGTAGTCCCAGCTTCTTGGGAGGCTGAGGCAGGAGAATGGCATGAACCCAGGAGGCGGAGCTTGCAGTGAGCTGAGATTGCGCCACTGCACTCCAGCCTGGGTGACAGGGTGACAGAGTGAGACTCTGTCTAAAAAAAAAAAAAAGAAAAATTTTTTATATGATAGGCCAAAGAAGGGATCTTCTTGGCCTGGCGTGGTGGCTCACGCCTGTAATCCCAGCACTTTGGGAGGCAGAGGCAGGTGGATCATGAGGTCAGGTTTGGGACCAGTCTGGCCAACATAGTGAAGGCCTGTCTCTACTAAAAATACAAAAAATTAGCCAGGTTTGGTGGTGTGTCCCTGTAATCCCAGCTACTTGGGAGGCTGTGGCAGGAAAATTGCATGAACCCGGGAGGCAGAGGTTGCAATGAGCCGAGATTGTGCCACTACACTCCAGCCTGGTGACAGAGCGAGACTCCATCTTAAAAAAAAAAAAAAGAAAAGAAAAGAGAAAGAAAAGAGAAGGGGTCTTCTTGTGGCTTCAATTTGTCTTTCTTTGGTAGTTAAAGAAGATGTTCATTTTCCTATCTTTTCATTTACTATTCTATTTCTCCTCACGGGAGGAAGCAGTTTCCATCAGGTGACCCAAATTTGTACCTTTCCCTGTGGGCTCTCTGAATGGCTCATCAGCCCTGCTAGGGCTGTTCTCACCAGCTAGAATGATGCAAGGTCAAATCTCTGTGTCCTCTTACATTGTCTCCACGCCTTCAGCCGGTCTTCATGGTTGCACTCTTCCTTCTTAATGCCTCATAGCAGCCTCCTGGCCTGCCCCACAGACTCCTCTAAGCCAACATTGACTATCCCCAGCCACTTCCCCTGGACCCTGAAGAGCCTTCAGAAAATATACTTTGACCCACTGACTAGTTTAGTCTCTACTGACTACTCAGAATTCTTCATAGTCTGCCTCCACCCACCTGCCACCCTGCCCCCACCCCCAAGGAAGTCTTGGGCTCTGGTCACACTGGCCTCATCATTGCATCCCACTCATCTTGCTCTTCCTGCCTCTGTGCTTTGGTTCATGATACCACCCCTGAGAGTCATATCCACTTAAACTCATCCTCTGAGACCTTGCCTCCTCAGCCGAGCCTTCCCAGATTTTTCCAATCCACTCAGCCTCCCCTGCCTCTGAACAGCTGAAGCATTTATAGTCTATAGGGGCTCTCTGACAGGGTCACCAATAAGTAGTCCTCTTTCCCTCATCCAAGTTCTGAACAATGGAGAGATAAAATCTCAGATGGAGGCCAAAGCATTATCTTCTTTATTGAAGAAGGCTTAAAGGAGGAAGTGGCTTAGTGTGAAGTCACATGGGTCTGTGCTGGGCTGACTTTCCCCCTTCCCCTAGTCTCACTTGTTTTGGGTAAGTGAGGCCCCACACATCCCGGCCAGTGGAGACCGACATATAGAAGAAAGCATCGGAATGGGAAATCTGCCCCCCTCCTCACAGTTCATACCCCAGGAGCAAATGCTAAATCCTGTCTTGAATTAACAGAGTTACTATGGGTTGGCCGGGCACGGTGGCTCATGCCTCTAATCCCAGCACTTTAGGAGGCCGAGGCGGGTGGATCATGAGGTCAGGAGATCAAGACCATCCTGGCTAACACGCTGAAACCCCGTCTCCACTAAAAAATACAAAAAACAGCTGGGCATGGTGGTGGGCGCCTGTAGTCCCAGCCACTTGGGAGGCTGAGACAGGAGAATGGTGTGAACCTGGGAGGCGGGACTTACAGTAAGCTGAGATCGTGCCACTGCACTCCAGCCTGGGTGACAGAGCTAGACTCCATCTCAAAAAAAAAAAAAAAAAAAAATAGAGTTACTATGGGTTTTGTTGCTTCAACTATGCTGGACCAACTATATGAGGTCCTTAAAGCCCAAGGTATGTGCAGCTTCTTATCTTCAAAGTGCCTTGGAGTAGGTGAAGAGGACTCCCTCTTAGCAAGCCCTTCCTTCTCCATGCACACTCACCCCAGTTAAGTCTAAAATTCTGTTCTGAGGACCTCATTTCCCTATGGACGCTGGTCTGAGTGTGCAGGCAGAACCATGGGAGCAAGCAGGGATATAACCAGTAATATTCACTCAGGTCTCAGTCAGGAGGGTGGCAGGGCCTTTCCTGAGGGCAGTCTTCCATGGGGGTGCAGGGCATGAAGGCACAATTGCCTTTGGTGCCTCTGTACTAAGATCAAGGAGAGAGTCAAACAGGAGGTTGGGATGGCATAGACATGTTTTGCTTAACTCACAATTGTGTCACAAGCCTCCTTTGGGCTTTTACTGGACTGATGATAAGTGATTGGATTATCCAAGGCATGGGGATTAATTATTTTGGGCTGGACAGAAGAGTCCATGGACAGAGCTAGGTTACAAACTCCACTGCTCCACTGGCTGTTGCTTTCTGGAGGAATGTGAACTCTCATACAATTTGGAACCCACCTGGTAATGCCTGGATTCCAGAGCTGTGGGTGCACACACATCATTGCACCATGTAGAATTAGAAAAAGATTTATCTAAAAATAACTACTGAGGAATATCTAATTTGATAGCAAGACTATGACTAATCCATGAAACAGAGAGTCTGTGTGACAAGACACAGTACAATAATGGGGAGAAATTCATGTTTGACCTTTAAGCAAGTGCAAAATGAAACAGATCTATGCCTTGGCAGCTGAGGACCCTGTGGCTCTAGGGAGAGTGGCTGTGAGCAGGGGGTTTGATGGTCATGGAGGAGAACTGATGCAATATGTAGTTCTCAGGGGTGCTGCATCATGGAAATAGCTTAGGGAAATCAATTTCTTTTGGTGTTAAATAGAGAGAAGAGGCTCATGCTGAGTTAAGTGCTGGCTGGTAAGAGGCAGACGCAGGAGGCCAGCCCAGCTGCGCAGGGGTGACCAAACCAGCTCTCGCAGGCTAGCTTGGAGGAGAAGCAGATTCCACAAATGCAAGGAGACCCAGCATTTCTGGGAAGCAATTTGAGCTGGTAGGAGGGGAGCAAGGTTCCAAAGTTTTGTGAGCATTTACCTTGTGCCGGGCTCTGTGTTGAGAACTTTGCAGGCATTATCCTCAGAAGTATCCCTGATGTAGAAGCCATTCTGATTCCCACCTGACAGGAAGAAACTCAGTTCAGAGGGATTAAGCTACTTGCCTGGGGTCACCCAGCTAGGAAGTATCTATCTGGAGCTGGATGTGAACCCAGCTCTGACTCCAGAGCTCTCAAGTTCTATTCCCTGTTGCTAGGTCACCTGAAACTTGAAAAAGCCTGAGGCTGTCAGTGGGCTGGAGTGACAGACTGGGGCTGGGACAGGCTGGGTGCAAGTGAGGTTTTGGCAGGGGCCACCCCATGATGAGTTCTCATGAAAAATTGCCATGGCTCCTGGAATGGCAGGTTTCTGAATCAGGATCACTTCTCTGATTGTTCCATAACTCATAACTGCATATTATAAATTCTGATCCATCACCCTCAATGCTAATTGGAGAACAGAATAGTCCCCATTTCTTAGAGTTGCTCTTCTTCAGTGGTGACAGAGTGAGTACTATTCCTGCTGCTCCGTGGGTCAGGGCCCTGCATGTTCCAAGAACAAGTCCTAAGGTGTGATCTTGTGAGAGAATTCTCTAAAGATTTCTCTTTTTTGGCATCCTGTATTAAATGTTCCTCAAGGAAGAGATTAGCAGTAATCCTTGATCAGATTCAGGGCCAATTGCTTGTTGGTGCCCCTGGCAACATTCTTTCCCTGGACCCTTAGCATGGGCAGGGGTGTGAGGGACAAGCAAGGTGTTGAGACCACAGCTAAAGCAGTGGGTCACAGAACCTGGAGAGTGGGCTGTGTAGGGAGGTAAGCTGTGCTTCCCCTCCAAACCCGGGAGATGAGCACTGGAGCCTGGCACAGATGTGCCATCTTGAGAACAAAGGAAAGATTGGCTCAAGGAGGAGAAAGAAGCCTGGAGTGGTCCTGTGTGAGCAGTGGTCCTAGATGCTTCTGCACAGACTTTGTTGGTGCTCAGGGAATTGGGGAATGTGCAGTGGTGCCTCTGAGCCCAGGACTCAAGAGGATAGGCCTTTTCCTAGGCTGTTCCCTCAACAAGCCCAGGATCTCCTTGAGGGGAGATCATGTTCTTATTCATGTCTCTTATCTCTGCTTCTGACCCAAGGTCTGTCAATGGCTGGTTCCCTAATGTCATGGGACGTGGCAAGGCCCCAGCGGCTGCCCCTATCTTCCACTCTAGTCCCCACATTTCTCCCCACTCCCCACTTGCTCGCTCACACATCACGTCCTGGTCACACTGGCCTTTCCATTCCTTGGATATGTTAAGCTCCTTCTTCACCAGATTCACCTTTCCCAAATGCTGCTCGCTCTGTCTAGAACACTTTTCTCTTCTTTACTTGGCTAATTTGTATGTATTGTCAGCCTCCAGTTTAAATATCATTTCCTCCAGGAAGTCTTCCCTATTTGCAAACTAGGTCAGAATCCCTGGCTGAGGCTCCCTCTGTACATGTACCCTTTCTCTTTCTCTTCTTTCCTAGTACTTGTATCTCTCTTCATTTTTTTTTTTTTTTTTTGATGGTGTTTTGCTCTGTCACCCACGCTGGAGTGCAGTGGTGGTGCAGTCTTTGCTCACTGCGACCTCTGCCTCTGTCTCCCGGGTTCAAGTGATTCTACTGCTTCAGTCTACTGAGTAGCTGGGACTACAGGCACCCACCACCACACCTGGCTAATTTTTGTATTTTTAGTAGAGACAGGGTTTCGCCATGTTGGCCAGGCTGGTCTCGACCTCTTGGCCTCAAATGATCTGCCCGCCTCAGCCTCCCAAAGTGCTGGGATTTACAGGCGTGAGCCACTGCACCTGTCCTTGTGTCTCTCATTAGATATTTGCTTGTGTGATTATTGGTTCAGTGTCTCTTCTCCCAACTAGATGCTAAACTCCATGAAGAGAGGCTGGGTGCAGTGGCTCCCTCTTTTTTTGTTTTTTTTTTTTGCTCTGGACCTGGCCCATAATAGGTGCTCAATAAATTTTTGGTAAATAAATGATTCAAATTTTTTACACTTCAAGATAAAAAGTATGAAAAGCTGGTGGGGATAAAGCCTCAGTTCTTTTCCTAGCCCCAGTCCCACAGCATTTCAGAGATGGGGTAGGTGGTGCTACACTACTCAACAGGCTTTTGTTTTTTACCTCATTTAACTCAAGCGAGTTGGTGAAGGCATTCAATTGGTGGTTTTTTATGTATAGAGAAATTACCTCTGTCCTGATTTGGAATATCTGTGCTATTTTGGGCTGTTTTTCTCTTTTGGGCCTGTTTGTATTGTAGCAATAATTTCACCATTTGGCTATGCAGAGGCCCAATTAATATTACAAATGTGGTCCCATAAAATGTGCTTCTTGACATCAGAACGTTTTGTTGCTAATTACTCTCCAAGGTTTTTAATTTCAAGCCCTCCTTGGTGACTTAGTGCAGAAATTTAAGGACATAATTATTTCACCCCAAGGGAAAAGAGATCTAGGTAATGCCAAGTTTCTATCTATTTGCCCTTCCTTCCAGGGGGTGTCTTGTTTTTGATTCTATCTCCGCCCTTTTTCCTGGACAGAAAATAAACAAGCAAACAAAAACCCTATTGGAACAAAAATATAAATTTCTGGAAAACATTAAAAGCACTCATTTACTAATGTATTAATTAAAACAATATTTACTGAGCACCTACTATGTGTCAGATGCTGCATGCTAGGCACTAAAAATAAAAAAGAATATAGCATGGTGCTGTCTCCAGGTAGCTCACAGTCAAGTGGGCAGCAAGCAAGTGCTGGGAATTCTCTGACACATCTGGAAACATCTGGGGGTGCTTCTCATGGTGGGGCTTGTTCATTAGAGCCCATCCAGAAGTGCCACATCAGTCTCCACGAATTAAAATCAGGGGAGCTTTGGCCATTTCTCATTTGAAGACCTTGGCTAACTGAAAGAAATCCACATTTTAATAATATTTTGAATGGGTTGATAAAATAGGAACAGATGGTTAAAGTTTGTCATTTTAGGGAAAATAATGAAATATTGTACTGCTTAATCTGTCTTCCTGTCACACTCTTCCCTATCCCCTCCCTACTGAAAATATATTCAGATGCAACAAAACTTAAAGCAAAATACTAATATCTTCTTAGACACTTTAGGTCTCTTCACCTGAAAGTGCTCTAATTGTGTCAGCCATCTCTGTGTTAACTTTATCTTTTTTTTTTTTCAGACACATTCTCACTTTGTCACCAGGCTGGAGTGCAGTGGAGCAATCTCGGTTCGCTGCAATCTCTACTTCCTGGGTTCAAGTGATTCTCCTGTCTCAGCCTCCTAAGTAGCTGGGACTCCAGGCGCATACCACCATGACTGGCTAATTTTTGTATTTTTAGTAGAGACGGGGTTTCACCATGTTGGCCAGGCTGGTCTTGAACTTCTGGCCCCAAGTCATCTGCCTGCCTCAGCCTCCCAAAGTGCTGGGATTACAAGTGTGAGCCACTGTGTACAGCCTTTGTGTTAACTTACTTTGAATTAGCCCCTTATTCCAAAGCTGCCTCCTGAAAGGAGGCTTCCTAAAAGGTGTTGCTTTGGGGTAAATAAGAGGTGCTGGTGAAGTGAGACTAGCTTGCGCATCTCTCTGCCATGAAGGAAACTAGCTCCGCAGATGTTTTACTAACCACAGCAGACCCACTCCTTGAGGAACCCAGAAGGGCAGAGGTAAGTTGGGTAACGTGTTCTTAAGTCTTCCATTTACCTGACCCTGGGGTTCATATGGGGATAAGCTCCAGCTGCTGACACCTTCTGATCAAGAGAAGACAGAATGTCACCACTATCACCTGCACTTTGTTTGGATTTGCCTCTATACCCACTGCATTTCTCTGATGTTTTTTTCTACCATTCTGTTTGGACAGAGCATCAGATGAAATCAACTGCTGAGAGAGGGAAGTGAGTGCTGTGTTGGCACCGCTGCCAGAAACTCTTGAGAATGAGCATCGTGTGCCACTTATCCACTGCTTGCCGACTTCAGTAGCAAGAGCCTCCAGAATGCTCATGGATAAACATCATCTTTGTGGCCACACATTGTTTTATGAGCTGAGTCATCAGACTGGCTGGCTCCTTAAATGCTGCTGTGTGATTCTCTAGGCAGCAGAAAACAAGGAGAGAAGATATGAAGTGTATCTCATCGAGCTTTGTAGAGGGCCAGTATCATTCACCAAAGGTGATGGGGGATTTACCATTATGGAGTTTGCTTGTGATAAAAAATTATTGATCAACTTAAACTCTAAGAGAAAAAGATGATGCTGTCTGCATTTCTTGTAAATTATTTATAAAATTTGTTTGGGTATCGGCTATTTTTAACAGCCACCAGTCTTAACGAATTTCCTGCAGAAAACTTGATTCCTTCCTTGCTCATCGAGTTGCAATTTATCATCTAAGGTAATGAGTTAAACCCAAAAGTAACAGTGACATGATAAGTGAAACTGTTTGAATACTTTGTTTTTTAAATTGCTCTATCATGTTTATCTTTTTTATAGCTACTCAATAAGACACTGCAATGAATTTTTAATTAAAACCAATATGTCTATAACAAATAAATTTAATTAATTAGAGTTTCTGAGTTTACCGATTTGTGACTTGCTGAGGTAAACATCTCAGTTCTCTCTTCCAACCTATTTCATTATGGTCTCAGAAAACATACAGGGAGATTATTCACCCAAGAGTGTATGTTAAATTCATGTTAGGTGGTAGGCACTATGTTAGTCTCTGTGTAAGGTAAAAATAATTGAAGAACAATCCTTGTCACTGAAGAAAAAAACAGATGTTTGCCAATGTGAGAAGCAGACCCATTTGATCTCTTGGAGAAGGGTGGAATGAGTAAGTGCTACAGGAAAGGTCATAATGGGTGCAAAAAATCCAGCTGAACTGAGGGCAGTTGGGGAAGCCTTCTTCAGGAAAGTGGCCCTGAGACAGCTCTTGGAGCATGATGCAGATGTGTGGGTTTCAAGAGTAGAGGACACAAGCTGAGGGACACTCTATGCAAAAACCCAGCCAGAACCAGGCAATGGTCTGAAGTTGGGATGGCCCTGGGGAATTCTGGGAAAGTAGTTTCCAGGAGGTGACAGGGTCAGAACGCAGACCTTCGGGTGGTGAGAATCAAATGAATTACATTGAAATAAAAGGATTTGGAATGGATGATTCTCCTTTGTAGTCAGATGGAGAGAGGAGGAAGACAGAGGGAATGGGGGGATGAGGGTACCAACAGGGCAGGTCTTCCTGGGACCGCAGGAGTCTGTGGAGCAGGTCAGGGTGAAAATGGGAGACAGGGCAATGATAGTTGGGGATCCTGAGAAGTAGCAGGCAGTGAGCCTGGTGGTGGCGAGAACACAAAGAAGAGCGGTTGGAGAGGAGGGGAGGTTACTGTGCTGAGGGTCTTGATTTTCAGAGGCAAGCTGGAAGGCAGCTCATATGCTGAGAGAGTGTGTGTGTGGTGTGTTGAGTGGACTGGGAGCCTGAGGAAGGAAAGGATCAGAGCAGATGCTAGGGGGATAGGAGAGCAGGTGCATGGTCCTGCTGAAGGCCAATGTGTGCTATGCCCTTTTGCTTCAACTCACAAAAACAATCTAAATTTATACAAACAGCAAGAGTGTAGGAGTCCAGGCTTACTAAGTCCCTTCCTTCTCACTTTGGTCCCTTCTTTTCCCTTCCCTGGTTGGGTTTAATGCCCTTCCACCCTGGAGCTGAGGTGTGCAATCATGGAGAATTTTCTTCATCTGGGAAAGCCATAATCTAAGATGGATTCAGACTGGGAACAAGAGTATAAACTTTGGAAAAACTGGCCCTTAGGCTCTGTGACTGTCATCACATACAGCAGACAAGGGAGTGAACTTAGAGGATGAAATAAGAGCTTTAAGGTTGTTCCCTGAAGGCCTGCGTAGCTCAGCCCCACTTGTTGAATAGCTACCTGGAGAGTTTTGTAAGAATGTGGCTTCATTCCATAGTATACTTCCATGGTGGCCACCGGGGAGGGGTCTATCTTCTTGGAACAGTTAGCTCTTTCGTTATGTTCTTGGACACCCCTGCTACCCCTAAAAAGAAGTGTATCTGGCTATTGAGAAATTCTATCATTCACAGAACAGACATTTTCTGGGCGGGAGTGGGCAGCTATGATTAGTGAGGGGAGGAGCCTAAAGATCCGAAGGTGGGAAGGGGTGGCCATAACCCAGGGGAGCACAGTCAGGCCTGGGAGGAGTTACCAATCATGACACTTTGAAGGAAGAATCAACAAGATCTGTTGATTGCAAGATATTCTTCTATTAGTCTGGCTTCCCATGCAACAACTATACAACAGGTGCTGGGTTGGTGGTGAGGGTTTAGAAAGTTGATTTTAGCCTGGAGCTTGCCTTCTGGGAGCTGACAGTCTTATAAGGGAAATAAGACAAACCGAACATAGCTCCAGTTCCAGACAAAGAAGGAAAGGAGACTATGGGTCAGGGCAGGCTTCCTGGAGGTGAGGGGCTGAGCTGGGCTTTGAAGAGTGGTGGTGTCTGAGAGTGCTAGTGAAGGATGACACCAGGGTTTTGACTTAGTAGTGCTAGTGACAGAGATGGGCAAATCTGCTGGGATTAGAGCATGTGGTCCAAATGTAGGTGGAAAGGAGAAGTCCTGCAGTTCCTGGTCTTTGGTAAGTGGTTGACTTGGGGGTCACAAGGTGACATTTACAGGCATCAGAATGAATGGATTCTTAGGCAGGAGAGAGAGGAGGAAAGTTTCTGGTAGGAGCCAGTTCTTAGGGCTCCAAGGGAGGCAGACACCCAGGAGCAGCAGATGCCGTGTCCTGGGTAGGAACACGAAGGGCCCAATGAAGCGCTTCCTTACTAGCAAGGCGGCTGTTGATTGTTCTGGCCCCAAACATTCACCACTCAGGCCATCTCAGAGAAGCAAGAACCCAGGAGGTGTCAGCGGCCTCAGCCCACAGGGGATCCAGGAGAGAGGGGCACGAGTGCACCCCACCTGGTTCCCTCGTGGCGACTCCATCCTGCGGGCCCTGGGAATGCACAGGGTGGCTCCGGGGACCTTTCCGACAGCACTGTGGGTGACACTGGGATGGGTCTGAAAATGGTGTCGTGTCCTCCTTTTCTGGATCTCCCCTCTCCGACCAGGAGGCCTGTGGCCATCTCGGGGCGCAGGCAGGAGGCACTGGAAGCGGAAGCGAGTGGGGAGTCCGGGTAGAGGGAGTCGCCCACCTGACCGGCTTCGCCCCCTCCGGAGTTTGCTGCAGCTGAGGGCCCCGGACCAGCGATTCTAGAAGCCGGTCCGGGGCCGGGCAGTCCAATAGCTTCTCGCGGATTTCCCTCCGCTGGCGCGCAGCAGCGGCGCGTGGATTCGCGCGCGGGCTCGGGACGGCGCGAGCCCGGGCAGCGCGAGCCCCTGCGCGGCAGGGAGTGGCGCATGCGCGGGCGTCCTGCGAGCCCGCTGGGGCGAGCCGAGCCGCGGCGGCGCCGGGAGCCGGGCGGCGGAGCTGTGAAGAAGCAAGCGGCGGCACGGGAGCAGCGGCGACGGACAGGTGGCGAGCCTTCGCCCGCGCCGCCAGGGGCTGCTGGGCCACCCGCGGAGCCTCGCGGTCCAGACGTGGCGGGGGTGGCGGCGGCATCCCGGACGGCCTGTGAGGGATGCGCCGCCCACTGCCCCGCGCCGCCTGACCGTCCCCGCCTCGACTCGCGGTGCGCCACAGCCGGGCCCGCGGCCGTCCCCGCCGCGTTGTCGCCCGGTCGCCGCGCCCGCGGGGCCGCGCCCGGCACGGCCATGTGGACCCCCACGGAGGAGGAGAAATACGGCGTAGGTAGGTGAGGCTCAGGCCTGGCCGTGGCGGGGGTTCTGGGGGACGCGCCCAGCTCCCGGCCCCGCCTGGATTCGCATCCTCGTGCCCCCGCCCCTGCCCGCAGGCTGCGCGGCCTCGGCGCGGGGCGAGCGCGGGGTGGGGGCGGGGGCGGGTGCGGGTGCGGGTGCGGGTGCGGGTGCGGGGGTGGGCGCGGGTCTCTGTGCAGAGAGGGCGGCAGGGGGCGCTGGCGGTGCGGCCTTGGCAGGTGCGGCCCGCGGGAGGGGTGGGCAAGGCCCGGGCAGTTGCCCGAGGTTTCTGGTGTGGGCCACGGGGCAATTTTACCCGATAAACCAAATTCTGGGAATATGTTTTCTCCCCTCCAAAAGCTCGATTTTAATGAGTTTCCGCACCTGAATTGATGAGCCCGATGGCTGTTTATTTTTGATCTGGAACCTTACAAGAAAACGGATGAAAAACGTTGACATCATTTTCCCAGTTCAAAAATTTGGACATTTGACTGCAAATGTTTGATCTGTTTTAATTTGTTTTGCCTTTAGTATTAGAAATAATACCTTACGATGGGAAATGTTTTTGGGCATGTATCAATGTTTATACGGTTTTTTTTTAAACCCTGTTTTCAGATGAGACCTTATTCCTCTTAGAAACCTTTTTTTAATGTTGTAAGTGTTAAACTCCAGAAGCTAAATAATTCTTACAATATTCAACTTCTTTAAAAAGAATATTCAGTAATTTAAAGTATTGAATGTTTTACAATGTTAGTGTTTTGTGGCAATTACATGATAGAGTTAAGCCTCATTGCATCACCTATCATCTTGTTCAGTTAGAAACAGATTTAAAATGTTGAGTGTACAGGTTTTGTTTTTCCTAAGCTCGTAATGGAAAATTTTAGATAGGAAACCTGTCTAAACATAGATTTTTGTTTCCCATCTTTACCGCAATTTAATCAAGATTTAGTTCACAATTCACTACAAAATAACTTGAAACTGCAGTGGTAACGAATGTTTTGGAATGCTATCAGGCAGGTTATCGTGTGAAAATTGAATTTATTTAAATTCGAGGACCAGCAGAGAGGTCTTCTATTCTGGTAGAAGATCTTGTTTTAAAAGGTAACTTTCTGAAACAATTAGGTATGTTAGGATGGAGGTGATAAAGGGAGCTCTGGTCCTAGAGTCTCTATTGAGAAGGAATTGAGAAATGATGCGAAGAGCTGGGATTCACCTCTAGGGACATTTTACCCCTTCTCTTAGAGTATTCCCTGAATACTGAGTTGATTCTGTGAAATGAGGAGTTGGTGGTTTATCTTCTCCATAACTCGCTCCCAGAACTGCTGAACTAGAATAACAAATAATTGATGTGAGTGGTCAACTCTCCAGTGGCACCCCATGATTGATTTTTTTGGAGGGGGGAGGAGCCCTATTTTGGCGGGGGTGGGGGCGTGAGGGGAGGAGCCCTTGAATAGTGGACAAAGTGGAATTCAGAGTCCTAGCTTCTCTTTACTGGTGGTGTGGGCAAGTAATTTAACATCATTTAACGTCATTTTATTAATGTATAAATTGGGGATAATGTTTACCTATCTTACAGGATTGTGAAAGTGAAATGAGAACGTGCTGAATGCTTAATAGTTTCTTCTTTTCCCTTAGTATTTAGACTAATAACACTAAGTGTGTTCTGAGACAGAGCCAGTGCAAGGTAATCAAGATAGGTACATGTGAATCTCAAAGCACTAGGATTTGGTGTGTAATTTTCCCAGCAAGATGCAACGAAATTCTTGCATTCCTAGGATTGTGTGTTTAGCTTTAGAAAAATTGTTATTCCCTTTGGAGGGCCACAGCATTGGGCTCAGGGCAGAGCTTAATGCTTGCTAAATGAGAGAGACAGTTACACTGAAGACATTTTCATAGCAGCTGTGGTTTAGCATAACGTAGATGCCTTTTCTACCAAACCAAGCAACTCTCTATTTATCTCACAGTCTTCCACTGTCCCTTCCTTAGTTATGATCTAAAAGTTTTTGTGTAAATTGTTTAAAACTCAGGACACATTTTTTTTCATAAGGATGTTAGGGCTACACTTCTAGAACTTTTCATAAAATCCACTTTATAAAGTAGCTTATACATTATACTTACGAGAAAAAAGTCAATTAAAATGGCATTTTTGCTGCATCATTTGATTGCTATGAGGGCTAGCTTGAAAATATAACCATTATCATTTTCCTGTGAGAAAATGTTTGAGTTTCAGCTTTGATTTTTATGACTAACTTGGAGCACAGATTTGTGTCTTTGTTTGTCAACCTATAATCACATAGCAAGGAGGGAAACCCCTTACACTTACTTCCTACCAATTTGGAGAAATTTGTGGAGGAGGGCCTCGAGGGCCTCCTTTTGCCCTGATGTTAGTGAGGGAAGGAGTCCCCTGTTGCAGCAGTACAAAGGGTTTTTTCCACTGCAGCTGTTCATTTGTATTTCACATTGATAAGGCTTTGAGATCCTGTAGTAATACTTATTAAATTTTTTATAGTATAGGAATTCTGTACAGGTTATAACATGACTGAATTGTTTGGTTTATTCATTTAGGATGAGGTGATGACTGAGCCCCCCTTTCCATTGTAATATTCTGTGAGTGACTTTAGGCAGTGGGGAGGACATTATCCTTTTCTGAGGGTCAGTGATAGGCCTGTCAATGTGCCCGGGACTCTCACTTAGGTAACCCCATGTCGATTCCCAGAGTAGTCTTAATGTTATCATTATTACACAGATAAAGAAACTGGATCCCAAAGGTTGTTAATTTTTTTGTCCTTCAACGATTGTATATTTTTCTTAATTTTCTTCTTGGCAGTGGGCAGTATTTTGTGAAATACTTGACTGTCTTGCTTTCTTTTTGTGGTACTGTAAGGTACTGTTCTTTACTGTACCCGTTCGCCCGTGTTTTGACTTCTTATGTCCCTTTCCCTCTTAGAGAATCTCTGCTTTCCTTTCTGTTGCCATGAATGCTTGGAAAGTCCTGCATCCTTCCATTCTTTATTCTACCTTTCCAAGAAGCTTCCTGCTCTAAAGTGTATTAGGTGAGAAAAATCCAGCTATTTTTGTGAAACACCTGTCTTTCCCTATACTGACTGTACCCAGAGTACCAAATATAGAATACAAAAACCAAGAAAATGCTTTTCTCACCCTCTAACAGGAGCAACAGCAGGAGCAGCAAGCACCAACAATTTTTAAAACAAAAATGTTTGTAATTACACTCCTTGAATAGAAAAGTGGTAAAGGTTTGAGTACATAGGTATTAGTTTGACGTCTTAGAAGTGGAAGCTGCTTCAGAAGGTCATCTTGTTTATTCTGCTGCTGTCATTAGGCAATTTTTTTTTTTTTGAGAGGTGGGGTCCTGCTCTTGTCATCCAGGCTGGAGTGCAGCGGCATGATCATAGCTTACTGCAGCCTTGAACTCCTGGGCTCAAGCGATCCCCCTGCAGCAGTCTCCCAAGTAGCTGGGACTACAGGTGTTTACTACCTTGCCTGCCTAATTTTTTTTTTCTTTTTTTTGAGACGGAGTCTTGCTCTGTCGTCCAGGCTGGAGTGCAGTGGCGTGATCTCGGCTCACTGCAAGCTCTGCCTCCCAGGTTCATGCCATTCTCCTGCCTCAGCCTCCCGAGTAGCTGGGACTACAGGTGCCCGCCACCATGCCCGGCTAATTTTGTTTTTGTATTTTTAGTAGAGATGAGGTTTCACCATGTTAGCCAGGAGGGCCTCAATCTCCTGACCTTGTGATCCGCTCGCCTCGGCCTCCCGAGGTGCTGGGATTACAGGCATGAACCACTGCGCCCAGCCTTGCCTGGCTAATTTTTAAATTTTAATTAAAAAAAATTTTTTTTAGTGACATGGTCTTGCTATGTTGCCCAGGCTTGTCTCAAACTGCTGGCTTCAAGCTATCCTCCCACCTCAGCCTCCCAAGTCACTGGGATTATACCTGTGAGCCACTGTGCCCAGCTAAGGCAAATTTTTGAGTAATTTAGGGCATTTATTGCTTATTTTTTATTAATCCCTCTTAGTAGAACATGAAAAATTTTTCTCATTACCAATCTGAAGACCTTACATTTTAGTTTTGTAATGTTATATTTATTTTTTCCTATTTAAAAAGTAATGCGTATTTTATGCATTATTTTTACCTAACTTCCTTTTGGTTAGGTTTCTCCAGATAGGGAAGAAAAGCACTTAAAAACAAACAAACAAACAAACAAACAAATCCTGAGTCCTTAAAAGAAACTTGTAAAGATCCTGTGGTGCAGGAAAAGAATCTGAAGGTGGGGAGGAAATAGATCCTTGAAACCAGATCTGGAAGAATTAGTGTTCACAAAATTTGAGTGAATCTGTTGGTAAATGGACTAGAACTCACCAAAATAGTCTGAAGACAGTGTGCTCTTTAGTTATTTATTCAGTGAGGGAAGCCCAACCTTTGCAACCTCTGGAAGGGCCCCAATACCCCTTTAGAGGTAAAGACATCATCCACTAGGGGTAGGAAAGATTTCATAGACCTATGACTTTATTTTGTTCTGAAAAGTGAGAATGTGCTTGATGTCTTGTTTAGTGTTTATGGGGAACTTCCTTATTCATGATTCTACTTGAGCTTTACACTATATCACCACCTCTCCCCTCTTTTTTAAACAGATGAGAAAGAAGCTTTAGCTGAGAGAAATTAAGTAACTGATCTAAGATACTTTAGATAGTAAGTGCTGAGTTGAGATTTGAACCTAGGACTTTGAGATTCTAAGCCACAGATTGTATTATTACACCGTGTCCTCTGAAAGGAATTGTCAGTAGTATATGACTGTGGCTTGAAAGATGAGACATACTCTGCAGTTTTCAATTTAAACTGGATAGTTATATTTAAGGAATTTTATTTCTGTATTGGACTTTTTTTTTCTTTTTCTTTCTTTTTTTTTTTTTTAGACAGAGTCTTGCCGTGATGCCCAGGTTGGAGTGCAATGGGGTGATCTCGGCTCACTGCAACCTTCGCTTCCTGGGTTCAAGCGATTCTTCTGTCTCAGCCTTCCGAGTAGCTGGGATTACAGGTGTGCGCCGCCACACCTGGCTAATTCTTTTCTATTTTTAGTAGAGACGGGGTTTCACCATATTGGCCAGGCTGGTCTCGAGCTCCTGACCTCAAGTGATCTGCCCGTCTTGACCTCTCAAAGTGCTGGGATTACAGGCGTAAGCACGGTGGTGCCCTGCTTTTTTTTTTTTTTTTTTTTTTTAAGACGAGGTCTTGCTATGTCACCCAGGCTTGTGTGCTATGGCATGATTGTAGCTCACGGTAACCTTGAACTCCTGGGCTCAAGCCATCCTCTCCAGTAGCTAGGACAACAGGTCCATGCCACCATGCCCAGCGAATTTTTAATTTTTTTTTTTTTATAGAGACTGGGTCTTGCTATTTTACTCAGGCTGTTCTTGAGCTCCTGGCCTCAAGAGACCCTCCCTCCTGGGGAGTGGCGGGTTTACATGTATGAGCCACTGTGCCCAGCCTGTTGCCTACTTTTTAATGGGATTATTTGGTTTTGCTGTTGAGTTCCTTGTATATTCTGTATATTAGTCCCTTATCAGATAAATAGTTTGCAAATATTTTCTCCCATTCTGTAGATTGTCTCTTTACTCTTTTTCCTTTGCTGTGCAGAAGCTTTTAGTTTAATGTAGCCCCATTTGTCTATTTTTGTTTTTGTGACCTGTGCTTTTGAGGTCTTAGTCATAAAATCTTTGCCTAGACCAATGTCCTGAAGCATTTTCCCTATGTTTTCTTTTAGTAGGTTTATAGTTTTGGGTCTTATGTTTAAGTTTTTAATCATCTTAAGTCTATTCAGTAGACTTCAGATTTCTAGTTCGTTTTATCATGCAGTATTAGAATATGATTTAGAAACATTAAGCTAAATTGTAAACATGGCACCTATTTCTGTGTAGTATTAGATGCATTCTGAAGCAGGACAGTCTCAAAAGAATGGTCATTGAGGTTGAAATTACTTTAACCTTCATAGCATATTTTTACATTGGTGCTAAATTTTAATTTTTAGTAGTTTGTATTCTGAATTTAAAAAAATTTTTGTCTTTATTCTTTAAGAATGATCTGAAATTATTCCCAACATGTAAGCATTATTGGGTATGCTATATTAGGATTTTAATTCCAATGTTATGCTTTTATTGTAATGAACAAGCCAAACCTGTTTATGATTATGCATTTAATTGTTTTGCATACCCCCTTTTGACAGCTTTTGCAGGGAGAAGCAAGCATTTTTTTCACATAAAGGCTCTTAAAACCTTAAATTTTTTTTATACATCACCAAATTATTTTAGCTAGGTACTTGCAGTTGATTTGCTATATCACACCTTAGGATACTCTAGTAAAGATAATTACTATGTTGGGAAATGTCATTCAGAAGCTTCCCATTTTCCTGCTTATCTACAATGGAATAAAATCCCATCCTCCTACTTTAATATGATTCTCTCTCTCCCTTCGGAACTCATTCATGAGCTCTTGCTAATAAGTGAGAACCAACATGATAGAAGAATTAGAGTGTGATAAACACAGAACTTGATAGTACTGATTTAGTACCATACCTTCAACAGATATGTATTTGGCCTATATTCAAACATATCTATTGCCAATGCCCTCACCACTTTTTGGGACAGCCCATTTTATTGTTAGCTGTAATGAGAACATTCTTCCTTATTGAGTAGACTAATGACTCCCTGTAGTTTCTTATAAGTCCTTGTTCTGTGCCTTCATATAAATAACTTGCATCATAGCTCTTCAGTAAGTCATAAACTTTAGAACTCTAAGAAATCTTAGAGATAATATGGTTTAAGGCCCCAGAGCTAAGACTAGTTGGAACAGCTAGCATTCATGGTTTATCATGTATCCAGCACTTCCATGTTATGGTTCAAATTTGCATGTTCAGCCTCATCCACTGACTTGTTAATACTTTACACTTTAGCCAAACTGAACTTTCTCCAGATTCTTCTGTTTGTACTTAACTTATAACTAGTGCCGCCATGTCCCAGGACCATTAAACACATATTTGCTGCATCATGTCTTTGTTCATATTGTTCCTTCTACACAGAGTGCCTTTCCCCCATGTCTTCATTTCTTAAATTATTTCCAGCCTGCCAAGACTTCTCTCATGTATTGTTATCTCTGTAAATCCTTTCCTAGATTCTTGGCCCTACCCCTCTCTTTCTCCAACCAGATATATTTTATTCTGTTAAATCCTGTTATACTTTGTATTTTGTAGTGGTATATTTACTTTATCCTCTTCATTAGACTAATGTCTTTCCAACTTTTGACTATGACCTATAATAAAAAATACATTTAAAATTCTTATTTGGGCCAGGCACAGTGGCTTACGTCGGTATTCCCAACACTTTGGGAGGCCTAGGTGGGTGGATCACTTGAGGTCAGGAGTTTGAGACCAGCCTGGTCAACATAGTGAAACCCCGCCTCTACTAAAAATACAAAAATTAGCCGGGCATGGTGGCGCATGCCTGTAATTCCAGCTACTCAGGAGGCTGAGGCAGGAGAATCGCTTGAACCTGGGAGGCGGAGGTTGTAGTGAGCTGAGATCGCGCCATTGCGCTCCAGCCTGGGTGACAGAGTAAGACTCTGTGATCCTCCCAAAGTGTTGGGATTACAGGCGTGAGCCACTGCGCCTGGTCTATCTTTGCATTCTTGGCAGACGCACCTCAGAACCAGGCATGCAGAAGGTTTTACACACGTATTTGTAGCATTGAATTGGACATTTTTATTAATGTGGTATAAAGACTGCTTTTTGGAGACTTCTGAGGTGCCATTTCACACTAATTGCTCATACTGAATTTATAACAACTCTAGGTTTTATTTTATATGAACTGAAGTCAAGCTATATCCCCTCCATCCTGAACTTGTGTGATTGATATTAAACAGAAATGTAAAATTTTAGTTTCATTTAAAAAGTATTTTATATTTCCGTTAACATTAACACTGTATTTAGCTCATGAGTACAACCTGTCAAATCTTTTTGAAGCTTAAGTTTGTGATCCGAGATATTACTATATTTTCTTTGGACCTTTACGCAATTGATAAGCCTGTCTTCTATGTTTTTCCAAGTGGCTAATAAAAATGTTGGACAGGAGAGGAAGAAAATTTTATTGTCCTAGAGGGAAATTATGTCTAGTGTATAAACAAGTAGTGTTCGCAGTGTTGTGATTTGAATGCAGATTATCTGTATGAACATTTTATGATAGTGCCAGCCGTACCACCTTTGTGAACTTGATAATGTTTGGGGTTAGGATGGGCTCCTTAGCCTTAGTTCATGGCTATGGTATTTTAACAAGGGGGAAAGATGCTGCTAAAAAGTCTGTATGGACTTACTAAAGCATGGGGAGTGAGAAAGAAATATCAGCATTGAAAAGATGTTAACTTCATTTTCATCTTCCTGTACAGGAGGAAGGGTGGCACTAAACTTTTCTCAGAGTTTTGTTTCTGACATTCTCTCCACATTTTTTCTCCCCTCCCCTCCCTCCTCCCCCCCCCCCCACCCACTCCCTCTCCCCTCTCCTCTTGGCTGGTCTTGAACTCCTGACCTCAAGTGATCTGCCTGCCTTGACCTCCCAAAGTGTTGGGATTACAGGCGTGAGCCACCATGCCGGGTCTCTCTCCACATTTTCTATACTCTAGATATGCTGGACAACTCACCCTTTTCCAGACAGGACTATAATGTTCTTACCTTTATTGCTTTACTCAGGGTGTTGTTATATCATTGGAATCCCATGATTCCCTTTCTCTGCTTGGGGAATGTTAACTGAAAAAGCTCAAATGTCATCTCTTTTTTATGCCTTTCCCTACTCTGCCTGATATAAATAAGCATTGCTGCTTCTACTGCAGTTGGTACCAACCTCTAGTATGTCATTTATCCTTCTAGATCATGCTTAATTTCATCTCTGCCTCAGGGACTGAGTTTCTTGAGGATAAGGAACTTTGTCTTCATGTTTGTATCATCAGGACCTAGTTCATGGTGAGTGACTGGTGAATGCTTAATTAAGATTCCAACCTAGTGAATAATTTTATTTTGTTTTATTAATCCTGATGGTATTTTAAAAGGCAGGCTGTAAACCTAATAATATTTGATTGTTAGAAATTTGTGACATCATGAGTGTACTTTTTTTCCCTTGGCCTTTCTCTTTCTTGAGCCTGTTAGAGAGGCTTAGTGCCTGTGGCTAAGTTCAGATGACAGATTTTGAGTGGGAGCCTTAGGATTCCAGTATGAATCCCTCTCTCTCACCTACAGTTTCACAGTCATCACAACAGTGATCCAGAAATCTTACAGCGGGTAACTGGGATGCAGTTTGAACTTATCCCGACAATACTTCTTTTGTTTGACATCTTTGGGGAATGCTGTGTTTTGGATGAGTGACTTTTCCAGGGAACTCAAGGTTAAACCTTTAAGAGCACCAAGAAGAGATTTTGTCTATTTCTGTTAGAATTTTTTCTAAAATATGACTTATCTAGTCTTTTCTATATTGTGAATTCAGTATCTTGAATATATTTGAGCTTTTTATTTTCCTATGTAACATTTCCTTCTGATTACATAACGTATATATCATTACAGAAATGTCAGTAAATACAAAAAAAATACAAAAAAGAACATAAAGGTGATGTTTTATTTTCATTACCCAGACAACCCCTTTCAACATATTGTCATATCTTTTTAGTTTTTTTTTTATTGTATATACATTTAAGTAGGCATTTAAAATAAATTTGGAACCATACTGCTTATATTGTCTTATCATCTACTTTTATTTTAAATCTATTATACTTTGAACATGTTCTAATATCTGGATTCTTCACTCTTTTAAGACTGCCGTTCTGTAATACAGATATACTATCCTTTACTTTCCTACTTTTGAGCAGTTGGTTGTTTGAAATTAGCTGTTGCCAGATTGTCCTCCGGGACAGTGAGGGTACTTGTTTTCTGCATTTTTGTTATAATAGGGCATTATTTCCTCCACAGACTTGCATTTTGAAAAATTTCAAAATTGATACATGCTGGAGAGCAATAAATCCTCTCTTTACAAAAGTAAAAGGTCCCCTACTACCAGTTCCACTTCTTGAGTATCAGTTGTTTAACTGAGTTTCTAGTGATTTGACATTATTCATAAAAAAAAGTGATTATGACGGTTATGATGTTAATACAGGGATATTTGTTTCTTCCTCACTGACATCTATAGGAAAATTGCTAGTTCCGGTGAGTGTATGCTTCAGGATGAAGTTCTCATCAGATCTCCTTGTAGCTGGACTTGCCACACCATTATGGCATGTTAAGTCACCACTCTGACACAAAAACCCTGGAATAATTATATGAAAGCTGGAACCCTTATTATCAAATCCTTTTTCTCCAGTGGTTAGAGCATGGAAGTTTTCTGCTGTCTTTGGAACTTTGTCTGCAAACAGCTCAAAGGAGACGTGGCTCAAGGGCTGTCCATGGCCTAGAACATGGTGGGGTTGACTGTGGCTGGTGGCAGGGAGCTTTGGGGGGCAGTGGTGTCTCCAAAGCCTTGCCCATTTTCTAATTGAGTTGTTTGGTTTTTTGTTGTTTTGTAGGAGTTCTTTATATTTTTTGGATATTAATCCTTTATACAGCAGTCTCTAACCTTTTTGACACCAGGGACTGGTTTTGTGGAAGGTAGTTTTTCCATGGACAGGATGAGGGGATGGTTTCAGGATGATTCAAGTGCATTACATTTATTGTGTACTTTATTTCTATTTTTATTACATTGTAATATATAATGAAATAATTATACAACTCACCATGATGTAGAATCAATGGGAGCCCTGAACTTGTTTTCCTGCAACTAGATGGTCCCATCTGGGGGTGACAGAAGGCAGTGACACCAGAAGTGTGTTGCTTATGTCCAGTCAATGCCTTAATCTCGCTTTGGTTGCCATCACTGCAGAAAACTCTGCTGCACAAAAATAGGATGTTGGAAATGGAAGCAGGCTTTTCAGTGCTTTTGTGGCAATCTCAGGATATTCCGCCTTGACTCTAATCCAGAATGTATGGAGATTTGAAGTTGTCCCAGACATACCATTAAGGCTGTTGTCATTTGTGATCTCAAGCAGTTGATCCTCTTCTAGCACGCACAAAGTCAATTCACCTGGTTTATTCACAGATTGGTCGTGGATCTATTCCTTCCCAGTTTGGGGGTCTTTTGTGGTTGGGAAGTAATGCTCAGACTCTTTTGAAAGCTGAGATACGTGATCATGCACCAGCTGGGAGAAAGAAGGCCCTGGCTCAGTCTCTTTTAAAATCTCTGCTCGCCAAGCATGGTGGCTCACACCTATAATCTCAACACTTTCGGAGGCCGAGGCAGGTGGATCACCTGAGGTCAGGAGTTTGAGACTAGCCTGGCCAACATGGTGAAACCCCATCTCTACTAAAAATACAAAAATTAGCTGGGTGTGGTGGCACGCACCTATAATCCCAGCTACTGGGGAGGCTGAGGCAGGAGAATTGTTTGAACCTGGGAGGTGGAGGTTGCAGTGAGCCAAAATCACACCACTACACTCTAGCCTGGGCAGCAGAGCAAGACTCCATCTCAAAAAAAAAAAAAAAATGCCGGGCACAGTGGCTCACTCCTGTAATCCCAGCACTTTGGGAGGCCAAGGTGGGAGGATCACTTGAGGTTAGGAGTTTGAGATGAGCCTGGCCAACATGGTGAAACCCCATCTCTACTAAAAATACAGAAATTAGCTGGGCATGGTGGCAGATGCCTGTAATCCCAGCTACTCGGGAGGCTGAGGCAGGAGAATCACTTGAACCCAGGAGGTGGAGGTTGCAGTGGGCTGAGATCATGCCACTGCACTCCAGCCTGGGCAACAGAGTGAGAGTCCATCACAAAAAAAAAAAAGAAAAAAAAATCTCTGCTAAATCCCAATGTTGACTCATCGCCCTCATTATTCCAGTTTGGCTTCGAATGCAGCCACTTTATCTGGTGATTTGAACACAGTTGTTGTTCTCCCTTGAAGTGACAGATTGAGCAGGTTGAATATGTCACACAAGTAAGCAGTTTGTGACCCATTCTGCGTCACTGAAATGTGCTGCCAGTAGTGACTGACTGTTTTTCTAAAAGAAATCACTGGAGCTGCTTTCATAACTCAAAAACTCTGGCCAGTGATCTACCTTTAGAAAGTCATCTCACTTCTGTGTGTAAGAGAAGACATGTATGCTCTGCGTCCATTTCCTCACAGAGCTGTGCAAATAGAATGAGCTAAGGGCATGTACTTTAATGTGGTTGATAATTTTAATCACATCCTGTAAAATGTTGTTAAGTTCAGGCGACATTTTTTGTCATTTTTTGACACAGTGCATAGACTTACATTCTGAAGTGACCTCTTTGACCTGAGTAGTGAAATTAGAAAGCTGTCCAGTCATGGCAGCCATTCCATCTATGCATATACTGACACAAAATGACCAGTTTAGTTTTCCTGATATGTAATCATTCAAAGACTTGAATAGTTCTGCAGCTGTGGTGCTAGTTGGCAACAAAGGTGCACACAACATATCCTCGTGTGCATCCTCCTGAAAATATATCGCACAAAAGCAAGCACTGTTGCCTTGTCAACATTGCTGGACTTGTCAACCTGGATTGCATACTACAGTGACTCAATCCTCTCTTACAATTGTACCTCAATATCTTCTGCTATTTTATTTATTTGTCTAATTATAGTACTAGCCGAAAGAAGAACATGTGCCACATTTTGAACTGCAGCCTCTCCTAAAAGTTCATGACAAATGTCCTCAGCAGCAGGCAGGATCAACTCTTCACCAATAGTAAAGGGCTTCTTAGTTTTAGCGATGTGGTTAGCCACTAAGAATGTGTCTCAAGTGCAGACACATTTGATGAAGTGGTGGCCTTCAATAATTGCTTCTGTTCTTAGTGTTTCATTTTTTTTCTTTTGAAAAACTCCAAAGGCTTGTCTTTTAATGCAGGGTGCTTGGTCTCCATGTGGTGAGACAGTTTTGAAGGTTTCATGGCTTTGTTGGATAACTGGTTGCCACATTTTATACAAAGCACTTGGAGAATGTGAATCATTTGTTGCAATGAACCCGTAATTTAAGTAGGACTCTTGGTATTTTCATTAATTAATTAATTATTTTGTGAGATGGAGTCTTGCTCTGTTGCCCAGGCTGGCGTGCAGTGGTGCAATCTCGGCTCGCTGCAACCTCTGCCTCCTGGGTTCAAGCGATTCTCCTGGCTCAGCCTGCTGAGTAGCTGGGATTATAGGCGCATGCCACCAAGCCTGACTAATTTTTGTATTTTTAGTAGAGACAGAGTTTCGCCATGTTGGCTAGGCTGGTCTCAAACTCCTGACCTCAGGTGATCCCACCCACCTTGGCCTCTTAAAGTGCTGGGATTACAGGTATGAGCCACCATGCCTGGCCGGTATTTTCTTTTAAATGCAGCTTTCTTTATTGTTGGCATTCTTAGAATGTCTTAGAGTCTTCTGCTGTCTCATCATTGAGTCTTCCCCCATTTTCAAAGAAGCTCTCCAGTGATGTTTGTTTTTTACTCATTTTGCCTAGAGCTAGCTTGTGGGCTTACCAAAACTGTGACTGAGACAAGTGCACCATGTGGGAAAGAGGCATGGACTGTAAATAAAATAATGCGCGGGCTATTCGAGGAGTAAATTAAGTGTCGGATTGTGACTTAAAGCCTGCCACCAGATACAGCTGTGTTAAGTACATTAACTCACTTGCCACTGTAAAGCGTGCCATCTGATGCAGCTTAATTGTCACTTGCCACTCACTGATAGGGTTTCAGATGAGTCTGCAAGCAATTGATTGTCAAACCTCTCTGCTAATGTTAATCTGTATTTGCAGCTGCTTCCCAGTACCAGCATCATTGCCTCAGCTTCACCTCGGATCATCAGTGTATTAGTCTGTACTCACGGTGCTAATAAAGACATACCTGAGACTGGATGATTTATAAAGGAAAGAGGTTTAATTGACTTATAGTTCAACATGCCTGGGGAGGCCTCAGGAAACTTACAATCATGGCAGAAGGGGAAGCAAACATGTCCTTCTTCACATGGCAACAGCAAGGAGAAGTGCCAAGCAAAAGGGGGAAAAGCCCCTTGTGAAACCATGAGATCTTGTGAGAACTCACCATCACATCTTCATGAGAATGGCAGCATGGGGGTAACCAGTCCCATGATTCAATTACCTCCCACCAGGTCCCTCCCACGACACATGGGGGATCATGGAAGATATAATTCAAGATACGATTTGGGTAGGGACACAGCCAAACCGTATCAGCCAGGCATTAGATTCTCATAAGGAGCATGCAACCTAGATCCCTTGCATGCGCAGTTCACAATAGGGTTCGTCTAATGCTGCTGCTGATCTGACAGGAGGCGGAGCTCAGGTGGTAATGTGAGCAGTGGGGAGTGGCTGTAAATACATATTGTTGAAGCTTTGCTTCTTTACCCACTGCTCACCTCCTGCTGTGTGGCCTGGTTCCTAACGGGGATAAAGCAGGGTTGGGGAGCCCTGCTTTATCAGATAGGTGACTTGGAAATATTTCTCCCATTCTGTGGTTGTCTTTTCACTCACTTGGTGGTGTCTCTAGATGTATAAAAATTTTAAATTTTGATGAAGTCCAATTTATCTGTTTTTTTTCTTTTGTTTGTACTTGTGGTGTCATGCTACGAAACTGTTGCCAAAGTCAGGATCATGAAGCTTTCCCCCTATGGTTGTTTATAATTTATTTTTATTGTGGCAAAATGTACGTAACATAAAATTTGCTTTTTTTACCTTTTTTTTTTTTTTTGGAGACAAGGTCTTGCTCTCTCTCCCAGGCTGGAGTGCAGTGATGCAGTTATAGTTCACTGTAGTCTCAAACTCTTGGGCTCAAGTGATCCTCTGCCTCAGCCTCACCAGTAGCTAGTACTATAGGCATGTGCCACCATGCCTGGCTGATTTTTTAAATTTTTTGTATGGATGGGGTCTTGCCATGTTGCCTAGGCTGGTCTCAAACCCTTGGCCTCAAGAGACCCTTTTACCTTGGCCTCCCAGAGAGCTGGAGTTACAGGCATGAGCCATTGTGCCCTGCCCATTTTGAAGTATATAGTTCCATGGCATTAAGTATGTTCACATTGTTGTGTAACTGTCATCCACTGTCTATCTCTGGAATTTTTTCGTCAACCCATACTGAAATTCTATACCAGTTAAATGAAAACTCTTTATTCCCCCTCACCCCCAAGCCCTGGCAACTACTGTTCTACATTCATTCATTCATTCGTTCATTCATTCATTCATTCATTATTTTGAGACAGAATCTCGCTGTGTTGCCCAGGCTGGAGTGCAGTGGTGTGATCTCGGCTCACTGCAACCTCTGCCTCCTGGGTTCAAGTGATTCTCCTGCCTCAGCCTCCCGAGTAGCTGGGACTACAGGCAGGCACCACCATGCCTGGCTAATTTTTGTATTCTTAGTAGAGATGGGGTTTCACTATGTTCGCCAAGCTGGTCTCAAACTCCTGACTTCGTGATCCACCCACCTCGGCTTCCCAAAGTGCTGGGATTACATGTATGAGCCACTGTGCCTGGCCTCTACTTCCTATCTCCGTGATTTTGACTATTCTAGATAACTCATATAAATGTAATCATATGGCCGGGCGCGGTGGCTCATGCCTGTAATCCCAGCACTTTGGGAGGCTGAGGCAGGTGGATCACAAGGTCAGGAGATCGAAACCATCCTGGCTAACACGGTGAAACCTCATCTCTACTAAAAATACAAAAAAAATTAGCCAGGTGTGGTGGCGGGCACCTGTAGTCCCAGCTACTTGGGAGGCTGAGGCAGGAGAATGGAATGAAACCAGGAGGCGGAGCTTGCAGTGAGCCGAGATTGCATCACTGCACTCCAGCCTGGGCGACAGAGCGAGACTCTGTCTCAAAAAAAAAAAAAAAAGTAATCATACAATGTTTGTCCTTTTGTGTCTGGCATATTTCACTTAGCATGAGGTCTTCAGGGTTTATCCATGGTGTAGTCTATGTTAGAACTTTGTTCCTTCTTATGTCTGAATGATGTTTCAGTGTATGGGTATACCACATTTTGTTTATTCCTTCTTCTGCTGATGGACACTTGGGTTGTTTCTACCTTTTAGCTATTGTAAATAATGCTGCAGTGAACACTGGCATGCTAGTACTTGTTAAGCTCCCTGTTTTCTATTTCTTTGGGTATATACCAAGAAGTGGAATTGCTGAACAATATGGTAATTCTGTCTTTAGTGTTTTTAGGAGCTAGTGTACTGTTTTCTGTAGTGGCTGTGCTATACATTCCCACCAGCAGTGCACAAGGATTCTAGTTCCTCTGCATCCTCCCCAATACTTGTTGTTTTCTGATTTTTGATCATAGCCTTTCAAATAGATGTGAAGTGGTGTCTCATTGTGGTTTTGATTTGTATTTCCCTAATGATTAGTGATGTTGAGAATCTTCTCATGTGCTTATTGGCCATTTGTATGTCTTTTTTGGAAAAATGTCTGTTCAAATCCTTTGCCCATTTTAAAAGTCAATCTAAAAAGTTTTTTTTTTTTTTTTTGAGACGGAGTCTTGCTCTGTCGCCAGGCTGGAGTGCAGTGGCACGATCATAGCTCACTGCAGTTTCAAACTCCTGAGCTCAGGGGATTCTCCCACCTCAGCCTCCTGGGTAGCTGGGACTACAGCTGTGTGCCACTGTGCCTAGCTAATTTATGTTTTATTTTTTAGAGGTAATAGTCTTGCTATGTTGCCCAGACTGGTTTTGAACTTCTATCTTCTAGAGATCCTCCTGCCTCGGGGTTCCAAAACATGGAGATTACAGGCATGAGCCACTGTGCCTGGCCTCAATTTTGTTTTTGTTTTTGTTGTTGAAGTGTAGGAGTTCTTTATATCAGCAGTCTCCAACATTTTTGGCACCAGGGACTGGTTTCGTGGAAGACAATTTTTCCATGGACCGCAGAAGGGATGGTTTCGGGATGAAACTCTTCCACCTCAAGATCATCAGGTATTAGATTCTCATAAGGAGCGTGCAACCTAGATCCTTCACATGCACAGTTCACAATAGGGTTCATACTCCTATGAGAATCTAATGCCACTGCTGATCTGACTGGAGGCAGAGCTCAGGAGATAATGCTTGTTCACCCACTGCTCACCTTGTGCTTTTGCGGCTTGGTTCTTAACAGGCCACAGATTGATATTAATTTGTGGCCCAGGGGTTAGGGACCCCTGCTTTATATATTCTGGATATTAATTTCTTATCAGATATATGGTTTGCAAATATTTTCTCTTATTCTGTAGCTGTTTGCCTTTTCACTGTGTTGATGGTGTCCTTCGATGCATGAAAGTTTTAAGTTTGATGAAGCTGATTCATCTTTTTTTGTTGCCTGTGTCTTTGGTGACATATCTAAGAAATTATGGACAAATCCAGTGTCATGAACCTTTCCCTGTATGTTTTCTTCTAAGAGTTTTTTAACTTTAGATTTTATGTTTAAGGCTTTGATCCATTTTGAGTCAATTTTTGTATGTGTTATTACAAGGGTCCAATTTTATTCTTTGTGGATATCCAGTTTTCCCAGCACCATTTGTTGAAGAGACTGTCCTTTTCTCATTAAATGGTCTTGGCACCATGGTCGAGTATCATTTGACAATATATGTGAGGGTTTATTCCGGGCTCTGTATTCTGTTTCATTGGTCTATATAGTTCTGTCTTTATGCCAGTATCACACTGTTTTGATACTGTAGGTTTGTACTAAGTTTAAAAGTCAGACGTGTGAGTCCTCCAACTTTGTTCTAATTTTCCAGATTATTTTTGCTATTAGAGGGCCCTTGAGATTCCGTATGAATTTCAGGATGAATTTTTAAATATTTCTGCAAAGAATACAGTTGGGATTTTGGTAGGGACTGAATTGAATCTGTAGATTGCTTTGGGCAGGATTGTCATCTTAACAATGTTAAGTCTTCCAATCAGTTAACATGGGCTATCTTTATTTAGGTCTTTAATTTCTTTTGGCAGTGTTTTGTAATTTTCAATATACAAATTTTTCATTTTTTGGTTAAATTTATACCTAAGTATTGTATTTCTTGATGCTAGTATAAGTGGAATTGTTTTCTTCCTTTTCATATTGTTCATTAATTTCCTTTCCTTTTTTTTTTTTTTTTTTTTTTTAAGATGGAGTCTCACTCTGTCGCCCAGGCTAGTGTGCAGTGGCATGATCTCGGCTCACTGCAACCTCTACCTCCTGCGTTCAAGCCATTCTCATGCCTCAGCCTCCCAAGTAGCTGGGACTGCAGGCACCTGCCACCACACCTGGCTAGTTTTTTGTATTTTTGGTAGAGATGGGGTTTCACCATGTTGGCCAGGCTATTTTCAAACTCCTGACCTCAGATGATCCTCCCACCTTGGCCTCCCAAAGTGCTGGGATTACAGGTGTGAGCCACCGTACCTGGCCTTCCTTTTCATATCATTCTCATGTTGTTCGTATACAGAAATACAACTGGTTTTTGCATGTTGATTTTATGTCCTGCAACTGCTGAATTCATTTATTAGCTCTAATAGGCCTTAAAAAAATACTTTAAGGTTTGCTACATACAAAATTGTTGGCCAAGTGTGGTGGCTCACGCCTGTAATCCCAGCACTTTGGGAGTCTGAGGCAGGAGGATCACCTGAGGTCAGGAGTTTCAGACCAGCCTGGCCAACATGGCAAAACCCTGTCTCTACTAAAAATACAAAAAATTAGCCAGGCGTGGTGGTGGGCGCCTGTAATCCCAGCTACTGGGGAGGCTGAGGCATGAGAATCGCTTGAACCCAGGAGGTGGAGGTTGCAGTGAGCTGAGATTGCGCCACTGCACACCAGCCTGGGGGATAGAGCGAGACTTTGTCTCCAAAAATACTAAAAAAATAAATAAAAATAAAAATAAAAGAATGGTAAGAGTTTCTAATACTTAGAGGCAGATATCCTTAAAAATGGAGATTTCCTTTATAGATTTAGATTTCTTTTACAAAAGAGTTTCAGGATAGCCAATTAAATTCCAGAAAAGTGTATTTTAGTTCAATAGGGTATTCTTTTTAACATAGCTACTGTTTCTTAGCTAAAATTACTGAGTTCAGAGTAATGGGTGGAGCCCATTAAAGAATGGGGCCAACAGGCTGGGTGCAGTGGCTCACGCCTGTAATCCCAGCACTTTGGGAGGCCAAAGCGGGCAGATTACTTAAGGCCAGGAGTTTGAGACTAGCCTTGCCTGCATGGTGAAACCCTGTCTCTACTAAAAAAATACAAAAATTTGCCGGGCGTGGTGGTGCATGCCTGTAATCCCAGCTACTTGGGAGGCTGAGGCATGAGAATCACTTGAACCGGGGAGGTGGAGGTTACAGTGAGGCTGAGATCACTCCACTGCACTCCAGCCTGGGCGGCAGAGCCAGACTCTGTCTCAAAACAAACAAACAAACAAACGAAAAACAAAAAAACAAACAAAAAGAACTCAGTATAAATAGATCTGAAAAAGAAGCAAGCCTATTTTACTTGAGGGCCTACCTTCATAAATACCTTAAATAGGATAGCTTTCTTTTTCCCTTTGGGGCAGGCTAGTAACTAAGCTGAAAGGTTAGCAGAATTAATTTTTTTTTTAAATCAATTAGTCACTTAAGGTTTTTATTTGCCTTTGATAACGTCTTTAGATAAAAATAATGCAATCTTTTTAGAAGCTTCTACATATCAGTAGGCATCCCTAGATAAGACTAATTTGGGAGCCCCCAATCACATGCACTTCTCTTCAGTGTTGTTCATTCGGATAAGCACTGTAACTTATCTTTAGTAAGATTTCACCATTTTTGTAAGACTTTGCTGCCTCCAGGGCCTAATACTTATGCATGTATAAGCCAGAAGGAACTCAGTTCTTCACAAATTAAGGAGCCTATTTTTACCTCAGATACTGGCTTTGCTCTCAGGTTCCCCTGATCAACTTAGCTAGTGATTTTTTTTCTATCTAAGTGCACAAGAAAAATGAAACAAAGAGGGTAGAATGCACAAATCCCTGTGAATTTCCAAAAGCCAAATTTTATACCCCCTCCAATATTGCCATTTACTACTGGTTTCTTTCTGACCCAGTCAGATGTAACAGGCCTCTAACTGGATTCAGCCAAATTAATATCAGATGTAATCTGATCCTAGACCTAGTCCAGTTTCTGTCATGACCTCCAAACCCAGTTTGGATCAGAAATTTGCTCAAAGAGACTCAAAGAGCGCTAAACACAAATCTGTGGAACTTTGGAATGCGAGAGAGAACTTTCCACAATCCTCAGCTGTTCTGAGAGAGGAATGGACACAATGGGCCTGGTGGGTATCTCGCTTGGTCACTCAGTGCTCCTGGGGGTCGCTAGAAGCTCTACTTCGGATCCCACTTCTGACACCATCTGTTAAAAGAAAAACTTCAGCTGAATTCAATTTAAAAGACTGTAATTGAGCAAAGAATGATTCACAAATCGGGCAGCCTTCTGAGCCAGAGTAGGCTCAGTGACTCCAGCACAGCCACATGGTAGAGGAGGATTTATGGACAGAAAAAGGAAAGTGATGTACAGAAAATGAAGTGAGGTACAGAAATAGCCAGATTGGTTATAGCCTGGGGTTTGTCTTACTTGAACACGGTTTGAACAGAATCAGGTCCTTAAGGCATCAAGACCTCTGTGTCTCCATTTGATATCTCTGTGTCTATGTGTTGCATTCTTTCTTGCAGTCATTAACTTTTAAAAATTTACTCCTTTTATAATTGGGGACCATAGCTCCTGCAGTTCTGGGTACATGTTTACACAGCATGATGGAATAGGAAAGAGCTGTTTCCAGTCAGGAAAACTTCAGGGAATGAATGGTATGGCCCAATCTACTTCATATGCCCAGTTATTGAAGGGGTCCGGTTGACAGCCCCACTGAAATCACTAGAGTGGGGGAGTTTTTGTAAAAGGTGAGAGTTAAGGATGCTGGACACAGAACAGTAAGGAGATAAGACTACCTGATGCACATCGAGTTCACAAAGGTATTGTAAATGTCAAACACGTACAATGGATAGAAGTAGGATGTGCTGTAGGAGTTCAGAGCCTGGGGGCGTACAAGGCAATATCCCTAAGAGTGAAAGTAGAACTGATGTTGATGAGTGAATAGGATTTTGTGAGTGAAGAAGAAGCATGAGAGCAAATTCAGGTCACAGGGGACAGTAAGGCATGAAAGATTTGTGCAAGGTGTTTTGGGAGGACCATGTTATTTGCAGCTACCATCTTCCCTTTAATTTAGTGATACTTTTTTGGGGGTGGGGTGGGGTAGGTGTCAATTCCATTTTGAGGATCTGATAAGTGCTATGGGAAACCCGCATATGCACAAGTAAAATTTTACTAGTCGTGTGAGAATGTTTATGGACTTCTTGTTGCTTGTCTTTGGACTCAGGTTAAGAATCTCTACTTTAAACATTTCAACTTGTCTTTTTTCTCTACATTGTGTGTATACTTTTTAAAGCCTACCTTTAAAGCTCCTGATTTTCTGACACATAGCACTGAATTTTTTTTTTTTTTTTAAGAGAGAGTCTCACTAACTCTGTTGCTCAGGCTGGCATGCAGTGGCGCTATGTAGGCTCACTGTAACCTCCACCTCATGGGTTAAAGCAATCCTCCCCCTTCAGCCTCCCGAGTAGCTGGGATTACAGGTGTGCACCACCATGCCTGGCTAATTTTTGTATTTTTAGTAGAGACAGGGTGTCACCATGTTGGCCAGGCTGGTCTCAAATTCCTGACCTCAAGTGATCCGCCCGCCTCAGCCTCCCAAAGTGCTGGAATTATAGGCGTGAGCCACTGTGCCTGCCCATAGCACTGAATGCTAGTTTCAGAATTTATTTCTGTCATTTACTTAATTGAAATGAAGAGTTTAAAGGAAAATGCAAGTCTGGGCATGGTGACTCATGCCTGTAATCCCAGCATTTTGGGAGGCCGAGGCGGGTGGATCACCTGAAGTCAGGAGTTCGAGGCCAGCCTGGCCAAAATGGTGAAACCCCGTCTTTACTAAAAATACAAAAAATTAGCTGGGTGTGGTGGCGGGTGCCTGTAATCCCAGCTACTTGGGAGGCTGAGGCAGGAGAATCACCTAAGCCCAGGAGGCGGAGGTTGCAGTGAGCCGAGATCGTGCCACTGCACTCCAGCCTGGGCAATAAGAGCAAAACTCCGTCTCAAAAACAAACCAACCAACCAACAAACCAACCCCAAAAATGGGCCGGGCACAACCTTAGCCTCTAGAAGATTGCTTTTGTGTCTTGTTTTGCCATTTCTTCTTTTATTATTGTTATGGACTCATGGGTTTTTGTTTATTCAGTGTGACTCAGCTCATCATTATGATTATAATTCTCAAATTATTCTAATGCTTTTAAATTTCTTCTGTGATGGTTTCCTGTGACTGGAGAGACACCTGTTTTTGTCTGCTGCTTTGTTGTGATAATTGATTATATTTGGTCTTAGGTCCTAAAGTCTGTGCTATTTTAATTTTTTTGAGGTAAAAATCAGTTATATAAAATTTATTTTCATAGTAAGTTTTCTTCCATGATGTTTATCATCTTTTGCTTACTATTTTTCTTTTTTTATCTTTTAAAAATAGCAGGGGTGTCGAGGTATAATTCACATACCATATAGTTAAGTCTTTAAAGTGTACTATCCCATTATTTTTAGTATATTTGTAGAGTTGTGCCTCCATCACCAGTATCTAATTCCAGAACAGTTTCATTACCCCCAAAAGAAATCCTATACCCATTAGCAGTCACTACTCATTCTCTCTCCCCTACCCGGGCACCCCCTAATTGGCTTTTTGTCTCTAAGGATTTGCCTATTCTAGGCATTTCATATAAATGGAATCATGTATTATGTGACCTTTTGTGTTTGGCTGCTTTCACTGAGTATGTTTTTAAGGCTTATCCATGTTTTAGCATATATCAATACGTCATTCCTTTTTATGGCTGAATAATATTCTATTATATGGATATACTATATTTGTCCATTTACCAGAATGGATAGTTGGATTGTTTCTACTTTTTCATTTTTCATCGTTATGAATAATTATGCTATGGACATTCATGTACAAGTTTCTCTGTGGATGTATGTTTTCAGTTTTTTTTTTTTTTTTTTTTTTTTTTGCTATATACCCAGGTGTGGAATTGCTGGATCATATGGTAATTTTTTAATTGTTTGAAGAACTGTTATACCTTTTTCAGTAGAGGCTGCACTCTTTTTCATATGTGCCCACTAGCTGTGCACAAGGGTTCCAGTTTCTTCATATCCTCACCCATACTAATTGTTTTCTGTCTTTTAAGAAGTGGCATCTCATTGTGGTTTTAATTTGCATTTCCCTGATGGCTGATGATGTTGAGTCTCTTTTTGTGTGCTTATTGGCCATTTGTATCTCTTCACTGTTCAGTCCTTTGCCCATTTTTGAATTGGGTCTGTTCTTTTGTTGTTGAGTGTTAGGGGTTCTCTGTATATTCTAGATATCAATCCTTTATCAGATAAGTGATTTACAGATTTTTTTCCCATCTTATAGGTTGCTTTTTCACTTCGTTGGTAGTTTGCTTTGATGAAGTCCAATTTGTGAATTTTTCTTTTGTTGTCAGTGCCGTTGGCGTATCAAGGAAATCAGGGCTAAATCCATTTTAGGTCTTTTATCCATTTCGAGTTAATTTTTCTATGTGATAGTAGAGAAGGGTCCAACTTCATTCTTTTGTATGTGGATATTGTTTTTTCAGCACCATTTGTTGAAGAGGCTGTCCTTTTCCCATCAAATGAAATCTTGGCACGCTTGTCAAAAATCATTTGACCATATATGTGGGGATTTATTTATGGGTTTTCTATTCTGTTTCACTGGTCTATTTGTCTGTCATTATACATGTGTCGTACTGCTTTGATACTGTAGCTTTGTCATAAGATTTAAAATCAGGAAGTTGAGCCTTCCAACTTTGTGCTTATTTTTCAATATTATTTTGGCTATTTGGATTCCATGTGTATTTTCAGATGGATTTTTTCTATTTCTGCAAAGAATGTTGTTGGGCATTTTTTTTTTTTTTTTTGAGATGGATTCTTGCTCTGTTGCCCAGGCTGGAGTGCAGTGGCATGATCTCTGCTTGCTGCAACCTCTGCCTCCTGGGTTCAGGCAGTTCTCTTGCCTCAGCCTCCTGAGTAGCTGGTATGGGAATATCTCCCTTTTTAAGACTCTGTGTGTATTCCTTTGTTCTGCTTAAGTGTATGCACCATATGGCAACTGGTCAGCTTTGTTACTATATCTGTCTTCTGCAGAGAGGGGACAAGGTTCTTTTACTGCAGCGCAAGAGGCTTGCAGTCAAGCCTGTTGACCTGTGTCAGCTATCAGGAAGGATCCACTAGCCATGGGAGACAAAAGTCTACTACTGAAGCTGATCTTGCTCTATTTTTTCTTTTTCTTTTTTATTGATACATAATAATCGTACATATTTTTGGAATACATGTGATATTTTGATACATGCATACAATGTTTAGTGAGCAAATTAGGATATGTAAGATATTCATCACTCCAAACATTGATCATTTCTTTGTGCTGGAAACATTTCAAATATCCTTTTCTGGAAGGGCGTGGTGGCTCACACCTGTAATCCCAGCAGGAGGCTGAGGCAGGCAAGATCACCTGAGGTCATGAGTTCGAGACCAGTCTGGCCAACATGGTGAAACCCCCGTCTCTACTAAAAATATGAAATTAGCCAGATGTAGTGGTGCGTGCCTCTAATCCCAGCTACTTGGGAGGCTGAGGCAGGAGAATCACTTGAACCCAGGAGGTGGAGGTTGCAACGAGCGGAGATCGCACCATTGCACTCCAGCCTGGGCGAAAAGAGTGAAACTCTGTGTCAAAAAAGACAAAGCAAATATTATCTTCTAGCTTTTCTGAAATATACAATAAGTTGTATATTACTACTGTGCTGTCCAACTGTCCAATGCTAGAACTTATTTCTTCCGTCTAGCTATATGTTTGTACCCATTGACCAACCGCCCCTTTGTTCCTCCCTACCTTTTCCAGCCTTTGGTAACCATCATTCTACTCTCTACATCCATGAGATCCATTTTTTTTTAAAAGCTCCCACATATGAGTGAGAACATGTAATATTTGTCTTCTGTTCCTGACTTAGTTCACTTCACATAATGACCTCTAGTTCCAACTGTGTTGCTGCAAATGGCAGGATTTCATTATTTTTTTATGGTTGAATAGTATTCTATTGTGTGTACATACCACATTATCTTTATCCATATCCATTGGCAGACACTTAGGTTGATTCCGTATCTTGGCTATTGTGAATAGTGCTGTGATAAACATGAGAGTGCCAGTATCCCTTTGATATATACTGATTTCCTTTCTTTTGGATAGATACTCGGTAGTGAGATTGCTAGACCATATGGAAGTTCTGTTTTTAGTTCTTTGAGAAGTCTCTATACTGTTTTCCATAATGGCCATACTAATTTAGATTCCTACCATCTGTGTATAAGAGTTCCCTTTTCTCTGCATCTTTGCCAGCATTTGTTATTTTTTGTCTTTTTGATAATAGCCATTCTAACTGGGGTGAGATAATAGCTAGTGGTTTTGATTTGCATTTCCCTGATGGTTAGTGATGTTGAGCATTTTTTCATACGCCAACTGGCCATTTGTATGTTTTCTTTGGAGAATGTCTATACAGATCCTTTGTGGCCCTTGTTTTTTTTTTTTTTTTTTTAAGATAGGTTCTCACTTTGTCACCCAGGCTGGAGTGCAGTGGCAGGATCATGGCTCACTGCAGCCTCGAATTCCTGGGCTCAAGCCATTCTCTTGAGTAGCTAGGACAACAGGTCCACGCCACCACACCCAGCTAATTTTTAAATTTTTTGTAGAGACTGGGTCTTTCTCTGTTGCTCAGGTTGGTCTTGAACCTGTGGCCTCAAGTGATCTTCCCGCCTTGGCCTCCCAAAGTGATGGGATTACAGGCATGAGCTTGCTGTTGCCCAGCTTGCTGCCTACTTTTTAATGGGATTATTTGGTTTTGCTGTTGAGTTCCTTGTATATTCTGTATGTTAGTCACTTATCAGATAAATAGTTTGCAAATATTTTCTCCCATTCTGTGTGTTGTCTCTTTACTCTGTTTATTGTTTCCTTTGCTGTGCAGAAGCTTTTAATTTAATGTAGCCCCATTTGTCTATTTTTGTTTTTGTTGCCTGTGCTTTTGAGGTCTTAGTCATAAAATCTTTGTGTAGACCAATGTTTTCTTTTAGTAGTTTTGTAGTTTTGGGTCTTATGTTTACCTCCTTAATCCATTTTGAGTTGATTTTTGCGTATGGTGAGAGACAGGTGTCTAGTTTCATTCTTCTACATATTGATACCCAGTTTTCTCAGCACCATTTATGGAAGAAAATGTCCTATCCCCAGTGTATATTTTTGGCACCTTTGTTGAAAATCAGTTGGCTGTAAATAGGTGGATTTATTTCTGGTTTTCTCTGTTCTGTTCCAGTGGTTTATGTGTCTGTTTTTAATGCCAGTACCATGTTGCTTTGGTTACTGTAGCTTTGTAGTATATTTTGAAGTCCGATATTGTGATGCCTCTAGCTTTGTTCTTTTTGTACAAGATTACTTTGGCTATTCACAGTCTTTTGTGGTTCCATACAAATTTTAGATTGTTTATTCTATTTCTGTGAAGAATATAATTGGTACTTTAATGAGGATTGCATTGAATCTGTAGATTTCTTTGGGTAGTATGGTCATTTTAACACTGTTAGTTCTTTGGATCCATGAGCATGGGATTTCTTTCTGTTTCTTTGTGTCCTCTTCAAATCTCCCTTCAGTGTTTTGTCATTTTTGTCATAGAGGTCTTTCATCTCTTTGATTAAATTTATTCCTAGGTGTTTTATTTTTCCGTATGTGTTTTAGCTGGTTCATTAGTGGCATATAGAAATGCTACTGATTTTTTCTTTTTTTTTGAGATAGAGTCTCGCTCTGTCACCCAGGCTGGAGTGCAGTGGCACGATCTCGGCACACTGCAACCTCCGCCTGCTGAGTTCAAGCGATTCTCCTGCCTCAGCCTCCCAAGTAGCTTGGATTATAGGTGTACATCACCACACCCAGCTAATTTTTTTTTGGTATTTTTAGTAGAGATGGGGTTTCACCATGTTGGTCAGGCTGGTCTCGATCTCCTGACCTCAAGCTATCTGCCTGTCTTGTCCTCCCAAATGGCTGGGATTACAGGTGTGAGCCACTGTGCCCAGTCTGATTGTTGTACGTTCGTTTTGTATCCTGTAACTTTGCCAAATGCATTTATCAGTTCTAAGACCTTTTTTTTTCCCTGTAGTTTCCAGCTTTTTCTGTGTATAAGATCATACTGTTTTCAGATGAGGGACAGTTTGACTTCCTTTTTCTCAGTTTGAATGCCTTTTATTTCTCTTGCCTGATTGCTCTAGCTAGGACCTCCAGTACTGTGTTGAATAAGAGTAGTGAAAGTGGGCATCCTTGTCTTGGTCCAGATTTTAAGGAAAAGCTTTCAACTTTTCCCCATTCAGTATGGTGTCAGCTGTGGGTTTGTCATAGGTGGCTTTTATTATGTTGAGTTTTATTCCTTCTATGCCTGATTTGTTGAGAGTTTCTATCATGAAGGATGCCGAATTTTATTGAGTGTTTTTTTCTGCATCCATTGATTTGATCATATGCTTTTTATTCTTCATTTTGTCGATGTGATATATCACATTTATTGATTTGCATATGTTGAACAATCCTTGCAATCCCTGTTATAGATCCCACTTGATCATGGTGTGTTATCTTTTTGATGTGTTATTATATTTGGTTTGCAAGTATTTTGTTGAGGATTTTTGTGTCTATGTTTATCAAGGATGTTGGCCTGTAGTTTTCTTTTTTTTCTTGTGTCTTTGTATGGTTTTAGTATCAGAGTATTGCTTGCCCTGTTGAATGAATTGGGAAGAATTCAGTTTTTGGAATAGTTTGAGAAGAACTGGTGTTAGTTCCTCTTCATAAGTTTGGTAGAATTTAGCAGTAAAGCCATTGGTCCTTTTTCTTTTTGGGAGACTTTTTATTATTGATTCAATGTCATTACTCACTATTGGTCTGTTCAGGTTTTCTGTTTTTTTTCTTGGTTCAGTCTTGGTGGGTTTTATGTGTCCAAGAATTTAGATATTTTCGTTAGGGTTTCCAATTTGTTAGCATATAGTTGTTCATAAGAGTCTAATGATTCTTTTATGTATCTGTGGTATCAGTTGTGATGTCTTCTGTTTATGAACTTATTTGGGTTTTCTCGGTTACTGTAGTTAGCTGTTTATTGATTTTGTTTATCTTTTTAAGAAAACAAGTTTTCATTTGTTGATTCTTTGTATATTTTGGTCTCTTGCATTTAGTCCTGCTCTGATATTTATTGTTTTTTTCATCTGTAATTTTTTTATTCTTTTCTAGTTCCTTGGAGGTACCTTGGTAGGTTAACTTCTACTTTTTTAATATAGGTGTTTATTTCTATAAACTTTTTTCTTAGCTTTGCTTTTTCCATATCCCATAGATTTAGGTATTTTATTTTTCCATTTTCATTTGTCTCAGGGAAGTTTTTGATTTTCTTCCTAATTTCTTTATTGACCCAGTGATCATTCAGGAACATGTTGTTTAATTTTCATTTATTTGTACAGTTTCCAAAATTCCTCTAGTTACTAATTTCTAATTTGTTTTATTGTGGTCTGAGAAGATACTTGATATCATTTTGATTTTTAAGAATATGTTGAGGCTTTATGGCCTAACGTATGATCTATCCTGGGAAAACTTTTATGTGCTGATGTGAAGAATGTGTATTCTGCAGCAGTTGGATAAAATATTCTGTAAATATCTGTTAGGTCCATTTGTTCTATAGTGCAGGTTAAGTCTGATGTTTCTTTGTTTATTTTCTGTCTAGGTAGGTGGTCTGTCCAGTGCTAAAAGTGGATGTTAAATTCCCCAGCTATTATTGTATTGGTATCTCTCTTTTTAGTTCTATTATTTGCTTTATGTATTTCTGGGTATTCCAGTGTTGGATGCATTTTATTTATGGTTGTTATAGTCTCATTATATAAGTATAAAGTAACCATATAATGACTTTGTTACTATAATTACTCCAGTATGCGTGGAAACATGTTTTTTCCATCTCTTCACTTTCAGTCTATGTGCATCTTTATAGGTGAAGTGCATTTCTTGTAGGCAGCATTTTTTTTTTTTTTTTTTTTTTGAGATGGAGTCTCACTCTGTCGCCCAGGCTGGAGTGCAGTGGCTCAATCTCGGATCACTGAAACCTCCCCTTCCTGGGTTCAGGCTATTCTCCTGCTTCAGCCTCCTGAGTAACTGGGATTACAGGCATGTGCCATGACGCTCAGCTAATTTTTTTTGTATTTTTAGTAGAGACAGGGTTTTGTCATGTTGGCCAGGCTGGTCTTGAACTTCTGACATCAAGTGATCCATCTGCCTTGGCCTCCCAAAGCGCTGGGATTACAGACGTGAGTCACCACGCCCGGCCTCTATATCTTTTAATTGGAGAATTTAAACTGTTTACATTCAAGGTTGTCACTGATAGTTGAGGACTTATTCCTCTCCATTTGCTACTTGCTACTTGTTTTCTGATTTTTTTTTTTTTTAAATCTATTCCTTGTTCCTTTCTTCTTCTCCTATTGTTGGCCTTTACAATTTGATGGTTTTCTGTAGTGGTAACGTTTGACTCTTTTTCTTTTTTGTGTACTACTGTTCTCACTGTTCTACCAGTGAGTTTCATACTTTCATGTGTTTTCATGATGGTATGTATCACCTTTTGCTTTGAGATGTTGATATGGTTTAGCTCTGTGTCCCCACCCAAATCTCATCTTGAACTGTAATCCCCACGTGTTGAGGGAGGGACCTGTAATCCCCATGTGTTGAGGGAGGGAGGTGATTGGATCCTGGGGGCAGTTCCCCCTGTGCTGTTCTCTTGATAGTGAGTGAATTCTTATGAGATCTGTTGGTTTTTTTCATTTTTATTTTTATTTTTTGAGACAGAGTCTCCCTCTGTTGCCCAGGCTGGAGTGCAGTGGCGTGATCTTGGCTCACTGCAACCTCCGCCTGCTGGATTCAAGCAGTTCTCCTGCCTCAGCCTCCCAAGTAGCTGAGACTACAGGCACGCACCACCATGCCCGGCTAATTTTTTGTATTTTTAGTAGAGATGGGGTTTCACCATGCTGGCCAGGCTGGTGTTGATCTCCTGACCTCTTGATCTGCCTACCTCAGCCTCCCAAAATGCTGGGATTACAGGCATGAGCTACCCTGCCCAGTCGAGATCTGATGGTTTTGAAAGTGGCAGTTTTCTGGCTGGGCATGGTGGCTCACACCTGTAATCCCAGCACTTTAGCAGGCTGAGGCAGGTGGATCACTTGAGGCCAGGAGTTTAAGACCAGCCTGGCCAACATGGTGACACCTCATCTCCACTAAAAAATACAAACATTAGCTGGGTGTGGTAGTGCACACTTGTAATCCGAACTACTCGGGAGGCTGAGGCACGAGACTTGCTTGAACCTGGGAGGCAGAGGTTGCAGTAAGCCAAGATCGTACCACTGCACTCCAACCTGAGCGACAGAGTGAGACTCTGTCTCAAAAAAAAAAAAAAAAAAGTGGCAGTTTTCTCCTGTACGCTCACTTCTCCCTCCTGCCACCTTATGAAGAAGGCGCCTGCTTCTCCTTTGCCTTCTGCCATGATTGTGTTTCCTGAGGCCTCCCCATCCATATGGAATTGTGAGTCAATTAAACCCTTTCCTTTATAAACTACCCGGTCTCAGGGAAGTTCTTTATAGCAGTGTGAAAAAGGACTAATACAGATGTGGGACTCCCTTATGCATTTCTTTAGGGCCAGTATAGTCGTTAATGAATTGTCTCAGTTTTTGCTTGTCTGGGAAAGACTTTTATTTCTATTTTGAAGGATAGCTTTGCTGAATATAGTATTGTTGCCTAGCAGGTTTTTTTCTTTCAGTACTTTGAATATATCATTCTATTCTCTCCAGGCCTGTGAGGTTTTTGCTGAGGAAGATGCTATCAGTCTGATGAAGTTTCCCTTATATGTTATTCGATGCTTTTTTCTTGCTGTTTTTAGAACTCTCTTTGTCTTTGACTTTTTACTGTTTGGGTAAAATGTGCCTTGGAGAAAACCTTATGGGATTGAATCTATATGGAGACCTTTAAGTTTCCTGTGTCTGGATGTGTTTGTCTTTTGCAAGACTTGGAAAGTTTTCAGTTATTATCTTGTTAGGCAAGTTTTCTATACCTTTGCCCATCTCTTCTCTGGAACTCTCAAAATTCAATTATTTATTTGCTTTATGATGGTGTCTTGTGTGTCTCATAGGCTTTATCTATTCTTTTATATTCTTTTTTTTTTTGATCTGACTTGGTTATTTGAAAAGAGACGAGTTCTGAATTTTTTCTGTGTCCCCAGCAAATCTCATGTTGAATTGTAATTCCCAGTATTGGAGGTAGGGCCTGGTAGGAAGTGATTGGATCATGGGGGTGGTCCTTTATGAATGGCTTAGCACCATCCCCTCAGTGCTGTTTTTATGATAGTGAGTGAGTGAGTTGTTGTGAGATCTGGTTGTTTAAAAATGTGTGGTGTGCATCTCTTCCCTCTGTCTCTTCTTCCTGCTTTGGCCATGTGAAGATGCCTGCTCTAGCTTTGCCTTCTGCCATGAGTAAAAGCTCCCTGAGGCCTCACCAGAAGCAGATGTTGCCATGCTTCCTGTACTACCTGTGGAACTGTGAGCCAGTTTGAAACTTCTTTTCAAAATTACCCAGTCTTGGCCAGGCATGGTGGCTCATGCCACCAGCCTGGCCAACATGGTGAAACCCCGTCTCTACTAAAAATACAAAAAATTAGCCAGATGTGGTGGGGCATGCCTGTAATATGAGCTACCTGGGAGGCTGAGGCATGAGAATCACTTGGACCCAGAAAGTGGAGGTTGAAGTGAGCCAGGATTGTGCCACTGCACTCCAGCCTGGGCAACAGAGTGAGACTCTGTCTAAAAAAAAAAAAAAAATTACCCAGTCCTTGGTATTTCTTCATAGGAATGCAAGAATAGCCTAATACATCCCTGTATGATTTCTTTGGCTGTAATGAGTGTCAGTGTTGTCTGTGAATTTCTTAGTGGCTTAGGCTGTGGTTGTTAGTGGAAACTGCGGTGAGTCTTTGGTGGGGATGGGGATGTCAGATGGGCTGGTCCTTGGGCACAGTGGTGGTGGGTCTGTATCTGTAGTTGTGGGTCTGAGCTGGGTCAGTTCTTGGGCCTTCTGGTGTCATGCTCAGATGCTAGTGATTACAGTGGTGGGCTGAGTGGGCATTGCCATATGCCCCTGGGTGGTGTGCATGATGTTGGTGGTGGCAGTGGCAGTGGTGTGCCACTTTTGGGCCCCGATTGGTGTGCATGGATGCCAGTGGTGGTGGTGTTGGGCTGGGCAAGACAGTCTCCTGGCCCCCAGGTGGGGTATGTGTGTTGTGGTGGTGGTGCAGTCTTGGCATGTTGATCCCTAGGCCCCCATGAGGTGCACATAGGTGTTTTCAGCTAGATGGGGTGGCCCCCTTTTTATGCCTTTGGACAACCCACATGTGCGTTGCTAGTGGTGGGCAGAGTGGCCGATCCACACACACTTGGATAGCATGTGCAGGTGCTGACAGTGATGGTGGTGGGTAGTGTGGGCAGTCCTCTGGCCCTGCTAATGGTGCATGCAGGTGGTGGTGGGCTATGTGGGCCTATTTTCAGTTCCTGGGATGGCATCCAGGCAGACTGGTCTCCAGGCACCCTAAAGGCCCTTGGGAATCCTGCTGCTGGAGGGGTTGAGGTTGCTGTCAGTGGCAGTGGCCTTGTGTAGGTGGCTCTCAGGCTGTGGGGAGTGCATGCTTCTGTTCTTTTTGTCTTTGGGGCAGCCTCCCTGGTGTGCTATGCTGACCTTTTCTCAGGATATAGGGTGATGCATTGGCTATAGTGCAGGGGACCTGGTTGCACTGCTGGGTCCAGCTGGTGTGTCTTGATGCTTCAGGTGGACATGGGAAGATGTCACTGGGGCTTTAGGGATGTGGTTGTAGGGCCCTAGTGGAGGATGTAGTCTAGAGGGGGCTGTGATTTCAAAATGGCACTATGCTGTGGCTGCTTGTGTCTCCAGTGGGTATGTAGGACCCGGCAGTAATGCCTTCTCTGCAATAATGCCATTGTGTGGGCTCCTGAGATCTCCCTCTAATAGTCTCAGGGTCCACAAGGGCCTAGGGGCTCTCCCATGGCTAGGATTGTGGGAGTCTGCAGTGGGAATGTCTATCACTTGGGGATCTCTCATTTACCTTTTTTTTTCACAATGAGGAGTGCCTCCTGGCACTGAGCCAAACCTGGCTGGCTGCCTTGTTTTCCTCTCCTTTAATGCCTCAGAGCTTTCTTGTCACTTCTGTGCTGAATTTCAGTGTTCTTTCTTAGAAGCTCTGTTTGATGTGTGGTTATCTACTTAGTGTTTTGGTCCTTCTTTGTGAAGGAAGTGAGCCTTAGTCGCCTTCGGTCAGCCATCTTGAAGCCCACCATCATCTCTCTGTTCTGTTTTCGTTTTATTCTAGTAAAGCATTCTTCCATCCAGTGCTCAACTTTGTTGTGTTTTCCTTGGCAACTGTGATACCAAGATGCAGTGGACAAAAGTGCTAAGACTTCTAATCCTGAAAATAGTCAAGAGATGTCACTCGTTAGACATTTGTTAGTTCAATTCTATTTATAATAGGAATTGTTTTCTTCACTTTATTGTTGGATTGTTCCCTGCTAATTTATAGAAATACACTTGACTTTGTATATTGATCATGTGTCCTGCAACATTACTGAACTCGTTTATTAATTCTAATAGTTTTTTTTAGTGGCTTCCTTAGAAATTTCTGTATAGAAGCTCATACCATCAGCTACTAGAGATACTTTTACTTCTTTCTTTCCAGTCTGGCTGCCTTTTTATTTCTTTTTCTTACCAAATGGCTTTTCCTCCACTATAATGTTAAATAGAGCTGACAGTAGTGAACATTTTTGTCTTGTTCCTGATCTTAAGGGGAAAGCATTCAGTCCTTCACCATTAATTATAGTATTAGCCATGATTTTTTTTTTTTTAAACAGGTGGGGCTGGGCATGGTGGCTCACGCTTGTAATCCCAGCACTTTGGGAGGCCGAGGTGGGCCTATCACGTAAGGTCAGGAGTTCAAGACCAGCCTGGCCAATATGGTGAAACCTCATCTCTAATAAAAATACAAAAACTAGCTGGGTGTTGTGGTGGGTGCCTGTAATCCCAGCTACTTGGGAGGCTGAGGCAGGAGAATCACTTGAACCCAGGAGGTGGAGGTTTCAGTGAGCTGAGATCACGCCATTGCACTCCAGTCTGGGTGACAAGAGTGAGACTCCATCTCAAAAATAAATAAACAGGTGGGCTTTATCAGGTCAAGGAAGTTCAATTCTATTTTAGTTTGTTCAGTGTTTTTATTGCAAAAGGATGCTGGAAGCTGGGCATGCTGATGTTTGCCATAGTTCTAGATAGATGAGAGGCTAAGGTGGGAGGATCACTGGAGCCCAGGAGTTTGTGGCCAGCGTGGGCAACATAGCAAGACTCCCATCTCTTAAAAAATAAAGACCTGAAACCAAAAATTTCTATGAGGTAATATCAGAAAAATTCTTCTAAACATTGGCTTAGGCAGAGTTCTTGACCAAGAGCCCCAAAGCAAATGCAACAAAAATAAAAATAAATAGATGGGACCTAATTAAACTAAAAAGCTTTTGTACAGCAAAAGAAATAATCAGCAGAGTAAACAGACAACCCAGAGAATAGGAGAAAATCTTTGCAAACTATGCATTTGACAAAGGACTGATATCCAGAATCTACGAGGAACTCAAATTAGCAAGAATAAAAACAAATAATCCCATCAAAAAGTGGGTAAAGGACATGAATAAACAGTTCTCAAAAGACGATATACAAATGGCCAACAAACATATGGAGAAATGCTCAACATCACTATCAGGGAAATGCAAATCAAAACTACAATGAGATACCACCTTACTCCTGCAAGAATGGCCATAATTAAAAAATAATAAAAAAAAGATGTTGATGTGGATGTAGTAAAAAGGGAACACTTTTACATTGGTGGTGGGAATGTAAACTAGTACAACCACTCTGGAAAACAGAATGGAGATTCCTTAAATAACTAAAAGTAGAAATACCATTTAATCGAGCAGTCTCACCACCCAAAGGAAATAAGTCATTATATGAAAAAGATACTTGCAGATCCATGTTTATGTGTGCTATAGCAGCACAATTTGCAATTGCAAAAATAAGGAACCAGCCTAAATGCCCATTAACCAATGAGTGTATAAAGAAACTGTGATATGGACAGCATGGACTACTACTCAGCCATAAAAAGGAACAAAATAACGGCATTTGCAGCAACCTGGATGGAGTTGGAGACTATTATTCTAAGTGAAGTAACAGAGGAATGGAAAACCAAATATCATACGTTCTCACTTGTAAGTGGGAGCTAAGCCATGAGGATGTAAAGACATAAGAAGAGGGATAAAAGACTTCACATTGGGCACCGCATACACTGCTCAGGTGATAGGTATACCAAAATCTCAGAAATCTCCAGTAAAGAACTTACCATATAATCAAGAACCACCTGTTTCCCAAAAACTATTGAAATAAAAAAGGCCACTGGCTTTTTTCTTGCATACATATATTGTGATTACTATGGTTTTTGTCCTTTATTAGTATTACATAGTACATTAATTGATTTTCATATGTTGAACTGATCTTGCATTTCCTGGAATAAAAATCCTACTTGTAATGTTGCTTAGTCCTTTTTTTTTTTTGAGACAGAGTTTTGCTCTGTTGCCCAGACTGGAGTGCAGTGGTGCAATCTCAGCTCACTGCAAGCTTCGCCTCCTGGGTTCACGTCATTCTCCTGCCTCAGCCTCCCGAGTAGCTGGGACTACAGGTGCCCGCCACCACGCCTGGCTAATTTTTTGTATTTTTTAGTAGAGACAGGGTTTCACCATGTTAGCCAGGATGGTCTCGATCTCCTGACCTCGTGATCCACCCTCCTCAGCCTCCCAAAGTGCTGGGATTACAGGCATGAACCACCGCGCCCGGCCTAGTCCTTTTTAATGTTGCTGGTAATATTTTGTTGAAGATTCTTGTGTTTGTATTAATAAAAAATATTACTTTGTAGTTTTTGTTTGATGTCTTTGTCTTGTTCTGATATTAGGGTAATACTGGCCCCATATAATTAGTTGGGAAATGTTCTTTCCTTTTGTTTTGGAAGAGTTTATGAAGGATTGATATTAATTATTTGAATGTTTGGTAGATTTCTCCAGAGAAGCCATCTGGGCTGTGCTTTTCTGGGCTGTGCTTTTTTTTGTAGGAAGTTTTAAAAGTACTAATTTGATCTTTTTACTTGTTACAGGCATATTCAGATTTTCTATTTCTTCAGTAATTCGTCTCTTTCTAGGAATTTGTCGATTTCATGTAAATTATCTGATTTGGTGTACAGTTGTCCATAATGTTCTTTTATAATCATTTCTTACTTTTTATAAGGTAGTTGGTGATGTTCCATGTCTTATTCTTGATTTTAGTAATTTAAGTCTTTTAAAAAAAATCTTGGTCAATCCAACTAAAGGCCTGTCACATTTATGGATCTTTTCAAAAAACCAACTTTCAGTTTTGCCAATTTTCTCTATTTTCCATTTATTTCCTTTACTTTAATCATTGTCATTTTTTCCTCTGCTTGCCTTAGAGTTAATTTTCTATTCTTTTTTCCAGTTTCCTATGGTGAATGTTTAAGTTATTTGAAATTTTTCATCTTTTTTATTAGAGATATTTATAGCAATAAATGTTCTCCTAAGCAGTTCTTTAGCTACCTCTTGTAAGACTTTTTATTTTTATTTTTTGAGACGGAGTCTCGCTCTGTTGCCCAGGCTGTAGTGCAGTGGCATGATCTTGGCTCACTGCAACCTCTGTCTCCCAGGTTCGAGCAATTCTCCTGCCTCAGCCTCCTGAGTAGCTGGAACTATAGGCACCTTCCACCACGCCTGGCTAATTTTTGTATCTTTAGTAGAGTCGGGGTTTTGCCATATTGGCCAGGCTGGTCTCGAACTCCTGACCTCAACTGATCTGACTGCCTCAGCCTCCCAACGTGCTGGAATTACAGGCATGAACCACCATGTCCGGCCGCCTCTTGTAAGATTTGACAGGTGGTAGTCTTATTTTTATTCATCTCAAAGTCTTTTCTGTTTTTCTTTGTGATTTCCTCTTTGACTCACTGGTTAATTAGGAGTGTGTTGTTTAATTTCCACATATTTGTATATTCCCTAATTTTCCTACTGTTACAGGAGATCGATTATAGTTTGTGTAATTTCAGCCCTTTTACATTTATTGAAGCTTGTTTATGGCATAACAGGCTCTATCAAGTGTTTCATGAGCACTTGATAACTATGCTGCTGTTGTTGGGTGCAGTGTTTTGTAATTGTCTCTTAGGCCTAAAACAGACAATGTTTTGCCCTTAATAAGAAATATATGTAGGTCTCTGGTTCTTTCCCAGTTCTTAGAATGATCCCTTTGATGTCCTGGATGGAGCATCAGGGGAGTGCACCTTTGTTAGTTTGAAGATGGGTGAAGAGACATTACTGTACAAAGGGAGATGAGAAAGGAGGAACCAGTATGGTGCCTCAACTTTAAGTGTGTTCTCAGGCAGATTTATTTGAGGAAGTCCTATAAAGGAGACAAAGGATCTGGAAATGGGTTATCTTAAAACCATTTGTGGTTCTTTATCTTTTAGTAGGACTTTATTTTTCTCCAGGGGTATGTGTGCCCCAGGGTGAAGATAAATGGAAAGGATCTTGTAAAGAGTTAAGGTTAAGGATTTGCTTTTATATGCACTGGGAAACTACTGAAGTTTTAGGAAATAAACATTTTGTTTTAGTGAGGTTAATCTGTAGTATGGATAATGGGAAGAAGAGACTAGAACTATGGAGCTTATTTAGAGTTTATGCAGAAAGAAATTTACATTCGATTCATTAAAAACTTGTTGAGAATTTATTTTGTGTTAGGCATGGGCTGAGCTCCTCTTGTTCAAGAATTCACAATCACATTCAGTGTTTCAAGTACAGTAATTTTGATATGTCTTAGGTATGGTGGTGGCACAAGAAAAGTTACTGTCTATAGTCTGATAAATTATATATATATATATATTTTGTTTGTTTGTTTTAGATTCTGAGCTCTGGATGCAGATATCACATACTTACTAGATTTCGCCATTTGGATGTCTCCCAGGGACGTCAACTACATGTCTAGATGGAGATCATGATCTTTAGTCATCTCCAGTCTGTTCTTGTTTTAGTATTTTTGGCTCAATAAATGATGTTAGTCAGGTAAAGTTACAATTTTGCAAGTCCATATTCAGTTAGTCACCAAGTATTAATGCTTCTAAATATCTCTTGAGGTAAGGGTAGCAGGCCACCATTATACCATTATCTCTTTTTGGACTGCTGGATCAGGTTTTTAATTTTTATTTTTATTTATTTATTTTTTAATTTCAGATGAGCTCTTACAATATTGCCCAGGATGGAGTGCAGAGGCAGTTTACAGGAGCAGTCATCACACACTGCAGCCTCAAACTCCTGGGGTTATGTGATTCCCCCTGCCCCAGCCTCCTAAGTGGAACTACAAGCATACACCACCATGCTGGGCAGAATCTTCCTGCATTCAATTTTGCTATTCTTTCTCCCTTCTCTGCACTGTAACGTCCCAAGTGATTTTAATAAAAACAAACCATGTCTTGGCACTCCCTTTCTTAAAACCTTTTTATTGCATCATTTAGGATAAAGTCCACATTTCTTAAAATGACTTAAAAGCAACTTGGACTTCTGGTTCCTGCTTACTTCACCAGCTTTGTCCCAATCACCAAGCTACTAATCTGCCATATTGAACTTTTTGAGTTTAAAATGTGGCATATTCTCTGTAACCTGCTGTTCTTGCAGATCTGGTCCTGATTTATGTCTCTGACTACTACTTTTATTTATTTATTTATTTATTTTTGGATAGGATCTTGTTCTGTTACCCGAGGCTGGAGTGCTGTGGTGTGATCATGGCTCACTGCAGCCTCGACCTCCTGGGCTCAAGGGACTGTAGATGCATGCCAGCACATCTGGCTAATTTTTAAATTTTTTTGTAGAGATGGAGTCTCACTATGTTGCCCAGGCTGGTCTCCAGCAGTCCTTCTGCCTCAGCCTCCTAATGTGCTGAGATTACAGGGGTGAGCCACTGCACCCAGCTTCTAACTACCTCTCTAAGTCTCCCTCTTTCCAGCTGTATTATCCAACCAATCAAGTATCTTTTAGTTCCTAAGAGTTATTCCTTCTCTTGCCTTTTGGCTCTTTGCACATGCTCTTCTAACACTTTTACTCCTTTTCACCCATTTTTGCCTTACTCCTATTCATTCTTTAGTTTTCAGGTTGTTTGTTCAAGGAGGCCTTCCTTGACCCCTAGACCAGGTTTAATTTTTCTGCCACATGCACCCACTGAACCTTTTATGTGCTTTAGCAATTGCACTCAACATATTTTATAAGGATTACTTGTTTTTCTTCTCCACAGCGCTGTGAGCTTTGAAAGGACAGCATCTGGGTCTGTCTGGTTCACTACTGTATCTCCAGACCTGGCATCTTGCCAGACACATGGAAAATGCTCAGTGCATATGTACTGAATGTTGAGAAATGACTGTCATAATTAACTTTGCTTGGGTGGATCAGGAAATGTCTCAGAGACAAGGAAATGCATGAGTTGGGGCTTGAAAAATGAGTAGGTAGGCCAGGCGTGGTGGCGGCTCATGCCTGTAATCCCGGTACTTTGGGAGGCTGAGGTGGGTGGATCACTTGAGCCCAGGAGTTTGAGGCCAGCCTGGGCAACATAGTAGGACCCTATGTCAACAGAAAATACAAAAATTAGCTAGGTGTGGTGGTGCGTATCTGTAGTAACAGCTACTCTGGAGGCTGAGGTGGGAGGATCACTTGAGCCTTGGAGGTTGAGGCTGCAGTGAGCCATGATCGTGCCACTGCACTGCAGCCTGGGCAACAGAGCAAGACGCTGCCTCAGGAAAAACAAGAAAAAAAAATGAGTAGGTGTTTTCAGGATATTGGAGTGAGAATGAGGGTGATGAGGGGAAGGGCATTTTGGGAGGACAGAACACCATTTGCAAAGGCACAAAGATATGAAAAAGCACAGGCCATTAGGCAGCTGACTGCCCATAGTTCCAACCAGGTAGAGTGTGAATTTGAGGGATTTTTGAGAGATGGGACTAGATGATGAGATGATGAAGAAGAGACAAGATCATGGAGGGCCTTAAAGGTAATTGTCTTCTGGTTGGCATTAGGAGCCATTCATGTTAAGGAGGATATTTTAACATTTATTAAACTTTTGTTATGTCTTAGGTTTTTTTCTAAAAATGTATTATTTAATACAACAGTCTTCTTTCTGTCAGCTGTGATTCATCTTAAGTGAGTGAAGGCTGGTCTCTTATTTATCCTGATATACTAGGTGTTTATAATTATATCCTAAGCAAGATCATTATTCTTTGAAATCAGATTTTGTGTATTATACTTCTCTGTATCCCACAGAGAACTTAGGTCATTTTTGGTACAGTTTTGATATACTCTTATCAATGCCTCTTTCAAAATGAGTACAGCATACCAGATGAATCCTGTAGAATAGCGCTTTTACTACCTGTGTTCCTTGCTCTCTGCTTTGTTAATGAAATTGACAATGGCATTAATATTTTTGGGTGTAGTTGGCCGGGCGTGGTGGCTCACACCTGTAATCCCAGCACTTTGGGAGGCTGAGGTGGGCGGATCATGAGGTCAGGAGATCGAGACCATCCTGGCTAACATGGTGAAACCCCATCTCTACTAAAAAATACAAAAAATCAGCTGGGTGTGGTGGCAGGCACCTGTAGTCCCAGTTACTTGGGAGGCTGAGGCAGCAGAATGGCGTGAACCCAGGAGGTGGAGCTTGCAGTGAGCGGAGATCACGCCACTGCACTCCAGCCTGGGCGACAGAGCGAGACTCTGTCTCAAAAAAAAACTTAAAGTATAATAGTAATAAAATTAAAAAAAATTGTGTATATATATTTATTTTTTTTTTGGTGTAGTAATTTTCGGTTTATGTTTTGGTTATGTTTATGTTTATTTGCCAAAGCTTATCAAGCTTTTGACATGAATTACTTTTAAGATTTTTTTATTTGTAGTTGATCTTTGGAAGCTAAATTAGGAATTTTAATATTTATTCCTGTTAAACTGTTTTAGTTTCTAATTCTGACTTTTTTTTTTATTTGGATCTTATTTATATATTTGCATAACTAATAGAGGCTTAAAAATCCCATGATAGGGTATACACCACTGTGATGCTTCCCTTGCCCATTCAGTTCTCTACTTTTTCCACGGTTGTTCCTTATATATTTTTCTGGAGTTTCTCTGTGCATTCACAATACTAGCAAATATTAATGCATATTCTTACATTTTGTTTTTCTTTTGATACTAAAAGTAGCATGCTATATTCACTGTTCAGCAAATTTCTCCCTCTAGTTAATACTTCTTGGAGATCTTTTAATATAGTCCATAGGGAGAGTCCTTATTTTAAAAATCTGAATAATGTTTTAGTACATGGATATGCCATAATTTAACCAGTTCTCTATTAATGGATATTTGCATTATGTACATTTTTTGCTAATAGAAACAGTGCTTCAGTGAGTGACCTTGTATATACTTGCCGATCCTCATTTACACTTGTGCAAATATACCTGTAAGATAAAGTTACAGATGTTGGACATGTAGAATCTCTGAGTGTACGCACTTGTCTTTCAGTGGTGGTTTAAAGTTTTTTTGTTTTTCTTTTTTTATATAGATCTTGCCCATTTCTTAGTTTGTTCTTAGGTAGTTACCTTTTTGTAGTTGTTGTAAGTGGGATCTTTTCAATGATTGTATTTCTGTTGATTCCATATATTTATGTATGTGTGTATATGTGTATATATACACACACACACGTGTGTATATGTGTATATATACACACACACACGTGTGTGTGTGTATATATGTATGTGTGTATATATACCTTACTCTTATTGTAGCTTTTTTTCTAGTTGATTATCTTGGGTTTTTTGAGTATGTGAAATCACCTACAGAATAGTGTTTATTTTTTCCCTTTCTGTCTGCACCTGATACTAATAACAAAGTGTCTTTATGTTTCCTTTTTTAAAATTGAGACGGAGTCTCACTCTATTCCTCAAGCTGGAGTGCAGTGGCACAATCTCAGCGCACTGCAACCTCCACCTCCCTGGTTCAAGTGATTCTCCTTCCTCAGCCTCCCGAGTAGCTGGGATTACAGGCATGCGCCACCATGCCCGGCTAATTTTTTGGTATTTTCAGTAGAGATGGAGTTTCACTATGTTGGCCAGGCTGGTCTCGAACTCCTGGCTTCAAGTGATCCGCCCACTTCAGCCTCCCAAAGTGCTGGGATTACATGCATGAGCCACTGCACCTGGCCGTGTTTGTGTTTACTTTTGCATTATTAAATAATCTTATACTTCTTACTTGGTTTGTGTTATATTAAGCATTCACAATATATATCAAGTATATCAGAATATCTAAATGATATAATTTGAATTCCAGTGGTTACAGATGAGGCCATCGGTACCTTTAATCTGCCTCTCACCTTCTTTCCTTTTCAGTTTTTTCTTGTGTGTGTCATTCTACATTATCAGGGCATATAACCTTTATATCCTGTCTGTCACTCTAATCTCCATATTTGTTTTATTCTTAGTTCAGCTATCAAATTTATTCAGTGCTCATTGTCAGCTCTTTTTTGTGAAATTTCCTCAAAACTATCCTGTTTCCTCAATAAGAGATCATGAGCAAGATATTCCCTGACTTTTTGGGTGTTCAGAACTGTTTGTAGCTTTTATACTTTATTCTCTAAGGACATCTTGGTTGCATGGAACATCTTTTGCTTATATTTTCTTTCCTTCAGTGTCTTTAAAATGTTTCTCTAGTGTCTTTCAGTGTTAGATATTGCAGTGGAGAAATCTGAGGCTAGTATGACTTTAAACCCCTTTCATTTTTCTTTTTAAGTTTTAAAGTCTAATAAATTTTCTAGGTTATGTCTTGTGTTGAGCATTCTGTGTCAGTGTTTCTTGGCACAAAATATTTGTTAAAGTATTTTTCATCCTCCCACAAGAAAACCTTTCTGAATTATATCTCTGTAATTATATTTCTGAATTAATCTTCTCTTGTTTTGAGTTTGTTTAGGAATTTCAATTATGCATATATTAGATTCCTTTTGCCATCCGCTCTAGCTCTAATTTTTTTCTGTAATCTCCCTTCAAGTTTGTGGGTTGATTTTTTTTTTTTTTTTTTTTTTTTTTAAGACAGAATCTTGCTCTGTCACCCAGGCCAGAGTGCAGTGGCACGATCTCGGCTCACTTGTGCTCCACCTCCTGGGTTCAAGCCATTCTCCTGCCTCAGCCTCCTGAGTAGCTGGGACTACAGGTGCCTGCCACCATGCCCGGCTAATTTTTTGTATTTTTTAGTAGTGACGGGGTTTCACTGTGTTAGCCAGGATGGTCTCAATCTCCCGACCTCGTGATCCGCCCACCTCAGCCTCCCAAAGTGCTGGGATTACAGGCGTGAGCCACTGCACCCGGCTGTGGGTTGATGTTTTTAATCAGTTTGGGGAAAATATCAGTCATTATCTTTGTGATTTCTTGTATTCTCTTTTTTTTTAGGACTCTAGTAGTAAGTTTTTTAGATCTTTTGATCAAGTTTTACATGTCTATTATACTCTTACTTGTTTTTTCCTCTCTGTTTCAGTTTAGATATTTTCTTTTTTTTTGTTAGTTTTTATTTCATACTCATAAACTTAACTCTGCAATCCAACTAGGCATGGAAGAGAATGAGGAAAATATGGAACCCAAAGACCTGCAGCAAGAGCACAGTGATTATAGGATGCTGCGAGCAAATGGAGTGGAGGGGTGCTCTCCTGAGCTACGGAAGGAATGGTCTGATGGTTAAGATAAAGCACAAGTCAAATTTATTAGAATTGTCCACAGTCAGCAATGGTGATCTTCTCACTGGTCTTGCTGTTTCTGGACCTAGAGCACTCCATGGCCTGCATAATATTAATGCTATTATTCACCTTGCCAAAGACCACATGCTTGCCATCCAACCACTGAGGTCTTGGCAGTGCAGATGAAAAACTGGGAACCATTTGTGTTGGGTCCAGCATTTGACATGGACAAGATGCCGGGACTTGTATGCTTCAGAGTGAAGTTCTCATCATCAAATTTCTCCCTATAGATGGACTTGCCACCAGTGCCATTATGGTGTGTGAAGTCACTACCCTGACACATAAACTCTGGAATAATTCTGTGAAAGCAGGAACACTTATAACCAAATGCATTCTTTCCAGTGCTCAGAGCATGAAGTTTTCTGCTGTTTTTGAAACTTTGTCTGCTAACAGCTTGAAGGAGATGCAGCCCAAGGGCGTACCGTCCACGGTGATGTCGGGGTTCTGGGTGGTGTCGTTGTCTACAAAGACAATTCAGATATTTTCTATTGATCTGTCTTCAAGTTCACTAATTCTGTGTTCTGCTTTGTGGTGAAAACATTTAAAACCTACTCTTTTAATAATGCTCTAGAATAGTGTTTTTCAAAGTTTAACATAGAAAGGTGTTACCTGGAATCTTTTTTAAAAAAAATTTTTATTTTAGGTCCAGAGGTACATGTGCACATTTTTTATATAGGTAAATTGCGTGTTATGGAGGTTTGTCGTATGATTATTTCGTCACCCAGGTAGTAAACATAGTATGCAATAGGTTGTTTTCTATTTTCACCCTCCTCCCACCACCCACCCTCACATAGGCCCTAGAGTCTATTGTTCCCTTCTCTGTGTTCATGTATACTCAGTGTTTAGCTCCCACTCATAAGTGAGAACATGCAGTATTTAGTTTTTATTTTTCTGTGTTAGTTCACTTGGGAAAATGGCCTCCAGCTCCATCCGTGTTACTGTGAAGGACATGATCTCATTCTTTTTTATGGCTGTGTAGTATTCCATGGTGTATATGTAACACATTTTCTTTATCCAGTCTGGCATTGATGGGCTTTTAGATTGATTCTATGTTTTTTTTTTTTTTTTTTTTTGAGACGGAGTCTCGCTCTGTCGCCCAGGCTGGAGTGCAGTGGCGCGATCTCGGCTCACTGCAAGCTCCGCCTCCCGGGTTCACGCCATTCTCCTGCCTCAGCCTCCCGAGTAGCTGGGACTACAGGCGCCCGCTACCACGCCCGGCTAATTTTTTGTATTTTTAGTAGAGACGGGGTTTCACCGTGTTAGCCAGGATGGTCTCGATCTCCTGACCTCGTGATCCACCCGCCTCGGCCTCCCAAAGTGCTGGGATTACAGGCGTGAGCCACCGCGCCCGGCCTGATTCTATGTTTTTGCTATTGTGAATAGTGCTGCGAAGAACATACACATGCATATGTCTTTATGGCAGAATGATTTATATTCCTTTGGATATATACCCAGTAATGGGATTGCTGATTGGATATATACCCAGTAATGTGATTGCTGGTTGAATATATACCCAGTAATGGGATTGCTGGGTTGAATGGTAGTTCTGTTTTAAGTTCTTTGAGAAATTGCCAAACTTCTTCCACAATGGCTGAACCAATTTACATTTCCACCAGCAGTGTATAAGCGTTCCCTTTTCTCTGTAACCTTGCCAGTGTCTATTATTTTTTGACTTTTAAATAATAGTCTTTCTGACTGGTGTTAGATGGTGTCTCATTGTGGTTTTGATTTACACTTCTCTAGTGATCAGTGATATTGAGCTTTTTTTTTCATATGCTTGTTGGCTGAGTGTGTGTTTTCTTTTGAAAAGTGTTCATGTTCTTTGCTTTTTAATGTGTTTTTTTTTGTTTGTTTTTTGCTTGTTAATTTGTTTAAGTTCCTTAAGATTCTGGATATTAGACCTTTGTTGGATGCATAGTTTGCAGATATTTTCTCTCATTCTGTAGGTTGTTTATTCTGTTGATAGTTTCTTTTTCTGTGCAGAAGCTGTTTAGTTTAATTAGGTCCCATTTGTCAGTTTTTGTTTTGTTGCAGTTGCATTTTTGTCATGAAATCTTTGCCAGAGCCTATGTCCAGAATGGCATTTCTTAGGTTTTCTTCTAAGATTTTTATAGTTTGAGGTTTTACATTTAACTCTTTAATCCATCTTAAGTTTATTTTTGTATATGGTGTAAGGAAGGGTCTAGTTTCAGTCATCTGCATATGGCTACCCAGTTATCCCAGCACCATTTATTGAATAGGGAGTCCTTTCCCCATTGCTTGTTTTTGTCAGCTTTGTCAAATTTCAGATGGTTGTAGATGTGCAGCTTTATTTTTGGGCTGTCTATTCTGTTCAATTTGCCCATGTGTTTGTTTTTGTACCAGTATCATGCTCTTTTGGTTTCTATAGCCTTGTAGTATAGTTTGAAGGTTTGAAGTCAGGTAATGTGTTGCTCCCAGCTTTGTTCTTTGCTTAGGATTGTTTTGGCTATTTAGTTCTTTTTGGTTTCATATGAATTTTAGAATAACTTTTTCTAATTCTTTGAAAAATGTCATTGGTAGTTTGATAGGACTAGCATTGAATCTGTAGATTGCTTTGGGCAGTATGGCCATTTTAACAATATTGGTTTCTTCATGAGCATGGGAATGTTTTTTTCATTTGTATGTGTCATCTTTGATTTCTTTCAGCAGTGTTTTGTAATTCTTTCAACTGAACTTTTGATGAACTTTTAATTGATCAGAGTCCCCAGAGCCCCTAGTCACAGAGTGAGTTTGCATCCACCTGGCAATTATTTTCTACTGGGTCTTCACTGAATGGGGGGTGGAAATATGCCAAAAGAAAGAGGACAGGTCAGGGAGACTGTGGGGCAACCCTTAAGATTCATGGGGTTTTTACTTAAGTGCATGGCTGTGGTGTGCCAGAGACTGAGGACAGGGTAGGAAAGCTGAGAGAGATGCTCCTGAGGCATGTGAGGACATTATCAAGCGCATAGCAGCATCCTGCAGAAAACTGAGAGCAGGGCAGCAGGGTAAAGGGTGATTTCCTGAAGTACAGAAAGCCTGGGGCATAAAAGGCTGGCAGCTGGCTGTGTAAATCAGAGAGAGAGAGACAAAGAGAAAGATCAAGATCTGTGCTTTGTGAAGCAGAGAGAGGTTATGATTTATCTGGACTGGAAAGTGGTAGATATTAAGAATTTTACCAGTGCCCAGATTCCTAACCCTGGTGAAGAAAAAGTTCTGATCTAGCATCTAAAACATTTGAAGCACTGGTGAAATAAATCAAAATTTAAGCTGAAAGAAAGCTGGGCTCATCTTAAGTATGTGTTAGAAGTATTATTTCCTTTAGCCTCTACTGTTCTTTTACACAGTACTGTCTGTCATACAGTAAAAAGCTATGAGACATGCCATGAAGGAGGATAAAGCGATTCATAATTAAAAGACAAAATAGTCAATAGAAGCAGCCTTACAGATGGCCCAGGTGTTGGAATTAGCAAATAGGGGACTTTAGTATTGTAATAAATATACTAAAGCCTGTAGGGGAGGTGGACAACATGTATGAACAGATGGGGAATTTCTTTCTTTTTCTTGTTTTTTTTTTTTTTTTTTCTCTTGAGACAGGGTCTGGCTGTGTTGCCCAGGCTGGAGTGCAGTGGCATGATCTCGGCTCACTGCAGCCTCTTCCTCCTGGGCTCAAGGCATGCTCCCCACTCAGCCTCCCAAGTAGCTGGGACTACAGGCACATGCCACCACACCCAGCTAATTTTTGTACTTGTTTTATAGAGACAGGGTTTTGCCATGTTGTGCAGGCTGGTCTCAAACTCCAGAGCTCAAGTGATCTGCCTGTCCTGGCCTCCCAAAGTGCAGGGAATACAGACGTGGACCACCATGCCTGGCCTCAGATGGAGAATTTCATCAGGGAAATGAAAACTGAAAAGAACCACGTGAAAATTTTTAGAACCAGAAAGTAGAGAAGAATTCATTTGGTGGTCTTGCAGATAGGACATAGCAGCAGGAAAATACGAAGCAGTCTATACACAGGTCCATAGAGATTACCCATACCAAACCGTAAAAAGAAAGCTGGTTGACAGTAAAGCTAAAGAGAGCTTCTGAGATCTGTGGGACAAAATGAAACTAACATATTGGTAGTTAGAGTCCTGAAAGAAGAGTAGACGGAAAGTGGAATAAAAGAAATAATTCAAAAAGTAATGACTGGGTGGGTGTGGTGGCTCATGCCTGTAATCCCAGCACTTTGGGAGGCTGAGGCAGGGGGATCACTTGAGGTCAGGAGTTTGAGACCAGCCTGGCCAAAATGGCGAAACCTCGTATCTACGTTGGAGCAGAACAGAGGCCTCAGAAATAACACCACACATCTACAACCATCTGATCTTTGACAAACTTGACAAAAACGAGCAATGGGGAAAGGATTCCCTATTTAATAAATGGTGCTGGGAAAACTGGCTAGCCATATGCAGAAAGCTGAAACTGGATCCCTTCCTTACACCTTTTACAAAAATTAACTCAAGATGGATTAAGGACTTAAATGTAACACCTAAAACCATAAAAACCCTAGAAGAAAACCTAGGCAATGCCATTCAGGACATACACATGAGCAAAGACTTCATGACTAAAACACCAAAAGCAATGGCAACAAAAGCCCAAATAGACAGATGGGATCTAATTAAACTAAAGAGCTTCTTCACAGCAAAAGAAACTATCATCAGAGTTAACAGGAAACCTACAGAATTGGAGAATATTTTTGCAATCTATCCATCTGACAAAGAGCTAATATCCAGAATCTACAAAGAACTTAAGCAGATTTACATGAAAAAAACAACCCCATCAAAAAATGGGCAAGGGCTATGAAAAGACACTTCTCAAAAGAAGACATTTATATAGCCAACAAACTTATGAAAAAAATCCTCATCATCACTGGTCATTAGAGAAATGCAAATCAAAACCACAATGAGATACCATCTCATGCCAGTTAGAATGGCGATCATTAAAAAGTCAGGAAACAATGGATGCTGGAGAGGATGTGGAGAAATAGGAATGCTTTTACACTGTTGATGGGAGTGTAAATTAGTTAAGCCACTGTGGAAGACTGTGTGGCAATTCCTCAGGGATCTAGAATAGAAATACCATTTGACCCAGCAGTCCCATTACTGGGTATATACCCAAAGGATTATAAATCATTCTATAAAGACACATGCACACGTATGTTTATTGCAGCACTTTTCGCAATAGCAAAGTCTTGGAACCAACCCAAATGCCCATCAATGATAGACTGGATAAAGAAAATGTAGCACATATACACCATGCAATACTATGCAGCCATAAAAAAGGATGAGTTAATGTCCTTTGCAGGGACATGGATGAAACTGGAAACCATCATTCTCAGCAAAGTAACACAGGAAGAGACCACCAAACACTGCATGTTCTCACTCAGGTGGGAATGGAACAATAACACATGGACACGGGGAGGGGAACATCACACACCGGGGCCTGTCGGGGGATGGGGGTCTGGGGGAGGGATAGCATTAGGAGAAATACGTAATGTAAGTGACAAGTTGATGGGTGTAGCAAACCAACATGACACATGTATACTTATGTAGCAAACCTGCACATTGTGCACATGTACCCCAGACTTAAAGTATATATAAAAAGAAATAGCTGGGCATGGTGGCACACACTTGTAATCCTAGCCACTCGGGAGGCTGAGGCAGGAGAATCACTTGAATCTGGGAGGCAGAGGTTGCAGTGAGCCGAGATAGTGCCACTGCACTCCAACCTGGGCAGCAGATGAGATTCTGTCTCAAAAAAAAAAAAATAATAATAATGACTAAGAATTTCCAAGTCGTGATGAAAGATACCACCTCACAGATCCAACATGTTCGAGGAAACCCAACTGCATCACCTAGGTAAATTATACTCAAAGAAAATCTTAAAGTTAGCCAGAGATAAAAGGCATCTTATGAAAGCAACAAGAAGAATGAATAATAACAACATCTTATGGTGTTTATCACATATATAAAGGACAAATATGACAACAAGAGCACAAATGGTGGGTAAATAGAGATACTAAATAAGGTTCTCATGTTGTTTCTGAGATAGTAAAATATTATTTAGAGAAGGACTGTGGTAAATTAAGGATGTGTATTATAATCACTAAAGTACTAAAAACACAAGCACTGTTCCTAAACAGTTAGTAAAAGAGGCAAGTGAAATTGTGAAATGTTTTCTATTAACCAAAAACAAAGGAGGGACCTGAGGTCACCAAAAATGGAAGAGTAAGGAGCTTCAGTGATTCATTCTTCTACTGATACAGTGATTAAAGTGGCAAAAATGTCAGAATGAACCTTTTTGGAACTCTGGTATCCAATAAAAAATAACCACCAAGTGAATGCTTAATGAAGAAAGAGGCTGATAAATTTTGATACAAGGGTATTGTGGCACTTTTGCTTACCTACTCACCGTCTCCCATTCTTGGTGGCAGCAATGGGGATAGTGACCTATATTCCTGGTATGGTTTGCTGGTGCCAGAGGAGGCCCATGTGGACTTTGTCTCAAATAATTGTGGTTGTACATTTTGACCTGTCTGCTATGAGGGATTGGTTTAGGGGCTTGCTTTTGTTTTGTCCCTCCTCAGAACTTTCTCAGGGTTGGAGTAGCCTCCCGGGTGGCATTTGTTGAAAATATTTGAAGGCATATACAGTCATCCCTTGGTATCTCTTGGAGTAATTGTGAAAAGAGAGCAAAAATTCCCAAGTGATTCTTACAGGGTACACCCTTTTATGTTACAATGTCACGGATATAAAAATTCAATGATGCTTAAATGCGTGATATAAAATGGAATAGTATTTGCATATAACCTGTGCACATCCTCCCATATACTTTAAATATTTTCTCTATTACTTATAATACCTAACACAATGTATAATGCTATGTACATAGTTTTGTATTGTTTAGGGAATAATGACAAGATTTTTAAAAGCCTGTATATGTTCAGTACAGATGCAATTTTTTTCCTGAATATTTTTGATTCACAATTGGTTGAATCCATGGATACAGAACTCTGTGGATTCAGAAGGCTGACTGTACTACCTTCAGCCATTCAGAAGAAGGGACAATATTTGGGGCAAGCAGCAGAGAGACTGAAAAATCTAGGAAGGGAGAGACTGGGGAAGGAGATACAGGAGGTATAAGGACTTTGTAAAGTGTATATTGGAGAATCCAGAAGTCCATGTACATACCAGGGCTAGACCTATACTGAAAAAAGACCTGAGAAGACCTTAAGCTTGTACTTTCGACTGATCTTCCGGCTCTGTGTGAGCAGGAAGTAAAGGCTAAGGCTGAGTTGTAAGTGGCCTTGGTAAGCACTGAAGGAGAGCCCTAAGTCAGGCCAGTCTGCAAAGACTAGGAGAGTAGTAGTATTATTTTTTTCTGTTTTGACTCTAGGCATTTAAGGAAATTTGTCAAATTGCAAGATGACTACTAAGCCAATGGAAAAGAGACTTAAGTGATCACAGCACAAAGAATTTACTCTTTACAAAACTAGTTTTAAAAATTCACTAAACAAATATAACCCACAACAACAGCAAACTCTGGGGAGGGAGAATAATCTGATTTCCAGAGTTACCACATTATAATATTCAAAATGGCTGGATTTTAACAAAAAAAATTGTGAGACTTGCAAAGAAACAAAATGTGTAGCCTATTCACAGGGGGAAAAAGAAAGAATAGAACCTTTCCATGAGAAAGCTTGATCATTGAACTTACTAGAGAGAGGTTTTAAGTCAGCTGTCTTAAATATACACAAACAGCTAAAGGAAACCATGGGCATAGAACTAAGGGAAGCCAGGAGAATAATGTCTCACTAAAAAACAGAGGAGGCACAGAAGAACAAATGGGACAGTTAGAACCAATAGAAAACAAATATCAAGATTGTAGACTTAGGCCAAACCATATAATTACATCATTAAATGTAAATTGAATAACCATTTAATAGACCAACACAAACTGGTTAAAGAAAGCAAGATCCCAAGCCTATGGTGTTTAGAGGAAAAGTACTTTAAAGATGAAGACATAGAAAGGTTATAACTAAAACGACAGAAAAAAGATATGCCATGCAAATGTTATGCATAAGAAATCTGTTATGTCTGTATTAATATGAGACAAAGTAGACTTCAAGAAAGGGAATATTACTAGAGAAAAAAGACATTTAATAATGGTGAAAAGGTCGGCCAGGTGTGGTGGCTCACGCCTGTAATCCCAGTACTTTGGGAGGCCGAGGTGGGCAGATCACCTGAGGTCAGGAGTTCGAGACCAGCTTGGCCAACATGGTGAAACCCCATCTCTACTAAAAATACAAAAATTAGCTGGGTGTGGTGGCACGTGCCTATAATCCCAGATACTCGGGAGGCTGAGGCAGGAGAATTGCTTGAAACCGGGAGGCAGAGGTTGCAGTGAGCCAAGATCGCGCCACTGCACTCCAGCCAGGGTGATAGAGTGACGCTCCTCAAACAAAACAAAACAAAACAAAAAAGGATGAAAGGGTCAATTTATTGAAGATATAAAAATCCTAAATGAGCATGCACAGTTAATAGAGCTTTAAAACAAGCTATAAGCAAAACAAGCTAAAGAAGCAAAAATTGAGAACTAAAGAGATAGACACATCTATAATAATAGCTGGAGATTTTAACATCCGTTTTTTAGTAACCAATAGAAGAAACAGACATTATCTCAGTAAGGTTTTAGTAGATTTAAACCACACTATCAACCAAAACTTGACAAAATTGAAATTTTAGATCATTATACCCAACAGAGTACACAGTTTTCAGTTGCTTATATACTTACTGACGTAGATCATATGATGGGCCAAAAAACATGTCTTAATAAATTTTAGAGAACTGAAATCATACAGCATGTGTTCTTTAATTAAAATGAAATAAAATAAATAAAAACAGTAAAATAATCAGGAAACTTTCAAATATTTGGAAATATTTCTAAGTAACCCAGGGCCATAAAAAATCACAAAGGAAATTAGAAAATATTTTGTCATGCAGGGTAGTCTGGAAAAAAAAGGAAAATATTTTGAATTGAATGATAATGAATACGTAACATCCAAAATTTGTGGGTGCAGTAAAGCAATGCTGAGAAGAAATTTTATAGTTTTAAATACTTACGTTAGAAGGAAAGAAAAACTTAAACAATCTAAGCTACCCACAAGAGAAACTAGAAATAGAATGGTATGTTAAACCCAAATAATGTTAGAAGGAAAGAAATAAAGATAAGAGCTGAAATCAATTAAAGAGAAAATAGACAGATTAGAGAAAATAAGTAAAGCCTAAAGTGGTTTTTTGAAAGTATTGATAAAAATGATAAATCTCTTGCAATACTGATGAATTAAAAAACAGGGAAGACATATTTGTAATGAAAGTAGGGGAGACATCAGGGAATATTATGAACCATTTTACTTTAAATATTGCTTGAATGGCTCAGTTGAACAAAGTTGACACAGGAAGAAACAGAAAACCAGAGTGATACTATATTAAATAAATTGAATTTTTTTTTTTTGAAATGGAGTCTTGCTCTGTTGCCCAGGCTGGAGTGCAGTGGTGCGATCTCGGCTCACTGCAACCTCTGCCTCCAGAGTTCAACCAATTCTCCTGCCTCAGCCTTCTGAGTAGCTGGGATTACAGGTACCTGCCACTGCATTGGGCTAATTTTTATATTTTTAGTGGAGATGGGGTTTCACCATGTTGGCCATGCTGGTCTCAAACTCCTGACCTCTAGTGATCTGCCCGCCTCGGCCTCCCAAAGTGCTGGGATTACAGGTGTGAGCCACCGTGCCTGGCCTGTTTTTCTTTTTTTGGCCAGGCACGGTGGCTCATACCTGTAATCCCAGCACTTTGGGAGGCCGAGGCAGGTGGATCACTTGAGCTCAGGAGTTCAAGACCAGCCTGCGCAACATGGCAAAACCCATCTCTACAAAAAAATACAAAAATTAGCCAGGTGTGGTGATGTGGTGTGCCTGTATTCCCAGCTACTCGGGAGGCTTAAGGTGAGATCGCTTGAGCCCAGGAACTTGAGGCTGCAGTGAGCTGTGATTGCAGCGCTGCACTCCAGGGCAGGCAAAACAGCAAGGACCTGTCTCCAAAAAAAAAAAGTTGTTTATTTTTATTTTATTTATTTATTTTTTTGCTTTTTTTATTTTTATTTATTTATTTATTATACTTTAAGTTTTAGGGTACATGTGCACAATGTGCAGGTTAGTTACATATGTATACATGTGCCATGCTGGTGCGCTGCACCCACTAACTCGTCATCTAGCATTAGGTATATCTCCCAATGCTATCCCTCCCTATTTTATTTATTTTTTAAGAGAGGGTCTCATTCTGTTGTCTGGGCAGGAGTACAGTGGCTCGATCATAGCTCACTGTAACCTTGAACTCTTGGGCTCAAGTGATCTACTTCAGCCTCCCCAGTAGCTAGGACACACCACCATACCAGACTAATTAATTTTTTTTTAATAGATGGGATCTCGCCATGTTGTCCAGGCTGATTTTGAACTCCTGGCCTCAAGTGATCCTCTCAGCCTCCCATATTGCTGGGATTACAGGTGTGAGTCACTGTGCCTGCTCTGAATTTCATTTTTTTTTTTGAGATGGAGCCTCACTTCAGTGGCCCAGGCTGGAGCACAGTGGCACAGTCTCGGCACAGTGTAACCTCTGCCCCCTGGGTTTAAGTGATTCCCCTGCCTCAGCCTCCCGACTAGTTGGGATTACAGGTGCCTGCCATCACACCCAGCTAATTTTTGTATTTTTGTATGTTGGCCAGGCTGGCCGAATTTCTGATAAAAGAACTTTCCCACCAAAAAAACTCAAGTTCCAGATGGTTTCACTTGTGAATTAATTCTATGACACATTTAAGGAAGAAGTAATACTAACTTTGCACTAACGCTTTTAAAAATATATATTTATTTTTTGAGACAGAGTCTCACTCTGTCACCCAGGCTGGAGTGCAGTGGCGTGATCTCAGCTCACTGCAACCTCTGCCTCTCAGGTTCAAGCGATTCTCCTGCCTCAGCCTCCCAAGTGGTTGGGATTACAGGCGCCCGCCACCATGCCCGGTTAATTTTCTGTATTTTTAGTAGAGATGGGGTTTTGCCATCCATGTTGGCCAGGCTGGTCTCAAACTGCTGACCTCAAGTGATACACCCATCTTGGCTTCCCACAGTGCTGGGATTACAGGCGTGAGCCGCTGTGCCCAGCTGCACAAACACTTTCAGAAAGCAACAGAGGACGAAACATTTTCTAACTCATTTATTAAGCCAGCATAACCTTGATCCAAAGCCTAAGGAGATTAAAATAAAATTGTCCAGGTGTGGTGGCTCATGCCTGTGATTACAGCACTTTGGGAGGTCGAGGTGGGAGGGTCTCTTGAGGCCAAGAGTTTGAGACCAGCCTGGCCAACATAGTGTCTCTACATTGTCTCTACAAAAAATTAAAAAATTAGCCAGGTGCTGTGGTGTGCACCTGTAGTCCTAGCTACTTGGGAGGCTTAGGTGGGAGAATTGCTTGAGCCCAAGAGTTTGAGGCTGCAGTGAGTTAGGATCACACCACTGCACGCCAGCCTGGGTGACAAAGCGAGATCCCATCTCTAAAAAAATATTCCTTTTGGCCGGGCGTGGTGGCTCATGCCTGTAATCCCAGCACTTTGGGAGGCCGAGGTGGGTGGATCACGAGGCCAGGAGATCGAGACCATCCTGGCTAACGTGGTGAAACCCCGTCTCTGCTAAAAATACAAAAAAAATTAGCTGGGCGTGGTGGTGGGCGCCTATAGTCCCAGCTACTTGGGAGGCTGAGGCAGGAGAATGGCATTAACCCAGGAGGCAGAGCTTGCAGTGAGCCGAGATCCCACCACTGCACTCCAGCCTGGGTGACTGAGCAAGACTCTGTCTCAAAAAAAAAAAAAAAATTCCTTTTAAACATAGATGTAGAATCCCCTTAATATTAACAATTTAAATTCAGCATTATATAAAAAGGATAATACACCACAACCAGTGTTGTTTATCTGAGAAAGGCAAGGTCAATTTAACAACTCAGGAGTAAATCAGGTGTGATAGTATAATGATAGATTCAAGTCACTGTACATTTGTTCAAGTCCATAGAATATACAAAATCTTGAGTGAGCCCTAATGTAAACTATGGACTTTGTGTAATTATAGTGATGTGTCAACGTAGGCTCATCATTTATAACAAATGTTCCACTCTGGTGGGTGGATGTTGATCGTGGGTGAAGTTATACATGTGTAGGGGAAAGGGTATATGAGAAATCTCTATACCTTTTTCTTAATTTTCCTGTGATCCAAAAACAGCTCTTTAAAAAAGGTATTTTTAAAAATAAATCAGTGTAATTCACCATTAACAAAATAAAAGAGAAGAATATGCAGTCATCTTAGTATATGCAGAAAAAACATTAGGTAAAACTTACCACCATTTATTATGAAAAGAGTCCCATCATCCAAGAATGGAAAGAACCTCCTCAGTCTAATAAGGGCATCTCTGAAGAACCCACAGCTAACATCATTTTTAATAATAAAACCTAGAATGTTTCTCTCCTAAGCTTGGGAAAAAAACAATGATATCTGCCTTCACAACTTCTATTTGACATTGTTTTGGGATCTTAGTTAATGCCAATAAAGCAAGAAAAGAAGTGGCAAGCATAAATATTGGAATTAAAGAAGTAAAACTCAGATTTGCAGGCGATCATGATTATGTTATTAGAAAACTGTAGACAATCCATAATGAAATACCTAATATTAGTTACGGAGTTTGGCAAAGTCTGAGAACAAGGTTAATGTATTAAAAAAAAAACAAACAAACAAGGTCCAGGGTTCAAGTCCCTGCTTGGGTGCTGCATTTCTTTCATGGATGAAGCTGGAAGCCATATCCTCAGCAAACTAAAGCAGAAACAGAAAACCAAACACCACATATATATTCACCACATATTCTCACTTATAAGTGGGAGCTGAACACTGAGAACACATGGACTCAGGGAGGGGAACAACACACACTGGGGCCTGTTGGGTGATGGGGCTGGGGCAGGGAGAGTATTAGGAAAAATAGCTAATGCATGCTGGACTTAATACCTAGGTGATGGGTTGATAGGTGCAGCAAACCACCATAGCACATGTTTACCTATGTAACAAACCTGCACATCCTGCACATGTACCCCAGAACTTAAAAAAAAAAAAGTCAGGGTCTCACTGTGTTGCCCAGTCTGCAGTGCAGTGGTGTGATACATAGCTCACAGTAACCTTGAACCCCTGGGCTCAAGAGATCCTCCTGCCTCAGCCCCCTGAGTAGCTAGGACTACGGGTGCACACCATCATGCCTGGTTGATATTTTTTATTTTATTTTTTGTAGAGACAGTGTCTTCCTGTGTTGCCCAGGATGGTCTTAAACCCTTGGCCTCAAGCCATCCTCCCACCTCCACCTCCCAAAGTGTTGGGATTACAGGTGTGAACTGTACCTGGCCATAAAAAATGAATTACATATTTCTATGTTCCTCTAATGAACATTTGGCGAAATTATGTAGCATGCTTTATGGTAGTATAAATTATATTGTATACCTAAGGATAAATATAATGAAATATGTAGGATATGTAGTAATGTTTTGAAAATAACAAAACTTTGCTGAAATAGTAAAGATTGAAATAAATTTAAAGATAATGTGTTCATGGGTTAGAAGACTCAATATTGTAATCTCAATATCCTACCAGGCATTTATTTATTAATTTATTTAATTTAGAGATGGGAGGCTGGTCTTGAACTCCTGAGTTCAAGTGATACTCCCACCTCGGCCTCCCAAAGTGCTGAGATTACAGGCTTAAGCCACCATGCCTAGCCCAGGCTTTAAAAATATATAATTTGGTAAGCTGATTGAAAAATGTATATGGGCCTAGAGTAGTTAATATATGGTATATCCTAGAGAATGTTCTGTGCATTTGAAAATCATATGTATTCTAGTGCTGTTGGATGGGATGTTTTGTATGTCTCTTAGGTCCATTTGGTTTATTATGTTGTTCAAGTCCACCGTTCTCTTACTGATTTTTGGTCTGGATGGTCTATCCATTGTTGAAAGTGGTGTATTGAAGTTCTCTACCATTATTGTATTTCTCTGTCTATTCTCCCCTTCAGATCTGTTAATATTTGCTTTATGTGTTAAGATGCTCTGATGTTAGATGCATATGTATTTACTACTGTTATATTCCCTTGATGAATTGACCCCTTAATCATTATATAATGCCCATATTTGTCTCTTATAAAATTTTTCACCGAAGCCTATTTTGTCTGATACAAGTATAGCTACTCTTGCTCTCTTTTGGTTTTCATTTGGATGGAATATCTTTTTCCCACCCTCCACTTCTGGGCTATGTGTGTTCTTAAATCTAGGTCGAGTCTCCTATAGACAACATATAGTTGGATCATGCTTTTAAAATCCATTTGGCCACTGTGTGTCTTTTTTGGAGAATTTAATCTATTTGCATTTAAAGCCATCATTGATAGGTACTTACTGTTAACCTTTTGTTAATTTTTTTAAACTGTTTTGTAGTTCTATTATTTTTTTCTCCTCTTTCTGTCTTCCTTTGTGATTTGATGATTATTTGTAGTGGTATACTTTGATTCCTTTCTGTTTATCATTTATGTATCTACAATAAGCTTTTGCTTTGTGGCTGGCTGAGTCTTTAATACATGTTGTAGTTGTAACAGCTGTTTATAGGTGATAACAACTCAACTCTGCATATAAAGAACTTGACACAACATTGTGACTGTAACTAATAACAATGTATAGTGTTCTTGAAATTTGCTGAGTAGATTTTAAGTGTTTTCACCATAGAAAAATGATAAGTATGTGAGATAATACATATGTTAATTAGCTCAATTTAGCCATTCCACTGTCTGTCTGTCTACCTATCTACCTACCTATCTTTCAAAGCAACATGTTACACACAACAAATATGTATAGTTTTTATTTGTCAATTAAAAAATGAATTCAGGCCAGGCATAGTGACTCATGCCTGTAATCCCAATACTTTGGGAGGCTGAGGTTGGAGGATCACTTGATCCCAGGAGTTCAGCCTGGGCAACACAGACCCCATCGGTACCAAAAAAATAAAAATTAGCCAGATGTGAGTGTAGCATGCACCTGTAGTCTCAGTTACTTGGGAGGCTGAGGTGGGAGGATCACTTGAGCCCAGGAGCTCAAGGCTGTAGTGAGCCATGATTGTGCCATTGCACTCCAGCCTGGGCAACAGAGCAAGACTCTGTCTCAAAAAAATAAAATAACACCAAACAAACTCTACAACTGTAACTTCTCTCCCCACATTTTATGTCACAAATACTCTGAATTTTATTATATTCTTGCTTTTACAGTGAGTTTTTTTTTTTTTTTTTTTTTTTTTTTTTTTTTTTTTTTTTTTTTTGAGATGGAGTCTCACTCTGTCGCCCAGGCTGGAGTGCAGTGGTGCGATCTCGGCTCACTGCAAGCTCCGCCTTCTGGGTTCATGCCATTCTCCTGTCTCAGCCTCCCAAGTAGCTGGGACTACAGGTGCCCGCCACCACGCCCGGCTAATTTTTTTGTATTTTTAGTAGAGGTGGGGTTTCACTGTGTTAGCCAGGATGGTCTCGATCTCCTGACCTCGTGATCTGCCTGCCTTGGCCTCCCAAAGTGTTGGGATTACAGGCGTCAGCCACCGTGTCCAGCCTGCAGTGAGTTTTATACTTAATATGTTTTCATGTGTGTGTTAGCATCCTTTTATTTCACTTTGAAGCACTCCCTTTAGCATTTCTTGTAAGATAGGTCTAGTGTTGATGAACTGCCTCAGCTTTTGTATGAGAACATCTTTATCTCTCATTTGTTTCAGAAAGACAGCTTTGCCAAGTATAATACTCTTTGCTGTCAGTTTTTTTTTCTTTTGGAACTTTGATTGTAGTATTCCATTTTCTCCTGGTCTGCAAGGTGTCTGCTGAGAAATCTACAGATAGTCTTATGGAGGATGCCTTGTTTGTGATGAGTGCTCTCATGTTGCTTTCAACGTTCTTGACTTTTGAGAACTTGATTATAATGTGCCTCACTGAAGATCTCTTTATGTTTATTCTATATGAGGTTGTTAGGGCTTCATGGATCTGGATATTTATTTCTCTGTTTATTTATTTTTTGAGATGGAGTCTCAGTCACCCAGGCTGTAGTGCAAATGGCATGATCTCAGCTCCCTGTAACCTCTGCCTCCTGGTATCAAGCAATTCTCCTGCCTCAGCCTCCCAAGTAGCTGGGATTACAGGTGCACCACCATGCCCTGCTAATTTTGTATTTTTAATAGAGACAGGGTTTCACCATGTTGGCCAGGCTGGTCTTGAACTCCTGACCTCAAGTGATCTGCCTGCCTCGGCCTCCCAAAGTGCTGGGATTGCGGGGTGAGCCACTGCACCCAGCCTCTTTCTCTAGATTAGGGGAAATTTTCTGTCATTATTTCTTTTAATAAAGTGTCTGCCCTTTTTCTGTGTTCATTTATGAACTCTTATTATATTAGCCTGTTCTTGCACTGCTATAAAGAAATACCTGAGACTGGGTAATGCATAAATAAGAGGTTTAATTGGCTCATGGTTCTGCGGCTATACAGGAAACATAGTGACTTCTGTTTCTGGGGGGGCCTCAGGGAGCTTTTACTCATGGCGGAAGGCATAGCAGGAGCAGGCATCTTTTTTGTTTTAATTATACTTTAAGTTCTAGGGTACATGTACACAACGTGCAGGTTTGTTACATATGTATACATGTGCCATGTTGGTGTGCTGCACCCATTAACTCGTCATTTACATTAGGTATATCTCCTAATGCTATCCCTCCCCGCTGCCCCCACCCCACAACGGGCCCTGGTGTGTGATGTTCCCTTTCCTGTGTCCAAGTGTTCTCATTGTTCAATTCCCACCTGTGAGTGAGAACATGCAGTGTTTGTTTTTTTTGTCTTGCGATAGTTTGCTGAGAATGATGGTTTCCAGCTTCATCCATGTCCCTGCAAAGGACATGAACTCATCCTTTTTTATGGCAGCATAGTATTCCATGGTGTATATGTGCCACATTTTCTTAATCCAGTCTATCATTGATGGACATTTGGGTTGGTTCCAAGTCTTTGCTGTTGTGAATAGTGCCACAATAAACATACGTGTGCATGTGTCTTTATAGCAGCATGATTTATAATCCTTTGGGCATATACCCAGTAATGGGATGGCTGGGTCAAATGGTGTTTCTAGTTCTAGATCCTTGAGGAATCGCTGCACTGTCTTCCATAATGGTTGAACTAGTTTACAGTCCCACCAATAGTGTAAAAGTGTTCCTATTTCTCCACATCCTCTCCAGCATCTGTTGTTTCCTGACTTTTTAATGATTGCCATTCTAACTGGTGTGAGATGGTATCTCACTGTGGTTTTGATTTGCATTTCTCTGATAGCCACTGATGATGAGCATTTTTTCATGTGTCTGTTGGCTGCATAAATGTCTTTTTTTGTTTTTTTTTTGAGACAGAGTCTCATTCTGTCACCCAGGCTGGAGTGCAGCGGTGTGATCTCGGCTCACTGCAAGCTCTGCCTCCCAGGTTCATGCCATTCTCCTGCCTCAGCCTCCCAAGTAGCTGGGACTACAGGTGCCCAAAACCATGCCCGGCTAATTTTTTATGTTTTTAGTAGAGACGGGGTTTCACCGTGTTAGGATGGTCTCGATCTCCTGACCTTGTGATCCACCCACCTCGGCCTCCCAAAGCGCTGGGATTACAGGCGTGAGCCACTGTGCCTGGCCAATAAATGTCTTCTTTTCAGTAGTGTCTGTTCGTATCCTTCGCCCACTTTTTGATGGGGTTGTTTGTTTTTTTCTTGTAAATTTGTTTGAGTTCTTTGTAGATTCTGGATATTAGCCCTTTGTCAGATGAGTAGATTGCAAAAATTTTTTCCCATTCTGTAGGTTACCTATTCACTCTGATGGTAGTTTCTTTTGCTGTGCAGAAGCTCTTTAGTTTAATTAGATCCCATTTGTCAATTTTGGCTTTTGTTGCCATTGCTTTTGGTGTTTTAGACATGAAGTCCTTGCCCATGCCTATGAGCAGGAGCAGGCATCTTAAATGGCAGGAGCAGGACCAAGACAGGGGGTGGTGAGGGAATGTGCTACACAGTTTTAAACAACCAGATCCCATGGGAACTCTGTCATGACAACAGCACCAAGAAGATGGTGCTAAACCATTCTTGAAGGATCCACCCCCATGATTCAATCACCTCCCACCAGGCCCCACCTCCAACATTGGGGATATAATTTGATGTGAGATTTGGGTGGTAACACAGGTTCAAATCATATCACCCATATATATGAATATGTTAGTTTACTTGATGGTGTCCCATAATTCCTTTGGCTTTTTTTCACTTCATTTCATTCTTTTCTTTCTCCTTTTTGTCCTCTTACTGGGTAATTTCAAATGACCTTTGAGCTCACTGATTCTTTCTTCTGCTGATTGAGTGTGCTCCCTATGGAATTCTTCAGTTCATTGTGTTCTTCAGTTGCAGAATTTGTTTGGTTCTTTTTCATGGAGTCTCTTTGTTGGACTTTTTAATTTAGTTCATGTATTATTTTCCTTATTTCATTCAGTTGTCTGTGTTCCCCTGTAGCTCACTGAACTAATATAAGACAGTTATTTTGAATTGTTAATGCAGTTTCTAGCTCTCTTTAGGGTCGGTTACTAGTGATTTATTTTGTTCCTTGGTGGTGTCATAATTCCTTATTTGTGATCCTCTTGGCCTTGGGTTCTTGTCTTCTGTGCATTTGAAAAAATAGGCACCTCTTTCAGTCTTTACAGGCTGGTTTTGGCAGGGCAAGCCCTTTACAGTCATTCTGCCTGGAGATAATGGGTAGGCCATCTGGTGGGTTCTGCAGGCAGGCTTGATGATATAGTCGTTGGGTGGGATGGCCTGGTGCTTTGGTCAGCGGGTGGGTGTGCCTGGCCCCTGGGTTCACAGAGGCTGATCCTATGTCTTGGTATTCTGAGGTGGTCTTGGAGCCTGGGTATGTGGGTGCTGGTGTACACCTGAGGTTCATGGAAGTCAGCCTGGTGCTGGAGTTACCAGGCACCAAACTGGCAATTGGAGCCTGAAGGAACAGCTTGGAGCCCAGGCCCACAGTTTCATGGGGCAGGCTTGAGGCCTGGGTTTGTAGGGCTTGGCCCGGAGCCTGAGTCCATGGGAGCTGACCTAGAACCAGGGTTGGCCTGGCAACGAGGTCCTCAGGGGCTGGCATGCTCGCAGTCATTTTAGAAATCAATGTCTGTGTTTTGTGGATTTCAATGAATTTATGTGCATGTTTTTTAAAGAATGATCTCTGCTTTCATCAGATTGTAAGGGAAATTTCTGTGCTTGTGACATGAGGGTAGATTATAAAGGAAAAAGAGGGAAGTGATTTAGAGGCTTTATCCTTTTTCCTGTTACAGGTGCAGATTAAGTTCACCCTTTAACACCCAGCATTTTGTCAGTGTCATTTATGGTGAGGTACTATTCCCAAATCACAATAGAAAATTTCACATATTTTTCTGCCTTAAATAAAATGTCACTTTACTTTGTTACTTATTTTCAGTATGTGTACTGTACCTAATGAGCCCTGTTTGTGTTAATTTTCTAGGTTTGTGACTTAGTATCAATAGTCTTAAACCGTCATATTTCATATCTCCGTTGGTAGGCTTTTTTCATTGTTTACTTTTTGTAGGTCCAGGCACAAACAACTCTCTGTAATTTTGCTACTGCATAATAGCAGTTTTCCAGCTAAATAAGCAGCAGATTGATACTGTGTGCTCTGATTACTGTACTAATGTTTTGGGTCACATTCTTCCACTTGAGTTTTTGGGGGGGGGTTATTTAGATTTAGGTATAATAGATTTAAAAACATATTCTCTAATCTACTAGTTTCCTGTAAGACACATCTCTTGCAAGTTTTTGCAACGTCTTGTTGTCTTCTTGTTTCATTTACCTGTTACAGGGAATGACTTAACTACTCTTTATATACCACAGATACATACCCAGGCATTGCATTAAATTAAGTTTTTTCGTTAGGTTGAAATCAGTCTACTAATGTATCTTCCCCTTCCTTAACTGTTTTAATTTTTTTTTTAGACCAACCAAATCATTTAGTTGTTCCTCCCTTTTCATCTGTTTTTTCACATTAGTGACTATATGTTTTGCATTGTTCTACAGTACCTTCCTTCAGACATTTCTGCTTTCAAAAATTGAACCACCCATTCCTTAGTACCTTTTCTTAGCATTTACTTGACCATCTGACATATTATTTACCTTTGTTTATGACCTGTCTATTCCCGGAATGTTTAAGCTCTTCATGGTGCAAGGAAGGGTTTTTATATCTTTTGTTCTCTGGTATATCCCTGGTTCTTAGAAGAGTGTTTGTCATATAATAAATATTTGTTGAATGGATCTCTACCCATTTATATGCATCTCCTTTTTCAGAAGTATAAAGAGAAAGGGCTTGGTTACTGCACAGTCCTGGATTTGAATTCTGTTTTTTTCTTCTTACTAGTTGTGTGACCTGGGGCAGGCTAATTGAACAATCTGTTATCTGTTTCCTTCTCTATCGATTGGCAACTATACCTGTTGGATATAAAAGTGAGCCATATCAATTCACCTTGACATTAAAAAAATTTATAATTGATATAATCTATACCTATTTAAAGTGTACATTGATAAATTTTGACATACGTATTCATCTGTGAATTCATCACTGTAATCACTCCCAGAAGTTTCTTAAGCCTCTTTTTAATTCTACTCTTTCATCTCTATTTCTCCTCTTGCCTTTTCCCCCATCTCCAAACAACTACTTACCTGCTCTCTGTCACTGTATATTACTTTGCATCTTCTAAGATCTTATATAAATTGGTCATACTGTATGTACTCTTTTTGACTACATTTCTCATTATTCATTTAGTCTCATTATTTTGTGATTTATCTCTGTTACCTGTATCAATAGTTCTTTTCTTTATTTTTACAGAATAGTATTCCATTGTGTGAACATACCAAAATTTGTTTATCCATTCATTGTTGATGGATATATGGATTATTACCAATTTTTTGCTAATCAAATAAAGCTGCTGTGAACACCCATGAATCAATCTTGGTATCGTCATTTTTTTTCATTTCTCTTGAGAAAATACCGAGGAATGGAATGGTTAAATTATGTGGTAGGTATATACTTAACTTTTTTAGAAACTGCCAAACTTTCTTCCAAAACGATAGTATCATTTTTACATTCCACTAGTGATGTGTAAGAATTCCAGTTCTTCCACATCTTTACTAACATTTGGTATGGCCAGTCTTTTTAATTTTAGCAGTCTATAGGTGTGTAGTGGTATCTCACTGTAGCTTTAATTTGTATATTGAGAATCCTTTTATGTGACAGCTGTTTTACCGTCTTGGAAGTGAACATTCAAAAATTTTTTTCTGTTTTAAAATTAGGTTGTTTTCTCATTATTGGGTTTTTAAAGTTGTTGTAGTATGGAATCATTAATTTATTTGTCATGCATTTTGTTGACCATAAAATTTCATGCCTTGTACCTGGGTTTTACTTTTTACCACAATAGCTTTTTAGAGAATTGTGTTAAAATATATATAACATAAAGTGACCATTTTAACAATTTTTAAATGTATAATTCGGTGGTATTAAGTATATTCACAGTGTGTAGCCATCACCACTATCTAGTTCCCGAACTTTTTTATTACACCAAACAAAAAGTCAACACCCATGAGACAATAACTCTTTGTTCTCCCCTCCCCCAAGTCTAGGTACCTTATATAGGTGGAATTATACAATACATGTTCTTTTGTGTTTGGCTTGTTTCACTTAGCATAGTGTTTTCACGGTTCTATATCATGTGCTAGAGCTTCATTATTTTTTTGGATGAATATATATATATGATATATATGTATATATCCCCCATTTTGTTTATCCACTAATATACACTTACATTGTTTCCACCTTTTGGCTACTGTGAATAATCTATGAACATTGATGTACAAGTATCTGTTTCAGTCTCTGTTTTTTTATTTTATTTTATTATTATTATACTTTAAGTTTTAGGGTACATGTGCACAATGTGCAGGTTAGTTACATATGTATACATGTGCCATGCTGGTGTGCTGCACCCACTAACTCGTCATTTAGCATTAGGTATATCTCCTAAAGCTATCCCTCCCCCCTCCCCCCACCCCACAACAGTCCGCAGAGTGTGATGTTCCCCTCCCTGTGTCCATGTGTTCTCATTGTTCAGTTCCCACCTATGAGTGAGAATATGCAGTGTTTGGTTTTTTGTTCTTGTGATAGTTTACTGAGAATGATGATTTCCAGTTTCATCCATGTCCCTACAAAGGACATGAACTCATCATTTTTTATGGCTGCATAGTATTCCATGGTGTATATGTGCCACATTTTCTTAATCCAGTCTATCATTGTTGGACATTTGGGTTGGTTCCAAGTCTTTGCTATTGTGAATAGTGCCGCAATAAACATACGTGTGCGTGTGTCTTTATAGCAGCATGATTTATAGTCCTTTGGGTATATACCCAGTAATGGGATGGCTGGGTCAAATGGTATTTCTAGTTCTAGATTCCTGAGGAATCGCCACACTGACTTCCACAATGGTTGAACTAGTTTACAGTCCCACCAACAGTGTAAAAGTGTTCCTATTTCTCCACATCCTCTCCAGCACCTGTTATTTCCTGACTTTTTAATGATTGCCATTCTAACTGGTGTGAGATGGTATCTCATTGTGGTTTTGATTTGCATTTCTCTGATGGCCAGTGATGGTGAGCATTTTTTCATGTGTTTTTTGGCTGCATAAATGTCTTCTCTTGAGAAGTGTCTGTTCATGTCCTTCGCCCACTTTTTGAACAGACCTGCAGCTGAGGGTCCTGTCTGTTAGAAGGAAAACTAACAAACAGAAAGGACATCCACACCAAAAACCCATCTGTACATCACCATCATCAAAGACCAAAAGTAGATAAAACCACAAAGATGGGGAAAAAACAGAGCAGAAAAACTGGAAACTCTAAAAAGCAGAGCGCCTCTCCTCCTCCAAAGGAACGCAGCTCCTCACCAGCAACGGAACAAAGCTGGATGGAGAATGACTTTGACGAGTTGAGAGAAGAAGGCTTCAGACGATCAAACTACTCTGAGCTACAGGAGGAAATTCAAACCAAAGGCAAAGAAGTTGAAAACTTTGAAAAAAATTTAGACGAATGTATAACTAGAATAACCAATACAGAGAAGTGCTTAAAGGAGCTGATGGAGCTGAAAGCCAAGGCTCGAGAACTACGTGAAGAATGCAGAAGCCTCAGGAGCCGATGCGATCAACTGGAAGAAAGGGTATCAGCGATGGAAGATGAAATGAATGAAATGAAGCGAGAAGGGAAGTTTAGAGAAAAAAGAATAAAAAGAAACGAACAAAGCCTCCAAGAAATATGGGACTATGTGAAAAGACCAAATCTATGTCTGATTGGTGTACCTGAAAGTGACGGGGAGAATGGAACCAAGTTGGAAAACACTCTGCAGGATATTATCCAGGAGAACTTCCCCAATCTAGCAAGGCAGGCCAACATTCAGATTCAGGAAATACAGAGAACACCACAAAGATACTCCTTGAGAAGAGCAACTCCAAGACACATAATTGTCAGATTCACCAAAGTTGAAATGAAGGAAAAAATGTTAAGGGCAGCCAGAAAGGTCGGGTTACCCACAAAGGGAAGCCCATCAGACTAACAGCGGATCTCTCGGCAGAAACTCTACAAGCCAGAAGAGAGTGGAGGCCAATATTCAACATTCTTAAAGAAAAGAATTTTCAACCCAGAATTTCATATCCAGCCAAACTAAGCTTCATAAGTGAAGGAGAAATAAAATCCTTTACAGACAAGCAAATGCTGAGAGATTTTGTCACCACCAGGCCTGCCCTAAAAGAGCTCCTGAAGGAAGCACTAAACATGGAAAGGAACAACCGGTACCAGCCACTGCAAAATCGTGCCAAATTGTAAAGACCATCGAGGCTAGGAAGAAACTGCATCAACTGACGAGCAAAATAACCAGCTAACATCATAACGACAGGATCAAATTCACACATAACAATATTAACTTTAAATGTAAATGGACTAAATGCTCCAATTAAAAGACACAGACTGGCAAATTGGATAAAGAGTCAAGACCCATCAGTGTGCTGTATTCAGGAAACCCATCTCACATGCAGAGACACACATAGGCTCAAAATAAAAGGATGGAGGAAGATCTACCAAGCAAATGGAAAACAAAAAAAGGCAGGGGTTGCAATCCTAGTCTCTGATAAAACAGACTTTAAACCAACAAAGATCAAAAGAGACAAGGCCATTACATAATGGTAAAGGGATCAATTCAACAAGAAGAGCTAACTATCCTAAATATATATGCATCCAATACAGGAGCACCCAGATTCATAAAGCAAGTCCTTAGTGACCTACAAAGAGACTTAGACTCCTACACAATAATAATGGGGGACTTTAACAGTCTCTGTTTTCTGGGGTTATTTTGGTGTGTACTTAGGAGTAGAATTCCTAGAGCATATGGTAATTTTCTGTTTAACTTTTCGAGGAACTGCCAAGCTGTTTATGGAAAACTGCTATAAAGCAGCTGTACCATTTCACATTCCCACCAGCAGTGCACAGGGTTCCAATTTCTCCACATTCTTATAAGCCAACACTTATTTTCTATTTTTTAAAAAGAAAATAATAGTCCTCGTAGTGTATGTGAAGTAGTGTTTTGTGGTTTAGATTTGCATTTTCCTAATGAGTAATGATGTTGAGCATCTTTTCGTGTGCTTGTTGTTCATTTGTATATCTTTTATTAAAGTCCTTTGTCCATTTTAAATCAGGTTAAATTTGTTTGTATTTTGATGAATTGTAGGCCTTCTTTATATATTCTGTATATGAAAACGTTATAAGACATATGATTTACAGATATTTTATACCACTCTGTGAGCTTGGCACTCTCTTAATAGTGTCCCTTAATGCACAAAGCTTTTAATTTTGATAAAGTCTAATTCATATGTTTTCTTTTGTTTGTGCTTTTGGTGTCATAACTTAGAAACCATTTCCAAATCTGATGTCATGAATATTTGCCCCTATGTTTTCTTCTAGGAGACTTATAGTTTTAGTTTTTATGTGTAGCTCTTTGATCCATCTTCAGTTAATTTTTTTTTTTTTTTTTTGAGACAGAGCCTCACTTTGTCACCCAGGGTGGAGTGCAGTGGTGCCATCAAGGCTCACTGCAGCCTCAACATCCCAAACTTGGGTTATCCTCCACCTCAGTCTCCTAGGTAGCTGGGACTACAGGCACGTGCCACCACACCTGGCTAATTTTTTGTGTTTTTTGTAGAGACAGGGTTTTGGCATGTCACCCAGGCTGGTCTTGAACTCCTGGGCTCAAGCGATCTGCCCGCCTTGGCCTCCCAAAGTGTTGGGGTTACAGGCGTGAGCCACTGTATCTGGCCTTCAGTTAATTTTTGTATATGTTGATAGGTAAAGGTCCAACCTCATTGTTTTTGCATGTGGATATCTAGTTTTTCTAGCACCATTTGCTGAACAGTCTGCCCTTTCCTCATTTGATGGTCTTGGCACCCTTGTTAAAAATGTCTCATGGTTTATTTTTGGCTCTTGATTATATTTTATTGATCTATATGTCTACCCTTATGTTAGTATCACAGTATTTTGATGACTACAATTTTGTAGTAAGCTTTGAAACCAGAAAGTGTGAGTCCTCCAACTTTATTCTTTTTCAAGACTGTTTGGCTACTTAGAGTCCCTTGAGCTTCCGTATTAAATTTAGGATGTATTTTTCTCTCTGTAAAAAATGTCTTTGGGATTTTTTATTTTTATTATTTTTTTGAGACAGAGTCTCACTCTGTTGCTCTCCTGTCTCAGCCTCCCAAGTAGCTGGAATTATAGGGGTGCGCCACTGCACCTGGCTAATTTTTGTATTTTTAGTAAAAGTGGGGTTTCACTGTGTTGGCATGGCTGATCTCGAACTCCCAACCTCAGGTGATCTGCCCACCTCAGCCTCCCAAAGTGCTGGGATGACAGGCTGAGCCACCATGCCCGGTGCCTTTCGGATTTTGATAGGGGTTGCATTGAATCTGTAAATTGCTTTCGGTAGTAATGTTATTTTAACAATAAGTCTTCCAATCCATGAATATGGAATGTCCTTCCACTAAGTAATGTTTTGTAGCTTTCATTATGCAAGTCTTATACTTCCATGGTTAAGCTTATTCCTAATTGTTTTATTCTCTTTCATGTTGCCGTAAATGGAATGTGATCAAAACCAGGAACATGTCCATGCTGATTCTTCAGGGTTCCTTCAGACCGAACAAAACGCATAACACTGAATTTTTGGAGGACAAGGTCCCCCTGCCTGTTTAGGCATCAAGCAGCTGCTTCAGGAATATGAGCTACTATCCCCGCTGTTGCAGAGGGGATGAGGAATGAGCAAAGATAGCTGGTTTGCATATATTGTCCTCCTACCCAACATCAACTTTATTAACTTCTTCCCTAATCAGATTGTTCATCCGTGGTTGTTATAAGTGTCCAGTTCGGCTCCAGGGTTCCAAGAGAGTTGATTCTGGTTTTTATTCCAGTTTCCTGTTTGTTTTCTTTTCAGGGGAGGGACCAACTCATAGAGCTTCCTGTTCTGTCATTGTGTGTCACTTCACTGTTATTGTTGGGTTTTTGAGAGTTCTTCATATATTCTAGACACAAGTCCTTTATCAGATATATACTTTGCAAAGATTTTCTTTCAGTCTATGTCTTATGTTTTCATTCTCTTTACAGTCTCATTCAAAGAGCAGAAGTTTAAATTTTGATGATGTCTAATTTTTTTTTTTTTTTTTTGAGACAGTCTTACTCTGTTGCCCAGGCTGGAGTGCAATGGTACAATCTCGGCTCACTGCAACCTCTGCCTCCTGGGTTCAAGCAATTCTGTCTCAGCTTCCTGAGTAGCTGGGATTACAGGCACACACTACCATGCCTGGCTAATTTTTGTATTTTTAGTAGAGATGGGGTTTCACCATGTTGACCAGGCTGGTCTCGAACTCCTGACCTCAGGTGATCTGCCCACCTCAGCCCCACAAAGTGCTGGGATTACAGGCATGAACCACCATGCCCAGCGGATGATATCTAATTTATCAGTTGGTTCTTTTGTGGATTATGCTTTTGGTATCTTATCTGAGAAACCTTTGCCTAACCGAAGGTCATGACAATTTTCTCTAATAATGCCTTCTGGAAGTTTTATAATTTTAGATTTACAGTTAGGTTGTGTTAGTCCATTCTTGTTTGCTATAAAGAAATCTGAGGCTGGGTAATTTATAAAGAAAAGAGGCTTAATTGGTTCACATTTCTGCAGGCTGTACACACGGCATAGTGCCGGCATCTGCTTATGGTGAGGGCCTCAGGAAGCTTACAGGCATGGCAGAAGGCAAAGGGGAGCCAGTACATCACATGGCAAGAGCAGGAGTAAGGGGTGGAGGAAGTGCCACATACTTTTAAACAAGCAGATTTCATGAGAACTCACTAGCTGTTGAGAGGGCACCACCAAGACATTCATGAGAGATCTGCCTGCATGACCCAAACACCTCCTACCAGGCCCCACCTTTAACACTGGGCATTACATTTCAACATGGGATTTGGAGGGAACAGACATCCAAACTATATCATCTATTATCCATTTTGAGTTTTCTTTTTAATACGGTACAAGGTATGGATTCAAGTACATTTTTTTTCACATGGATATCCATTTGTTCCCACACCATTTGTTGAATTGGCATTCCTTTCCCCACTGGATTGTTTTTGCATCTTTGTAAAAAATCAACTGTCTTTATATGCATGGATTTATTTTTGGACTTTTGATTCTGTTCCACTGAACTATTAGTCTGTATTTACCACATATTAGTCTTCAGTACCACACTATTTTGATTATCGTAGCTTTATAATAATTCTTGAGATCAGGTAGTGTTAGCTTCCAATTTTTTTATTCTTTTCAGAGTTGTCTTGGCTATTCTATGTCATCTGCATTTCCATATGAATTTTAAAATCAATTTGTCTATTTCTATAATCGGGATTTTGATTGGGTTGATTAAAATCTATTGATTAATTTGGAGAGAATCATCATCTTAACAATATGGAGTCTTTTGACCAAGGTACAAGGCATATCCACTTATTTAATTTTTTTCAGAAATATTTTAGTTATCAGTATGCAGATGTTTCATTTATTTTGACATATTTACCCTTAGGTATTTCATAGGTTTTATGTTAGTTTAAACGGTATTGTTTAAATGGTATTGTTCTGGCTGGGCGTGGTGGCTCATACCTGCAATCCCAGCACTTTGGGAGGCCGAGGCAGACGGATCACTTGAGGTCAGGAATTCGAGACCAGCCTGGCCAGCATGGTGAAACCCCATCTCTACTAAAAATACGAAAATTAGCTGGGCATGATGGCGCATGCCTATAATCCCAGCTGCTCAGGAGGCTGAGGCAGGAGAATCTCTTGAACCTGGGAGGCGGAGGTTGCAGTGAGCCAAGATTGCGCCACTGCACTCCCACCTGGGTGACAGAGCAAGACTGTCTGAAAAAAAAAAAGGGGGGGGTATTGTTTTTAAAAATATTTTGTTTTCTGCTAGATTATAGAAATGTGGTTGTTTTTTGCATAGTGATCTTGTAATGTATGACACTGCTAAACTCTCTTATTCTAGTAACTGTTTTTGGTAGATTCCATTTGATTTTTAGGTTAGAAAATCATGTTATCTGCAAGTAGAGTTTAACTCTTTCCTTTTCAATTTGTATGCCTTTTATTTATTTTTTTCCTACCTGCCTGACTTCCCTGGCTACAGCCGTCAGTACAGTTTGGAAAGTGGTGTAAGTAGACATTCTTTATTGTTTCTGATCTTTTTCTTTAGAGATGGGGTCTTGCTATGTTGCCCAGGCTGATCTTGAATTCTTTGCCTCAAGTGATCCTTCCACTTCAGCCTCCCAAGGTGCTGGGATTGCAGCTGTGAGCCAGTGTGCCTGGCCCTGTGGTTTCTGAGTTTAGAGGGAAAGGATTCGGTCTTGTAAAGTTGACTTTTTAAACTAGTGAGTTCCCACAGTGAATATAAGTAAACACTGGGTGGGGAAAGACAAGAGACTGTGTAGGATACCAGAGTTGTGGGTGTTCTCTCTAGAGAGCAAAGACAGATCTGGTCACAGCTGGGGAAGGAATGAATAGTCAGTTAAGAATATGGAAAAAAGAGCTCCAAAGTGCTTGTTGTTGGTAATGTTTGTCCGCTCTTCAAGGAAGAAAGAAATGAATTTGTTGAAACTAAATACAATCTCTGAAAAACAGTGCTTTATGATGGGACAAGTTGGTACTTTTAGGCTTTCCATGGCTTAGATGTAACATTTCCTACAAACTCTCTACCCTCTTTCATCGTGGTTTCTTACCAAACTACTTTCTGTTACACCTTGTAGTATACTGTGGTACCAGTAGTAGGTTACCTTGAATAGAGGATGTCAGCACCTTGGATACTGGGAAAGAATGTTCTTCACTGAAAATTTAATTACTTGGTAGGCTGGTTTACATACTGAGTTATTTCTTAGAATTGATTCTCAGGGAGTGTTATGGTGACCTTTATGGGTCAGATGAACTCTGTTTAAAATGCCTTCTTATGTGTCGTAACAAATAATGCTGTCTTTTAGGTCTGTTAGAAAATAGCCATCTAGATTTCTCCTGATGATACTTCCTGCCTGCCTGCCTGCCTTCTTTCCTCCCTCCCTCCCAAAATTAAGATTACATGGGATAATGTGTGTGATATGCCTAGGAAAGTGTTTGAGATGAGAGCAGGCCTTCATCAGTTAGTTTCTTTCTATCAGCATTTGCCTCCTCTTTATAGTTTTTCTAGGTATAGCTTTAACTTGTCTTTCTTTGTTTCAAATATTTAATTAAAATATTGTTTTGCTTCCCTAGCCTGGGACAAATTTAGCATTTAATATTTACATAGCTGTAGGTGAAACGTGCTTTTTATCACTATGTTCTGTTGCAAGTAAATTTGTAGTGTATAGTGTGGCACAGGAGAATGGGAACTGGGAAAGTAAGGATTAAGTTTCAGGCAAATGGGGAAGAAAAGAGGTAAAAGAAAACAAGAAGTAAAAGAAGTAAATGATTTTCTTCTCTACCTCGTCTTGTAAATAGCTTCAGATAATGAGCTTATTTGTTTGGTTTAAGGCTGGAGTGGCTTAGTAAGGATAGATATTTCTGTGAGTCAATCTGTAGTCAACATCCTACCCCAACTTGTATTTATACCTATTTTTAAAAATCCTATCAGTGGACATCATCTTTCACTGCCTCTTTGGATTAAGCATGTCTCACAGAAAAATCCCATCATAGAGACTCCTTATCATCTAGTAACTCTCTATGCTAAAAAGAAAGGTAGGAAAGACTATCCAGAAGCAAATTACAGTTAATTTGGTATATTTACTCTCTAGTAATATGTCAGATAAAAAGTCTTGGGCCATTTCTATAAACATCATTTCAGATGCCCTAAGGTAGTGTTTAACTGACAGTATTTTCTTTGGGGTATAGCCTAACTCCTTAGTTAATTTTCTGTCTTCCATTACTGTTCTCAAATCCATTATACACTCTGGCCTTTCCCCAGTTTCCTAGTATCCCTTAACGCAGGGGCCCCCAACCCCTGGGCCGCGGACTGGTACCAATCTGTGGCCTGTTAGGAACCGGGCCTCACTGTGGGAGGTGAGCAGTGAGCAAGCCAGTGCTACCACCTGAGCTCCGCCTCCTGTCAGATCAGCAGGGGCGTTAGATTCTCATAGGAATGCAAACCCTATTGTGAACTGTGTATGTGAGGGATCTAGGTTGCATGCTCCTTATGAGAATCTAACTAATGACTGATTCTGAGGTAGGGCAATTTCATCCTCAAACCCTCATCCCTGACCTGGCCCTGGGTCCATGGAAAAATGTCTTCCATGAAACTGGTCTGTGGTGCCAAAAAAGGTTGGGGACCTCTGCCTTAAAGAGTTTACAGTCTACCTTTGATTTTTTTTTTTTTTTTTTTTTTTTTGAGATAGAGTCTCATTCTGTCATTCTGTCACCAGGCTGGAGTGTGAGCTATCTTGGCTCACTGCAACCTCCAACTCCCTGGTTCAAGCTATTCTCCTGCCTCAGCCTCCCGAGTAGCTGGGATTACAGGCGCCTGCCACCACGCCCAGCTAATTTTTGTATTTTTAGTAGAGACGGGGTTTCACCATGTTGGCCAGGATGGTCTCGATCTCTTGACCTCATGATCTGCCTGCCTTGGCCTCCCAAAGTGCTGGGATTACAGTCGTGAGCTACCGCGCCTGGCCTACCTTTGCTTTTGCATTGCAGTGCTTCACTTGCTTTGCATGAGGTAGTGCTAAAATAATAGTTAATTATCAGTTGGGAAAGAAGTGAGGATTGCTTTGGCATTATTCATGGCCAGTTTTGTGTGCTTTAAGCTAGATTTTCTCTGCTGTCCATTTGCTCCCAGAGTGTGTTACTCCACCATCCAGCTGGTGTGTGCTGTAGAATGTAAATTAATTTCATAATTGGCCCAAGCAAAACATAATTAAAAAGACAGATTTGCTCTAAGAGATCATCTTTGCAAAGCCAAACAAATTATTTTTTGAGTGAGCCACAATTTTTTTCTTTTTTATTTGTATGGATAATGTAGAATTAATTTATTGGAATAGCTTCTCATTTAATGTAATAAAATTTTAAGATTAATTAGCAATGCAATAATGCTTCAAATGCAAACAATTTTGATATTGTCTTTTAACCAAGAAATAAGAAAAAGGGCATAAGTATGTATAGGACTGATGATATTTTTGTGGGTATCTAAAGTAGTATTAGGCGATAATAGGTCTACTTGGATTAAAACTATTTCTAAGGAAAAAGAAGCCCCTGAAGTGACTTTTTTATATGTCCTTTGACCCTGTGACATAAAAAGAATGGACTTTTTTTTTTTTTACTTTAAGTTCTGAGATACATGTGCAGAACATGCAGGCTTGTTGCATAGGTATACATGTGCCATGGTGGTTTGCTGTACCTATCAACCCGTCATCTAGGTTTTAAGCCCTGCATGCATCAGGTATTTGTCCTAATGCTCTCCCTCCCCTTCCCCCAACGCCTGGACAGGCCCCGGTGTGTGATGTTCCCCTCCCTGTGCCCATGTGTTCACATTGAAGAATGGACTTTTTATAAGCAGTTGTTGTGCAATGAATGCATAGGTATTACAGCTTATGTAAATGTTAACTGAGATTCATAGTAGTCTTCCCATCTGATCTTATTATGGTACCACAAAAATAGCACCAGTTAGTTACATATATGATAGCATGTATATAGCTTATGTTTTGATGGTTTGAAATAAACCCCATATATATTAGTCCATTCACATACTGCTATAAAGATACTACCTGAGACCAGGTAATTTATAAAGGAAAGAGATTCAGTAGACTCACAGTTCCACATGGCTGGGGAGGCCTTAGGAAACTTACAGTCATGGTGGAAGGCAAAGGGGAAGCAAGCTTGGACCTTCTCACATGATGGTAGGTGAGAGAAGTATGAGGAGTGAAGGGGAGGAGCTTCTTATAAAACCATCAGATCTCCTGAAAACTCACTCATTATCACAAGACCTGCATGGGGGAAGCCACCCCCATGATCCAATCACCTTCTACCAGGTCTCTTCCTAGACATGTGGGGATTATGGGGATTACAATTCAAGATGAGATTTGGGTGGGAACACAGCCACACTATATCACCCCAGTACCTGCAATGCTTTTTCTTTTTTGTCTTTTCTTTTCTGCTTCATAGGGAAGGTTGTCAAATAGAAAATATGATATTTCACTGGAAGCTTTCTTTGTAAGAAAGGTGTGTTAGGTAATTTAAAAACATTCTAGTGAAGAGATAAACTACTTAGCGACTATAGCCAGGTGCAGTGGCTCACCCCTGTAATCCCAGTACTTTGGGAGGCCGAGGCAGGCGGATCATGAGGTCAAGAGATTGAGACCATCCTGGCCAACATGGTGAAACCCCATCTCTACTAAAAATTAAAAAATAAGCTGGGCGTGGTGGTGTGCACCTGTAGTCCCAGCTACTCGGGAGGCTGAGGCAGGAGAATCATTTGAATCCGGGAGGCGGAGGTTAGAGTGAGCTGAGATCACGCCACTGCACTCCAGCCTGGCGACAGAGCGAGAGTCCGTCTCAAAAAAAAAAAAACCAAAAACAACCGGGAGGCCAAGGTGGGTGGACCGTTTAAGGTCAGGATTTTGAGAACAGCCTGCCCAATATAGTGAAACTCTGTCTCTAATAAAAATACAAAATTAGCCTGGCATGGTGATGCACACACCTGTAATCCCAACTACTCAGGAGGCTGAAGCAGGAGAATCATTTGAACCCAGGAGGCAGAGGTTGCACAGAGCTGAGATTGCACCACTACACTCCAGCCTGGGTGACAGAGCAAGACTGTCTCAAAACAAACAAACACCCCTACTTATCGACTATTAAGTGGAGGCAGTCATTAAATTACTTCCATGTAGTGTAATGATCTACAATACTATAAATTCCTCCCTCCCGTACTTTGTGCTACATTTGTTACAAATTTTACTTTACAAAATACCAAAAATATATGACATTGGTACTATTTTTGCTTTAGACTGGGAGTTTGCAAATATTTTCTCTAAAAGGCTAGATAGTAAGTACTTTAGACTTCATGGGCCATGAGGCAAATTCGAGGATATTATGTAGGTACTTAGATAACAAGAGAGGGAACAGATCTCCACACTTTTTTTGATGAAATTCAAAATATAATAATTGAATATAATGTTTTGTAATGCCTGCTTACTAATGAGAAGAATAGAATCTTTTTTGAATAACATTTTAGTTACTTAATGTTCCTTGTTCCCTGTGATCAAAATAATTTATAAATCTTCATCTGTCAGTGCTGATCTGTAATGAGATTTTATGTATTTTATCTGTAGAAACACCTTTTCGTATAAATAGATATTGCCAAATACTGGTGTCACTCCATAGGTGAATTTTTCTTTTTTTTGAGACATAGTCTTACTTTGTTGCCCAGGGTGGAGTGCAGTGCTGCAATCACAGCTCACTACAGCCTTAATCTTCTGGGCTCAAGTGATTCTCCCACCTCAGCCTCCCAAGTTGGGACTATAAGTGTGTGCTACCATGCTTGGATAATTTGTTTGTTTGTTCGTTTGTTTTTAGTTTACTTTTTGTAGAGACAGGGTCTCACTATGTTGCATAAGCTGGTCTCAAACTCCTGGGCTCAGGCAGTCCTTCTGTCTTGGCCTCCCAAATTGCTGGGATTACAGGCGTGAGGCACCGTGTCTCACCCATAGGCAAATATTTTAATTTGAGAATATTTGTCACTTTAAAGGCATTTATGGGAATCTATTAGAGTCTTCTCTTGTTATTTGCCACTTACTATGTTATTATATTGCAAATTAAAGTACTTCTGATGATGGTTAGGTGGCAGCTCATCAGTTGTACTGTTAAATGGATTGTGAAATACAGAAATTTCCTTTGAAGTTGCATTTTCCTTTGCAGTTGCAAGAAGTTTAAAAAATGCTGCAGGCCAGCACTTTGGGAGGCCGAGGCAAGTGGGTCACCTGGGGTCAGGAGTTTGAGACCAGCCTGGCCAACATAGTGAAACCCCGTCTCTACTAAAAATACAAAAATTAGCTGGGCGTGGTGTCACGCGCCTGTAGTCCCAGCTACTTGGGAGGCTGAGGCAGGAGAATCGCTTGAACCTGGGAGGCGGAGGTTGCAGTGAGCCAAGATCGTGCCACTGCACTCCAGCCTGGGTGAGACAGAGTGAGACTCTGTCTCAAAAAAAAAAAAAAAAAAAAAAAAAAAAATGCTGCAGGAGGAACAGAAAACCAAATACTGCGTGTTTTCACTTATAAGTAGGAGCTAAGCACTGAACACACAAGGACATAAATATGGGAACAATAGACACTTTGGACTACTAGAAGGTAAAGGCAGTGGAGTGGGTAGAAAAGCTACCTGCCAGGTACTATGCTAACAACCAGGTGACGGGATTTATACGCCAAACCCAGCATCATGGAATATTCTCATGTAACAAATCTGTACATTACCCCTTGCATCTAAAAAGTTGAAATAAATAAGAAAACTTTTTAATTGAAAAAATGTTGCAGGAACTGTACTTTGAGCACATAAACATATTTGCTGCAAATTTGAGTGAGAATGGAGATACTGCTTTTTGTTTTAACAACTTTTTTTTTTTTTTTTTTTTTTGGGACGGAGTTTTGCTCTTGTCACCCAGACTGGGGTGCAATGGTGTGATCTTGGCTCACTGCAACCTCTGCCTTCTGGTTTCAAGCAATTTTCCTGCCTCAGCCTCCCAAGTAGCTGGGATTACAGGTGTGCGCTACCACGCCTGGTCAATTTTGTATTTTTTGTAGAGATGGGGTTTCACCATGTTGGCTAGGCTGGTCTCGAACTCCTGACCTCAGGTAATCCATCTGCCTCGGCCTCCCAAAGTGCTGAGATTACAGGTGTGAGCCACCACTCCCAGCCCGTTTTCACTTTTGACAACATGGGAAATGTGTAAAGCAGCTTGGTTTTACTTGTGATTCAAGTTGTTGTTGAAATGACTTTACAGCAGTTGTGAGTTTCATATATAAGTGTTTTTTAAGTTTCATTCATTAAAAATATCAAAATTGCAGCAAAAGCTAGTTTCCAAAACCATTTAGTATTTGATAATAGTGGTTGAGGGCAGTTCTCATTCAGAAAAATTTGAGTTTAAGCTTGTAAGCTCAAAAAATTGCAACAACGTGATCACTGCTAATCATCTTACTCTGTACTTGAGCAAGTCATATTCAGCTTCAGTTTCTCACAGAGGTTCACATAAGTGAAGATGGTTAAGTCCATGTGAGCAAATGAAGTTCATTATTGACTAATGGTTGTAGAGTCAAATCATTTTTGTAGAGTACTTGTTGATGAATAATACCATAGGTTTTAAACATCTTGCATTTTTGTAAGCTTTGTAAATTTGCCAAAGTGAACCTTTTTCTGCTCCATGTATAGTATCACCACCATTAGTTGTAACACATCTTAGCAGATACCACTTCAGGTTACAATGAATTAGTGTCTCAACTTGTTCAGTCACTTTGGACTTGCAAGTGACTTTTTGAGTATAACTGAACAGTATCAGTAATATCTGTTGATGTAAAAGAGAACCATTTGAATTATTTTGCCTTTTTATAAAATATACAATACATTGGTTTTTAGTATATTCAGAAGGTTGTGCAACCATCATCATCTAATTTCAGGACATTTTCATCTCCCAGGAAAGAAACTCTGTGCCCAATAGCAATCAATTCTTATTCCCTTCTCCAGAAAATAGATTAGTGAATCCATTTTCTGTGTCCATGTATTTGCCTATACTGGACATTTCATATAAATGGAATCATATAATATATACTCTTTTGTGTATGGCTTCTTTTACTTAGCATAGGATTTCAAGGTGCATCTGTGTTATAGCATGTATCAGTATTTTATTCTTTTTCTAGATTAATAATATTCCACTGTATAGATAAGAATTCTGCTGAGGGGCAGAAGTAGGTTTAAGGCTGAGGGAGAGACCAAGGCAAGTTTTAGAACGGTAGTGAGAGTTTATTAAAAAGTTTTAGAGCACAAGTGAAAGGAAGCACAGTATACTTGGAAGAGGGCCAAGTGAGATCCAAATGCCCCATTCAGCCCTGGACTTGAGGTTTTATTTGCTGGCATGGTTCTGGGGTTTCTGTTTCTCCTCCCTTGATTTTTTACCTTGGGGTGGGCTGTCTGCATGTGCAGTGGCCTGCCAGCACTTGGGAGGGCCACATGCACAGTGTGTTTATGGAAGTTGTACACATGCTAATTTGGGGGCGTTTTTCCCTTACCAATAGAGTTTCCAGAGGATGGTCATATACTGGTTAAACTCTGCCATTTTGCCTCATAATGTGCATGCTTGAGTCTGCTCGCCCAATTCCTGCGATCTTATTGGGAAGCTGCTGATTACCATCTCCAGGTGTTTTCTATGGTTGCCTGACATTCTGGGAGCGGGGAGCGGGGGCATGTAGGGGGGGTTCTCCTGCCCTGCTTGTCTGTCTACCTACTCTAACAGATATATCACATTTTGTTTATCAAAACATACATTTTTTTTGTTTTGATTAGTTCAAAACACACACTGTTTTGAACATGTGTGTACAGGTTTTTATGAGAGCATATGTTTTTAGTTCTCTTCAGCATATACCTAGGAGTGGAAATGCTAGATCATATAGTAATTATATGCTTAACTTTTTGAGGAACCAAGCTGTTTTTCACAGGAGCTGCACCATTTTGCATTTTCACCAATAATGCATCCTCTCTTACACTTTTGTTGTCAGTCTTTTTGATTCTAGCACATGCAGACTGGTATCTTGTGGTTTTGATTAGCATTTCACCAATTACTAATGATGTGGAGCATTTTTTCATGTGCCTGTTGGCCATTTGTATATCTTCTTTGGGAGAAATATCTATTCACATCCTTTCCCTATTTAAAAATTGTGTTATCTTTTTTCTTTTTTGAGACAGGATCTCAGTCTGTCACCCAGGCTGGATCATGGCTCACTGCAGCCTCACTCTCCCAGGCTCAAGCAGTCCTCCCGTCTCAGCCTTCCAAGTAACTGGGACTGCAGGTACACCTCACCACACCTGGCTAATTTTTCACAGAGACAGGGTTTTGCCATATTGCTCAGGCTGATCTTGAACTCCTGGGCTCAAGCAATCCATCTGCCTTGGCTTCACAAAGTGTTGGGATTACAGGCGTGAGCCACTGTGCCCAGTCAGATTGTCGTCTTTTTTTTTTTTTTTTTTTCTGAGACTGAGTTTTGCTGTCTCACCCAGGCTGGAGTGCAATGGTGTGATCTCGGCTCACTGCAGCTTCCGCCTCCTGGGTTCAAGCGATTTCTCCTGCCTCAGCCTCCTAAGTAGCTGGGATTACAGGCGCGCATCACCATGCCTGGCTAATTTTTGTATTTTTAGTAGAGGCAGGATTTCACCATGTTGGCCCAGCTGGTCTTGAACTCCTGGTCTCAAGTGATCCATCTGCCTGGGCCTCCCAAAGTGCTGTGATTACAGGCGTGAGCCACTGCGCCCGGCTCAGATTGTCTTTTTATTGTTGTGTTGTAAAAGTTCTTTATATAGTCTAGATACAAGTCCCTTGTAAGATATGTGATATACAGATATTTTCTCCATTTTGTAGGTTGTCTTTTTACTTTCTTGGTGGTCTTTGTAGTGCAAAAGTTTTAAATTTTGATGAAATTTAATTTTCTTTTTTATTGCTTATGTTCTTGGTTTCACATCTAAGAAACAGTTGACAAATTCAAGGCCATAAAGATTTACTCCTGTTTAAGAATTCTGTAGTTTAGCTCTTACATTTAGGTTTAAACGTTTTTGAGATAATTTTTGTTTATGATGTGAAGTAAGAATCCAAGTTCATACTTTGCCTGTGGATATCTATTGAAAAGATGATTCTTTCTCCTGTTGAATTGTCTTGGCACCTTTATTGAAAATTAATTGGATGGCTGGGCACAGTGGCTCACGCCTGTAATCCCAGCACTTTGGGAGGCTGAGGCGGGCAGATCACGAGGTCAGGAAATTGAGACCATCCTGGCTAACACGGTGAAACCCCGTCTCTACTAAAAAATACAAAAAAAATTAGCCGGGAGTGGCAGCGTGTGCGTGTAGTCCCAGCTACTCGGGAGGCTGAGGCAGGAGAATGGCATGAACGCAGGAGGTGGAGCTTGCAGTAAGCCGAGATGGCGCCACTGCACTCCAGCCTGGGCGACAGAGCGAGACTCTGTCTCAAAAAAAAAAAAAAAAAAAAAAAAAAAAAGGAAAATTAATTGGACATAAATTTGAAGGTTATCCCCCCCACCCCAGAGTCTTAGTTCTTTTCCTTTGACATAATTCTATCCTTATGCCACTACCACACTATCTTCACAATTGTAATTTTATAGTAAGTTTTGAAATTGAGAAGTGTAGATCCTTTATATTTTGTCCTCATTTTCAAGATTGTTTTGGATATTCTGGATCTCTGTATCTCTGTTTTTTTATTGTGCTTATATATTACGAAAGTAAAAAAAAGATATATAATTAAATTTATAGTTTTAACCATTTGTAAGTGTACAGTTCTGTCTATGGCCATACCACCCTGAACGCGCCGATCTCGTCTGAAAGTGTACAGTTCTGCAGCATCAAGTACATACACACTGTTGTTAAATAACCATCTCCACCATCTATATCTAGAACTTTTTCATCTTCCTCAGCTTGAACTCTGTACCCATTAAAGACTGACTCTTCATTCCACACTTTCCCAGCCCCCGGCCACCAAAATTCTACTTTTTTCTTTATGAATTTGAGCACTCCGGGAACATTGTATTACAGATACTCCTTCTCTTTTGATGAGGGTACATCCAAAAGCTTATTGTAAGATTGAAAAATCATGAATTGAACCATCATAAGTTGAGGATCATCTATAGTGGAATCATATAAAATTTTCCTTTTGTGACTAGCTTATTTTACTTAGTGTAGTACTTTCAAGGTTTATCCATGTTGTAGCATGTCAAAATTTTGTTACTTGGTAAGGCTGAATAATACTCCATTGTAGGCACGTACCATATTTTATCTGTTCATCTGTCAGTGGACACTTGGATTACTTTCACCTTTTCACTATTGTATATAATCGTGCTAGAACACGGGTATACAAATATCTGTCCTTGTCCCCTGCCTTTGGATATATACGCAGAAGTGGAATGGCTGGATCATATAATTCTGTTTAATATCAAATTAAAATTAAATTTGTTAAATGAAATTAGATATTTAATTAACTAAATTAAGTATTTAATTTAAATTCTTTTTAAATTAAAATAATTATATTTGATTATTCTGTTTAATTTTTTTAGGAATTGCTATACTGTTTTCCACAGCGGCTGCACCATTTTACATCCCCACCAGCAATGCAAAAAGGTTCTAATTTCTCCACACCTTTAACATTTGTTCTTTTTTATTTTTTCGTAATAGCCATCCAAATGGGTATGAAGTGGCATCTCATTGTGCTTTGATTTGCATTTCCCTAATGATTAGGGATGTTGAACATCTTTTTATGTGCCTGTTGAGCATCTGTGTATCTTCTTTGCAAAAATGCCTACTCAAGTCTTTTGCCTATTTTAAGAATCAATTTGGGTTGGGTGTTTTGGCCCACACCTGTAATCCCAGCACTTTGGGAAGCCAAGGCAGGAGGACTGCTTGAGCCCAGGAGTTCAATACCAGCCTGGGTGACAAGTAAGACCCCGTCTCTAAAAAAAAAAAAAAAATGGAAAAAATTAGCTGGGCATGGTGGCACGTGCCTGTAGTTCCAACTACAGGAAGGCTTGGGAGGCTGAGGTGGGAGTATTGCCTGAGCCCAGGAGTTCAAGGCTACAATAAGCTGTGATCATGCCACTGCACTCCAGCCTGGGTGACCGAATGAGATATTATTAAAAAAAAAAAAAATCTGTTTGTTTGTTGCTGATCTGTAGGAGTTCTTTATCCTGTCAGTTAATTCCTTATCAGATATATGATTTAAAAATATTTTTTTCCCATTCTGTGGATTGTTGTTGATGTAGCCTTTGATGCATACAAGTTTTAAATTTTGATGAAGACAGACTCTTTTTTTTTTTTTTCCTGTACTTTTGGTCATGAAGAAATCATTTCCAAACCCAGTGTCATGAAGCTTTTCCCTTATGTTTTCTTCTAAGAGTTTTACAGTTACAGCTTTTACTTTTAAGTCTTTGAGCCATTTTTAGTTCATTTTTGTATATGCTGTGAGATAAGGGTCCATCCAACTTTATTCTTTTGCATGTGGTATCCAGTTTTCCACCACCTCTGGTTGAAAAGACAGTCAGTTCTTTGTTGAATGATCCTGGCACTCTTGTCAAAAATCAAGTGATCATTTATGTGAGGGTTTGTTTCTAAGGTCACAACTGATTTTTATATGCAGATGGTTCTTGACTTAGGATGGTTTGTCTTATGGTTTTTGGACTTTACTGTGGTGCAAAAGTGATGTGAATTGAGTAGAAATCATACCTTGAGTATTAATACTACCATTCTGTTTTTCACTTTCAGTATAATATTCACTAAATTTTATGAGGCATTGAACATCTTATAAAATAGGCTTTGTGTTAGATGATTTTGTGCAGCTGTAGGCTAATTGAAGTGTTTTGAGCATGTTTAAAATAGGCTAGGTTAAATTATGATGTTTGATGGGTTAGATATTTTAAATGCATTTTCAATTAAAGATATTTTTAACTTACGATGGATTTATCAGAATGTAACCACATTGTTAGTCAAGGAGCATCTGTACAGATTGTGTATCCTGCAATCTTGCTGAACTAGTTTGCTACCTCTAATAGTTTAATGTGGATTCTTTTTTTTTTTTCTTCTTTTGAGATGGAGTCTTGGTCTGTCTCTCAGGCGGAGTGCAATGGCGTGATCTCGGCTCACTGCAAGCTCCGCCTCCTGGGTTCACGCCATTCTCCTGCCTCAGCCTCCTGAGTAGCTGGGACTACAGGCGCCTGCCACCACGCCTGGCTAATTTTTTGTATTTTTAGTAGAAACGGGGTTTTACCGTGTTAGCCAGGATGGTCTCGATTCCTGACCTCGTGATCTGCCTGCCTTGGCTTCCCAAAGTGCTGGGATTACAGGCGTGAGCCACTGCACCTGGATGGATTCTTTATTAAAAAAAAAATACACATAAGATCCTGTCTTCTTTATTTTTTTATTTTTATATCTTTTTTTAAAATTTAGCTTTTACTTTTATTATTTTTTAAAATAAACAAAGCTGCAATGTTTTCCTCTAAATTCCTTAGCATAATAAATAAAATTCCCTTTTGCAACACACATGGTATGTCATTTTATATTTCCTTAATAGTCTCATGAATATCTTTTCTCATTGAGATTCCACCTGTGTCCAGTAGAAGGAAAACTTAGCTGAAAGGAACATGAAATAGGCTGAAAAACAAAATTTCTAAATTGCTAGTAGCCTTAGAACACCGTAACACAATTTCGGAGATTCAGCTGCTTTGAAACTGGGCTGCAGTCTGTGTGAGGGCAGTGCTACTTGAGGTTGATTCAGAATGTAGTCTTTAGGGCCCCAAGCTTAAAATGTGGGCCTAGATTCCACCTTTGGTGTCTTTATCCCTGGGAAGCCGTCAAAAGTGCTGGCCAGGTCCTCAGCAGCTAATTTCCCCAAGGGAAAAATTACTCTCTCAGCTGGATTCACTTTTCTGCACTTTAATCTTCTTTTGGATCTTCACCTGATAATTTTTCACCATTTTTCTGAGCTTTTTGGTGTCCTTAGGCTAATGGCTTTGATAAAATGTCCGTTCCCATCCCATTACTGGGTATATACCCAAAGGATTATAAATCATGCTGCTATAAAGACACATGCACACGTATGTTTATTGCGGCACTATTCACAATAGCAAAGACTTGGAACCAACCAAATGTCCGCAATGATAGACTGGATTAAGAAAATGTGGCACATATACAACATGGAATACTATGCTGCCATAAGAAAGGATGAGTTCATGTCCTTTGTAGGGACATGGATGAAGCTGGAAACCATCATTCTCAGCAAACTATCTCAAGGACAGAAAACCAAACACCGCATGTTCTCACTCATAGGTGGGAATTGAACAATGAGAACACTTGGACACAGGAAGGGGAACATCACACACCGGGGCCTGTTGTGGGGTGGGGGCAGCGGGGAGGGATAGCATTAGGAGATATACCTAATGTAAATGACAAGTTAATGGGTGCGGCATACCAACATGGCACATGTATATATATGTAACAAACCTGCATGTTGTGCATATGTACCCTAGAACTTAAAGTATAAAAAAAGAAAAAAAAAAGAATAGATAACCTTAAGGTAGGGAGGCTTTTTAAATTGGAAAGAAGCCCCAGCTAGAGGCTCAAAGACAATAAATAAAAAACCACAGAAGTCAGTAAAATTAGGTATATAATGTTAAAACCAACATTATTCACATTATGGTATGTAAATGACATATAATACTTAGTTTTGGTCATCAATATGGTGGTCATTGTGCACATCTGAAATTAAGAGAGACAGGAAATATATAAAGAGTCGAGAAATGGGGATGAATTCTACTTCTGGTGAGGTAGGGCTGTATACTTTTAACCAATATTCCTACTAAAGATCTTGTCATCTTTAAATGGAAGTAGTTTTGTACCCTACTTTCTGATCCTGATCTTATAAAGCATTCAGTTTTTCTTTAGTAAGTGTGATGTTACCTGTGGGTTGAGGAAGTTATATTGTAGTCCTAATATTCTGAGGTTTTTTTTTTTAATCATGAAAGGGCGTTAGATTTTGTCAAATGTTATTTCTGCATCCAGAATAAATCCCACTTCATCATGTGTAATCATCTTTATGTGTTATGGATTTTTTTCCTTGTGATATGTTTGTTTGGTTTTGGCATGAGAGTAAGTAATAATTGCCTTGGGAATTGTTCCTTCCTTTTTTTATTTTTTTAAAAGTTTTTTTTGAAGGATTAGTGTTCTTTTTTAAGCATTTAGTAAAGTTCACCAGGACAGATGCCCTTTGAATTACAGTGGGGTTATATCCTAATAAGTTCATCATAAGTGGAAAATATTGTAAGTTGAAAATCCATTAAAAAATACCCTGATAAACCCATTGTAAAGTCAAAAAGTTGTAAGTTCAGATGCTTTTCAACTTACAGTGGGGTTATATCTCAATAAACCATTGTAAAGTTGAAAATTATATTTCTAACGATTGTTAAGTCAGGGACCATCTGTCTGGTCTTGGACCTGTGAGAGGCATTGTGACTACTGCTTCAATCTCTTTTCATATTAGAGAGCAATTCAGATTTTTCTATTTCTTCTTTTTTATTTTTATTTTTGAGTTGGAGTCTCGCTCTGTTGCCCAGGCTGGAGTGCAGTGGTGAGATACACGGCTCCCTGCAACTTCTGCTTCCCGGGTTCAAGTGGTTTCTACTGCCTCAGCCTCCTGAGTAGCTGGGATTGCAGGTGTGCACCACCACACCTGGCTAATTTCTGTATTTTTAGTAGAGATGGGGTTTTGCCACATTGGCCAGGCTGGTCTCAAACTCCTGACCTCAGGTGATCCACCTGCTGCGGCCTCCCAAAGTGCTGGGATTACAGGTGTGAGCCACTGCACCTGGCCTCTATTTCTTCTTGAGTCAGTTTTGATCATATGTTTCATTTTAGAAATTTGTCCATTTACTCTGGCTTATGAAAAATTTTGGCATACAATTGTTCAAAGTGTTTCTTTTTAATATTTTTTATTTTTTTAATGTTGGTAGTAATAGCTTCACTTTCATTCCTGATATTAGTAATTTAAGTCTTCTCTCTGTTTTTCTTGGTCAATCTGGTTAAATGATTAATCAATTCTATTGATATTTTCAAAGAACTAACATTTGGTTTCATCGATTTCTTTGCTCAGTTTTCAAATTGACTATGGATATTGGTCTATATGTATACAACTCTTAGAGCACTTGTTCTCACCAAAATGCTAATGGTCTTGAACAAGTTTATATTCTCAGGACATATTTCTTTGTTTGCTGTGATCAAACACTATTTAATTAATTCACTATTTGTAGGTGGCTTTCCTCGTACGACTAGCTAATGACCTACTCAGAAATTTACTTTCGTTGGTTTTATTTTCATTTCTATTTTTGTGTAGTTCTGTGATGAGATGTTGTATTACATTTTTTTTCTTGATGGATGGTTTCCTGTGAATTGGGAATACTGTGCTGAGTGCTTAGTCTGTAGGCTAACATGTATTCTTTTAGCACAGATTTCATATTATTGCATAATAAACAGAAATAAATACTACAGAAGCTGTATACAATTGGCCCTTCATACCCGTGGGTTCTGCATCTGTGGATTCAACCAACAGCAGATCAAAAATAGAAAAAAACCTAACAATACCATGATAAAAAATGCAAAATTATTATAGGCATACAGAATTTATACTGTATTAGGCATTATAACTAATCTAGAGATGGTTTAAAGTATACAAGAGTATGTGTATAGGTTATTTACAGATACTACACCATTTTATATCAGAGACCTGAGCATCCATGGATTTTGGTATTTAGGAATTCCTGGAAACCATCCTCCATGAACACTGAGAGATGACTGTATGGAATTATGCTGTAAATACTGTTTATAACCCTTTCTACTTAACATTGTGTGAAAAAATTGAATTTCATAAATATCTACAAAATTTAAGAATTAGCAGCTCAGTATGATGACACATACCTGTAGTTCCAGCTGCTTGGGTGAGGGGGTGAGGCAGGAGGATCACTTGAGCCAAGGAGTTTGAGACCAGCCTGGGGAACATGACGAGACCCCATCTCTTAAAAATTTTTTAAATGTTAAAAGAGTTAGTGTATCTTCTTCCTAATATGTTGTTTTTCAAGTCTTCAGTTTTATTTTGCCATGGATAAATCCTTCATTATATATAGTTAACAATGAGTAATGTTAAAGGGCATATTTGTTTTGTTTTGTTTTGTTTTTAGTAGTGGTGGGATTTCAGTATGTTGGCCAGGCTGATCTCAAAATCCTGACCTCAAGTGATCCACCTGCTTTGGCCTCCCAAAGTGCCGGGATTATGGGCTTATTTGTTTTGAAGCTGCCACTTTCTTAGTTTTTTTTTTTTTTTTTTTGAGACAGAGTCTCGCTTTGTCGCCCAGGCTGGAGTGCAGTGGCGCAATCTCGGCTCACTGTAACCTCTGCCTCCCAGGTTCAAGTGATTCTCCTGCCTCAGCCTCCCGAATAGCTGGGATTACAGGCACGTGCCGCCATTCCTGGCTAATTTTTTTGAATTTTTAGTAGAGATAGGGTTTTACCACATTGGCCAGGCTGGTTTCAAACTCCTGACCTCAAGTAATCTGCCCATCTCGGCCTCTCAAAGTGCTGGGATTACAGGCATGAGCCTCCACGTCCAGCCTTTCTTAGAATTTATAAAGTATCTGACAGACACAGTGGGGAACAGAGCCAAACAGTCTATTAACTTGTAGATTTATTCTTCATGATATTCCTGCAAATAAAGTATAGGCCTGAAAATGGATCCATGATTTTAGGGAGAAAGCTCTACTCTCTTTCAGGCTGCTTGCTTTTCTAGCAGGTATAATTTATTTATTTTTCTTTCCTCCTGTTTTTATATTAATTAAAAAAATTAATTTTTAAAGTTTTATTTTTAATGGACACATAATAATTATGCATGTTTATAGGGTACAGTGTGATGTTTTGATACATGTACACATTGTGTAATGATCAAATCAGGGCAGTTAGGTTTTCCATCACCTCAAGCACTTGTCATTTCTTCCTGGTGAGAACATTCAAAATCCTCTCTTCTAGCTATTTTGAAATATACAATACATTATTGTTAACTGTAGTCACCTTACTATGAAATAGAACACCAGAATGTATTCCTCCTATCTAACTGCAACTTTGTTTGACCAAACCTCTAACCATTCCCCATCCCTTAACCACCCCCAGCCCCTGCCCCTGCCTCTGGTAACCGCGGTCCTATTCTCTACATCTGTGGGATCAACTTTTTAAAACTCCACATGAGTGAAATAATACGGTATTTGTCCTTCTGTGCCTTGGCTTATTTCACTTAATGTCTTCTAGGTTCATCCATCTTGTCGCAAGTGACAGGATTTCATTCTGTTTTTATGGCTGAATAGTATTCTTTTTTAAAATATACTTTAAGTTCTAGGGTACATGTGCACAACGTGTAGGTTTGTTACATATGTATACATGTGCCATGTCGGTGTGCTGCACCCATTAACTCGTCATTTACATTAGGCATATCTCCTAATGCTATCCCTCCCCCCTCCCCCCACCCCACAACAGGCCCCGGTGTGTGATGTTCCCCTTCCTATGTCCAAGTGTTCTCATTGTTCAATACCCACCTATGAGTGAGAACATGTGGTGGTTGGTTTTTTGTCCCTGTGATAGTTTGCTGAGAATCTTGGTTTCCAGCTTCATCCATGTCCCTACAAAGGACATGAACTCATCCTTTTTTATGGCTGCATAGTATTCCATGGTGTATATGTGCCACATTTTCTTAATTCAGTCTATCATTGATGGACATTTTGGTTGGTTCCAAGTCTTAGCTATTGTGAATAGTGCCGCAATAAACATACGTGTGCATGTGTCTTTATAGCAGCATGATTTATAATCCTTTGGGCATATACCCAGTAATGGGATGGCTGGGTCAAATGGTATTTCTAGTTCTAGATCCTTGAGGAATTGCCACACTATCTTCCACAATGGTTGAACCAGTTTACAGTCCCACCAACAGCGTAAAAGTGTTCCTATTTCTCCACATCCTCTCCAGCACCTGTTGTTTCCTGACTTTTTAATGATTGCCATTCTAACTGGTATGAGATGGTATCTCATTGTGGTTTTGATTTGCATTTCTCTGATGGCCAGTGATGAAGAGCATTTTTTCATATGTCTGTTGGCTGCATACATGTCTTCTTTTGAGAAGTGTCTGTTCATATCCTTTGCCCACTTTTGGATGGGGTTGTTTTTTTGTTGTAAATTTGTTTGAGTTCTTTGTAGATTCTGGATATTAGCCCTTTGTCAGATGGGTAGATTGCAAAAATGTTCTCCCATTCTGTAGGTTGCCTGTTTGCTCTGATGGTAGTTTCTTTTGCTGTGCAGAAGCTCTTTAGTTTAATTAGATCCCATTTGTCTATTTTGGCTTTTGTGGCCATTGCTTTTGGTGTTTTAGACTTGAAGTGCTTGCCCATGCCTATGTCCTGAATGGTATTGCCTAGGTTTTCTTCTAGGGTTTTTATGGTTTTAGGTCTAACATTTAAGTCTTTAATCCATCTTGAATTAATTTTTGTATAAGGTGTAAGGAAGGGCTCCAGTTTCAGCTTTCTACATATGGCTAGCCAGTTTTCTGAGCACCATTTATTAAATAGGGCATCCTTTCCCCATTGCTTGTTTTTGTTAGGTTTCTCAAAGATCGGATGGTTATAGATGTGTGGTATTATTTCTGAGGGCTCTGTTCTGTTCCATTGGTCTATATCTCTGTTTTGGTACCAGTAGCATGCTGTTTTGGTTACTGTAGCCTTGTAGTATAGTTTGAGGTCAGGTAGCATGATGCTTCCAGCTTTGTTCTTGTGGCTTAGGATTGTCTTCGCAATGCGGGCCCGTTTTTGGTTCCATATGAACTTTAAAGTAGTTTTTTCCAATTCTGTGAAGAAAGTCATTGGTAGCTTGATGGGGATGGCATTGAATCTATAAATTACCTTGGGCAATATGGCCATTTTCATGATATAGATTCTTCCTATCCATGAGCATGGAATGTTCTTCCGTTTGTGTCCTCTTTTATTTCGTTGAGCTGTGGTTTGTAGTTCTCCTTGAAGAGGTCCTTCACATCCCTTGTAAGTTGGATTCCTAGGTATTTTATTCTCTTTGAAGCAATTGTGAATGGGAGTTCACTCATGATTTGGCTCTCTGTTTGTCCGTTATTGGTGTATAGGAATGCTTGTGATTTTTGCACATTGATTTTATATCCTGAGACTTTGCTGAAGTTGCTAATCAGCTCGAGGAAATTTTGGGCTGAGATGATGGGGTTTTCTAAATATACAATCATGCCATCTGCAAACAGGGACAATTTGACTTCCTCTTTTCCTAATTGAATACCCTTTATTTCTTTCTCCTGCCTGATTGCCCTGGCCAGAACTTCCAACACTGTGTTGAATAGGAGTGGTGAGAGAGGGCATCCCTGTCCTATGCCAGTTTTCAAAGGGAATGCTTCCATACTGAATGCCTATTCAGTATGATATTGGCTGTGGGTTTGTCATAAATAGCTCTTATTATTTTGAGATATGTCCCATCAATACCTAATCTATTGAGAGTTTTTAGCATGAAGGGCTATTGAATTTTGCCAAAGCCTGGCAGAGACACAACAAAAAAAGAGAATTTTAGACCAATATCCCTGATGAACATCGATGCAAAAATCCTCAATAAAATACTGGCAAACCGAATCCAGCAGCACATCAAAAAGCTTATCCACCATGATCAAGTGGGCTTCATCCCTGGGGTGCAAGGCTGGTTCAACATATGGAAATCAATAAACGTAATCCAGCATATAAACAGAACCAAAGACAAAAACCACATGATTATCTCAATAGATGCAGAAAAGACTGAATAGTATTCTATTGTGTATATATACCACATTAAAAAATTCATTCATCCATTAATGGACACTTATATTGATTCCATATCTTGGCTGTTGTGAATAGTGCTACATTAAACATGGGAGTGCAGATATCTCTGACATCCTGATTTAATTTCCTTTGGATATATACGCAGTAGTGGGATTGTAGAATCATATGGTATTTATATTTTTTAAGTTTTGGAAGAACCTCCATCCCGTTGTCCTGAATGGCTGTACTGATTTACGTTTCCACCAGCAGTGTATGAGAGTTTCCTTTCTCTTCACATTCTCAGGAACATTTTTTTTGTCTTTTTGATAATTGCCATCCTAACTGGGATGAGGTAATAACTCATTGTGATTTTGATTTACATTTCTCTGATGATTAATGATGTTGAGCATTTTTTCATATACCTGTTCATCACATTTATGTCTTCTTTTGAGAAATCTTTATTTTTAATTGGATTTTTTTTTTTTGCTACCGAGTTGAGTTCCTTATATTCTGGATATTAACATCCCTTGTCAGATGCATAGTTTGCAGATGTTTTTTTCCCATTCTGTAGATTGTCTCTTCACTCTTCTTTACTGTGCAGAATCTTTTTAGTTTAATGTAATCCTTTTTTGTTAAACATTTCTGGTCTGTGCTTTTGCCAGACTGATGTTATGAATTGTTTCTCCTATGGTCTTTACTAGTAGCATTCAATAATATTCAATATCCCTTCATAATAAAAACTCTAAACATGTTAGATATATTAATGGAAGGAATGTACTTCAGCACAATAAAGTCCATATATGACAAACCCATAGCTAACATCATACTGAATGGGGAAAAGCTAAAAGCTTTTCCTTTACAATATGGACCTAGATGAAGATGCCCACTTTGACCACTCCTGTTCAACACAGTACTAGAAGTCTTGGTCGAGCACGGTGGTTCACACCTGTAATCCTAGCACTTTGGGAGGCTGAGGGTGGTGGATCACTTGAGGTCAGGAGTTCGAGACCAGCCTGGCCAACATGGTGAAACCCTGTCTCTACTAAAAATACAAAAATTAGCCGGGTGTGTGTGGTGGGCGCCTATAATCCCAGCTACTTGGGAGGCTGAGACAGGAGAATCGCTTGAACCTGGGAGGCAGAGGTGACAGTGAGCTGAGATTGTGCCATTGCAGTCCAGCCTGGGCGATAGAGCAAGACTCTGTCTCAAAAAAAAAAAAAAGAAAAGAAAAAGTTTTAGCCAGAGCAATTAGGCAAGAGAAAGAAATAAAGGGTGTCTAAATTGGGAAGGAGAAAGTCAAATTGTCCCTCTTTGCAGGTGGCATGATCTTATATATTGAAAACTACAGACTTCACCAAAAAACTATTAAAACTAAGAAATGAGAATTCAGTAAAGTTGCAGCCTACAAAATCAACATACAAAGCCTTTCCTCTAAGATCTGGAACAGGACAAGGAATGCCCACTTTCACCAGTTATTCAGCATAGTACTGGAAGTCCTAGATAGAGCAATCAGACAAGAGAAAGATATAAAGGGCATCCCTGTTGGAAAGGGAGAAGTCAAATTATCCATATTTGCAGATGATATTATCTTATATTTGGAAAAACCTGAAGACTCCAACAAAAAAACAATTAGAACTGATAAATTCGGTAAAGTTGCAGTATACAAAATCAACATACAAAAGTCAGTAGCATTTCTATATGCCAAGATTGAACAATCTTAGAAAGAAAAAAGTAATCTCAGTTACAATAGTTACACATAAAATTAAATAGTTAAGAATTAACCAAAAAAGTAAAAGATCTCCATAATGAAAACTATAAACACTGATGAAAGAAATTGAAGGGGACACACAAAAAAAAAGAAAAAAAAATCCGTGTTCATTGATTGGAACAATCAGTATTTTTTAAATGTGCATTCTACCCAAAGAAATCTACAGATTCAAGGCACTGCCTATCAAAACAGTGATGACATTCTTCACAAAAATAGAAAAAAAAATCTAAAATTTATACGGAACCAGGAAAGACCCAGAGTAGCCACAGCATTCCTAAGCAAAAAGAACAAAACTGGAGGAATCGCATTACCTGACTTCAGATTATGCTATGTATAGACGCATAGACCAATGGAACAGAATAGAGAACCCAGAAACAAGGTTTGTCTAACCCTAACCCTAACCGTACCTTAACTGGCAGGTTAGGGTTAGAGTTAAGGTTAACACAGCTACAGCAAACTCATTTTCACCAAAAATGCCAAGAAATACACTATGGAAAAGACAGTCTCTTCAATAAATGGTGCTGGGGAAATTGGATATCCATATATAGATGAATGAAGCTAGACACCTATTTCTTGCCATATACAAAAATCAAATCAAAATGGATTACAACCTCAAACTATGAAGCTACTACAAGAAAACATTGGGGAAAATCTCCAGGATATTGGTCTGGGCAAAAATGTCTTGAGCAATACCTCAAAGCACAGGCAACCAGAGCACACATGGACAAATGGGATCACATCAAGTTAAAAAGCTTCTTCACAGCAAAGGAAACAGTCAATAAAGTGAACAGACAACCCACAGAATGGGAGAAAATATTTGCAAACTACGCATCTGAGAAAGGATTAATGACCAGAATATATAAGGAGCTCAAACAACTCTATAGGAAAAAAATCCAATAATCTGATCAAAAAATGGGCAAAAGATTTGAGCAGACATTTCTCAAAAGTTATACAGATGGCAAGCAGGCATATGAAAAGGTGCTCAACATCATTGATCATCAGAGAAATACAAATGAGACCTACAATGAAATACCATCTCACCCAAGTTAAAATGACTTATATCCAAAAGACAGACAATAACAAGTGCTGGTGAGGATGTGGAGAAAAGGGAACCCTTGTATGCTGTTGGTGAGAATGTCAATTAGTACAACCACTATGGAGAACAGTTTGGAGGTTCCTCCGAAAACTAAAACTAGAGCTACTGGCCGGGTGTGGTGGCTCACACCTGTAATCCTAGCACTTTGGGAGGCCCAGGTGGGTGGATCACGAGGTCAGGAGATTGAGACCATCCTGGCTAACATGGTGAAACACCGTCTCTACTAAAAATACAAAAAATTAGCTGGGTGTGGTGGCGGGTGCCTGTAGTCCCAGCTACTCGGGAGGCTGAGGCAGGAGAATGGCGTGAACCCGGGAGGCGGAGCTTGCACTGAGCCGAGATTGCGCCACTGCACTCCAGCCTGGGCGACAGAGCGAGACTCCATCTCAAAAACAAAAACAAAAGCAAAACAAAAAACAAAACAAAATAAAACAAAAAAAACTAGAGCTACTATGTGATTCAGCAGTCCCACTGCTGGGTATATACCCCAAAGAGAGGAAATCAATATATCGAAGAGATATCTGCTCTCCCATGTTTGTTGCAGCACTGTTCACAATAGCCAAGATTTGGAAGCAATCTAAGCATCCATGAACAGATGAATGGATAAAGAAAATGTGGTACACATACACAACGGAGTACTATTCAATCATAAAGAAGAATGAGATCCTTTTATTTGCAACAACATGGGTGAAACTGAAGATCATTATATTAAGTGAAATAAACCAGGCACAGAAAAATAGACATCACATGTTATCACTTATTTGTGGGATCTAAACATCGAAACAACTGAATTATTAGAGACAGAGAGTAGAAGGATAGTTACTAGAGGGTGTGAAGGGTAGTGGGTGGCTGGGTGAGGGGAGGTGGAGATGGTTAATAGGTACAAAAAATAGTTACAAAGAATGAACAAGACCTACTGTTTGATAGCTCAACGGGGTGACTATGGTCAGTAACTTAATTTACATTTTAAAATTACTTAAAGAGTGTAATTGGTTTGTAACTCAAAGGATAAATGCTTGAGGGGATGGATACTTCATTCTTCATGATGCATCTATTTTCACATTGTATGCCTGTATCAAAACATCCCGTGTATACCATAAGCATATACACCTACTGTGTATCCACAAAAATTAAAAATAAACATAAATTAACATATAAAATATGTAACATTTATATGTGCTACGATTATTCAATCTCAAAAAGAAATCAAGAAAACAATCTCATATACAATAGGTAAAACAAAAAATACCTAGGAATAAATTTAACCACAGAGGTGAAAGATTTCTACAATGATAAACTAATGTTATTAATGACAAAAACTGAAGAGGACACACATAAATGGAAAGATCTCATGCTCATGGATTTGAAGAATTAATATCATTAAAATGTCCATACTATTTCAAATGATATACAGATTCAGTGCAATCCCTGTCAAAGTACCAATGACATTCTTCACAGAAATAGAAAAAAAAAGTCCTAAAATTAGTATGGAACCACAAAAGACCCTGAATAGCTAAAGTAATGCTGAGCAAAAAGAAAACAGCTGGAGACATCACACTAATTGTCTTCAAAATATACAATAAAGCAGTAGTATCCCAAACAGTGTGGTACTAGCATAAAAACAGACACACAGAACAATGGAACAGAATAGAGAACCTAAAATAAGTCCACAGTTACAGCCAACTTATTTTTGACAAAGGTGCCAACAATACTCATTGGGGAAAGAATGGTTTCTTCTATAAATTATGCTGGGAAAACTGGATATTCACATGCAGAAGAATTAAACTAGACTCCTATCTCTTACCATTTACAAGAATCAACTCACAATGGGCTAAACCCTTAAATGTAAGACCTGAAACTATAAAACTACTAGAGGAAAATGGGAAGCACTTCATGACATTGATCTATATTAATTAAAAAAAAGTCATTTGAAAGCCAATGTAGAAGGAAGATAGTTATGGAAATGTAAAGTTTACATAGGTTCTGTGAATACACATGAAACGCTCAATTTTAAACAATGAAGGCTGTTGTTAATTTACATGTTCTTGTTAATTAGTGATGTGGATTAAGAAGACAGGAGTGGTGGTGAGTGCTCCAGAGATTGAAATTTAATAGTAAGGGCCTTGATAAAGAGTTTGTTAACGAGTAAAAGAACTGCTGATGTTAAATTCTTAAGTGCTTATGCAATTCATTGTAGTTTTATTTATGAGCCAAGCTTAGAATACACCTTTGATCTTAGACAGCTATATCATTGTTAATTTGTGGCTACCTGCAATGACTTGAGACTACAGAACCTAATCCTTTCCCCTCTACCTTGGAGGGTTCAATGCAATAAATCCTAGGGTGGACCATTTATTTTTCACTTGGTAGTCAGAGTAAGACACCGATGAGTATCTGATGTTTCTTAACAATTCCCAAGCCTGTACAATATTAAGTGATAGAGCTTGGTAGAACTGCTTTTTAAAATTTTTAAAAATTTGAAAAGTTTTTGTTCAGAATTTATCTTCCATTGAGGATTTAAAACATTTACAGATTTATAATGCTACAAGTACTTGCAAATATAGCCAAATATTCCCAGAGTATACAGATTACCAATAGCAGTTTGGATGTCTTCAGCAGAGATCAAATATAAATATATGCATATATACACATGCAAATAGACTCATGGTATATACATTTTTTCACAGCTTGTTTTCTTTACAACTGAGAGGCTTGATATCAGTATATGTTCACCTCCTTCATCCTTTGCATTTTATACACATTTCAGAATCAGTTTATTGATTTCTACAAAAAAGTTTATTAGAATTTTGATTGGGATTGCAGAGAATGTAATGATCAATTTAGGGAGAATATATATTTTTACACTATTGAGTTTTCTAATCCATTAATATGATATATGCTTATATTAGGCTTTTAATGTCTCTAATATTTTATAGCTTCTTGTGTAGAGTTCTTCTACATGTCTCATTAGATTTATTTCCAGTTACATGGCATTTTTTGATGTTGTTATAAATGGTGTATTTTCAAAACATTTAATTTTCTAATTGTTTATTGATATATAGACTTAAAAATATTCACCTTGTATCTAGTGACCTTGCTACAATCATGTATTTGTTGTAATAGTTTATGTCTATATTCTTTTGGATTTTTTTTACATACACAGTCAGACCTGCTGATAAAGACAATTTTATTTCCTCATTTCCAATTATTACACCTTTAATTGCCTTATTTGCATCGACTGGTCCTGCATACAGTGTTGAATAGAAATGGTAACAGTGGCCGTCCTCGTCTTGTTCCTAACCTTAGTGATAAAATGTTTTGTATATCACCAATGTGTGTGATGTTTGCTATAGACACATCATAGATGCCCTTTATCAGATTAAGGAAGTCCCCTTCTAGTCTTATTTTCTTAAGAATTTTTGTCATGAGTGGACTTTGAATTTTATCAATTTTTTCATATATAGAGGTGATCATATGATTTTTTTCCTTCATTAATTTTCTAATATTAAACCAATCTTGCATTCCTAGAATAATCCCCAGTTGGTCATGATACATCATCCTTTTTATGCATAGTTGGATTTGATTTGCTTTGTTTTTTAAAAAATGTTTTTATTTATATTAATGAGAAAGATTAGCCTGTAATTTTCATTTAGTCTCATGTCCTCAGGCTTTGCTGTCATGCTGAGTTCAAAATGAATTCCCTCTTTGGAAGAGATTATTTATGATTGGTGTTATTTTTTTCAGATGTTTCGACAGATTCACTGATAAAGTCATCAGGACCTGGCATTTCATTTGTGGGAAGTTTTTAATTACAGATTAACTTTTCTTTAATAAATATAGGACTATTTAAATTTTTAACTTCTCTGCCAGTTTTTGTAGATTTTGCCTTTCTGTAAATTCGTCTCCCATGTAAAATTTCAAATTAGTTGGTATAAGTTTTTTTGTATAATATCCTTTTATGATGATTTTAATGTTTTGATTGCTGATACTGATAATTTGTTTCTTTTCTTTTTTCCTAATTAGTTTTTCTAGATGTCTGTCAATGTTAGTGTTTTCAAAGAACCAATTTTTAGATTATAAGGCTTGATTTACGGTAGTGGAAGTTCTTCAAGATTGACAGGGCGTTTCTTCTTATTTTTTTCAATAGTTTTGAGAGTACAGGTAGGTTTTGGTTGCATGGATGAGTTCTTTAGTGATGAAATGTGAGATTTTAGTGCACCTGTTACCCGAGCAGTGTACACTGTATCCAATATGTAGTCTTTTATTTCTCAACCGCTTCCAACCTCCCTCCAGCAAGTCCACAGAGTCTATTACTCTGTATGTCTTTGTGTCCTCATAGCGTAGCTCCTACTTATAGATGAGAACATATGGTATTTGCTTTCCCATTCTTGAGTTTCTTCACTTAGAATAATGGCTTCCAGCTCCATCCAAGTTGCTGCAAAACACATTATTTTGTTCCTTTTTATAGCTAAGTGGTATTCCATGGTGTATATTTACCACATTTTCTTTATCCACTTGTTGGTCAGTGCGCATTTAGGTTGGTTCCATGTCTTTGCAATTGTGTGAATTGTGCTGCTATAAATATGCATGTGGATGTGTCTTTTTCATATAATGACTTCTTTTCCTTTGAGTGGATACCCAGTAGTGGGATTGCTGGATCGAATGGCAGATCTATTTTTAATTCTTTAAGGAATCTCCATACTGTTTTCTGTAGCCGTTGTACTAATTTACACTCCCACCAGCAGTGTAAAAGTGTTCCCTTTTCACTACTTCCATGCCAACATCTATTGTTTTTTGATTTTTAAATTATGACCATTCTTGCAGAAGGTGGTGTCTTATTGTGGTTTTAATTTGCATTTCCCAGAGGATTAATGATATTGAGCATTTTTTTTCATGTGTTTGTTGGCTGTTTGTGTATCTTCTTTTGAGAATTGCCTATTCATGTCCTTTTTCCAGTTTTTTATGTGATTTTTTTTCTTGCTGATTTGAGTTCCTTGTAGATTCTGGATACTAGTTTTTTGTCAGCTGCATAGTTTGCAGATATTTTCTTTGTGGGTTGTCTGTTTACTCTGTTGATTATTTCTTTTGCTGTGCAGAAGCTTTTTAGTTTAATTAGGTTCCATTCATTTATTTTTGTTTTTGTTGCATTTGCCTTTGGGTCTTACTCAGGAATTCTTTGCTTAAGCCAATGTTCAGGAGAGGTTTTTTCGATGTTATCTTGCAGAATTTTTATGGTTTCAAGTCTTGGATTTAAGTGTTTTATCCATCTTGAGTTGTTTTTTGTATAGTGATAGATGGGGACCCAGTTTCATTCTTCTACATGTGGCTTGTCAGTTTTCCCAGCACCATTTATTGAATAAGGTGTCTGTATTAATCCATTTTTATGCTGCTGATAAAGACATACCCAAGACTGGGCAATTTACAAAAGAAAGAGGTTTATTGGACTTACAGTTCCATGTGACTGGGAAGGCCTCACAATCATAGTGGAAGATAAAAGGCACTTCTCACATGGCAGCAGACAAGAGAAGAGAGAATGTGAGCCAAGCGAAACAGGTTTCCCCTTATCAAACCATCAGATCTCGTGAGACTTTTTCAATACCATGAGAGCAGTGTGGGGAACACTGCCCCCATGATTCAGTTATCTCCCACCAGGTCCCTCCCACAACACGTGGGAATTATGGAAGTACAATTCAAGATGAGATCTGGGTGGGGACACAGAGCCAAACCATATCAGTGTTTTTTTTTCCCAGCTTATGTTTTTGTATGCTTTGTTGAATACCATTTGGCTTTATTTCTGGGTTCTGTATTTTTTTCCATTGGTCTAACTGCTTATTTTTATTCCAGTATCATGCTGTTTTGGTAACTATAGCCCTGTAGTATAATTCAAAGTCCCATAATGTGATACTTAATATTGCTTTGGCTGTTCAGGCTCTCTTTTGGTTCCATGTGAATTTTAGGATTGTTTTTTCTAGTTCTTGGGAAAAATGATGATGACATTTTGATGGGAATTGCATCGAATCTGTAGATTGCTTTTGGCAGTACAGTCATTTTTACAATATTGATTCTTGTTATCTGTGAGCATGGCATATGTGTCCATTTGTTTGTGTCATCTGTGACTTTTTTTTAGCAGTGCTTTGTAGTTTTTCTTGTAGAGATCTTTAATTTCCTTGGTTAAGTATATTCCTAGGTATTTTATTTTTATTTTTTGCAGCTGTTGTAAAAGGGATTGAGTTCTTGATTTGATTCTCAGCTTGATTTTTGGTGTATGGCAGTGCTACTGATTTGTGTACATTGATTTTGTTCCTGAGACCTTACTTTACTGAATTTGTTTGTTAGATCTAGGAATCTTTTGTATGACGGGTTTTCTAGGTATATGATTATATCATTGATGAATAGTGACAGTTTGTCATCTTCTTTTCCAATCTGGATGCCCTTTATTTCTTTCTCTTGCCTGATTGCTGGTTAGGACTTCTAGTACTATGTCAAAGAGAAGTGGTGAAAATGGGCATCCTTATCTTGTTCCAGTTCTCAAGGGGAATGCTTTCAACTTTTCCCCATTCAGTGTGATTTGACTGTGGGTTTGTCATATATAGCTTTTATTACTTTGAGGTAAGATGGGGCTTTTCTTTATTCTTTGTATTCTTATATGAATTTTGGAATCAGTTTGTCAACTTCCTTAAAAAAGTTACGGGATTTTGATTGTTATCTGTAGATTTTTTCTGTTGTGCATTTGCTTTCTATTTCATTAGTTTCTGTTCATTTTTATCATGAGAATTCTGCTTTTCAAAGCATAATCAAATTTATTTGATGATTCTTTTAAAAAATATCTATTTGTTTGCTTGTGGTAGATAAGAAGCTCCTAATATTATTTTTTTCTTAAGTAATTGATAACAAACTTGCTCAAAAAGTACACTTGAACACAGGATATCCAAGGGACAGAGACTCTGTTAATAGAAATGTTTTTCTACAAGCACGCATGCACCCACCACTCATGGATAGCAATTTTCCCACAATGTATTTTATTGTCCCAAACTGCTAATATTATTTTTCTAAATGTGGATTAAATGGAAAGGGGCTTACACTTTAGAAAGAGGAATTAGTAAAGAAGGGAAGGTATACATTTAAGAAAATTTAGTGCTTAATTCAGTGACTCTGACCATGTCTCAGTGTTTAAAAATGCTAATTGGTGTGTTTATCCTTGCTTTTCTAGTGATATGCAGCTTTCGAGGATCTGTCCCTCAAGGGTTGGTCTTAGAAATAGGAGAAACAGTCCAGATTCTTGAAAAATGTGAAGGTGAGTATGGACCTACAAAGCACATAAATTGTGATCATTTTTGGCAGTATTATATACATTTATTTTGTGCTAATAAGATTATAAGCAATAATTCTGGAGCCATAATTAGTCACATGATGAAATAGTGTTATATAAAATTCTTCCTGATCTATGTTCAGCATAAAGGTATGAGCTTTTTTGATTCTAATATATTAGCAACAATTAGATAATTAATTTCTGGCTGTCAGAACACATTTTTTACATATATTTATGGGGTACTTGAGATACTTTGGTACAGATATACAATGTGTAATAATCACATGGTAAATGTAGTATCATCTCAAGCATTTACCTTTTTTTGTGTTGCAAAGGTTCCAATTGTACTCCCTCAGTTATTAAAAAATGTGCAATAAATTATTGCTGACTGTAGTCACCCTATTGTGCTATCAAATACTAGATCTTATTCATTGTATCTAACTATATTTTGTGCCCTCTTACTTATTTTTTATGAATAGGTAATCTACCCATGCTTAGCTGCCTTTGAATAGAACTACGTTATAGTCCATTTATTTGTATGTTTCTGTCTGATTGGCTGGGCATCTTTAGTCCTAATTAGAACAGATCCTCAAATTTTTTAAAATTTTTATTTATTTATTTTTTTTTGAGAGGGAGCCTTGCTCTTGTTGCCTAGGCTGGAGCGCAGTGGTGCGATCTCAGCTCACTGCAACCTCTGCCTCCCAGGTTCAAGTAATTCCCCTGCCTCAGCCTCCCTAGTAGCTGGGATTACAGGCGCCCACCACCACGCCCAGCTAATTTTTGTAGTTTTAGTAGAGATAGGATTTCACCATGTTGGCCAGGCTGGTCTTGAACTCCTGACCTCAGCTGATCCGCCCACATCAACCTCCCAAAGTGCTGGGATTACAGGCGTGAGCCACTGCGCCTGGCCTAAATATGTTTAAATGTAGTTTGACTTGACTACTGTCCTCTTCTGTGGCATATATGGGTATTTCTACTGTAACATTTACACATTCTTGAGATGGATCATGTTCTTCAGAATCTGTAATTAAATCAATAAGATTTATGGGAAAAATAGGGAAAATTACACAAAATCAGAGTATTAACAAAAGCAAAATTGATGCCATGCCAAATAACTTGGGCAGCCTGGACTAGCAGTTCAGTACGGCTACAAGCCATCTCAGATGGTATAATGAAGTAGAACTGTTGCAGTGTGGGTATAGAGCCAATGTATATGAGAGTGGAGCTCTAATCTAGTTGGGTTACTGTTAAGAGGGGTATGGGAGGACATGTAACCTACCATGATCCAGGAATCATATATATTTAGGAGTACACTTCTCTGAAAAGGGAGCTACACCCGTTTTAAATTTTCTTAAAACAGAAGTATAAATTAGCACCCTTTTATGACAACAACTCTAAGGGAACTAAGAATAGAAGGTAATTTTCTTTATCTAATAAATGATAGCTACTAAAATACCTGCAGCAAACATCACATTCGGTCATAAAATATTGAAAGAGTTTTCACTGAGATCTAAAAGTGAGACAAGAATACCTACTGTCTTACTCTGTTTATGTTTTGCTATAAAGGAGTACCTGAGGCTGTATAATTTATAAAGAAAAGGGATTTATTTGCCTCATGGTTCTGTAGGCTGTACAAGAAGCATGACACCAACTTCTGCTTCTGGTGAGGGCCTTAGGAAGCTTCCACTCATGGCAAAAGTCAAAGAGAAGCCTGTACGTGCAGAGATCACATGGCGAGAGAGAAAGCAAGAGTGAGGGGAGGTGCCAGGCTCTGTTTAAAATTTTTATTTTTTAATTGACAAATAATAATTGTATTCATGGGTACATAGTGATGTTTTGGTGCATATAATATATAGTGATCAGATCAGGGTAACTAGAATATCCATTATCCCAAACATCATTTGTTTTGGTTGAGAAAGTTCAATATTTTCCTTCTAGCTTTTTGAAACTATATATTATTATTAATTATAGTCATCTTATGTGGGATAGAACATTAGAACTGATTCTTTTTATCTAGTTGTAATTTTGTATCCTTTGACAAATCTCTTCAAATCCTCCCTTCCCCTTCCCCTCCAGTATCCTTCATTCAGGTTTTTTTTGTTAGCTTCCATGTATGAATAAGAATATGAGGTGTTTAACTTTCTCTTTTTGGCTTATTTCACTTAACATAATGTCCTCTAGTTCCATTCACATTACCATGAATGGCAGGACTTCAGTATTTTTTATGGCAGAATAGTATTCCATTGTGTATATACAACATATTTTCTTAATCCATCTGTTATTGGACACTTAGGTTGATTCCATATCTTGGCTGTTGTGAATAGTGCTGCAATAAACATGGAAGTGCTGATGTCTCTTCAATATAATGACTTCTGTTCCATTGGATAAAATCCCAGTGGCTCCACAAAGAGATCTTGAGACCAAAAAAAAAAAATCCCACTGGGGTGGGATTGCTAGATCATATAGTAGTTCTTTTTTTTTTTTTTTTTTTTTTTTTTGGAGACAGGGTCTCATTCTGTCAGCAGGCTGGAGTGCAGTGGTGCCATCACAGCTTACTGTAGCCTCGACCTCCTTGGGCTCAGGTGATCCCACCTCAGCCTCCTGAGTGGCTGGGACTACAGGTGCACAACATCACCAGGCCTGGCTAAGTTTTGTATTTTTTGGTAGAGATGGGGTTTTGCCATGTTGCCCAGGCAGGCTGGTCTTGAGCTCCTGGGCTCAAGTGATCTGCCCACCTCAGCCTTCCAAAATGCTGAAATTAGAGGCATGATCTAGCACACTCAGCTATATAGTAGTTCTATTTGTAGTATTTTTTTTAATTTGAAATATTTATTTATTTTAAGTTTTGTTTTAGGTTCAGGGGTACGTGTACACATTTGTTATATTGGTAAACTCATGTCACAGGGGTTTGTTGTACAGATTATCTTGTCACCCAGGTATTAAGCCTAGTATCCATTAGTTATTTTTCCTGATCCTCTGCCTCTTCCTACCTTCCATTCTCTGGTAGGCCCCAGTGTCTGTTGTTGCCCTCTGTGTGTCCATGTATTCTCATCTTTTAGTTCCCGGTTGTAAGTGAGAATATGTGGTATTTGGTTTTCTGTTCCCATGTTAGTTTGCTAAGGATAATAGCCTCCAGCTCCATCTATGTTCCTGCAAAGGACAGGATCTTGTTCTTTTTTATGGCTGTATAGTATTCCATGGTGTATATGTTCCACATTTTCTGTAGTCTACAATTGATGGGCATTTAGATTGATTCCATGTCTTTGCTATTGTGAATAGTGCTGCAGTGAACATACACATGCATATGTCTTTATGATAGAATGATTTATATTCCTTTGGGTATATATGCAATATTGGGATTGATGGGTCGAATGGCAGTTCTGTTTTTAGGTCTTTAGGAATTGCCATACTGTTTTTCACAATGGTTGAACTAATTTACACTCCTGCCTACAGTGTTTAAGCATTCTTTTGTCTCAGCAGTCTCACCAGTACCTGTTATTTTTTGAGTGTGTGTGTGTGTGTGTGTGTGTGTGTGTGTGTGTGTAGCTTTTTAAAAAAAATTCTTTTCAAAATTAAGTTTTTTTATTTCAATAGGGTTTTTGGGAACAAGTGGTGTTTGGTTACATGAGTAAGTTCTTTAGTGGTGATTTCTGAGATTTTGGTGCACCCATCACCCGAGCAGTGTACACTGTACCCAATGTGTAGCCTTTTATCCCTCACCCACCTCCCACCCTTCCCCCCACCGAGTCCCCAAAGTCCGTTGTATCATGCTTACGCCTTTGCATCCTCATAGCTTAGCTCCCACTTATAAGTGAGAACATATGATGTTTGGTTTTTCATTCCTGAGTTACTTCACTTAGAATAATGGTCTCCAGTTCCATCCAGGTTGCTGTGAATGCCATGATTTTTTTTTTTTTTTTTTTTTGGCTCATGGCTGAGTAGTCCATGGTGTGTGTATATTTGTGTGTGTGTGTGTGTGTGTGTGTGTCTGTACCACCACACGTTTTCTTTATGCACTCATTGACTGATGGGCATTTGGGCTAGTTCCATATTTTTGCAGTTGCGAATTGTGCTGCTATAAACATGCGTGTGCACGCGTCTTTTTTGTATGATGACTTCTTTTCCTCTGGGTAGATATCCAGTAGTGGGATTGCTGGATTGAATGGTAGATCTACTTTTTGTTCTTTAAGGAATCTCCACACTGTTTTTCATAGTGGTTGTACCAGTTTACGTTCTCATCAGCAGTATAAAAGTGTTCTCTTTTCACCACATCCGTGCCAATATCTTTTTTTTAATTTTTAAATTATGATCATTCTTGCAAGAGTAAGGTGGCATCTCATTGTGGTTTTAATTTGCATTTCTTAGATGATTAATGATGTTTAGCATTTTTTCATGTGTTCATTGGCCATTTGTCTATCTCCTTGAGAAGATTCTCAATGGACAATTCTTGAGAATTGTGTATTCATGTCCTTAGCCCATTTTTTGATGTGATTATTTGTTTTTCTCTTCTTGATTTGTTTCACTTCCTTGTAGATTCTGGATATTAGTCCTTCGTTAGATGCATAGTTTGTGAAGATTTTCTCCCACTTTGTGGATTATCTGTTTACTCTGCTGATTATTTCTTCTGCTGTGCAGAAGCTTTTTAGTTTAAGTAAGTCCCATCCATTTATCTTTGTTTTTGTTTCATTTGCTTTTGTGTTTTTGGTTATGAAGTCTTTGCCTAAGCCAGTGTCTAGAAGGGGTTTTCTGATGTTACCTTGTAGAATTTTTATGGTTTCAGGTCTTAGATTTAAGTCTTTGATCCATCTTGAGTTGATTTTTTTTTTTTTTTTGAGATGGAGTCTCGCTCTGTTTTCCAGGCTGGGGTGCAGTGGCATGATCTGGGCTCACCGCAACCTCCGCCTCCCAAGTTTAAGTGATTTTCCTGTCTCGACCTCCCGAGTAGCTGAGATTACAGGTGACTGCCACCACGCCTGGCTAATTTTTGTATTTTTAGTAGAGGTGGGGTTTCACCACGTTGGCCAGGTTGATCTCGAACTCCTGACCTCAAGTGATCCTCCCGCCTCAGCCTCCCAAAGTGCTGGGATTACAGGCATGAGCCACTGCACCCATCCTTGAGTTGATTTTTGTATAAGGTGAGAGATGGGGATTCAGTTTCATTCTTCTACATGTGACTTGCCAATTATCCCAGCACCATTTGTTGAATAGGGTGTGTCCTTTCCCCACTTTATGTTTTTGTTTGCTTTGTCAAACATCATTTGGCTATAAGTATTTGGGTTTATTTCTGGATTCTCTATTCTGTTCCATTTGTCTATGTGCCTATTTTTATACTAGTACCATGCTGTTTTGGTGACTATAGCCTTATAGTATGGTTTGAAGTAGGGTAATGTGATGCTTGCAGATTTGTTCTTTTTGCTTAGTCTTGCTTTGGCTATGTGGGCTCTTTTTTGGTTCCATATGAATTGTAGATTTGTTTTTTCTAGTTCTGTGAAGAATGATGGTGATATTTTGATGGGAATAGTATTAAATTTGTAGACTGCTTTTGGCAGTGTGTTCATTTTCACAATATTGATTCTACCCATTCATGTGCATGGGATGTGTTTCCATTTGTTTGTGTCATCTATGTTTTCTTTCAGCAGTGTTTTATAGTTTTCCTTGTAGAGGTCTTTCACTTCCTTGATTAGGTATATTCCTAAGTATTTTATTTTATTTTATTTGCAGCTAGTGTAAAAGGGGTTGAGTTCTTGATTTGATTCTTAGCCTGGTGGCTGTTGGTGTGTAGCAGTGCTACAAATTTGTGCACATCAATTTTGCATCCTGTGGCCAGGCACGGTGGCTCACACCTATAATCCCAGCACTTTGGGAAGCCAAGGCGGGCAGATCACCTGAGGTCAGGAGTTTGAGACTACCCTGGCTAACATGGCGAAACGCTGTCTCTACTAAAAATACAAAAATTAGCTGGGGGTGGTGGTGCACGCCTGTAATCCCAGCTACTTGGGAGGCTGAGCCAGGAGAATTGCTTGAACCTGGGAGGCAGAGGTTGCAGTGAGCTGAGATTGTGCCATTGCACTCCAGCCTGAGCGACAAGAGCAAAACTCCATCTCTGGGAGGCAGAGGTTGCAGTGAGCTGAGATTGTGCCATTGCACTCCAGCCTGAGCGACAAGAGCAAAACTCCATCTCAAAAAAAAGATTGTGTTCTGAAACTTTTCTGAGTTTATTTTTCAGTTCTAGGAGCTTTTTGGGTGGGTCTTTAGGGTTTTTTAGGTGTATGATCATGTCATTGGTGAGCAGTGATCATTTGACTGCCTCTACCAATTCGAATGTCCTTTATTTCTTTCTCTTGTCTGATTGCTCTGGCTAGGACTTCCAGTACTATGTTGAAGAGAAGTGGTAAAAGTGGGCATCCATGTCTTGTTCCAGTTCTCAGGTGGAATGCTTTTGTCTTTTCCTCATTCAATATAATGTTGGCTGTGGGTTTGTCATAGATGGCTTTTATTAAGGTATGTCCCTTCTATGCCAATTTTGCTGAGGGTTTTAATCATAAAGGATGCTGGATTTTGTCAAATCCTTTTTATGCATCTATTGAGATGATCATGTGATTTTTGTTTTAAATTCTGTTTATGTAGTATATCATGTTTATTGACTTGCCTATGTTAAACCATCTCTGTGTTCCTGGTATGAAACCCACTTCATCATGGTGGATTATCTTTTAATATGCTGTTGGATTCAGTTAGCTAGTGTTTTGTTGAGGATTTTTACATCTATGTTCATCAAGGATATTGGTGTGTAGTTTTCTTTTTTTGTTATGTCCTATCCTGGTTTTGATATTAAGGTGATACTGGCTTTATAGAATGATTTAGGGAGTCCCTCTTTCTCTATCTTTTGGAATAGTTTCAATAGGATTTTTACCAGTTCTTTGAATGGCTGATAGAATTCAGCTGTGAATCCTTCTGGTCCTGGACGTTTTTTGTTGGCATTTTTTTTTTTTAATTACCATTTTTGTCTCACTGCTTGTTATTTGTCTGTTCAGAGTTTCTGTATCTTCCTGGTTTAATCTAAGGGTGTCGTGTATTTCCAGAAATTTGTCCATCTCTAGGTTTTCTAGTTTGTGCCCATAAAGATGTTCATAGTAGCCTTGAATGATCTTTTGTATTTCTTTGGTATTGCTTGTAATATCTCTCGTTTTGTTTCTAATTGAGCTTATTTGGATTTTCTCTCTTCTTGGTTAATCTTTCTAATGGTCTATCAGTGTTATTCATCTTTTCTTTTTTTCTTTAATCAGCTGATATGAAATTATAAAATTCCAGAAGTCTGAGTATTTGAAACTTACAAAAGTCACCAGAAAATGCAAGCATATTGGGCTTTAGTTTGGTGTTTCCCTTGGTTTAGATGACAGTCCCTCTGTGAGCTCAAGGTAATCTTCTTGTTTATTTCCTTAGATCTGTTGTTTCAGTGACAACCACAGAACTCTTAGTGGAGGCCAAGGAGAGTCTGAGAACTAAAGAAACGTCCACCATTTCTTTCTTTGCACACTAACACATGGGAACTTATCTCCTGGAGAACACACTTAAGGAGATGGATGTTAATGATGCTGTGCTGAACTGTTCTTCTCTGCCAACTGCCGCAGAAAGTTGTCCTCACTCTGGCCTTTATGATTTAAAGTTGTCCTTACTCTGGCCTTTATGATTTATGAAATCTTTTGCCACAGATTTCACAGATAAAGGGTTTCTCTCCAGTGTTTGTTTTCATGTGTTCGTGAAAATACTGCTTCGTGTTGAAATCCTTGCCACACCACTGGCACATGAACTGTTTGTGCCCAATGTGGATGCTCATGTGGGTGTGTAGCTGGTAATTGTACTGAAACCTTTCGTCACAGGTCTCGCATCTGAAGGACTTCTCTCCAGAATGCTGCAGGGAGTGCCCCATGAGTGACATACTGCATTTGAATGATTTTCCACAGGTTTCACATGTAAATGGCATGTCTTTCATGTGTGCAACCATGTGTTTTCGCACATGAGCCATGGCATAGAATTTTTTCTCACAAATTTCACAGGAAAATTTCTTTTCTGCATATCCATGGACGATCTTGATATGTTCATGAAGGATCCAGTTTCTTGAATGATTTATTACAGGCAACAAACTAAATGTTTTTTTCACAGTCTGTTTGCCGGTGAAGGTATAGCTCACTTTCCAGGACAAACTTATTGCCACATTTATCACAAATCTGCATGTGCCTATGAGTAATGTTCATTTGCTTCTCCAGACACCAGTGAGCATTAAATACCCTGGGGCACACGCCTGTAATCCCAGCACTTTGGGAGGCTGAGGCGGGCTGATCACCTGAGGTCAGGAGTTCGAGACCAGCCTGATCAACATGTAGAAACCCCGTCTCTACTAAAAATACAAAATTAGCTGGGCGTGGTGATGCATGCCTGTAATCCCAGCTACTTGGGAGGCTGAGGCAGGAGAATCGCTTGAACCCGGGAGATGGAGGTTGTGGTGAGCCGAGATTGTGCCATTGCACTCCAGCCTGGGCAACAAGAGTAAAACTGTCTCAAAAACAAAAAACAACCCTGGGGCACTTCTCACAGGTCACACTTAGCTTTCTGCACTGGTGCTTCAGGCTCCTTTGTGGCCCGCTTCTTACGCTTAGGTGGCTCTGCACTCTTCCTGCAACCTCTTGTAGTTCTGGGAGTAGGGGAAGTGGTAGCTGCAGCAACAGAGGCAGCTCTCCTCGTTCTTCTTTCTGTAACGCTGACTTTCTCTGCTATCTTCTCCTTTTTCTTCTGCTTATCATTCTCTCCATAGTCATTGCTGTTATCTGTGGCCCCTTCCTCACTCTCTTCCTCCTCATTGTTTAAGAACAGGAGTCTCTTTGGATTGAGAAGAGGTACCCTTTTCCCCTTTAGGTACATTTAATGTTTGATTATTAAGGTTTACCTCCACTATGATCTGCTCCCTTTTGTAAAAGACTTCTTCCTCTTCTTCCTCCTCCTCTTCTGTGTCATCAGAATTCTCCTGGTCTTCCTTAATAGCATGCACATCAGACTCTGCTCCTGTCTCCCTGAAATGTGGCTGTTCTTCTGTTTCATGGAGATGTAGTTTGCTCATCTTGGTGTCCACAAACACAGAATAAGGACTTCCTGGTTCCCTTTGTTACACTTTGGTGGACAGGTCAAGTTCCTTGTGGCACCATGATGAAAGCTGGATGGCACTTGCCCATGACGGCTATCATCTTGTGCCATTCCTGCTACAGGCACAGCACGGTTTTCAACCAGCTCCTGACAAGAAGTGGCTGTGTGCCTCATTGGTAAATGACTCAATTTATTAAGCAGTTCAGACTGTAAAGAAAATAGCTTTAAAACAAGGTAATTATTAAGACTAAAATATTTTTCCATCCCTAAGAATCACTCAAATGAAAAAAAGATATTCCTGGAAACTGAATTCTTCCATTGTTGCAGCACCAAAGCATAAGTCAAAAAGGTTTGGTATTATGGCAAGAGCAGACCACTAGTGATTTTTCTTCTGAAGAGAACTACAAGGGACTTGGTGCATCTTATCTGGGCCGGCCACCTCCACCGCCTAGATCAATGCCTTGGCAGTCCTTCCCTGCAGTGGGGGGACTGTAGCCAGAGTCACAACCTCCAGCCAGGCCGGCCCCTCACTCCTGCCCAATGTCTGTCCTCAGGGCTGCTCCTCAGACCTGGCCTCGGCTGCTGGCCACAGTGCTATGTGGCCACCGCTCCCATGTCTCTGGACTTCCTTCTGAGTGCCTGAGGGCAAGGAGGGTAGCAGGGTGGGCAGAGCGCAGGGAGGGAGGCAGGGGAGGGGGGTGGGTGTGTGGATATACGTGCAGGGAGGGAGGCGAGTGGCTGCGAGGGCGCGTGCCCGCCCCGTCCCCTTCCTTTTTTGGCCACCCCCCTTTATTATCTTTTCAAAGAACGAGGTTTTTGTTTCATTTATCTTTTGTATTGTTTCTTTTTTGTTTGTTTGCTTCCATTTCATTTAGTTCTGCTCTGATCTTTGTTATTTCTTTTCTTCTGCTGGGTTTGGGTTTAGTTTGTTTTTGTTTCTCTAGTTCCTTGAGGTGTGACCTTAGACTGTCTTCTTTTTTCTCTTTTAGACTTTTTGATGTAGGTGTTTAATGCTAAGAACTTTTCTCTTAGCACCTCTTGCTGCATCCCAGAGGTTTTGATAGGTTGTGTCACTATTATGCAGTTCAAATAACTTTTAATTTCCATCTTGATTTCATTGTTGACCCAATGATCATTCAGCAGCAGGTTAGTTTCCATGTATTTTCATGGTTTTGAGGGTTCCTTTTGGAGTTAATTTCCAATTTTATTCCACTGTGATCTGAGAGAGTACTTGATGTAATTTTGGTTTTCTTAAATTTATAGAGAGTTGTTTTGTGGCCTGTAATATGATCTATCTTGGAGAATGTTCCATGTACTGATGATTACAATGTATATTCTGCAGTTGTTGGGTAGAATGTTCTGTAAATATCTGTTAAGTCCATTTGTTCTAGGGTATAGTTTAAGTCCATTGTTTACTTGTGGTCTTTCTGTCTTAATAACCTGTCCAGTGCTGTCAGTGGATTATTGAAGTCCGCCACCATTATTGTGTTGCCATCCATCACATTTCTTAGGTCTAGTAGTAACTGTTTTATAAATTTGGGAGCTCCAGTGTTAGGTGCATATATATCTAGGATTCTGATATTTTCCTGTTGGACTAGTTTTTAAATCTTTTTTGTTTGTTTGTTTGTTTTTAAGACAGTCTCTGTCTGTCATCCAGGTTGGAATGCAGTGGTGTGATCTTGGTGTCATCAGTGGTGTGACCTGTGCCTTCTGGGTTCAAGCGATTCTTGTGTCTCAGCCTCCTGAGTAGCTGGGACTGATAGTCATGCACCAGCATGCCCGGCTAATTTTTGTATTTTTAGTAGAGATGGGGTTTCGCCATATTGACCAGACCGGTCTGGAACTCCTGGCCACAAGTATCTGCCCACCTCGGCTTCCCAAACTGTTGAGATTACAGGCATGAGCCACCATGCGTGGCCTAGTCCTTTCATCATTGTATAATATCCCTCTTTGTGTTTTTTTAACTGCTTTTGCTTTAAAGTTTGTTTCATCTGATGTAAGAATAGCTCCTCCTGCTTGCTTTTGGTGTTCATTTGCATGGAATATCTTTTTCCACCTTTTTACCTTAAGTTTATATGAGTCCTTATATGTTAGGTGAGTCTCTTGAAGACAACAGATACATGGTTTGTGAATTCTTATCTATTCTGCCATTCTGTATCTTTTAAGTGGAGCATTTAGGCCATACATTCAGTGTTAGTATTGAGACGTGAGGTACTATTCTGTTCATCATTGTGGTTTTTGCCTGAATACCTTGTTTGTTTTTTTCTCATTTGCTATTGTTTTACAGGTCCTGTGACATTTATCCTTTAAGGAGGTTCTATTTTGGTGTATTTTGAGGTTTTTGTTTCAATATTTAGAGCTTTGTTTTTTTGGCAGTTATTTTAGTGCTGGCTTGGTAGTGGCAGATTCTTTCAGCATTTGTTTGTCTGAAAAAGACTATCTTTCCTTCATTTACGAAGCTTAGTTTTGCTAGATACAAAATTCATGACTGATAATTGTTTTGTTTAAGGAGACTAAAGATAGGACCTCAATCCCTTCAAGTTTATCGGGTTTCTGCTGAGAAATTTGCTTTTAATCTGATAAATTTTCCTTTATAGGTTACTTGATGCTTTTGCCTCACAGCTCTTAAGATTCTTTCCTTCGTCTTGACTTTAGATAACCTGATGACTGTGTGCCTGGGCGATGATCTTCCATTCTGACTGGTGTGAGATGGTATCTCATTGTGATTTTGATTTGCATTTTTCTAGTGATCAATGATACTTTTTTTCATATGCTTCTTGGCCACATGAATGTCTTTTTTTGAGAAGCATCTGTTCATGTCCTTTGCCCACTTTTTAATGTTTTTTGTTGTTGTTGTTATAAATTTGTTTAAGTTCCTTGTAGACGATATTAGACCTTTGTCAGATGGATAGATTGCAAAATTTTTCTCCCATTCTGTAGGTTGTTTACTCTGTTGATACTTTCTTTTGTTATGCAGAAGCTCCTAAGTTTAATAAGATCCCATTTGTCAATGTTTGCCTTTGTTGTGATTGCTTTTGGTGCCTTTGTCATGAAATCTTTGCCTGTTCCTATGTTCCGAATGGTATTGGCCTAGGTGATCTATTACAGTTTTGGGGTTTACATTTAAGTGTTAAATCTATCTTTTTTTTTTTTTTTTTGAGATGGAGTCTTGCTCTGTCGCCCAGGATTGAGTGCAGTGGTGCCATCTCGGCTCACTGCAACCTCTGCCTCCCGGGTTCAAGTGATTCTCCTGCCTCAGCCTCCCAAGTAGCAGGGACTACAGGTGCATGCTACCATGTCTGGCTAATTTTTGTATTTTTAGTTTCACCATGTTGAAATGGGGTTTTACCATGTTGGCCAGGTTGGTCTGGAACTCCTGACCTCAGGTGATCCACCCGCCTCGGCCTCCCAAAGTGCTGGAATTACAGGTGTGAGCCACTGCACTTGGCCAAATGTTTAATCTGTCTTGAGTTGATTTTTGTGCATGGTGTAAGGAAGGGGTCCAGTTTCAATCTTCTGCATATGGTTAGCCAGTTATCCCAGCACCATTTATTGAATAGGGAGTCTTCTTCAATGCTTGTTTTTGTCAGGTTTGTTGACGATCAGATGGTAGTAAGTGTGTGGCCTTGTTTCTGGGTGCTCTGTTGTTTTCCATTGGTCTCTGTGTTTGTTTTTTGTACTAGTACCATGTTGTTTTAGTTTCTGTGGCCCTGTGGTATAGTTTGAAGTTGGGTAGCATGATGCCTCCAGCTTTGTTCTTTTTGCTTAGGATTGCCTTGGCTATTCGGGGTATTTTTTTGTTCCTTGGCTATTTGGGATTTTTTTTTGTTCCATGTGAATTTTAAAATAGATTTTTCTAGTTCTGTGAAGAATGTCATTGTAGTTTGATAGGAATAGCATTGAGTCTGTAAATTGCTTTGGGCAGTATGACCATTTTAATGATATGGATTCTTCTCTGTTAGCATGAAATATTTTTCCATTTGTTTGTGTCATCTCTGAATTTTTTTTTTTTTTTTTTGAGCAATGTTTTGTAGTTCCTTTTGTAGACATCTTTCACTTCTCTGGTTAGCTATATTTCTAGGTATTTCATTCTTTTTATGGCAGTGAATGAGATTCTGTTCTGATTTGGCTCTCAAGTTGGCTATTGTTGGTGTATAGGAACTCTAGTGATTTTTGCACGTAGATTTTGTATTCTGAGACTTTGCTGAAGTTGTTTTCCAGCTTAAGGAGCTTTGGGGCTGACACTGGGGTTTTGTAGGTATAGGACCTGTCATCTACAAATGGGTGGTTTGACTTCCTCTCTTCCTATTTGGATGCTGTTTATTTCTTTCTCTTGCCTAATTGTTCTGGAAAGGACTTCCAATACTATGTTGACTAGGAGTGGTGAGAGAGAGCACCTCTGTCTTGTGCCGGTTTTCAAGGGGAATGCTTCCAGCTTTATAGATTGGTTATGACGTTGGCTGTGGGTTTGTCATAGATATCTGTTACTATTTCACCAAGCTTATTGAGAGTTTTTAACATAAATGGTGTTGAATTTTACCAAAAGCCTTTTCTGCATCTGTTGAGATGATCATGTGGTTTTTGTTTCTAGCTCTGTTTATGTGATGAATCACGTTTATTGATTTGCATACGTTAGAGCAATCTTGCATTCCAGGGATAAAGCCTAGTTGGTCATAGTGGATAAGCTTTTTGATGTGCTGCTGGATTTGGTTTGCGAATATTTCATTGAGGATTTTTGCATTGATGTTCATCGAGGATATTGGCCTGTTCTCTGCCAGGTTTTGATATCAGGATGATGCTGGCCTCATAGAATGAGTCAAGGAGAGGTCCCTCCTCCTTAGTTTTTTAGAATTGTTTCAGTAAGAACGGTACCAGCTCTTCTTTGTACATCTGTTAGAATTTGGCTGTGAATTTGTCTGGTCCTTGGCCTCTTTTGGTTGGTTGGAAGTTTATTAAAATTCAGTTTCAGAGCTCATTATTGGTCTGTTCACATATTCAGTTTCTTCCTGGTTCAGTCTTGGGAGGGGGTATGTGTCCAGGAATGTAAATGTTTCTTCCAGATTTTTTGGTTTATATGTATAGAGGTGTTCATAATAGTCTCTGATGGTTATTTGAATTTTTTGGGGGTCAGTGGTAATATCCCCTTTGCTGTTTCTAATTGTGTTTATTTGGATATTCACTTTTTTCTTCTTTATTAGTCTAGCTAGCCATCTATCTGTTTTATTAATTTTCTTTTTCTTTTTCTTTTTTTTTTTTTTTTTTTGAGGCAGAGTTTTGCTCTTGTTGCCCAGGCTGGAGTGTAGTGGCATGATTTCAGCTCACTGCAACCTCTACGTCCTGGCTTCAAGTGATTCTCCTGCCTCAGCCTCCCGTAGGTGGGATTACAGGCATGTGCCACCACACCCAGCTAATTTTTGTATTTTTTAGTAGAGACGGGATTTCGCCTTGTTGGTCAGGCTGGTCTCGAACTCCTGATCTCACGTGATCCACCTGCCTCAGCCTCCCAAAGTGCTGGGATTACAGGTGTGAGCCACCTTGCCTGGCCTATTTTATTAATTTTCTTTTCAAAAATTCAACCCCTGCCTTCAATGATCTTTTGAATGGTTTTTCATGTTTTCCTCTCCTTCTGTGCACCTCTGATTTAGGTTATTTCTTGTCTTCTACTAGCTTTGGGCTTGATTTACTCTTAGCTCCCTAATTCTTTTAGTTGTGATGTTAGATTGAGACAGATCTTTCTTTTTGGTGTAGGCATTTAGTGCTATATATTTTCCTTTTAACACTGCCTTAGCTGTGTCCCAGAGATTTTGGGTATATTATATTTTTGTTCTCATTAGTTTCAAAGAACTTGTTGATTTTTGCCTTGGTTTCATTATTTACCCAGAAGTCATTTGGGAGCAGTTTATTTAACTTATGTGTAATCGTATGGTTTTGAGTGAATTTCCTAGTGTTGATTTTTAATTTGATTGTGCTGTGGTCTGACAGAGTGGTTGCTATGATTTCACTTCTTTTGCATTTGCTGAGGAGTGTTTTGTGTCCGAGTATGTGGTCAATTTTAGAATGTGTGTGATGTGGCAATGAGAAGAATGTATGTTTTGTTGCTTTTGGGTGGAGAGTTCTGGAAATTTCTATCAGATCCATTTTATCCAGTGCTGAGTTCAAGTACTGAATACCTTTGTTAATTTCTGCCTTGATGATCTATTGAATACTGTCAGTGGCATGTTGAAGTTTCCCACTATTGTTGTGTGGGAGTCTGTGTCTCTTTGTAGGTCTCTAAGAACTTGCTTTATGAATCTGGGTGCTCCTGTGTTAGGTGCATATGTATTTAGGATAGTTAAGTCTTCTTGTTGAATTGAATCCTTTACCATTATGTAATGCCCTAATTTGTCTTTTTTGATCTTCGTTGGTTTAAAGTCTGTTTTGTCTGAAATTAGGATTGCAACCCCTGCTTTTTTCTGTTTTGTCTTGCTTGGTAGATTTTTCTCCATCCCTTTATTTCAAGTCTGTGGGTGTTTTTGCATGTGACATGGATCTCTCGAAGACAGCATATTAATGGGTCTTGGTTCTTTGTCTAGCTTGCTACTCTGCACCTTTTAATTGGGGCATTTATCCTGTTTACATTCAGGGTTATTATTGATATGTGTAGATTTGATCCTGTCATCATGGTGTTAGCTAGTTAATATGGAGACATGTTTGTGTGGTTGCTTTATAGTGTTACTGGTCTGTGTGCTTAAGTTTGTGTTTGTGGTGGCTGGTAGTGGTCTTTCCTTTCCATATTTAGTGCTTCCTTCAGGAGCTCTTATAAGGCGGGTCTGAGGGTAACGAATTTCCTCAGTGTTTGATTGTCTGAAAAGGATCTTATTTCTTGTTGGCTTGTGAAGCTCAGTTTGGCCAGCTATGAATTCTGGGTTTGAATCTCTCTCTTTTTTTTAAAGAATATGGAATATTGGCCCCCAATCTCTTCTGGCTTGGGTTTCTCCTGAGAGGTCCACTGTTAGTCTGATGGGTTTGCCTTTGTAGGTTACCTGATCTTTCATTCTAGCTACCTTTAACATTTTTTCTTTCATTTTGACTTTGGAGAATCTGATGATTATATATCTTGGAGATGATCTTCTTGTGAAGTATGTTACTGGGGTTCTCTGCATTTCCTGCATTTAAATGTTGGCCTGTCGAGGTTGGAGGAAGCTCTCATTGTTCATATCCTGAAATATGTTTTTCAAGTTTCTTACACACTCCCTGTCTCTTTCAGGGACACCAATGAGTTATAGATTTTGTCTCTTTTTTATTTTTTTGAGATGGAGTCTTGCTCTGTTGCCAGGCTGGAGTGCCGTGGCATGATCTCAGCTAACTGCAACCTCTGCCTCCCGGGTTCAAGTGATTCTCCTGTCTCAGCCTCCTGAGTAGCTGGGACTACAGGTGCATGCCACCACACCCAGCTAATTTTTGTATTTTTGGTAGAGATGGGGTTTCACCATGTTGGCAAGGATGGCCTTGATCTCTTGACCTCGTGATCTGCCTGCCTTGGCCTCTGGATTTGGTCTGTTTACATAAGCCCATATTTCTTGGAGATTTTGTTCCTTTTCATTCTTTTTCTCTGTTATTTTCTGACTGTTTTATTTCAGAAGCCCAGTCCTCAAGCTCTGAGATTCTTTCCTCACCTTGGTCTGTTCTGCTGTTGATACTTGTGACTGCATTATCAAATTCTTGTAGTGTGTTTTGCAGCTCTGTCAGGTCAGTTACATTCTTTTCTATACTGGCTATTTTGACTTTCAGCTCTTGTATCATTTTATTGTGATACTTAGCTTCCTTGGGTTGGGTTTCGACATACTCTGTTATCTCAATGATCTTCCTCCCTAACCATGTTCTGAATTATATTTCTGTCATTTTAGCCATCTCAGCCCCATTGGGAACCCTTTCTGGAGAGGTGGTGTGGTTAATTTTTTTTTTTTTTGAGACAGAGTCTGGCTCTGTCCCCCAGGCTGGAGTGCAGTGGTGTGATTTTGGCTAACTGCAAGCTCCGCCTCCCGGGTTCACGCCATTCTCCTGCCTCAGCCTCCCGAGTAGCTGGGACTATAGGCGCCCACCACCATGCCCAGCTAATTTTTTTTTGTATTTTTAGTAGAGACGGGGTTTCACCATGGTCTGGATCTCCTGACCTCGTGATCCACCCCCCTCGGCCTCCCAAAGTGCTGGGATTACAGGCGTGAGCCACCATGCCCAGCCATTTTTTTTTTGTTTTTTTTTTTTGAGATGGAGTTTTGCTCTTCTTGCCCAGGCTGGGGTGCAATGGTGCAATCTTGGCTCACTGCAACCTCTGCCTCCCGGGTTCAAGCTATTCTCCTGCCTCAGCCTCCCTAGTAGCTGGGATTATAGGCATGCGTCACCACGCTCGGCTAATTTTGTATTTTTAGTAGAGACGGTGTTTCTCCATGTTGGTCAGGCTGGTCTCGAACTCCCAACTTCAGGTGATTTGCCCACCTTGGCCTCCCAAAGTGTTGGGATTACAGGCGTGAGCCACCGCGTCCAGCCGGTGTGGTTGTTTATATGAAAGAAGGCACTCTGACTTTTTGAGTTGTCAGAGTTATTGCACTGATTCTTTTTATCTTTGTGGGCTGATGTTTCTTCAGTCTTTGAAGTTGCTGACCTTTAGATTTTTTTTTTTTACTTTTATCCTAGTTGATGACCTTGAGGGTTTTGATTGCGGTATAAGGTGAATTCAGCCGACTGGCTTAGTTTGCAGAAGATTTTAGGGGGCTAATGCTCACTCACAACTTCTGGGCTGCATGCTGTAACTCTGGGTGACTTTTGTTGTGTCCTGACTTTGCTCTCTGACTCCTTGAGGTTAGGAATCCACTGTGCTGGTGGGGGTGGGGGCTGAGGTGCTCCTGGACCACAGGTCACTTACACTCCAATTGGAGTGCATTTTGTAGTGTGGTGGCAGCAGGATCCATGTTTGTTTGCATGTGCTGCCAGCAGCAGCAGTGACAACATGGCAGAGTGCACACTGCTGCATCAGGGTGCTAGTGAATGCCGAGGTTCTTGCCTTTGTGCAGGCATTCACCACAGTGGAAGAGGCGGTATGGCTGGGGGGAGGTTGGGTGTTTCTGCTGGTGACTGTGCAAATGGTTGTGCTGGTGGTGGTGTGAGGATGGAGGTGGGGCGCTGTCAGGCGCAGGCCTGTGTGTTGTGGGGTAGTCACTCAGAAAGTGGGAGAGTCTGCTCTTCTCTAGGCCTAGTTTCACTCCTGTGGCAGCGTTGGTGCAAGGGCAGGGCATTGGAAGGGGTGGGTCTGCCTTGCTTTGTGCCCTGCAAGGCTCTGACTGCACTGGTGGTTCAGCTGTGTCTGGTTGGTCATCTTGTCCTCTCTGTTGTCCCGGACAGCAGATGAGACCCAAGGCGCAGCACCTTTCCAGCTAAATGTCAGCACTGCAGAGGCTTCTCTGCTTCTGTGTTCTGGAAGAGCCACTTGTAGTATTTTTGAGGCACCTCCGTACTGTTCTCCATAGTGGTATACTAGTTTACATCTCCAGCACAGCATATAAGGGTTCTGTTTTCTCTGCATCCTTGCCAGCATTTGTTATTTTTGTCTTTTTGATGATAGCCATTTTAACTGGGGGTGAGATGATACCTCATTGTTGGTTTTGTTTGCAATTCTGTGATGATTAATGATGTTGAGCATTTTTTCATACATTTATTGGCCATTTATATGTCTTTTTTGAGAATGTTTGTTCAGATTATTTGCCCATTTTCAATTTTAATTGTTTCAACCTTTAATATGAACATTAATCGTATTTTCAAATCTAATGACGAATTACAGATAGAGAAATTTATGAAAATTATGGGGCACAGCAGTCAGAGAATTAGGCAAAGAATACAAAAAACTGTAACACATATGTAACTCTTCTTGTAATGAAGAACAGAGAAAGAATAGCTCATTTTGTATTCTGACCACAGTATAAATACATGCAAAAATATACGGCAGTTAAGCGATAGCTGTTAGGTAGAAAGTATTGATCACAGGTGGAATCTGTTACATGCGAGGAGGGAAATATATCAAGAGATTTAGTTAACAATGCTGGAAAAACCATGCCAGGCAACCAGATCTTGAGGCAAGAGTCATACTTCACAGAGAAAAAGAGCAAAATGTAGAGAAAAACCAGGTCTCGCTATGGAATGGTCTGTAGTCTTTTAACCACAGTGCCATAGAAGGAACTTGACCAAGCACTGCCCATGATCTGCAGAGTTATGTGCATAATACTCAGTTTTCCTGCTAGGGATACCCCAGTTCATGACAATGACAAGAGAATGAGAAAGGCCACCTACAAATGAAATGAGTTCATCCCACCTGCAATGGCAGATATGGTCTTATTAGTGCCATCTCTCAGAAAGAACAGTGTCCTGGGGGAAGCAGATCAGATATTAGGTCAAGCCTGTGTCCTTGCAGGAGCTCATTTGCCCATTTTGTAATTGGATTTTTTTTTTTTATTTTGCTTTTGAGATGTTTGAGTTTCTTGTATATTTTGGTTATTAAGTCTCCTGTCAGATGAGTGGTTTCAGAATATTTTCTCGCATTCTGTAGGTTGTCTTTTCACTTTATTATTTCCTTTGCTGTGCAGAGCTTTTTCATTTTATATAATCCAGTTTGTTTATTTTTGCTTGTGTTGCTTTGAGGTCTTATTTATAAAATCTTTGTGTAGACCAATGTCCTGAAGCATTTCTCCTGTTTACTTATAGTAGTTTTATAGTTTTGGGTTTTACATTTAGGTTTTTGATTTACTTTCAGTTGATTTTTGTATAGAGTGAGAGGTAGAAGTCTAGTTTCATTGTTCTGCATATGGATATCCAGTTTTTTCAGCATAATTTATTGAAAAAATGGTCCTTTCGCCAATGAATGTTCTTGGTACTTTTATCAAAAACTAATTGGCTATAGATATGTGCATTAATTTCTGGGTTGTCTATACTGTTTTAGTGGTCTGTGTGTCTGTTTTTATGCCAGTATCATGCTGTTTTGGTTACTATTGCTTTGTAGTATGTTTTGAGGTGTAGTAGTGTGAGCTTTGCTCTTTTTGCCCAAGATTGCTTTGAGTATGTGGGATCTTTTCTGGTTCCATGCCAATTTTAGGATTTTCCCCCTTATTTCTGTTAAGAATGTCATTGGTATTTTGTTAGGGATTGCATCGAATCTGTAGATTGCTTAGGGTAGTATGGCCATTTCAACAATATTAATTTTCCTGATTTATGAACTTGGCCTTTCTTTCCATTTCTTTGGGTCCTCTTCGATTTCTTTTATCAGTGTTTTGTAGTTTTCCTTGTAGAGATCTTTCACCTCCTTGGTTAGATTTATTCTTAGGTATTTTTTTTTTGTAGCAATTGTAAATAGGATTGCCTTCTTCATTTTTTTGGCTCCTCCATTGTTCCTGTATAGAAGTGATACTGATTTTTGTTCATTAATTTTATATCATGCAAGTTTACTGAATTAGTTTATCAGTTCTAAGAGTATTTTGGTAGAGTCTTTAGGTTTTTGTATATATAAGATCATGTCATCTGCAAACAGGGACAGTTTGGCTTTCTGCTTTCCAGTTTTGATGCCTCTTATTTATTTTTCTTGCCTGATTGCTCTGGCTAGGACATCTAGTGCTATGTTGAATAAGAGTGGAGATCCTTGTCTTGTTCCAGTTCTTAGAGGAAAAGCTTTCAGTTTTTTCCCCATTCCAGAAGATGCTAGCTGTGGGTTTGTTATATATGGCCTTTGTATATTGAGATGCTTTTTTTCTACACATAATTTATTAAATGTTTTCATCATGAAGGGATGTTGAATTTCATTAAGAGCTTTCTCTGAGTCTACTGAGGTGTTACGGTTTTTGTCCTTCATTTTATTGATATGATGTATGATGTTTGTTTATTTGCATGTGTTGAATTATTCTTATATTCCTGGGATTTATCCCACTTGGTTATGGTTATCTTTTTGATATGTTGTTGGCTTTGGTTTGCTAGTATTTTGTCGAGGACTTTTGTGTCTGTGTTCATCAGGGATATTGGCATGTAGTTTTCTTTTCTGATTGTGTCTTTATGTGGTTTTGCTATCAAGGTAATGCTGGACTTGTAGAATGAATTAGTGAGAATTCCCTGCTTCAACATTTTGAAGTAGTTTGAGAAGACTTGGTATTAATTCTTCTTTAAAAGAATGATAGAATTCTTTGGTGAAGCCATTATTTTTGGACTTTTCTTTGTTGAAAGACCTTTTATTACTGAGTTGTCTCATTACTTGTTATTGGTCTGTTCAGATTTTCTTTCTTCTTAGTTTACTTTTGGTATGTTGTAGGTGTCCAGGAATTTATCTGTTCTAGGTTTTTAAATTTATTGACATATTTCATAGTAATCACCAATGAGCCTTTGTATTTCCATGGCTCCTGTTGTGCTGTCTCATTTTTCACTTCTGATTTTATTTGGATCTTCTCTTTTTTCTTAGTCTAGCTAATGGTTTACCAATTTTATTTATTTTCAGAAAAACAACTTTTAGTTTTGTTGATCTTTTGTTTTTAGTCTCAATTTTGTTTATTTCTGTTCTGGTCGTTATTATTTCTTTACTTCTGCTAACTTTTTGTTTTGGTTTCTTCTTGCTTTTCTAGTTCCTTGAGGTGCACCATTAGGTTATATGAAATCTTTCTAGTTTTTTTTATTTCAGCATATATTTCCCTGAAGTTTCCTCTTAATACTGCTTTTGCTGTGTTCCCTAGCTTTTGGGATCTTATGATTCTATTTTCATTTCAAGAAATTTTGAAATTCATTCTTAATTTCTTCTTCCATCCATTGGTCATTCAGGAGCATGTTGTTTAGTTTCCATGCATTTATATAGTTTCAGATGTTCCTTTTCTTATTGATATCTAGTTTTATTCCATTTTGGTCTGAGAAGATACTTGGTATGATTTTGATCTTGTTATAAATAAAGTTTCAGTGTCATAAAAGAAATAGTGCTCGAATATAAAATTTTCTGTTTTTTTTCTTCTCAGCAAGGCAATTTACTTCTATAGAAGGGTGCACCCTCACAGATGGAGCAATGGTGAGCGCACACCTGGACAAGGGAGGGGAAGGGGTTCTGATTCCTGACACATGTGGCCCCTGCTGCTTGTTATTCCCCCTATTAGCTAGGGTTAGGCCGCACAGGCTAAACTAATTCTGATTGGCTAATTTAAAGAGAGTGACCTGGTGAGTGGTTTGGCAGGAAAAATGGTTATGGCAGAGCAGGTAATTGGAATGAGTTAGGGTGCAGCAGGTAATCGGAATGAGTCAGGGTGGAGCAGATAATTGGAAGGAGTCAGGGTGGAGCAGGTAATTGGAAGGAGTCAGGGTGGAGCAGGTGATTGAAAAAGGTTGCTTTATGAGGAAGTTAAGTTTAAAAGTAGAAGGCAAAGAATTGAACATACTGACATATTGATACTTTGAAGAGAAATTTAGAACTCATATCTAACAATCTTAAAGTTTTTTTTGAGACTTGTTTTGTGTCCTAACATATAGTTAATCCTGGAGAATGTTCAATGTGCTGATGAGGAGAATGTGTATTCTATAGCTGTTGGGTGAAATGTTCTACAAATATCTGTTACATCCATTTGGTCTGTGGTGCAGTTTAAATCTGATGTCCCATTGTTGGTTTTCTGTCAAGATGATCTGTCCATTGCTGAGAGTGGAGTGTTGAAGTCCACAGCTATTATTGTGTTTGGATCTATTTCTTCATTTGGGTCTAATAATATTTGTTTTATATGTCTGGGTGTTCTGATGTTGGGTGCATATATATTTATAATTGTTATATTCTCTTGCTAAGTTGATTGCTTTATTACTGTGTTGCCTTGTCTCTTTTTTACAGCTTTTAACTACAGGTCTTTTTTGTCCAATATAAGTATAGCTATTCATGCTCGCTTTTGGTTTTCTTTTGCATGGAATATCTTTTTTATTCCTTCAGTTACAGTTTATGTGTGTCTTTATAGGTGAGGTGAGTTACTTGTAGGCAGTATATCATAGGGTCTTTCTTTTTTATCCATTCAACCTATCTGTGTCTTCTAAATGTATATTTAATCCATTTATATTCAAGATTATTATTGATAGGGATTTACTCCTATTATTTTACTGTTTTCTGATTGTTTTGTATATTCTTTGTTTCTTACTTCCTCCCATTATTTTTACAGTTGAGTGGTGTTTTACATTGATAAGGTTTTATTTGTTTTTCTCTCTTGTTTGTGTATGAGTCCTACCAATGAGTTTTATTGTTCCATATGTTTTATCGATGGTGGTTATCATCTTTTTACTTCCAGATATAAGACTCTCTTGAGTATTTCTTGCAAGATCAGTTTAGTGGTGATGAATTTTCTTAGTTTTTCTTGTCTGTGAAAGATTTTATTTATTCTTCATTTTTAATGTGTAGGTTTACTGGGTATAATATTCCTCATTGCCATTTTTAATTTTTATTTTTTCTTTCAGTACTTTGAATATATCATGCCACTCTCTATTGGCCTGTAAGTTTTCTCCTGAGAAATTTACTGTTAGTCTAGTGGAGTTTCCTTTGTATGTGACTTGACACTTCTCTCTTGCTGCTTTTAAAATTATTTCTTTGTCTTTGACTTTTGACAATTTGATATATAATATATGTCTCTCAGTGAGGACCTGTTTGGGTTGAATCTGTTGGGGTTCTTTGAGCTTCCTGGTTCTGGATGTCCATATCTCTCCCAATGCTTAGGGGAATTTTCTTCTATTATTTCATTAAACATGTTTTCCCCACCTTTCCCTTCTCTTCTCCTTCTGGAACATCTGTAATACTTTATTCACATGATGGTGTTTCATAAATCCTGCAGGCTTTCTTCATTTTTATAATTTAGTTTTTGTCTGCCTATGTTATTTCAAAAGACCTGTCTTGAAGTACAGAAATTCTTTTTTTTTTTTTAAGATTTTATGTATTTATTTATTTATTTATTTTTTTAATTTTTTTTTTTTTTTTTAGTATTTATTGATCATTCTTGGGTGTTTCTCGGAGACGGGGATTTGGCAGGGTCATAGGACAATAGTGGAGGGAAGGTCAGCAGATAAACATGTGAACAAGGGTCTCTGGTTTTCCTAGGAAGGCAGAGGACCCTGCAGCCTTCCGCAGTGTTTGTGTCCCTGGGTACTTGAGATTAGGGAGTGGTGATGACTCTTAACGAGCATGCTGCCTTCAAGCATCTGTTTAACAAAGCACATCTTGCACCGCCCTTAATCCATTTAACCCTGAGTGGACACAGCACATGTTTCAGAGAGCACGGGGTTGGGGGTAAGGCCATAGATTAACAGCATCCCAAGGCAGAAGAATTTTTCTTAGTACAGAACAAAATGGAGTCTCCCATGTCTACTTCTTTCTACACAGACACAGCAACAATCTGATTTCTCTTTCCTTTCCCCACACTTCCCCCCCTTCCACTCGACAAAACCGCCATCGTCATCATGGCCCGTTCTCAATGAGCTGCTGGGTACACCTCCCAGACGGGGTGGCGGCCGGGCAGAGGGGCCCCCTACCTCCCAGACAGGGTGGCTGGGCAGAGGCGCCCCCCACCTCCCAGATGGGGCGGCTACCAGGCGGGGGCTGCCCCCCACCTCCCTCCCAGACGGGGCGGCTGGCAGGGCGGGGGCTGCCCCTCACCTCCCTCCTGGACGGGACCGCTGGCCGGGCGGGGGCTGCCCCCCACCTCCCTCCCGGAAGGGGCGGCTGGCCGGGCGGGGGCTGCCCCCCACCTCCCTCCTGGACGGGGCGGCTGGCTGGGCGGGGGCTGTCCCCCACCTCCTGGAGGGGGCGGCTGCCGGGCGGAGACGCTCCTCACTTCCCAGATGGGGCGGCTGCCGGGCAGAGGGGCTCCTCACTTCTCAGACAGGGTGGCCGGGCAGAGACACTCCTCACCTCCCAGACGGGGTGGCGGTCGGGCAGAGACACTCCTTAGTTCCCAGACGGGGTTGCGGCCGGGCAGAGGCGCTCCTTACATCTCAGATGGGGCGGCGGGGCAGAGGCGCTTCCCACATCTCAGACGATGGGGGGCGGGGTAGAGGCACTCCCCACATCTCAGACGATGGGTGGCCAGGCAGAGACGCTCCTCACTTCCTAGACGGGATGGCGGCCAGGAAGAGGCGCTCCTCACTTCTCAGACTGGGCGGCCAGGCAGAGGGGCTCCTCACATCCCAGACGATGGGTGGCCAGGCAGAGACGCTCCTCGCTTCCCAGACGGGGTGGCAGCCGGGCAGAGGCTGCAATCTCAGCACTTTGGGAGGCCAAGGCAGGCGGCTGGGAGGTGGAGGTTGTAGCGAGCCGAGATCACGTCACTGCACTCCAGCCTGGGCAACATTGAGCACTGAGTGAGCAAGACTCCGTCTGCAATCCCGGCACCTTGGGAGGCCAAGGCTGGCGGATCACTCACGGTTAGGAGCTGGAGACCAGCCCGGCCAACACGGCGAAACCCCGTCTCCACCAAAAATATACGAAAACCAGTCAGGCGTGGCGGCTGGCGCCTGCAATCCCAGGCACTTGGCAGGCTGAAGCAGGAGAATCGGGCAGGGAGGTTGTAGTGAGCCAAGATGGCGGCACTATAGTCCAGCCTCCGCTTGGCATCAGAGGGAGACCGTGGAGAGAGAGGGAGAGAGAGACCGTGGGGAGACGGGGAGGGGGAGGGGGAAGGGGAGGGGAGAAATTCTTTCTTCTGCTTAGTCTAGTCTGTTCTAGAAGCTCTTGATTTTATTTTTTTAGTCATTGAATTCTTCAGCTGTAGGATTTTTGTTTGGTTTATCTATCTTTTTTGAATTTCTTATTCAAATCATGCGTTGATTTCCCCAATTTTGTTGAATCATCTGTCTTCTCTTGTATGGCACTGAGTTTCCTTAAGATTAACATTTAATTCTTTTTCTGGCATTTCACATATTTTCTTATGATTGATATCTGTTACTGGATAATCGTTTTTCTTTGTAGGTGACATGTTTTCTTGCTTTTTCTTGGTTGATATGTCCCTATATTGATTTGTATCCATCTAGTGGAAAAGTCGCCTCTTCCAATTTTATGGTGTAGGTTTCTTAGGGAAATTCTTATTTGAATGAGTCCTGGGGTGTTGGTTTGGTGGGGTGTGTTGACCTAGTTTCCATGTAGTTTTTTCAGCTGTAACCCATAGTAGTGGAATTTGCATGTTTCTGAGTGGCCTAGGCTGAGAGAGTTTGTGGTGATGATGGTACAGGTTTTCCAGGGGTGGGCTTGCTGGGGCTGTTTCTCTGGGTGGGGACATGTGTGTGCACACAGTAGATCAGCCAACTTGGGGTATGGTCAGCTGGGGTTGGGGCCGTGAGCCATTCCTCTGGCTTTGAACATAGGTATACAGTTGCTTGGCTGGTCGGTGGACATACCTTCCAGGAATGGCTTGTGGGGCTGTTTCGTAGGCCCAGGATGCAGGCACACAGCTGCTTAGCTGACCTGGGGACATGTCTGCCAGGGTCGGCCTGCAGGGCCATTTCTCAGGCTCTGGATGTGGACACAAGACTTCTTGACTGACCTGTGGGCTTGTCTATCAGGCGCAGCCCACAGGGCTGTTTCTCCAGCTTAGGATACAAGGCTACTCATCTGATCTGGATTTTGCCCACCATGGACAGCCCATGGAGCTATTTCTTTGGCCTCGTATGTGGATGAGAGGCTGCTCAGCTTTCCTGGGTGCATGTCTGCTGGAGGTGGTTTACTGGGTTTCTCTGGCTTATGTTGTGGATGTGCACCTGCTTGGCTGGCCTGGGTCTGGGTCTGTCATTGGCAACCTGTAGGGCTGTTTCTGAGGCCTGGTATGTGCAAGGCTGCTTGCCTGGACTGGGGGAATATGTCAGGAGCTGGGGGGGCAGACTTAGAGCTGTTTCTCAAGCCTGTGACATGGCTGCAGCTGCTCAGCTGGCCTGGGGGTGCTTCTGTAGAGGGTGGCCCACAGGGCTGTTTCATAGACCTGAGATGCAGACACAGGATTGCTTAGTTGGCCTGGGAGCATGCCTGCTAGAAGTGGCCCATAGGGCTGTTTCTTGAGGCTGGGATATGGATATACAACTGCCCAGCAGGCCTGGGGGTGTGTCTGCCAGGGGTGGCTCATGAGGCTGTTTCTCAGGTCTGGGATGCAGGTGTAAGGCTGCTCAGTCAGCTCAGGGGTGTGCTTACTGGGTGTGGCTTGCAGGGTTATTTTCACATCCAAGAGTTGAGCTCTTTGCTGCCTGGCTGACCTGGGGGCACACCTGTGAGGGCGGCCTGTGGGACTTTTCTCAAGTCCTTATTGGGAGCATAGGACCTTTGGGTAGGCCAGGGGCATGTCTGTGGTGGGTGGGAATGCTGTGGCCATGTAGCCAGGCCACTGGCCTCAGGGAATATTGGCTCCTTGTAGGCTCAGGGACCTCTTCTGCTTGGGGGAGGGTGGGTAAGGACATGGCTGGCTCTCAAGGGCATGTTCACCCTGGGTGGGAATGGCAGACTGTTCTTCTGGCTGAAAGTGTAGCAGCAGGGGTTGGTTTCCCTGCTGTGCAGGACCGGAGTCACAGGCAATCTTGAGCCCAAGCTTTGTGCATCTGGGGTTATGGCATTTAGCCATCTGTGGGTGCTTGGCATAATGAAGATGGAGCCCCATTGGTGGAGAGGTGCAGTGGCTACTGTACCCAAGAGGAGGGAGCATTCCAGAGGTGGCTCTAGTCTCAAGATGGTATCTTGCTGCAACAGCTTGGCTCACAAGGGGTGGGTTAGCACACGTTGTGTTCCCAACCTGGAGCAGTGCAGTTGCATGAATTTCTGGCGGCTTTCCAAACTGGACTCAGGGGGTGTAAGGACTGTAGGCCTTTGCAGTGGTGGTAGGGGATGGTGGGGATCTTCTGCTTACTTTTCCCTTACAATGGGAAGTCCCTCCTGTCTCTGGGCCCCAGTCTGATCTGGTTTGGTGAGACGGTGCTGCAGAGGTCAGATGCCTTTACACTGCATTCTTCAAAATCCAGTCACCACAGATGCATCTCCACTCCCCTGTGGCATTCCACTTTTCTTTCTTCAACACTTCAGTCAAATCTTAGCTATTTATTTTTTACCTTTGTTTGTTCTTGTGGAGGAGACAAGCACCAGGTGTTTCTAGTCAGCCATCTTGCTCTGCCACGCTCTTTTTTTTTTTTTTTTTTTGGAGACAGGATCTTGTTCTGTCACCCAGGCCAGAGTGCAGTGGTACAATTATAGCTCACTGCAACTTTGAACTCCTGGGCTCAATCTTTTAACAACCAGCTATCCCAGGAACTAACAGAGTGAGAACTCACTCACCTTCCCTCTCCTGAAGGGCATTAATCTCTTCATAAGAGGTCAGCCCTCATGACCCAGACACCTCCCATTATGGCCCACTTCCAACATCGGGGATCAAATTTCAGCATGATGTGTGGGAGTACAAATATTCAAACTACAGCACCTGCTATCACCACATCTGTTGAACATAGTATTATAAGTACTAGCTAGTATATACAGTAAGGTAGGAAACATACAGAATGGAAAGGAAAAGTTGAAATAATCATATGTATTTGATATGATTTTATGTGTAAAATGTGCAGTAGAATCTGTAGAAAATGTTGAGAATAACTAAGGGAATTTGATGGCTACAGTGTCAGTATTGTGTTGATTGATCGATAGATACAAAGTCTTGCTCTGTTGCCCAGGCCGGAGTGCAGTGACACAATCACAGCTCACTGTAGCCTTGGCCTTCTCGTGTTCAAGCAATCCTTTCACCTCAGCCTCCTGAGTAACTGGGACTACAGGTGTGCACCACCATGCCTAGGTAATTTTTAATTACTTTTATAGAGATAGGATTTCGCCATGTTGCCCAGGCTGGTCTCAAGCAGTCCTCCCACCTCAGTCTCCCAGAGTGCTGGGATTACAAGCATGAGCCACTGCACCTAGTCATAATGTCAATATTTTAAAAACACATTTTTTCTCTATGTTTGCAAAGAAGAATTAGAAAATGAATAAAACAATGCTATTTATAGTAGTATCAAATGTATCAAATGCTAAGGAATGAAATCTAATAAAAATACAAGACATTCATGTTGAAAACTATAAAAATCTTGATAAAAATTAAGATCTAAACAAATGGAAAGATTTACTATGTTTATGAATTGAAAGACTATCATAAAGATGCCAGTTCTCTCCAAGTTAATCTAATGATTTAATGCAATCCTGATAAAAATCCAGCAGGCTTTTTTTGGGTATGGAAATTGAACAGCTGATTATGACATTCATATGAAAATGCAAAAGGTTACAAAGAATATGATAATCTTGAAGATTATCTCAACTAGAGGACTTATGGTACCAGATATCAAGATTTATTATACATTAAGACTGTGATTTGGGGTAAAAGACTACTGAAACAGAATAGAGGGGCCAGAAATAGACCCTGGAGAGCCACACCTATGGGCTAACTCTGGCTCACTCATGTGTTTCCAAAAGTTTCTTTGCCAATCAGCAGGTTGTTACTAGAAACCAGCTCCAACCCAAGTGCTCTGGGAAGTTGTGCCATCACCAGCAGGCTCCATGTTCTTGTGGAAGCCATTCTCTTTCCCACAGATTCTGGATCTTACCCTTGAAGGGAAAGGGGTTCTTTTAAGTTCTTAGTTTCTTGCTTGTCCACTCCGTGGAGATATATCATCCACTGATGTATGAGAGAAGTGACATTGTAGTGCAGTGGAGAAATGATGCCCTTTACAATAAGTGATGCTATGCCAATTGAAATTGAAAATGATGGCCTATCCAGTAAATGATACTGGACCAATACCAAAGGCAATGAATATTGATTCCTGCCTCACAGAATATACTCCAAACTCAATTCCAAGTAGATGGTAGAACTGAATGTGAAATGTAAAAATAATTCACCTTGAAGAAAGCATAGGAAACTATTCTTGACATTGGTGTGTACAAAGATCTTTTATAAAGATACAAAAAGCACTAACTATAAAGGAAAAGATTGGTAAGTTATACTTTATTAGAATGAAAATTTTCTTGTTCAAAAGATCATTAAGTAGAGGGAAAAAGAAGTCACGAGTTATTTTACGAAAGGCTTGTATTCAGAGCATGTAAAGAATGATTACAAGTCAAAAATTAAAAGATAATCTAATAGAAGAGCAGGCAAAAGGCTTGAGTAGGCTCCTCAAAAAACACATATCCTAGTGGCTCAAAAACATATGGAAAGGTGCTTAATCTCAGTCATCAGGGAAATGCACGTTTAAACTGTAGTGAGCTACCACCAGATGGCCACTAGAATGTCTAAGAATTAAAACACGATACCAAGTGCTAGTGAGAATGTCGATCGGTTGTTACTCCCAGACATTACTGATGGTGGGGAAAATGTTATTAGCACTTTGGAATACTCTTTGGCACTATATACTATAGCTGAATATACACATACCTTATAATTTAACAATTCTACTCATAAATATGAACCCAACAGCAAAATACCTATAAAAATGTTAGTATCAGCTTTGTTCATAATAGTCTCAAACTGGAAAAAATGAAAATGTTCATCAGCAGTAGAATGGGCAAATATGTGGTATATTCATACAACTGAATGTGATATAGAAAGGAAAATGAGTTAGTTATTGCTACATACAATACGATGACCCTTCACAGACATATTATTGAAAAAAGAAGCCAGATATGAGAATTAGTGTTATTATGATTTTGTGTACAAAAAGGACAGAATCAGGCAAAACTGAATCAGGTGATATTTGTCAGAGTAGTGGTTATTGGCTGGGATCTCAGCACTTTGGGAGGTCGAGGCAGGAGAATCACTTGAGGCCAGAAGTTTGAGAACAACCTGGGTAACATAGCGAGATCTTGTCTCTACAAAAAATTTAAAAATTAGCATGGTGGTGTGTGCCTGTAGTCTTAGCTACTCAGGTGGGTAAGGTGAGAGGATTGCTTGAGCCCAGGAGTTCCAGGCTGCAGTGAGCTATGATTGTGCTACTACACTTTAGCGTGGGCGACAGAGGGAGAACCTGTCTCAAAAAAATCTTTTTAAGGGTGTGTGTGTTGTGTTGATGACTGGAGGAGGTACAAGTGGGTTTTAGGATGCTGCTACTGTTTTTATTTATCTAAGTGGTGGGCAGACAGGTATGTATACTCTTTAAAAATTTATTTAGCTGGTGGGGTGCGGTGGCTTATGCCTGTAATCCTAGCACTTTGGGAGACCGAGGCGGGCGGATCACTTGAGGTCAGGAGTTTGAGACCAGCCTGGCCAACATGGTGAAACGCTGTCTCTACTAAAAACACAAAAATTAGCTGGGCGTTGTGGTGGGCACCTGTAATCCCGGCTACTTGGGAGGCTGGGGCAGGAGAATCGCTTAAAACCTGGGTTGCAGTGAGCCGGTATTGCACCACTGCACTCCAGCCTGGGCAACAGAGCGACACTCCGTCTGAAAAAAAATTTTTTTTAAATTTAGCTGTACACTAATGATTTTCACACTTACGGATGTTACATATTAATAAAAAGTTTATTTAAAAAAGTAAAACAACTTTGTAAAAAAGTTGATAAAAGTATAAAACTAAACAATATGGAAGAATCTGAAAAATATATTAAATAAAAGAGCCCAAATAGAATTTTACAGTCCATATTGATTCCATTTATGTGAAGTTCAAGAATAAGTAACACTACAAATCTGTGGTGATAGAAACCAGAACAGTAGTTGCTTACTGGAAAGGATTGACTGGAAAGAAGTATGAGGAAACTTTCAGGGTGATTAAAAAGTTCTATATCTGGATGAAATATGGGTTTCATGGTTATTACATTTGTCAAAGCTCATTGTACTGTATGTTCATGATCTGTATTTTTTACTATATGTAAATTATGCATCAGTGAACTGGATGAAAGGTTTAAAAATAAAAAATCTAGTCACAGATAAAAACATTTTTGCGGTGATACAACAAAGATAAGCAATCAGAATATAAAAGATCTCTTACAAACCAAGAAGAATAAATAATAGGTGAGGACCAGGTATGGTGGCTCATGCTTGTAATCCTCAGTGGAGGCTGAGGTAGGAGGATCACTTGAGGCCAGGAGTTCAAGACCAGCCTAATCAACAAGTGAGAGACCCTGTCTCTATAAAAAAGAGACGAGAGAAAAGAAAAAAATTAGGTGGGTGTGGTGGTGCATGCCTGTAGTTCTGGCTACTCAGGAGGCTGAGGCAGGAGGATCACTTGAGCCCAGGAGGTCAGGGCTGCAGTGAGCTATGATTGTACCACTGCACTCCAGCCTGTGTGACAGAATGAGAACCTGTTAGGAAGGAAAGAAGGAAGGGAAGGAGGGAGGGAGAGAATAAAAGAAAAAAGAAAAGAAAGAAAAAGAGTCATTCATAGAATAGCAAGTTAAAATCAGAATGATAAATGATTTTATACGTATCAGTTTGAGAAAACTGAAATGTCTCACATATTCAGATATTGGCACAGATATGTTTCCATTGGAATGCTTACATGCTGGTTGCATCTTGTGAAGTTAGATGTGCATATCCTATGACCTAGCCATTTAATTCTTAAGTATATACCTTAGAGAAATGTTTTTCAAGCTATCTTCATCAAATCATTAGGGGGTTATTACAGTTATATTTAGTGGCTCACTTATCTGCATGAATAAAAAAGAATAGAATAAGAAATATCTAAATATATTGTTATAACAGTTATGATCCAATCAAGAGAGAGAAATCACACTAATTGGAATAGAGAATATTTAATATAAATAATTGTTAACTAGTAAAAAAGTAGTTAACTGCTAAAAGGGCTAAAATAAGACTCAAAGGGATAGCAAATGCAGAAATCAACTGCTACCTGTAGGGCTGAGAGAGGGTGGACAAGCAAGAAACTAAGAACTTAACTCCTATCCCTTCTAGCCTAAGATTCAGAATTTATGGGAAAGAGCATGGATGCCATAGGAACGTGTAGCCTGCTGGTGGCGGTGAAACTTGCCAGAGGGCATGCGTTGGAGCTGGTCTATAGGAGCAACCTGTTGGATGGTAGAAAAACTTGTGGAAAGGCATGAATGAGTCGAGCAGATTCATAGGTGTGGCTCTCCAGGTGGTAGAGAAACTTGCCAGGGAATAAGGGCCATAGCTAGTCTGTGAAGGTGGCTAAGATAAGCACTACTGGGCCTCCAACGTGCAAGTCCACTGGGTAGAGTGCTCACAATAAAACAATAGCACACCAGATCCCTTCAGCACCCTCTCTTAAAGCCCAACTCCCATGAGCTGGCAAAAGAAAGATGTTTATAGGGTTGTATTAGTCTCTTTTCAAGAGAAGCGTTTTGTGTGTGTGTACTCTGGAATATTTGTTTCTATGGAAAACCCAGACTAATACATCTATATATAAAAATAAAAGATATTATGGAGACTGAGAAGTCCCAAGATGTGCAGTCAGCAAGCTATAGACCCAGGAGAGCTTGCGGTATAAGTTCCAGTCCAAGCCCAAAGGGCAGAAGACCAGTGTTCCAGCTCAAAGAGAATCAGGCAGGCAGAGCAAATTCTCTCTTACTCTGCCTTTTTGTTCTATTCAGGCTTTCAAAAGATCAGATGTGGGCCACTCACAATGGGGCGGGCCGTCTGCTTTATTCAGTCTACTGATTCCAGTGTTAATCTCATCCAGAAACACCCTCACAGACACATCCAGAATAGTGTTTAATCAAATATCTGGGCATCCTGTGGCCCCAGTCAAGTTGACACATAATAGTAACCATCACAGGCTCCAACTCCGGTATTACTAACCAGGGCAAAGAAAGGTGAGTTTAGTTTTGAGGGGCAGTAAATTGGTAACTGGCGCAATTGCATGTAGCATCATTAAGTGTTTTTTCTTCATGAGATTTGTTTCAATTTTATGTGTATGGGGTTATGATCTAAAGCATATTTCTAAGTCTGAGCCATGGTAAGAAAAAAATATACAAAAGCCATTGATCTGGAGAAACTTCTACACATGTACACATGAAGACATCCACAGAATTGTTTGTAGTAGCAAAAAATTGGTAATGTCTTAAATGTCTACCAACAAGACATAGTTGGAGAACTACAGATGCTCCTTGACTTAACAATGGAGTTATGTCCCAGTAAACTCATGATAAATTGAAAATATCATTAAGTAAAAAGTGCATTTAAGTGTTGTGGCTCACACCTGTAATCCTAGCACTTTGGCACACTGAGGCGAGAGAGGATCACTTGAGGCCAGGAGTTTGAGACCAGCCTGGGCAACATAGCGAGACCCTGTTTCTACAAAAACAAGAATTAGGTGTGGTGGAGCATGTCTGTAGTCCCAGCTACTCAACAGGCTGAGATGGGAGGATTGCTTGAACCCAGAAGTTTGAGGGTGCAGTGAGCTGTGATCATCACTGCCTCCAGCCTGGGTGACAGAGTGAGACCTTGTCTTAAAAAGAAAGAAAGAAAAAAGAAAATGCATTTAATACCTCAATAAATATATTTTAAAGTTGAAAATCATTAAGTTGAACCACCTTAAGTTAAGATGCTTCTTGACTTATGATGGGGTTATGTCTTGATAAACCCATCATGAAGTTGAAAAATTTTAAGTAAAACCCGCTTAAGTCAGGGACCATCTGTGAATCATGGGATATATTTTACAATGAAATAGTATTCAAAAATGAAATGATTGAACTGTAGCTCACATATTGATACAAACAGACCTCATAAACGTAATAACATCAATCAAAAACCTAAGTATGCAGAATACTCACTATATGAATCTATTTCTATAAAGTGTAAAAACATGCAAAAGAATACTGTGTGTATGTATGATGGCTATACCTATGTAATAAAAGTAGAAATAAACAGTGCATAAGAATAATAAATACTAAGTGCAATGTATCTGGGTAGGGGATACAAAATGTACGGGCACGGTTTCTTTTCTTAGTTGTGGAGTGGGTACATGGCCTTATTATAATACTAATACTAGTATAATACTAGTATTTTCTTTTCCAAATACTTCATGATAGATTTTAAAATAAAACTTTCTATTTTGGAATAATTTTAGACTTTTAGAAGAGTTATAAGATAGTATATAGTTCCTGAATATCTTTGTTCGTTCAGCTTCCCTTAAATGTTATATTTTTCCATAACCATGATAAAATTATTAAAAGGAAGAAATTAATATTTGTAAATTATTATTATTATTAGGACAGGATGTAGCCCTGTCGCCCAGGCTGGAGTTCAGTGGAGCAATCTAAGCTCACTGCAACCTTTGCCTCCTAGGCTCAAGCCATCCTTCCACCTCAGACTCCTGAGTAGCCGGGACTACAGGCACATCCCACCATGCCAGACTAATTTTTTTTTTTGGTAGAGACAGGGTTTCATCATGTTGTCCAGTTTTGTACGGAGCTCCTAGTGTCAAGTGATTTGCCTGCCTTGGCCTCCTAAAGTGTTGGGATTTACAGGCATGAGCCACCACACCTGGCCTGGTACAATATTATGAACTTAACCATAGATTTTGGTTGAATTTGCTCACTAATGTTTCTTTTCTGTTCTATAATCCAGTCCAGGATGATAGATTTTTGAAGAGGCATTAAAACCGGACTATAAAATGCCTTTTCTCTTTCAGTTTTATTTATCTTAAAGAATTATATTTCAGAAGTCAAATTTTTTTAGTTTTTTGTTTCTGCTGGGATATACTTTCATATTTTAAAATAACATGCTTATATTTCTATTTCTTACTTTTTTTCATTCTTTTTTTTTTGAGATGGAGTCTCGCTCTGCCGCCAGGCTGGAGTGCAGTGGCGCAATCTTGGCTCACTGCAACCTCCGCCTCCTGGGTTCAAGCAATTCCCCTGCCTCAGCCTCCCAAGTAGCTGGGACTACAGGTGTGCACTAGCATGCCCACCTACATTTTGTATTTTTAGTGGAGATGGGGTTTCACCATGTTGGCCAGGATGGTCTTGATCTCTTGACCTTGTGTTCTACCTTCCTTGGCCTCCCAAAGTGCTGGGATTACAGGTGTGAGCCACCGCGCCCAGCCTCATTTTATTTTTATAGATTCACTCTGCAGTATAAATCAAGACTTCTACTCTATTATTATTTCCTATTCCAAACATACTTCTCCTTTCATTCTTCCAATATATTTACCTTTTTTGGTTAATTTAGTATTTGGCTTATATGTCATTATGATTAATTCATAGCTTATCTATATAGCATATTATGATTATATCTTGCATTACTTTTTGTTTTCTTTGGAATTAATATTTGACTTATTTTTTCATTTACCTAGTTTTTCATATACATATCAATTTCTCCCCAAATTCTTTGCTGGAAATGAAACTATTAGACCATACAAATGTTTGGGATTTTGGTTTTTGTACCTCACTTCATAATCATGAAATTGACCTTCGTCTCTTTTCATCTTGGACCCTCTCTACTTCCTAGGTCCTATTCTAAACTTTTTCTTGGTCAGTTTTCTAATTTTTATCCTCTGGGAAATCCTCTGGGAGTTTCCTAAGAGAAAAATGTCACGGAAGGCAATTTTTTTTTTTTTTGAGTGTTTGAATGCCTGAAAAGATCTTTAGTTTGCTCTCATGCTTTATTGATAATTTCATTGGGTATAGAATCCTAGGCTGGGAATTATTTGTCCTACATTTCAAGGCATTGCTTCAGTCAAAAGACAAAATTACAACAGATTTACTTACAGATCTCTTTGGCCTTTATTTGTGAGTCATGAATTGGGGTAGCCTTCATTCTACAAAATGGAATGAGAGCTCCAACTAGGCAGTAGCAGAATGTGCATTTTGTAAGGTCAGAACAGAGAAATGGAAAAATAGAAAAAACACTTGACTGGTTAACATCAGCTTACTTTTTTGTAAGGGTTAAAGCAGAGAGGACTTTTATTAAACACTGACTCAGGTAGGCTGGAATCTTCTGTGTTCAGGAAAAACTGGTCTTTTTTTTTTACATCTGTCTGCTTCATTGAAGTTTCAGTCTGAGTATGTGGCACTTAACATGAGTAACTTCATTTTGATTTGGTTGATCTGTTGGGGCCTAGTGCAGGAGCTCAGTCCAAAACAATGACCTTTCATAATTTCATCTAACAGGTATGTACTATTTTTCCCCTTATTATTTTTTGTGTTGAATACTCAGTCTGGAAATTAATGTTTTTCCATTCTCAGATTTTTTTTTCATTGTTTTTAGGATTATTTTCTCCCTTAATGTTTTTTTCTGTTCTTGTAACTCTTTTTTTTTTTTGGAGACACTCTCACTCTGTCACCCAGGCTGGTGTGCAATGGTGTGATCTCGGCTCACTGCAGCCTCTGCCTCCCGGGTTCAAGTGATTCTCCTGCCTCAGCCTCCTGAGTAGCTGGGATTACAGGTGCCCACCACTACGCCAGCTAATTTTTGTATTTTTAGTGGAGACGGGGTTTTGCCATATTGTCCAGGCTGGTCTTGAACTCCTGACCTCAGGTGATCTGCCCACCTTGGCCTCCCAAAGTGCTGGGATTACAGGTGTGAGCCACTGTGCCCGGCCTCTCTTAACTCCTGTTACTTGAATGGTGCCTCTCCTATCTAGGCTGAGTCTGTAATTGATCATTTTTTTCTAATCTTTTCTATGTCTTTATCTTTTTATTCTTTGTTCTGGTGTATATAGGTAATATCTCCCAAGCCTTCTATTGGATTTTTGTTTCTCTCTTATATTTTCATTTCTTTTCTTTCTTCTTTATTTCTTTTGAGATGAGATCTCACCCGTCACCCAGGCTGGAGTGCAGTGGCGTGATCACAGCTCACTGCAGCTGTTACAGGAAAGGGGTCCCAATCCAGACCCCAAGAGAGGATTCTTGGATCTTGTGCAAGAAAGAATTCAGGGTAAATCCATAGACTCGCCCTAAAGTGAAAGCAGGTTTATTAGGAAAGTAAAGGAATAAAAGAATGGCTACTCCATAGACTGAGCAGCCCAGAGAGCTGCTGGCATTTTTATGGTTATTTCTTGATGATATGCCAAACATGGGGTGGATTATTCATGCCTCCTCATTTTAGACCATATAGGGTAACTTCCTGATGTTGCCATGGCGTTTGTAAACTGTCATGGCACTGGTGAGAGTGTAGCAGTGAGGACAACCAAAAGTCACTCTCATGACCTGTATTTTGTGTTAACCTCCTATCTCATCCTGTAACTTAGAATGCCTTAACCATCTGGGAAATGTAGCTCAGTAGGTTTTAGCCTTATTTTACCCAGCTCCTATTTAAGATGGAGTTGTTCTGGTTCATACGCCTCTGACACAGTCTCAACCTCCCAGGCTCAAGCCATTTGTCCTCCTCAGCCTCCTAAGTAGCTGGGACAGCAGGCATTGAGCCACCATGCCAACTAATTAAAATTTTTTTTTTTTTTTTTTATAGAGACAGAGGTCCCCCTGTGTTGCGCAGGCTAGTCTTGAACTCCTGGGGTCAAGTGATCCTCCCAGTGTGGCTTCCCAAAGTGCTGGGATTATAGGCGTTAGCCACTGCGCCTGACCATATTTTCATTTTCTAAGAGCATTTTCTCACTATCTAAACGTTATAACTTCTCGTTCTTGCTTCATGGATGTAAATCTACTTTTTCTCTTTGGGGCTATTTTTTTTTCCCCTTGCTGGATTCTTTTTCCTCTGAGTCTCCTTTTTCTCTCTTCCTCAACTCTTTCTGTTTTGACTTTTGTGCTTTGTGCTAAAGGCTTTGTTTAAATGGCTGCTGAGCCTTAGTTTTGCAAATTTGAGGCTGAGAAGAGGGCTTTATACTAGTACTTGATTAGCTACCTTGACATTTTCATTTCATTTGAAGTTTTTGCCTCAACCCCAGCCCAACTGCTACTATCCTTGTCTTTTTCTCTTTACCTAGTTATCTTGACTAATCCTTCAGTATTATGCATGGAGGTAGAAGCCTCTGCCGTTGTCCTGGCTGCCCAGTAGGAATAGGGGTTGGAATCTGTTTTCAGTTTGGTGCCCATCCCTGATACTGAGCAAAACCTAGGTTCCTGAACCTTGAGCCTGCCTTGTCCAAATTCTCTAGGAGTAATTATTCTCTTTTCAGATTGGTGGTGGACACATGTTTAGCCCTACTTGCTGGGCAGAATAGAGGAAGAACCATAGAGTTCTGATTGTTTTTCTTCAACAGTTTCAACTAGTTCTTTTGTTTTCAGCCCCATACCATACCCAGGCCTCCTGAATTGTCTGATGCCTTGAATTCCTAATATTTTCTGGGGTTTTGTAATGGGAATTGACTCTTGTTGACTTCTCTGCATGTGGGCTTAGATTTCAGTATTTGTCTTTTGGGTCTTACACTTCCAAATGTTTTAAGTGCTTCTTGTTTGCTGTCATCTAAATTATTTTGCCCTAGGCAGATGCCTGATGCCTACCACGTGTAAACCCTTGCTGGGCTGGCTCTGGTGATACAAAATGTTATAGTTCCTCTGTCTGCCTACAAGAAGTGCATGTCAGCTTGGGGTGACAGATATATGAAGACATTTATATTTGAACATGTTAGGAAGAAGTCAGGTGCAGGGTATTATGGTTACTACACAGATGGTCTGAGCTGTTGGCTTCACTAGGACAGGAAGGGAGAGGGGAGAAGAGCAGGGAAGATTTTAGAAATTATTTGGTATTGAGCTGCCTTGAAAGAAAAGTTTACTATGTCTTAGAGGTTGACGGTATTTAGAGTAGTTAGAAATTGTTTGTGGTGGCAGTCAGGTGTCCTCAGACCATTGCATGATGTTTGTTGTTTATTTAATGTCATTTTCCCTATCCCAATTAGTGTTAGAATCTGTTTCAAGAGCCAATTCAAGTAGATATCTTGTCTTCATTACATCACCTCTAAGCCAGGATTCTTCTTAATATGCACTTCCTGGGCTCATAATTCTAAAGTATGTAAAACATTCTCTAGCTTAAATATTGAGATATTATTTGTTTTTTAAAAAAATGCTTTGTGCTGGAAGACTGGTGCCAGTGATCCAAACTGCATGAGTTTGTTGGTTTTTTCTCCGTATAGCTCCCTGAAGCCATCTTTTTCATGTCCTAGTTTAATCTAGAATTGAGTTTTGTATCATGCTTTGACTTTGGCACCTGCATGTACTTCTGCAATAGATTTTTTGCTTGATTCCAGCTTCCAGTTTACCTGGAGCATTTCCATTTTCCACCTCTTCTTTCTTGTTCTCTTAGTGTGATTTGACTTAGCTGCCTATTCCTGTGCTGCCTGTAGCACTAACATTGATGTTGGCTCTTCTGTAAGAACATTTCTACCATCAAGCTGGAGAGTATAAATCTGATTTTTTTCTGAATCATATTATAGATACTTTCACACATATTTGATAGCAGATTTCTCTTTTAAAGTGTATTGAACACACTATTCCTTAGATTAGCCAAAGTTTTAAGAATAACAGAATCTAGGTGGGGCATGGTGGCTAACACCTTAATCCGAAAGAAGCCAGTCAAAGCTCACCAGAACCAGATGGCGACAAAAGCGACCTCTAGTTGTCCTCATTTCTCATTATACACTAATTATAATGCATTAGCATGTTAAACAACACTCCCACCAGTGCCATGACAGTTTATAAAGGCCATGGTGAGCCAGGCACAGTGGCTCATGCCTGTAATCCCAACAATTTGGGAAGCCAGGGCAGGTGGATCACTTGAGGTCAGGAATTTGAGACCAGCCTGGCCAACATGGCGAAACCCCGTCTCTACTAAAAATACAAAACTTAGCCAGGCGTGGTGGTGCACACCTGTAATCCCAGCTACTCAGGAGGCTGAGGCAGGAGAATCGCTTGAGCCTGGGAGGTGGAGATTGCAGTGACCCGAGATCGCATCACTGCACTCTAACTTGGGCGAGAGAGCAAGACTCCGTCTCAAAATAAAAAACAACAACAACAAAAAATGCCATGGCAACATCTGGAAGTTACAGTATATGTCTGAAAGGGGGAGAAAGCCTCAGTTCAGGAACTCCCCACCCCTTTCCCAAAAAACTCATGAATAATCCACCCCTTGTTTAGCATATAATGAAGAAATAACCATAAGTTTACTCAGGCAGCCCATGCCGCTGCTCTGTCTGTAGAGTAACTGTTCTTTTATTCCTTTATTTTCTTAATAAACTTGCTTTCACTTTACTCTGTTGGCTCACTCTTAAATTCCTTCCTGCGTGAAGCCAAGAACCCACATGGCCTCCCAGCTAAACCCCAGTTTTGGGGTTTGCCCTGTGACAAGTAGGAGCGATCACGTATCATTTTTTATCAGTGGGGTCTTTGTGACCCTTACGTTGCAAAATCAGTCCTGCCAAATTGCTGTCTCACACTTATAAGTGAGAACATGTGTATTTAGTTTTCTGTTCCTGTGTTAATTTGTTTAGGATAATAGCCTCCAGCTGCATCCATGTTGCTAAAAAGGACATGATTTCATTCTTTTTTATGGCTGCATAGTATTCCACGGATTATATGTTTCACATTTTCTTTATCCAGTCCACCATTGATGGGAACCCAGGCTGTTTCCATGTCTTTGCTATTGTGAATAGTGCAGTGATAAACATGCAAGTACGTGTGTCTTTTTGGTAGAATGATTTGTTTTCTTTTGGAAATATACTCAGTAATGGGATTGCTGGGTCGAATGGTGGCTTTAAGTTCTTTGAGAAGTCACCAAACTGCTTCCCACAGGGGCAGAACCAATTTACATTCCCATCAAAAAGTGTATAAATGTTCCCCTTTCTCCACAGCCTTGCTGGCATCTTTTTTTTTTTTTTAAGCTTTTAATAATAGCCATTCTGAGTGGTGTGAGATGGTATCTCATTGTGGTTTTGGTGATGATGAGCATTTTTTCATGTTTGTTGGCCGCTTGTGTGTTGTCTTTTGAGAAGTGTCTGTTCATGTCCTTTTGCCATTTTTTAATGGAGTTATTTGTTTTTTGCTTAGTGATTTAAGTTCCTTATAGATTCTGGATATTAGTCCTTTGTCAGATGCATAGTTTGCAAATATTTTTTCCCATTCTGTATGTTGTCTGTTTACTTTGCTGATAGTTTTCTTTCTTTCTTTCTTTCTTTTTTTTTTTTTTTGCTGTGCAGAAGAAGCTCTTTAATTTAATTAGGTCCCACTTGTCAGTTGTTTTTGTTGCAGTTGCTTTGGAGACTTAGCCACAGTTTGTTTTTGCCAAGGCCAATGCCGAGAAGGTATTTCCTAGGTTTTCTTCTAGGATTTTTTTTTCTTTTTTTTCTGAGACTGAGTCTCACTTTGTCGCCCAGGCTGGAGTGCAGTGGCGTGATCTCAGCTCACTGCAAGCTCCGCCTCCCGGGTTCACGCCATTCTCCTGCCTCAGCCTCTAGAGTAGCTGGGACTATGGTTGCCCGCCACCACACCCGGCTAATTTTTTTGTATTTTTAGTAGAGACGGGGTTTCACCATGTTAGCCAGGATGGTCTCGATCTCCTGACCTCATGATCCACCTGCCTCGGCCTCCCAAAGTGCTGGGATTACAGGCCTGAGCCACCGTGCCTGGCCGCCTTCTAAGATTTTTATAGTTTGAAGTCTTACATTTAAATCTTTAATATATCTTGAGTAAATGTTTATATATGGTGAAAGGTAAGCATCCAGCTTCATTCTTCTGCATATGGCTAGGCTAACCATTCCAGCACCATTTATTGAATAGGGAGTCCTTTCCCCATTGCTTGTTTTTTGTCAGCCTTGTTGAAGGTCAGACAGTTGTAGCTGATCTTTATTCTGAGTTTTACAGCTTTATTTCTGAGTTTTCTATTCTGTTCCATTGATCTATGTGTCTGTTTTTGTACCAGTACCATGCTGTTTTGATTACTGTAGCCTTATAGTATGAAGTCAGATAATCAGGTGCTTCTGGCTTTGTTCTTTTTGCTTAGGATTGCTTTGCTATTTGGGCTCCTTTTTTTAATTCCATATGAATTTTAGAATTATTTTTTAAATTCTATGAACAATGACAGTAGTTTGATAGGAATAGTGTTGAATCTGTAGATCGCTTTGGGCAGTATGACCATTTTAACAATATTGATTCTTTCGGTTCCTGAGCATGGAATGTTTGTGCATTTATTTGTGTCATCTCTGATTTCTTTCAGCCGTATTTTGTAGTTCTCCTTGTAGAAATCTTTTACCTCCTTGGTTAGCTATATTCCTAGGTATTGTATTTTATTTTTTTTGTGGCTATTGTAAGTGGGATTGTGTTCTTGAATTGACTCTCAGCCTGGATGTTATTGGTGTATAGAAATGCTGTTGATTTTTGTACATCGATTTTGTATCCTTAAACTTTGATAAAGTTGGTTATCAGTTCCAAGAGCCTTTTGACAGAGTCTAGGATTTTCTAGGTATAGAATTACATTGTCACAATGATATTGAGAAATTATACAATAAAGATTTAAGGAGATTTCTAGCTCGGATACTTTTTTTTTTTTTTAGAGTCAAGGTTTTGCTCTGTCACCCAGGCTGGAGGGCAGTGGTGCAATCATAGCTCACTGCAGCCTCAAACTTCTGGGCTCAAATGATCCTCCCATTTCAGTCTCCTGAATAGCTAGGACTACAGGCATGCGCCACCATGCCCAGCTAATTTTTAAATTTTTTTCATAGAGTCTTGCTGTGTTGCCCAGGCTGGTACCATACTCCTGGGCTCAAGTGATCCCACCTGCCTCGGCCTCCTAAAATGCTGGGATTATAGGCATGGGCCACTGTGCCTGGCCTTGGGTACCATTTTCATTAATCTCTACTTTGCTTTGGTGGATAAATATTCCTGCCACTTACTAATGACACTGAACATTTCAGATTTTAATGAGATTATATGGAGAATTGACATTTTCATCTTTTCGGTAAGAAAAAAGGCTTCTTGTAGCTATAAAGACTTCATTTCTGTTAGCTCTGGGAACTGATTTGTGTTTGAATATTGTCACAGAATTTGAAATCAGAATACTTAGTATACATTTGTAAAATATAGTTCTAAATACTTAACACTATTACTTTTAAATGCCTTTGACAGATTTTTCATTATACTTGCAACTTAAGTTAATTTTTAAAAGTAAATTGGAATTTTATAATAGTTACTATTTGCTCATTAACCACCATGTCCTAGGTACCAGAAGTAGATATTATACATTCATTATTTTAACTAATCTCACAGTAGTCTTGTGAAATATTACTACCTCCGTTTTTTAGTTGAGGAAGCTAAACTTAAAGTGGCTGAATAGAACACAGGTTATATGTGACAGAATGTATATTCAGACTCTGTTGATCTGCCTTGAGTATTAAGCTATTTGGAACTCACTGAGTGACTAAGTTTAGAAAGACTACTGAGAGTCTAGACCAGTATTTTTTGAGAGCCATTTACAAAGTCTGTTGGGTTGTATGGGGCTTGCTCTTTACTCTACTAGGCTACTTTAATAAGTGAATAAATGAATGCAACATATTTATGAGGTTTTCTATTTTTGAAGACATGAGCAATAGAGGTAACTTTGAACTATAGTTCTCTGGTCACCTGGAAAGCGTTTCATTCATGGGGAATTATATAAGAGTTTGCTAAATTAGTAATAGACTGTGGGCTATTGGAAAAAGAAGCCTCAGGGTTTGAAGGTTTGTATTGATATGTTTTTGCCTACTCCTGGGTCTTGAAGATAGCCTGTGGTAGGCAAAGGAGGGTTGTAATTTGTTTTGTGATTTTGTTTACATATTTGAAACCAAATTTTTTAGGGGGTCAAAATGATGTAGATAACTTAAGTCTCTCATGGCCTTTGTTGAGTGGCCCACAGGCAACTCAAACTGGTATGTATCTTTTCCTTGTGTTCCCAAGTCTTGCCTGTTCACTGCCATTTCCTAGTGTACCTTTTTCTGGATATATTATTGGCTTCGTAGAGATGATAATGGACCAGGGTCTATTTCTAGCTCTGTTTTAGATGATTTATGACAGTGAGCATGACTTTCTGATGCCTTAAGTTATCCTCTGCAACATAGCTATTTTTTCATGTAAATTTTAGGTAGATGAATGAACTAATAACCTTTGAGCTACGACTAGGAAGATCATATCTGTGCCATGGTTGGTGTTCATTCCAATTTTTCTCTTACATTTATTTCAGTGCTACTGTTAGGACTCAAAAAAGAACATGTATCTTTGTATTAATCTTTAATCCTTCTTGCAATTTTGTTTAATATTAAATATCATAAATTAGCAAACAGTTTAAAAGCACATGTTAACAGCATGTACATCTAGATGAATGTTGTACCTACAACAGGCACTTGGGCAGATTATATAATTATTTTAATAATATTGGGCTTTTATAAAAAATATTTGGAATTTCCCTCAGAGTAAGCTTACAAACTGTCAAAGGATAAAAATTTGCTACCACGTTGAAAATAACATTTGGAAGTTTTGGGATTACAATGGAGTATTGAATATCTGCATTTAATTTTGCTTCTCTCTGAAACACTACAAAAAGAAGATACAGAGATTATAAAATGTCATATACCCATAAGGACAAGGAAATTGGCAAGGCATTGAAAGAGTGGAAACTGTCACTTAGTAGAGCTGAGACAGCCGAATCCCAAGGTGGTAGCAGGAATAGCTGAGAACTAACCTTGTTTACACAACATATCCTCAAAAGGCATAATGACTTTTAGTACCAGATACCTTTGGAACTGAGGATGAATATATTTTTAAGTGGTTCTCCTTTACTTCATCTCATTTGATGGCCACTCTTGTCTCCTCCTGGTAGAAGTTTTGAGGTTTGTTTTCAATGGGGGGTTAAAATAGAGCATCTCTGGATTGGGAGATTTCATGCACAGTTGAGGAAAAGGGTTCCATATTAAAACTGGGTGGGGGGCAGTTAAGTGACAGTATGCCTACTGAGTATTGAAGACTGACAGCCTTCATCCTGTACTCGGCTCTCAAAATCCTGGCAGCCAGTCCTTTCCCCTTTCAAGTAGGAGACTAGAAGACTTTTGTGGGGGCAATCCATGACAAGGGGAAGGCCTTAAAGATGCTAACTGTGCCAGTTGTTTATTGCCTCTGAGTTCCAGACCCACCCTTACAACCCCTTGTTATGATGCTGAAGTTGGACTTGCAAACTATATTTTTTCTTTGTCAGCTGAATCTATGTTAGTCACTGCCAATAAAGGAGTGTAGTAGGGAGATTACTAGGAATAAGAAGGGTTGTGGTTCTTCATGTTTTTTTTTTTAATCACAGTGGCAGACTGCTCTGCAAGTAGTTGATACCCACAGTATTTCCCATGGCAAGCAGTGGTCTTTGTTCTGATGCATGACCTTCAGCAACATTCTTTCTCACTGAGCAGTCAGTGGATAGCATATTTCTGCAGTAGTCCAACATTTCCTTATAGATCTGTATTCTTAGCCTTTTGGGGCCCCTTTTGTAAGTTGCTAAGCCTTTTTTTTTTTTCCTTGTTTACTTTTCCCTCAGCCTTGAATGTGGCAGCTGCGTTCTGTAGTTGCTACCTCTGTTATATCTTAGAGCTGTCTTCCATTTTCAGTTGTTTACCATCTTTTTACCTATTTAATGTTCTTTATAGTAAATTTTTCCTGTTTGAATGATTGGTATATTTTCTGTCTCCTGACTTTACCCCACTTGATACTCTTGAAGTCTGGGTCTCCACAACAAATGATACGGTGAGATCTCTGTGCAGTGAACCATAAGGTCAGCAAGCTTCACCCATCTATTTGGAGCTTCCAGTTAACTTTTTATTTCCTTTCCCTTAAATATGAACTGGCAACCAAGGATACAGGATATTTGAAGATGCCTCTAACATGAAAGATGGCCACATTTCACTATCTCCCATTCTGCTCCCCAAAATGAAAAATCACTTTGTAGGAAACAGACTGCACAGGGTGAAGAAAGATTACCATTAATATCCTCTGAGAGATAAAGGAGATATTGCATCTGTGAAACAGGAACTGGATACTGTAGAAAAAGAAACAGTCAGATACCACAAAAGAGCTCTTGGAAATTAAAAATATGATAGCAAGAATGAAAATCTCAGTAGGAGGGTTGGAAGAAAAAGTTGAGGGAATTTGCTAGAAAATAAAGTAAAAAGACAAAGTCGTTGAAAATTAGAGAAGATACAATTAGGGATCAGCTTCAAGAGGTGCATTATTTGGTGGGGATTCAGAAGCACATAAGAGAGAAACTGAAGTATAAAAATTCACTGTGAAGTAATTTGGGAAAATTTTCCAGAATGTAAGGAGACGGGCTTCCAGATTGAAAGGGCCCAGGAAGAAACTAACACTAATAAATGAAAATAGACTAATTTCATTGTGAAATTTCAGAATATTGGACCAAGAAGATTTAACAAGCGTTCAACTACAGGAAAAAGCATGCCATGTAAAAAGGACCAGGAATCAGACTGACATTGGATTTTAACCATGGAGACTAGAAGAGTAGAGGAGGGTCTTCAAAATGCCGAAGGAAAATGTGTGTTATATGTTATCTTAGTTCATTTAGGCTGCTATAACAATACTATAGGCTGAGTAGTTTATAAGCAACAGAAATTTATTTCTCACAGTTCTGGGCTGGGAAGTGCAAGAACAAGGTGCCAAACAGATTTAATGCCTAGTAAGAGCATATTTCATGGTTCATAGATGGCTGTCTTTTTGGTGTGTCCTCACATAGAGGAAGGGAGCAAGCGAGATCTCTGGGGTCTCTTTTATAAGGGCATTAATCCTGTTTATAAGGGCCCTGTCCTCATGATCCAGTCACCTTTTCAAAGGCTTGACATCTGGATACGCTTATATTGGGGATTAGGTTTCAACATATGAATTTGCAGGAGGAAGACAAAACATTCTGTCTGTAGCATATATAAATAATAGAATGGTGCAAAAGTAATTGTGGTTTTGCCATTGAAAGTAATGGCAAAAACCCCAATTACTTTTGCATCAACCTATAGCTTGTGGTTTGGGAGTTTATTTTTGTTTAAACTGACCATCTGGATTATTTAGTCCATTTGCACTTTGATATAGTTAGGTGTAGGTGTATCATCTTGGTCCTTGTTTTCTTTTTGTTCCTTAGTTTCTCAACTTATCCTTTCTTATTTTCCTTGAATTAACCCAGCATTTTAATGATTTCATTTAGGCTCCTCTATTAGCTTGTTGGTTTTACAGTGTTTTGCTTTTCCCTTAGTGATTATCCTAGAGTTTGAAACATGCACTCTTTTTTTTTTTGAGATGGAGTCTCGCTCTGTCCCCTAGGCTGGAGTGCAGTGGTGCGATCTCGGCTCACTGCAGCTTCTGCCTCCATGGCCTCAGCTTCCTGAATAGCTGGGACTACAGGTGTGCGCCACCATGCCTGGCTAATTTTTGTATTTTTAGCAGAGACAAGGTTTCATCATATTGGCCAGGCTGGCCTCGAACTCCGGACCTCAATTGATCCACCCACCTCGGCCTCCCAAAGTGCTGGGATTACAGGTGTGAGCCACCACACGTGCCAGAAAACATGCACTCTTATTAGAGTCTACCTTAAATTTGTTCTTTTACCACTCCCCAGATCGCATGAACTTTACAATGATTTAACTACATTTGTCCCTCTTGTCTTTTGTGCAACTATGGTCTATATTTTACTTCTGTCTACATTCATTCGTTTGCCCACATTTTTTACCCTTTTCTTTTCTTTTTTCTTTTTTTGAGACAAAGTCTCACTATGTCACCCAGGCTGGAGTGCAGTGGCATGATCTTGGCTCACTGCAACCTCTGCCTCCTGGGTTCAAGAAATTCTCATGCCTCAGCCTCCTGAGTAGCTGGGATTACAGGTACCCACCACCACACCCAGCTAATTTTCATATTTTTAGTAGAGATGGGGTTTCACCACGTTGTCCAGGCTGGTCTCAAACTCCTGACCTCAGGTGATCCGCCTACCTTGGCCTCCCAAAGTGCTGGGATTACAGGTGTGAGCCACGGCGCCCAACCTTTTACCCTTTTCTTTTTTATTGAGATGGAGTCTCACTCTGTCACCCAGGCTGGAGTGCAATGGTGCCATCTCCGCTTACTGCAACCTCTGCCTCCTGGATTAAAGTGATTCTCCTGCCTCAGCCTCCTGAGTAGGTGGGATTACAGGCATGTGCCACCATGCCCAGCTAATTTTTGTATTTTTATTAGAGACGGGGTTTCACCATGTTGGTCAGACTGGTCTCAAACTCCTCTCCTTGTGATCTGTCTGCCTTGGCCTCCCAGAGTGCTGGGATTACAGGTGTGAGCCACCGCGCCTGGACCCTTTTACCCTTTTCAATTATCTCTTTACCATGCTTTTACATGGTTCTATCTGGGATTTATTTATTTATTTATTTATTTGCCATTTAGATACACCTTTTAGTAGTATTTCTTTCAGCGCTGGTTTGCTGCACATTGTTTCAGTTTCTGCTTATATGAATCTCTTAAATTTGTCATCATTTTTGAATGATATTTTTCCTCAGTATAGAATTTTAGGTTCATGGGTGTTTTCTTTTAGCATTTTTAAGGTTTCATTTAGTTAATATTTGACTTGCATAATTTCTTTGAAAAGTAACTGTGTTATTGATTTCTCCTAAATGTAATGTGGCTCTGCTCAGCTTGTCAGCCTCTCAGCTGCTGCTTTTTGTGGGGTTTCTTGGAACCCTGTATGCCATTTTGGGAACTGGGAAATCTCAGGAGTGGAGATTAATATAAAATTTTGGATTTACTGTAATTCACTTCTTTCTGAGATTTTTATCCCTAAGGCTCAGTTGCTTTGGTAGCCTTCAATGTCAACATTTTTCTCTTATTTCAATGGAACTATCATTTTCTGCTGGTATGCCCTCAGAAAAAAAAAAGTCAGGTGAATGAGGAGCTCACCTTGATGTGGTTTTCCTTCTCTTGGAGATTATAGTGTCTGAAGTTCTGTCGAGGATAGTTGCTTTCTAATGCCCTTACACAGCTGTTTCATGTATTTTGTCCAAAGCAAAGTTTTTGTCAGGACTAGAACCAGAAGTTCACAAATATATAGTATTTTAATTCCAAAAGAGTTTAAAAATATCTTGATCAGTGGCAGTATTATTGAAATTCGCTTATGGCCCTCCAGAGTGACTAATTTTAATGAAATAATGACTCATTTGCAAGTAAAAATTCTCAGTTTTTTAATGTACATTTATTTATTGGTGATTATTATCTTTAAATTTACAGCTCACAAATGAAGATTTAATATAACTAAACTGTGCAAATAAATGCAGATGATTATTGTGTAAATTTTTCAGTGCAAATAATGGAAAGAGGATTTTGAATGTAGACCTTTTGAATAATTACATTTTTCTGTTTTGAGGCTGAATTATCTTATAAGTTTCTTATTTTTACAAGTGATTGGCACATTGTTTCCTGCCTATTATTAGTTATATAACTGGAAAAGGGATCCATAATTGGGTGAACTCCATATATTTTTATTGATGCACCAAAGTGAAAAAAAATCATTATTTTTAAAAGGTTGTAGATTTTGTTTTTGGCTCTTGAATTTACAATTGGTTGCTTAAATGATGTCTAAAGTGGGTCCTCATGCAAGTCTTCACAAAGAACCATGATTTGTTATTAAACTACTTTTAATCATGGTATGGAATGGAAGAGAAATTGTGCTTATCTTCTACCTGTCTCTACTTCCTGTGCAGCTATTAGCCAGGTATTGGGTATAAATAAATTTTCCTTTTTTCCATTCATCAGTGAGGAATATATGTTATACCTTTGGAATAAAAAACTTTCACCTTTGAAACTTCTTATCAAAGGGGTATTTTTTTGTTGGACTGCATTTGATGCTTTTGATCTGGTTTGATTGGTTTGCACCTGGAATCTTTGTAAAGGGTTGCTGATTGTTGACTGTCACATGGCCTGATCTGTATAGAGGCTTCATTCTTTTGGGTTCACACTGCCGACACTGTTCTGCAGCTTCTCTGTCAGTACCAATTGTAGTGGTACTGTTGGCTCTTTGGGATAGTATAACTTCACTTGCATTGGGTGACTGGCAAGGACATTTCACAGTCTAAATAAGAATGCATATTATTTTTATTTTTTTAAAGTGAAAGCAAGTTTATTAGGAAAATAGAGGAATGAAAGAATGGCTACTCCACAGGCAGAGCAGCCCTCCTGGTTGGCTATTTTTATGGTTATTTCTTGATTATATGCTAAACAAGGGGTAGATTATTCAAGAGTTTTCTAGGAAAGGAGTGGGCAATTCCTGGAACTGAGGGTTCCTCCCCTTTTTAAACCATATAGCATAACTTCCTGACATTGCCATGACATTTGTACACTGTCATGGCACTGGTGGGCATGTCTTTTAGCATACGAATGCATTATAATTAGCATATAATGAGCAATGAGGACAACCAGAGGTCATTTTCATTGCCATCTTGGTTTTGGTGGGTTTTGGCTGGCTTCTTTACTGCAACCTGTTTTATTTATTTATTTATTTATTTTTAATTTTTTTTATTTTTTAAAATTATACTTTAAATTCTGGGATACATGTGCAGAATTATTACATAGGTATACATGTGCCATAGTGGTTTGCTGCACCCATCAACCCGTCATCTACATTAGGTATTTTTCCTAATGCTATCCCTTCCCTAGTCCCCCACCCTCTGACATGCCCTGGTGTGTGATGTTCCCTTCCCTATGTCCATGTGTTCTCATTGTTCATCTACCACTTGTGAGTGAGAACATGTGGTGTTTGGTTTTTCTGTTTCTGTGTTAGTTTGCTGAGAATAATGGTTTCCAGCTTCATCTGTGTCCCTGCAAAGGGTGTGAACTCATCCTTTTATAGGGCTGCATAGTATTCTATGGTGTATATGTACTACATTTTCTTTATCCAGTTTATCATTGATGGGCATTTGGGTTGGTTCCAAGTCTTTGCTATTGTGAATAGTGCTGCAATAAACATATGTGTGCATGCATCTTTATAGTAGAATGATTTATAATCCTTTGGGTATATACTCAGTAATGGGATTGCTAGGTCAAATGGTATTTCCGGTTCTAGATCTTTGAGGAATTACCACACTGTCTTCTACAATGGTCAAACTAATTTATACTCCCACCAACAGTGTAAAAGCATTCCTATTTCTCCACATCCTCTCTAGCATCTGTTGTTCCCTGACTTTTTAATGATCGCCATTCTAACTGGTGTGACATGGTATCTCATTGTGGTTTTGATTTGCATTTCTCTAATGACCAGTGTTGATGAGCTTTTTTTCATATGTTTGTTGGCCACATAAATGTCTTCTTTTGAGAAGTGTCTGTTCATATCCTTTGCCCACTTCTTGATGAGATTGTTTCAACAAACCTGACAAAAACAAGTAATGGGGAAAGGATTCCCTATTTAATAAATGGTGTTGGGAAAACTGGCTAGCCATATGCAGAAAATAGAAACTGGACCCCTTCTTTACACCTTATACAAAAATTAGCTCAAGACGGATTAAAGACTTAAACGTAAGACCTAAAACCATAAAAATCCTAGAAGAAAACCTAGGTAGTACCATTCAGGACATAGACATGGGCAAAGACTTCATGACTAAAACACCAAAAGCAATGGCAACAAAAGCCAAAATTGACAAATGGGATCTAATTAAACTAAAGAGCTTCTGTACAGCAAAAGAAACTATCATCAGAGTGAACAGGCAGCCTGCAGAATAGGAGAAAATTTTTGCAATCTATTCATCTGACAAAGGTCTAATATCCAGAATCTACAAGGAACTTAAACAAATTTAGAAGAAAAGTGCAACCTGTTTTATTAGCAAGGTCTTTGTGACCTGTATCTTGTGCTGACTTCCTGTCTCATCCTGTGACTTAGAATTCCTAAACTCCTGGGAATGCAGCCCAGTAGGTCTCAGCCTTATTTTACCTAGCCCCTATTCAAGATGGAGTTGCTTTTATTCAAACGCCTCTGACATATTTTTCTTCTCTCTTTTACAAGGGAACTCTTAATCCTAAGGTTAGTAGAGGGATGAAGATCCAGCTTCTGAAACTTCTTCAGGCTGAATAGGTTGGTGATATTCCTGCCTAACTATCAGGGTCTCTTGTATTCAGGTTTGAGAGGAGCTCAGTCAGAAAGCATTGGTTTGTCGAGGGCCGTTCATAGCTCTGAGTTTGAACAAAGGTGATATCGGGAAGATTAATAAGTCTTCAATTTAAGAAAACATTTAGTAAGCTTATCCTGCATTCCTATACAAGGAGTATAACAGCAATATATTCCACCACAGTAAAGCAAAGTAAGTAAAATTATCCCAGGTAAACTAAATAAGAAAGCTTTTCATGAACTGGGCAGTTGTTGGAACCAAGCTGATATGGGGCTGCTAGCTGATCCCAATATGTGCCCAGAATTAGAATATTGATACAGAGTTTTGCATTACTCATCCCTCTGTTTCTTCTGAGCAGCAGTCAGAGATCACTGGTTGGTTCACAGGATAAGCAGGGTTAATCTAAAATGCAGATAAAACTTTGAAACAACTGATGAGACTAGAATCTAATAACAGGCATACCATAGTTCTTGAAACATATTTTTTTCTCTTTAGTCTTCCATTTTTACTAAAGACAAATCATAATAGGACCAATTTGTTTGCAAAAATAAACCTTACTCTTATTCTTGGCCTGATTATTTGTTTAAAGTACAGCAAGAATAATTATTTTTCACATAGGCTTTTTAAATAGGCTTTGATGGAACTGTGTTCCATAAGGAATCTCAGATAAAACTTTTTTTTAAAGCCAAGCCCAGCCATGGGTTTGTACCCTCAAATACCTATGAATTGGGTAAACTCATCTCCTCTTGAGGTCTCAAGACTATTTGAGGCCCCTGGGCCTTTCAGGAATTGACATTCTTTACCTACCACAGGTCCGGAATCTTGTACAGGGACTGTGTAGACAAGATATGAGGTCAGTTTTCCCATGAGGCTTTTATTGCTCTACACGTCAAGTTTGATTCCTTAAAGGAAAGCACACCATTCCAGTCAAAACCTTGGTAAAATAACCAATTTCTCCAATTGTGTCCTGTTGCAAAAGAGAACATTCTTACTGCACTTATGCAAATAACTATATTGCCATAAATTAAGAATACTCAAATAGTTTCCAAATTCTGGAGAAATCAGGTAGAGAGAGACAAATATGCTCCAAATTTTTTTCACAGGAGTATACTTCACTTAATTGTTAAAAGCTGTAAGTAGCTCAAAAGAAAAGTTTTCTTGACTCAGTAAAACAAAACAAGGGATCAGCAACATTTTAAGCAAAGTCAAAAAAATTACTTTGAACTTTTATTAGTTTAATCCATGCAGTTAACTCCTCTTCTGCTTGATATTCATGAACATTTCAGCTCTCCGGGAGAGTCCTGAAAGTTTTTCCTGCATTCTGATGTCACAATCTCCAAACTTACCAGAAACCTGCATTCAAGTGCACCTGTCAAAGTTCTATAGCTGATTTTAAACCTTGAAGAGGTTTTTTCAAGGGATCAAAACAAGAAAATAATTGTTTTTGAAGAGGATCTAAACAAGAAAACAATTGTTTGTGGATGACCAAATTGTTTAGGGAAGCCCCTATTAAAGCCACAATTGACTATTAATTTTAGTTACTTCTGTGGCATACAACAATTTTACATAACAAGTTATAATTATTAATAACACACACTAAATCATATCAGAATTATAGGAGTTTTTCATAATTTTAGAACACATACCAATAATATTTACACAAATACAGCCCAAAGAAAGCCAAACACCATTTCATATTTGACAGTGCTTCCCGTATGATTTGTATACCAAATAAGCCGAATATGTCATTTTTGGACCTTAGGTGACCTAATAGCTAAAATATTAATTAAGTCAGAGAAAGTCATACTTTATAATTTGATTTTGGAAAGTTTGTCAAATATCAAAGTTTTTAGACACTTCATATTAGAAAATAGAGTTCCATGTCACTATAAGTCATTCATTTAGCCAAAATGGTAACTCAAACATTTAAAAAAGGCAAAAACTAAGAGGGAAGACTTAGCTTTCCAAAGTGTCTTTTTTCTTTCCCTTCTTTTTCCTGTGGTTATTCAAAAGGGGCAAACAAAAATCCTTCTTTTTATTAAATGTAACATGAAAATCTTGTTCAAGACAGAAAGCCATATTTCATTATTGCATTAGTGTACTATTAATGTCACACCCAATTCTTAAAACCTTATAGACAATTCTATTCAGTCTTAATCACTTTGCCCATAAGGTAGATTCTCATAAACCTTTTTTATAACCATTTAAAATTTTTGTTACAGAAGGCAGATTAGTGCTCTGAGAAAACCCTGTTGTACTTTTATTCCATTGTTCACACACAGATTTTTTTTACAAGATTAATTTTTCACAAATGTTTCACAACTTGCACAAACCTTCAGCTATATCCTATCTAACTTAAAACAATTATTTAACCCTTTAATCTAGGCAATATCACCTCACATTCACATGCCTTTTTATGATCTTTTACCAAATCACCTGTCACTTTCTTTACACACCTTGCATGCAAAACTGTTTTTATTTCCCAAAGATTACTTAAGTCACATGAACTAAAAGGCATTGCACTTTTTACTTTTCTGACAAAATATTTGATATAAGTGCTTATTACCTTTAAACAATTAAAATCACAGTCTTCAAACTTATCAGAAACTTCCATTCGAGAGCACCTGTCAAAGTTATATAGCTGACTATAAACCATCTTTTGAAGAGGATCAAAACAAGACAACAATTGTTCATGGATGACAAAATGCCTTAGGGCAGCCTGTATTAAAGCCTCATATCCCACATAGAACACATATAAATTCACAGACAAGAAGAACCAGTACTTGTAAGATTTTTTATTCGCCAGTTTTTAGGTTTCTCTTTAAAGTATGCAGTTTTTAGGGCCTAATAAGCAGGCACAACTGGAAGGCAAAACAGATTAACAAAACCCAAAATTAAGGGTTCCATTTTTGTAGCAGATTCTGGATCTTCAAAAGAGAAACCTTATGGAACAAGACAGTGCAATGATTTTACTGTGCATTTCATTGCAAAGCAACCCAAAGCCAATCAGCTCATTCTGTGATTAGCCCAACCCCATGAGATCTTATCTCTCAGTGGTGGGAGAGGAATATCTTCATTCCTTCCAGGTGGCCCAAGAGCTTGCTTCTCTTATCCAAACATGCAAAGAGCCAAGTATCCCCCCATAACTGCCAATAGCCATTGCTAAAAATATATTTCCTACCAAAGTATATTTTGTTAATTACACACCAAAATTCTCTCATAATGTGAATTTCTGATACACCCAAAAGTAAAAAAACATCAGATAAAACAATGCAAAACAGAAAAGAGCCTTATATTTTGAGAGGGATCTATTACTTCTAATTCCTGGGGATCCCATTCTGGAGGACGATGGCTGTCTTCTGACAGCTCCACTAAGCAGTGCCCCAGGGGGGGACTCCATGTGGGGGCTCTTACCCAACCTTTCCCTTCTGCACTGCCCTAGCAGAGGTTCTCCATGAGGGCTCTGCCCCTGCAGCAGACTTCTGCCTGGACACCCAGGCATTTTCGTACGTCCTCTGAAATCTAGGCGGAGGTTCCTAAACCTCAATTCTTGTCTTCTGTGTAGGGCCAATACCATGTAGAAGCTGCCAAGGCATGGAGCTTCCACCCTCTGAAGCAGCAGCCTGAGCTGTACCTTTCACCCTCTGAAGCAACAGCCTGAAGTATACCTTTAGCCATGGCTGGAGCCGAAGAAGCTGGGACACAGGGCACCAAGTCCTTAGGCTGCACACAGCAGTGGGGCCCTGGACCTTGCCCAGGAAACCATTTTTCCCTCCTAGGCATCTGGGCCTGTGATGAGAGGGGCTGCCACGAAGGTCTCTGACATGCCCCAGAGACACTTTCCTCATTGTCTTGGTGATTAACATTTGGCTCCTCATTACTTATGCAAATTTCTGCAGCAGGCTTGAATTTCTCCCCAGAAAATGGGTTTTTGTTTTCTACCACATTGTCAGGCTGCAGATTTTCCAAACTTTTATGCTATGTCACCTCTTGAAAATGCTTTGCTCTTTAGAAATGTCTTCCGCCAGATACCCTAAATCATCTCTTTCAAGTTCAAAGTTTCACAGCTCTCTAGGGCAGGGGCAAAATGCCACCAGTCTCTTTGCTAAACTATAGCAAGAGTCACCTTTATTCCAATTCCCAACAAGTTCCCCTTCTCCATCTGAGACCACCTCAGCCTGGACTTCATTGTCAATATCACTATCAGCATTTTGGTCAAAATCATTTAACAAGTCTCTAGGAAGTTCCAAACTTTCCCACATCTTTCTGTCTTCTGAGCCCTCAGTCTCTAGGAAGTTCCAGACTTTTCCACATTTTCCTGTCTTCTTCTGAGCCCTTCAAACTGTTTCAGCCTCTGCCTGTTATCCAGTTCCAAAGTTGCTTCCACATTTTTGGGTATCCTTATAGCAGCACCCTACACTCTGCAGTACCAATTTAGTGTATTAGTCTGTTCTCATGCTGCTATGAAGAAATACCCAAGACTGGGTAATTTATAAAGAAAAGAGATTTAATTGACTCACAGTTCTGCATGACTGGGGAGGCCTCAGGAAACTTACAGTCAGGTGGAAGGGGAAGCAAACACGTCCTTCTTCACATGGTGGCAGATGAGAGAAGTGCTGAACAGAGGGGAGAAAGCTCCTTATAAAACCTTCAGATCTTGTGGGAACTCACTATTATGAGAACAGCATGGGGGTAACCACCCCCAGATTCAGTTACCTCTCACTGGGTCCCTCCCTCAGCATGTGGGGATTAGAATTGAGATTACAATTCAAGATGAGATTTGGATGGGGACAGAGAGCCAGGCCATATTAGTGGGGAAGTGGGTGCGGGAAAACTTCTCTCTTCTGTGTATTTATATAGGATGATTGGAGATGGCCTTTCTGAGAAGATAACATTTGGGCAGAGAACAGATGGAAATGAGGAAGCAATCCTGAGATACTCTGGGTGGAAGGGGTTTGGGGAGGGGAAGAACAGTCCAGAAATATGGTGCAAAAAGTTTAAAGGTACTGAGGCGGGAGCCTGCTTAGTAAGTTGAAGGAATTGCAGAGAGACTATTATGGCTGCAGTGGATGGATGGGATGGGGAGAAGCAGAGAGAGTGGTGGAAGTTGAGATCAGCAGAGGCTCTAATAAAGACTTTGAATTTTATTTTGATCTGGGATGCTTTTGGAGAGCTTAGAGCAGAGGAGTAACTAAGGCTCAAAAAGTTAAACTTTTCTTTTGGAATTTGAAGTTAATACCCAAACCATTTCCAATAATTCTTTCATTTCCATTCATTTGGGTAAAGTGGAAAAAGTCTGTGTTTCTTGCAATCATGCCGTGAGTAACATGTCCCTAGCTTAGAAGTTGGAGAGTTGCAGCAAGTTACTGAGGAAGGGAAGAGCTGGTTTTTATAGGTAGAAGGGATAGAAGACCAATAGAGAACTTTTGGAGGCAATACAACAGCATTTTATAGAATTCAGTTATATTTTTCTGACTTAAGTTAAAGTTAGACATAAGTCTTTATAAACTTGAGTGTTGTAAGAATGCCTTCCTTTCTTTAATTTTCTACAAAAATTTATATCTGAAAATATTAGAGTATAAAACTTTGCCTTAACCTTAAGTTCCTAGTAGTAATCAAACCAGCAGATGTTTTACTCACCAAATGAGACTCTGATGTGTTCTTCAGTTAAATGCATATGATGACATTGAAATTGATGAACACTCAGACAATCTGAACATCAAGGGGAGTTTCACTTTCTTTGCTAGTATTCTGAAATTTTGTAAAGTCAAGATATTAATGATGAAACTGAAAGGGGAGAATATAATTGCAGAGGTAGATTTTCCAGAGTTCTTGGACAGTAGGTAAATTGACATTTGGAAGATACTTCAGTGTACTGGTTCATTAAAAGCATATATTTCCTGTTGATTCATAATGATTTGGGAGATATTTTAGTTGTTTCTTTGAGAGCTTATGAACTTTTTTGGTTCATATGTAAGAAACAAAAATAATGGGTTGTTCTTCCCTTTCTCTTTTCCTTACTGTCTTCAATTCTTCTTAGTCATGGAACGGATACATTTGGCAAAGCTTGTAGCAGAGTTGCAGTTTTAAGAAAAGGTGATGGCTGAAGTTCACTGAGCAGAATTCTCATGTGCACCTGATAATGGTGGCCTCCCTTAGAGATGATAATGTGGTTTTGAAACTACTTAGATCAGTGATTGTCAGGGCTGGGGCAAGAGGTTGGGGAGGAGGGTTGACTACAAGAGAGCATGGTGTCACATTAGCATTATCATTATATGGTGTTAAATGTATCCACAGTATGCATTTAAGATTCCTTCAGTGTCTTCTCATGGCTTGTTAGCTCATTTCTTTTTGTCTCTGAATAACATTCCATTGATTGGATGTGCCACAGTTTTATTCACTCATCTGCTGAAGAGTGACATCTTAGATGCTTTTGAGTTTTGGCAGAAAGTATGATAAAGCTGCTGTAAACATCAATTTGTAGTTTTTTTGTGTGGATGTAAGTTTTCAACTCATTTGGGTAAATATAAGGAATGGATTGCTCAATCATATGGTAACAATATGTTTAGTTTTGTTAGAAACTGCCAAACTGTCTTCCAGAGTGCCTTTGTACCATTTTGGATTTCCATCAAGAGTGAATGAGAGTTCCTTTTGCTTTACATCTTCATCAGCATTTGGTTCGGGACAGTGTTCTGGATTTTGGCCATTGTGATAAGGCATGCAGTAGTATCTCATTGTTGTTTTAACTTGCAATTGCTTAATCACATAATGATGTTGAGCAGCTTCTCATATTCTTATTTGTCATCTCTGTATCTTCTTTGGTGAAGTGTCTGTTTAGATGTTTTGCATATTTTTTAATTGGGCTGTTTTCTCCCCTCCCCTCCCCTCCCCTCCTCTCCTCTCCCCTCCCCTCCTCTCTCCTCTCCTCTTCTTTTTTTGAGATGGAGTATCACTCTGTTGCCCAGGCTGGAGTGCAGTGGCACCATCTCAGCTCACTGCAACCTCTGCCTCCTGGGTTCAAGCAATTCTCCTGCCTCAGCCTCCTGAGTAGCTGGGATTACAGGTGTGCGCCACCATGCCTGGCTAATTTTTGTATTTTTAGTAGAGATGGGGTTTCACCATGTTGGTCAGGCTAGTCTCAAACTCCTGACCTCATGATCCACCCACCTCAGCCTCCCAAAGTGCTGGGATTACAGGTGTGAGCCACTGTGCCTGGCCGGGCTGTTTATTTTCTTATCGAGTTTTAAGAGTTCTTTGTATATTTTGGATAACATTCCTTTATCAGATATGTCTTTTGTAAGTATTTTCTCCCAGTTTGTGGCTTGTCATTTTATTCTCTTAACAATGCCTTTCACAGAGGAGTTTTTAATTTTAATGAAGCTCTGTGTATCAATTATTTCTTTCATGGATCATGCTTTTGGTGTTGTAGTTAAAAAGTCATTGCTGTACTCAAGGTTACTTAGATTTTCTCCTGTGTTGTTGGAGTTTTATAGTTTTGCATTTTACGTTAAGGTCTATGATCCATTTTGAGTTTATTTTTGTGACTAGAGTAAGATCTATATGTAGATTCATTTTCTTTGCATATGGATGTCCAGTTGTTCCAGCACCATTTGTTGAAAACTTTTTTTTCCATTTTATTGCTTTTGCTCCCTTGTCAAAGATCAGTTGATTGTATTTATGTGGGTCTATTTCTGGATTCTCTATTCAGTTCTCTGTTTGCCTAATCTTTCACCAATATCATACTGTCTTGATTACTTTAGCTTCATAGTGTTCTCATTGCTTTTATGGAGGAGAGGCTCTTTGAAGAGACTTACTCTGCCACACCTCATGATGTCATTTTCTGTTACATTTCTTAAAATACTGTAAAGTGTCACATTGGTAAGTTATCACCATTTTTCAAAAATAAATGGAGAAATGAGACTCAAGATATAAAATGAGTTAATGAAATTTATTTTTTCAGCTATTGTTCTAAGTAGGAGCAAGGCTCATCTCTTTTGTTGTTTGTTATGTTTTCAGGTGAAAAAAGTTGATTCTTTTTTTCATAGCTTTGTTATTTTAAAAGTTAATACGTAGGACAAACTCTCAACGATAAACTCTCAATTAATTTAGCTATCATCAGCAATCTCTTCTTTATCTTCCTTCTTTAAATACAACTCTTGGCTTCCTCTCCTACCCATTGGAGCTGCTTCCTTTTAAACCCAAATAAAGAAACTATAGCAAACCTCTGAAAATAATATATTGAAATTGAGAAGAGTTGGCAGTAAAATTTTCTTTTTTCTGAAAATTGTTTTTTGTTGTGTAATTGAAACTTTTATTAGTATTGCTGAATGTGAATGCTGAAAGGAAATAAATCAAGAAGGTGATCTGCACTAGCAAGGATGTTGACTTTAGCAGCTGGAAGGCAAAGAAATGAGAGTAGTGTAGTATACTGTATGGGAGATTGAATGAGACTGCGAAACAGAAAGTCTGGGCTGTACTCCCTATCTGCCATGAAAAAAGTGATACAATTTTAGCATTTCTCTGCCCCAACACCTTTATGTAGGAATTTTTGTGCTGTTGAATTACATGTCCTCTGAAGTCTTTTCTAATTGCATTTTATTCAGTTGAAAGGGCTTTATGCCTTGTAATGAAAATTAGAAATGTTTTATTCACCATATGACTGTTCCTTTTGGAGTAAGCTGCTATGACAACTCTAGATCCTAATAAAGCCACAGTGGGTGTTTTAAGGAAAGATGTGCATTTATCTGTTTTTTTCAAAAAATACTATTGTGTCTCTTATTGAACATGACATTGTGATTTTAATATTCTCTTATGCTTTGTTTTAGGTTGGTACAGAGGAGTTTCAACAAAGAAGCCAAATGTGAAGGTAATGAAAAGTTTATTGTTACCTTTTCTAATGTAGGAAGGAACTACCTTGTATGTTTGTTTGATATAACAACTCTTAGTGGTTCATCTTTTAATCTTTTACAGTAGCCACAATGATTCTTTCCTTTACAAAACTGTAGCAAACTCTTCTCTGTCTCAGCATATTAAAGTGCTTCTTCTGAAAGGACAGGAAATGCAAATATCATAGCTGCAAAGCTTATCTTGAAAAAGCCTATTCAGGCTTTTAAATATTTTTTTCTTTAAGGTATTTGACAAAAAGTACATTGACTTATTCACAGGCCTAGTCCTGTGGAACCATATAATTAGATGAATTGTTTCTAAAAGCACAATGGAAAATATTTTCAAATAATCCAATTAGATATTTCTCTAATCATAATTTATTGAAATATGAATTTAAACAAGTTGTTAGTGTAGAATACTAATTTTATGTACTAGATTTTATGTTTATTACAATTAATATTAATGAAACATAGTTTAATTAGCAGTTATAATACAGTTAGAAATAATCTTTCCCAATAATGTATTTGCAAACACTTCTTTCTGCATATTTTTTCATGTAATTAATATTATGAGCTTTTCTTGTATGTTTCTGTAGCTTAATATTTGATGCAGTATGTTTTTGTTTGTATAGAAAAATACCAAAATTATCACTTTTTTCATTCAAAAAGAAAATTGTTTAGAGTTCTAATAATCAGTTTTGCCAGTAGAATCATTCAGTTTTATTAGTTTTAAGGTAATGATTATAAGGAAACAGTATCTTTACATTTTAATGCCTCCTAGCTGTGGTTTCTCATTCTTGGCACTGTTGGCATTTTGGGCCAGATAATTCTTTATTGTGGGAGACAGTCTTGTGCAATGTGAGATGTTTAGCAGAGTATATGGCTTCTACCTACTAGATGCCAGCAACCCTCTGTCCCTTAGTGTGACAACAAAAGAGGACTTCAGACATTGCTGAATTTGTCTTGGGGACAAAATGACCCCTGGTTGAGAACCACTGCTTATACGTAATTTTTCTTATATTTCTGATTTTGAAATACATTCATGAATGCTTATGTGGGAATAGTTTCTACTTGTGGTTTATTTTTTAAATTTTGATTTAAAATTGTTGAAAAGTTAGAACTGGAATAAATGAGGAATCTTATAAATGAATAGTTGTAATTTGTGATATTGCGTGCTATTTATTTATTTTAGTAATATTTGTGGTCTTGGCCACCTCCCACTATCTTATTTCCAATACTAGTGTTTGAGGATCAGCGCGTGGACTGTGCTCATTAAAATTATTGTATGTTTGTGGTTAAAGTATGAAATTGATGCAAAGTTTGTGGCTTGAAAACATTATTGAGACAGGAATGATGGTACCCTTAAAATATTAAACATAACTGTTTTGATTATATCTTCCTACACAATGAAGTACTCCAAATTTGTGAATTAAACTAATAAACATTTTATCTCTTATGCTTTTGTGGCTTGACTGGGTCAGCTGGGTAGCCAGTTATTCTGGGATGTGTGAGGTTACCTGTGGCAACAGTCAGCTGTGGGGTCAGTGTCCAAGACATTCTGGTAGGAATGTCCAAGAGAGTTTACTTGTATGTCTGGCATCTTGGCAGGGTTGGCTGGAAGACTGTCTTCAGCTAGGCCACCAAGATAACCAGACTTCTCTATGTAGTCTCGGGGTTTCTCTATTTCCATGTGGCTTCACATGGTTTATCCAGCAAGTAATTAGAGTTTTATTTTAGAGTTAAGGAAAAGTACCTGGAACCTCATACTTAGTTCTTAATTCTCTTTCCTACAAAAAACAGTTTTTGGATTCTGTGGGAGAGGCCATTTTGTGATTACTCTTAGCAGTGTTTTGACAAGCTGTACAAAATGAGGAACCTAACTCACACTACTCTAAAGAATGTTAGAGCTCATTTTATCTCATCAGACTCCTTTAATTTCATTATTTTGGGGGCTAATGTGGTATTCAGAGATTGTATATTTTGGTAATATCTCTTCTAGAATCTTAGGTTATTACAGCATTTATTAGCAACATGTATCTATATATCTCTTAATAGCTTGTATCTGTATTCTTAAACTTAAAAAAATATGGAAAGACAGTATTACTAACTGAATTTCATCCTGCGTCAGTGATATTTTATGGAACCAGTTATTTAGTGTTTGTAAAATATAATCATTTAGGGATACCACATCCTTAAAATGATACAAAAATAAATGCGTTTCTATATATCCTTTATTTGTGCTAATATTATGGTCCTACTACACTTGATCTTAGCCAAAAGGCTAAGAAGTGATCTTATTTCAGTCATAATAAGTAAACTTTTCTATAGGTTTTTCATAGATATTAGTGGTTAAAGGAAAAAATAAAGATGACTTATTAAAGTTTGTCTTTAGTCGTTTATGATTTATACTAATAAGTAAAACACAGAATAGCTCAAATAAAATAATATCTGAACTAGACAGTGAATATAGTTATTTATTTATTTATTTGTGAGTGAATGAACGAGATTGAGTCTCACTCTGTCATCCAGGCTGGAGTCCAGTGGCATGATTATAGCTCACTATAGTCTCGAACTCGTGAGCTTAGGCTACCGTCCTCCCTCAGCCTCCTGAGTAGCTGGGACTACAGGTGCATAGCACCACACCTGGCTAATTTTTTTTTTCCACTTTTTGTAGAGATGGGGTATCTCTATGTTGCCCAGGCGGGTCTCGAACTCTGGAGCTCAATCGATGCTTCTGCCTCAGCCTCCCAAAGTGCTGGGATTACAGACATGAGGCACCGTGCCTGGCCAGCACTTAGATATATAAGTAAATGATGAAACAGTTCTTCCTATAAAAGTTTTTCAGGCCGGGCGCGGTGGCTCACGCCTGTAATCCCAGCACTTTGGGAGGCCGAGGCGGGCGGATCACGAGGTCAGGAGATCGAGACCATCCTGGCTAACATGGTGAAACCCCGTCTCTACTAAAAATACAAAAAATTAGCCGGGCGTGGTAGCGGGCGCCTGTGGTCCCAGCTACTCGGGAGGCTGAGGCAGGAGAATGGCGTGAACCCGGGAGGCGGAGCTTGCAGTGAGCCGAGATCGCGCCACTGCACTCCAGCCTGGGCGACAGAGCGAGACTCAGTCTCAAAAAAAAAAAAAAAAAAAAAAAAAAAAAAAAGTTTTTCAAAATTGGCAAAGCTTAATCTTTTTGTTCCCTGTATTATTTTGTAGTAAAACATTTAGAAGGAGAAACTGGGGTGATTATAAAATACCCTTTCTGTTATGACTACATATTAAAATTTTGCAGTTTAAGAGAAGCATGATAGGCAGGAAGTATAACTAAATTTTATGCTAGATGATTTTCAGAATGATACTTTATTGTCTTTTCATTTTTTGAGGACTTTGTTTTTTCTGCATACACTTCTACAGTAGAACTTACTTTAGTTTTATAATTTTAGAGACCAAAGCAAGGTTTTGATACATAGTGTTCTGTTCCATTGCCAAAATGCCATGTTTTGTATTTGTTAGAGTCATCAAAATATTAACTTTCTGGCCAGGCACGGTAGCTCTTGCCTATAATCCCAGCACTTTGGGAGGCCCAGGCAGGTGGCTCACTTGAGGCCAGGAGTTCGAGATCAGCCTGGCCAACATGGAGAAATGCTCTCTCTACTAAAAGTACAAAAATTAGCCTGACTTGGTGGTGCACTCCTGTGATCCTGGCTACTCGGGAGGCTGAGGCAGGAGAATCGCTTGAACTCGGGAGATGGGGGTTGCAGTGAGCCGAGATCTCGTGGACAACAAAGGGAGACTCTGTCTCAAAAAAAACCAACCAAACAAAAAAACTTAAGAGCATACATGAAGAATTAAAGAATAAGACATAAAATTGAGAAAAAAGGACAACAGATACTTGATTTTGTTTTTGTGCTTTTTATAAAATATATGCTCAAGAGGAATAATGAAATTCAGTACAGTTTATATTTACTTCCATTTTGTGATTTCAGGATCAGCTTTTATCAATAATTGTGAACAGAATGCGTAGTATTCTGTGAGATAGGAACAGGGCCTTATGGAATGTTTTGCACAGCAAAAAATTGCAAGACATATTCATGGAATAGTAAATATTTTAAGCTGGGTAAGGCATAGTGCAGGAGAGAGTGATGGATGGTAAGGCAGGAAAGGTAGATTGGACCTATATATTTAGAGTCATACGCCAAAGAAATCTAAGGAATTTACACTTTGGGAACAGGGAATCTGTCATTCAACAGAGATGTGGACCCATTACTGTCATACAGTATAACTATAAAATAGGGTTTATCAGAAAAACAAAAGGTAAATATTGAAGATATTTACTGTCAAGAGAATCGCTTGAACTTGGGAGGCAGAGGTTCAAGTGATTGAACCTCCTTGAATATTTAAGGTAAATATTGAAGTATTTGTGGATAATTTCTGAAATTTTCTCTAAAAATACTATAATGGGTAAAATGTATGTAGATTGATGAGTCAAGATTGGCAAAATGTTGATAATTGTTGAAGCTGAGTGATGGATTTATGGAGATTCATTATACTGTTGTCTAATTTTGTCTGTATTTGAAATGGGTTATTACTTATCTCATGGAATTGTAATGAGGAATCAATGAGTTGATATGAAGCCCTTATTGCAGTGCCTAGCACATAAGAACGTGATAATTATTTTGCACTATCGTCTTTTACTATTAAAGAATAGCACTGCAAATGAGACTGTAAAGACTGCCAACACTTTGGAGGACAGAGAAAGAGGAACTGGCAAAAAAAGACTAATGGAGGTCATAGTTGGCCAAGGAGAACATTTTTTAAAAACAGGGGTAATTAATGGTTTCAGGTACTGTGGAGTAGAATGAGTACTGAATAGGGGCATATAGTTGTACTCACAGTTATGAATTATTACAGTGAAAAAATAGAAAGAAAAACCAGCAAAGGGGAAAAGGTGTTGGGGCAACAGTCTGTGATGAATTATCTTTTGATGTGCTGCTGGATTCAGGTTACTAGTATTTTGTTGAGGATTTTGGTCTGTGTTCAGGGATATCGGCCTATAGTTTTCTCTTTTTGTTGTGTCTTTGAAAGATTTTGGTGCTAGGATGATATTGGTTTAGTAGAATGAGTTAAGGAAGGGTCCCTCTTCCTTGATGTTTTGGAATAGTTTCAGTAAGATTGGTGGCAGCTCTTCTTTGTACATCTAATAGAGTTTGGCTGTGAATCTGTCTGGTCCAGGACTTGCTTTGGTTGATAGGTTTTTTATTACTGATTCAATTTTTGAACTTGATATTGGTCTGTTCAGGGTTTCAATTTCTTCCTGATTCAATCTTGGGATCTTGTGTGTTTTCAGGAATTTATCCATTTCCTCAAGATTTTCTAGTTTCCAGTTTGCTGTAGATCTTCTACGTGTTCCTAATGGTGTTTGAGGATCTTTCGTATTTGTGTGGGATTGGCTATAATGTCACCTTTGTCATTTCTGATTGTACATATTTGGATCTTTTCTCTTTTTTCTTTCTTAATCTACCTAGCAGTCCATCAATCTTGTTGATTCTTTGTGTGGATTTTGGGTTCTCAATTTTGTTCAGTTCTGCTCTGATTTTAGTTATTTGTTTTCTTCTGCTATCTTTGGGGTTACTTTGTTCTTGTTTTTTCTAGTTCCTTCAGGTGTAATTGCTAATTTTTTTTCTAACTTTTTGAGGTAGGTGTTTAGCATTATAAACTTGCCTATTAACTCTGCTTTTGCTTCATACCAGAGGTTTTGGTATGTTGTGTCTGTTCTCATTTATTTTAAAGAGTTTTTTGATTTCTGCGTTAATTTTGTTGTTTACCCAACATTCATTCAGGAGCAAGTTTTTAAATTTCCATGTAATTATGTGGTTTTGAGCAATCTTCTTGGTATTCATTCCTGTTTTTATTCCACTGTGACCTGAGAGTATAGTTGGTATGACTTCCATTTTTTTGAATTTATTGAAACTTGCTTTATGGTTGAGCATGTGGTCAGTCTTGGAATATGTTCTGATTCCATTCTCTTCTGTAGATGAGAAAAATCTGAGAATGTCCCGTGGTTGATGGGTGGAGTATTCTGTACATGTCTGTTAGGTCTGACTAGTCAAGTGTTGAGTTTAAATCCAGATGTTATTTGTTAGTTTTCTGTCTCAGTGATCTAATGCTGTCAGTGGGATATTGAAATCCCCCACTATGGCCAAGTGCAGTGGCTTATGTCTGTAATTCTAGCACTTTGGGAGGCTGAGGTGGGCAGATCATTTGTGGCCAGGAGTTCAAGACTAGCCTGGACAACATGGTAAAACCCTATCTCTAGTAAAAACACAAAAATCAGCCGGGCATGGTAGTGTATACCTGTAGTCCCAATTACTCAGGAGGCTGAGGCAGGAGAATTGCTTGAACCCAGAGGCAGAGGTTGCAGTGAGCCGAGATTGTGCCACTGCACTCCAGCCTGGGTGACAGAACGAGGCTCCATTTCAAAAAAAAAAAAAAAAAAATCCCCCACAGTTATTGTGAGGTTGTCTAAGTCTTTTCGTAGGTCTAGAGGTACTTATTTTAGGAATCTGTGTGTTCCATTGTTGGGTGCCTATGTATTTAGGATAGTTAAGTCTTGTTGAATTCAACTCTTCATCATTATATCATGCTCTTCTTTGTCCTTTTTTTTATTGTTGTTGGTTTAAAGTCTCTTTTATCTGATATAAGAATAGTAACCCCTGATCTTTTTTGTTTTTTATTTGCATAGTAGATCTGTCTTCAGCCCTTTACCTTGAGCCTATGGATGTTGTCACATCTGAGATGGATCTCCTGAAGATGGCAGACAGATGGGTCTTTTTGTTGTTGTTGTTCAACTTGCTACTCTTTGCCTTTTAGGTTGAGTGTTTAGACTATTTACATTCAACATTAATACTGATATGCGATGTTTTGATCCTATCGTGAAGTTGTTAGCTGGCTGCTTTTTAGTTTCTAATGTGTAGTTGCTTTATAGGCTATATACTTAAGTGTGGTTGTGTGACAGCAGGTATCGCTCTTTTTGTTTCCATGTTTAGAACTCTTAAGGATCTCCTGTAAGCCTGGACTAGTGGTAACAAATTTCCTTAGTGCGTGCTTGTCTGGGAAAGATTTTGGTTCCCCTTTGCTAATGAAGCTTAGTTGGCAGGATATGAAATTCTTGGTTGGAATTTCTTTTCTTTAAGAATGCCTAAAATAGGCCCCCAATCTCTCCTGTTTGTAAGTTTTCTGTTGAGAAGTCCACTGTTATCTTGATGGGGTTCCCCATTGTATGCGGTGTGATGTTTTACCCTAGCTTCCTTCCAGATTTTTTCTTTAGCATTGACCTTGTTCAGTCTTATGGACTATATGCCTTGGTAATTTTCATTTTGTATAGCACCTCACAGGTGTTCCCTAGAGTTCTTGTGTCTAGATGTCTTCCTTGCTAGTAAGATTAGGGAAATTTTCTTTAATTATTTCCTCAAATGTGTTTTCCAGATTGTTTACTTTTTCTCCTTCTTTCTTAGGAATGCCAGTAATTTATAGATTTGTTTGCTTTAGATAATCCCATATTTGTTGAAAACTTTGTTCATTTTTAAAAAGTTCTTTTTTCTTTATTTTTGTCTGGATGAGCTCAAAAAACTTTTTTTTTTCTTTTCTTGAGATGGGGTCTTGCTCTGTCACCCAGGCTAGAGTACAGTGGTGTGATCATGGTTTACTGCAGCTTTGACCTCCCAAGCTCAAGCGGCCCCTCCACTTTAGGCTTCTGAGAAGCTGGGACCACAGGCACATGCCGTCATGCCTGGCTAATTTTTAAATTTTTTGTAGAGACAGGGTCTTGCCACATTACTAGAGCTGGTTTCGAATTCCTGGGCTCAAGCAATCTTCCTTCCTCAGCCTCCCAAAGTGCTGGGATTACAGGTGGGCGCCACCATGCCTGGCAAAAAAATATACATATATACACACACACACACACACGCACACATACACATATATACACACGCACACATACACATATATACACACACACACACATACACACGTACACACACACATATATATGTGTATATATATATATATATGGCAGCAAATATATATACATTTGCTTTATTTATTTATTTATTATTTTGAGACAGGGTCTCTCTCTGTCACCCAGGTTGGAGTGTGGTGGCATGATCACAGCTCACTGTAGCCTTGACCTCCTAGGCCTTAGTGATCTCCCACCTGAATGTCCTGAGTAGCTGGGACTACAGGCACATGCCACCATGCCTGGGATACAGTAATTAAACAGGCACAGGAATTGATAAAGAATATCAATGAAGACTAGAATATTCAAAATCAGAGTAAATGCTATTGAGAAAATCAGATACACTTTTGGAAAATGTAAAAATTAGATGCCTTTTTCACAGCTTGCAGAAAAACAAATTCCAGAAGGATACAATTAAAAGCATACTTGTCAGCTAGGCAAGGTGAGTCATGCCTGTAATCTCAGCACTTTGGGAGTCCGAGGTGGTGGGATCACTCGAGCATAGGACTTTGAGACCAGCCTGGGCAACATAGCGAAACCTCATCTTTAAAAAACCAATATTTAAGCTCTGACGTTCTTTCTTCTGCTTGGTTCAGTCTACCGATAAAGCTTTCGATTGTATTTTGAAATTCTTTGAGTTTTGAATTCTAGAAGCTCTGATTGATTTCCTTTTAAGATGTTTATCTCTTCCGTCATTGCTTGGATTGCTTTAGAAGTTTCTTTGTGTTGGCTGGGCATGGTGGCTCACACCTGTAATCCCAGCACTTTGGGAGGCCGAGGCGGGTGGATCACCTGAGCTCAGGAGTTTGAGACCAGCTTGGCCAACATGGCAAAACAGAAATTAGTCGGGCATGGTGGCACGTGCCTGTAGTCCCAGCCACTAGGGGGGCTGAGGCAGGAGGATCACTTGAACCCAGGAGGCAGAGATTGCAGTGAGCCAAGATTGTGCCACTGCACTCCAGCCTGGGCGACAGAGTGAGACTCCATCTCAAAAAAAAAAAAAAGTTTCTTTGTGTTGATTTTTAAGCTCATTTTGGATCTTGTTGAGCTTCCTTACAGTCCATGCTTTGAATTCTTTATCTGTCATTTCTGAGTCTCCATTTTGGTTAGGGACCATTGTTGGAGAGGTTGTGCAATTCTTTGATGGTGTCACTATATTCGTATTTTTCATGGTGCCAGAATTCTTGCCCTGGTTCTTTCTCATCTGGAGACACTGGCACTTCTAATTTTAAAAATTATTTTTGTGTGAATAGGATTTTTTCTTTTTCTTTCTTTCCCTATGATATTGTTTTGTTTGTTTTCCCTCTCTCCTTCTCCTCAGGATGTGCAATAGTAGAGAATACTGGGTAGGGACTTTTGGCTTTGCTTCTGTAGTCCTATGCACACACTTTGGCAGGTTTTATATTCAGCTGTACAGTTCAACCTACAAGCCAATAGATGGCACTTATAGGTAAGAGCCACCTGTGACCAATGGGGCTGAGTATGTACTTGATCCTTGTTTACTGGCAGAAGTCTCTCTTGCTTCAGGCAGTAGACTGATTCATGAAATACACAGTGGTCTGAGCTCCCTGCTCAGTCCCAGGGAAGTGGGGTCCATGATGGGTAGGGTGGACCATGCAGGTCTGCCTATGGGTCCTCTAGTGCTGGCACAAGCACCAGCACTGAGGGAGAATACAGTGGGTGGCCACCGAGCACTCAGAAGAGTGCCTAGGTGTGGAGATGGGAAACCTCCTTGGCCCCAAATTCTCTGCACATGAATGGTGGGGTTGACGGTGGCCTAAACTCCTAATCCAGGAGATTGAGTACTCTAAATGCCTGGAGATCTGCCTGGGCATGTAGCAGGGAAGGGCCCCTTTGCACCAGGATTTATGCACAAGAGGGGTGGGGCAACTCAGGCTGCCAAACCAGGCAAGCAGGTGCTCTGAATGCCTGGAGATCTGCTTGGGTGTAGCAGAGAGGGCTTCCCTGCACCAGGATCTCTGTGCAGTAAGGGTGGGGCAGTTCAGGCGGCTGATCCAGATGAGCTAGAACTCCAAATGCCTGGAGATCTTCCTGGGCGTGGAGTGGAGAAGGTCTTGCTGCACCATGGTCAATGTCCATAAAGGATGGGATAGCACAGGCTGCTGGTCTAGGCAAGCGGATGCCCCATATGCCTGAATTTCTGCCTGAGAGTGGAATGGAGAGGACCCTGCTGCATATTGATCTTAGGGAAGCAGGCTGCGGCATCCAGCAATGGCACATGCAGAATGGTTCCAGGTCACCAAGCTGGCCCTGGCTGCCTGTCTCATTGCCCTGGAGAAACTGCAGTTGTAGCAGTTCTCCCACCACAGGCTTGTGACAGGGTAGAGCACACTTCAAGTACCTATTGCTAATGTGCTTTCCACAGTTCTGTCTGTGGAGGCCACTACCCTACTTCAGAACAGGTACTCTGATCTCTGGTTCAAGACTAAAATGCCTAGATGGTCATGCTGCCAGATTGCCAAAGAATGGCTTTGTATGCACCTGGATTAAAAACGACATTCTGCTCTTGGGCCTGGGCCTGGAAAACTGTATGCATCTTTTCCTGGTGTCTTTTTCTCACAGCATCTCCAAGACTCTCCCCAATTTAACTCCAGTGCTTGGGAGAAACAGAGTACTTTCCCTTGGCCTGGCTTGCTTAGATCCCCAGTGGAAAGGTAAGTTACAGAGGGAGATTTCTCTGCCTCTTGCACGTACTAGGGCTTCACTCACTTTTATCAGCTGGACACTGTCACAGGAGTTGTTTGCTAGTATTTTCCTCCCTGGGATCTGAGGTTTCTTCACAATTCTGGTGGATTTGTATTTTCCTTCTTGAATTAAAGCTCAGAGAGTTGATCTTTATGCATGATCTTGCTGTTTCCAAATGGCTAAGGCATGCTAAAAGCCTCTAATCTGCCATTTTCTGAATTCTTCATTCTAAATACTAGTCCTTCTTTCAATATATGTAGCCTGCGTTTTTGTTTTCTTAATGTTGTGTTTTGAGGAGTAGATATTAACTTCAAGGAAGTCCAATTTGTCATTTTAAACTTTTTGTTTATTGTTGAGGTTTCTTATGTTTTGTCTTTATTATGGTTATCTAACTTATCATCTGTTGGTTTTGGTCAGTTTATATTTTAAGAAATCTGTCCACTTTACATTTTTGGATTTGTTTTAATTAATCATACTGTTATTTTTTAATGCATGTGAGGTATTTAGTGATAATCCTCATTTATTTCAGATTTTAGGAATTTGTGTTCTCTCTTTTTCTTGATCAAGTCTAACTAGGTTTTTGTTGCTTTTGTTGATGTTTTAAAAAATCAACTTTTAACTTTCTGATTTTTTTGTATATTATTTAACATGTATCTGCTGTTATCCTATTCATTTTACTGACTTAGGGTTTATTCACTTTTATTTTTAAAAGATATTTTTATTGGATATACAATTCTAGGTGAAAATTTAAATACATCAATTTATTGTCTCCTGGCTTTACAGTATTTCTTTTTTAAAAAATTGATATATCATAGTTGTACATATTTATGGGATACATGTGATGTTTTGGTACTTGCATACAATGTGTAATGATCAAAACCAGGGTAATTGGGATATATCCATCACCTCAAACATTCATATTTCTTTTCTGTTGGAAACATTACAGTTTTTCTCTTCTGGCTATTTTGAAATATACAATAAATTATGAACTGTAATTTCCCTACTGTACTATCATATACTAGAACTTATTCCTTTTAACTGTATTTTAGTACCTATTAATCAACTTCTCTTCATTGCCTTCTCTCCCTTCCCTTCCAGCTTCTGGTAACCATCATTGTACTCTGTCTCTTCACGAGATCCACTTATTTAGCTCTCACATAAGAGTAAGAACATACAATATTTTTCTTCCTGTGACTGTTTTTTTTTCTTTAAAATTATGGATTTGGAGGGATACATGTGCAGGTTTGTTACATGGGTATATTGTGTAATGAGGGATGGGGTTTTGGCTTCTAGAAAACCCATCATCCAAATAATGAACATAGTACTCAAGAGGTAGTTTTTCAATTTTTGCCTCTCTCCCTCCTTCCTGCTTCTTGGAGTCCCCATTGTCCACTGTTTTCTATCTTCATGTTACGTGTACTCATTGATTAGCTCCTACTTATAAGTGAGAACTTGTGGTATTTTTTTTTCTGTTTCTGTGTTATTTCATTTCAGATAATGGCCTCAGCTGCATCCATGTTGCTGCAAAGAACGTGATTGCATTCTGTTTTATGGCTGCTTAGTATTTCATGTATTATATATAACCACATGTTTTTTATCCAGTCCACTGTTGATGGACACTTAGGTTGATTCCATGACTTTGCTATTGTGATTAGTTCTGTGATAGACATATGTGTGCAGGTATCTTTTCGATAAAACAGTTTCTTTTCCTTTAGGTAGATACCCAGTCGTGGGATTGCTGGGTTGAATGGTAGTTCTATTTTTTTTTTTTTTTTTTTTGAGAAGTCTCCAAATTGCTTTCCACAGGGGCTGAACTAATTACATTCCCACCAAAAGTTTGTAAGTGTTCCCTTTTCTCTGCGTCCTTGAGAACACCTGTTATTATTTGACTTTTTAATAATAGCCATTCTGACTGGTATGAGGTGGTATCTCTTTGTGGTTTTAATTTGCTTTTCCCTGATGAATAGTTACATTGAGCATTTTTTCACGTATGTTGGCTGCTTCTGTGTCTTCTTTTGAGACGTGTCTATTCATGTCCTCTGCTCACTTTTTAATGGGGATATTTGTAATTTTCTTGTTGATTTAAGTTCCTTATAGATTCTAGATAGTAGTCCTTTGTCAGATGCATAGTTTGCAAATATTCTTTCCCACTCTTAGATTGTGTGTTGACTCTTGATTGCTTCTTTTGTTGTGTAGAAGCTATTTAGTTTAAACCCCATTTGTCTATTTTTGTTTTTTTCATATTTGCTCTTAAAGTCTTAGTTATTATAATTACTCGCCTAGGCTAGTGTGTAGAAGTTGTTTCTTTTATTCCCCTCCCCTCCCCCCATCTTTTTTTTTTTTTATTTTGGCAAACAGGGTCTTGCTCTGTCATCCAGGCTGGAGTACAGTATTGTGATCATAACTCATTGAAGCCTTGAACTCCTGGGCTCAAGTGATCCTTCTGCCTCAGCTTTCAGAGTTGCTTGAACTACAGATGAGCACCATCACACCAGTTTTTTTTTTTTTTTTTTTTTTTTTTTGTGGTCTCATTTCACTATTTTGCCCAGGCTGGTCTTGAGCTCCTGACCTCAAGCAGTCCTCTCTGTTTTGGCCTCCCAATGTGCTGAGATTACAGATGTGAGTCACTGTGCTGGGCTTTTCCTATGTTTTCTTCTAGGATTGCTATAGTTTCAGGTCTTAATTTAAGTTGTTAATCTGTGTTGAGTTAACTTTTGTAAGTGATGAGAGAGATCTATTCAGTATCATTCTTCTGCATAGGGCTAGCCAGTTTTCCTAGCACTATTTATTGAATAGGGTGTTCTCTTCCCGTTGTTTACTTTTCTCAACTTTGTCAAAGATCAGTTGATTGTAGGTATGTGGCTTTATTTCTGGCTTTTCTATGTTTCATTAATCTATGTGTCTATTTTTGTACCATTACCACGCTGTTTCACTACTATAGCTTTGTAGTATAGTTTGAAGTTAGGTTATGTGATGCTCCTGGGTTTGTTCTTTTTGCTTTGGATTACTTTGGCTATTCAGGTGCTTTTTTGGTTTTAAAAATAATTTTTCAATTATTTTTTCTAATTCTGTGTAAAATGATATTGGTAATTTGATAGCAATTGTTCTGAATCTGTAGATTATTTTGGGCAGCATGGTCATTTTAATGATACAGATCTTTGAATTAGCAATGAATGTTTTTCCATTTGTTTGTGTCATCTATGATTACTTTCATTAGTGTTTTGTAGTTTTCCTTGTAGAGATCTGTCACCTCCTTGGTTAAATGTATTCCTAGGTATTGTATTGTATTATGTTGTGTTGTGTTGTATTTTTGTGGCAGTTGTAAATGGGATTGAGTTCTTGATTTGGTTCTCAGCTTGAATGCTATTGAAGTATAGACGTGACACTGGTTTTTGTACGTTGATTTTTGTATCCTGAAACTTTACTGAAGTAATTTATCAGGACTAGGAGACTTCTGGAGGAATCTTTAGAATATTTTAGGGATAGGGTCACGTAGTAAGTGAACAGATAATTTGACTTCTTCTTTTCCTATTTGGATGCCTTTTATTTCTTATTTATTTATTTCCTTCAACTTTTAAGTCCAGGGTTACATGTGCAGGTATGTGGAGGTTTTTTACCTAGGTAAACATGTGCCATGGTGGTTGGCTGCACAGATCATCCCATCACCTATGTATTAAGCCCAGCATCCGCTAGCTATTCTTCCTGATGCTCACCCTCCCTTTACCCCCACCCCTGACAGGCCCCAGTGTGTGTTGTTTCCCCCCATGTGTCCATGTGTTCTTATCATTCAGCTCCCACTTATAAGTGAGAACATGCAGTGTTTGGTTTTCTGTTCCTGTATGAGTTTGCTGAGGATAACAGCTTCCAACTCCATCCATGCCCCTGCAAAGGACGTGATCTCATTCCTTTTTATGGCTGCATAGTATTCCATGGTGTATATGTATCACATTTTTTAAAATCTAGTCTGTCACTGATGGGCATTTAGGTTGATTCCATGTCTTTGCTATTGTGAATAGTGCTGCATTGAACACGTGTGGTTGTATTTTTATAATAGAATGATTTATATTACTTTGGGTATATACCCAGTAATGGGATTGCTGGGTCAAATAGTATTTCTGACTCTGGGTCTTTGAGGAATCACCACACTGTCTTCCACAATGGTTGAACTAATTTACATTCCCACTAACAGTGTAAAAGTGTTTCGTTTTCTCCTCAACCTTGCCAGCATCTGTTGTTTTTTGATTTTTTAATAAATAGCCATTTTGACTGGCATGAGATGGTGTCTCATTGTACTTTGGATTTGCATTTCTCTATGATCAGTGATGTTGGGCTTTTTTTTTCATATGTTTGTTGGCCACATGTATGTCTTCTTTTGAGAAGTTTTTGTTCATGTCCTTTGTCCACTTTTTAATGGGGTTTTTTGTTTTTTTTTCTTGTAAATTTGTTTAAGTTCCATGTGGACTCTGAATATTAGACCTTTTGTCAGATGGATAGATTACAAAAATTCTGTAGGTTGTCTGTTTATTCTGATGATAGTTTCTTTTGCTGTGATGGCCTTTTATTTCTTTCTCTCACCTGGTTGCTTTAGCTAGGAATTCCAGTAGTATGTTGAATAGAGTGGTGTAGGGGGACATTCTTGCCTTGTCCAGTTCTTAGAAGGCATGCTTTCAACTTTTGCCTACTATGATGTTGGCTGTGGGTTTGTCATCTATGGCTCTTATTATTTTGAGGTGTGTTCCTGTGATGCCTAGATTGTTGAGGGTTTTTATCATGAGGGATGTTGAATTTTATTGAATGCTTTTTCTGCATCTATTTGAGATGATCACATGTTTTCTAAAAAAAATTTATGTGGTAAACCACATTTATTGATTTGCATGTGTTTAATCATCCTTGCATCATAGGAATCAAACCCTTTTGATAGTGATGAATTATCTTTTGATGCGCTGCTCAATTCAGTTTGCTAGTAGTTTGTTGAGGATTTTTGCATCTATGTTTATCAGGGATATTGGCCTATAGTTTTCTATTTTTGTTGTGTCCTTGCCGGATTTTTGTTCTAGGATGATAATGGTTTAGTAGAAGAGATAGGAAGGAGTTCCTCCTCCTTGATATTTTGGAATAGTTTTGGTAAGATTGGTCGCAGCTCTTCTTTGTACGTCTGTTAGAATTTGGCTGTGAATCTGCCTCGTCCAGGGATTTTTTTGCTTGGTAGGTTTTTTATTACTGATTCAATTTTTAAACTTGATATTGGTCTGTTCAGGACTCCAGTTTCTTCCTGATTCAATCTTGGGAGATTCTTTTCAAAAATTATTTATTTCCTCTAGTTTGTGCACAGAAACTAAAGAGCTTCTGCACGGCAAAAGAAACTACCATCAGAGTGAACAGGCAACCTACAGAATGGGAGAACATTTTTGCAGTCTACCCATCTGACAAAGGACTAATATCCAGAATCTACAAATAACTTAAACAAATTTACAAGAAAAAACACCATCAAAAAGTGGGCAAAGAATATGAACAGACACTTCTCAAAGGAAGACATTTATGCAGCCAACAGACACATGAAAAAATGTTCATCATCACTGGTCATCAGAGAAATGCAAATCAAAACCACAATGAGATACCATCTCACACCAGTTAGAATAGCGATCATTAAAAAGTCAGGAAACAACAGATACTGGAGAGGATGTGGAGAAACAGGAATGCTTTTACACTGTTGGTGGGAGTGTAAACTAGTTCAACCATTGTGGAAGACAGTGTGGTGATTCTTCAAGGATCTAGAACTAGAAATACCATTTGATCCAGTAATCCCATTACTGGGTGTATACCCAAAGGATTATAAATCATGCTGCTATAAAGACACATGCACTCGTATGTTTATTGCAGCACTATTCACAATAGCAAAAACTTGTAACCAACCCAAATGTCCATCAATGATAGATTGAATTAAGAAAATGTGTGGCACATATATACCATGGAATACTATGCAGCCATAAAAAAGGATGGGTTCATGTCCTTTGCAGAGACATGGATGCAGCTGGAAACCATCATTCTGAGCAAACTGTCACGAGGACAGAAAACCAAACACCACATGTTCTCACTCATAGGTGGGAACTGAACAATGAGAACACTTGGACACAGGACGGGGAACATCACACTCTGGGGCCTGTTGTGGGATGGGGGTCAGGGGGAAGAATAGCATTAGGAGAAATACCTAATGTAAATGACGAGTTGATGGGTGCAGCATACCAACACGGCACATATATAAACATGTATCAAACCTGCACGTTGTGCACATGTACCCTGGAACTTAAAATATAATAATAATAATAATAATAATAATAATAATAATAATAATAAAGAATGTTTAGTATAGGCTCCTAGTCTCTTCTGGCTTGTAGGGTTTCAGCTGAGACGTCTGCTGTTGCCCTGATGGGGATCCCTTTGTAGGTGACCTGCACTTTCTCTTTATCTGCCTTTAACATTCTTTCTTTTATTCAAACCTTGGAAAATCTGACGGTTATGTGTCTTGGGGATGATCTTCTTATGTAGAATCTTGCAAGAGTTCTCTGTATTTCCTGAATTTGACTGTTGGTTTCTCCAGCAAGGTTGGGGAAGTTTTCATGGATGATATCCTGAAATATATTTTCCAGGTCGTTTGCTTTCTCCCCCTCCCTTTCAGGGATGCCAATGATTCATAGATTTGGCCTCTTTTTTACATAATTTTATACTTCTCAGAGGTTTTGTTCATTTCTTTTTATTCTATTTTTCTTTATTTTTCTCTGTCTTATTTTAGAGAGCCAGTATTCAAGTTCTGAGATTCTTTCCTTAGCTTGGATATTCTCATGTTAATACTTGTGATTACACTGTGAAATTCTTGTATTGTGTTATTCAGCTCTGTCAGACCCGTTAGGTTCTTTTTTATATTGGCTATTTTGTCCTTTAGCTCCTGTATCACTTTATTGTGGTTCTTATTTTCCTTGGGTTTCATATTGTCATCCTCCTGACTCGATTATTTTTGTTTCTACTTGTATTCTGAATTCTGAATTCTATTTCTGTCATTCCAGCTAGTTCAGCCTGGTCAAGAACTCTTGTTGGAGAACTGGTATGGTTTTTTTTTTTTTTTTTTTTTTTTTTTGAGACAGAATCTGACTCTGTCGCCAGGCCAGAGTACAGTGGCATGATCTTGGCTCACTGCAGCCTCCGCCTCCCAGGTTTAAGCGATTCTCTCCTGCCTCAGCCTCCCAAGTAGCTGGGACTACAGGCACATGCCACCATGCCCAGCTAATTTTTGTATTTTTAGTAGAGACTGGGTTTCACGGTGTTGGCCAGGATGGTCTCAATCTCTTGACCTCATGATCCACCCGCCTCGGCCTCCCAAAATGCTGGGATTACAGGTGTGAGCCACTGCGCCCGGCCCGGTGTGGTTTTTTTGTAGGACATATGACACTCTGGCCAGAGTTCTTACATTGATTTTTTCTCATATCTGCATGTGGGTGTTCCTTTAACTACAGTGTAGGTTGAGTACAGTCAGTTGACTTTTCTGGATGTTTTCACAAAGCTGAGGCTTTGTGTGGGGGTTTTATTTGAAGCTGACTTCTTGTCTCTAGTTTCAGAGGGAGTTATGTTAGTGAGGTATTTTTGGTGTTGAAGTTTTGGGATATAATCCAGAAGGCGACACTTAGGCTCATTGGTCAGTTGGTAGACTCTTGCTCAGTTGTGTGGCTCCTCTGTGTTTCCTCATAGCTGCAGCCATGTTCCCTCTCAATGCTGTGGAAGTGTGGGTTCCTCTCTTTCTTGAGTGCTGGCTGTAATTTATGACTTTGTACTTCTTGGCTGCCCACTGCAGCTCTGTGCCGAGTGTTTATGTTTCTTTCCCAGCTTAGAGGCAGCAGAGGAAGAGATCTTGGTACTGGTTGTGGCCAAGGGTCATTTGGTTGACTCTTGGGGACCCCAACCCAGAGAGATGCAGGTCAGAATTTGCTCAGTGCAGTCAGTCCATGATGGAGGGTTTGTACTGCGGGCCCAAGTCAGGGGTTCCTTGTCTGGTGATGAGCCATGGGGGTTGTATGGGACCTGCAGGAGACAGAATGGCCTGCTCTTTTTGGGTTGACTGCAGCTTGTTGGAGGTGTGGATAAGGCCCTTAGGGTCTTTTCTTCCTCTTTTCTGAGGATAGGAAGGGCACTTCCATTGTAGAAGCAGTGCCAGAGAGGCTTTCAGATGCCCCTGGAGGCTCTGCTTAGGGAGTTACTGAGTTGGTACTGGCTTGATAGTTCTGGCTCTATAGTTGATAGTTGAGGCTTAGGCCTGGAGGACTTACCCAGTGAGGAGATATGGGAACTGGTACTCATATAATAATCTGGCCACTTTTCCAAAGGGCTGCTACTGTATGCTTGGGGTATACTCAACTGGCTGCTGGCCCAAAGCCACTTGTAGGAGGTGGCTGGAGACCACGGTTGAGAGGTCCTGTTTGGTGAGGAGTAATGGGTCAGGACCTACTTAAAAAAGCAGTCAGGCCATGTTTTGGTAGAGCAGATGTGCTGTGCTTGGGGTCCTGTTCAGTTCCTGCTCACTTCAGAGACTCCAAAGCCCAAAGTCTGGAATGGCCAAACAGCAAAGATGGCAGCCTGCCCCTCCCCCTGGGAACTCCTTCTTAGGGAGGTTCAGTGCCACTACTTGTAGCTGGCTGGAATTCCAAGCCAGTGGGTCTTATCTTCTGAGGTGCCATGGAAGTGGGGCCTGCAGGCCGTTGCTGCTGAGCTTTCTGGATTCAGTCTCTTTCCTAGGGGTACATACAGCAGTCTAACCTTCCACTTTGCTGTAGCTCTAGTTACTTTTGCTGGAAGCCCAAGTATCTAGGGCTCCAGGGTCTCCATGCATGCCTGAGTGGCTGCTCTGCCGAGACTCTACGTAGCTCAGACTGAAGACTGAAAGTCCTGGTTTAGTGGGATCTCCTGATCCGAGGGTTGCAAACATCTGTGGGAGAAGCATGGTTTTCCAGGGTTGCTCATTCACTCACCACTTTGCTGGGTGGTGGAGGATCTCCTGGCTCTATGTTGCTCCCAGGTGGGTCGTTGTCCTGTCTTGCTTTTCTTTGTTCTCTGTGGGTCAAGTTGTTTCCTTGATTAATCCCAATGTGAGTACCTGGATGTTTCAGTTGAAGGTGTTGTATTTACTCACCCCTTTTGTTCCTGTGAGAGCCACATACACTAGCTTCTTCTAGTCAGCCATCTTTGCCACTCCCCAATGGTCAATTTTTGAGAATGTCCCATGCGCAGATGAGAAAAAGGTATATTCTGTGGTAGTTGCTTGGAGTATTCTGTAGATGTCTATTAGGTCATTTGGTGAAGAGTTTAATTTAAGTCCACAGTTTCTTTTTTCTCTGCCTCAGTGATGTGTCTAGTTCTGTCTGTGGGTATTGAAATTCTCCACTATTGCTGTATGGCTCTCTGTCTCTTTTTGTAATTTTGGTAGTATATGTTTTATATCCTGGGTGGTATGATATTGGGTGTGTATATATTTGAGATAGTTAAATCTTCTTTTGAATTGAACCCCTTTATCATTGCATGATGGCCTTCTTTGTCTTTTTTTTCCTGTTGCTGGTCTTAAGTCTGTTTTATCTCATAGAATAAGAGCAACCCCTGCTCTCTCTTTTTTTTTTTTTTTTTTTGCTTTGCATTTGTGTGATCTTTATCCCTTTATGTTGAGCCTTTGGGTGTCATTACATATGAGATGGCAGCAGAAGGTTGGGTCTTTTTTTTTTTTTTTTAAATACAAATTGCCACTCTGTGTCTTTTAAATGCGCCATTTCATTTATTTATGTTCAAGGCTGATACTGCTATGTAAGGTTTTGTCCTTGTGATAGTATTGTCAGCTAGTTGCTTTGCCGTCTCAATTGTATAATTGCTTCATATGATACGTGAGCTTTATACTTACATGCACTTTTATGGTAGCAGGTATCTTTCATTTTCATCTTTAGAACTCCTTTGAGCATTTCTTGCGAGATTGATTTGGTGGTGATGATTTCTTTTAGCAGTTGCTTGTCTGGATGTGCATAATTGTTTGGCTTAGTTCCTGGGTGCTTTCAGGGGGCCAAAGCTCTGTATGTGTTCCCTAGTTGTGGATATCTTCTGTGTGGCAGCTTTCTCAGATACTGTTTGTTGTAGCCATGTATTGGATGAATTAGCTTACATATATCGTTCAGGGCAGAGGATAGGGAGAACTCAGGAAACTTATCTAGCGCCAAGCCCTTCGGGCAGCATATCTTTTATTTGGTGGTACAGTTCAGGCCGAAATCCAGAAGGTGGTGCTTAAGAGTAAGAGCTGGTTCTCCCTTAGGTAGGCTGATGGTAAGTGGAAGCACCTGCTCTGATGTGGGGTTGGTGGAAAGCGATCCTGTTGGAGTGTGCTTAGTTCTTAGGGGAGGGGCTGAGGAGTGCATCAGCTCCTTGTCATTATTCAGTGGGAATGCAGTCTGCTTCCCTATCATGACTTTGTTGCAGGACTCATGACCATCACTTCATAAACACTTTGTCTTTTTCATTCCTGGCTGCAGTGTGGCTGCAGGCTGTGGATATGCCCTTCTCATGGCTACCACCAAAATGAGCCCTGGGCACAGCCTTTCCCCCTAATCCAGAGCAGGCAACTCCATGAATTGGCTGTCCTTTATTGCCAGGACACTGCCATTTTGTGTAGGGAGGGGGAGTTGGACCCTTCCTTTCATGTAGGCCTAAGTGGCACGGACTCACATTCAGCAAGGGTGGAGCCACCATGAAAAGCACAAACAACACAAACAACACTTTATCCAGGTACACACGTGTCATCCTCCAGTGGGAAGAACTACTGCTGCTTCTGCAACAATCGATGGGAGCAGTTAGGGTGGGAGAGGACCCATTCTCCACAGCCATTTCCGGGTGTTGGTGCTGGCCCCCGCAGTGATTGGCACTACTCCTATGTTTTATTTGTGCCAACGAGGGCTTTGGTGGGCTGCACTTCCCCCTCCCTTATGGGTGGCCCACACTGAGGGTTAGATCTCCAGGCATCCTGCAGCTTCCCAGGGACTTGATGGTTCTCTGTGTTTGTCAAAGTCACAGTGGATTGTAGGGTATATTTGCAGGGGATCTTGTGGTGCTGTGACTCAAGGGCAGAGAGTCCTTGGGCATGGTAGTGGCTTACGACAAGTGCCGAACCTGTATGGCATGGTCTGTCTCAGTTCAGGTCTGAGGGGAATGCAGATAGCCTGTGTGAGCTGGCTACCCAGTTCTTTGTGCTTGACAAGTTCCCAAATAATCACCAATAGCATAGCTCTGGGTTACAAGGGCAGAGGGTCTTTCCAACAGTTTGGTGATTCATAGAATGTTACAGGGGTGAGTGCAGCAGAGAAGTACTCCCACCTACCCTTTCCATGAGACCCCAGTTTTCCAGGGGTCAATCTTTGCTAGACTCTCGATGCTTTCCTTTTTGCATCCCATGTCCTTCCCATGGCTACTGTGACAAGTCCTGGCTACTTTTTCTCAGTTTTTCTTTTGGGATTTATCCGTTCACCAGTAACTTTGGTCTTCTTTCTGAGAAGAGCTGGCACCTGACATCCCTAGTCAGCCATCTTGAGAACAAACAAACTCTGTGACTGTGTTATTTCACTTAACGTAATGATCACCGGTTCCATTTATGTTGCTGCAAATGACAGGATTTTATTTGTTTTTATCATTGAGTAACATTCAGTTTTGTATATATACTATATTTTCTTTATCCCTTCATGTGTTGATGAACACTTAAGGTGATTTCACATCTTGGCTATTGCCAATAATGCTCCAATAAACATAGGTGTGCAGCTCTATCGTCCACACACTCATTTCTTTTTCTTTGGATATGTACCAAGCAGGGGATTGCTGGATCATATGGTAGTCCTTTTTTAGTTTTTTGAGGAACCCCTATATTGTTTTCTATAATGGCTGTGTCACTTTACATTTCTGCCAACAGTGTATGTGCTTTTCTCTACATTTCTTGCCAGTATTTGTTATTTTTTGTCTTTCTAGTAATAGCTGTTGTAACTAGGGTAAGATGGATATCTCATTGTAGTTTTTATTTACATTTTCCTGATTATTAGTGATATTGAGCATTGTTTAATATACCTGTTGCCATTTGTACATCTTTTGAGAAATGTCCATTCAGGTATTTTGTCCATTTTAAAATTGGATTTTTTTTCTTTTGCTATTGATTTGAGTTCTTCATATATTCTGGTTATTAATCCTTTGACAGATGGATAATTTGCAGATTATTTCCTTTCGTTCTGTAGGTTGTCTCTTCACTTTATTGATTGTTTGCTTTGAAGAACTTTAGTTTGATATAATCCCATTTATCTATTTTTGCTTTTGTTGCCTGTGATTTTTCAGGGCTTCCCCAACAATTTTTGCTCAAACCAATGTCCTGTAGCATTTTTCTAATTTTGTTTTGTTTTAGTAGTTTAATAGTGCCAGGTCTTACATTTAAGTTTTTAATCCATTTTGAGTTGATTTTTGTATATGGTTGAAGATGGGGATCTAGTTTGGTTCTTCTGCATAGGGATATCCAGTTTTTGCAGCACCATTTATTAAAGGGACTCCTTTCTCCAATGTATATTCTTGGTTCCTTTGTTGAAAATGAATTGGCTGTTAAGTGTGTGGACTTATTTCTGAGTTCTCTATTCTGTTCTATTGATCTATGTGTGTTTTTATGCCAGTCATGCTGTTTTGGTTACTATAGCTTTGCAGTAGTATATTTCGAAGTCAGGTATTATGATGCGTCCAGGCTTGGTTTTTTTTGCCCAGCAGTAGCTATTTGGGGTCTTTTGTGGTTCCACATACATTTTAGGATTTTTTTTTCCTTTCTGTGAGGAGTGTCAGAGGTTTTCTCTTTAATTTTTAATGTTTAATTTTGGGGGGTACATAGTAGATTTATATATTTATGGGGTAAATGAGATGTTTTGATACAGGCATGCAATGTGTAACAATCATACCATGGAGAATGGGGTATCTATCCCCTCAAGCTTTTATCTTTTGTGTTACCAACAGTCTAATTATACTGTTTTAATTATTTTTAAATGTACAATCCAATTATTATTGACTGTAGTCACCATGTTGTGCTTTCAAATTTTAGGTCTGATACATTCTCCCTATTTGTTTATACACATTAACCATCTCCACCACACCCTCTGTTTCCCTATGACCCTTCCCACCCTCTGGCAACCATTCTTCTACTCTCTGTCTCCATGAGTTCTGTTGTTTTGGTTTTTAGATCCCAGAAATAGGTGATAACATGTGATGTTTGTCTTTCTGTGCCTGATTTATTTCACTTAACATAGTGATCTCTAGTTTCATCCATGTTGTTGCAAATAACAGGATCTTATTCTTCTTTATGACTGAATAGTACTCCATTGTATATGTGTACCACATTTTCTTTATCCATTTGTCTGTTGATAGATGCTTAGATTACTTCCAAATCTTGGCTGTTGTTAACAGTGCTGCAGCAAACATGGGAACGCATGTATCTCTTCGATATACTGATTTCCTTTCTTTTGGATATATAACCAGCAGTGGGATTGCTGGATCATATAGTAACTCTAGTTTTAGTTGTTGGAGGAACCTCCAAACTGTTCTCCATAGTGGTTGTACTAATTGACATTCCCACCAACAGCATACAAGGGTTCCCTTTTCTCCACATCCTCATCAGCATTTGTTATTGTTTGTCTTTTGGATATAAGCCATTTTAACTGGGGTGAGATGATATGTCATTGTAGTTTTGGTTTGTATTTCTCTGATGATCAGTGATGTTGAGTACCATTTCATATGCCGGTTTTGCAGTTGGTATATTTTCTTTTGAGAAATGTGTGTTCAAATCTTTTGCCCATTTTTTGATCAGATTATTCGATTTTTTTCCTATAGAGTTGTTTGAGTTCCTTGTATATTCTAGTCATTAATGTTTTCTCTTATTCTGTGGGTTGTTTGTTCATTTCGTTGATTGTTTCCTTTGCTGTGAAGAAGCTTTTTAACTTGATGTGATCCCGTTTGTCCATTTTTTCTTTTGTTGCCTGTCCTTTTGGGGCATTACTTAAGAATTTTTTGTCAGGGTCAGGCGCAGTGGCTCACGCCTGTAATCCCAGCACTTTGGGAGGCTGAGGTGGGCAGATCACGAGGTCAGGAGATTGAGACCATCCTGGCCAACATGGTGAAATCCCATCTCTACTAAAAATACAAAAATTAGCTGGGCGTGGTGGCATGTGCCTGTAATCCCAGCTACTCGGGAGGCTGAGGCAGAAGAATCCCTTGAACCAGGGAGTCAGAGGTTGTGGTTAGCTGAGATCATGGCACCGCACTCCAGCCTGGTGACAAAGGGAGACTCTTTTTTTTTTTTTTTTGAGACAAAGCTTTGACCAGACCAATGACCTGGAGAGTTTCCCCAAAATTTTCTTCTAGTAGTTTTGTAGTTTGAGGGTATATTCAAATCTTTCATCCATTTTGATTAGATATTTGTATATGGTGAGTGTTGGGGTCTAGTTTCATTCTGCATATGGATACTCAGGTTCCCCAGCACCATTTATTAAAGAGAATGTCTTTTCCTCAGTGTATGTTCTGGGCACCTTTGTTGAAAATGAGTTCACTGTAGTCGTGTAAATTTGTTTCTGGGTTCTCTATTGTGTTCCTTTGGTGTATATGTCTATATTTATGCCAATACCATGCTCTTTTGGTTACTATAGCTCTGTAGTATAATTTGAAGTCAGGTAATGTGATTCCACCAGACTTGTTCTTTTTCTTAGGGTAGCTAAGAAACAGCTATTCTGTTTCTTTTGTGGTTCCAAATATATTTTAGGATTGTTTTTTCTGTTTCTGTGAATAATGTCATTGGTATTTTAGTAGGGATTTCATTGAATCTGTAGATTTCTTTGGGAAGTATACTTTAACAGCATTGATTCATCCAGTCCATGAACATGGAATGTTTTTTATTTTTTGGCATCCCTCCAATTTCTTTAGTCAGTGTTTTATAGTTTTTATGATAGAAATCTTTCACTTCTTTGGTTACCTCATAGATTTAATTTTATGTGTGGTTATTGTAAAGAAAATTACTTTTTGAATTTCTTTTTTAGATTGTTCATTGTTGGCATATAGAAATGCTACTGATTTTTGTATGTTCATTTTGTTGTCTGTGACTTTACTGAATTTTTCAGTTCTAAAAGGTTTTTTTGTGTGGAGTCTTTAGGTTTTTCTAAATATGGGATTATATCATCTGCAAGGATAACTTGACTTTTTTCTTTCCAAATTGGATTCCCTGTGTTTTTTTCTGTTGTCTGATTGCTGTACCTAGGACTTCCAGTACTATGTTGAGAAACACTGAAAGTGGGCATCCTTGTAGTGTTTCAGATCTTAGAGGAAAGAAAGGCTTTCAGCTTTTCCATATTCAGTATTATACTAGCTGTGGGTCTGTTGTATATGGCCTTTATTATGTTGAGGTGTGTTCCTAGTTACCTGCTTTTTTTTTTTTTTTAGGGTTTTTATCATGAAGGGATTTTGAACTTTATCAGATGCTTTTTCATAATCAATTGAAATGATCATATGGTTTTTGTCTTTTATTCTGTTGATAATGATGTATCACATTGATTTGTGTATGTTGAACCATCCTTCCATCCCAGGGATAAATCTTACTTGATCATGATGAATGATCTCTTTAATATATTGTTGAATTCATTTTGCTAGTATTTTGTTGAGGATGTTTGCATCAATGTTCATCAGAGATATTGGCCTGTAGTTTTCCTTTTTCATGTGTCATTGTTTGATTTTGGTATTAGGGTAATATTGGCCTTTGTAGAATGGTTTGGATGTATCCCCTCTTACTCTATTTTTTGGAATATTTAAAGAGGATTGGTATTAGTTCTTCTTTAAATGTTAGGTAGAATTCAGCACTGAAGCCATTGGGTCCCAGGCTTTTCTTTACTGGGAGACTTCTTTTTTTTTTTGTTTGAGATGGAGTCTCACTCTGTCGCCAGACTGGAGTGCAATGGCACAATCTTGGCTCACTACAACCTCCACCTCCCAGGTTCAAGCGATTCTCCTGTCTCAGCCTCCTGAGTAGCTGGGATTACAGGCACGTGCCACCACACCCAGCTAATTTTTGTATTTTTAGTAGAGACAGGGTTTCACCATGTTGGCCAGGATGGTCTCAATCTCCTAACCTCGTGATCCGCCCACCTCGGCCTTCCAAAGTGCTGGGATTACAGGCGTAAGGCACCATGCCCGGCCTGCTTTTGTTTTTTCTTTGGAGACAGGATCTCACTCTGTCACCCATTCTGGAGTGTGGTGGCATGTTTATGGCTTACTTCAGCTTCAACCTCCCTGGGCTCAAGCATTTCTCATACCTCAGATCCCCAAGTAGCTGGGACTACAGGCACACACCATCACACCCGGCTAATTTTTGTATATTTTGTAGAGTCAGAGTTTCACCATTTTGCCCAGGCTGGTCTGAAACTCCTGGGCTCAAGTGATCCACCTGCCTCAGCTTCCCAAAGTGCTGAGATTATAGGTGTGAGCCACTGCACCAGGCTGACTTTTTATTATGGCTTTTATCCTGTTACTGGTCTTTTCAGGTTTTGGATTTCTTTATTGTTTAATATTGGTAAGTTGGATGTCTAGGAATTTGTCCATTTCTTCTAGATTTCCCAATTTATTGGCATTGGCATATACTTGCTCACAGTAGCCACTAATGATCCTTTGTTTTTCTTCAGTGTCAGTTGTAATGTTTCATCCCTGATTTTATTTATTTGGATAATCTGTTTTTTGTTTTTTTTTTTGGTCTGACTAAAAGTTTGTCGGTTTTGTTTAACTTTTCAAAAAACCAACTCTTTTTTTTTTTTTTTTTTGAGGTGGAGTCTCGCTCTGTCGCCCAGGCTGGAGTGCAGTGGCTTGATCTCGGCTCACTGCAAGCTCTGCCTCCCGGGTTCACGCCATTCTCCTGCCTCAGCCTCCTGAGTAGCTGGGACTACAGGCACCTGCCACCACGCCTGGCTAATTTTTTGTGTTTTCAGTAGAGACGGGGTTTCACTGTGTTAGCCAGGATGGTCTGGATCTCCTGACCTCATGATCCGCCCACCTTGGCCTCCCAAAGTATTGGGATTACAGGCGTGAGCCACTGCGCCTGGCCAAAACCAACTCTTTTTTCATTTTTTAAAATTGTTTTGTTTATTTCAATTTTATTTATTTCTGCTGTGAATTTTTTTTTTTTTTTTTTTTTTGGAGATAGGGTCTCAGTGTCACTCAGGCTGGAGTCAGTGGTGTGATCTCAGCTCACTGCAACCTCTGCCTCCTAGGCTCAAGTGATTCTCCCACCTCAGCCTCCCGAGTAGCTGGGACCACAGGTATGTGCTGCCATGCCCAGCTAATTTCTTGTGTTTTTGGTAGAGATGGGGTTTTGCCGTGTTGGCCAGGCTGGTCTCAAACTCCTGAGAGCAAGTGATCCACCTGTTTTGGCCTCCGAAAGTGCTGGGATTACAGGTGTGAGCCACCATGTGCGAAGTTCTTCTACTGATTTTGGGTTTGATTTGCTCTTGCTTTGCTAGTCCTTTAAGATGGATTGTTAGATTATTCATTCAGAGTTTTTCTTCTTTATTGATGTAGGTACTTATACCTGTAAACTTCCATCGAAGTACTGCTTTTGCTGTATTTTTCTTTCCAGAAATTTGTCATTTTTTAAAAATTACTTCACTGATCCACTGGTCATTCAAGAGCATGTTGTTTTATCTGCATACATTTGTATAGTTTCAACAAGTCTTTTTGTTATGATTTCTAGTTTTATTCCATTGTGGTCAAAGAAGATGCTTAATATTGTTTCCATTTTTAAAATATTTTAAGAGTTGTTTTGTGACCTAGTTTGTCCCTGAGAATGATCCATGTGCTGAGAAAGAGAATGTATATTCTGCAGCCTTTGCATGAAATGTTCTGTAAATATCTATTCGATTCATTTCATCTGTAGTGCAGATTAAATCTGATGTTTCTTTGTTGATTTTCTGCCTGGAAGATATCTCCAGTACTGAAAGTGGGGTGTTGATGTCTCCAGCTATTATGGTATTAAAGTCTATCTTTCTCTTTTGCTCTAATAATATTTGGTTGGTATATTTGTGTTCTCCAGTGTTGGTTGCACATATACTTAAAATTGTTATATTCTGTTACTGAATTGACACTTTATTGTTATATGGTGTACTTCTTCAACTCTTCTTATAATTTTTGTCTTGAAATCTATTTTGTCTAAGTATAGCCACTTCTACTCTTTTTTGGTTTCCATTGGTATGGAATATCTTTTTTCATGTTTTTATTTTTAGTCCACATGTGCCTTTTTAGGGTAAGAGTGCTTCTTGTAAGCAAAAGATCATTGGGTTTTGCGTTTTCGTTTATTCAACCGTGCTATATCTTTTGATTGGAGAGTTTAGTCCCTTTCCATTCAGCATTATTATTGATAAGTAAGGACTTATTCCTGTTCTTTTGTTATTTGTTTTCTGGTTGTTTTGTTGTCTTCTCTTTTTTCTTTCTTTCCATTCTATCTTCTTTTTTGTGAAGATATTTTTCTGTGGTGATATGATTTAATTTTTTGCTTTTTTTGGATCTCTTGTATTTTTTTTTGTTTGTGATTACCATGAGGCTTGCAAATACTACCTTATTATCCATTATTTTTAGCTGATGACAGCTTAACACTGTTAGCATAAACATACAAGCAAAAAGAAAACTTAGAAAAACTTCACTTTAATTCCCCTGCTTTTCAACTTTTTATTGTTTCTTTTTATATTTTATTGTACTGCCTATCCTGAATAGTTGTAGTTATTATTTTTTGTGGGTTAATCATTTTGTCTTTCTACTTAGGATAAGAGTAGTTTACACACTGCAGTTACAGTTTTATATATAATATTCTATATTTTTCTGTGTACTTAGTATTACCGATGAGTTTTGTACCTTCAGATGATTACTTGTTGCTTGTCGTCATCCTTTTTCTTTCTGATTGAAGTACTCCCTTTAGCATTTTTTGTAGGACAGGTCTGGTGTTAATGAAATCCCTCTGCTTTTGTTTATCTGGGAAAGTCTTTATTTCTCCTTCATGTTTTAAGTGTATTTTCCCTGGATACATTATTCTTGGGTAAAAGTTTTTTTTTTTTTTCTTCAGCACTTTAAATATGTTATGCCACTCTTCTTGCCTGTAAGGTTTCCATGGAAAAGTTTGTTGTTAGACATGTTGGAGCTCCATTGTATGTTAGTTATTTGCTTCTTTTCTCCTGCTGCTTTTAGGATCCTTTTTTAAATCCTTGATCTTCATGAGTTTGATTATTAAATGTCTTGAGGTAGTCCTCTGTGGGTTAAATTTTCTTGGTGTTCTGTAACCTTCTTGAACTTGGATATTGATGTCTCTCGCTATGTTTGGAGGGTTCTCTGTTATTATTTCTTTTAGTGAAGTTCTGAACCCTATTTCTTTCTCTACCTCCTCTTTAATGCCAACTCTCAGATTTGCTCTTTTGAGGCTATTTTCTAGATCCTGTCATCTTGCTTGTTTTTTATTCTTTTAACTTTTGTCTCCTTTGTGTATTTTCAAATAGCCTGTCTTAAAGCTCACTAATTCTTTCTTGTGCTTGATTCATTCTGCACGATGAGTCATTCTTGATTCAACAGACTCTGGTGCATTATTCAGTACATCAGTTGCATTTTTCAACTCCAGAATTTTGGCTTGATTATTTTAAATTATTTAGATCTCTTTGCTAAATTTACCTGATAGAATTCTGGATTTCTTTTCTGTGTTATCTTGAATTTCTTTGAGTTTACTAAAAACAGCTATTTTGAGTTCTCTGTCTGAAAGGTCATATATCTCTGTTTCTCTAGATTTGGTTCCTGGTGCCTTATTTAGTTTATTTGGTAAGGCCATATTTTCCTGGATATGGTCTTGATACTTGTAGAGTTTTGTCTGTGGTAGGCATTGAAGAGTTAGTTATTTAAGGTAGTCTTTGAGTTAGTTATTTGTTGAGCTTGTTTGTCTTTCTTAGGAAGGCCTTCCAGATATTCAGAGGGACTTGGATGTTGTGATTTAAGCTGTGTCTGCTTTAGGGGGGACCCCAAGTCTAGTTAATGCTGTGGTTTTTTCAGACTTGTAGAGGGACCACCTTGATGGTCTTGGACAATATCTGGAAGAATTCTCTGTATTACCAGACAGAGACTCTTGTTCTCTTCTCTTACTTTCTGCCAAACAAGAAGTCTCTCTCTCTGTTTTGAGTCACCTGAAGCTGGAGTTTGAGTGACACAAGCACCTCTGTGGTCACCACCACTAGGACTGTGCTGGGTCAGACCTGAAGCCAGGTCTCACCGGGTCTCACCCAAGGCCTGTTGTAACTACTCCCGGGCTACCACATATGTCTGTTCAAGGCCCTGGAGCTCTAGAATGAGCAGCTGGCAAAGCCAGTCACGTCTGTGTCCTTCCCTTCAGGGTACTGAGTTTCCCCAGTTCCTGGGTGAGTTTAGAGGTGATATCTAGGAGCCAGGGACTAGAGTCAAAAACCTTAGAAGTCTACCTTATGTTCTCTTGTACCATAGCTGAGCTGGCACCAAAACCACAAGACACCATCCTTCCCCTTCTTTCCTCCCCTTTCCGAAGGCAGAGGAGCCTCATCCTGTGGCTCCTGCCATCACAGGCCCACGGGGCCTACTGCCAGACTACCACCAATATTTTAAGGCCAAGAGCTCTTCAGTCAGCTTGTGGTGACTCTTTCCTGGCCTGGGAATCACCTTCAGGGCAGTGGGCTCCTCCCTGGTCCAGGACAGGTCCAGAAATGCAGTCCAAGAGCCAAGTCCTGGAATCAGGGACCCAAGAGCCTGCTTTGTTCTGTACCCACCTATGACCACGCTGGTTCCTAAGGTGCAAGAGAAAGCCCTGTTTCCTTTTCCCCTCCACTTTTCTCAGGCAGAAGGCTTGCACGGTAGCCAACACAGCTGGAAATGTGCTGAGTCTCCCCCGAAGCCAGCAAGTCTCAGATTCTCACCCAAGACCCTTGATGTAGTACCTGGGTATCACTCCTGGTTATTCAGGGCCCCAAGGGCTCTTTAGGTAGCAGATGATGAATTTTGCTAGGATTTTGCCCTTCCCTTCAAGGCAGCAGGTTCCCTTCTGGGCCAGGGTATGTCTAGAAATGTCATCTGGGAGCTAGGGCCTGGAAAGGGGACCTCATGACCTCACGACTCTGAGCAGTGCCTTATCCTGCTGTGACTGAGCTGGTATCCAAGATGCCAAAGTCTTCTTCACTGTTTCCTCTCCTCTCCTCACACAGAAGGAAGGGGTCTGTTGAAGCTGCAAGCTGTGCAGCCTGGGGTTAAGGGAGAGGTGATGCCAGCACTTTCTTAGCTACCCTAGCTGTTATCTCATTAGATTGTGTGTTCCCTAATCCACTGGCTCAGGGCCTGGTTCACCACTGGGACTCACCTAGGAGTTACAGTCCTTGTGGCCTAAACTGCCTTTTAAATTTATTTAGAGCCCCAGAGCCTTTAGCCTGAGGTGGTGAGACTTTCAGGAACTCAAGTTCCAATCACTGAGATCAGCTATTCTCCTCTGCCTAGGGCTGGTTTAAATGCTTTCTTCATGGGCACACATCAGCCAAATTTATTCTGGTTTTTATTTCTGCTCTAATGGAACAGCTTTGAGTTCAGTACCTCCCAATTTCTGCGCTGTTTCTCCCCCAGCATACAGAATTGTTTTCTGCACTATGCAGTAGCTGCTATGGGTTGGGGGAAGGTTGGTGTCTGTGATTCAAAACTGTTTTTTCTACTTCTTCATTTTCTCTTTCAGTAATGTAAAGTTAAAATCGGATGCTGTAAGTACTTGCCTGAGTTTTGGTTTTCATGAAGGTGTTTTTTTTTTCTTTTCTTTTCTTTTTTTTTTTTTTGTTAAATTGTACTCTTAGTGGGGTGATCAGTGGAGCCTTCTATTTCAGCATCTTGCTCCATCTTTTTCTCCTGTCATTGGTATTTTGATAGGAATTGCATTAAATGTATAGATTGCTTTGGGAAGTATAGATATTTTGCTGAATGTGATAGGTCACACCTGTAATCTCAGCACTTTGGGAGGCTGAGGTGGGAGGGTCACTAGAGCCCAGAAGTTCGAGACCAGCCTAAGCAAGATGGCAAGATCATATGTCTGCAAAAAATTAAAAGAAAAAATTAGCTGGGCATGGTGGGTATATTTGTAGTCCCAGCTACCTGGGAGGCTGAAGCAGGAGGATCCCTTGAGCCTAGGAGTTTAAGGCTGCAGTGAGCTAATTGTTTTACTGCACTCCAGCCTGGTGATGAAATGGGACCCTGTATCTTAGAAATAAATAAAGAAAAACAAAAAACAAAAAAAGTATAGGCATTTTAACAATATTAATTATTCCAATCCATGAATCTGGCATACCTTTCCATTTATTTTGTGTCCTTTTCAGTTTCTTTCATTACTGTTTTGTAGTTTTTCTTGTAGAGATATTCCACTTATTTGGTTAAATTTATTCCTAAGTATTTTATTTTATTTTTGGTAGCTATTGTAAATCAGATTGCTTTTTTGATTTTTCACTGGTAGTGTATGTAAATGCTACTGATTTTTGTATGTTGAGGTTGTATGCTGCAACTTTACTGAATACGTTTTTCAGTTCTAAGCTTTTTTGTGGTGGAGTCTTTAGGTTTCTCTAAATATAAGATCATTGTGGCCATAAAAAAGAATGAGTTCATGGGCTTTGCAGGCACACGGATGAAGCTGGAAGCCATCATTCTTAGCAAACTAACACAGAAACAGAAAACCAAACACCACATGTTCTCACTCATAAGTGGGAGTTGAACAATGAGAACACATGGACACAGGGAGGGGAACGTCACACACCGGAGTTGTGGGGGAGGGGTGGGAGAGCATTAAGACAAATACCTAAAGCATGCGGGGCTTCAAACCTAGATGACGAGTTGATAGGTGCAGCAAACCACCATGGCACATGTATACCTATGTAACAAACCTGCACGTTCTGCACATGTATCCCAGAACTTAAAGTAAAATTAAAAAAAAAATTATGTTGTCTGCAAACAAGGATAATTTGGCTTTTAAAATTCCAGTTTGGGTACCCTTTCACTTGTTTCTCTTGCCTGTTTGTGCTGGCTAAGACTTGTAGTACTATGTTAAATAAAAGTGGTGGGAGTCTTATCTTTGTCTTGTTTGAGATCTCTTTGGAAAGACTTTCAATTTTTCCCTGTTCCTTCAGTATGATATTAGCTATGGGTTTGTTATATGAGGCCATTATTGTGTTCAGGTAAATTCCTTCCATACCCAGTTTGTTTAGAGGTTTTATCATGAAGGAATTTTGAACTTTATCAAATGCTTTTTCAGCACCCATTGAAATGATGATATGGGTTTTGTCTCTGATTTTGTTGATGTGATATATCATGTTTATTGATTTTCACATGTTCAACCATCCTTGATTCCCTGGGATGAATCCCACTTGATCACGATGAATGATGTTTTTGATATGTTGTTGAATTTGAGTATTTAATATTTTGTAGAAGATTTTTGCATTTATATTCATCAGGATTATTGGCCTATAGTTTTCTTGTTTGTTGTGTCCCTGTCTGATTTTGGTATCAGAGCAGTGCTTGCCTCGTAGAATGAAGTTGCAATCATCTCTTCCTCTTTAATTTTTGAATTAAAAAAAAAAAACAACTGTTGTGTTTTGAGAGTCTTCGCCTGTTCGCTGTTGAGATAATATGAAACATTTTCATGATATATTGAACAAGAACAGAGCTGAATAATCCAGCTCTACTGGAGCATTAAAAAAAATTCTTTACCATAGTGTAAGGTTTAAATGCAACTGGCAAGAGGGTGCATGCTATGTAAAACATAATAAGATTACTGCTGCTATACCAAGTATTTCCAGTCTGTTTCTGAGAAACAGAACCTGTTCCTCAGGTTCTGTTGAAATACTGGTAATATCAATATTTTTATCAGAATTATTCATGTTAAAAAACCATTTAAAAAGAGAAATCAAAATTCCTCTGTAGTCATGTATTCAACTCAAGCTTTATCTACTTAAATTAGTTTTATTTGTCTCCCGTTTGTAAACCTGTGTTTCACTAAAACCAGAGCAATAAATCTTCCATACTTAAGTATCTTTCTTGCCTAATAAAGGAAAAATACAAAATGATTATTAAAGAAAAATATATGAACTAACAAATCCTTTTGTTTTAAATATTTTAAGGTTTAAAATATTTAGTATTTTATTCAGTATAAATATTTAGTGAATAAATATTTAGTATTTTATTATAGTTTGTAATTTCTAGCAGGAACACATGATTTGAATGAATATCCTAATGGCAAACCACAGTAAAATATTCAGCTGCATTTGGGGAAGAGGGGTAGAGATGATCTTCAAAGCCTTCTAGTTGTCTTGATCAGAGGTACACTGGTTTGTATTATTGTAACATTTATTAGGTGATCTAGTTTGCTTTTCCTTCACCTAGGGCCTTTTACTTGTCCAAAGGACATTTTCCTTCACTTTAAAAATTTGGCTGACAATTTACTGATGAGATTCATAATTTTTTTGGTTACTCTGGTGTTTTGACATATTTGCTGTGTTCTGGGCCACATCCTAGAAGATCACTGTAACTTCTGTTTCCTGCATGGCTGCAAGAACCTCTAGGTCAAGCTTGTCCAACTCATGGGCCATATGCAGCCCAGAACAGTTTTGAATGTGGCCCAACACAAATTTGTAAATTTTCTCAAAACATTATGAGATTTTTTGCAATTTTTTTAAAAAGCCCATCAGCTCTCGTTAGTGTTACTGTATTTTATGTGTGGCCCAAGACAATTCTTCTTTGAGTGTGGTCCAGGAAAGCCAAAAGATTGAACACTCCTGCTCTAAATCACTAAGAATTTCATTGCATCCAGGCATTTCTGCCATTCCAGGCATTGCTCCAGGAAAATTACCAGGCATTCCCCCTGGGAAAGCAACCTGGAAAAGAGCCATACTGAGCTCCTGAATGTCATCTGGCTTCTTTCTCCCTCTGAGCTCTCTCATGATCTTACGGAGCCTTCTTAACCCTTTTTATTCTTTCTTTGATTTCTTACTCTTGATATTTCTATTCAACCTTTTTCTAATGTTGTGCAATTTTCTTGGCCCTCAGTTGAACTTCTTTCAGCATTGTACTAGTATCTTCATCATAATCCAGTTATGGTCAGGGGCAAGATTATAGCTGCTTCTTTCCAATGGCCCAGAAATCTGTGTGCTTTCCCTCACCACTTATAAGGCTGAGCCAAATCAGAATTTATTTCATTTGTTCTGTCAGTCTCGAATGGCAGTGTTTGGCTTCTGTAATGTGATGAAGATACTGACTCTGTTGACATACAGAATGGTCAAGCGAGGATTCAGCTTGATGGCATCTCTGAACAAGACAGTGGCTTTCTGTAGTGCACCATTATCTAGGGCTTCAATGGCAGCCACTTTTTCTTTTCTTTTCTTTTCTTTTTCTTTTTTATGTTGGAGTCTCGCTGTGTCACCAGGCTGGAGTGCAGTGGAGTGATCTCATTTCACTGCAACCTCCGCCTCCTGGGTTCAAGCAATTCTCCTGCCTCAGCCTCCTGAGTAGCTGGGATTACAGGCGTGCACCACCACGCCTGGCTAACTGGGAGTAACCTAACTGGGAGACATCTCCCAGTAGAGGCTGACTGGCACCAAATACAGCCGGGTGCCCCTCTGAGACGAAGCTTCCAGAGGAAGGATCAGGCAGCAACATTTGCCGTTCTGCAATATTTGCTGTTCTGCAGCCTCCACTGGTGATACCCAGGCAAACAGTGTCTGGAGTGGACCTCCAGCAAACTCCAACAGACCTGCAGCTGAAGGTCCTGACTGTTAGAAGGAAAACTAACAAACAGAAAGGACATCCACACCAAAACCCCATCTGTACGTCACCATCATCAAAGATCAAAGGTAGATAAAACCACCAAGATGGGGAGAAACCAGAGCAGAAAAGCTGAAAATTCTAAAAATCAGAGCGTCTCTTCTCCTCCAAAGGAATGCAGCTCCTCGCCAGCAATGAAACAAAGCTGGAAGGAGAATGACTTTGACGAGTTGAGAGAAGAAGGCTTCGGACGATCGGTAATAACAAACTTCTCCGAGCTAAAGGAGGATGTTTGAACCCATTGCAAAGAAGCTAAAAACCTTGAAAAAAGATTAGACGGGTGGCTAACTAGAATAAACAGTGTAGAGAAGACCTTAAATGACCTGATGGAGCAGAAAACCATGGCACGAGAACGATGTGACGCATGCACAAGCTTCAGTAGCTGATTTGATCAAGTGGAAGAAAGGGTATCAGTGATTGAAGATCAAATTAATGAAATGAAGCAAGAAGAGAAGTTTAGAGAAAAAAGAGTAAAAAGAAATGAACAAAGCCTCCAAGAAATATGGCACTATGTGAAAAGACCAAATCTGTGTCTGATTGGTGTACCTGAAAGTGACAGGGAGAATGAAACCAAGTTGGAAAACACTCTGCAGGATATTAACCAGGAGAATATCCCCAAGCTAGCAAGGCAGGCCAACATTCAAATTCAGGAAATACAGAGAACACCACAAATATACTCCTCGAGAAGAGCAACTCCATGACACATAATTGTCAGATTCATCAAAGTTGAAATGAAGGAAAAAATATTAAGGGCAGCCAGAGAGAAAAGTCGGGTTACCCACAAAGGGAAGCCCATCAGACTAACAGCAGATCTCTTGGCAGAAACTCTACAAGCCAGAAGAGAGTGGGGGCCAATATTCAACATTCTTAAAGAAAAGAATTTTCAACCCAGAATTTCATATCCAGCCAAACTAAGCTTCATAAGTGAAGGAGAAATAAAATCCTTTACAGACAAACAAATGCTGAGAGATTTTGTCACCACCAGGCCTGCCTTACAAGAGCTCCTGAAGGAAGCACTAAACATGGAAAGGAACAAATGGTACTAGCCACTGCAAAAACATGCCAAATTGTAAAGACCATCGATGCTGGAAAGGAACAAATGGTACTAGCCACTGCAAAAACATGCCAAATTGTAAAGACCATCGATGCTAGGAAGAAACTGCATCAATTAACGAGCAAAATAACCAGCTAACATCATAATGACAGGATCAAATTCACACATAACAATATTCACTTTAAATGTAAATGGGCTAACTGCTCCAATTGAGAGACACAGACTGGCAAATTGCATAAAGAGTCAAGACCCATCAGTGTGCTATATTCAGGAGACCCATCTCAGGTGCAGAGACACACAGAGGCTCAAAATAAAGGGATGGAGGAAGATTTACCAAGCAAATGGAAAACAAAAAAAAGCAGGGGTTGCAATCCTAGTCTCTGATAAAACAGACTTTAAACCAACAAAGATCAAAAGAGACAAAGAAGGGCATTACATAATGGTAAAGGGATCAATTCAACAAGAAGAGCTGACCAGCCTAAATATATATGCACCCAGTACAGGAGCACCCAGATTCATAAAGCAAGTCCTTAGAGACCTACAAAGAGACTTAGACTCCCAAACAATAATAATGGGAGACTTTTAACACCCCACTGTCAACATTAGACAGATCAACGAGACAGAAAGTTAACAAGGATATTCAGGAATTGAACTCAGCTCTGCACCAAGTGGACCTAATAGACATCTAGAGAACTCTCCACACCAAATCAACAGAATATACATTTTTCTCAGCGCTACATCACACTTATTCCAAAATCGACCACATAGTTGGAATTAAAGCACTCCTCAGCAAATGTAAAAGAATAGAAATTATAACAAACTGTCTCTCAGACCACAGTGCAATCAAACTAGAACTCAGGATTAAGAAACTCACTCAAAACCACTCAACTACATGGAAACTGAACAACCTGCTCCTGAATGACTACTGGGTACATAACAAAGTGAAGACAGAAATAAAGATGTTCTTTGAAACCAATGAGAACAAAGACACAACATACCAGAATCTCTGGGACACATTTAAAGCAGTGTGTAGAGGGAAATTTATAGCACTAAATGCCCGCAAGAGAAAGCAGGAAAGTTCTAAAAGTGGCACCCTAACATCACAATTGAAAGAACTAGAGAAGCAAGAGCAAACACATTCAAAAGCTAGCAGAAGGCAAGAAATAACTAAGAGCAGAACTGAAGGAGATAGAGACACAAAAAAACCTTCAAAAAATCAATGAAGCCAGGAGCTGGTTTTTTGAAAAGATGAACGAAATTGATAGACTGCTAGCAAGTCTGATAAAGAAGAAAAGAGAGAAGAATCAAATAGATGCAATACAAAATGATAAAGGGGATATCACCGCCGATCCCACAGAAATACAAACTACCATCAGAAAACACTGTAAACACCTCTACGCAAATGAGCTAGAAAATCTGGAAGAAATGGATAAATTCCTGGATACATACACCCTCCCAGGACTAAACCAGGAAGAAGTTGAATCCCCGAATAGACCAATAACAGGTTCTGAAATTGAGGCAATAATTAATAGCCTACCAACCAAAAAAAGTCCAGGACCAGACAGATTCACAGCTGAATTCGACCAGAAGTAGAAAGAGGAGCTGGTACCATTCTTTCTGAAACTATTCCAATCAACGGAAAAAGTGGGAATCCTCCCTAATTCATTTTATGAGTCCTGCATCATCCTGATACCAAAGCCGGGCAGAGACACAACCAAAAAAGAGAATTTTAGACCAATATCCTTGATGAACATTGATGCAAAAATCCTCAATAAAATACTGGCAAACCGAATCCAGCAGCAAATCAAAAAGCTTATCAACCATGATCAAGTGGGCTTCATCCCTGGGATGCAAGGCTGGTTCAACATATGCAAATCAATAAATGTAATCCATCACATAAACAGAACCAAAGACAAAATCCACATGATTATCTCAATAGATGCAGAAAAGGCCTTTGACAAAATTCAACAGCCCTTCATAATAAAAACTCTCAATAAACTAGGTATTGATGGGATGTATCTCAAAATAATAAGAGCTATTTATGACAAACCCGCAGCCAATGTCATACTGAATGGGCAAAAACTGGAAGCATTCCCTTTGAAAACTGGCACAAGACAGGGATGCCCTCTCTCACCACTCCTATTCAACATAGTGTTGGAAGTTCTGGCCAGGGCAATCAGGCAAGAGAAAGAAATAAAGGGTGTTCAATTAGGAAAAGAGGAAGTCAAATTGTCCCTGTTTGCAGATGACATGATTGTATATTTAGAAATCTCAGCCCAAAATCTCCTTAAGCTGATAAGCAACTTCAGCAAAGTCTCAGTATACAAAATCAATGTGCAAAAATCACAAGCATTCCTGTACACCAGTAACAGACAGAGAGCCAAATCATGAGTGAACTCCCATTCACAATTGCTTCAAAGAGAGTAAAATACCTAGGAATCCAACTTACAAGGGATGTGAAGGACCTCTTCAAGGAGAACTACAAACCACTGCTCAACAAAATAAAAGAGGACACAAACAAATGGAAGAACATTCCATGCTCATGGGTAGGAAGAATCAATATCGTGAAAATGGCCATACTGCCCAAGGTTATTTATAGATTCAATGCTGTCCCCATCATGTGACCAATGACTTTCTTCACAGAATTGGAAAAAACTACTTTAAAGTTCATATAGAACCAAAAAGGAGCCCGCATTGCCCAGACAATCCTTAGCCAAAAGAACAAAGCTGGAGGCATCATGCTACCTTATTTCAAACTATACTACAAGTCTACAGTAACCAACACAGCATGGTACTGGGACCAAAACAGAGATATAGACCAATGGAATAGAATAGAGCCCTCGGAAATAATACCACACATCTACAACCATCTGCTCTTTGAGAAACCTAACAAAGACAAGCAATGGGGAAAGAATTCCGTATTTAATAAATGGTGCTCAGAAAACTGGCTAGCCATACGTAGAAAGCTGAAACTGGATCCCTTCCTTACACCTTTTACAAGAATTAATTCAAGATGGATTGAAGACTTAAACCTTAGACCTAAAACCATAAGAACCCTAGAAGAAAACCTAGGCAATACCATTCAGGACATAGGCATGGGCAAGGACTTCATGATTAAAACAACAAAATCAATGGCAACAAAAGCCAAAATAGGCAAATGGGATCTAATTAAACTAAAGAGCTTCTGCACAGCAAAAGAAACTACCATCAGAGTGAACAGGCAACTTACAGAATGGGAGAACAGTTTTACAATCTACCCATCTGACAAAGGGCTAATATCCAGAATCTACAAAGAACTTAAACAAATTTACAAGAAAAGATCAAACAACCCCATCAAAAAGTGGGCAAAGGCTATGAACAGACACTTCTCAAAAGAAGACACTTATGCAGCCAACAGACACATGAAAAAATGCTCATCATCACTGGCCATCAGAGAAATGCAAATCAAAACCACAATGAGATCCCATCGCACACCAGTTAGAATGGCGATCATTAAAAAGTCAGGAAACAACAGGTATTGGAGAGGTTGTGGAGAAATAGGAGCGCTTTTACACTGTTGGTGGGACTGTAAACTAGTTCAACCATTGTGGAAGACAGTGTGGAGATTCCTCAGGGATCTAGAACTAGAAATACCACTTGACCCAGCCATCCCATTACTGGACATATACCCAAAGGATTATAAATCATGCTGCTATAAAGACACATGCACACGTATGTTTATTGCAGCACTATTCACAATAGCAAAAACTTGTAACCAACCCAAATGTCCATCAATGATAGACTGGATTAAGAAAATATGTCACATATACACCATGGAATACTATGCAGCCATGAAAAAGGATGAGTTCATGTCCTTTGGAGGGAGATGGATGAAGCTGGAAACCATCACTCTGAGCAAACTATTGCAAGGACAGAAAACCAAACACTGCATGTTCTCACTCATAGGTGGGAATTGAACCATGAGAACACTTGGACACATGGTGGGGAACATCACACACCAGGGCCTGTCATGGGGTGGGGGAATGGGGGAGGGATAGCATTGGGAGATATACCTAATACAAATGATGAGTTAACCGGTGCAGCACACCAACATGGCACATGTATACATATGTAACAAACCTGCACGTTGTGCACATGTACCCTAGAACTTGAAGTATTAAAAAAAAAAGCCATTTTGCTAGATATCTGTGAATGGCAAATAATCATGCACAAAGAGAAGTTTTTTCTTTATAAAAAAAAAGTTTGCTTCAACCATCAAACCTAATTAAGAAAATTCAAGAGAAAAATGAATGTCTATTATATTTACCCATGGGTTTGCTTACATTTTTTGTTTTTTCTTAGTGTAGTTCCATGGTTTTTTGTTTTATCATTTTCTTTCTGCTTAGAGAATTTTCATTCACTACTTTTTTTTAGGGTATTTCTGTTGATGACAAATTCTTTTTGTTTTCCTTCATCTGAAAATGTTTTGATTTGTCTTCCATTCCTGAAATGTATTTTTGGTAGATATAATATTCTAGATTGACAGTGCTTTTCTTTTAGCATTTGACAAATGTGCCACTTCCTTCTGTCTTCTATATTTTCATTGAAAATTATAGAAATTTGTATTTTAAATATTTTATACTTATTTTTCAAAAATCTAGAATGTAAAATACACATAACGTTTACCATGAGTGACATTTAGTACATGCATAATGTTTTACAAACATCACCATTATTATGTTCCAAAATGTTTTCATTTCCACAAACAGAAACTTCCAAGCCCATTAAGTGGTCGTATTTTTTCATCCTCCTGCTGCTGACAACCATATGACTTCTTTCTGTCTCTGTATATTTGCCTATTCTGAATATTTCATGTAAATGAAATTATATAATAGGTGTCTTTTTGCATCTGGCTTCTTTCATTCAGCATAATGTTTTCTGAGTTCATTCATGTACGTTCCTTTTTATGGCTGAATAAGATTTCACTGCAAGTATATACCATTCTTTTTGATATGGAGTCTCGCTCTTTCAGGCTGGAGTGCAGTGGCGCCATCTCGCCTCACTGCAAACACTGCCTCCTGGGTTCAAGCGATTCTCCTGTCTCAGCCTCCTGATTAGCTAGGATTACAGGCATTCGCCACCACGGCCAGCTAATTTTTGTAGTTTTAGTAGAGACAGGATTTCGCCATGTTGGCAAAGCTGGTCTTGAACTCCTGACCTCAGGTGATTTGCCCGCCTTGGCCTCTCAAAGTGCTGAGATTACAGGCATGAGCCACCATGCCTGGCTGGATATATACCATTCAATAATATGAACAGCTCATTTATTTATCAGTTGATAGACATCTGGGTTGTAAACAGCTTTTGGCTATTGTAACTGGTGCTGCTGTCTTTTATGGTTTTGATTAAAAATCTGCTGATAATTCAGATAGGTTTTTTTTCACTATAGATAAGGTGTTGTTTCTCTCTTGTCAATTTTTTTCTTTGCCCATGATATTCCAAAGTGACTATGTTGTAACTTGTGTATTTCCTTGGTTTTCTTCCTGCTTGGGATTCATTCAGCTTCTTGAATGTGTACGTTTATGTCTTTTTCCAAATTTGGAAAGTTTTGTGTCATTTTTAAAATTTTACATTTCAAATTAGACTTTATTTTTTAAAGAGTTTTAGGTTTCCAAAAACATTGTGCAGAAAGTACAGGGTTTTCCTCCCCGCCTCCCACAGTTTTCCTATTATTAATATCCTGCATTAGTGTGGAACATTTGTTATAATGGATGAACCAGTATTGATACACTATTAATATTATTTGTTTTTGACATTAGGGTTTACTCTTTGTGTTGTACCATCCTAAGGGTTTTACCAAATGCACAATGTCATGTAGCTATCATTACGGTACCATACAGAATAGTTTCACTGTCCTAACAATGTCCTTGTGTGCCACCTGTTCATCCTTTCCCACTTCCCCTAGGAACCTTGGCAACAACTGTGTTTTTTACTGTCTCTATGGTTTTGCTTTTTCTAGAATATCATATAGGTGGAGTCATACAGTATGTGGCCTTTCAGATTGATTTCTTTCACTTAGCAATATGCAGTTAATGTTTTCCCCATGTTTTTGTGGCTTTGTAGCTCATATCTTTTTATTGCTGAATCATATTTCATCGTATGGATGTGCTACAGTTTGCTTATCCATTCACCTGTTGAAGGACATCATAGTTGCTTCCAAGTCTTGGCATTTATGAAGAAAAATGGTATAAGCTTTTATATGCAGTTTTTTTTTTGTATGGGCATCATCTTTTCAACTCATTTGGGTAAATACCTAGGTGTGTAATTGCTGGATCATATGGTAATGCTATGTTTAGTTTTGTATGAAACTGCCAGTGTCTTTTAAAGTGACTATACCATTTTGCATTCGTACCAGCAATGAATGAGGTTGAGTCACATCCTCACTAGTATGCCATTATTTCTTCATGTACTTTTTCAGTCCAACTGTCCCATTCGGCAGTTCTGATACCACCAGAGAAGGCTGACGGAGGGAGTCCTATTAATGCTGGTTAGGGGTGGAAGTCCAGATAATCCAGGCAATCTCCACTGCCACTGTGTGCTGGGAGCTTATTAGCTACTGGAGTAGAAGGTTTTGGGGTCCCTAAACAGTCAGCCACCTCTTACGTTACCCCAATGTGGGTTTGAGTGCTTCGTTACTGCCTGATGGTGGTGAAAGTCTAGTATCTCCAATTGACCTTACTCGTGTGGGTGGGGATTAGGTCACAGTTTTTTGGGGTGGGGGGCCGAGGGGGTTGCTGTTTGACAGCAGGGTAGTGGTTATTGTTTAAAAGTTTTCTGTCTTAATAGGATGACCTTTTCCTGGTTCTTTGGCTAGAGAGAGCAAGTTTTTGTTGGAGTTTCTTTCTGTCTGTTCCTGTTGGTGTTTCCAGGTTTCCAGCTTCTTCACTTTAAAATAGCCTGATACATATGGCAAAAAGATAAACTAGGGAATTCACCACTATGTTATTTTGTGTCTCCCACATTCCCTAGTTGGTCTGCCTTCTTCTCTCCACCTTTCAGAATATTTTTTATTTTGGAGATATATATATATATATATATATATATATATATATATATTCATATTCCAGAGTTTTTAGGTATGCACTAGGTGTTATTTGGAGAAATACTGAAAAGTATGTTTATTTCATCTTCCCAGAAGTGTATGCCGAGCATGTATATTTTAAAGATTTTTACTATCAATTGTTTTTTTAAAAACAGATAAACGATAGTCATCATTTAGCTATGGTTACATGCAGTTGCTTTTTAAATCCTTTTTAAAAAAAATTTTATTATTATTATACTTTAAGTTTTAGGGTACATGTGCACAATGTGCAGGTTAGTTACATATGTATACATGTGCCATGCTGGTGTGCTGCACCTATTAACTCGTCATTTAGCATTAGGTATATCTCCTAATGCTGTCCCTCCCCCCTCCCCCCACCCCACAACAGTCCCCAGAGTGTGATGTTCCCCTTCCTGTGTCCATGTGTTCTCATTGTTCAATTCCCATCTATGAGTGAGAACATGTATGTGGTGTTTGGTTTTTTGTCCTTGCGATAGTTTACTGAGAATGATGATTTCCAATTTCATCCATGTCCCTACAAAGGACATGAACTCATCATTTTTTATGATGACTACTGGGTACATAATGAAATGAAGGCAGAAATAAAGATGTTCTTTGAAAGCAGAGAGAACAAAGACACAACATACCAGAATCTCTGGGATACATTCAAAGCAATGTGTAGTAGGAAATTTGTGCACTAAATGCCCACAAGAGAAAGCAGGAAAGATCCAAAATTGACACCCTAACATCACAATTAAAAGAACTAGAAAAGCAAGAGCAAACACATTCAAAAGCTAGCAGAAGGCAAGAAATAACCAAAATCAGAGCAGAACTGAAGGAAATAGAGACACAAAAAACCCTTCAAAAAATTAATGAATCCAGGAGCTGGTTTTTTGAAAAGATCAACAAAGTTGATAGACTGCTAGCAAGACTAATAAAGAAGAAAAGAGAGAAGAATCAAATAGATGCAATAAAAATGATAAAGGGGATATCACCACCGATCCCACAGAAATACAAACTACCATCAGAGAATACTACAAACACCTCTACGCAAATAAACTAGAAAATCTAGAAGAAATGGATAAATTCCTTGACACATACACCCTCCCAAGACTAAACCAGGAAGAAGTTGAATCTCTGAATAGACCAATAACAGGCTCTGAAATTGAGGCAATAATCAATAGCTTACCAACCAAAAAGAGTCCAGGACCAGATGGAATCACAGCCGAATTCTACCAGAGGTACAAGGAGGAACTGGTACCATTCCTTCTGAAACTATTCCAATCTATAGAAAAAGAGGGAATCCTCCCTAACTCATTTTATGAGGCCAGCATCATCCTGATACCAAAGCCGGGCAGAGACACAACCGAAAAAGAGAATTTTAGACCAATATCCTTGACGAATATTGATGCAGAAATCCTCAATAAAATACTGGCAAACCGAATCCAGCAGCACATCAAAAAGCTTATCCACCATGATCAAGTGGGCTTCATCCCTGGGATGCAAGGCTGGTTCAATATACGCAAATCAATAAATGTAATCCAGCATATAAACAGAACCAAAGACAAAAACCACATGATTATCTCAATAGATGCAGAAAAGGCCTTTGACAAAATTCAACAGCCCTTCATGCTGAAAACTCTCAATAAATTAGGTATTGATGGGATGTATCTCAAAATAATAAGAGCTATTTATGACAAACCCACAGCCAATATCATACTGAATGGGCAAAAACTGGAAGTATTCACTTTGAACACTGGCACAAGACAGGGATGCCCTCTCTCACCACTCCTGTTCAACATAGTGTTGGAAGTTCTGGCCAGGGCAATTCGGCAGGAGAAAGAAATAAAGGATATTCAGTTAGGAAAAGAGGAAGTCAAATTGTCCCTGTTTGCAGATGACATGATTGTATATCTAGAAAACCCCATTGTCTCAGCCCAAAATCTCCTTAAGCTGATAAGCAACTTCAGCAAAGTCTCAGGATACAAAATCAATGTACAAAAATCAGAAGCATTCTTGTATACCAATAACAGACAAACAGAGAGCCAAATCATGAGTAAACTCCCCTTCACAATTGCTTCAAAGAGAATAAAATACCTAGGAATCCAACTTACAAGGGATGTGAAGGACCTCTTCAAGGAGAACTACAAACCACTGCTCAATGAAATTAAAGAGGATACAAACAAATGGAAGAACATTCCATGCTCATGGGTGGGAAGAATCCATATCGTGAAAATGGCCATACTGCCCAAGGTAATTTACAGATTCAATGCCATCCCCATCAAGCTACCAATGGCTTTGTTCACAGAATTGGAAAAAACTACTTTAAAGTTCATATGGAACCAAAAAAGAGCCCGCATCGCCAAGTCAATCCTAAGCCGAAAGAACAAAGCTGGAGGCATCATGCTACCTGACTTCAAACTATACTACAAGGCTACAGTAACCAAAACAGCATGGTACTGGTACCAAAACAGAGATATTGATCGATGGAACAGAACAGAGCCCTCAGAAATAACTCCGCATATCTGCAACTATCTGATCTTTGACAAACCTGAGAAAAACAAGCCATGGGGAAAGGATGCCCTATTTAATAAATGGTGCTGGGAAAACTGGCTAGCCATATGTAGAAAGCTGAAACTGGATCCCTTTCTTACACCTTATACAAAAATTAATTCAAGATGGATTAAAGATTAAAGACTTAAATCCTTTTTTTAAGTCTCTATATTCTCCCTTATTAGGATTTTACGTTACTATATGCTGTCTTTTATTATGAGCCAAAATACAAAACTCATTACTGTAGTCTAATTGCTTATAGCCTTCATTTGGGTGATTATTGGTGGTAGTGTGGGCCAAAGAGTATAAAATATATTTAAGCCATGGGTGTGTGTGTGTGTGTGTGTGTGTGTGTGTGTGTGTTTAAGACAGGTTCTTGCTCTGTCATATAGGCTGGAGTATAGTGGTGCTATCATAGCTCACTGTAGCCCCAAACTTCTGGGCTCAAGTCATCCTCCCAAGTAGCTAGGACTACAGGTGTACACCACCACACCTGGCTAACTTTTTAATTGTTTGTAGAGACAGGATCTTGCTATGTTGCCCAGACTAGTCATGGAGTCCTGGCCTCTAACAGTTCTCCCACTTTAGGCTCCTAAAGCACTGGGATTACAAGCATGAGCCGCCAAACCTGTAAGCCATTCATGTTTTATTTAAAGAGCATTTTATACATCAGGAGATGGGGGCGAAACATTGATTGGAAAACTGATGTGTTTTTTTTTTTTTTTAAATACGCTACTTATTCTTTAGGAATTGAAATCAAATTATGGTAAATAACGAAGTAGAAACAGTTTTGGAAAGAGTAAAAGAAGACATATTTTAGAAGTTCTCGAATCGATTCACTCCTGTGAATATTAATGTTAGCTAGAGTCTGAGAATTGTTTTTCTAGCTCAGAGCTAGATAATCTGTAAGTTGTTGGTTAGATGATGATATTAGTTTTGGAGATACATGACAAGTTCTGTACACAATACTATTTCTGGAGAGTGAATTGATGGACCATCTCTAATCTACAACTCTTTTAAAATTAAAATTTAAAGTTTTATTTTTGCAGTGCTAAAGATCACAGTTGTCTCCTGAGGATAGATTTTGATTGCATATGGCCGTGAAATTCCTACCTAATATACTTTGTACAGCTCTGCATACTTAATATGCAAAGTGGTTGCTGTAGCAGGAGATCTACTATGTTTCTGTGCTGAAATCTGATTGCTATTTTTGTATATATGAAATGTTAATCACAATTTTATTTTTTCTAACAGGAAATATTTTCTCTTTTACAGGGGATCTTTCCTGCAAATTACATTCACTTGAAAAAGGCAATTGTCAGTAATAGGGGGTGAGTAATTGGCCTTACTAAATTTATTTACAATTTTTATAGGCTACAGAGGAAGATTGTTTTTCCTTTTGGTTCATAGTATAAAATATACAATTGATATGTTTTCCTGGCAAAAATGTACATGCTTTATCATGTAATTTTGAGGGAATAATGTTTTCTTAAAATACAGACAACTTTAATCTGTTTTCTTGTATACAGAAGAAATGATGTTAGCTGTGAATTTTATAAAATCAGTTAGGCATGCAGTATGTTTTAAAAAATTATGTACTATTTTGAGCATAGTCATTCATAGAGTAGGAGTTAAAGATAAATATGTCATTTTGTTTTTACAAAGTGAAAGAGACTTTTAAAATTTTTTATTTGCAAGTTGAAATTGAAAAAGTTTAAAGGTATACCTTAACCATAAGAAGACAATATACAAAATGGTTTGATCACAGATTTTAAAAACAAAGCAATCTGCCTAAAAAGAGACAAGAAATAAATATATCAAAATGTTAACACTTGTTTTTGCATGTTGGGAATATGAATGAGTTTTAAAAAAATTCTTTGTCATGTTTAATAATAAGTATTATAGTTTCAATTTTATTTTTCAAAATTTATTATTTTAAAACATAAAATTTAGGTACTGTATAATTTGTAACCAAGGTAGCTTCCTAAAGTAGAAATACTATTCTTGACTGCAGGGTGAGTAAGCATCAGAGTAACCTTCTGGTCAGTTATGGTTCATTCAGGAAAATAGAAACATGAGTCACTTTATGAGGTAGAATTTAATGTGGGAAATTATTTACACACGTTTGAAGAGTGAAAGAACAAAAGAGGAAATACTGATGTAACCCATAGATTTTAACTGCATAAAGTGGCCTACACGTTAATAATGGTGGAGATACCGAAACCCAGGAACTCAGAAATTAGATCTTGAGATATTGGAGCTCAGAAATTTGAGGAGGGAATATCAAATAGCTACTGTTGGTATGTATAAAGAAGGTGGTAATGAGGCTGTTTTGGGGAATGCCAAAAGCAACTGGAGGCTGGAACCTATTTTCACTGTGAAAGAAATTGTTTACAGGAACAGCAGGAAACACACCTCTTTACCTTCTTTTCCCCAGTATCTTTCTAATGCTTCCAGCTGGCAAAGGAGACTGCAAAACACAGCTTGTGGATTGCAGCCTCATGATTAGTCCTTAGAAGAATAGATTTGGAGATGATAGTTATTATTAATTGTCTTGTATGCCTTCCAATATAAAATTTGTGTTGGGGAAATAGTAAGAATATAACTTAGAAGATTCTGATATGAATCCACAACTAGCATACTTCTTATTCTTCCCCTTCTCCTTTTACAAAACATGTAAAGCCATAAGGACATAAAAAAGAAAAACAACTTATACATCTCATGTTTATGAACCTTTGCAACAAATAATCTGCCATCTCAAGTTTATAAGTAAGGACTATCAAAAGTATCAAGCCTGGATAGAAGTGTGGGAAAAGGAAAAGAGAGTATTTCGACTTGGGATTAGCAAAGTATATATTTTGGAAAGTGCTAAAAACATTTTCTGAATGTGAATGGCTTATTATAAAATTCAGAAGTAATATCCTTTATTTATCAGTAATGAGGCTGATCAGAGCTGAAAGTGGGCAGAAGGTGTGAGGGACCAAGGTGAGAAAAGGAGATATAGATGAAATCTAGGGATGCAGAAATAGAGTGCCTTAGAAAATACTAGCAAAATCATACACTTTCTGATGATGAGGAACTTATCCTAAGTTTATGAGTCATATGTCCCATTTATAATAGTTATAAAGGACATTGGGGAGCACTTTGCTAGCAGAAGAATCCCTACCTGGATTCAGTTTGCCTCAGGAAAGTAGAAGTGATGTGGCTGTACATAAAATTACACACAGAGCAGCCATATTTGCTGGAAGTGGGATATAAATCTTAGAAAGCTATTTGGAATTGACCTCCATATCCAAATGTCCAATAAGTTGATGGTCCAGAATAAGAATTCTAAAATCTGGAGAAAATATTAAAAAACAATTGTCTGCAGGCACTGGAGAACAATTGGTTGGGCAAGATCTTGAGAGGCTATGATCTTTGAATGAAGGGATGCACACAAGGAGAGCTTCATGCTTACTTTGGCCTTTTTCTCCAGATAATTTTTCATCTACTGTGTTGTAGTGGAATAGAGCCCAACCAGAAAATAGTAGTCTTTCATGACATCAGCAATTTGGCAGAATAAGAAATTTCAGCTCTCATCCCCCTACAGAAACACAGATTTAACAATGGTATACCAAGAAAAATACCTTTATAAGAGGTCCAGTATCCAGTGAAGAAGTCACAGTACTCCAGAGGAGCACAAAACAGAGTAGACACGTTGAAATGGCTAAGAAGAGCAATTTCACTCTTACCTTTGTCAGTCCCTTCTCCCAGCTGGTTAAGAGAGAATTTGTCCCAGATTGTGACTCTTCCAGTGGGGCAAAGAAAAAGAGGACTGTACATCAAACATCTCTAGCATTTGTGGGTGCTGCTTGAATGACCTCTTTCTATCCCACCTCACCCAGAGTGCTGGAGTAGCCAGCATAATTTAAACATGCAGGGGAAGCTAAGAACAAAGAAAAGGAGTGAGAGGCTCACTGCAGCTAGCTTGCCTCTGCAAGATCGGGAAAAGTGCACAACCCTAAGATTTCTGCCGGAGGGAGGGTGAGGAGTGGGAGCAATATCCCATCATTTCAATGCATCACTCTAGAAAAAAGTGGAGGGCAGGCAACTGTGGCCAGTAGAGCTCTGGAGGGTTGGGAGAAGATGCATATCTGTGAGTCTTCTCCCTCAGAAGGGAAAGGAAGAATGAAGCATACATCCTGGAATTTTAGAGTACTGCCCTAGGGAAAAGAGATGGGCAGCTTACTGTGGCCATCATTTCTTTGAGAGATTGGGAGAAGGCACAGAACCCTGAGACTCTCAGGCTGGATGGAGAAATGAAGTGCGTACATTCATAGAAAAGGTTTGACAGGTTCCCAGAATCTGAGTTGGGCTGATTGGTGAGGGTCTTTGTCTATTGAAGTCAGTCCATAAAGACTGGGAGAATTGGTTGTTTCTTCAAATGTGCAGGCCCCAAAGCAAAGCTGCAAGGAAGATGAAGGATCGGGAATACATGACACAATCAAAGGAACAAAATAAATATTCAATAACAGACCCTAAAGAAAAGGAGTTCTATGAATTGCCCTCAAGACAACTCAAAATAATAGTCTTAAAGATTACTTAACTAAATGAGTTACAAGAGAATACAGACAACTAAATTAAATGAGGAAAATGAAAAGTGAAAATAATGAGAATACCAACAAAGAGATAGAAACCATAAGAAAGCAAAGAATCAAACATAAATTCTGGAGCTGAAGAATACAATAAATAATATGAAAATTGTATGGAGAACTTCAACAGCATTCTTGATCAAATAGAGGAGCGAGTCAACTTGAAGATAGGTCATTTGAAATGATCCATTCAGAGAATCAGAAAGGAAAAGGAGTGAAGAAATCCTAAGAAACTAATGGGACACCATCAAGCAAACCAATATGCTCAATATGGAATTATCAGAAGTGGGGCAGGAGAGAGAGGAAGAGGGAGAGCAAGGAAAAGAAAGGAGCAGGAAACTTATTTAAAGAAACAATGGCTGAAAACTTCCCAAATCTGGGGAAGGAAATGAACATTGATCCTTGAAGTCCAACAACCCCTTTAAGATGTTCTTGTCCTTTGTAGGGACATGGATGAAGCTGGAAGCCATCATTCTCAGCACAGTATCACAAGGACAAAAAACCAAACACCGTGTGTTCTCATTCATAGGTGGGAATTGAATAATGAGAACATTGGGACACAGGAAGGGGAATATCACACACCGGGGCCTGTCGTTAGGTGAGGGGAGGGGGGAGGGGGGAGGGATAGCATTAGGAGATATACCTAATGTAAATGACGAGTTAATGGGTGCAGCACACCAACATGGCACTTTGTGCCTGCACATTGTGCACATATACCCTAGAACTTAAAGTATAATTTAAAAAACAGGAATCCAAAGAAATCCATGCTGAGATGCATTGTGGTCAAATTGTCAAAAGTCAAAGAGAATTTTGAAAGCAGCAAGATGAAAAGGACTTGTCTTATATAAGAGAGCCTCCATAAATCTGCTATCAGCAGATTTCTCCGCCAAAACCTTGTAGGCCAGAAGGGAGCAGGATGATATATTTAAAATACTGAAGGAAACAAAAAAAACCCTGTCAACCAGTACCCAGCAAAACTGTCCTTCAGAAATGAAGTAGAGAGAAAGGCTTTCCCAGATAAACAAAAGCTGAGGGAGTTCATCACCAGTAGATTTGCCTTATAAAAAATGCTGAAAGGAGTTCTTTAAGTTGAAACAAAATGATGCTATACAGCAACATGAAAGCATACAAAAGTATACAATTCACAGGCAAAGGCAAATATATACACATATACAGAATATTTGAATACTGTAAAGATAGTATATAAATAATTTTAGTATAAGAGTTAAAAGACAAGTATTAAGAATAACTATAACTACAAAAACTTGTTAGTAGATGCACAATATAAAATATGTAAATTGTGTCATCAACAATAAAACATTTGTTGAGGGAATTAAAATTGTCAGGTTTTTGTTTTTGATTTTTTTTTACAGCATGCAAATCTTTTAAGTTTAGCAAATCTTAATTTTAAGGGAACTATGAATAGTGATTGGTTCTGTTTACATAGTTGGTTAATTAAGCTTTATTCTTATATATTCTTCCCATCTGTTAGGTCACACAATTCTTGAGCGTTAAAACAATGTTCTGTTGAATTCTAGGTCTCCCAGCTGTATTTGACTATTTGGTTACAATTCCAAATTGTTATTCTGACTGCTAAGTGATTTACTTTCAAAGTATTGCTCCAGTAATGTTAAAGGTGTAATTTCTACCACTTCTTCTTCAATTAAAGGAAATTTTAATGGCTTTTTTTCTTTATCAATTGGGATAAAAGCCTCAAACAAAAAACATCAGAAATGAATCACATAAAAGAGTAATCTTAGTTTTTATTTCAGCATCCATATGAAATGCTTAGTTACCTTATTTTACCCCCGCTTTTTTTTTTTTTTTTTTTTTTAGAACTTGAAAAACTCTTTTTTTCCTTCAACTTTTATTTTAACTTCCAGGGTACATGTCCATCATGTGCAGGTTTGTTATACAGGTAAACGTGTGCCATGGTGGTTTGCTGCACAGATCACCCATCACCTAGGTATTAAGCCCAGCATTCATTAGCTGTTCTTCTTCTTCTTTTTTTTTTAAGGAAATTATATTTATTCAGGAATGAGCATTGCAATGGCAGTACATAGGCCGTCATAAACTGTGTACCCATGTGCATGCTCAGGGAGGTAAGGGGATACAAAGATTTCTTTTTAAAATTTTTTTATTATACTTTAAGTTCTGGGATACGTGTGCAGAATGCGCAGGTTTGCTACATAGGTATACATGTGCCATGGTGGTTTGCTGCACCCATCAACCCGTCATCAACATTAGGTATTTCTCCTAATGCTATCCCTCTCCTAGCTCCCCAACCCCCAACAGGCCCCAGTGTGTGATGCTTCCCTCTTCATGTCCGTGTGTTCTCACTGTTTAACTCCCACTTATGAGTGAGAACATGTGGTGTTTGGTCTTCTGTTCCTGTGTTAGTTTGCTGAGAATTATGGTTTCCAGCTTCATCTATGTTGCTGTAAAGGACATGAACTCATCCCTTTTTTATGGCTGCATAGTATTCCGTGGTGTGTATGTGCCACATTTTCTTTATCAAGTCTATCATTGAAGGGCATTTGGGTTGGTTGGTTCCAAGTTTTTGCTATTCTGAACAGTGCTGCAATAAACATACGCATGCATGTGTCTCTATAGTAGAATGATTTATAATCCTTTGTGTATGTACCCAGTAATGGGATTGCTGGGTCAATTTGTATTTCTGGTTCTAGATCCTTGAGGAATCGCCACACTGTCTTCCACAATGGTTGAACTAATTTACACTCCCACGAACAGTGTAAAAGTGTTCCTATTTCTCCACATCCTCTCCAGCTAATGATTGCCATTCTAACTGGCGTGAGACAGTATTTCATTGTGGTTTTGATTTGTGTTTCTCTAATGATCAGTGATGATGAGCTTTTTCTCATATGTTTATTGGCCACATGTCTTCTTTTGAGAAGTGTCTGTTCATCTCCTTTGCCCACTTTTTGATGGAGTTGTTTTTTTCTTATAAATTTGTTTAATCTTTGTAGATTCAGGATATTGTCAGATGGAGAGATTGCAAACATTTTCTCCCATTCTGTAGGTTGCCTGTTCACTCTGATGATAGTTTCTTTTGCTCTGCAGAAGCTTTTTAGTTTAATTAGACACCATTTGTCAATTTTGGCTTTTGTTGCCATTGCTTTTGGTGTTTTAGTCATGAAATCTTTGCCCATGCCTCTGCCCTGAATGGTATTGCCTAGGTTTTTTTCTAGGGTTTTTATGGTTTTAGGTCTTACGTTTAAGTCTTTAATCCATCTTGAGTTAATATTTGTATAAGATTCTGTAAGGAAGGGGTCCAGTTTCAGTTTTCTGCATATGGCTAGCCAGTTTTACCAACACCATTTATTAAGTAGGCAATCATTTCCCCATTGCTTGTTTTTGTCAGGTTTGTCAAAGATCAGATGGTTGTAGATATGTGGTGTTATTTCTGAGGCCTCTGTTCTGTTCCATTGGTCTGTATATCTGTTTTGTACTAGTACCTTGTGTTTTGGTTAATGTAGCCTTGTAGTATAGTTTGAAGTCAGGTAGTGTGATGCCTCCAGCTTTCTTTTTGCTTAGGATCGTTTTGGCTATACGGGCTCTTTTTTGGTTCCATAGGAAATTTAAAGTAGTTTTTTTCTAAACTGTGAAGAAAGTTAGTGGTAGCTTGATGGGGATGGCATTGACTCTATAAATTACTTTGGGCAGTATGGCCATTTTCATGATACTGATTCTTCCTATCCATGAGCATGGAATATTTTTCCATTTGTTTGTGTCCTCTCTGATTTCCTTGAGCAGTTGTTTGTAGTTCCACTTGAAGAGGTCCTTCACATCCCTTGTAAGTTGTATTCCTAGGTATTTTATTCTCTTTGTAGCAATTGTGAATGGGAGTTCACTCATGATTTGGCTCTCTATTTGTCTATTATTGGTGTATAAGAATGCTTGTGATTTTTGCACATTGATTATGTATCCTGAGAGTTTGCTGAAGTTGCTTATCAGCCTAAGGAGATTTTGGGCTGACACGATGGGGTTTTCTAAATATACAATCATGTCATCTGCAAACAGAGACAATTTGATTTTCTCTCTTCCTATTTGAATACCCTTTATTTCTTTCTCTTGCCTGATTGCCCTTGCCAGAACTTCCAACACTATGTTAAATAGGCATGGTGAGAGAGGGCATCCTTGTCTTGTGCCAGTTTTCAAAAGGAATGCTTCCAGCTTTTGCCCATTGAGTATGACATTGGCTGTGGGTTCATAAATAGCTCTTATTATTTTGAGATACGTTCAATTGGTATAGTTTATTGAGTGTTTTTAGCCTAAAGGGGTGTAGAATTTTATTGGAGACCTTTTCTGCATCTATTGAGATAATCATGTGGTTTTTATCATTGGTTCTGTTTATGTGATGGATTATGTTTATTGATTTGTGTATGTTGAACCAGGCTTGCATCCCAGGGATGAAGCCGACTTGATCATGGTGGATAAGCTTTTTGACGTGCTGCTGGATTCGTTTTGCCAGTATTTTACTGAGGATTTTCACATCGATGTTCATCAGGTATATTGGCCTAAAATTTTCTCTTTTTGTTGTGTCTCTGCCGGGTTTTGGTATCAGGATGATGCTGGCCTCATAAAATGAGTTAGGGAGGAGTCACTCTTTTTCAGTTTTTTGGAATAGTTTGTAGAAGGAATGGTACCAGCTCCTCTTTGTACCCCGATAGAATTTGGCTGTGGATCTGTCTGGTCCTGGGCTTTTATTGGTTGGTAGGCTATTAATTACTGTCTCCATTTCAGAACTTGTTATTGGCCTCTTCAGGGATTCGAATTCTTCCTAGTTTAGTCTTGGGAGGGTGTATGTGTCCAGGAATTCATCCATTTCTTCTAGATTTTCTAGTTTATTTGCATAGAGGTGTTCATAGTATTCTCTGATGGTAGTTTGTATTTCTGTGGGATCAGTGGGGATATCCCCTTTATCACACTTTATTGGGTCTATTGGATTCTTCTCTCTTTTCTTCTTTATTAGTCTGGCTAGCAGTCTACCTATTTTGTTAATCTTTTCAAAAAACCAGTTCCTGGATTTATTGATTTTTTGAAGGGTTTTTTGTGTCTCTATTTCCTTCAGTTCTGCTCTGATCTTAGTTATTTCTTGTCTTCTGCTAGCTTTTGAATTTGTTTGCTCTTGCTTCTGCAGTTCTTTTAATTTTGATGTTAGGGTGTCAATTTTAGATCTTTCCTGCTTTCTCTTTTGGGCGTTTAGTGCTATAAATTTCCCCCTACACACTGCTTTAAATGTGTCCCAGAGATTCTGGTATGTTGTGTCTTCGTTCTTTTTGGTTTCAAAGAACATCTTTATTTCTGCCTTCATTTTGTTACTTACCTAGTAGTCATTCAGGAGCAGGTTGTTCAGTTTCCATGTAGTTGTGCAGTTTTGAGTATGAGTTTCTCAATCCTGAGTTCCAATTTGATTGCACTGTGGTCTGAGAGACTGTTATGATTTCCGTTCTTTTGCATTTGCTCAGGAGTGTTTTACTTCCAATTATGTGATCGATTTCAGAATAAGTGCAATGTAGTGCTGAGAGGAATGTATATTCTGTTGATTTGGGATGAAGAGTTCTGTAGATGTCTGTTAGGTCCTCTTGGTCCAGAGCTGAGTTGAAGTCCAGAATATCCTTGTTAATTTTCTGTCTCGTTGGTCTGTCTAATATTGGCAGTGGGGTGTTAAAGTCTCCCACTATTATTGTGTGTGATTCTAAGTCTCTTTGTAGGTCTCTAAGAACTTGCTTTATGAATCTGGGTGCTCCTGTATTGGGTGCATATATATTTAGGATAGTTAGCTCTTCTTGTTGTATTGATCACTTTACCATTATGTAATGCCCTTCTTTGTCTTTTTTGATCTTTCTTGGTTTAAAGTCTTTTTTATCAGAGACTAGGACTGCAACCTCTGTTTTTTTCACTTTCCATTTGCTTGGTAAATATTCCTCCATCCCTTTATTTTGAGCCTATGTGTGTCTTTGCACCTGAGATGGATCTCCTAAATACAGCACAGTGATGGGTCTTGACTCTTTGTCCAGTTTGCCAGTCTGTGTCTTTTAATTGGGGCATTTAGCCCATTGACATTTAAAGTGAATATTGTTATGTGTGAATTTGATCCTGTCATTATGATGCTAGCTGGTTATTTTGCCCATTACTTGATGCAGTTTCTTCATAGTGTTGATGGTCTTTACAATTTGGTATGTTCTTGCAGTGGGTGGTACCAGTTTTTCCTTTCCATATTTAGTGCTTCCTTCAGGAGCTCTTGTAAGGCAGGCCTGGTGGTGACAAAATCTCTCAGTAGTTGCTTGTCTGTAAAGGATTTTATTTCTCTTTCACTTCTGAAGCTTAGTTTGGCTGGATGTGAAAATCTGGGTTGAAAATTCTTTTCTTTAAGAATGTTGAATATTGCTCCCCTACCCCCCACTTTCTTCTGGCTTGTAGGGTTTCTGCTGTTAGTCTGATAGGCTTCCCTTTGTGGGTAACCCGACCTTTCTCTCTGGCTGCTCTTAACATTTTTTCCTTCATTTCAACCTTGGTAAATCTGATAATTATGTGTCTTGGGGTTACTCTTCTCGAGGAGTATCTTTGTGGCGGTCTCTGTATTTCCTGAATTTGAATGTTGGCCTGTCTTGCTAGGTTGGGGAAAAGTTCTCCTGGATAATATCCTGAAGAGTGTTTTACAACTTGGTTCCATTCTCACCGTCACTTTCAGGTACACCAATCAAATGTAGATTTGGTCTTTTCACATAGTCCCATATTTCTTGGAGGCTTTTTTCGTTTCTTTTCATTCTTTATTCTCTTATCTTGTCTTCTCGCTTTATTTCATTAAGTTGATCTTCAATCTCTGATATCCTTGCTTCCACTTGATCAGTTCGGCTATTGATACTTGTGTATGCTTCACGAAGTTCTTGTGCTGTGTTTTTTAGTTCCATGAGGTCATTTATCTTCTTCTTTAAACCAGTTATGCTGGTTAGCAATTCTTCTAACCTTTTTTCAAGGTTCTTAGCTTCGTTGCATTGGGTTAGAACATGCTCCTTTAGCTTGGAGGAGTTTGTTATTACCCACCTTCTAAAGCCTACTTCTGTCAATTTGTCAAACTCATTCTCCATCCAGTTTTGTTCCCTTGGCGAGGAGTTGTGATCCTTTGGAGGAGAAGAGGCATTCTGATTTTTGGAATTTGCAGCCTTTTTATGCTGGTTTTTCCTCATCTTCGTGGATTTATCTACCTTTGGTCTTTGATGTTGGTGACCTTCAGATGGGGTTTCTGTGTGGACCTCCTTTTTGTTAATGTTGATGCTATTCCTTTCTGTTTGTTAGTTTTCCTTCCAATGGTCAGGCTCCTCTGCTGCAGGTCTGCTGGAGTTTGCAGGAGGTCCACTTCAGAACCTGCCCCTGTTTGCCTGGGTATCACCAGCGGAGGCTGCAGAACAGCAAAGATTGCTGCCTGTTCCTTCCTCTGGAAGCTTTGTCCCAGAGGGGCACCCACCAGATGCCAGCCAGAGCTCTCCTGTATGAGGTGTCTGTCGCTCCCTGTTGGGAGGTGTCTCCTAGTCAGGAGGCACGGGGGTCAGGGACCCACCTGAGGAAGCAGTCTATCCCTTAGCAGAGCTTGAGCAATGTGCTAGGAGATTCGCTCCTCTCTTCAGAACAGACAGGCTGGGACATTTAAGTCTGCTGATGCAGTGCCTGCTGCCGCCCCTTCCCCTAGGTGCTCTGTCCCAGGGAGATGGGAGTTTGATGTATAAGCCCCTGAATGGGGCTGCTGCCTTTCTTTTAGAGATGCCCTGCCCAGAGAGGAGGAATCCTGTGAGGCAGTCTGGCTACAGTGGCTTTGCTGAACTACAGTGGGCTCCACCCAGTTTGAACTTCCTGATGGCTTTGTTTATACTGTGAGGGGAAAACTGCCTACTCAAGCCTTAGTAATGGCAGACACCCCTCCCCCCACCAAGCTCGAGTGTCCCAGGTCAACTTCAGACTGGTGTGCTGGCAGCAAGAATTTTAAGACAGTGGATCTTAGCTTGCTTGGCTCCATGGGAATGAGATCCACTGAGCTAGACCACTTGGCTCTCTGGCTTCATCCCCCTTTCTAGGGTAGTGAATGGTTCTGCTTGCTGGCGTTCCAGGCACCACCGGAGTGTGAAAAAATATGCTGCAGTTAGCTCAGTGTCTGCCCAAATGGTCACCTAGTTTTGTGCTTGAAACCCAGGTCCCTGGTGGTGTAGGCACCCGAGGGAATCTCCTGGTGTGTGGATTGCGAGGACCATGGGAAAAGCATAGTAACTGGGCTGGAGTGCACTGTTCCTCAAGGCACAGTCCCTCATGGCTACCCTTGGCTAGGGGAGGGAATTCCCTGACCTCTTGCTCTTCCTGGGTGAGGCGACACCCTACCCTGCTTCAGCTCACCCTCTGTGGGTTGCACCCACTGTTTAACCAGTCCCAATGAGATGAACCGTGTACCTCACTTGGAAATGTTGAAATCACCCACCTTATGCATTGATGTCGCTGGGAGCTGCAGACCGGAGCTGTTCCTATTCGGCCATCTTGCCATAAAGAAAGAAAGCAGCTATTCTTCTTGATTCTCTCTCTCCCACCACCCACCTGACAGGCCCCAGTATGTGTTGTTGGCTCCTTGAATGTCTCCTTTTGGGAAATGTCTGTTCATGTCATTTGCCCACTTTTTAGTGTGGTTGTTTGTTTTTTTCTTGTAAATTTGTTTAAGTTCCTTGTAGATTCTGTCTCCCATTCTGTAGGCTGTCTGTTCACTCTGATGATAGTTTCTTTTGCTGTGCTGAAGCTCTTTAGTTTAATTAGATCCCATCTGTCAGTTTTTGCTTTTGTCGCAATTGCTTTTGGCATTTTTGTCATGAAATCTTTGCCTGTGCCTATGTCCTGAATAATATTGCCCAGGTTTTCTTCTAGGGTTTTTATAGTGTTGGGTTTTGCATTTAAGTCTTTAATCCATCTTGAGTTAATTTTTATGTAAGATGTAAGGGTCCAGTTTCAATTTTCTGCATATGGCTAGCCAGTTCTCCCAGCACCATTTATTAAATAGGGAATCCTTTCCCCATTGCTTGTTTTTGTCAGGTTTGTCAAAGATCAGATGGCTGTAGATGTTCAGTCTTATTTTTGAGTTCTCTGTTCTGTTCCATTGGTCTGTGTGTCTGTTTTTGTACCAGTACCATGCTGTTTTGGTTACTTGAGCCTTGTAGTATAATTTGAAGTTGGATAGTGATGCCTGCAGCCTTGTTCTTTTTCCTTAGGATTCTCTTGGCTATTTGGGCTCTTTTTGTTTCATAGGAATTTTAAAATAGTTTCTTCTAATTCTGTGAAGAATGTCAATGATAGGTTTATGGGAATAGAACTGAATCTATAAATTACTTTGGGCAGTATGGCCATTTTCACAATATTGATTCTTCCTATCCATGAGCATGGCATATTGTTCCATTTGTGTTCTCTCTGATTTCCTTAAGCAGTGGTTTGTAGTTCTCCCTGAAGAGGTCCTACACCTGTCTGGTTAGTGATATTTCTAGATATTTTATTCTCTTTGTAGCAGTTGTGAATGAGAGTTCATTCATGATTTGGCCCTTTGCTTGCCTGTTGTTGGTGTATAGGAATGCTAGCGATTTTTGCACTATTGACTTTATCCTGAGACTTTGCCGATGTGGCCTATCAGCTTAAGAAGCTTTTGGGTTGAGATGATGGGATTTTCTAGATATGGGATCACGTTATCTGCAAACAAAGTTAATTTGACTTCCTCTCTTCCTATTTGAATACTTTATTTCTCTTGCCTGACTGCCCTGACCAGAACTTCCAATGCTGTGTTGAATAGGAGTGGTGAGAGAGGGAATCCTCTTCTTGTCCTAGTTTTCACAGGTAATGCTTCCAGCTTTTGCCTTTTCAATATGATATTGGTTATGGGTTTGTCCTATGTGGCTCTTATTATTTTGAGTTATAGTCCTTCAATACCTAGTTTATTGAGAGTTTTTAACATGAAGGGATGTTGAATGTTATTGAAGGCCTTTTCTGCATCTATTGAGATAATCATGTTGTTTTTGTCTTTAGTTCTGTTTATGTGCTTAATTACATTTATTGATTTGCATATGTTTAACCAGCCTTGCATCCCAAGGATGAAGCTGACTTGATCATAGTGGATAAGCTTTTGATGATCTGCTGGATTCAATTTGCCAGTATTTTGTTGAGGATTTTTGCATCAATGTTCATCAGGTATATTGGCCTCAAGTTTTCTGTTTTTGTTGTATCTCTGCCAGATTTTGGTATCAAAATATTGCTGGCCTCATAGAATGAATTAGATAGAAGTCCCTCCGTTTAATTGGTTTGAAGTAGTTTTAGTAGAAATGGTACCAGCTCTTTTTTTTATTTAAATGTGTTTTTTTTTTTATACTTTAAGTTCTAGGGTACATGTGCACCATGTGCAGGTTTGATACATATTTATATATGTGCCGTGTTGGTGTGCTGCACCCATTAACTTGTCATTTACATTAGGTATATCTCCTAATGATATCTCTCCCCACTCCCCCCACCCCACAACAGGCCCCAGTGTGTGATGTTCCCCTTCCTGTGTCCAAGTGTTCTTATTGTTCAGTTCCCACCTATGAGTGAGAACATGCAGTGTTTGGTTTTTTGTCCTTACAATAGTTTGCTGAGAATGATGGTTTCTAGCTTCATCCATGTCCCTACAAAACATGAACTCATCCTTTCTTATGGCTGCATAGTATTCCATGGTGTATATGTGCCACATTTTCTTAATCCAGTCTATCATTGATGGACATTTGCGTTGGTTCCAAGTCTTTGCTATTGTGAATAGTGCCACATTAAACATACGTGTGCATGTGTCTTTATAGTAGCATGATTTATAATCCTTTGGGTATATACCCAGTAATGGGATGGCTGGGTCAGATGGTATTTCTAGTTCTAGATCCTTGAGGAATCGCTACGCTGTCTTCCATAATGGTTGAACTAGTTTACAGTCCCGCCAACAGTGTAAGAGTGTTCCTGTTTCTCCACATCCTCTCCAGCACCTGTTGTTTCCTGACTTTTTAATGATCGCCATTCTAACTGGTGTGAGGTAGTATCTCATTGTGGTTTTGATTTGCATTTCTCTGATGACCAGTGACAACGAATATTTTGTCATGTGTCTGTTGGCTGCATAAATATCTTCTTTTGAGAAGTGTCTGTTCATATCCTTTGCCCACTTTGTGATGGGGTGGTTTTATTCTTGTAAATTTGTTTAAGTTCTTTGTAGATTCTGGATATTAGCCCATTGTCAGATGAGTAGATTGCAAAAAATTTTTCCCATTCTGTAGGTTGCGTGTTCACTCTGTTGGTAGTTTCTTTTGCTGTGCAGAAGCTCTTTAGTTTAATTAGATCCCATTTGTCTATTTTTGCTTTTGTTGCCATTGCTTTTGGAAGTCCTTGCACATGCCTATGTCCTAAATGGTATTGCCCAGGTTTTCTTCTAGGGTTTTTATGGTTTTAGGTCTAACATTTAAGTCTTTAATCCATCTTGAATTAATTTTTGTATAAGGTGTAAGAAGGGGATCCAGTTTCAGCTTTCTACATATGGCTAGCCAGTTTTCCCAGAACCATTTGTTAAATAGGGAATCCTTTCCCCATTGCTTGTTTTTCTCAGGTTTGTCAAAGATCAGATGGTTGTAGATGTGTGGTATTATTTCTGAGGGCTCTGTTCTGTTCCATTGGTCTATATCTCTGTTTTGGTACCAGTACCATGCTGTTTTGGTTACTGCAGCCTTGTAGTATAGTTTGAAGTCAGGTAGTATGATGCCTCCAGCTTTGTTCTTTTGACTTAGGATTGTCTTGGCAATGTGGGCCCTTTTTTGGTTCCATATGAACTTTAAAGTAGTTTTTTCCAATTCTGTGAACAAAGTCATTGGTAGCTTGATGGGGACAGCATTGAATCTATAAATTACCTTGGGCAGTATGGCCATTTTCACGATATTGATTCTTCCTATCCATGAACATGGAATGTTCTTCCATTTGTTTGTGTCCTTTTTTATGTCATTGAGCAGTGGTTTGTAGTTCTCCTTGAAGAGGTCCTTCACATCCCTTGTAAGTTGTATTCCTAGGTATTTTATTCTCTTTGAAGCAATTGTGAATGGGAGTTCACTCGTGATTTGGCTCTCTGTTTGTCTGTTATTGGTGTAGAGGAATGCTTGTGATTTTTGCACATTGATTTTGTATCCTGAGACTTTGCTGAAGTTGCTTATCAGCTTAAGGAGACTTTGGGCTGAGACAGTGGGGTTTTCTAAATATACAATCATGTCATCTGCAAACAGGGACAATTTGACTTCCTCTTTTCCTAATTGAATGCCCTTTATTTCTTTCTCCTGCCTGATTGCCCTGGCCAGAACTTCCAACACTGTGTTGAATAGGAGTGGTGAGACAGGGCATCCCTGTCTTGTGCCAGTGTTCAAAGTGAATACTTCCAGTTTTTGCCCATTCAGTATGATATTGGCTGTGGGTTTGTCATAAATAGCTCTTATTATTTTGAGATACATCCCATCAATACCTAATTTATTCAGAATTTTTAGCATGAAGGGCTGTTGAATTTTGTCAAAGGCCTTTTCTGCATCTATTGAGATAATCATGTGGTTTTTGTCTTTGGTTCTGTTTATATGCTGGATTACGTTTATTGATTTGCATATGTTGAACCAGCCTTGCATCCTAGAGATAAAGCCCACTTGATCATGGTGGATAAGCTTTTTGATGTGCTGCTGGATTCGGTTTGCCAGTATTTTATTGAGGATTTTTGCATTGATGTTCATCAGGAATATTGGTCTAAAATTCTCTTTTTTTGCTGTGTCTCTGTCAGGCTTTGGTATCAGGATGATGCTGGCCTCATAAAATGAGTTAGGGAGGATTCCCTCTTTTTCTATTGATTGGAATAGTTTTAGAAGGAATGCTACCAGCTCCTCCTTGTACCTCTGGTCAAATTAGGCTGTGAATCCGTCTGGTCCTGCACTTTTTTTGGTTGGGAGGCTATTAATTATTGCCTCAATTTCAGAGCCTGTTATTGGTCTATTCAGGGATTCAGCTTCTTCCTGATTTAGTCTTGGGAGGGTGTGTGTGTCTAGGAATTTATCCATTTCTTCTAGATTTTCTAGTTTATTTGTGTAGAGGTGTTTATAGTATTCTCTGATGGTAGTTTGTATTTCTGTGGGATCGGTGGTGATATCCCCCTTATCATTTTTTATTGCATCTATTTGGTTATTCTCTCTTTTCTTTATTATTCTTGCTAGCAGTCTATCAATTTTGTTTCAAAAAACCAGCTCCTGGCTTCATTGATTTTTTTGAAGGGTTTTTTTGTGTCTCTGTCTCCTTCAGTTCTGCTCTGATCTTAGTTATTTCTTGCCTTCTGCTAGCTTTTGAATGTGTTTGCTCTTGCTTCTCTAGTTCTTTTAATTGTGACGTTAGTGTGTCAGTTTTAGATCTTTCCTGTTTTCTTTTGTGGGCATTTAGTGCTATAAATTTCCCTCTACACACTGCTTTGAATGTGTCCCAGAGATTCTGGTATGTTGTGTCTTTGTTCTCATTGGTTTCAAAGAACATCTTTATTTCTGCCTTCATTTTGTTATGTACCCAGTAGTCATTCAGGAGCAGGTTGTTCAGTTTCCATGTAGTTGAGCGGTTTTGAGTGAGTTTCTTAATCCTGAGTTCTAGTTTGATTGCACTGTGGTCTGAGAGACAGTTTGTTATAATTTCTGTTCTTTTACATTTCCTGAGGAGTGCTTTACTTCCAACTATGTGGTTGATTTTGGAATAAGTGTGACGTGGTGCTGAGAAGAATGTATATTCTTTTGATTTGGTGTGGAGAGTTCGTTAGATGTCTATTAAGTCTGCTTGGTGCAGAGCTGAGTTCAATTCCTGAATATCCTTGTTAACTTTCTGTCTCGTTGATCTGTCTAATGTTGACAGTGGGGTGTTAAAAGTCTCCCATTATTATTGTTTGGAGTCTAAGTCTCTTTGTAGGTCTCTAAGGACTTGCTTTATGAATCTGGTTGCTCCTGTATTGGGTGCATATATGCTTAGGACAGTTAGCTCTTCTTGTTGAATTGATCCCTTTACCATTATGTAATAGCCCTCTTTGTCTTTTTTGATCTTTGTTGGTTTAAAGTCTGTTTTATCAGAGACTAGGATTGCAACCCCTGCCTGTTTTTGTTTTGCATTTGCTTGGTAGATCTTCCTCTATCCCTTTATTTTGAGCCTCTGTGTGTCTCTGCACATGAGATGAGTCTCCTGAATACAGCACACTGATGGGTCTTGACTCTATCCAATTTGCCAGTCTGTGCCTTTTAATTGGAGCACTTAGCCCATTTACATTTAAAGTGAATATTGTTATGTGTGAATTTGATCCTGTCGTTATGTTGTTAGCTGGTACCAGCTCTTTTTTGTGCCTCTGGTAGAATTCAGCTGTATATCCTTCTGGTTTGGATGGTAGGCTATTTATTACTGCCTCAATTTCAGAACTTGTTGTTGGTCTATTCAGAGATTCAGTTTGTTCTTGGTTCAGTCTTGGGAGGGCATATGCATCCAGTCATTTATTCATTTCTTCTAGATTTTCTAGTTTATGGGCATAGAGATGTTCATAGTATTCTCTATTGGTGGTTTGTATTTCTGTGTGATCAGCAGTGATATCCCTGTTATCATTAATAATTGTGTCTATTTGATTCTCATTTTTATTATGAGTCTAGCTAGCGGTCTATTTTATTAAATTTTTCAAAAAACCAGCTTCCAGATTCATTGATTTTTTTTTTGAAGGGCTTTTTTTTTTTTTCATCTCAATTTATTTCACTTCTGCTCTGATCCTGGTTATTTCTTGCTTTCTACTAGCTTTGTGGTTTCTTTGCTCTTGATTCTCCAGTTCTTTTAGTTGTGATATTAGGCTGCTCATTTGAGATCTTTCTGGCTTTTTGATGTGGACATTTAGTGTTATAAACTTGTGTCTTAACCCTGCTTTAGCAGCATCCCAGAGATTCTGTTACATTGTCTCTTTGTTCTCATTATTTTCAAAGAACTTCTTGATTTCTGCCTCAATTATTCACCCAGTAGTCATTTCAGGAACAGGTTGTTCAGTTTCCTTGTAGTTGTGAGGGTTGGAGTGAGTGTCTTAACATTGAGTTCTAATTTGATTGTGCTGTCATCTGAGAGACTGTCTTGATTTTAGTTCTTTTGCATTTGCTGAGGTGTGTTTTACTTCTGATTATGTGATCTATTTTAGAGTAAGTGCCATGTGGCAATCAGAAGAATGTATATCCTGTTGGTATTGGTTGGAGGGTTCTGTAGATATCGATCAGGTTCGCTTGATCCAGACCTTAGTTCAGGTCCTTAATATCTTTGTTAATTTTCTGTCTCGATGATCTAATATTGTCAGTGGGGTTTTAAAGTCTCCCACTATTATTTTGTGGGAGTCTAAGTCTCTTTGTAGGTCTCTAAGAGCTTGCTTTATGAATCTGGGTGCTGCTGTATTGGGTGCATATGTATTTAGGTTATTTAGCTCTTCCTATTGAATTGAACCTTTTATCATTATGTAATGCCCTTCTTTGTCTTTTTTGGTATTTGATAATGTAAAGTGTGTTTTGTCAGAAAGTAGGATTGTGATCCCTGCTTTTTTTTTGTTTTCCATTTGCTTGGTAAATTTTCCTCCATCTCTTTATTTTGAGCCTATGTATGTCTTTGCACGTGAGATGGGTCTCCTGAAGACGGCATACCAATGGTCTTAACTTTTTATCCATCTTGCCATTCTGTGTCTTTTAATTGGGGCATTTAGCCCATTAACATTTAAGTTTAATACTGTTATGTGTGAATTTGATCGTGTCATCATGGTGTTAGCTGGTTATTTTGCAGGCTTGTTCATGTGGTTGTTCATAGTGTCACTGTTCTTCTGTGTACTTCAGTGCATCTTTGTAGTGGCTAGTAATGGTCTTTCCTTTCCATATGGAGTGCTTCCTTCAGGAGCTCTTGCAAGGCAGGCGTGTTGATGAATTCCCTCAGCATTTGCTTCTTTGAAAAGGATCTTATCTCTTCTTCACTCATGAAGCTTAGTTTGGCCAGATGTGAAATTCTGGGTTGGAAATTTTTTTAAGAATGTTGAATATTGGCTTCCAATCTCTTCTGGCTTGTAGGGTTTCCACTGAGGGGTCTGCTGTTATTCTGGTGGGCTTTCCTTTGTAGATGACCTGTCTTTTTTCTCTGGCTACCCTTAACCTTTTTTTTTTTTTTTCATTTTGACCTTGGAGAATCTGATGATTATGTGTCTTGGGGTTGATCTTCTTGTGGAGTATCTTACTGAGGTTCTCTGGATTTCTTGAATTTGAATGTTGGCCTGTCTTGCTTGGTTGGGGAAGATCTCCTGGATGATATCCTGAAGTATGTTTTCCAACCTAGTTCTGTTCTCTCCATCTCTTTCAGGTAACTCAATCAGTTGTAGGTTTGGTCTTTTTATGTAATCCCATATATCTCAGCGGTTTTGTTCATTCCTTTTCATTCTTTCTTCTCTATTCTTGTCTGCTTGTATTATTTCAGAAAGATCGTCTTCAAGCTTTGATATTCTTTTCTCTGCTTGGTCTGTTCTGCTATTGGTACTTGTGATTGCATTGTGAATTTCCTGTGTTTTACTTTTAGCTTCATCAGGTCAGTTGTGCTCCTTTCTAAAATGGCTATTCTCATTATCAGCTCTTGTATTGTTTTTTCATGATTGTTAGCTTCTTTGCATTGGGTTAGGACATGCTCCTTTATCTCAGTGAAGTTCATTATTACCCACCTCCTGAAGCCTGCTCCTGTCAATTCAGCCATCTCAGCCTCAGACCAGTTCTGTGCTCTTGCTGGAGAGGTATTGCAGTCATTTGGAGAAGAAAAGGCACTCTGGCTTTTTGAGTTTCCAGCATCACCCCTCCTTACACTCTAGGCAGTGCAGCTCAGGGAGAGATCTTTTCCACTGGTGACACAATCATTCCTTTGGCTGCCCCATCTCATGTGTCACTGGGTCATGTGCACCCCAAGTCCAGCAGCTCTGAGCCCAGCACAGCCCCAGGACTTGTCCAACGACTGCAGTCCTTGTGGCCTAGACTGCATTTCAAATTTGTTTAGAACCCAAGGGCACTTTAGTGAACTGGTGGTGGGGCTAGCCACCACTCAGGTGCCTACTGCTGGGGTGTAAGATTACCCTCTGGCTGAAGGTGCTCTAAGAGCCCACTCCATGGGCATTGGCCAAATTCTGCCTTGGGTTATGTTCTGCTGTGATAAGGAATCACTGAGTTCCAATGCAAAGCCCCACAGTGACTTTGTTCTCCCTCCCCCAAGTACACAGATTGTCTCTCCATGTGCTGATGGTGGATGGGGATTGGTGGTGTAGGCAATGCGAGTCAATCTTTCTTATCTCTTCAATGCTCCTTTCCTTGATATCATGTTAAAACCAGGTGCTCTGTCCACTCACCTCTAATTTTTAGTTCTTAAGAAGGTGCTTTCTTGCATGGATGGTTGTTCAATTTGGTGTTCCTGCAGAGGATGATTGCTGGAGGGTTCTATTTGGCCATCTTGCTATGCCTTCCCTCATTTGTCTGTTTTTATTTGGATTGTCTTTTTGCTGTGGAATTGAGTTCATTATATATGGTGGTTATTAATCCTTTGTCACATGAATAGTTCGCAAATATTTCCCCCTTTCTATAGGTTGTCTTTTCACCTTCTTGATTGCCTCTTTTTCCATGCAGAAGCTTTTTAGCTTGTTATAATCCCATTTGTCTGTTTTTGCTTTTGTTATTTTTCCTTTGAGGTCTCGCTCCAAAAATCTTTGCCCAGACAAATGTGCTGAGAGTTTTCCCTATGTTTTCTTCTAGTGATATCATAGTTTCAAGTCTTACATTTAAGTCTTTAATCCATTTCAAATTGACTTTTGTATGTGGTGAGAAATGGGGTTTAGTTTCATTGTTCTACACATGGATAGTTAGTATTCCTAGCACCATTGATTGAATATACTGTCCTTTCTCCAATGTATGTTTTTGCCACATTTGACAAAAATGAGTTGACTTCATATGTGTGGATTTATTTTTGTTCTCTATTCTGTTTCATTGCTCTATGTATCTGTTTTTGATGCCAGTACCATGTTGTTTTGGTTACTGTGGCTTTTAGTATATTTTGAAGTCAGGTAGTGTGATGCCTCCAGCTTTGTTCTTTTTACTTAGGATTGCCTTAGCTACTTAGAAAATTTTGTAGTACCATATAGATTTTAGGATTTTTCTATTTCTGTGAAGAACATAATTGTTTTTTGAGAGAGAGAGAGAGAAAGAAAGAGAGATTGCATGGAATCTGCAGATTGCTTTTGGTAGTTTGGTCATTTTCACAATATTCTTCCTATTCATGAACATGGACTTTCTTTTCCTTTATTTGTGCCCTCTTCAGTTTCTTTTTATCAGTGTTTAATAGTTTTCCTTGTAGAGATCTTTCACTACCTTGTTTAATTTATTCCTAGGTATCTTATTATTATTTTTTATAGCTATTATACATGGGCTTGCTTTTTGGTTTCTTTTTCTGCTAGTTTGTTGTTGGTCTCTTGAAGTGCTACTGATTTTGGCAGGTTGATGTTATATACTGCAACTTTACTGAATTTGCCTTTCAGTTATAATTAATTTTCTGGTAGAGTTTGTAGAGATATATATGATCATGTTGTTTTCAGACAGAAACAGTTTTACTTCCTCCGTTCCACTTTAGATGCCCTTTATTACGTTCTCTTTCCTTGGGATGAATTCCACTTGATCATGAGGTACCACCTTGATAGTCTTTGACACGATCCAGAAGTATTCTCTGTATTACCAGGCAGAGACTCTTGTTCTTTTTCCTTACTTTCTCCCAAACAAGCAAAATCTCCCTCTCTGTGTTTTGAGCCATCTGTAGCTGGGGATGGAGTGACACAAGCACCTCTGTGGTCACTAGGTCTGTGCTGGGTCAGACCTGAAGCTTCATGGCACTGAATGTCACCCAAGGACTACTATAACCACTCCCTGGCTACTGTGTATGTTTGCTCAAGGCCCTGGTGCTCTACAGTCAGCAGGTGGCAAAGCCAGCCAGGCCTGTGTCCTTCCCTTCAGGATGCCAAGTTTCCTTAGTCCCCAGGTGGGTCCAGAGGTGATGTCCAGGAGCCAGGAACTAGTAAAAAACCTTAGAAGTCTACTTGGTGTTGTATTGTGCTATGTAGTTGAGCTGTTACTGAAACCACAAGACAACATCCTTCCCCCTTTTCCCTCCCTTTTCCAAAGGCAGAGAAACCTCACCCTGTAGCCACTGCTGCCACAGGCCCACAGGCCCACAGGGAGTACTGCCAGACTACTGTTGATGTTCCCTTAAGTCTTAAGGGCTCCAGAGTCAGCGTGCAGTGAATCTTGCCTTGCCTGGGACTCACCCTTCAGGGCAGTGGCCTCCTCTCTGACCCAGGACAGCTCCAGAAATGCCATCCAAGAGCCAAGTCCTGGAATCGAGGGCCCCTAGAGCCTGCTTTGTTCCCTACTGACCGGTGACCAAGCTGGTTCCTAAGGTGCAAGAGAAAGCCCCTTTTACTTTTCCCCTCCACTTTTCTCAAGCGGAAGTCTTGCCCTGTAGCAACCAGAGCTGGGAATGTTCTGGGTCTCACCTGAAGGCAGCAGGTCTCAGATTCTCACCCAAGGCCCTTGACATAGTACCTGGGTATCACTGGTGTTTATTCGTGGCCCAAGGGCTTTTCAGTTAGCAGGTGATCAATTTATTTTGGAGTGGGTCCTTCCCTTCAAGGCTGCGGGTTTTCTTCTGGCCTGGGTATGTTTAGTTTAGTAGGTTAGTAAGGTCTGAGAGTTAGGACCTGGAAAGGGGACCTTGTGATTGACTGGTGCCCTGTCTTGCTGTGGTTGAGCTGTTATCCAGTATGCAAAACAAAGTCTTCCCACTCTTTCCTTTCCTTAAGCAGAAGGGAGGGGTCTTTTGGAGTTGCAAGCTGTGCAGCCTGGGGCTAGGGGAGGGGTGATGTCAGCACTCCCTTAGTTGCTTCGGCTCTTGTCCCATTAGGTGTCATGCACCTCTCCAGTCCACTGGCTCTGGGCCCAGTTCAGCACTCACATAGGAGTTTCAGTACTTGTGCCCTGGACTGCCTTTCAAGATTATTTAGGGCCCCAGAGCATGTTCACAGTGGTGAGGCTTGTGGGAACTCACCTTCCAACCACTGGAATTGTTGATTCCCTTCTGGCTAGAGCTAGTTTACAATGATCCCTTCGTTGGTGGGCATCAGCTGAGTTTCATCTGTGTTGTTTTTGTGCTATAACAGAATAGCACTGAATTCAGTGCCTTAGAATTGCTGCAAGTTCCCTCTCTTCAGTGCACAGGAACCCTCTCTGTACTACTGCTGGGGGATTGGGAAGGAGTGGTATTGGCGATTCACGATTGTTTTTTATACCTCTTTAGTGCCTGTTTCAGCAGTATGAAGTTAAAACCAGGTACTATATGGGGGTCATCCAAATTTTAGTTCTCATAAAGGTGCTTTTTTGGAGTGGATACTTGTTAAATTGGTGTCCTTGTGTTGCGGGGAGAGGACAGTTGATCGAGCCTTGTATTCTGGCATCTTGCTTTGTCCTCCCTGTATTGTCTCTCTCTTTTATTTTATTTTATTTTATTTTATTTTATTTTATTTTATTTTATTTTATTTATTTGGGTCTTTTTTTCATGGTTAATATAGGTAGTAGTTTGTCAGTTTTGTTTACCTTCTTAAAAAACCCAGTTTTTATTTTGTGGCTCTTTGTATTTTTTTCCTCAATTTTGTTTATTTCGGCTCTATAGTTTATTTTCTTATGTTAACTTTAGGTTTGGTTTGTTCTTGCTCATCTAATTATTTACATTCATTCTTGTTGTTCATTTGAGGTTGTTCATTTGAGAGCTTTCTACTTTTTTTATATTGGCATTGATTTCTATAAACTTTCCTCTTAATACCACTTTTGCTGTATCCATAGGTTTTAGTATGTTGTGTTTCTATTTTCACTTGTTACAAGAAATGTTTAAATTTTATTCTTCACTTTTTCATTGAGACATTGTTTATTCTGAAACATGTTGTTTAATTTGCATGTAACTGCAACTTTGAAAGTTTTTCTTGTTGTTGATATATAGTTTTATTGTGGTCAGAAAAGATGGTTGATACGATTTCAGTTCTTTTAAGTTTGTTGAGACTTGTGTTGTGGCCTAACATAAAGTCTATTCTGGAGAATGTTTCATGTGCTGATGATATGAATGTTTATTCTTCAGCTATTGGATGAAATGTTCTTTAATGTCTGTTTGGTCCATTTAATGTAATGTGTAGTTTAAATCCAATGTTTCTTTGTTGATTTTCTGTCCAGATGATCTGTCTAATGCCAATAGTAGGGTGTTGAAATCTCCAACACCAATTCATTCTTTAATTTTTGCTTTTCCCACAATGGGGAGACTTAACCAATGGGATCCCTCTTGGTGTCATGTTTGACATGGCCTACAAGCATTTGCAGTGGTGCTGGGTTCTAGGTGGATGTTTTTGAAGTGGCTGTGGGACTAGTGTTCTAGCTTCTGGGTGTCATGGATGTATTGCAACACCTGGGTCTTGGGGTTTAGGTTTGCTGTCTGTGGCAGAGTTGGATATAGATTGCCCACACAGCCAAGATTTGTGAATTTGAGGCACCCCTTAGCAATATGGGCCCAGAGTGCCAGGTTTTAGTTGTAATTCTGCTTGTGCATGGCAGGGCACAGCACTGGCTTGACTCCAGGGAAGAGGTGTTCTGGAGGTTTAGGCCTAGGAGCAGGATACAGCTGCAGTTTGGCATCCCCAATCCAATAGAACTCAGGGGCAGGGCATGAAGCATCTTGTAGTAGTGACTCTAGACCATGAGATGGCGGGGCTTTGCAGTATCCCAGACTATGTGAGGTCAGGTACAGGGGCAGAATGTACCTGCTCCTGTAGAATGGTGAAGCATAGCTGTTGTTTGGTCCCTGGAGGGTGCAGGGAACAGTACAGCAATGACTCCCCTCCCCAGCGAGAGCAGTCTTTCAGCAGTGTATGCACTAGGGGACGAGTTCACCTGCATGGAAGGCAGGATGCTAGTATTGTGTGGCCTGTAGGGCAAGGTGTCCAAGTTCAGACACCATTCTGTTTCTCTGGGATATGGGGTACTGCACCAACTCAGTCCTGGAATGTGCAGCTGCTCCACTTGCCAGGGCACCAGTTTCCCAGGGGGTGATGTGCTGCTTCAGCTGAGGCCTGGGGAGAGTGACTGTTCTGGGTGACCCAGGTATCATTTTCCTGGAATGCAGGGAGGTGCTTCAGCTGAGGTACTGGGGTGTATAGCCACTCTGGATGGCCAAGGCACTATTTTGTTTCAGCTTAGTTACTGGGGAGGCATGACTGCTCTAGGTGACCAAGGTACCGTGTTTTCAAGATGAGGGTACTACCTCAGCTCTGGCCCATAGCAGTAGGGGGAAGGTTAGGTAGAGTCGCCCCATCTTTGCTTGTTTCTATGGGGAGGGGTCTAACAGTTGCTCACAACTTAGCTTGGGGATATCCAGCCATAGATTTGGGATGGTCCTGTGATGCCTCAGCCACAGCGATGAAGGAATGCCATGTCTGCTCGCCCCCAGAGCAAGATACACTCCAGCCATAGTTCCAATTCCAAAATGGAGACGTGCGATAGCCATGTGGGCCATAGGGGATGGGACATGGTGTCGGCTCCTTCTCTGGGGAAAGCACAGCTATGTGGACTCCAGGCAGCTCCCTCAGCTGGGTTTAAGTTCCTATGAGGACTGCATTGGCCTGAGTGTTGAGGCCTTCAACTGTCCAGGGTGTTAATGTGTGTTCCTGGGATCCTTTAGCTTAACTCCTTACTGTTGGGATAAGTCGCTCTGTCGCCCAGGCTGGAGTGCAGTGGCACAATCTCACTCTGTTACCCAGGCTGGAGTGTAGTGGCACAATCTTGGCTCACTGCAAGCTCCGCCTCCTGGTTTCCAGCTGAGCCCAGTTGGGAGATGGGCCCGATGCTTCTTTCCATTCTCTACATGGCCAACTTTCTCTTCTCACCAGAGTTTGTATTGCTCCTTTGATGCACTCTGGCACTCTCCCTCAGTTATTTTTCTTAAAATGTAGTTGTCTCGGCCAGGCACAGTGGCTCACACCTGTAATCGCAGCACTTTGGGAGGCTGAGGCTGGTGGATCACGAGGTCAGGAGATCGAGACCATCCTGGCTAACACGGTGAAACCCCGTCTCTGGTAAAAGTAGAAAAAAATTTGCTGGGTGTGGTGGCGGGCACCTGTAATCCCAGCTATTCAGGAGGCTGAGGCAGGAGAATGGTGTGAACCCGGTAGGGGGAGCTTACAGTGAGCCGAGATTGCGCCACTACATTCCAGCCTGGGCAACAGAGTGAGATTGTGCCATTGCACTCCAGCCTGGGCAACAGAGCGAGACTCCGTTTCAAAAAAAAAAAAAAAAGTAGTTGTCTTATAATTGTTTTGGCTCCCTTTATGAGGGGGACAAGTGCTAGGGGCTTCTAATTGTACATCTTGCTTGGTAATCATTTCAAAATACATATTTTAAGAAAGTAAGAAAGACCTATGGAATGTAATAATGTTAAAATATTAGAGGAAAGACACAGATGTTCCAATTACTTGTCATAGTAATGATGTATTATTTTTATTACACTATTGCCTTTGATTTTCTAGATTTTTGCTTCTGTATTTATATGTGTGATTGGTCTATGATTTTCTTTTCTTGTCATATCCTTTACTAATTTGGGTCTAAATATTATTCTAGCTTCGTAGCATGAGTTGAATAACCTTCACATGATTTCTAGACTGAAAAAGTTAATGTAGAGATTAACCATTCTTTAAAGGTTTGATAAAACTTGACTTTTAAAATGTCTGGGCCTGCTATCTTTAGATAATGGGTTGGGTAGTAGGGTGGGTAGGGGAGAAAAACTTGATTACTTGGTTAATTCAGTTTCTTTAATGGTTTTTTAAATTTATCCAGGTGTCCTATTTCTTCTTGAGTAAATTTTAGTACTTTATATTTTCCTGGAAATGTTTGCATCCATATTATTTTTTAGATTTATTACTATAAGCTTATCATTGTATTTTTAAGGATATTTTAAATTTTCAGCTCTAATCGATGATTATGCTCACCCCTTTTACACTAATACTGTTTTTGTGTTTTTTAAAATTTTTCTTCACATCAACTTTTTTGGAAGTTTTTCTGCTTTGACTTTATAAGGAACCAGTGTTTTTATTTTGCATATTCTTAATATTGTTTGTTTTCTATCTCATTAATTTTTTTCAGTTGTCATGAATGATAGTTTGTATTTTGTATTTTTACGTAACTCTGAAGTTTTGTTTTTATTTTTATTATACTTTAAGTTCTAGGGTTCATGTGCATAACGTGCAGCTTTGTTACATATGTATACATGTGACATGTTGGTGTGCTGCATCCATTAACTCATCATTTACATTAGGTATATCTCCTAATGCTATCCCTTCTCCCTCCCCCCACCCCATGACAGGCCCCAGTGTGTGATGTTCCCCACTCTGTGTCCAGGTGTTCTCATTGTTCAGTTCTCACCTGTGAGTGAGAACATACATACAGTGTTTGGTTTTCTGTCCTTATGATAGTTTGCTGAGAATGATGGTTTCCAGCTTCATCCATGTCCCTACAAAGGACATGAACTCATCCTTTTTTATGGCTGTGTAGTATTCCATGGTGTATGTGTGCCACATTTTCTTAATCCAGTCTATCATTGATGGACATTTGGGTTGGTTCCAAGTCTTTGCTATTGTGAATAGTGCCACAATAAACATACGTGTGCATGTGTCTTTATAGTAGCATGCTTTATAATCCATTGGATATATACCCAGTAATGGGATGGCTGGGTCAAATGGTATTTCTAGTTCTAGATCCTTGAGGAATCGCCACACTGTCTTCCATAATGGTTGAATTAGTTTACAGTCCCACCAACCGTGTAAGAGTGTTCCTATTTCTCCACATCCTCTCCAGCACCTGTTGTTTCCTGACTTTTTAATGATCGCCATTTTAACTGGTGTGAGATAGTATCTCATTGTGGTTTTGATTTGCATTTCTCTGATGGCCAGTGATAATGAGCCTTTTTTCATGTGTCTGTTGACTGCATAAATGTCTTCTTTTGAAGTGTCTGTTTATATCCTTTGCCCACTTTTTGATGGGGTTGTTTGATTTTTTCTTGTAAATTTGTTTAAGTTCTTTGTAGATTCTGGATATTAGTGATTTGTCAGATGGGTAGATTGTAAAAATTTTCTCCCATTCTGTAGATTGCCTGTTCACTCTGATGGTAGTTTCTTTTGCTGTGCAGAAGCTCTTTAGTTTAATTAGATCCTATTTGTCTATTTTGGCTTTTATTGCCATTGCTTTTGGTGTTTTAGTCATGAAGTCCTTGCCCATGCCTGCGACCTGAATGGTATTGCCTAGGTTTTCTTCTAGGGTTTTTATGGTTTTAGGTCTAACATTTAAGTCTTTAATCCTTCTTGAATTAATTTTCGTATAAGGTGTAAGGAAGGGATCCAGTTTCAGCTTTCTATGTATAGCTAGCCAGTTTTCCTAGCACCATTTATTAAATAGGGAATCCTTTCCCCATTTCTTGTTTTTGTCAGGTTTGTCAAGGATCAGATGGTTGTAGATGTGTGGTATTATTTCTGAGGGCTCTGTTCTGTTCCATTGGTCTATATCTCTGTTTGGTACCGGTACCATGCTGTTTTGGTTAATGCAGCCTTGTAGTATAGTTTGAAGTCAGGTAGTGTGATGCTTCCAGCTTTGTTCTTTTGGCTTAGGATTGTCTGGGCAATGCGGGCTCTTTTTTGGTTCTATATGAACTTTAGTTTTTTCCAATTCTGTGAAGAAAGTTATTGGTAGCTTGATGGGGATAGCATTGAATCTATAAATAACCTTGGGTGGTATGACCATTTTCACGATATGATTCTTCCTATCCATGAGCATGGAATGTTCTTCCATTTGTTTGTGTCCTCTTTTATTTCGTTGAGCAGTGGTTTGTAGTTCTCCTTGAAGAGGTCCTTCACATCCCTTGTAAGTTGTATTCCTAGGTATTTTATTCTCTTTCAAGCAGTTGTGAATGGGAGTTCACTCATGATTTGGCTCTCTGTCTGTTACTGGTGTAGAGGAATGCTTGTGATTTTTGTACATTGATTTTGTATCCTGAGACTTTGCTGAAGTTGCTTATCATCTTAAGGGGATTTTGGGCTGAGATGATAGGGTTTTCTAACTATACAATCATGTCATCTGCAGACAGGGACAATTTGACTTCCTCTTTTCCTAATTAAATACCCTTTATTTCTTTCTCCTGCCTGATTGCCCTGACCAGAACTTCCAACACTATGTCGAATAGCAGTGGTGAGACAGGACATCCCTGTCTTGTGCCAGTTTTCAAAGGGAATGCTTCAGTTTTTGCCCATTCAGTAAGATATTGGCTGTGGGTTTGTCATAAATAGCTCTTATTATTTTGAGATACATCCAATCAATACCTAATTTATTGAGAGTTTTTAGCATGAAGGGCTGTTGAATTTTGTCAAAGGCCTTTTCTGCATCTATTGAGATAGTCATGTGGTTTTTGTCTTTGGTTCTGTTTATATGATGGATTACGTTTATTGATTTGCATATGTTGAACCAGCCTTGCATCCCAGGGATGAACAACTTGATCATGGTGGATAAGCTTTTTGATGTGCTGCTGGATTCGGTTTGCCAGTATTTTATTGAGGATTTTTGCATCGATTTTCATCAGGGATATTGGTGTAAATTTTTCTTTTTTTGTTGTGCCTCTGCTAGGCTTTGGTATCAGGATGATGCTGGCCTCATAAAATGAATTAGAGAGGATTCCATCTTTTTCTGTTGAATGGAATCGTTTCAGAAGGAATGGTACCAGCTCCTCTTTGTACCCCTGGTCGAATTAGGCTGTGAATCCGTCTGGTCCTGGACTTTTTTTGGTTGGTAGTCTATTAATTATTGCCTCAATTTCAGAGCCTATTATTGGTCTATTCAGGGATTCACCTTCTTCCTGGTTTAGTCTTGGGAGGGTGTATGTGTCTAGGAATTTATCCATTTCTTCTAGATTTTCTAGTTTATTTGTGTAGAGGTGTTTATAGTATTCTCTGATGGTAGTTTGTATTTCTGTGGGATTGGTGGTGTTATCCCCTTTATCATTTTTTATTGCATCTATTTGATTCTTCTCTCTTTTCTTCTTTATTAGTCTTGCTAGTGGTCTGTCAATTTTGTTGATCTTTTCAAAAAACCAGCTCCTGGATTTATTGATTTTTTGAAGGGTTTTTTGTGTCTCTATCTCCTTCAGTTCTGCTCTGATCTTAATTATTTCTTGCCTTCTTCTAGCTTTTGAATGTGTTTGCTCTTGCTTCTCTAGTTCTTTTAATTGTGATGTTAGGGTGTCAATTTTAGATCTTTCCTGCTTTCTCTTGTGGGCATTTAGTGCTATAAATTTCCCTCTACACACTGCTTTGAATGTGTCCCAGAGATTCTGGTATGTTATGTCTTTGTTCTCATTGGTTTCAAAGAACATCTTTATTTCTGCCTTTATTTTGTTATGTACCCAGTAGTCATTCAGGAGCAGGTTGTTCAGTTTCCATGTAGTTGCGCAGTTTAGAGTGAGTTTCTTAATCTTGAATTCTAGTTTGATTGCACTGTGGTCTGAGAGACAGTTTGTTACAATTTCTGTTCTTTTACGTTTGCCTGAGGAGTGCTTTACTTCCAGTTATGTGATCAGTTTTGGAATAAGTGTGATAAGTGATCTTTTCACACAGTCCCATATTTATTGGAGGCTTTGTTCATTTCTTTTTACTCTTTTTTCTCTAACTTCTCTTCTGCTTCATTTCATTCAGTTGATCTTCAGTCACTGATACCCTTTCTTCCACTTGATCAAATTGGCTGCTGAAGCTTGTGCATGTGTCACGTAGTTCTTGTGGCGTGGTTTTCAGCTCCATCAGGTCATTTAAGGTCTTCTCTATGCTGTTTATTCTAGTTAGCCATTCGTCTAATCTTTTTTCAAGGTTTTTAGCTTCTTTGCGATGGGTTTGAACATCCTCCTTTAGCTCGAAGAAGTTTGTTATTACTGATCGTCTCAAACCTTCTTCTCTCAACTCGTCAAAGTCATTCTCCATCCAGCTTTGTTCCGTTGCTAGCAAGGAGCTGCATTCCTTTGGAGGAGAAGAGGTGCTCTGATTTTTAGAATTTTCAGCTTTTCTGCTCTGGTTTCTTCCCATCTTGGTGGTTTTATCTGCCTTGGTCTTTGATGATGGTGACATACAGCTAGGGTTTTGGTGTGGATGTCCTTTCTGTTTGTTAGTTTTCCTTCCAGCAGTCAGGACCCTCAGCTGCAGGTCTGTTGGAGTTTGCTGGAGGTCCACTCCAGACCCTGTTTGCCTGGGTATCACCAGCGGAGGCTGCAGAACAGCAAATATTGCAGAATGGCAAATGTTGCTGCCCAATCCTTCCTCTGGAAGCTTCATCTCAGAGGGGCACCTGGCTGTGTTCGGTGTCAGTCAGCCCTTACTGGGAGCTATCTCCCAGTTAGGCTACTCAGGGGTCAAGGACCCACTTGAGGAGGCAGTCTGTCCATTTTCAGGTCTCAGACTCTGTGCTGGGAGAACCACTTCTCTCTTCAAAGCTGTCAGACAGGGACGTTTAAGTCTGCAGAAGTTTCTGCTGCCTTTTGTTCAGGTATGCCTTTCCCGCAGAGGTGGAGTCTACAGAGGCAGGCAGGCCTCCTTGAGCTGCCGTGGGCTCTACCCAGTTCAAGCTTCCTGGCCACTTTGTTCATCTACTCAAGCCTCAGCAATGGCAGACGCCCCTCCCCTGGCCTCACTGCCTCCTTGCAGTTTGATCTCAGACTGCTGTGCTAGCAGTGAGCGAGGCTCCGTGGGTGTAGGACCCCCTGAGCCAGGCATGGGATATAATCTCCTGGTGTGCTGTTAGCTAAGACTGTTGGAAAAGCACTGTATTAGGGTGGGAGTGTCCGATTTTCCAGTTACTGTCTGTCATGGCTTCCCTTGGCCAGGAAAGGGAATTCCCCGACCCCTTGCGCTTCCCACGTGAGGCAATGCCCCGCCCTGCTTTGTGGGCTGCACCCACTGTCTGACAAGCCCCAGTGAGATGAACCCGGTACCTCAATTGGAAATGCAGAAATCACCTGTCTTCTGCGTTGCTCACGCTGGGAGCTGTAGACTGGAGCTGTTCCTTTTCGGCCGTCTTGGAACCTCCTCCACCTCTGAAGTTTTGTACTTTTGTTTTTTGTTCTTGTCAATTCTAGGGTTTATGCACTTAGCCAGTTTATTTTTAGTCTTTTTTTTTTTTAATTTTTTTCTCTCCAGAGGTTGTTGGGAACAGGTGGGGTTTGGTTACATAAGAAAGTTCTCTAGTGGTGATTTGTGAGATTTTGTTGTACCCATCACCCAAGCAGTATACACTGCACCCAATTTGTTGTGTTTTTATGCCTCACCCCCTTCCCACCTTTTCCCTGAGTCCCCAAAGTCCATTGTATCATTCTTAAGCCTTTTCATCCTCATAGCTTAGTCCCACTTATGAATGAGAACATACTATTCTTGGTTTTCCATTTCTGAGTTACTTCACTTAGAATAATAGACTTCAGTCTCATCCAGGTTGCTGTGAATGCCATCAATTCATTCTTTTTTATGTCTGAGTAGTCTTCCATCATATACATATATACCACAGTTTCTTTATCCAGTTGTTGATTGATGGGCATGTAGGTTGGTTCCACATTTTTGCAATTGCAAATTGTGCTCCTATAGACATGTGTGTGCAAGCATCTTTTTTTGTATAATGACTTCTTTTCCTCTGCATAGATTCCCAGTAGTGGGATTGGTGGATCAATGGTAGTTCTACTTTTAGTTCTTTAAGGACACTCCACGCTATTTTCCATAGTGGTTTTTATTTTTAGTCTTTTGTCATGCAAGAATTAAATATTATGGAATTCCCTCTATATAATGCCTTAGCTGCATTCCACAATATTTAATACTTAATATAAATTTACTAATTGATAATCTCACAAATATTCTCCTTTAGTTTTATAATGTTTCTCTTTTGCTCGTCTCTAAATTGTAGATTTTAGTGTAAAGCTAAACCTTATCACTACCTTTTTAAAAATAGGTGGGGAAACAATCACTGGGAAATGGAGGAGGGGAAAAGTCAATGAAGTTAAATTTATAAATATATACATGACATAGCAAGGAATAATATATTATGGATATTACAGACATGTTTCTCTACCTGGTCACAGAAATTAATTTGTGTTAATGATTTCCTTACTTTACCTCCCATTTTATAATTTCTTTGCCTTAGCCAGGTACTACTTAGCTGTGGTATTTGAGCCCTTGATGGTTTACTGTGCAGAGGGATGCTGTACTCTTCCACTAATTTTTACCACAGAGCATGATAGTATTATGATATTCCCTGGGGATCTTTTGGGTTCCATTCATGCTTCCTTCCTACTCTGTTGTATAGCACCAAAAGTATTTCTGTTGAAGACTTGTAAAAATCATGCCAACCAATGCCAAAACTGCCTCTGTTTTTGTTTGTTTGTTTGTTTGTTTGTTCAGTGGCAGGGGTAACCTGAACCTGAAATGGCCTCATGGGAATCTCAGCTTCAATATAATTGAATCATATTGTTATCTGTGTATGCATGTTTCCCTTGAATTCTAAATTAGCAGAGCCAGAGTCCTCAAAGATAGAAAGCAAAAAATTGGGAAGTGAGTCATTAGGTGTGAGAATGAGAAGTTGTCTTTTACATTTCTACTTCATGTTTCTGGACCCATGTATTGTGGTTATGGGAGAAACATAACTTTATATTAGTTACTGGTTCAGAATAATTGTCGCAATTTGTGGATTGCCCCATCATTAAAAAAGCTAGCATAACAAAGTCTTCTATAGTCTTGTCTATTGTTCTATACAGTGTGTTGCTCTGGATGATGAAGTAATTAGTAAGATCAGTTAATCTGTGAGTGTCAGCTCCTTATCTTCCTTCTTTGTGTTTAAAATGAGTTCCTTGCTCATATTCCAGTTTTATATGCAACAGTGTTATGGCAAATAGGGTATTGAATAGTCTACTGAAGGTTATGTTTCCAGAAATGAAGCAGCCAGGGAAAGTAAGTCCAAATCTCATCCTCTTTGTCATGAATGGGGTCAAAAGTATGAACTTGCCTGTAGGCAGTTGGCTAATCCACTTGGAGTATGTGTACCACATCCAAGTCTCAGGGTTGCCCACTGCTACCGGTCAGTTCTGATTCAGCAGTTGTGGTGTCAGATCAGCCTTGGTGAGGGAAAGTTCATGGAGTTGAGCTCCTCTATAGCTGCTATTTCTTTCACAGCATTCTTTTCAGGATGGCTGGGAAAGTAAACAGACTGAATTTACAGGACACTGGGGACAATTATGCGGGTGGTGTATGGTCTAAGGAAAATGGGCTTCTCTTTGCAAGATAATTCACTCAGGTGATGTAATCTCACAGTATGTAAGCAAGGCAAGGATACCCTCATCAGCCCAGAAGGAGGGACTTTTTCTGATGCCAAAAGGAGGTTTACTAGGGGTGGAGCTCAGACTTTCCTAAGTTATCCCATGTCTTTCTTCTATCTCCATTCTGATTCACAGGTTACTGTTATTTGTATGTCACTACCCTGCCCTTTATCTTAATTTTAATGAAAAGGCCGTGAATTCAACTGATCTTGTAATTCAGCAATCCTTAGGATCAAAACTTGAGTTTGATTTTTGGCTATATGAGTGATGAAGCTGAAAGAGAAAATGAACTCTTGCATGAGCATCAAAAAAGTGATCATTAAGCTTTTTGCAGTCCTGGTTTCCTGATTAGATATTATTCTTGCAAGTAGTATTTTATGTATATCAAATTGTCTCATCCATCTGTCAAAGTCAAATAAATAGAGACAGATCTCTAAACAAAGCATTTTATTTGGAAGGCCAGGCATATTGGCACATACCTGTAGTCTTGGGTCCTCGGGAGGCTGAGGCAGGAGGATTGCTTGAGCCCAGGAGTTTGAGGCCATAGTGCACTATGATCATGCCTGTGAATAGGCACTGCTCTCCAGCCTGGGAAACATAGCAAGACTCTGCCTCCTTAAAAAAAAAAAAGTTTTATTTAGGAAAGCAGAATGGCCATTCAGGGCATACACACAGACAGGGTAATCTTCTTTGTGTCCGAAGAAGAAACAGAAGGTTGGGGTTTTATTAGAGAAATGTTACATATTGTTTTGAAAGAAAACTTACTAACACTAGTGAAGTTTTTGGGAGCTGGCAAGCTCTGATTGGTTGGGTGAGTGATGGCGGCAGGTAAAACTGTTCTTAAAGTCATGGCAGTTCATTTCAGCAGCTACTAGGTAAAACTAGTCTTTTTTTTTTTTTTTTTTTTTGAGACAGAGTCTCACTCTGTCGCCCAGGCTGGAGTGCAAATGACACAATCTTGGCTTACTGCCACCTCTGCCTCCCGGGTTCAAGTGATTCTCCTGCCTCAGCCTCCTGAGTAGCTGGGATTACAAGGCACGCACCACCAAGCCTGGATAACTTTTGTATTTTTAGTAGAGATGGGGTTTTACCATGTCGGCCAGGCTGGTATCGAACTCCTGACCTCAGGTGCTCCACCCACCTTGGCCTCCCAAAGTTATAGCAGGCCATTTTGGCAGCTGGCTTGTAATATAACCCTTGGACAGGTGCTTTGTGCCCGAGTGCTTCTCTCCTCCCCTGATGCAGTCTCTTGACATTAATTTAGTTGGGTATGCCAAGATAATTCCAATTCATGTAACCAATTTTTACATATCCATTCTACATCTGCTAGATTTGTTAACTCTTAGTTAAAGGGAGAATCAGTAGATCAGCAGTACCTGGAAGATTTCTTGCTTTTGAGCATACAGGCCAAGGGTTTTTAAAAAAAGTTTGCCTATTAATTTGTTCATTTGTTTGTTCATCCATTTATTTAATTCATTCTATGACCTCATTCTTGGTCTATTTACCAAAGCTTTTCTCAAACTCAATCTCATGCTTTTCTCTAGGATGGAGACAATATTAGACTTTGCTTCTAGTTATGCATATTTTATTTATAAGTGTTACAGGAACCTTGACATTATCATAACCAGAGAGGGTTAGAGATCTGGGACTTCAGTTAGATGAAAGTGGGACTTGAAAGGGAATTAGCATGGGTGCCCACTATAGCAAGATTGTGAGAGTTGTTGAGAGTCAGCTGCTAAGGAACAGTAGGAAAGATGTGAGCACGTTATGGACTGTTGGGTGGAGTTGGTACAGCATTAGACAGCTGAGAAGAAGAAGGAGAAACTCAGTGTCCTAAATTGTCACATTATGGCATGGAATGAAAAACAGGTACATTCTGGGGTTATAGTTTCTTGCCTGTGTTACAGCACCACCTTCTAACTGGTCTCCCTGTTTGTATCCATGTTCTCTTGCAGTTTATAGTGCAACATAACTGCCAGAGTTGTTCTTTAAAAATATGTTAGATCGTGTTACTCCTCTGCTTAAAACCTTCTAGTGACTCCCGTCTCACACAGAGCAAACATTGAAGTTCTTACAAAGGCTTACAAGTTTTATGATGTGACTTCCTGTCACCCTGTAACCTTCAGTGACACTGGTTTTCTTGCTTTTATTCAGTCATTTCAGGTATGCTCCTGCCTTGAGGCTTCTATTGTTTCTTATGCTTGGGATTAGCTTTGTCACTTCCTTCAGGCCTTTTCTGAAATCTTCTCAGTGAAACATACCTTGACTACAGTATTTATTTCTGCCTCCTTCCTTCCCCTCACTGACTTAAAACTGGATGCTCCCACAGGGCAGTGGGGAGTGGGGGATGAGGAGGGATTGGTTAGTGGGTACCGAAATACCGCTAGATAGAATAAGATCTAGTCGTTTGATAGCACAACAGGATGACTATAGCTAACAATAATTTATTGTATATTTCAAAATAGCTAGAAGAGAAGATTTAGAATGTTCTCAATACAAAGAAATCATAAATATTTGAGGTGATGGATATTCCATTTACCAAGATTTTCTCATTACACATTGTGTGCTTATATCAGAATATTACGTGTACCCCATAAATATGTACAACTATTATACATCCATAAAAAATCAAAATAAAAATAAGTACTACATGGGAAATTTTAAAAAAGACTACTGTCTCTGGAAATTGACTGTAGCTGCTACCAAGTTGTCGTTTTTTCAGTCTTTGCTTCTAGAAGTCATTGGTTTCTTTTTCTAAGTCTGGGTTGAAAGGAGCTTAGGTCATAGCCCTGTGTTCCCCAGATGCAGGAAGAGTGATAAATCAAGTATCCATCATTTTACACTCACCTAATGGAAGACAGTCTGTCTCTACATTCTGCCTAGGGGAAGGGGATTATGAGGCAGAACAGAGAAGGAAAAAAAATAATCCCACAATTGTCTGTAACACTGCCGTTTACTTCTTTTGAGATTCCTATTAGCAGTAGATGAGAGTTTTTCCACCTCTCTCCCATGTACTCTTAAGTACTCGTAGATACTTTGGGACTGTTTTTTTCCCCTGACCTGCATTCTAGAGAGATTTCATCAGTACTGTCTTGCAACTGTTTTCTTTTGAATTCTTTCTAACATGTATCCTCTCTATTGAGGTTTCCTTTTTTCACTGGCAATATTTTTGTGTGATTTTATTGTGATGATATATATATATATATATAATAAAGTTTACCATTTCACCTCTTTAAGTGTACAATCCAGTGGCATCAAATACATTCACAATGTTGTGCAGCCGTCATCACAATTCATCTCCAGAACTTTTTCATTATCGCCAAAAGAATCTTTGTCCCTGTTAAACAGTTACTCCCCATTCTCCCTCTACCCAGCCCCTGGTAATCTCTATTCTATTTTCTGTCTCTATGAATTTTCATATTCTAGGTACCTAATATAAATGGAATAATGACATTTGTCTTTTTGTATCTGGCATATTTCACTAGCATAGTACTTTCTTGATTCATCTATGTTGTAGAATGTATTAGAATTTCATTCCTTTTTAAGGTTGAATAATATTCCATTGCACTTATATATACCACATTTAATTTTTCCATTCATCTATTGATGGACACTTGGGTGTTAATAGTTTTCGTTTGCAAGTTTCCTAGTTGATTCTATTGCATATCATTGGTTCTTGTTTTATTTGTGCTTGGTTTTGTTTCATACTTTTTCCTTTCTGAAATGGAAGTGATTCTTTTCATTTCTCTAAGCATCCTAAACATTTAAAAATGTTTATCAGGCAATTTCATAAAGTTAATTTTATCTGAAAAGGATTTACAGATGGTTCCCAGTGTATGATGGTTTGCCTTAAGATTTTTCTACTTTACAGTGGTACGAAAGTCATATGCATTCAGTAGAAACCATACTTTGGGTACCTGTATAACCATTGTGTTTTTTACTGTCAGTACAGTGTTCAACAAGTTATACGAAATATTTAGCACTTTACTATAAAACACACTTTTTGTTAGATGATTCTGCCAAACCAGAGGGTAATATAAGTGTTCTGAGCACATTTAAGGGAGGATAGGCTAAGCTATGGGTGTTTGGCAGGTTAAATGCATCTTTGACTTCATGATATTTTCAACTTACAGTGGGTTTATGAGGATGTAACTTCGTTGTAAGTCGAACAGCATTGTGTTATTTTTAAGCCTTTGAACATTATAGAGTCTTCATGTGTTGCAGAATTTGGTTTTCAGAAGTGGATGATTTTGTTTCCTCTCTCTGTTTCTGCCTCTGAGCATATCTGTCTAGTGCTTGAGCAGTTACTGCCATCTGTCCCCTAACCTCCAGTGTGGAACCAGGTCCTTCAACAGCATTTTAGAGCTTCTTCCCCACAGTGACACTGGGGCTGTGGTAGATTCTGACCCTTGGCTGAAGTGGGGAGGGGGCTGCTTAAGGTCCAGTCTCCTTAGTCCTGCAGCTTGCTAAAAACCATAGTCCCAAATGAGGTTTAATAGCAATTGGTGTTGTGCCTCATGTTGATCTTCTTTTCCGAAACTTCAACCAGTGAATCTGGCCTTGCTTCTCATGTCATTTTGAGCACTTTTTTGTCCTTGTCATCCCTCTAAGTTCCTAGTCACCAGTGCTGGCTTTTGACTTCAGAGTCCAGAAGACCTATGATTTCACACTGGTTCACTGCTGTGTTTTTGTTGTTGTTGTTGTTCTGTTGCTACTACGCTGAGATATTTATTTTATTTTGGAGCCCAAAAATATTTGTATTTTACTTATAGTTGCTGTGTCTTTGGAGCTGAGGAAATATGTCAAAATAAGAACTTACTGAGCTATTTTGATAAGACATCTGTAAAAAATATAAAGTACAATATAAAATCTAGCTGATTTTGACATTTTATTCTAGAAAGTCTTTGCTTAATTCTAAGCAATGAAAATTAAAGATTAAGAGTCAACAATAGCTACCATTTATTAAATATCCTATACACTAATCATTTTATTTGACACTTCACACTTACCACATCACACTTTGGTATCCCAGATTCATAGTGGAATTATCCACTTATTTCCAATGAGGAAGGCAAGGCTTTTGAGAGTTCAAATACCTTTACCAAAGTAGCTTAGCTAGGAAGTGAGGAAACTAGCAGTTGAGGCCAAATTATCATAAGTCCTACGTCTTAGAACTTTAAAATAGGAACACTCTAAGTTTTTTATAGATCTTAATGATTAAAGTAGCTAAAGACCTAATAGATTAAACTCCAAGGAAATTACATTTTACTTTGTCTTGCATATCATTTCTGCATTAATCTTAGTAAAACACAACACTCCTTTAACATCACTCATGTTTCCCTATTTCCATAGTGTCAAATTTAAAATCTCACAGCCTTGTAGTGAGTGCAGAGGTCCAGATCCACAGCCCCCGACTTGGGCGGCTGCAGCCTCACTGGTGCAAGTCTTCTGCCTGCTCCCTGCCCACAAGAGCCCAGGGAGACCCAGGTCCACAACCCTGACTTGGGCAGCTGCAGCTGTGCCCAAAACGGTGGGGCTGCTAACTGCTCCTGGCCCCCTGGAGCATGCAGCCCCGCTGCACTCCCTCACAGCCTGGGCCCCAGCCCAGGTCCTTGCTGGGCCCAGGCCAGTGTCCAGGGCAGAGGCAACATCTCCCCAGGCTCCCTTGGTGGCTCCAGTGCTCAGGGGCAGTGCAGAGCTCCCCCTCACCTGGCTTGGGGCCCTGCCCAGGGTGGGCACCTCTGGGAGTGGATCACAGGCCTCGGGCCGGCAATTGGGAGTGATACTGTGCAGACCCTTATGGGGCAGACCCTGGGGATGCGACCCTGGGCGGGCTTGTGCAGACAGCCTCTTGCAGAGGCCCAGGAACCCAGTGCTGTCTGCGGGGTGGGCATGGCGACCGTACCTCTGGCTGATCCCCGAAGTGGGCACCACTCTCACTTCCCCCGAAGCGTGGCCCCAAGCACTGCCTCCTCCCTTCACCCTCCCTGCAGCAGTGGCAGGAGAGGGCAGTGACTTGGGGACAGGGTCTGGAGCCACAGAGGCTCCGGGCCTGGGGGTGGGTCCTGCCCGGCTGTGTAAGGGTGACAGCGGTGCAGTCAGCTGTCTCCTGGAGGTAGGGCACGGGAGACTCACCACTGCTCCTGCAGCCACTCCTGCTGCCACCGCCCATGCCTCCCCACTACAGACGGCCTGCTGCTGCCATCAGTAGCATGAATTATCTTTAATATGCCTTGCTCATTATTTTCTCTATACCACTTTTTATAGCATAGTACAGTGTTTAGGGCTCTCTCTCCACCTGCTTACCTTTCAGACCCAAGCCTCTTCTAGGAACTTCACTTTCTTCATGAATCTTTATCTGACTGCAGCAGTTTACAGTGAACCTCCTTTTTTAGAACATTAGATGTTATAGTTAATGTCACACATTTAGCACCTATTTGTGCTTTATGTTTAAGTTTTGTTACTAAGATTGTGATTTCCCTGATTGTTTCTATACATCTCCTAATTATCTCTGCAGCATTCTTAAGATGTGGTATATGGAAATAACTTCAGAAATTTCAACTTATAACCAGTAGCTTGAAGAAATGAAGGATGTCTTCTCATTCAATTTGAATTTGTGTAGCAAGTCATTATGACTTTCTTCTCAGATATGACATTTATCATTAGCTTACTCCTTTTCATCTGAGAAGATCAATATGACCTATTTCAAAAAATTAAAGTAAATTAAACCATAGTTATTTTCCTGCTCCCATCTTCCCCAGATACTCAGCCATGCTGATCACCACAATATTTGGGGTGGGGTGAGAAAAGTGAGTCTCTTGGGCAGTGTCTTACATGGCTGGTGGAGCCGAGTGCCTAATCATTCTGCTTTCCGCTGTGAGAGAAATTGGAGGGTTATGGAGTTTCTCTTGTTGAGCTGTACTGCTTTGTGGGAGGAGTGATGCAGGTAAAATGAAACTTTCTTCTTCCCCTCTTCACTGCATCTATTCTGGATTTTTTGCCTCAGTGGTGTACTGAAACTTTTCTGCTGGATTCCTAGACTCCCACAAAGGTACTCTTGTCCATAAGTTGTGGTCAAAATTGATGCTTCTTGGGGGCAGATGACAGTAGAAAGCACCTCTTCTGCCATCTTGCTGATATTACCTTTGTCACATTTTACTCTTAACAAGCCCTTGATGAAAGCTTTTATATTACTGAGCTTGTAAATTTTTTGGATATAGATAATGCCATTGCATTATTTCAAGGTGACTTTTTGTAATCTGCTGTGGTAAGTCACACAAAATAAGAACACAGTAAAACTGTAAGACATAATCAGATAACTTATATATTTGTTGATGCTCAATTTTACTGCACTGAGTCATCTTTGAACACAGTGGTGCTTTGTCAGCTGTCTTCTTGTGGAAACAAATAATACTTGATGCTAATTTTGTGGAATACATTTTCCTGTACTTTTTTTTTTCAGATGGATGATATTCCCCTTGGCTAATAAATGGGTATAAGTCACCTCAATATATCAGTATATTAAGTCTTTGGTCATAGAAAGTTTTTATTGACCCTCAACATTGGTGTGGACATTATAGAAATATTATCAAGTTAGTCCCCGTGCTTTCAGTAACTTTTCATTCAGGTTACTTGTGTTAAGATCTGGAATTTTTACTGTCTTTTGAAAAGGTCCTATGACAGCTGGTCCCAGTCATACCAGCTTTTTTTCATCTTGGATGTGTGAAATTATTTTCCAACTCAGTGACATCTTGCATACTTTTCTCGTTTGCAGGTGGCACTGTAACTGGTTTTCTCCCTCCCCACACGCTTTTCATGTCATGATTTTTTTGCATGTATTGGGCCTTGACATTTCTTCAGAGAAGAGTTCATTGATCTGCTCATTGTAAATTGTATAACACAGCTAAAATCTTTCATTGTACTTGTATTAGTCTGTTCTCATGCTGCTAATAAAGACATATCTGAGACTGGGTAATTTATAAAGAAGAGATTTAATGGACTCACAGTTCCACGTGGCTAGGGAGACCTCACAATCATGGCGGAAGGCAAAGGAGGAGCAAAGTCACATCTTACATGGCAGCAGACAAGAGAGCATGTGCTGGGGAACTCCTCTTTAAAAAAGCCATCAGATCTTGTGAGACTTATTCACTATTATGAGAACAGCCTGGGAAAGACCCACCCCGATGATTCAGTTACCTCTCACTGGGTCTCTGCCACAACACATGGGAATTATGAGAACTACAAGTCAAGATGAGATTTGAGTGGGGACACAGCCAAACCATATCAGTACCTTTTCATTTTCATTTTAGATTTATTACTGTCCATGTCTGTCTGATTCCCTATTCAGACCAAGAGCTCTCTGAAGACAGAAATCCTGTTCCTTTTTGTTCACTGATAAATTTTTGACAGCACAGGGACTGGTATTATAGTGGATGCTGCTTATGAAGTAGTCAGAGAGAATCCAAGCACCTTTCTGTTACCAGGTTCAGAATTCCTCTACCAGACTTAGAATTCCTCTGCTGACATTATGTTGCAGGAAAATACAATACCAATATAAGGGAGTATGCATTAAACTTTTCAAAGTTTAATTGTGTGGGTTCCTCCCCTCCACAACCCCCCACATTTTTCCAGATTTTTTTTTAACTGAGGGTATGAGCAAACTTTCAAACAGAAAAATGTTAAAGGTCATAAATAATTTTAAAAAACTAATCCGAGCATGACTTGGGTAGTATCATGGTTTTTCATTGAAGGAAAAAAGCTTAGAGACTGTTCTTTAAAAAGTGTGTTTTAAGGATAGTATTTATAAAAGTAAAATTGAGGACATACAGTAAAACCCAAATCTCTTTACTTTAATTCAGTTTACTTTCACTGTTGCAGTATATCATTATAAAAAGGTCTTTGATCAATTAGATATACTTCTTTTTTATTTGCATAAATTTAAGATTTGAGTTAAACAAGTAGAAAAAGACAGGAGACAGTTTGCCGAGATTTTTTTCAGAGATAATATGGCTGTCTTTTGTGGCTCTGGTTCTAGGCAGTATGAAACTGTGGTTCCACTTGAAGATTCTATTGTGACTGAGGTTACAGCAACTCTACAAGAATGGGCAAGTTTGTGGAAACAGTTGTATGTGGTAAGTAGTTGATTACTGATTTATTGGATCATTAAAGTTTAGTGTACCAAGTAAAAATATTAAACTATGCTAAGTATGCATTTTAGATTTCTGAATATTTGCAGTTTATCAAACATATGTCCTTAATATTTACTGAAACATAGCAGACTGAGTTTTTTCAACCTGAGGAGAACACATTATTATTCATATGCCTGTAGTTTCTCTCCTCCAGTCACTGGAATATGTTACATAACACCAGGGATCTTAGCTGTCTTACTCATTGTTGTGTCCCCAGATGCTTTATAAAACAGATATTTACAGAACAAATGAACCAACTTGAGACTTACTTATTTTTATCTTTTGTGAACCCAGTGGTGGGTATAAAGGCTGATAAATTGTGTTAACAGTTTTTTAACAGCTACTAAGCTTCAAGGATATGTCATATCTGACACTTTGCTGGCCCCAAAAATTAATAGAAAATCTAATAAAAGCCAGGCATGATGGCTCACACCTGTAATCCCAGTGCTTTGGGAAGCTGAGGCAGGAGGACTGCTTAAGGCCAGGAGTTTGAAACCACCGTGGGGGCCACCATCTCTGCACAAAATAGAAAATTTAGTTGGGTGTGGTGGTGTGTGCCTGTAGTCCTAGCTACTTGGGAGGCTAAAGAGTGAGACCTTGTCTCTTAAAAAAAAAAAAAAGTAATAGTAACCTAATAAAAAAAGTAATAAACTTTTCAGGAAACTTAGAAAGTAGAGAGTGATAAGATGTAGAAATAATCATAATATCTACACTAAAAGTAAGTGAGAGGGTTTGGGCTCTGGACGATATGGAGTAAACACATTTTACTTTACTTCTACTAATCACAACAAAAAGCCCTGGATAAAACACATAATTCACCTACTGGAAAACTCTGAAAGTCAGAAAAAAGAGAATGAACTACCAAGGGATTTGGGGGCTCAAGGATCAAATGAATTCTCTCTCTCTCTCTTTTTTTCTCCTTTCTGTACCTTCATATATCCTGACCTGGTCTCTAGAGAGGCACACAACTTGGAAATGCCAGTGGGTAGAAACCAACAAACAAAAGAAAATTAGTGCCAAGGAAAGCCTGTTCTCTCTAGCCAAAGGATAGCCCCAAAAGACAGAAACTTTTAGTAATACTTTACTGTTCTCTAAGAGAACAGCACAATAAAAGCTGTATTTCTCTCCTACCCTAACAGGCATTTTAGCAGTGGAATCCATAACCAGTACTGTTTTATACATACATCCTCCCCCTCCTACAGTAACAAGGGGATGCCCCTCTCCAGTGGAGTCTGTAGAATGAACTGGAAAAATCTGGAAAAATGTAGGGGTGGGTGGCAGGGAGGAACCCAGAAAATTAAACTTTCACCCCCTACCCTATAGTAATGAAGTGGTGCCCCACCTCAGTGGAATATGAAGTAAGGAGGAGGTAACTTTCCATGGAGAAACCTGTGGTTGGAACTCTTGATTTCTACTTTCCTTGTTGTGCTCTCCCCAGCTGAGCCTGTGGGAAGACTCTGACTTCCACCCTCCCTTCCCCGCTGCATTGGTGAGGCAGACCCTGTGGGATAGTACCCTGTCTTCCATCCTTGCCCTGCTAAAATGAGGCAGTGCTTGTCCCCACCCAAACTCAAACTGAGGAGATAGTAGGGTGAAGTTACGTCATCTACATAACACAAATGAGGGAAATCAGAAAAGCACTGCAGAGATTTTTGTAACTGGATTGATGTTCAACCACAGCCCATAAAGGTGAGAAGGTTGCAGTTTTAAGCAGGTTGACTACTTGCTAAAATAGATGATTTAAATAGGAACCGGAGTGTCATAGTATAATAATGTTCAGGATATGGCCCAAAATTACTTGTCATATGAAAAATCAGGAAAATAGAAACTCAACAGATGCCAATATTGAGATGACACAGATGTGGAATGATTGACAAAGACTTTTAAACAGCTTTTGTAAAAATGCTTCAACAAGCAATTACAAACACTCTTGACACAAACAAAAACATAGACGACCTTAGGAACAAAGTAGAAACTATAAAGAACCAAATGAAAATGATAGAACTGAAATCTATAATAACCAAAATTAAAAAAATATTATATGGGCTCAATAGCAGCCTATAGAAATTATAGAGAAATGAATAGGTCAATTTGAAGATAGTTCACTAGAAATTCTCCAATACAAATAATGGAGAGAAAAATAGAAAAAATGAGGTCTGCTTCCACAGACCTGTGGAACAATAACGTAAGATGTAACACTATAGCCTCAGAATACTAGATAGAGAGGACAGGATGTGGAGCCAAAAAGAAAAATTTTTTTTTTTAAGAAATAATGGCTGAAATTTTCCAGTTTGGCGGAAGACATAAGTGTTTTAGATTCAGGAAGCTTAGTGAACTCCAAATGGGAAAACCCCAAAGAAATCTATACTCAGACACATCATAGTCCAAATTCTGAAAATTAAAGCCAAAGAAGAAATCTTGAAGGTAGCTAGAGGACATTAACACATTAGCTGTGTCAGCAATTTGAGTAACAGGTTTCTCATCAGAAAGTATGGCAGACAGGAAGTATCCCATCATTTTTCAACTGCTTAAAGAAAAAAACAAAACAGATTACCCCGAATTGTGTATGCAGCAAAAATATGCTTCAAGAATGAAGGGATAATCAACCCATATCAGGAGGAAAGCTAAGAAAATTTGTTGACAGCAGATTGGTTCTAAAAGAATGACTATAAAGGAAGTTGTTCAGAAAGAAAGGGAGTGATAACAGGATGCTTGGAACATTAGGAATGAAGAAAGCAATGGAAAGGGTAGATTAATTATCTCTTCTGTTTTTAAAATTACGTTTGATAATACAAAGCAGAAATTATAATGTTGATACAGTTCTCAGTGTATGTTGAATTAATATTTAAGAAAACTGTTGGCTGGGTGTGGTGGCTCATGCCTGTAATCCCAGCACTTTGGGAGGCCGAGGTGGGTAGATCACCTGAGGTCAGGAGTTTAAGACTAGCCTGGCCAATGTGGTGAAACCCTGTCTCTACTAAAAATAGAAAAATTAGCCAGACATGGCGGTGCACGCTTGTATTCCCAGCTACATGGGAGGCTGAAACAGGAGTATCACTTGAACCTGGGAGGCGGAGGTTTCAGTAAGCCAAGATTGTGCCATTGCACTCCAGCCTGGGCGATGAGAGCAAAACTCCATCTAAAAAAAAAAAAAAAATGTTTTATAAAGTGGAGAGGGAAAAGGACATAAATTATAATAGGGTAACTACATTCCATTTTAAGTATTAAAACATTCGGCTGGGCACGGTGGCTCACGCCTGTAATCTCAGCACTTTGGGAGGCCGAGGCGGGCAGATCACGAGATCAGGAGATTGAGACCATCCTAGCTAAGACGGTGAAACCCTGTCTCTACTAAAAATACAAAAAAATTAGCTGGGCGTGGTGGTGGGTGTCTGTATTCCCAAGCTACTCGAGAGGCTGAGGCAGGAGAATGGCATGAACCCGGAAGGGAGAGCTTGCAGTGAGCAGAGATGACGCCAGTGCACTCCAGCCTGGGTGACAGAGCGAGACTCTGTCTCGAAAAACAACAGCAGCAGCAATGAAAATTTAATACTGGTAGGCTGAGCAATCATTAAAATATTACATAAAGTGATATAATAAAAAGTACTGTAAAATCAAAATAGAACACTAAAAATGTTAAAGTAACCTACAGAAAAATAAAAAAGGGGAAATAGAGGCAGGTAAAATAGAGGGAGCAAACACGAAAGTAAATACCAAAATGGCAGACTTAAATCCTAATATATGAATGATTACAAGATAGAGTTTAGCAGAATTGTACAATTAAAAAAAACTATATGTTGTTTATATGAAACTCACTTCAAACTCACTTGTCTATATGATGATATAGGGAGGCTAAAGGTTACAGATAGAAAAATATATACTATGCAATCATTAATAAAAGAAAAACAGGGTAATTATGTTAATAACATGTCGTTATATTATGAATACTTTTTCCTTAAGTAAATATTAATTATACTAATATCAGAAAAATTCAATATCAGAGCAAAGAAAACTACCAGGGAAAAAGGGACATTATAAAATGATAGAAGGATCAGTTCACTGGGAAGAAAAAATAATCTTAATCTAACAGAGGTGCAAAATAAATAAAGCAAAACCTGAAAGAACTGAATGGAGAAAAGAGAAAAAAGTCACTGTTATGGTTGGGGATTAATAACGCATTCTCTTAGTAATCCGTATAACCACTAGGCAATAGTCATCAGGAATAGAGAAGAACTGAACAGTGCAATCAACCATAGGCTCTAATTGAAATTTATAGAATACTTAATAAAATCAGGATACAGATTCTTTTCAGTCAAACATGTTCATTCACCAAGATAGACAATATCTTAGTTCATAGAACAAATTCGACAAGTTTGTAATAATTGAAGTCATACAAAGGATATTCTAACCATAATGGAAACAAATTAAAAATCACTAACAAGAAAACAAGAAAACCTGAAAAATTAACCCACTACTAAATGATCTGTGTCAAAGAGGAAACTGTAAGAGAAATAAAAGCTATATCAAAATGAATTTAAATGAAAATATATTAAAATTTGTGGGATACTGCAAAAGCATTGTTGAAAGGGAAATGTATGCTTTAAGTCCTAATAATAGGAAAAAAAGCAAGGTTTCAAATCAATGATTGCAGCTCCTGCTCTACTGTAAGAAACTAAAAAAGGACTCCAGCCTGGACATCACAGTGAGACTCTGTAAAAAAAAAAAAATAAATAATCCAAAGCAAGCAGAATGAAGGAAAAAATGAAGAGCAGAAATTAATGAAATTTAAAAAATAGAAAAGCAATAGGGAAAATCAAAGCAAAAACTGGTTTATAAAAGATTAATAAAATTGATAAACACCTACCAAAACTGAAAAAGAAAATGAAGGAAAATACTAATTACCAATTTATCAAGAGTAAAGAAAGAGATATCACCACAGACATTAAGCAGGCAAAAAGAAAATACTGTAAACAACTTTACATACATGATAGTTTAAGACGAATAGGTCAAATTCTAGAAAACCATGAATTGTCAAAACTCACCCAAGACAAAATAGATAATCTGAAAATCCTGCAACTGTTAACATAATTGAATTTATAATTAAAATCCTTCCAAAAAGAACTATCCAGGCAAATAAATAACACTAGTTTTATACAGAGTCTTCTAGAAAATGGATGAGGAGGGAATACTTCCTAATTCATCTTATGAGGCTGCTATTACCTTGATATCAAAATTAGACAAAGACAGTACAAAAAGAAAAAAATCTGGAGTATCTCTTATGTTTGTGACTATAGACACAAACATCCTCAATAAGGTATTAACAACTTGATCAATATATAAAAATAATAATATACCATGGCCAGTGGGGTTTATTCTGGTAATACAGGGATGGTTCAGTATTTGAAAATCAATTAGTATAATCCATTATATTAACATTCTAAAGAAGAAAAACCACTTGATGACATTAGTTGATTCAGGAAAGTATTTTAGAAAATTCAGCACCCATTCATGATAACAACTCTCAGTAAACTAGCAGTAGAAGCAAACTTCCTCAGCTTGATAAAGGATATTTATAAAAACCCACAGCAAATGTGGTAATGATGATAGACAGTCTGCTTTTGTGAACAAGGCAAGGATGTTAGCTCTCAACACTCCTATCAACACAATATTAGAAGATTTAACCAATGGAGTAAAGCAAGAAAACGAGAGATATACAGATAGAAAGGAATAAATAAAACTCTTCCTGTTTGCAGATTATATGGTTGGCTGCATGGGAGATCTCAAGGAATCTACAAACAAGAAGACACTAGAGTTTGAAAAGAAACCTTTTAGAATTAATAAACAAGTTTGTGTTTGCAGATATCCAAACACATACCCACAGACACACACATACACACACAAACACACACACACATTCATATTTCCACAAATAACAATGAATAATTGAAAACTAAAATTTAGAACACAGTACCATTTATTAGTTGCTCAAGAAAAAATGAGGCCAGGCACAGTGTCTCATGCTTGTCAGTACTTTGGGAGGCTGAGGCAGGAAGACTGCTTGAGCCCAGGAGTTTGAGATCAGCCTGGGCAACATAGCAAGATCCCATTTCTACCAAAAAAAAAAAAAAAGGAAGAAGGAAAACAAAGAAACACTTGGGCATAAATCCAACAGAACATGCACAAGATCTGTATATTGAAAACTGCAAAATGCTAATTAAAAAAGACCTAAGTAATGGAGAGGCAGTATGCTCACGGATTAGAAAAGACATATTAAAAATATTTGTTCTATCCAGACTGTTGATCTGTATATTTAATGTAATTCCTAAAACATTCCTGGCAGGATTCTTTTAGATATAGACAAGCTGATTCTAAAATTTATAGGGAAAGTTGAAATTATTTTTTTAAATTAAAAATAAAATTTCTAGGGGAATGCAAAAGAACTAAAACGGTTAAACAATTTTGAAAAGAATAATAAAGTTGGAAGAATCACTCGATCTAATTTTAACACTTACTGTACAGTAATCAAGGCAGAGTGGTACTGGCAGAGGGATAGACACTTAAAGGGACCAAGATAGAGCCTGAGATGTAGATTCACACAGGTATGCACAACTGATTTTTGACAAAGGTACAAAAGCAGTTAAATAGAGGAACGATAGTCTTTTCAGCAAATGGTGTTGGAATAGTTGGATATTCATAGGCAAAAGGAAAAAAAAAACCTGCCTAAGTATCATCCTTTTCATAAAAAGTTAACTCAAAATGGATTATAGGCTCAAATGTAACATGTAAAACTGAAACTTTCGGAAGAAAATTTTAGGAGAAAACGTTCATGACCTAGTCTTAAGTGGAGACATGACACTAAAGGAAATGATCCATAGAGTAAAAAGGCAATACATTGGACTTCTATCAAAACCAAAATTTTTGTTCTTGAATGACCCTGTTAAAAGGATGAAAAGGTAAGCCATATACTGGAAGAAAATATTTGAAAATTATATATCCATCAAAAGATTTGTATCTAGAATATTTATGGAACTCTGTAAATGGAACAGCAATACAACAACTCAATTGTTGTTGTTGGGCAAAATACTTGAACAGGGACAAGGAGGATATGTGGCTAGCCAGTAAGCACATGAAAAGATTTTTCTACATCATTAGCCAATAGAGTAATGCAAATAATTGCTACAATGAGATACTAATATACACCTGTTAGAATGACTGAAATAAAAATTACTGCTAATACCAAGTGATGCCAAGGATGTGGATCTGCATCTCTCATACATTGCTGGTTAGAATGTAAAATGGCACACCCACTTGGAGAAAAATTTGGACTTTTCTTATAAAGTTAAACATATACTTAATATATGACCCAGCCATCACATTCCTGTGTTTTTACCCTACAGAAGTGAAAGCTTCTGTTCACATAATAGCTTTTACATGGATGTTTATAAAAAGCTTTATTTCTAATAGCATAAACTGGAAACAATCCAAATATCCTTCAGTAGGTGCATAGAAGAAAAAACTGTGGACTACTACTCAGAAACAAAAAGGAGTAAATGATTAATACATCCAGCAACTTAGAGCGATTGATCTCAAGGGCATGATGCTACTTAAAAAAATGTACCTTCAAAGGGTTACATACTCTATGATTCCATTTATATGACATTCTCATAGTGACAAAATTATAGCAATTAAGACAGATTTGTGTTTGCCAAGAGTTAAGGTTGAGGTCAGAGTGTGACTGTTAAGGCTTAATATGAGAGAGTGTCTTTATGGTGATGGCACAGTTCTGAGTTCTGATTGTGGTGATAGCTATTTGAATTTACACATGTGGTTTCTTTGTAGATGGAGTTAATAATATTGTAACAATGTCAGTTTCTTGGTTTTGACAGTGTACTGTGGTTATATAAGATCTTATCAATGGATGAAGCTGGGTAAATGGTATATGGAATTCTCTGTATGTTTTTGGCAAGTCCTGGTGAATATCAGAGTCATACACACCAGAGGTTTAAAAAGGAATGTTTGCCAGTTATTCAGTAATTTAGGACAAAAATTGTCAATATGATTGACATTTTCTTCCTGATATCACATTCCATATGAACAAAGTTAAATTTTAAGCTTCATAGAAACAAATAGCTTATTTGTGACATAGATGGTCACAAAAATTTTTGTTAAAACTAAAATCTTTTACTAATAAAAACAATAATGGTTTTAGACATTTTTAGCATCAATTATGCTATTATGAATAGCTATTATGCTATGCTATTATTTATGCATGAGATTTTAATTATTATTGGCAGTGTTAACTAAATTGACTCCAAAAACTGTAATGTAAATTTGAAGAATCCTTTTTGGTATTAATGTATACAGTACGTTTTTGGATTTGATGTTAATGCTACAGAGTTAACATAAGAGGGTCTGAATTTACTTAACTTGGCTGTAGTTTTGAAACTGATAACTGCAGAATCAATAACTGATTACTGTAAAGTCAAATAAATTATTCTAAAAGAGATTAACTAATTTTGTTACTGTGAATGTGAATATTAAAGGAGAAGCATTTTTTTTTTTTTTGCTTTTGGAAAGCTTTTAGGTATGTTTCAAATAACTTTCATATGTTAATCTACTTTTTCAACTACAAATTTTTTGAAATCTAAACATAGATCAAATATTTGTGATGAAAATTTAGCATTTGAAGTGAGATGTGCTGTAAGTATAAAATACATGCTGGAGTTTTGAGACTTAGTACAAGGAAATGAGTGGAAAATATTCCATTAATAATTTGTTATGTTGATTATATGTGGAAATGGTGATATTTTGTATATATTAGGTACATAAAATGTATCAGTAACATTTAAGAAACAGGCTGTATGTTAAGAACATACTTAACTGTTTAGCCCATAAAGGAAAATAATTTCTAAAAATTAGAATAAATAAAATCCCTAGGGGAAGGTATTTAGCAACTTAAAAAAATAATGCTAAAGGTGAAAGTATGGGGATCATTAAAAGATTAGTGGTTACCAGGGGTTGGTGGGTAAATGGGAATGGATGAATAGGCAGACCACAGAGGATTTTTAGGGCAGTGAAAGTACTCTGGTGAATCTCTGTTTTGTAAATATCTACATTGATGCACTGTTTGCAGTAGCAAAAATAAATTTTGTTTCTCTAAATATTAAAGCTATGGTCCAATTAAGACATTGACGATTAGTGCTTACATGTGAAGAGCCATTAAAAAAATTTAAATAGTACGTTATATAATAAAGTGAAAATTTATGTACAGATTATATGTAAAGTATAATTTTACCTGTATTCTGAAAACATATTTGGAAAATGATTAAGACAATGTACCAAAATATTAATGGAGATTACTTAAGGGGCTAAGGTGTTAGATGTTTTCTTTTTCTTATCTATTTTCAAAGTTCTCAGTTGTGAATATATATTATTTTAATTGTTATGAAAAATAAAACTTTTATTTAAATAACGAACACAGTGGATGATACTGTAGAAACATATAATCAGTATTAAGTGGTTAAGTAGTGTATACAAGTGTTTAAGGTAAGGGATTATACTACTTAATTTGCTACGTTTACCTTTTATCACATTATCAGCAAGTGTTTATTCAATTCTTTGGTGGTTTTGTGGACTAGAAGAGGGCTTTAGATCTGGGCTGGAATCTGGGTCTATCCACTTCTATGATAGGCTCATTATTAGGTGTTAGTTTCTTATGCTATAAATGGATGTTATAAACTTACTTCAAAGAGTTGTTAGAGATGAAATGAAAAAACATATAAATCTTCAAGTGGTCAATGAATATGTGTTGCATTATTCTGTTTTTGATATGAATTATATGTCTCTCCAGATATGCATAATTGATCTCTATTTGCTGATATAGGTGATATTTAGCATGTTAGCAGTTCCATTCACTTAAGCTTCTCTGTAAATAGAAATAAATGGACACAATGAAATGGACTTCATTTGTATAATGGGATGTTTGGAAAAGAGTGTATTATATGTATTTAAAGCAGAATAGAAAAACCCCATTCCACTGAGGCAGTTAAAACCATAATCTCTGTATCCAGTAATCTTGTTTTGATGAAAAACAGATTATCTGAGAACCATCATTTGTGGAAAATGTTGACTTTGTATTATGCATTCCTGTCAGAATGAGATTTGTCATTAGAGATTGAACTCCTTGTTCTCCTTGTTCCCTCTTCTCAATACTGCACTTGACTGGTCTTATAAAAAAGCAAAGATTGTCATATTTTAAATAGTTATTTATGTTTCACATACTATTTTTTAAAAGCCAAAAGCACACTGGAGGTCATGCAAAGAAGTTATATTTTTCCCTGTGCCAAGATAGTAATTAAGGCCAAGTACTAATGTAAGCTAGAAAAGGAATTTATTACCCAGAATCATCTTTATTCTTCATTTTTAGAGTTATTGTGGCAATAAGAAAAAGGGAATTTTCCAGCAACTAGGAAATCTTCATCAAAAAGCTTTGTAGGCGGGGCATGGTGGCTCAGGCCTGTAATTCCAGCACTTTGGGAGGTTGAGGTGAGCGGATCACCTCAGGCCAGATGTTCGAGACCAGCCTGGCCAAGATGGCAAAACCCCATCTCTACTAAAAGTACAAAAAATTAGCTGGGCATGGTGGCAGGAGCCTGTAATCCCAGCTATTCAGGAGGCTGAGGCAGGAGAATTGCTTGAACCTGGGAGGTGGAGGCTGCAGTGAGCTGAGATCGCGTCATCACACTCCTGCCTGGGCAACAAGAATGAAACTCCATCTCAAAAAAACAAAAACAAACACAAACTAACAAATAAAAACCCAAAAAAGCTTTGTAGTTGTTTCCTATCAACTTAAACATGGCATTTTCTGTGAGAGAATTTAACATTCAACTAGAGTATCCTGTTAAGATGACATTTAATAAGATAAGGATAAACTAAAAGGTAAAGGTATGTGTGTTTGCGTTAATTTTGACTGTGAATTTTTCCTCAAGTATACAACTGAAGCGTTTTATAATTGTAGATAAATTGCTTCAGTCATTTTGTGTGTACTACTGTAGGGTGACAATATTATTAGAATTTTTGCTTTCCTATTAAAAATTCACCTTTATTTAAGTGGGTATGTATGATGAAGTTTACCATATAGTTTATTTGTTTTTTGTAATGAAACATACTTTAGTATAATACTTTAGTATTTAAATACTTTAGTATTTTCATTTTATAGGAAGAGATTAAACACATTTCTACTAGGGCATAGTTACTGAAGATGACATGCTTTGTAACAGTTCTATTTTGTATTAATATAAGAGATTATGTTTTATTTTTTAAAGAGTCTCTAAGAAATGAACAATTTCTAGATTTTATGAGAAACAAGACACAGTTCTCTGAATTCTGTATAATCCCTTCCTTTAAATCCCTGGAAGATTAAATTTGCAAATGGAAGATGGCATAGCACGTTGAGACCCCTCATAACAGAATATGCAAAATTCCATTATTCATCTTTATGGTTATCCCAAGAATATTGATTTGTTAAAGATTAAGAACATACGTTTTTGCACCTTTATATATTCAGATTATGTATAAGAGGAATTTAGGGGAATATCATATAGTGGCTAAGTGCACAGGCTTTGGAAACAGATTTCCTGAATTCAGATTCAAATGTCAGAATTTGCTAGCTGCATGATTTTGAGCACTTTAGCTTCACTGTAGGGGATAATGGGACCCACATTCCAGGGTTGTCATGTTGTTTAAATGATATAAAAAGTTTAGGGCCAGTGTAGTGGCTCATTTCTGTAATCCCAGCTACTTGGGAAGCTGAGGCAGGAAGATCATTTGAGCCCAGGAGTTTAAGGCTGCAGTGAGCTATGATTGAGCTACTTTGCTCCAGCTCTGGGCAATAGAGTGAAACCCCGTCTCTTAAAAAAAAAAAAAAAAAAAAAAAAAAAAAAGGGTTATAACTGTGCCTTGTGCATTTTTCAGTGATTAAATGCTTACTCATATTTGACTTTTGTTGCTATTTCATAGGAATGGGTATTTACTGTTGTAGGAGTCTGTTACTGAAGAAGGGCTTTGACCTGCTTTAGCCCTACTATTTTTCAAATATATACTAGTTCCCTATCTTACCCCACCCTCAACTTTTTAATCTTTGGAAGATAATGCCCGTTTTTTGCTGCATTAAAGATATATTTTGTACATAACAAGATATGATAGTTTCAAAGATTTTTCTCTCAATGTAATTTAAATTCGTATTTTAACTATGTAAGGCTATCTTTTGTTTTTTGAAGATAACTTTTAGTGTATTTCATCTTAGCTAGGTTTACAATCTAAAAGTATATTTTGGCAGACACCCTAGTGGCTGTCCGGTATCCAGAATCTTCTTCCTTGTTAAAAGATCTCAGAACTGTTTAGGTAGGCAGTGTGTACAGCTAAAAAGTATTCATCTTTCCTGACTCCCTTGAAGCTAGGGGAGGTTGTATGATACACTTCTGGCTATAAGAAATAAGAAGTAGTTTGTACAAGGGATTTCTGGAAATGCCATTGTTTTGCTTGTAGCAGACTGCATTGTCACAAGATTGTTTTCTTGTAACTGCATTAGCATGCTCGTTAGCCCATCGTCCTTCATCCTTCTCTCTTTTTAGTTTTGGGTAAGCTTATGATGCAGTTGCTATCTTATTACCAGGATATGACTACTACAAGGTTAAAAATTTTATTCCAGGGATGTCAGGATGCAACGATGGAAGATGTCTAAAACTTTGTTCACATTGTACAGTCACTGTAAAAATTCTATTTAACTTCTAAACTTTTTATGTGAGAAAATAGTTAAATCCTGTTAACAACAGGATAAAAAAACCAAACACAAACCTAATTGATCTATGAGATGTCACTGAGGAATAGTGAACTGACTCATTAAATGATTGATTCCCACTACTTTTAATTTACTAGTTTTTTTTTATGTGATATAGTGAGCTTACCTTCACTACTGTCTGTATTGAAATAGAAATTGATTCTCAAATTATTTGTATAAATATATGTTTTAAAATTGACTTTTTCTTCAAAATGTGATTTATTTTAATTTTGTAATATATAGCTTTCACACCAGACATAGTCAACTTATAATAGTTTGAAAGCATTTAGTCCCCAAGAAGACATGGTAACTACAGAAGAGATAACCTAAGTAGTCAAATTATTTAGAGTGATTATATGCCTTTTCTACTTGACTAGATTTTCAGTGTGAAGTAAATTTCCATTTCAGTTGAAAGCATTTGCAGGAGAAATAATTTATCAGGGTTCTTAGATTACTTTTATGTCATCATTGAGGAATTGCGTTAATACAATAAGATAGCATCAGTATAGTTGTATGGGAACAAAATGTTAAAATTGGATTGTATCTCACATATTCACAAATCCTATTCTAGGCTCCTGAACTACTCCCACTTTCCAAGCAAGATATGCTAATAAACTGAAACTTGTGTGGTTAGCATTAGGTCAGTTAATGAAATATGTGGAATATCTGCACACTAAAGGCTAGACAACACTACTGAAAGAAATTTAAAAAGACCCGAAATAAATAGAGGAGATATGTCATGCTTATGGAGTGGAAGACTCAATATGGTTAAGATGTTAGTTCTCTCCAGTATTGATGTGTAGTGTCAACATAATCCTAATGAAAATAAAAAATTTCTGCAGTTTTTCTTTTTTTTAATGGAGTCTTGCTCTGTTGCCCAGGCTGGAGTGCTGTGGCGCTATCTCGGCTCACTGCAAGCTTCACCTCCCAGGTTCATGCCATTCTCCTGTCTCAGCCTCCTGAGTAGCTGGGACTGCAGGCACCTGCCACCACGCTCAGCTAATTATCATTATTATTATTATTATTGTTGTTGTTATTATTATTATTATTATTATTATTTTGAGGCAGAGTTTCGCTCTGTTGCCCAGGCTGGAGTGCAGTGGCGCGATCTCGGCTCACTGCAAGCTCCGCCTCCTGGGTTCACGCTGTTCTCCTGCCTTGGCCTCCCGAGTAGCTGGGACTACAGGCGACCACCACTGCGCCTGGCTAATTTTTGTATTTTTAGTAGAGACGGGGTTTCACTGTGTTAGCCAGGATGGTCTCGATCTCCTGACCTCGTGATCCACCTGCCTCGGCCTCCCAAAGTGCTGGGATTACAGGCGTGAGCCACCGCGCCTGGCCTCCGCAGATATTTTTTGTGTGTAGAAATTGATGTTGAAGTTTTAATTTTTTTTTTTTTTTTTTTTTTTTTTAGTCAGAGTCTTGCTCTGACTCCCAGGCTGGAATGCAGTGGCAAAATCATAGCTCACTGTAAGCTCCAACTCCTGGACTCAAGAGAGCCTCCCATTTCAGCCTCTTGAGTAGCTGGGACCGCCAAACCCGGCTCTTTTCTTTTCTTTTCTCTTCTTTTTCTTTTCTTTTCTCTTCTTTCTCTTCTCTTTTCTTTTCCTTTTCTTTTCTTTCCTCTTTGTTTCCTCTTTTATTTTTTTCTTGAGACCAAGTCTCACTATGTTGCTCAGGCTAGTCTCAAAACTGCTAGTTTCAAGTTATGTCCTGACTTGGACTCCCAAAGTGTTGGGATTACAGGCATGAGCCACCACGTCCAGCCTGATGAGTTGACTCTAAAATGTGTATGGAGAAAGTAAATGACTAGAAAAAACTCAGAAGAACAAAGCTGGAGGTCTTTGTGTATGTGATTTCAAGACTATAAAATATAGTAAGACTGTGGTATTAAAAGGATGGACATATAGATCAATGAAACAGAATAGAGACAATTCAGATATGGCTAATTTTAGGTAAAGGTGAGATGGCACTTAAATGAGGAAAAGGAAGTCTTTTTAACAAATGAGGGTAAATGAATATTCATATGGAGGAAAAAATGAACCCTGTTCCTTACCTTACACCATGTACTAGAACCAAAGGATTCCCTAACCTTAGGATAGGCTAGATTTCATAGGACATCAGAAGCACAAACTATAAAAGAAAAAAGCTGACGTTTTGGACTCTATAAAAAAAAACTTGTTCTTTGGAATATACCACAGTGAAAGTGGACACTAATCCCAGAGTGGGAGAAAATATTTATGTTTCATATATCAGGAGTCACATCAAGAGAAAAGAACTCTTGACTCTTAGAATTCAATAACAAAACAACCCAACAAAAGAAGGACAACGGATTTAAATAGACAGTTTATAGAAGAAGAAAAAATAATGACCAATGAAAAGATACTCAGCATCATTAGTCATCAGGGAAATGCAAATTAAAAATTTATCCATTTCATTGTTGCTTGACATTAATTTTAGTCTTTACCCATGTTTAGGAGTGAGATTGGGCTGTGATTTCCCATTCTTCAATCCTTTTGTCTGCTTTTGTAATCAGTTTTAAGTTTGTGATTATCTTTTCCTTAAACATTTGGTAGAATTCACCTTTAAGCTCTCTAGGATTGTGTTTTCTTTATATTAGTCATTTAAAAATTATTGATTCGATTTATCTTATGGTTTGGGAATCATTCAAGGTTTTTGATCAATTTTGATAATTTATATTCTAGGAATTTTTCCATCTTACCCAAGTTTTTAGTGGTAAAGCCATAAAATTGCCTTCTCCCATACCCATAGTTATTTCCCCTTTACATTGCTAGTGTTTATTTGTTCTTCTTGCTCTTGCTAAACTTGTGTCTATTTTAGTAACCTATATAGGAAATATCTTTTGGCTTTGCCGATCCTCTATTATAGTTTTATTTTTAATTTAACTTCTGTTCTTTATCTCTTTCTACGCTTTTGTGGGTTTATCCAATTTTTTCCAGCTTATAAGATTAGATACTTAGCTCATTTATTTTTAAATCTTTTTTTTTTTAGCCATGTCTAATCTTGCTGTTTGAATAGCAACAAGTTCATATTTTATTTATTACACTTTTCATTGCTGGAAATTCTATTTGGTTATTTTTCAAGTTTGCCTGGTTCATTTTGACAGTCCTTTCTGCCTGTTATATACTTTCAGTGTCCTCCTTTATTTCTTTAAACATATTATAAGTACCCATTTTATATTCTGTATCTGATGATTTCAATACCTTCAGGTTTTGTTGTTCTGATTCAAATTTTTAAAAATCTACTGACTCTTGCTTTTGTTCACTTGTTTTAGTTTTGTTTTTGACATGTTTTATTTTGAGCTAATGTCCCTTGGAACTCTAAGTGTAGTAATGCCTTGAAACCAGAATTAAAACATTTCTCTGGGAAGATTTGCATTTGGTGGTTTTACCAACTGCCTGAAGTATTACCTACCTGGAAACACATTAAAATTTAGATTGAAGTTTGTTAGGCCATAAAGTAGTAGTGTAGATTTCTTCTTTAAACCCACGGTAGTGCTCATTTGCAGTTAATATTCCTTTTTGCCCTTTAACCCTGAGACCCAAGCTGAGACCCATACCTAGCTTCAGTGCCTCTATGCCTGGTGGAATTTTCCCCTCCTAATTCTAGGAGAGTACCTACCTTCTAGAATTCCAGGCTTCCAGGGTTTGATACCTCCTGCTGCCTAGCTTTTGCCTAAGACCTGGCCTCCTGACCCACTTTACCCAAAACCCAGGGATTGGCAGGTGCTTACAGGGCAAGTGGAAATCTGATGCTAAAATGCAGTTCTCCTTATTGCAATGTTACAGTTGTTTTGGTCTTACTTTCTACTCAACCCGATAGTAAGTAAGTTTTACTTTCATTTTGATGTTAGCCAACATTTGTTGATACATTTTATCAACAAATATTGGAGGGAATCTCCAATCTCCAAAAGAACGGAGGGAATCTCTCTCTCTCTCTCCTGTGATATTCCTACATCTTAGAATAAATATTGTTTGCTTTTGAAAGCTCCTATTTCTTTTAAAAAAACACTCTGAAAGGGTTTTCTTCCCTCTATTAAGAAGTAGCCCTCATTTATTGATGATTTACTACAGACACAGCACTTTATACACTTACAGCTATTTTGTTCTCACAGTAACCTTGTGAGATGGGCATTGATATCCTCATTTAGCATTGGTGAGTCTCACATCTAGGAAGTAACTAAACTGACTTGGTAACACACTGCCTCCTTCCTTCTTTCTCTCCTATCGAGATTTCACTAGATAATAGTTGATGGATGTACAAATTTGGGTTATCCTTTTTGCCTCAAACCTTGTCTCCAGCCAGTTCCCAGGAAGATTCACTGTATTACTATGTTGATTAATCCTCATTTCTTTTCCACATTTGGCTTCCTGTGAGTTCACAAATGAAAAACCAGTATTTTTTTCCATATGAGTTCTTTATGGACTATGTCATGGCTTTTCTTTAAACCTATTTAGGGGCAATATCAATGTAAAAATGATATTGAAATCTTGATTTACAGGCAAGCATTTGGTCCTGATTCATCTACATCAGTGGAACAGGGGACATAAAATAGTGTTTAAAATTGCATAATTCTATCTAATTTGCTGTTAGAACTTTTCTTTCATTTATAGTAGGATTACTCAGACTGTTTTGGGTTGTCAGTTCTCTCATAATTATTTTTAATTTTAGCAATGGTGTTTTAGACTGTTATCCTGGTTTAAAACAATCTTGAGAGAAAACACTGTTAAAGGAGATTATACAATGCTAAGACTGAAAAAAAATAATACATAAGACCTCACTACTTTCATGATGGCGTAATGCACTTGATTTCATTTAACTTACCTTTTGATGCCATTATGACCTGTGGCAGTTATATCACAACATTCATTCCCAACGTTGTCTAAAAATGAGGGCATCCTTCTGTGTAAATGTAGTTTGGGCCAACTTATTAGGCTTCTTTTAAGCACATTTTCGATAGAAATGTACTTAATATTTCAGACAAACAGTGGTGGGTTGACTGGGTAGCTTTAGTTCTCTCAGAAGCTGCCCCAGTGGAGTTGCATGTCCTCTTATATTTGTGTGCAGAGAATTGGAAGAGCAAATTATACCCAAGGACATTCTTTCAGTGAGACAGCCAGCTCTGAGGCTTGCTCTCTAAATCTGAATTATGACAGCAGCATATTAAAAAGGTTGGAATAGTATAATACTTTCCTAATTCCTGGGAAATGTTTTTACCTAACAGGACCTGAAAGTGATTGTTTCAGGTGTCAAATGTTCTAAAACTTTGGATCAAAAACATGCAGGAGCACAGCAGTGTTTAGAGATGGCTCAAAGGGTATTAATCTGTTTTTTCACCAAAAGATGAACCTAGGGGCTAAGAAACTAAGAAACTGTTCACAGAAAAAAAGGTATTTCAAAGAAAGTAAATGTCTGGTTTTCTCAAAATTCTCTCCTAAAGAAGGACCTGGTTTTTAGAAACCTGTCTTTAGAAATACCATATATTTTCATGCTCAATAAATACCTATTTACTAACTTATTCCCATGTAAAGGATTTGGTAGTGCCTCCTAGAATGGCCAGCTTCTTCATCCTCCCTTGTCACAACTTCCACCCAGGAGAATCAGTGTCACTGGGTTCCATGAGAGGCCATAATTATAAGGCACAATACCAGTTTAATTGTATGTAGTAGTTGGAAGGAGTGGAAAGTACATAGGCTTTTATATTATATACTTGTGCTTGGATCCCAACTCCCCAAATTTCTAGGTTTGTGTGTTAGTGCAAATTACTTAAACACCGAGTCTTAGTTTCCTCATCTGTGAAGCTGAGACAAGAGCCAGTATGTTGGGTTATTGTGAAGATAAATAACAAATAAATAACAGTACATGAAGGCCCTTTCCTGAGTATGTGGCATGTATGAAGTACTGAAGGTTAATGAAACTTAAGTGATTTTCTTAAGATTTTTGCTAATTGCTTATGTGACTCTTATCTTCCTTAGAAGATGTCACAGTTCCTAAAACCATTCTCTGACTTTCTAATCCCTAACTAAAGATTTTAGAAGTTTTTTCAGAGTTGATGCATGTTGTTTTCTTGAAACTTGATAATCTTTCTTGTTTAATTTAAGAATAAACACTCTTTTGAAATTAAGCAGAATCAAGCAGACTATAGGGAAAAGAAAAAGACCCCAGTCTTAAAATGTAATTTTAAAAATTCAGATTTCTTCCTATTTAGAAAATGATGTTTGGTTTCTAGGATAGTCCACAAGTGAATGAATGGCTGCTTGATCTACTACATTTCCCAAAACCAAAAAAGTGAAGAAGATAAAGTCTTCACATTAGAGCAGTATTCTGAGAGTGGACATAGCAGGGCTTGTGTCCTTCCTGGCTTCCAAGAGAACCATAGAAGACTATTGTGAATTGTCTCATTCCACTTTCCACACCTAGTTATACAGCCTGCCAATTGAGAACTCATAGGAACAGGAAAGGTTCATTTCTTAGATGGCTGGAAACCTCAGAAAATTCAGTACATTGAATATAAAATGCATGTGGATGACTCTCAACTGAAGAATGTATTTCCTTAGGAAATACAATAAATATAATTATGTATAGAAATACATAGATAGGTTCTTCCTAGAATATTTTGGGAGGAATGAAAAAAATGTGTTAACGTTCGTCTGACTATTGTCATATTCTTTAATTCTCAGCTAAAATTTCACCTCCTCACATTAATTTTTGCAGAGTGGGCAAAGAGAGTGAATTTGGATGTGAGAGGCAACAAATTGGTAACTAGCACAGTTCATTCTTTTCGCTATTAAGCTTTCACGTGCACTCTTCTACATATATTTGAATTCTCACACAACAAAACAACTGTATATCTACCTATTCTTTTTTAATTTTTAAAAGTCATTTTTTCTGATAAAATATGACATAAAATTTACCATTTCAACTATCATTAAGTGTATAGTTCAGTGGTATTAAGTACGTTCACATTGTTATGCAATCCCCACCATTGTTATGCAACCCCCACCACCATCCATCTCTAGAATTTTTTTTCATTTGCCAAATTCAAACTCTATTCCTATTAAACATTAACCCCACGTTTCTCCCTCCCATATACCCTGGAAACCACCACTGTACTTTCCGCTTCTATGAATTTGACTGCTGTAAGTACCTTATATGAGTAGAACCATATGGTCCTGTTGCGACTGGCTTATTTCACTTAGCATAATGTCTTCAGGGTTCATCCATATGGGTTCAGGATGTGTCAGGATTTCCTTCCTTTTTAAGGCTGAATAATACTCTATCTTATGTACAGTGTCAGTGGAATCTGAGTTTCATATAGATAACAATACAGAAAGAACCAGGATTTGGGAGTTAAATATGTATGCTTGGGTTTAAATCCTATCTAGGTCACTCACATGCTCTATGACCTGATGGAGATTTGTAATTTATCTGAATCTCAGCTTCGTCATCTATGAAATAATGAAAATAAAGCCTTTCTGATGGGACTGTTGTGTGAATTATAGTATTTATATAAAGTACCCAATATAGTGACTGGCCTGAGGAGAACAATTAAGGGTAAAAGTTCATATGCTTGTTAGCTGCATGTATATTTTCTTTGGAAAAATGCCTGTTCATGTCCTTTATTCACTTTTTAATGAGGTGGGTTTTTTTCTTGTAAATTTAAGTTCCTTGTAGATGATGGATATTAGAATTTTGTCAGATGCATAGTTTGCAGATATTTTCTCCCAATCTATAGGTTGTCTGTTTACTTTGTTGATAGTTTCTTTTTCTGTGCAGAAGCTGTTAAGTTTAATTAGATCCTATTTGTCAATTTTTACTTTTGTTGCTATTGCTTTTGGCATCTTTGTCATGAAATTTTTGCCCATTCTTATGTCCAGGGTAGTATTGCCTAGGTTGTCTTCCAGGGTTTTTGCAGTTTTGGTTTTACATGTAAGTCTTTAATCCATCTTGAGTTGATTTTTTTATATGGTGTAAGGAAGGGGTCCAGTTTCAATCTTCCATGTATGGCTAGCCAGTTATTTCAGCACCATTTATTGAATAGGGAGCCCTCAGTGTCACTGATCATTAGATAAATGCAGATCAAAACCACAATGAGATATCATCTCACACCAGTCAGATTGGCTATTTTTAAAAAGTCAAAAAAAAAGTAACAGATGCTGGCAAGGTTGTGGAGAAGACAGAACACTTACACACTGTTGGTGGGAGTGTAAATTAGTTCAACCATTGTGGAGAGCAGTGTGGCAATTCCTCGAAGAGCTAAAAACAGAACTACTATTTAGCCCAGCAGTCTCATTGCTGGTTATGTACTCAGAGGAATACAAATTTTTCTGCCATAAAGACACATGCACACAAATGTTCATTGCAGTGCCATTCACAATAGCCAAGACATGGAATCAACCTAAATGCTCATCAATGACAGACTGGATCAAGAAAATGTGGTACATATACACCATGAATACTATACAGCCATAAAAAAGAATGAGATCTTGTCTTTTGCTGGAACATGGATGGAGCTGTAAGTTATTATCCTTATCAAACTGATGCGGGGACAGAAAACCAAATACTGGATGTTCTCACTTATAAGTGGAAACTAAATGATAACACATGGACACAAAGAAGGGCACAACAGACACTAGGGCCTACTTGAGGGTGAAGAGTGGGAGGAAGGAGAGGAGCGTAGAAAGAATAACTATTGGGTACTAGGCTTAGAACCCGGGTGATGAAATAATCTGTACAACAAACTCCTGTGACATGAGTTTACCTATATAACAAACCTGCACGTGTACCCCTGAATGGAAAACAAAAGCTAAAAAAAGGGATAACAGTTGATTGCTTACCACTAACTCTCCTGAAGATGCTTATGTATGCCTGGCCCTCTTTATGTCCTTTGAGGATGATGGTACTTTTGTTGAAATTATCATTTCAAATCAGTATTTGGAATTTTCCCTTTACCCACAGCAGAGCCCACCTTGACTGTGATGCTGAATTTTTACTGAGGTCAACTGCTTCTTATTTTCTGTGTGGCACATTTTTTTTTTTTTTAAATGCTGGTCAGCCACCAGCCACTGTTTGATTTGCATTTAGTTCAGAATTTGAGAAGTCAGCTGTTTTCTTAGCATTCTGCCGTATATGAAGTCTATCTGAACTTCATATTTCATTTTATAGAAGATATTTTAGAGAAAGTTGTGGAAAAAGGAAAAAGTCTGTGGTTGGAGAGCAACTCCAATAAGAAATAAGAAACTTTAGTACCAGTGGACCAGTTGTTAGAAGCACAGGTATTTTAAGAACCGCAGATTGTCAAATCAAGATTCCTCATGTCTTCACTACAACTCCTTGTGTAATTGGATGCTTTATTTTTTACCTTGTGAGTAACACTATTGGGCTTAATTCATTTTGGCTGTTTATAAGATTGAATTAAAACAAGCAGCCTAGTATTTAAATTTTGTGAACTACAGGTTGGATTTTGGTGATGATTATACCACTACATACTTTTGTCAATTTCAGTGCTTTGGCATCCATTATTCCATTTTATGTTCACTACATCCCAGAAGGTGGGCAGGGATGATTGCTTTTTCCTCATTCTCTTTGTTTTATAGATAAGGAAATGGAAGTTTAGAGAAGAGGAGTGTCATGGCCAAGCTGAAGCACATAGATTTTGTCTAGCTGAGTAGGCAAAATGAAACTAGAATCTAAGTGCCTTGCTTCGACTCCAAGGTTTCCGTTTTAAGAAAGTTAGGTCCAATTAAAATGAACAAATTCACAGTACTTGTTAACCATTAAGTGTAAAGATTTAAAAATGGAAAAGTTGATGAGTTTTATTTTATTTTATTTTATTTTATTTTATTTTTGAGACAGAGTCTTGCTTTGTCGCCCAGGCTGGAGTGCAGTGACGCCATTTCGGCTCACTGCAACCTCCACCTCCTGGGTTCAAGCGATTCTCATGCCTCCGCCTTCGCTCCTGGCCTCAAATGATCTGCCTGCCTTGCCCTCCCAAAGTGCTGGGATTACAGGCGTGAGCCACCGTGCCCAGCCCCAGAGTATTTTATATTAATCAGTTTTTCACTGAAGCATCTGGTCAATGCTAAGTCATGGACAAATTGTAATATTGTACCAGCCCTTTCCTATTATATTTGTATATTTATTTGAGATGTTTAATATTGTAAGAAAATTTTGATTCATAATATTGCAAATAAATAGCTGTTGTCTAAATACAGAAACAATAGTTTTCTGCCAACAAAGAGGAAAACATTTAGAGCCAGGTACTGATATTGAAGTTCATTTGGTTTCAAATTGATATTTAAGATAAAATAACTTTCTTTTAAAAATGGAAATTTAATGAGCATTAGATTTCATTTCTGATTACTCCCTTAGCTTCTGTAATCTAGCACTACCTAGTTGCTATTCCAGATCTTGAAATTTTTAGGACTACCTTACTCTGAAAGTTATTCTGCTAATCTATCAAAACCAAATGCCAGGAGACTTCCATTGGATGTTACTACCGCTAGACACAGTGCCAGCTTCTTTTTGTCTCATCATTCTGTGCACTTACATAACAAAACTTTGTTAAAGTAGAACCAAACGTTTCATGGAGGAATTGTTATTTAGGCGAATAAGATTTCTGTTTACTAAATCTATGACACTCAGGTAAATATTGTAAGGAATGCTTACACTGTTGAACACCAGCCAGAACACATTAGACGAGTTTTTAATCCAGAAACCTTCTGGTACATGACAGATTGTTTGTATTATTCTCTAGCAAGTGTTAGAATAATTCTAGTTCTCTTCATTTGTTCAGACTTCACTAGGTTAATTGAGAAGGAAAGATTGTTAAATTATTTAAATTAACTAAAGCCAAAATTTCCACTCCACAATTTCCCTAGTTTATTCTATTTTTTTCTGTTTGAAAACTTATTTTTTAATTTAGTGTTTTTTGTTTTTCTTGGCTTCTTAAGTTGGTTTCTTTCTGTAGATTGCTCTTCTTTTTCTCTCCTATCCTGCAGACAACAAGTATTTTGTCACCCATAGCAATTCTTCCTTTGATATGTCTTCTAATTTCTCCTGTCTTTGTCCAGTCCCACTGCTATTGTCTGGATATTCACCTCCTCGGATAAGATTTAGTTTGTTTCTTCCTCCAAAGTATTTCATGTCATTCTTCTTTTATTATGTTATTCTTCTGCTCAGAAGTCATCCTTGACTGGGGTTGTCTTCTGCAGAAAGAATAGCTGCACCTTCAGTTCTCATTCTGTATTCATTGTCCCTGCTTGCCCAGTCTTGCAGTTTCGCAAAAATTATGATTCCCAAAGTATGATGAGCCAAATCATTCCACCAAGCCAGCATTCTCCTATTTCCAGCTACCTATTGGCTTGTTAGTTATATCTGCTTGCGTGTACCACAGGTGGCTCAAGGCCAACATGTCTTTTCGGCCTCTGTGCCCTCTCATCTTTTTTATGTCACCAGGCTCTTGCAAGGATCAACTACGATAATACATATGTAAGCCCTAGATAATCATTGCTCCAGATGCACTTCTAAAAGGGTATGCAATTAATGGTGGGCAGTGCTGAGCATAACAGAAGCTGAAATTTATATTCTCTTCAAAGGACATTGATAATTTATTTTTTCGTTTAACAAATATTGAATGCTTTCTATGTTCAGTACATTACAAGTTTGCTCCACGTTGCTGCTGGGCCACAACAGTAAATAAAAAGAAAATCTTTGCCCTTTTGGAGCTCACTTTCTATTGTGGGAATACAAATACAAGAAATGTATTTAAAAGAAAACTTCAGTGAGCCCCCCCAAATGAAATGGATTTAATATATTGTGAGATACGTGTTTCACATTTCTGGTTATATTAGGCATTGGGAAGCATTTTTTGCCAAATAATTTTGCAATTTACCTACCCATAAAATTCATTCATTTTAAGTATAGATTTACATGATCTTCAGTCAATTTACAAAGTAGGGCTACTATCACCACATCCAGCTTTAGAATATTTCCATCACCCCAAAAAGATCTGTCATTCCCATTTGCCGTCATTCCTCACTTTTGCCACGTTTCAAACCATTAATCTGCTGTTTCCGTAGATTTACATTTTCTGTGCATTTCATCTAAATACAGTAATATACTGTGCAGCCTTTTGTATCTAGCATCTTTTTAAATAATAGACTGTTGCATTTATTGATGAGTGGGTTGATTTTATTGTATATAAAGTGTCCAGCATGATGTTTTGACAAACATTTAAGGTGAAGAGATTACTACTGTCAAGCAAATGAACATACTTTATCATCTTACATAGGTACCTTTCTTTTTTTTTAATAATGAGAATATCTAAAATCTACTCTTAGCAAATTCCCAGTATAAAATACAGTATCATTAGTGATAGTCTTCATGTTATACATTAGATCTCTACACTTATTCTCCCTGTATAACTACAGCTTTCTACCTTTGACCTGCATCTTCCCATTTTCAATCCCTAGTAATCACATTTTACTCTTTTTATGTTGTGTGTGTGTGTGTGTGTGTGTGTGTCTATATATATATATATATAATTTATTTATTTATTTATTTTGAGATGGAGTCTCGCTCTGTCGCCCAGGCTGGAGTGCAGTGGCAAGATCTTGGCTCACTGCAAGCTCCACCTCCTGGGTTCACGCCATTCTCCTGCCTCAGCCTCCAGAGTAGCTGAGACTACAGGTGCCCGCCACCACGCCCGGCTAATTTTTTTGTATTTTTAGTAGAGATGGGGTTTCACCGTGTTAGCCAGGATGGTCTCGATCTCCTGACCTCGTGATCTGCCCACCTCGGCCTCTCAAAGTACTAGGATTATAGGCGTGAGCCACCACGCCCAGCCCTCTATGTGTATATTTTTAAGATTCCACATGTAAGTGATTTCACACAGTATGTTTCTTTCTGTGTCTGGCTTATTTTAGTTAGCATAATGTCCTCTAGGTTCATCCATGTTGACTTCTTTTACTTAGCATAATGTTTTTGAGGTTTATTCGTGTCATTGCATGAAATCAGTAGTTCATGCTCATTTATTGCTGAATTGTATTCCATTCTGTGAATAACATTTTATCATTCATTGGATTGTTTCCACTTTTTGGTTATTATGAATAATACTGCAATGAACATTTGTGTACAAATCTGTGTGTAAACATATGTTTTCCTTTTATGGGGGTAGGTATCTAGGAGTAGTATTTCTGGGTCATATAGTAAATCTATTTTTAACTTTTAAAGAAACTGCCAAAATGTTTCCCAAAATGGTTGTACCATTTTATATTTTCACCAGTAATGTGTGAGGGATCTATTTTTTCCACATCTCCCTTTTTAAATCATAACCATTCTCTGTGTGAGAAATGGTATCTCGTAGTTTTTATTTGCATTTTTCTAATGGCTGATGATTTTCAGCATCTTGTCAGTAGTTTATTGGCCATTTATGTGTCTTTCTTGGTGAAATGTCTACTTGAATCTTTCACCCATTTTTTTTCCATTAGGTTGTTTGTCTTAGTTATAAAAGTTCTTTATATATTTTGGAGATAATCCCTTTATCAGAAGTATGATTTGAAAATATTTTCTACCAGTGTGTGGCTGTTCTTTTCACTTTCTTAATACATATTTTAAAGTGGAGACATTTTTAATTTTGATGAAGTCCTAGTTTATCCATTTTTTAAATGTATTGTGCTTTTGGTGTCATACTTAATAACTCTGTCTAACCCAAGGTCACTCTATATTTTCTTCTAAGACTTTTATAATAATAGCTTTTATATTTAGACCTATAATCTATTTTGAGTTCATTTTTTGTGGTGGTGTGAGATAAAAATCTAAGTTTTTTGCTAGTAAATGTGCAGTTGTTCCACCATTTGTTGAAAAGACTATTCTTTCCCCACATTGAGTTGTCTTGGCACAGTTGTCAAAAATTAATTGACCAAAAATATAAGGGAAAATTTATGGACTCTAAATTCTGTTCAGTTGATCTATATTTCTGTCTTTATACAAATACCACATTTTCTTGATTACTGTAGTTTTGTAGGTAAATGTAGTAAGTGTAGTTTTATAGTAATTGTAAAACCAGTTAACAAGTGCGAGTCCTTCAGCTTTGTTCTTCTTTTTCCAAATTGCTTTGGCTATTTTGGGTCCTTTACATTTTCATGTAAGTTTTAGGATCAGCTTGTCAAAAAATTTGGGAAACATAAGTTTTTTTACAATTATGGTTGGCAGATTTTTTCTGTCAGAGTGATGTTACACTGAGTAATATCTTAGATTGAGAGAAAAATGGTAAAATATCAAATGAGGATACATGCAAAAGAAAGAATGCAGTGAGAGGAATAGGAAGTTCTGGGGCTGGTGGTGCATTGCTAGTTTATAAACAGAATGGTTAGGGAAGTCCTTCATGATATGGTGACTTTTGAGCAGAGTCCTGAAGAAGATCAGGAGTTGAAACTTGGTGATATCTGAAGAAAGTGGTTTAGGCAGAGGAAGAACAAATTCAAAGACTCTGAGTGAGGAACATATTGGACTTATTCCAGGAACAAAGATTAGATCATTATATGTGTAGCTTTAGGGAAGTGACAAGGGAGAAGGTGGTAAATGAGATAAGAGGACTTTAATTAGACTTTTGAACCTTATTTCTCTAAAGGTTAAATGAAACAAAAGTTAACGAGTACTTATATAGGGACAATATGGTTCTTCCAAAGACAATGCAAGCATTACATGATATAATTTATCCCCTTACCTATCTTGGTTTACTCCTTGGTCTTACTAAATCTCTGATCTGTTTAGTATGGTATGTATGAAATGGCTTCATAATTTTAATAGAAAGGAATTATTAATTTTTAAATATTATCTGAGCCTTCTTATGGGGAAAAATTCATGCATAATCTTGTTTAGTTCGTAGTACACAACTACTAGAAGTTATGAAACCATCCATGTAACATGAACCACTTTTTTTTTTTAATATATATGCTTTAAGTTCTGGGATACATGTGCAGAACGTGCAGGTTTGTTACATAGGTATACATGTGCCATGGTGGTTTGCTGCACCCATCAACCCATCATCTACATTAGGTATTTCTCCTAATGCTATCCCTCCCCTAGCCCCCAGACCCCACAACAGGCCCTGGTGTGTGATGTACCCCTCCCTGTGTCCATGTGTTCTCATTGTTCAACTCCCACTTATGAGATGAACCACCTTTTTGCAACAAAAGATGTAAAGGTATATTTTAGGAAAGTCATGATAGCTTACAATGCATATTGGAGTGAAAGTTCCTCTTCTGATACCTATCTAAAGGGCTGTTATTTAGTTCCCTGATTTTGGTATTATAGTAATTCTTTTGACATTTTACATCTAGGCAGATCTTGTGAGGTACTTTATCATTACTTTGTGTGGACTTCTGTTTCTCACTTCCCAGTTTTCATGAGGACTAGATACCTGCCATGGAACACAGTTATATTCCTAGGTAGATGTAGAGATCTAGTTAACTCTAAGAGCAACGATGGTTTACACCACTTTTCTTTCTTAGAGCTCAAATAAATCCGTGTATACTTTCAGTATTTGAATATTTTTATAAAAATTCAGAATACTGTTACTAGGTAAGGAGATAATTAGATCCAGTGAGACCTGTAGCTTAGAGAACATTACTAATGGCTAGGACTCTTTTTTGTTTTTTCTTCTTGTTCTTTCTTATACATGCTTTCATCTCTTCTAGGTTCTACCTAATTCTTTTCAGTTATGGGTCTCTGCAACCATATGCAGCATATGTAAATATTCCTCCCTTTATGCAATGCTTTGGAAATTAACCTCGATTTTAAATGCAATAATTAAACTTACTTTGAAAAGAAATTATTTGGGCCAGGCGCAGTGGCTCATGCCTGTAATCCCATCACTTTGGGAGGCCGAGGCGGGTGGATCACCTGAGGTCAGGAGTTTGAGACCAGCCTGGCCAAGATGGCGAAACCCTGTCTCTACTAAATATAAAAATTAGCTGGGTGTGGTGGCACACACCTGTAATCCCAGCTACGTGGGAGGCTGAGGCATGAAAATTGCTTGAACCCAGGAGGTGGAAGTTGCAGTGAGCCAAGATTGCACCATTGTACTCCAGCCTGGGTGACGGTGAGACTGTCTCAAAAACAACAACAACAAAATAAATTGTTTGCTGAATCTTCTTGCAAAACATTATAATGTATATCCAGACCATCTTACCTGTAAGTCTTGTTTCTTTTGTCAGTGCCTGAAAAGTTTTGCATAAAATTTGTACTTCTGTTTCTGTCCTGTCATTCTGATTACTTCTAGTAAATATGACAGGGTGGTAGTGTTCTTTATTTCTCTTCTTGTGGTAGCCATTATATTTATATTGTTTCATGAACTTAGATGTGAAACAAAATATTCAAATTGAATCCAGATATGTAAACAGCATGACCAAATATTGTTTATCTGAGAATATAAACTTGATTTAATATTTAAAAATCAATATAGACTTCTGCTTCTGCCCACGATAAAGTCAATGGGACTGTATATACCCAGACAGTATATATACCTTCCCACCTGAACAACAGCAACATCACAGATAAAATATACTAAATAATGGTTTTAAAGAAACTGGACATCAAGCACAAAGGATAGTGATCCTTTAGACACAGGAAATAAATAAGGTGAGCTGTAAGATTGCTTTAGCTTACTGCCTGGAGCATCTCCTCTGCATTGCATTGCAGGGAGATGGAATTCAAGGGAAATCCAGTGGGTTCACTGAACTGAGGAGACAGAACTGAGATTCTAGGGAGAACAAGGCAGTTAGAGTTGGCCGGACACAGTACTGAAGAGGAGAGAGCTTCAAGAGACCTAGAGATCTGTAGAAGATATCCTCTGTGTATTCAGCAGTGTGCTCATCAGGCATCATGTGAGGAAACTACTCAGGGCTAGGGAAACACTCATTAGAATGAATTTAATAGTACAGTGCCTGCATTTACACTGTGCTGCAGATAGTGTCTGTTCCTACAGTGCACACTGAAAAAGCTAATTATTCACAGAGCATCAGGTAGAATACTCAGGAAGGACTTGCTTCAATAGTGGGGAATTATCATCAGTAGATTGAGCACTGTAAATCATAAAACAACTCACGAAAGCAAGACCAAAAGGATCAAACTATTTCCAAATGGTTTAACTGCATACCAGAATAAAACTCAGGGATAATTATAGAAATTTAGAAACACTCAGCACTTCAATATGATTAAAAAGAATAATAATCAATATTTGAAACCAACCCTGAACTGACACAGATATTGGAATTACCAAACAATGATGTTAAAGTGGTTTTTACAACAGTATTCAGTATGTCCAAAAAATGAAATAGAAGCTGGATGGTATTTAAAAAACACCCAAGTTTGAATCTCTAGAGGTAAAAATTACGTCTGGGATAAAATATACATTGAATGAGATCAATGGCAGATCGAAGAAAGGAGGAGAAAAGATTAGTGAACTTAAAGACTTAGCAATAGAAATTCTCAAAAATGAAGCTCAAAAGTGATAAAATAAACCAAAATAATGAAAAGAGCATGAACTAGCTGTGCGACAACTTCAGGCAGCCTAATATACATGTAATTTTGAGTCTCCAAAAATGGACAGGAGGTAGATGAAATAGTTAAATAAATAATGACTAAAAAAATTAGATTTGATGAAAACTGCAATCCTACAGGTGAAAGATGTTTAATGAATCTCAAGTAGAAGAAACAAAAGAATATACATCATAATAAAAAATGAACACACTATAATCAGTTTACTCAAAAGCAGTGGTAAAGAGAATAAAAAATAAGGATAACAAGAGCTCTCATCAGAAACAATGTAAATGAGAGGACAGAAGAACAAAATCTGAAAGAAGAACTTAGATTTCTATACCCACTGAATTATCTTTAGAAAATGAAAGCAAAATAAAGATGTTTTAGATATAAACTAAGCTGAAAGAATGTATTACTAGAAGACCTGAACCACCAGAAATGTTAAAGGAATTTCTTCAGGCAGAAGGAATCAATAAAAGTAATAGAGTTCACATCATATAAAGTATGTTATTTGACTACAGTGGAATTAAATTAGAAATCAATATTTAAAACATCTGGAAAATCTTAAAATGTTTATAATGTACATACTTCTGAATAATTCATGAGTCAAAAAAGAAATGACGATGAATTTGACTAGAATAAAAATGAGAGGTATTAGAATTTGTAGGATGCACCTAAAGCAGTAGAGAAGAATTTATAGTTTAAATGTCTATATTAGAAAAGAATGATCTCAGTGACCTCAGCATTCACCTTAGGAAAACGGAAAAAGAGCAAATTAATTCCTAAGTAAATAGAAAAGGAGAAATAATAAAGATCTGAGCAGAAATACATGAAATAGAAAAACTGAATAGAGGCTGGGAGAGAGAGAATGAGGGAAGTATTGTGAAAAACTTTATGCCAATAAATTTGACGAATTAGATGAAATGGACAAATTCCATGAAAGACGTAAACTACTAAGGCTCACTGAAGAAATAGGTGATCTATTTCTGTATATAATAACTGTAATATATCTATCAAATAAAACTAATTTTTAGTTTAACACTTTCTTACAAGGAAAACTTCAGTCTCAAATGGCTTCCCTTTAGAATTTTACATGTTTTTTTTTTTTTTTTTTTTTGCAAATTTCTTTTTTTTTTTTTAATTATACTTTAAGTTTTAGGGTACATGTGCACATTGTGCAGGTTAGTTACATATGTATACATGTGCCATGCTGGTGCGCTGCACCCACTAACTCGTCATCTAGCAGAATTTTACATGTTTATGGACGAGATTGTATCAGATCTGTGCAGGTTCTTCCTGAAATTGAAGACAAAATCAAACATTTTTTAATTAAACATTTTTTAGCTTAAAAATATTTAATTGACAAAGATTGTATATATTAAAGGTGTACAATGGATGATTGGGTATATTATATACATGTTACATAATGATTATCACATTTGTCAGCACACATGTTGTACATTAGATCCCTAGAACTTGTTGATCTTAGAACTGAAAGTTTGTATCCTTTGATCAACATTTCTCCACCCTGCAGTCCCTGACAACCACCATTCTACTCTCTGTTTCTAAGAGTTCTTTTTTTTTTTTGATTCCACATATAAGTGAGATAATACAGATTTGTCTTTATGTGTTTGGCTTATTTCACTTTACATAATATCCTCCAGGACATTTCATTCATGTTGCTGTAAATGGCTAGATCTTCTTCGTTGTGATTGAATAAAATGTTATTGTATATATTCACCATATTTTCTTTACCCATGCATCTACTGACAGACACTTAGGTTGTTTCCACCCCTTGGCTATTGTGGATGAATGAGGGGGTGCAAATATCTCTTTGAGATATTGATGTGATTCCTTTGGGTATATACCCAGAAGTGGGATTGCTAGATTGTATGATAGTTCTGTTTTAATTTTTTTGAGGAACACTATATAGTGGGCATATAGTATCACTATATATAGTGATACTGTTTTTCATAATGGCTATGTTAATTTACATTCCCATCTTTAGTGTACAAGGATTCTCTTTTCTCTACAACTTCATCAATACTGGTTATCTCTTGTTTTTTTTTTTTCTTCCTTTTTTTTTTTTTGAAAATAGCCATTCTAACACTTGTGAGGTGATATCTCATTTTACTTTTGATTTGCATTTATTTGATGATTAGTGATACTGAACACCTTTTCATACACCTGTTGCCATATGTATATCTTTGGGAAAATATCTATAGACAGATGTGGTAAAAGGCACCAGCTACTTGGAGTTTGAGGCAGGAGAATTGCTTGCATCCAGGATTTCTGGGCTGTAGTGCATTATGCTGATTGGGTATCTGCACTAACATGGATGTTAGTATGGTAAACTCCTGGGAGTAGGGGATGACCAACTTGCCTGAAGGAAAGGGTACAAGCCCAGGTTGGAAACAACACAACAAAAGTCTTGTGATGATTAGAATCAAACATTTATAATGCCATTTTTTTTTCTGTAACCTTGTAGGGGAATGAGGCAGAATTTCACCTCTTTCCTTTAAAAAAATCTTTTTATTGATACATAGTAATTATAATCAAATTAGTGTATTTAGAATATTTGTTACCTCAAACACTTATAATTTCTTTGTGTTGGGAATTTTTCATATCTTCTAGCTATTTTGAAATATATAATATATTGTTAACTACAGTCACCCTACTGGGCTGTTGAACACTAGAACTTATTCATTTAACTGTATGTTTGTACCCATTGACAAACCTCTTCATTCCTACCCACATTTTCTAGCCTCTGGTAAACATTCTACTCTGTGCCTCCATGAGATCCACTTTTTTAGTTCCCACGTATGAGTGAGAACATGTGATATTTGTCATTCTGTGCCTGGTGTATTTCACTTAACATAATGACCACTAGATCCAACCATGTTGCACATGGCAGGACTTCCTTTTTTATGGCTGAATAGTATGCCATTGTGTATCTACACCACATTTTCTTTATCCATTCATCCATTGACGGATTGATTTTATATCCTGGCCATTGTGAATAGTGCCCTGATAAATGGGAGTGCCAGTATCTTTTAGATTGATTTCTTTTCCTTTGGATAAATACCCATATTAGTCCCTTTTCACACTGCTGATAAAGACATGCCTGAGACTGGGTAATTTATAAAGGAAAGAGTTTTAATTGACTCACAGTTTCACATGGTTAGGGAGGCCTCAGGAAACTTACAATCATGGTGTCAGGGGAAGCAAATACGTCCTTCTTCACATAATGGCAGGAAGGAGAAGAATGAGTGCCCTGTGAAGGAGGGAGTCCCTTATAAAACCATCAGATCTCTTGAGAACTAACTTCCTATCACGAGAAAAGGATGGGGGAGCCACCCCCATGATTCAGTTATCTGCTGCTGGTCCCTCCCATGACATGTGGGGATTATGGGAACTACAATTCAAGATGAGATTTGGGTGAGAACACAGCCAAACCATATCAAATACCCAGTAGTGTGATTGCTGGACCATATGGTAGTTCTGTTTTCAGTTGTTTTGAGAATTCTCTTACTGTTTTCCATAATGGCTGTACTAATTTACATTCCCACTACAGTGTGTAAGAGTTGCCTTTTCTCCACATTCTCACCAGAATTTTTTTTATATTAACCATTCTAACTGAGGAGAGATGATATTTCATTATAGTTTTGATTTGCATTTCCCTGGTGATTAGTGATGTTGAGCATGTCTTCATTTACCTCCTGGCCATTTGTATGTCTTCCTTTTTACTTTCATTTTTCTTTTGAGACAAGGTCTCTGCCACCCAGGCTGGAGTGCAGTGGCACAGTAATAGCTCACTGCAGCCTCACACTCCTGAGCTCAAGAAATCCTCCCAACTCAGTCTCTGGAGTAGCTGAGGCTACAGGCACACATCACCATGCCTACCTCTGTTTTTAAAAGAAATAGATTTCAGGGGTACAAGTGAAGTTTTGTTCTGTGGATGTAGTGTGTAAGGTGAAGTCTGAGCTTTTAGTGTAACTGTCACCTGAGTAGTGTACATTGTACTCATAAGGGTTCATTTATTTGTATAGTTTATTGTAGAATCCCTCTTGGAATTATTTCTACCTTTATTCTGCTTTTGTCCGAGAAGATACTTTCTATGATTTCAATTTTTTTTTTTTTTTTTTTTTTTTGAGACGGAGTCTCTCTCTGTTGCCAGGCTGGAGTGCAGTGGCACTATCTTGGCTCACTGCAACCTCCACCTCCTAGGTTCAAGTGATTCTCCTGCCTCAGCCTCCCGAGTAGTTGGGACGACAGGTGTGCGCCACCACGCCCAGCTAATTTTTGTATTTTTAGTAGAGACAGGGTTTCACCATGTTGGCCAGGATGGTCTTGATCTTTTGACCTCAAGTGATCCACCCGCCTCGGCCTCCCAAAGTCCTGGGATTACAGGCGTGAGCCACTATGCCCAGCCATGATTTCAATTTTTAAAAAATTTATTGCGACTAATTTTGTGTCCTGATATATAGCCCATCTTGGAAAATGTTCCATATGCTGATGAGAAGAATGCACATTTTGTGGTTATTGGGTAGAGTGTTCTATGCATGTCTATTAGGTCCATTTTGGCCTGGAGTCCAATTTAAGTCCAGGATTTCTTTGTTGATTTCAGTCTCAATTATCTGTCTAGTGTTGTCAGTGGGGTGTTGAAGTTCCCCATTGTTATTCTATTGCTGTCTGTTTTCTTAGGTCAAGTAGTATTTGTTTAATAAATCAAGGTGCTCTGGTTTTGGGGCATGTATATTTAGGATTGTTATAACTTCTTGTTGAATTGTTCTCTTTATCCTTATATAATGACCTCCTTTATCTTTTTCTATTGTTGTTGATTTGAAGTCTTTTTTATCTAATATAAATATAGCCACTTCTGCTTACGTAATGGTTTCTGTTGGCATGGTATATCCCTTTCCACCCCTTTACATTGAGTCTATAAATGTCTTTACAAGTTAGATGGGTTTCTTGTAAGCAGTATATGGTTGGATCCTGTTTTTAAAATTTATTCCACCAATATGTATCATTTAAATGGTGCATTTAATCCATTTATATTCAAAGTTAATATTGATACATGAGGTTTTGTTCCTGTCATAATGTTAACTGTTGCCTAGTTGCTTTGTAGTCTCAATTTTGTAATTGTTTTATAAGGCCTCTGAGTTTTATACTTTGTGTGTTTTTATGATGGCAAGTATCAACCTTTTGTTTTCATGTTTAGAACTCTGTTGAACACTTGTTTTAGTACTGATCTAGTGGTGATTAATTCCCTTAGTGTTTGCTTGTCTAGAAAAGACTTTGTCATTCATGATGAAACTTAGTTTAGCAGGATAAAAAATTCATGATTGACACTTTTTTATTTAAGAACTATGAAGCCGGGCACAGTGGCTTACACCTGTAATCCCAGCACTTTGGGAGGCCGAGGTGGGCGGATCACGAGGTCAGGAGATCAAGACCATCTGGCTAACACGGTGAAACACCATCTCTACTAAAAATACAAAAAAACTTAGCTGGGCATGGTGGCGGGCACCTGTAGTCCCAGCTACTCTGGAGGCTGAGGCAGGAGAATGGTGTAAACCCGGGAGGCGGAGCTTCCAGTGAGCCGAGATAGCGCCACTGCACTCCAGCCTGAGCAACAGAGCAAGACTCCATCTTAAAAAAAAAAAAAAAGAAAAGAAAAAAACTATGAAAATAGGACCCAGTCTCCTCTGGCTTATAAAGTTTCTGCCGAGAAGTCTGCTGTCAGTCTGATGTGACTCATTTATAGGTGATTATATGCTTTTATTTTGCTGATTTTAGGATTTTTTCCTTTACGTTCACTTTAGATAGTTGGATGACTGTATGTCTTGCTGAGGTCTATCTTGCAGTATATCTTTATGGAGTTCTCTGAGCTTCTCATATCTGGATATCTAAATCTCTAGCAAGACTATGGAAATTTTCCTCAATTATTTCCTCAAATAGGTATACCAAAACTTTTTCTTTTTCTTCTCCCTTTGGAATATTTATAACATTTAGGTTTCGATATATTACATAATCCTTTACTTCTTGAAGGCTTTTCACTTTTTAAATCTTTTTTCTTTATTTTTGTCTGTTTGGGTTAATTAGAAAGACCTGTCTTCAAGCTCTGAGATTCTTTCCTCTGCTTGTTCTAGTCTATTGTCTTCAGTGAACATTTTATTTCCAGAAGTTCTATTTGGTTTTTCTAAAAAGTGTGTATCTCTTCAGTAAATTTTTCATTTATGTCCTAAATATTTTTTTCTGATTTCTTTGTGTTGGTTTTCAACTTTTTCTTAGATCTCATTGAGCCTTTTTTTTTTTTTTAATTTAAAACAGGGTATCACTCTCTTGCCCAGACTGCAGTGCAGTGGTGCAAAAATAGCTCACTGCAGCCGTGAACTCCTGGGGTCGAGTGATCCTTCAGCCTCCCAAGTATCTGGGACTACAGGCACATACTACCACACTCATCTAATTTTTATATATATATATATATATATATATATATATATATATATAAAATGTGTGTGTGTGTATATATATATATTTTTTTTTATTTTAATTTTTAATTTTTTTTTTTGAGATAGGGGACTCTATGTTTCCCATGCTGGTCTTGAACTCCTGGCCTCAAGTGATCCTCTGGCTTTGTCCTCCCAAAGTGATGGGATTACAGCTGTGTGTCATCATGCTCAGCCCCACTGAGATTATTTAAAATCAGTTTTGAAATCTTTATCTGGTAGTTCAAAGATTTCATTTTGGTTAGTATGATCTATTGCTGAGGAATTAGTGTGATCCTTTGGGGGTGTTGTAATGCTGTTTTTTTTTATATTTTCAGAATTGTTTCTCTGTTTCCTTCTTTTCTAAATAAACTATTTTTCTTATTTTTGAATTTACTTATGTTGGATGGTATTAGTTTTTCCCCTTGAAGATGTGACTATAATGTATGTTGTATAGGGTCATTAGGTTCTGGATGCTTTTAGTGGTAAAGACTATATGAACTCCTTGTAATAGACAGCCTTTGTGGGGTGGTTTTCTTAAATGCTGGTTGTAGTAACAGTGCACTAGATGTATGAACAGTCTCACTCCCTCTTGCGGGGCCAGGTTGGCGAGGTCTCAGGAAACTAACCTTGTTTCCTGGTGCTGTGCACTTGTGTCAGCAGATTTTATATTGGGTTTTGCAGTTCAACCTGTAGGCCAGTAGGTGGCGCTTACAGGTAAGGGCTGGCTGAGGCAGAAGCAGATGTGTATATGCTAGACAGATAAAGGACTTTATTTACCAGAAGCAGCTCTCTGTTGCCTCAGGAACTGGGCTGGTCTATAGAATACACAGTGGCCTTAGATCCCTGCTCAGTAACTGAGGTGGGGAACAAAGCCAGGCAGATCTGAACCCCCATGCTTACTCTCAGATACCCCAGTGCCAGGCACAAGCACCAGCACTGATTGGACTGGCAAGGGGATCTCCTGGTGAAATCTGCTGAGGTCCCCACAGGAGGTGGGGTTGCTGCCCCAGCTCCATGACCTATACAGGCAGGAATATGATCCACTTCCCTGTCATGCTCTTGTCCAGTGCTCAGAACACTCAGATTGGACAGACAATGCTTTCTATCTCCAGGCTGCAGTGTAGCCAAGAGCTGTGAAGATATCTATCTTGTGGCTCGCAGTCAAAATGTCTTCTGTGTGGAACTTCCTCCCTCATCCCAAAGCACACAGCTCTGTGGTTGTCCTGCTCTTCACTGCAGGTATGCTGCTGCTGGGAGGGGCCCTGCATTTTGTGCAAGGCTGGGCCTGATGGGCACACCACCAGTGGGGATGCTGCTGCCCCCTAATCGCCCTAGAATAGGCATCCTCCAGTGTGCCTTTGCCAGCCTCCTGCAGGAGTAGCCATGGCTTTGTGTGCAGTGGTGGGTAATGGTGGGAGAGAAGTCTCCCTCTCTGTATCTGCGCCTGAGCACTGAGGCTGCCTGGCTCCTGGGATGGAACCACACTCTTCCCTTTTAGAACTAAGCACAACATCTGCATCTCCACTGGAAGTGGTGCAGTCACTTCTACCCCACAGATGGGCAGCTCTAAGGCAATGGAAAGCATGCACTGTGGTCTCTTTTGTCTCAAGGGGTGCCCCTTTGGCGGGTTGCACTCTTGCCTTAGGAACAACATTCCCTGAGGACTGGGACACTGGGAACCCTGCAGCTCTCCTCAGTTCAGCCAGCCCTGTGTGCCTGCTGCAATTCATGTGGGTGCGGAGAAATGTCTGCTAGGACTCCAGTGATGTGGAAACACAAGCACTGAGGTTTCCTGGTGGATTTATTTCTAGTTTCTCTGTGCTGTTATATTGGTTATGTGTCTGTTTTTGTACCAGTACCATGCTGTTTTGGTTACTATAGCTTTGTAGTGTATTTTGAAATCAGGTAATGTGATGCCTATAGCTTTGTTCTCTTTGCTCAGGGTTGCTTTGGCTATTTTTTTTTTTTTTTAATTCCATACAAGTTTTAGCATGGTTTTCCTATTTCTGTGAATAATGTCATTGGTATTTTGATAGGGATTTCACTGAATCTGTAGGTTTTGGGGGAAGTATGGTCATTTTAACAATATTCTTACAATCCGTGGCATTCAGTGTGTTTCTTTTTTTTTTTTTTTTTGCAGTTCCAACCTTTTATTTTTGCAGACTTAAATTTCTTTTTTTTTTTTTTTTGTAGTTTTCTTTTTTTTTCTTTTATTATTATACTTTAAGTTTTAGGGTACGTGTGCACATTGTGCAGGTTAGTTGCATACGTATACATGTGCCACGCTGGTGCACTGCACCCACTAACTCGTCATCTAGCCTTAGGTATATCTCCCAGTGCTATCCCTCCCCCCTCCCCCCACCCCAAAACAGTCCCCAGAGTGTGATGTTCCCCTTCCTGTGTCCATGTGATCTCATTGTTCAATTCCCACCTATGAGTGAGAATATGCGGTGTTTGGTTTTTTGTTCTTGCGATAGTTTACTGAGAATGATGATTTCCAGTTTCATCCATGTCCCTACAAAGGACATGAACTCATCATTTTTTATGGCTGCATAGTATTCCATGGTGTATATGTGCCACATTTTCTTAATCCAGTCTATCATTGTTGGACATTTGGGTTGGTTCCAAGTCTTTGCTATTGTGAATAGTGCCGCAATAAACATACGTGTGCATGTGTCTTTATAGCAGCATGATTTATAGTCCTTTGGGTATATACCCAGTAATGGGATGGCTGGGTCAAATGATATTTCTAGTTCTAGATCCCTGAGGAATCGCCACACTGACTTCCACAATGGTTGAACTAGTTTACAGTCCCACCAACAGTGTAAAAGTGTTCCTATTTCTCCACATCCTCTCCAGCACCTGTTGTTTCCTGACTTTTTAATGATCTCCATTCTAACTGGTGTGAGATGGTATCTCATTGTGGTTTTGATTTGCATTTCTCTGATGGCCAGTGATGATGAGCATTTTTTCATGTGTTTTTTGGCTGCATAAATGTCTTCTTTTGAGAAGTGTCTGTTCATGTCCTTTGCCCACTTTTTGATGGGGTTGTTTGTTTTTTTCTTGTAAATTTGTTTGAGTTCATTGTAGATTGTGGATATTAGCCCTTTGTCAGATGAGTAGGTTGCAAAAATTTTCTCCCATTTTGTAGGTTGCCTGTTCACTCTGATGGTAGTTTCTTTTGCTGTGCAGAAGCTCTTTAGTTTAATTAGATCCCATTTGTCGATTTTGTCTTTTGTTGCCATTGCTTTTAGTGTTTTAGACATGAAGTCCTTGCCGATGCCTATGTCCTGAATGGTATTGCCTAGGTTTTCTTCTAGGGTTTTTATGGTTTTAGGTCTAACGTTTATGTCTTTAATCCATCTTGAATTGATTTTTGTATAAGGTGTAAGGAAGGGATCCAGTTTCAGCTTTCTCCATATGGCTAGCCAGTTTTCCCAGCACCATTTATTAAATAGGGAATCCTTTCCCCATTGCTTGTTTTTCTCAGGTTTGTCAAAGATCAGATAGTTGTAGATATGCAGTGTTATTTCTGAGGGCTCTGTTCTGTTCCATTGATCCATATCTCTGTTTTGGTACCAGTACCATGCTGTTTTGGTTACTGTAGCCTTGTAGTATAGTTTGAAGTCAGGTAGTGTGATGTCTCCAGCTTTGTTCTTTTGGCTTAGGATTGACTTGGCGATGTGGGCTCTTTTTTGGTTCCATATGAACTTTAAAGTAGTTTTTTCCAATTCTGTGAACAAAGCCATTGGTAGCTTGATGGGGATGGCATTGAATCTGTAAATTACCTTGGGCAGTATGGCCATTTTCACAATATTGATTCTTCCTACCCATGAGCATGGAATGTTCTTCCATTTGTTTGTATCCTCTTTTATTTCATTGAGCAGTGGTTTGTAGTTCTCCTTGAAGAGGTCCTTCACATCCCTTGTAAGGTGGATTCCTAGGTATTTTATTCTCTTTGAAGCAATTGTGAATGGGAGTTTACTCATGATTTGGCTCTCTGTTTGTCTGTTGTTGGTGTATAAGAATGCTTGTGATTTTTGTACATTGATTTTGTATCCTGAGACTTTGCTGAAGTTGCTTATCAGCTTAAGGAGATTTTGGGCTGAGACAATGGGGTTTTCTAGATATACAATCATGTCATCTGCAAACAGGGACAATTTGACTTCCTCTTTTCCTAATTGAATACCCTTTATTTCCTTCTCCTGCCTAATTGCCCTGGCCAGAACTTCCAACACTATGTTGAATAGGAGTGGTGAGAGAGGGCATCCCTGTCTTGTGCCAGTTTTCAAAGGGAATGCTTCCAGTTTTTGCCCATTCAGTATGATATTGGCTGTGGGTTTGTCATAAATAGCTCTTATTATTTTGAAATATGTCCCATCAATACCTAATTTATTGAGAGTTTTTAGCATGAAGGGTTGTTGAATTTTGTCAAAGGCCTTTTCTGCATCTATTGAGATAATCATGTGGTTTTTGTCTTTGGCTCTGTTTATATGCTGGATTACATTTATTGATTTGCGTATATTGAACCAGCCTTGCATCCCAGGAATGAAGCCCACTTGATCATGGTGGATAAGCTTTTTGATGTCCTGCTGGATTCGTTTTGCCAGTATTTTATTGAGGATTTTTGCATCAGTGTTCATCAAGGATATTGGTCTAAAATTCTCTTTTTTGGTTGTGTCTCTGCCAGGCTTTAGTATCAGAATGATGCTGGCCTCATGAAATGAGTTAGGGAGGATTCCCTCTTTTCCTATAGATTGGAATAGTTTCAGAAGGAATGGTACCAGTTCCTCCTTGTACTTCTGGTAGAATTCCGCTGTGAATCCATCTGGTCCTGGATTCTTTTTGGTTGGTAAGCTATTGATTATTGCCACAATTTCAGATCCTGTTGTTGGTCTATTAAGAGATTCAACTTCTTCCTGGTTTAGTCTTGGGAGAGTGTATGTGTCAAGGAATTTATCCATTTCTTCTAGATTTTCTAGTTTATTTGCATAGAGGTGTTTGTAGTATTCTCTGATGGTAGTTTGTATTTCTGTAGGATCGGTGGTGATATCCCCTTTATCATTTTTTATTGTGTCTATTTGATTCTTCTCTCTTTTTTTCTTTATTAGTCTTGTTAGTGGTCTATCTATTTTGTTGATGCTTTCAAAAAACCAGCTCCTGGATTCATTAATTTTTTGAAGGGTTTTTTGTGTCTCTATGTCCTTCAGTTCTGCTCTGATTTTAGTTATTTCTTGCCTTCTGCTAGCTTTTGAATGTGTTTGCTCTTGCTTTTCTAGTTCTTTTAATTGTGATGTTAGGGTGTCAATTTTGGATCTTTCCTGCTTTCTCTTGTGGGCATTTAGTGCTATAAATTTCCCTCTACACACTGCTTTGAATGTGTCCCAGAGATTCTGGTATGTTGTGTCTTTGTTCTCGTTGGTTTCAAAGAACATCTTTATTTCTGCCTTCATTTTGTTATGTACCCAGTAGTCATTCAGGAGCAGGTTGTTCAGTTTCCATGTAGTTGAGCAGTTTTGAGTGAGATTCTTAATCCTGAGTTCTAGTTTGATTGCACCGTGGTCTGAGAGATAGTTTGTTATAATTACTGTTCTTTTACATTTGCTGAGGAGAGCTTTACTTCCAAGTATGTGGTCAATTTTGGAGTAGGTGTGGTGTGGTGCTGAAAAAAATGTAAATTCTGTTGATTTGGGGTGGAGAGTTCTGTAGATGTCTATTAGGTCCGCTTGGTGCAGAGCTGAGTTCAATTCCTGGGTATCCTTGTTGACTTTCTGTCTTGTTGATCTGTCTAATGTTGACAGTGGGGTGTTAAAGTCTCCCATTATTAATGTGTGGGAGTCTAAGTCTCTTTGTATGTCACTCAGGACTTGCTTTATGAATCTGGGTGCTCCTGTATTGGGTGCATATATATTTAGGATAGTTAGCTCTTCTTGTTGAATTGATCCCTTTACCATGATGTAATGGCCTTCTTTGTCTCTTTTGATCTTTATTGGTTTAAAGTCTGTTTTATCAGAGACTAGGATTGCAACCCCTGCCTTTTTTTGTTTTCCATTTGCTTGGTAGATCTTCCTCCATCCTTTTATTTTGAGCCTATGTGTGTCTCTGCATGTGAGATGGGTTTCCTGAATACAGCACACTGATGGGTCTTGACTCTTTATCCAATTTGCCAGTCTGTGTCTTTTAATTGGAGCATTTAGTCCATTTACATTTAAAGTTAATATTGTTATGTGTGAATTTGATCCTGTAATGATGATGTTAGCTGGTTATTTTGCTCGTTAGTTGATGCAGTTTCTTCCTAGTCTTGATGGTCTTTACATTTTGGCATGATTTTGCAGCGGCTGGTACCGGTTGTTCCTTTCCATGTTTAGTGCTTCCTTCAGGAGCTCTTGTAAGGCAGGCCTGGTGGTGACAAAATCTCTCAGCATTTGCTTGTCTGTAAAGTATTGTATTTCTCCTTCACTTATGAAGCTTAGTTTGGCTGGATATGAAATTCTGGGTTGAAAATTCTTTTCTTTAAGAACGTTGAATATTGGCCCCCACTCTCTTCTGGCTTGTAGGGTTTCTGCCAAGAGATCCCCTGTTAGTCTGATGGGCTTCCCTTTGAGGGTAACCCGACCTTTCTCTTTGGCTGCCCTTAACGTTTTTTCCTTCATTTCAACTTTGGTAAATCTGACAACTATGTGTCTTGGAGTTGCTCTTCTCGAGGAGTATCTTTGTGGTGGTCTCTGTATTTCCTGAATCTGAACGTTGGCCTGCCTTGCTAGATTGGGGAAGTTCTCCTGGATAATATCCTGCAGAGTGTTTTCCAACTTGGTTCCATTCTCCCCGTCACTTTCAGGTACACCAATCAGACGTAGATTTGGTCTTTTCACATAGTCCCATATTTCTTGGAGGCTTTGCTCATTTCTTTTTATTCTTTTTTCTCTAAACTTCCCTTCTCGCTTCATTTCATTCATTTCATCTTCCATCGCTGATACCCTTTCTTCCAGTTGATCGCATCGGCTCCTGAGGCTTCTGCATTCTTCCCGTTGTTCTCGAGCCTTGGTTTTCAGCTCCATCAGCTCCTTTAAGCACTTCTCTGTATTGGTTATTCTAGTTATACATTCTTCTAAATTTTTTTCAAAGTTTTCAACTTCTTTGCCTTTGGTTTGAGTGTCCTCCCGTAGCTCAGAGTAGTTTGATCGTCTGAAGCCTTCTTCTCTCAGCTCGTCAAAGTCGTTCTCCGTCCAGCTTTGTTCCATTGCCGGTGAGGAACTGCGTTCCTTTGGAGGAGGAGAGGCGCTCTGCTTTTTAGAGTTTCCAGTTTTTCTGTTCTGTTTTTTCCCCATCTTTGTGGTTTTATCTACTTTTGGTCTTTGATGATGGTGATGTACAGATGGGTTTTTGGTGTGGATGTCCTTTCTGTTTGTTAGTTTTCCTTCTAACAGACAGGACCCTCAGCTGCAGGTCTGTTGGAGTACCCTGCCGTGTGAGGTGTCAGTGTGCCCCTGCTGGGGGGGTGCCTCCCAGTTAGGCTGCTCGGGGGTCAGGGGTCAGGGACCCTCTTGAGGAGGCAGTCTGCCCGTTCTCAGATCTCCAGCTGCGTACTGGGAGAACCACTGCTCTCTTCAAAGCTGTCAGACAGGGACATTTAAGTCTGCAGAGGTTACTGCTGTCTTTTTGTTTGTCTGTGCCCTGCCCCCAGAGGTGGAGCCTACAGAGGCAGGCAGGCCTCCTTGAGCTGTGGTGGGCTCCACCCAGTTGGAGCTTCTTGGCTGCTTTGTTTACCTAAGCAAGCCTGGGCAATGGCGGGCGCCCCTCCCCCAGCCTCGCTGCCCCCTTGCAGTTTGATCTGAAACTGCTGTGCTAGCAATCAGCGAGTCTCCGTGGGCGTAGGACCCTCCGAGCCACGTGCGGGATATAATCTTGTGGTGTGCCGTTTTTTAAGCCCGTCGGAAAAGCGCAGTATTCGGGTGGGAGTGACCTGATTTTCCCGATGCTGTCCATCACCCCTTTCTTTGACTAGGAAAGGGAACTCCCTGACCCCTTGCGCTTCCCGAGTGAGGCAATGCCTCATCCTGCTTCGGCTCACGCACGGTGCGCACATCGACTGACCTGCGCCCACTGTCTGGCACTCCCTAGTGAGATGAACCCGGTACCTCAGATGGAAATGCAGAAATCACCCGTCTTCTGCGTCACTCACGCTGGGAGCTGTAGACCGGAGCTGTTCCTATTCGGCCATCTTGGCTCCTCCCCCAGTGTGTTTCAATTTGTTTGTGTCTTCTTCAACTACTTTAGTCAGTGTTTTGTAGTTTCCTTGTAGAGGTCTTTTACTTCCTTAGTTAAATTTATTTCTAGGTTTTTAATTGTTTTGGTAGCTATTGTAAATGGGATTGTGATATAGTTCAGGTATTTGTCCCCTCCAAAGCTCATGTTGAAATGTTATCCCAATATTGGAGATAGGGCTCAGTGGGAGGTGTTTGGGTCATGGGGGTGGATCTCTCATGAATGTTTTGGTGCCCTCCACACTATAAGAGAGTTCTTGCTCTCTTAGTTTATATGAGCTCTGGGTGTTAAAGAGTCTGGGACTTCCTCCCCTCCTGCTCTCTTGCTCCATCTCTGGCTGTGTCACACTTGAACTCCCCTTTCTCATTTGCCATGATTGGAAGCTCCCTAAATCCCTCACCAGAAACAGATGCTGGTGCCATGCTTCTTGTGCAGCCTGCAGAACCACAAAACAAATAAGCCTGTTTTTTAAAAAAATAAATTACCCAGCCTCAGGTATACTTTTATGGCAACAGACTGACACAGATTGCTTTCTCGATTTCTTTTTCAACTAGTTTCTTTTTGATATATAGAAATGGTACTGATTTTTGTGTATTGATTTTGTATCCTGCAACTTGACTGAATTCATTTATTAGTTCTAAGAGTGTTTTGGTGGTGTCTTTAGCTTTTTCTATATATGTAAGTTTATGTCATCTACAAAGAGAGACAACTTGATTTTCTGTTTCCCGACTTGTATGCCTTTTCTTTCTTTCTCTTGCCTGATTACTCTAGCTAGGCTTTCTAGTACTGTGTTGAACAAGAATGTTCAAAGTGGGCATCTGTGTCTTGTTCCAGTTCTTAGAGGAAAGGCTTTCAGCTTTTCCCCATTCCAGTATGATGTTAGCTGTGGATTTTTCATGTATTGACTTCATTATTTTGAGATATGTTCCTTCAGTGCGTAATTTGTTGAGGGTTTTTGTGATGCACGTTTGTTGAATTTTATTAAATGCTTTTTCTGCGTCTATTGAGATGATAATATGGCTTTTGTCCTTCATTCTGTTGCTGTGATGTATCACATTTATTGGCTTGCAGATGTTGAATCATGCTTACATTCCTGGGATAAATTCTATTTGACTATGGCTTATTATCTTTTTGATGTGTTGTTGCATACAGTTTGCTAGTATTTTGTTGAGGATTTTTGTGTCTGTGATCATCAGGGATATTGTCCTGTAGTTTTCTCTTTTTTGTGTGTGTTCTTGTCTGGTTTTGCTATCTGATGATGCTGACCTCATAGAGTAAGTTGGGAAGAATTTTCCCTGCTTCAGTTTTTTGAAATAGTTTGAGAAGAACTGGTGTTAGTTTTTCTTTATAAGTTTGATAGAGTTCAACAATAAAGCCATGCATTCCTGTGCTTTTCCTTATTGGGATACTTTTTATAATTGAGTCAGTCTTATTACTTGTTACTGGTTTATTCAGGTTTTCTTTGTCTTTCTGGTTCAATCTTGGTAGGTTGTATATGTCTAGGAATTTATCAATTTTCTGTAGGTTTTCTAATTTGTTAGTATATAGTTCATAATTCTCTGTAATTATACTTTATATTGCTTTGGTATCAGCTATAATGTCTCCTTTTTCATTTCTGATTTTATTTATTTGGGTCTTCTCTCTTTTTTTTGTTTAGTCTAGATAGTGGTTTGTTGATTTTGTTTATCTTTTTGAAAAAAACAGCTTTTTGTTTTGTTGATCCTTTGTATTACCTTTCATCTGTATTTTGTTTAGCCCTGCTGTCATTTTTATTATTTATTTCCATCCACTAATTTTGGATTTGGTTTGTTCTTTTCTCTGTCCTTGAGGTGCATCATTAGGTTGTTTATTATAACTTATTCCACATTTTTATGTAGTAGGCATTTATTGCTATAAACTTCCCTCTTAGCACAGCTTTTGCTGTATCCCATAGGTTTAGGTATAGTGTATTTTAATTTTCATTTGTTTCAAGAAAGTTTATTTTTCATTTCTTTATTGACCCAGTGGTCATTCAAGAGCATGTTTAATTTGCATGTATTTGTACAATTTAAAAAGTTTTTCTTGTTATTGTTTTCTAGTTTTATTCCATTGTGACAGATCACAGTATATCCGATAGCTTACTTATATGATTTCAATTTTTAAAATTTTGTTGAAATTGTTTTGTGACTTACCAGATGGCCTAGCCTAGAGAATGTTATATGTACTGATGAGAAGAAAGTGTATCCTGCAGCTGTTGGAGAAAATGTTCTGTCTTATCTATTCCATCTAAAGTGTAGTTTAAATCCAATGTTTCTTTGTTGATTTTATGTCTCAATGATCCATCCAGTGCTGAGAGTGGGCTGTTGTAGTCCTCAACTATGTTGTATTGGAGTCTGCTGTTTCTTTAGATCTAATAATATTTGCTTTATACATCTGAGTGATCCAGTATTAGGTGCACATATATTTACAATAATTATATCCTCCTGCTGAACTGACCCCCTTTTCATTGTGTAATGACTTTCTTTATCTCTTTTTAAAAATAGTTTTTGACTTAAAGTTTGATATAATGTAAGTATAGCTATTCCTGCTTGCTTTTGATTTCCATTTGCATGAAATATCTTTTTTCATCCCATTACTTTCAATCTATGTTTTGTTTTTTATTTATCTTATTTATTTTATTTTTGAGATGGAGTCTCTCTCTGTCGCCCAGGCTGGAGTGCATTGGCACGATCTTGGCTCACTGCAACCTCTGCCTCCTGGGTTCAAGCAGCTCTCCTGTCTCAGCTTCCCAGTAGCTGGGACTACAGGAGCATGCCACCATGCCCAGTTAATTTTTGTATTTTTAGTAGAGATGAGGTTTCACTATGTTGGCCAGGCTGATCTTGAACTCTTGACCTCAGGTGATCCACCTGCCTCTGCCTCCCAAAGTGCTGGGATTACAGGGGTGAACCACTGCCCCTGGCCTTAGTCTATGTTTCTTGCGAAGTGAATTTCTAGTAGGCAGCGTATAGCTGTGTCATATTTTTAAAAAATCCATTCGGTCTGTATATTTTAAGTGGGGAATTTAATCTACTTATGCTCAAAGTTATTGATAGAGAGGTCATATTCTTTTTGTTAATTGTTTGCTGGTTATTTTTCATATCTTTTATTTCTTCATATCTTTTATTTCTTCCGCAATTTGGTGGTTTTCTGTAGTAGTAATGATGGCAGTGGCAGGCCTTTTGAAGCAGCCACTGCCATCGTGCTGGCTGCAGTGGGGAGGTGCAAGCAGTGGTGGCAGGAATGGCTGCTGCAGGAGCAGCATTGGTGGTGGCGGGACCCCTGTGCCTCATGTCCCCGAGGCAGCCGACTGCATCAGCCCTAGGCCTGGAGCCTCCACCACTCCAGACCCTGGCCCTGTGTTGCTGCTCTCACCTGCTGCTGCTGCAGAGAGGGTACAGGGAGGAGGCGGAGCTGGGCCTGGGCAGTGCTAGGCTCCACGGAGCCAGCGGGAGCCAGGGACAAGTGGGAGCTCCACCAGAGCCCACTGCCCTCGGGGTCACTGCAGTGGGGCTGGGCTGAGCTGCCTGCCAGTGGAGACGCAGTGTGGTCAGGCACAGAGGAGTGGGCAGAGAGGGGCCCAGCAAGGGGACCTGGAGCTCCCGCCCCAGGCTGCAAGGAGGCCCAGCCAGGGCTGCCTGCATGCTCCACTGAGTGGGAGGGAGTGGGTGGGAGCCCCACTCTCCCAGGTGCAGGACCTGGGCATCTCTGCACTCTTGGGCACCTGGGAAGACCGCTCATTCCCCAACAGGTTCAAGGGTTTCTGCTCTCACTGCCTGGCCTCTCCCTGTCCCCATTACCTGCTCAGATCTTGGAGCAGGGTTTGGGCCAAGCCCAGGCACTGTCACAGCCCAGCCAGGTGTGTGCATGCTTGAGGCAGTGCCGGCATACCAGACCTCTGCTGCCTCGGCCCCCTCTGGACTTTGGGTGCCCCCTCTGGACTTTGGGTACACAGGGGGTAGGGATGAGGTGGGGCTGAGGGCGGCTCTGGTGCTGGCCTGCAGGTGCCCCTTGGAGCAAGCAGTCTCAGTGCTATGATGACAGGAGGAGGCAGACAGGCTCCTGGGTGGAAGGGGGTGGGTCCCCGATGAGGCCCCACCTTCAGGCTAGGGAGGACCTGAAGGCTGGGGGCTGGGCTGCTAGTTGAGGAACTTGTGGTACCTTTTCTGGGCCCACCCATGGCCGCCTCTGGACCAGTCATACACATTTCCTCCCCTCTGTGGCCCATAAAAGCCCAGGCTCAGCCAGAGCTGGACAGACGATGGGATGACCAGTTGCAGAGAGGAGCTACCCTTTCTGCTGAAAGTTGAGCACTAGTCAGGATAGCCTGCCTAGTAGAGAGGAGCTACCTACCCTCTCTGTTAGGAGCTGAACACTCATTGGGATACCCTTGCTGCAGAGAGCAGCTGCCCACTGTGAGTCTCTTCTGAGCTGTTCTATTGCCCAATAAAGATTCCCTTTGTCTTGCTCACCCTCCACTTGCCTGCATATCTCATTCTTCCTGGTCACAGAACAAGAACCCAGGACCCACCAAACTGGTGAGGCTAAAAGAGCTATAACACAAACAGGGCTGAAACATGCCCCTTGCTCACCATGTTGCAGATGAAGAGAAGAGCTGCAGCTCTTTGGGGAGCCCAGTCCTGGGGTATGACTCGAGCCAGGGGTATGACTGTCTCTTTGGGGCCTTCCTGTTCTTTGTGTCTCCAGGCTTCCTGTTGCCACTCTGTTCCCTGGTGCCAGCTTTGGAAGCTGCTTGTGGTGCACCTGGTCCAGCCACAGCCTCATGGAGAGCCAGCAGCCTGCCGTGCTGCAGCAGCCAGTATGTCTGACTGCACAGTTGCCAGACCCCACACTTGCTCACACACCCCTTGCCACTCCGTGCTTTACTTGCCCTTGGCAGGTGTGGGATCCAGGCCAGTTGCATGAGCCAAGCGCAGCCTGCCAGGCTGAGTGGCAGAATGAACCCAGTGGGCCCAAGCAAAACTCGAGCAAAGGTGCCACTGGCCACAAAGGTTTCCAGTCAGAAAAGCAACACCCCAAAGATCCTGTAACAGTAACATTTGAGTTCTTTCTCATTTGTTTGCTTGCTCTACCAGGGAGTTTTATACTCTTGTGTGTTTTCATGATGGTACATACCATCCTTCCACTTCCAGATGCAGGACTCTCCTAAGCCATATCTTGTAGGGTCAGTGTAGTGGTGATGAGTTCCCTCAATTTTTGCTTGTCTGGTAGAGACTATTTCTCTCTCATTTTTGAAGGATAGCTTTGCTTCATATAGTACTTTTGGCTGGCATGTTTTTCTTTCTGCACTTCGAATATGCCATCCTCTTTTATCCTGGCTTAAGGAGAAAAGGTTCCTGCTGAGAATACCACTGTTAGTCTGATGGGGGTTTTCTTATATGTTACTTTATTCCTTTCTCTTGCTATAAACTTCAGACTGAAAGGGACTCCTGAATGTCAGGTAAAAATAACCAAAACTGCACATATCTATATGTATAGTTGGCCTCTGTATTCATGGGTTCTGTATCTGAGGATTCAGCTGACCACGGATTGAAAATGTTTGAACAACAACAAAATAAAAAATAAATAAAACAAAACAGAAATTTAAAAATAATATAAGAACTATTGACATAGCATTTACATTTGTTATTAGATATTGTGAGTAACCTAGAGATGACTGAAAGTACATGTGTGGATGTGAGTAAGTTGTGTGCAAATACTGTGCCGTTTTATGTAAGTGACGAGTATCTATGGGTTTTGGTATTCAAGGGGGTCCTAGGGCCAGCTCTCCATGGATACCGAGGGATGACTGTGTACCCATGTAAATACACTTACATTCACACATATGTATAAGTCTTAAATACATAAAAATAGAACCACATTATATGTATTTTTATGAGACTTACTTCTTTCACTTTTGTATTCCTGAATTGTCAGAATTTTTACAAGCAATCACCAAAAATTTTAAAACTGAATGTGTATTGACATATGGATGCATATTAGGTTTTTCTGTATTGCACATATGCTTTTAAATTTTGATTACTATTAAAAGCCTACAGTGAAAATGTGTATACAAATTTTCTGCTGTATCCTCAGTTGTCCTTTTAAAGCAGATTTGTACAAGAGTAATTTTTGCTTTTTAGCAACATTTTTTCATTTAAATGCCTATGGATATGTCATGTGAATCTAATTTTTTCTTCCTGTATCCTCACATTAAATATTAATATTTTTATTGTTTCTATTTAATAGATTAAAAACCCCTCTGGCAATTTTAACAGACATTGTAGAGACACTTTGTTCTGGTTGCATAGCTTTTAATCACTTTCAATGGGATTCAATAGTACATATTTATTTGTTGAACAGGCAGATATTAGGCTACCCATTTAAAATGACAACTCTGCTTCTGGTCAGTTCAAAAAATATATATACTGAGCTCCTACCATGATGTGCCAGGCATTGTGCTGAGCACCATAACATATGATTAAGACAGGTTATTGAACTCAAGAGACCTCTATCATGTCTTAAGTCAGTGTTTTATTTTGACAGGTATGAATGTATTTTCAGAACTATGGAGATAGTATTTTAAATTTAAATTTATTTATTAAATTAAATTAATTAAATTAAATAAATTTATTTAATAAACCCGGGATGTATTGTCTCTGTACGACAGCCATGTGACCCTCTTCTAAGATTTTTTTTAGCTAATCTATTTTAAAAGTTTTAAAAATTTTATGCCAATATAGTGTATTTTTCTGCTAGGCATTCTACCTTGTGCTTATTTTTTATTAAATATCTATTTATATATTGTCACTCCCCAGTCTGCAAGTATTTGTACTTTGAACCTTTGAGTCACTATTTCCAGTACAACATTGATTTGATTCAGTTTCTATTATGTTTAATTAACATTTACTGAGAACCTACCATGTGCCCAGATCCTCCCTTAGGACCCAAGAATACAAGATAAATGACCTATGATTTTTATCCTAGAGTGTATAAAGAGTGGTGGAAGAGGTAGATGAATAAACCAAAAAAAATTATGCAAGTATATAGTTACAATCTAAAGTAAAACCCAAATATATGCCCATTATTTTCTCCTTATCATAAACCCCTTTAATGCTATCTAACAAGTTTGCCTGATAGCCTGTGACATACTTCTCCAAGAATGACAAATGTCAGTGAAATTGTGAAGATTAGTTTGGCTACTATAAATGCTGTGTGTAGAATTCACATGTGACAAATTCACCCACATATCCCATACTCTATTCCTACCCAGTTACACAGTGACATTATCCTGGTACAGGATTTTTTAGGCCCATTCCCATCCTTACTAGAATAGCTTTGGAAATTTCAAAGTAAGCCCAATTATAGTTTGCATTGCTTTTCCAAATGTTTCAAATAATCATATTCTTTTGGATTTTCTCTGTTAACATTATACCGAATCTTTTATTTCTGCCTCACACCTGGCATGTTTTATATTTTAAAATGTATATTCTATATTGTATAAATATTTATGAGACAGATTAAATTACCTAGTATAAAAACAATATACTTTTACACAGAACTCTGTATTCCCTCAGTCTAAGCACAGGCTTGCTTTTTACAAGAAAAGTTGTTAAAGATCCTGAAGTTGTTCATACTTTTCCCACAAATTAAAGCTCTATGCATCATTTATGAAAGCAGCGTGCTGCTATGATCTTAAGGTGCTGGAGCCTGGAAACCCATTGCCTAGCAACCACATACTAACTCTGTCCGTTCTCCAGGCAACATTCTTCAATTTCTAGTCCATTTGGTCTTTCCTGGTATTTATGTTTTTCAGCCACAGAGATTTTAATGTTTTAACAAAGATAGTTTCTTATCTTTGTGAGTACCTTCCCAAAGGGCCACATGACAAGGGATATGTGTGTTCTTAATTACTGTTTCCTTACGGTCTCTTTGTCACAATACTGGTTTTTTTTGCCATGGAATACACATTGGTAGGATTGAAATGCTAGAATCTGTAATAAGAGTTTCCTTTTTATATTGATTTAATATTTACAAATTCTGTTCATAAAGAATACATTCTAGAAATTTATCCCTGACCTTTTACATTTTATTTTAATGTATTAATAGTGGTAGCTGGTAGTTAGTTATGTTTTTAAATGACCGTGTATTAATCATTTGCCTGATCTTATTTAATCCTTAGAACAATCTTATGAGCGAGATATAATTATTATTCCATTTTTAGAGGGGGATACTGAAGCACAAAAACATTACAACCTACCCAGGGTTACTTTTTATTACTTACTATTTGTGGTTTACAATAGCAACTTAAAAAATTTGGTGGGGGGAGTGGCCAAGATGGCCCACCGGAAGCAACTAGTGTACGTGGCGCTCTCAGAAAGGAATGGAAGGGACAAGTAAATAAAACACCTTCAACTGAAACATCCAGGTACTCACATTAGGACTAATCAAGGAAACAATTTGACGCATGGAGAACGAAGAAAAGGCAGGATGGTGGCCCGCCAGGGAGCAACATGTAACCAGGGGAACCTCTCCAGTCCAGAGAAGCGGTGAGTGAATGTGCAACCCTGGGAAACTCATGCTGTTTCCATGGATCTTTGCAACTCTTGGATCAGGAGATCTCCTTGTGAACCCACTCCGCTAGGGCCTTCAGTCTGACAGACAGAGCTACTTGGAGTCTCAGCAGAGCAGTTGCTAAAGCATGCATGGAGACCCTGGAGTCTTAGATATTTGGGCTTTCAGGCAAAAGTAGCTGAAAAGTAGGAGGTTAGACCCCTTAAGAAAGAGGCTGAATCCAGGGAGCTAAGCAGTGACAGTCTGCAGGCTCTACTTCCACAGCACCTCACAAGACCCACTGGCTTGGAATTCCACCCAGCCTCTGGTAGCAGCATTGCACCTCCCTAAGAGGAAGCTCCTGAGGGGAGAGGGAGCTGCCATCTTTGCTGTTTGGGCACCTTAGCCATTCCAGCCTTTGGGCTTTGGAGAGTCTGAGCTCCCCGGGGACAGAAGGGATCCCCCAGCACTGCACAGCTGCTTTATTAAAATGTTGCCACACTGCTGCTTTAAGCAGGTCCCAGGTCCCACTCCTCACTGTGTCGTAGCTCCCAATCAGGGACCACCCCCCCACAACCCCTGTTGGTGTTCTCTGGCTGACAGAAATTTGTAACCTCTGTGGGACGGAGCTGCCAGAGGGAGAGGTGGGCCACCATCCTTGCTGTTTGGGCTACTTAGCTGTTCCTACCTTTGGGCTTTAGAGTGTCCGAAGCGACGGGGCCAAAGTGGATGCCCAGCACAGCACAGCTCCTCTACCAAAATGTGGTGAGACTGCTTTTTTAAGTGAATCCCCAATCCCATTCCTCCCTACTGGATGAGACCTCCCAACCAGGGTCTCCAGCCACCTACAGGTGCCTTCAGGCTGGCAACTGGCCCCTGTCTCCCTGGGACAGGCTGCCGTCTTTGCCGTTTTGCAGCCGTCACTTGTGACACCTCCAGGTACTGGAAAATCCAAAGTGACTAGGGACTGGAACAGGCCCCAGGCATACCACAGCAGCCCTACGGAAAAGTGGCCAGACTGTTATGTGGTCACCCATTCCCATATATCCTCACTGGGCAGGTCCTCCAAGCCTGCGCCTCCAGCCTCCCCCAGCCAGAGCTATCAAGCGAGTGGCAACTTGGCAACTCCCTGGACAGAGCCTCCAGGGGCAACAGAAAGCCTCTCTGGCACTGTTTCTGCAGTGAAACCACCCTTGCCACCCTCGGACTAAAAAAGAAGCAAAGACCCTATGTGCTTTATCCACACCTGCCACAACCTGCAGTTGACCCAAGAAGAAGAGGCTGGTCTTTGACCCAAGAAGAAAAGGCTGGTCTGTCTCCTGTGGGTCTCATGCACCACCCCCTACTGCTTGTCACCAGACAGGAAACCCCTGGCTTGGGCCCACAGCACAGACCCTCCATCCTGGGCTGATTGCACTGAGTAATTGCTGACCTGCGTCTCTCTGGGGTGAAGCTCCCAGGAGACACGCAGATGACCTTTCGGCAAAGCTACTACTAAGATTCCTTCCTCTGCTGCCTCCAAGTTGGAGGAGGAACATAAACACTGAGATTGCCCCAGAGCTACAGCAGGCAGGCCAGGAGTACCAAGTCACGATGTACAGCTAGCAGTCAAGGGGGAGAGGAACCCATATTTTTACAGCATTGAGCGGGAACATGGCTGCAACTGTGAGGAAACACAGGGGAGCCACACAACCAAGGAAGCATCTACCAACTGACCAGTAAGCCTAAGTGCCACCAGCTGGATTACATCCCGAAGCTTCAACACAAAATACCTCTCTTACATACCCACCTTTGAAACCAGAAAGAAGAAGTCAGCTTCAAATAAAACCCCTGCAGAGTACCTCAGCCCAGTGAAAACATCCAGAAAAGTCTATTGACTGTACTCAATCTACACGGTAGTTAAAGGAACACCCACATGCAGAGATGAGAAAGAACCAATGTAAGAACTCTGGTAACTCAAATGGCCAAAGTGTCATATGTCTTCCAGATGACCACACCAGTTCTCCAACAAGAGTTTTTGACCAGGCTGAACTGATTGGAATGACAGAAATAGAATTTGAATATGGATAGGAACAAAGATAATTGAGAGTCAGGAGGATGGCAAAACCCAATCCAAGGAAAAGAAAAATCACAATAAAGTGATGCAGGAGCTGAAGGACAAAATAGCTGATATAAAAAAGAACCTAATGGGTCTGACAGAGCTGAAATAACACAATATAAGAATTTCACAGTACAATCACAAGTATTAATAGCAGAATGAACCAAGCTGAGGAAAAAATCTTGGAATTTAAAGACTGGTTCTCTGAAATAAGACAGTCAGAAAAATAAAGAAAAAAGACTAAAGATGAATGAACAAAACCCCCCAAAAAGTATGAGATTATGTAAAAAGGCCAAATCTGTGAATCATTGGCATCCCTGAAAGGCAGGGGGAGAAAGTAAAAACGACTTGGATAACATGTTTCAGGATATCATCCATGAAAACTTCCCAACCTTGCTAGAGTGGCCAACAGTCAAATTCAGGAAATACAGATAACTCCTGCAAGTTTCTACACCAGATCATCCCCAAGACACATCACGTAACTGTCAGATGTTCTAAGGTTGAAATGAAAGAATGTTGAAGGAAGCTAGAGAGAAAGGGCAGGTCCACCTACAAAGGGAACCCCATCAGGCTAACAGCGGACCTCTCAGCTGAAACCCTACAAGCCAGAAGAGACTGGGGGCCTATATTCAACATTCTTAAAGAAAAAATTCTTCAACTAAGAATTTTATATCTAGCTGTATTAGGGTTCTCTAGAGGGACAAAACTAATGGGATAGATGTATGTATAAAAGGGAGTTTATTAAGGAGTATTAACTCACATGATCACAAGGTCCCACAGTAGATCATCTGCGGGCTGAGGAGCAAGGAAGCCAGTCTGAGTCCCAAAGCTGAAGAACCTGGATTCCAACGTTCAAGGGCAGAAAGCATCCAGCATGGGAGAATGATGGAGGCTGGGAGGGTAAGCCAGTCTAATGTTTCCATGTTCTTCTGCCTGCTTTTTATTTTGGCCGTGCTGGCAGCTGATTAGATGGTGCCCACCCCAATTGAGGGTGGGTCTGCCTCTCCCAGTCCACTAACTCAAATGTTAATCTCCTTTGGCAACACCCTCACAGACACACCTAGGAACAATACTTTGCATCCTTCAATCCAATCAAGTTCACACTCAACATGAACCATTATACCAGCCAAACTAAGCTTCCTAAGTGAAGGATAAATAAGATCCTTTTCAGATAAGCAAACATTGAGGGTATTCATTGCCACCAGACCTGCCTTACAAGAGATCTTGAAAGGAGCACTAAATGTAGAAAGGAAAGACTGCTACTAGCTAATACAAAAACACACAGACCAGTGTCATTGTAAAGGAGCACACAAACAAGCCAACATAATAACCAGTTAACAGCACAGTGACAGGATCAAATCCACACATATCAATACTAACCTTGAATGTAAACAGTCTAAATCCTCCACTTAAAAGGCAGAGTGGCAAGCTGGATAAAAAAGCAAGACCCAATGGTATGCTGTCTTCAAGAGACCCATCTCAAACATAATGACACTCATAGGCTCAAAATAAAGGGATGGAGGAAAATTCACCAAGCAAATAGAAAACAAAAAGCAGATGTTGTGATTTTTAATTTCAGATAAAACATTTCAAAACAACAAAGATTTAAAAAGTCAAGGGCATTATATCATCATAAAGGGTTCAATTCGACAAGAAGACTTAATTATCTTAAATATATATGCACCCAGCATAGGAGCACCTGGATTCATAAAGCCAAGCTATTTGAGACCTACAAAGAGACACAGAGTTTTACACAATAATAGTGGGAGACTTCAACACTCCACTGACAGTATTAGACAGATCATTGAGGCAGAAAATTAACAAAGATATTCAAGACCTAAAGTCTACATTGGACCAATTGCATCTGATATACCTTTACGAAACTCTCCACCAAAAAAAACAACAGAATATACATTCTTCTTATCGCCACATGACACATACTGTACAATCCACCACATAATTGGACATAAAATAGTCCTCAACCAATATAAAGAGCCAAAATCATACCAAATATACTCTTCAATCATAGTGCAGTAAAAATAGAAGTCAAGACTATAAAAATCACTCAAAACCATGCAATTAAATGGAAATTAAACAACATGCTCCTGAATAACTTTTGGGTAAATAATGAAATTAAGGTGAATATAAAGTAGTTTTTTGAAAATACTGAGAACAAATATACAACATACCAGAATCTCTGAGACTCAGCTAAGGCAGTGTTAAGAGGGAAATTCATAGCACTAAATTCCCACATCAAAAAGTTAGAAAGATCCCAAATTAACAACATAACTTCACAACTGAAAGAATCAGAGAAGCAAGAACAAATCAGCCTCAAAGCTAGCAGATGAGAGATAACAAAAATCAGAACTGAACTGAAGGAAATCGAGATGTGAAAAACAATTCAAAAGATCAGTGAATCCAGGAGTTTTGTTTTGTTTTGAGATGGAGTCTGTCTTTGTCACCCAGGCTTGCGTGAAGTGGCGTGATCTCAGCTCACTGCAACCTCCATCTGCCAGGTTCCAGCGATTCTCCTGCCTCAGCCTCCTGAGTAGCTGGGACTACAGGCACATGCCACCATGTCTGGCTAATTTTTTATTAGTAGTAGAGATGGGGTTTCACCATGTTGGCTAGGCTGGTCTCGAACTCCTGACCTCAGGTGATCCGCACGCTTCAGCCTCCCAAAGTGCTGGGATCACAGGCGTGAGCCAACTCGCCCAGCCCAGGAGTTGTTTGTTTGTTTGTTTGTTTTAAATAATAGGCCACTTGATAGACTAATTCAGAGAGAAGATTTAGATAAATGTAATTGGGAATGATGAAGGGAATGTTACCACTACCCCACAGAAATAGAAACAACCATTAGAAGCTACTACAAACACTTCTGTGCACACAAACTAGAAAACCTAAAAGAGATGGGCAAATTCCACATACATCCTTTTAAGACCGAGCCAGGAAGAAATTGATTCCCTGAACACACAAATAACAAGCTCCAAAATTGAATCAGTAATATTAGCCTATCGATCAAAAAAAGCCCAGGATCTGATGGATTCACAGCCTAAAAACCTAAAATTTTGTTCTTTTTTTTGTACTATGCCAGTGATGCATTAAGTACATTGGGCATCAAATTTACACAAAGGCCATTAATGATTACACCCTTTAGGGACATCCCTCTTTAGCAATAGACCATCTCCTCAATCCCTTGGGGTAATTAATGTGAGGGGGCAGTTTACTTCTAGTTCTCCTATCTCTGGATTGTAGCCATTGAGGCCCTAAGTTGAATATGATGGGACCTCCTATTAGACTCTCCACTTGAGTGAGCTTTCATATCTGTCCCCTTGGCTAAAAGAGCTGTTAAAACTGTGGTTTTGCCTGGATTAGCAATTGCACTTGGGGAAAAAGCAGTTTTGGTTACTTGGCTTCTTTTTCTGGGTTTTTGCCTTTTTTCAAAATTTGGCTTAATAATTCCTTGCCATCCTATTAACTATTTGATACTTTTCAGAAGCTGAAGTTTTATAATATTTTATCCAGTAATTTTAGGTAATTTCAGCAAGGAGATATAAATAGCTCAGCCTGGAATGACTGGAAATAGAAATCTTCTTAATTAACATCTCTTTCAGATTGTCTCAAGGCAACTCAACCCTGGACTTTCAAAACAAGACTTCTATCCTCCTCTGCACCCCCAGCATGGTCTTTTTCCAGTGTTCATCAGTTTATTGCGCACATGAGAAATCCATATGAACTCACCATCTGGTTCTCTATAGTTTTACTAAATAGTTCTTTAATCACTTTACTTCTATTGCTTTCATTCTGATCTGTCATTACTCACCAGTACAACAGTAGTAGAATCTACACCTCCATCTTTAGGCTCCCTTAGTCTGTTCTAGAGATTGTAGCCAAAATGACCTTTTTAAAATTCAGATTTGATCATGCCATTGCCCTGCTTAAAGTCCTTTAATGACTTCCTATGATATTCAGAACAAAGACCCAAATTACTACTATTGTTGGTCAGGCCCTGCATTGTCTGCCCTGTGCTGCCTCCCAACCACAGGGCCTTGGAGGTAAAACTGTCTAATACAGGTCTAGAAAAGGCTATTGATCCTAACTTAGAAAGTCGCTTTTTTTTAAATGGCAGTGAGGAGTCTGCAGGGAACCACAAAAAAAGACTTAAAGCAATAGAAAGATACATCTGCTTCCGTAGCATTGATATTGGACTGAGTGGCAGGACTGAGAGACCTGTGAAGATGACAAGTAGTGAGGACCTGGTCCAGGAGGATGGCAGAGGTTTCATACAGAAATGCTTTTTGAGATAGAATTAGTGAGAGTCAGCAACTTACTGCATGTAGTTGGTAAGGGAAAAAGATAAGTCAAAATTATAAAATATTTCACGTGTAAATTTATCAAGCAGTTACAATGTATTAGACACCATTTTAAACATTTTTCTATATTCTCTTTTACTTCTCACAGTCATCCTGTGAGATAAGTATTGTTAGTATCTTCAGCTTTTCAGTAAAGGAAACTCTGACATAGAGATATTAAGTACCTTACCCATTCACAGCTATAGAGTGATGGCAGTAAGATTTCAAAACTGGTGTGATGTCAAAGTTGTGCTGTTTCTCGCTCAATAAAGCCAGTGGACATTAGTTGTGTTAACTAAGATGTAAAGCCTAAGAATGGGAAAAGATTTTGAAGAACAAGTATGTATATGTCAAAAAATGGGGACGAAAGTGGGACAACAAAAAATGACTTTATTTCTGGATATCCAGGTGAAGATATCTGTAAACAGTTGGCAGTATGGTTGTAGATTTCCAAAGACAGAGTAGGATTGCAGAGTGAGGTTATGCAATTATTTGTCAGCGATGTTTAGAGACATAGAAGGGCCCAAGATTACCCAGGGAGAAAGTGTGACTTTATAGGCCTGATGTGAGAGTTCAATTAGATAAGATATATAAAGAGCACATAGCACAGTGCCTGGAGCACTCTAAGAGATCAATAAATGTTACCTGTTATCATCATTGTTGTATACCATTAAAAGAAAGTAAGGATGAGAACTCAGGTTTCTTATAATTTTATTAAACATGTATAGCATAATTTTCTTGATGAATTATGGTGGTATGCTAGGTATGTCATGAAAGGGCAGGCATTCTGTAGGAGATAAATAACTCAATATTTATCTCAATATTCATATTTCCAAATGAAAAGCATTTGGATTCTCACATTTAGTATTATTTTAATACAGTGTTTTTATATTTATGTGTACTACTGTTACTTTCCCATGTTCTTTTATCTTTTCAATAGAAAAATGTTCTAGTGATTACATTCATTTGGAAAAGTCAACTGATTTAAACTTTTACATCTACAATAAAAAGCCTAAATTACAACTGTCTGGCAAGAGTTGCCAGCTGTTAGTTTCTGTTTAAACAGACTAGGTATGGAGTGTTTTTTAGCAGTTTAATCAGTGCCACTTACAAAGTCTATTTAATATTTAACGAAGAGGCATAGTCCTTAGCAGTAAGGCTCTGAGATGTTGATGTGTGCAGCAAAAAAGACTGTGTGAACAGCGATTATTTGTTGAGCTCCTACTCCTTTAAGGTGTCAAGATAGGCAGTGGGAGAAAGAGGTAGAGTGGAGTGTGGAGAATGCACATATAAAATATGGTCCCAGACCTTTAAGTGCTTACAGACTTTGCAGAGGAAGAAAGGTTCACACATGAGAGGTGATATAGGGCAATAAAAGATTCTGTCTACTCCCTAACAAGTAGTAAAGACAGTGAGTATTGCAGGCCTTCTTGAAAGTTTGAGATTGGTGAGAACAGTTCAGGAGGTGTGGTCAGGAAGAGAAATTACATCTGTAAGATTGAAATATTGAAAGAAAGTAGAGGCATAATGGGAAGAAGGGTGTTCCAACCTAGAGAGACTGGGCAAAGTCTCAGAATGTCAGGCATTGGTCCTGTAGAATAGGACCAACATGGTACGTCAGTTTATTTAGCCACTTATTCTGTCATCAAGTATTGTAGATCTCCTTTTTGGCGGGGGCGGAGGGGACTGAGTCTTGCTTTGTACCCCAGGCTGTGGTGCAGTGGTGCGATCTCGGCTCACTGCAGCCTCCACCTCCCCAGTTCAAACAATTCTCCTGCCTCAGCCTCCTGAGCACCACACCCGGCTAATTTTTGTGTTTTTAGTAGAGATGGGGTTTCACCATGTTGGCCAGGCTGGTCTCGAACTCCTGACCTCAGGTGATCCTCCCACCTTGGCCTGCCAAAGTACTGTGATTACAGGCATGAGCCACTGCATCTGGCCGTATTGTTGATCTCTTATTTGCAAGGCTGCATGCAGGATTTTTTCCTAACTTTTTTTTTTTTTTTGACAGAGTCTTGCTCTGTCGCCCAGGCTGGAGTGCAGTGGCGCTATCTCGGCTCACTGCAAGCTCCGCCTCCCGGGTTCACGCCATTCTCCTGCCTCAGCCTCCCAAGTAGCTGGAACTACAGACGCCTACCACCACGCCTGGCTAATTTTTTGTATTTTTAGTAGAGATGGGGTTTCACCGTGTTAGCCAGGATGATCTCAATCTCCTAACCTTGTGATCCGCCTACCTCGGCCTCCCAAAATGCTGGGATTATAGGTGTGAGTCACAGTGCCCGGCCTTTTCTTAACTATTTGTAATTTATTTTCCTTCTTCTCTACGTATATGATAATAAACCCCATTATTTCTATCTCCATAATATACCTTGACTTTCAATTTCTTTCTCTCTACTTCTTTTCTTACTGATTTGATTCTTAGGGGGGGAAACTGTGTAATGCTAGCCTAAATGAAAAAAGAGAAGAAAAGAGGAAATGAGTAGTGCATGGCATTTTAATTTCCCCTTTTCTTTTATTCTCTCTATACAACAGGAGCCATGAGCTTTTTAAAATGCATACGGAATCATTGTATCTCTTCAGTGGTCAGCCTTCCACTGGTTCTGATCGCATTTAGAATAAGAGCCAATCCCTCGCTCTGTCTCTGACAGCACCTCTTTTCTATTTGCCCATTTGCTGAAGTACTAACCTGTTTCCTACCTGAGATCTTTGCTTATGCTGCTTCTGCTATCTGGATTGTTCATCCCTGGCTCTTCATCCGAGAGGCTTTCCCCAGCAGTCCTATAGAAATAGGTCCCTGGTATTTGTTATGACAGTACTATGTAGCTTAACTTCAGTGACCTTTTGTGTTTATAATTCAGCCATTATTGTTTTCCGTGCTAATCTGTAAATTCCATGAAAATGAGCACTGTTCTCTTTATCTCTGTATACCCAGTGCCTAACAGTGCACCCTATACGTACAAATACATTTGTTTATTTACCTAATGAATTTTCATTATGCCAAACATAAAAAATGCACAGTATCCATTGAATAAATGAATTTTTATTGAAGTTAAAGATTGTCTAGTATATATTAAATAAAAAGCAAATTATAGAGCAGTATATGTGAGGAAAAATATTGGTTATATATTCATATCTTTTAGGAAAAAAGATACTCATATAGTGTACAGACAAAAGCTTGGAAGTATATATATATTTAAACCATTAGTATTGGTTATTGTGGAAATGATGTTGGGATTAGGTGTAGGAGAGGCACACTCCAAAAATAGAGGACTTTGAATTTAACTTATGTCTATATTATTTGAGTTTTTAAAATAAGGGTATATTGTTTTATAATAAATAAAACATTAGAAAGAAATACACTAAAATGGTAACAGGGAACTGTCTCTTCTTAGAAATGGGACTCAGAAAGGACCAAATTCCCCCTGACACCTGAGACATTGTGCTGGTGGTTGCTTTGGTGCTGCACTGGCTGGGTTGAATGCACCGCCCCACCCACCTCACTCTTTTTGATGTTGGAAAAATAACTGGCTAGGTATAGGGATCAGTTGGAGGAGTGTTTGGTAGCTTTTTCTTTAAATCAAATTAAAATCCCTGCTGTGGCCAATTACCAAGAAGAGAAAATTAGATGACTAAAATTACTTGCTTAAAATAGAGCAGACTGGAAAGAGCTTTTTTATTTTCTGTAGAAGACTTTGCTGCTTCTCTCAATTGTAATGAGATGTAATATTAAAGAATATAATGTATTTTAATGGGTCTAATTTTAAAGAATATAATGTTGGGGTACTATATTACAAACTTTCTGAGATGAGTAATATACTTTTTGAATGTTTTCTATATATAGACATTATTTTATCAAATCCTTGAAATGACATTGAAGATAATATTAACCACATTTTACAAACAAAGGAACTGAAACTTAGGTAACAAAAATTGCCCTGTGTCACAAAGCTAGTAAATAGAGGAGCTAGATTTGCGTTATAGGTTTTCCTAGCCCTCATCCCTCAGCATTAGATCTGGATGTACTCCAGACCTGGGACTTTGAATGCTAGCTCTTGATTAGACTAATTGGAGAGCTTTTAAAATACTGATGCCCAGGCTGCACACCAAGTATTTGAATTAGAATCTCTGAAGATGGGGCCCAGATTTGTTTAAGAAAAAACAACAAACTCTTCAGGTGATTCTGATGTAGTGAGGGTTATTGCAGACTCTTGGAGCTAGCATCAGTGGTTTACGAATGAGTTGATACAATTTCTGGAAAGGTGGGAGGGAGACAATAAAAAGAAGGTTAGTCTCTGATACCTAAGCCATGGGTACCTGGTATACCCAAGGCCATGCTCTGAATACTTTCTTCCTAGAAACTTTTTATAAATAGTGTAAAAAATCATAGCATCGTTAATATAGCAATATCTTTTAGTTTCTTCAAGACCTAGAGGTCTAACTACTGTATGTCTAATTTCCATGGAAAATGTCCAGATTCTAAATAAACAATGTAAATATTATGTTATGGCTTTTTCATAAGCAAAGGATTACTGAAATTTAATATACAAAACAAAAGTTTAAAAATATTTTATCCATGGAAAACTGTCATTTAGATAAGCACCATAAATCTAGCAACTAATCCTGCAGTGTGATTAAAAAGATTACAGAACTTATTTCCTTTGGACATTGTTCTGGTTAATTGTAAAACTTGAAATAGTCATATCAGAATGTTGGCTTAAAATGTTTCCATTAATCTGTACTTAAGTAATGTTCTTCTAAATTTTATTAAAATTTTAGGCTCATTTAACTAACACTAATGTTCCTCTAGAAATTAAAAAGAGTTGCAATTATAGCTTATTGTGGAGTAGCATTTATTGCTATCAATGAAGCAAATATTTCTAAAGAGTTTTACTGCTATAAAACCATAGAAATAATGCCACAAATGCATATTTAGCAGAAAATGACAACCAAAATGGGAAATCTTTGCCCAACCTGTTAAGATATAAGTATAAATAACAGTTATTATTTCATATATTGTCAGTTTTTCAGCTTGATTTGAAATTTCCAAAGAGAGGGTTCGTTGAAAGACCATTTGCTCTTGAAACTATGGCAGAGCCATTGCAGTGGAGATCTCTGGTTAGAGTTAGACACTGTGATAGCAGGCTATGGGGAGACTCAAAGGAGACAACACCCAGCCCTTGCTCTTACTCAAGTACTTATATTGGGGATTTCTCCAAATAGAAACCTAGTTATTTACCTTGAAACATACATTCTATGATCTCTAAAATTTAGAGTACCCAGACCTCTCCTTATACCCTAGGTTTTATCCAGCCTTGTAGCATTAAATATTCTCTTCGTACTGATGACTCAGAAATTTATATTTCTGGTTAGAACCTTTCTTGGTACTCAGGATTCACATATCCACTGTCTATCCAACGTTTTCATTTTGGTGTTCAATAGGAATCTCAAACTCAACATGTGCAAAACAAAGGCTTAGACTCTGCTTCCCACCTCAGACTTCTCCTTCTTGGTAAATGGCAATTCAGTCCTGCTAATAGACCAAAATGATTAAGGTCTCTTCACTTTTCAAACTATTTTTGCAAAGACTGCATTCCTTGTTGTAGATGGTCACTGAAGTGGCTCTGTTTCTTCAGCTTGGGTTCATCTATAATTTTAACAGATTTCATTGAATGCCATAAACTAAAAAACAGTAAAACGACACCCAAGAAAAGTAAATAGCACTCCCTTTCTTTGTAGATTGGCCGTGTGCTGGCCACTGCTTCAACACCTAGTTAGGCTCGCAGTGGACCTAGGGATCAGCCCAAAGTGAAAACTGAGGGTCTTCTCTGGCCTTTTCTTAGCATGTATGTGGCTTTCTAAATTCTCTTGTATACCTAGGTGCTTTTAAATGTCCTAATTTCCCACGGAATCTTTCTCAGGTATTTGCTTCTGGACCTTGAATGGCCTGTTACATGTTCTGACCCCATAATCTTTTGCTCAGGCGACTGTGGTTTTTAAGTTCATCTTGCAGTGTTCTTGAACAATGCCAGCCACTTTTTCAGCCTATGTCCAAATTAGGCAAAACAGACAAAAGTGTCTTGTGGCAGCGTTTCAGGTATCCAAATAGACAAGTTAGAAAAGACACATACAATAATTTGTGAATGAAGTCTCTTCTGCTCCCCTCAGAACCAGGGACCAGGGTCCCATACTGGGAACACAGCTTGCTGCCTGACTGCTACCACTGCTTTAAGACTGTTGTCTTGCTGGGGAAGGCCTAGGACAAGGGCAAATAAAAACACCACAAAACTTTGTATTTTCAAGTTGCCTTTTTCTTGGTTTAGCATTTGCTTGGTTTTTAGAGTTCTGACAATGTTGATTCTAATAGTTTCTTCTTATATTTCAGTGTTTCTGTAAGGGAACAAGCACTTAGTCTGACATTTTCTTTTTCTTTTTTCTTTTTTTTTTGAGATGGAGTCTCGCTCTGTCTCCAGGCTGGAGTGTAGTGGCGCGATCTTGGCTCACTGCAACCTCCGCCTCCTGGGTTCAAGCGATTCTCCTGCCTCAGCCTCCCGAGTAGCTGGGAATACAGGCACGTGCCACCATGCCCAGCTAATTTTTGTATTTTTAGTAGAGACAGGGTTTCACCATGTTCGCCAGGCTGGTCTTGAACTCCTGACCTCAGGTGATCCATCCGCCTTGGCCTCCCAAAGTGCTGGGATTACAGGCGTGAGCTGCCACACCCAGCCTGTTCTGCCATTTTCTAACATCACCCAGTTAATTTATTTTTATCCTGAGTAGTACTCCATTTGATGGACATCCCACAATTTGTTTATCTACCTGTTGGGAAACTTTTGGATTGCTCCGAATTTTGATCTATTTCGAATAAAGCAGTTGTGATGGTTAATTTTGTCTACTTGATTGAGCTGCCAAATATTTAGTCAGATATTAATCTGGTGTTTTTGGGTAGTATTAACATTTTGAATTAATAGATTGAGTAAAGTATATTGCCCTCCCCATGTGTAGGTGGCCCTCATCCAATTAGTTGAAGGCCTAACAGACCAAAAAAGACTGACTTTCCTGTAAGAAGAAACTCCTGCTTGACTTATGGAGCTGGGACATTGGTTTTTTCCTGCATTCCAACTCAAATGGAAACATTTGGCTCTGACTGAGTCTTGAACCTGCTGGCTGTCAGACTGAATCTTTTACCATAGACTCTCCTGGTTCTTGGGCCTTTGGAGTTGGACTGGAACTACATCATTGGCTCTCCTGGGTGTCAAAGTTGCCAACTGCAGATCTTGTGACTTCTTAGTGTCCATAATTGCATGAGCCAAATCCTGTAATAAGTCTCTTTCTGTATATAGACATCCTGTTGGTTCTGTTTCTCTGGAGAATGCTAACAATCACAAATACCATGTGTATGTATTATGTAGATATATCTTTTTATTTCTCTTGGGTGAATAGGAGTGGAATCACTAGATCATACTGTAAGTGTATGTTTTACTTTATGAAACTGCCAGATTGTTTTCCGAAGTTGTCACATTTTACATTCCCACCAGTAATATATGAGAGTACCAGTTGTTCTTCATTCTCAAAGTACTCATCGTCAGTATATTTTATTTTATCTATTCTGATAGGTGTGTCTCTCACTATTGTTTTAATTTAATTTCACTAGTAGCTAGTGATGTTGAGCATCTTTTCATGACTCATTTTTTATTTTTTTAAGAGACAGGGTCTCACTCTGTCACCCAGGCCGGAATGCAGTGGTATTGGTATTTTTATAGGGATTGCATTGAACCATCTCAAACTCCTGGGCTAAAGGAATCCTCTTGCCTCAGCCCCCTGAGCAGCTAGGATTATAGGCACATATGACCATGCCCTGCTAATTTTTTTTTTTTTTTTTTTTGGTAGAGACAGAGTCTCAGTATATTGCCCAAGCTGATTTCAAACTCCTGGCCTCAAGTGATCCTCCCGCCTTGGCTTCCCAAAGTGCTGAGATTATAGGCATGAGCTATTGTACCCAGCTGATTTTTCCTTTGTATATCCTCTCTAGTGAAGTGTCTCGTTTTAAAATTAGTTTATTTGTTGAGATTGGAGAGTTTTTCCTATATTCTGGGTATTAGTCCTTTGCCAGATATTTGATTTGCAGATATTTTCTCTTTGTCTATAGTTTGTCTTTTCATTTCTTAGTTGTATCTTCACACAGCAAAAGTTTCAAATTTTGAAGTCCAAGTTTATTGATCTTTTATAGATTATGCTTTTGATATCATGACTGAATTCTTAGCTTATCCACAGCTTATAAAGATTTTCTCCTGTACTTATTCTATAAGTTGTATAGTCTTATAACTGTGATCCAGTTTAAGTTAATTTTTATGTAAGGTTCAAGGTTTATTTGGGGGAGCGGTGGCATTTGGATATCCAGTTGTTTCAAAACCACATTTGTTTAAACAGCCTTGAACTTTGACAAATTCAATTTGTTAAAAGGACTGTTCTTTGCACTCAGACTTATCACCCCTCCTACTTGTTTATTCCCTTGTCATTTGGGATAAAATGCTTGTAGCTCCTCTCTGACCCACTTAATGATCTTAGACAAATTACATTTCCACTTGTTATGACATTTTTTTCTTAAGCTATATTTGACCCTTTCAACCTCAAAGTATTTGAAAAGAAATAACTGGTCTGTTAACTCTGGATAAATGTATGTGATTAATTTTAAATGATTATTATTCATTCTGGAAAGCATTATTTAAGTCTATGTGGTATGCCCTGACTTGTCAAATACAATAAAGAGATTACTCCTTAGATATGGGGCATAGAGTCTAGAAACATAAAGAAGGAAATGTGAATACATATTCCTAACACAAGATGTTTCAGATAGCCAGAATCTCTTTGTAGCTCTCTTCTTTTCAGTGCTTTGCATTTTCCTATTGATTCATTAAAAAGTAGTTAAGGGGAAAAGAAGATGAGAAGAAAACCTCAAATAGATCTTAGTGATTCTTCACATTTTTTTAAAGAGCTGCTAGTCAGTCTTTTAGCAGAAAGTGTGTCCAGCCTAAGCAGTACATTACTCTGTAGTCTGTAGACTGGTTGGGAATGGAAGCAGAGAGCCATACAGCAAAGCAGGTAAGGAGGTAAGGTCAATTTACAAGTGAAATTCTAGAATCTCTAAATCCCTCTGTCTCTATATTGGTGAAACTTAAAAACATCTAGAGATAAATTTCTAGTTATAGTACAGTTTACCAAAACAATTCATAGAGCTGCAAGTGAAAGACATACATTTACACTAATGATTTATGCATGCATGATGGATATTACTGAACCTATTTGTTAGTAATAGACCTGATACCAAGTGGGAAATCTTAACATTTTCCATAGTGGAGAATTCGCAGGTAACATTTACCCATTTTCTATGCCAACTTTTAAATTTTCTATCATTAATCAGCTTCTCCTATTTCTTGACACAATAAGCTGGTACAATCTCATAACATGTTTGTCTCTTGGAATGTCTTCAATGTAATTTTCACTTGGACATGTTCTATTCAGAGAAAAAGGAAATAAATTATTTCTAAATGTGTTTGGATTTGAGCAATTTTTGTCCAGGTGTTGGTGAATGGATTGAGTTCTGGGTTTGTGGGGGAAAAACTGCTAGCCACTATAGGATATTACCAAAAAATTAATACACTTAAAGTAAAAACAACAAAACAGCCTACCTTCCTAAGAATCAAGAAATTTTAAATATGTACGTAGCTGGGAAAGGTAGGTGTGTTAGGCAGCCTCTGAAATGGTCTCCAATTATCCTTGTTGACTTCAGATACTTAACACTCCCATGAAATACCCTCCACTTGAGTGTGGGCTTGATGTAATGACTTGCCTCTAGTGAATAGAATGCAGTAAAAATGATGTGGGTTGTCATCTTTGAGATTAAGTTATAAAGACTGGAATTTCCATCTTGGATGCCCGTTTTTTCTTTCTTTCTCTCTCTTTCTGTTTGTGTCTTTTGGATAAATCACTCTGGGGGAATCCAGCTACCACGTTGTGAGGCAAGCTATGGAGAGGCCCATGTGAGTGAATTTAAGAGCAGACTTTACTTCAGCCAAGTCTTGAAATGACAGCAGCCTGGCTAACGTGTTTTAATTGTAGTCTCACATGAGATCCTAAGCCAGACTAATTAAGCCACTTCCAGATTCCTGATCCATAAAAACTATGACATCATATTTGTGATTTCCAGGCTCTAAGTTGTAGGGTAATTTGTTATACAGCTATAGAGAACTAAAATAATGGATTAGGTTTAGGTTTCTCTTGTCGTAAGTATGGTAGAGATTGTGATTCCAACTGTGTTTATGAAACTTTGGAACCATGATTATAGTAGTATGATATAGTAGAATGATTGTAGTAGATAATTTATAATACTGCATTATTCTACTGATTTAATTTTATTCTTTTCTCTCCCCTTTCTACTGTAATGCAAACTTCATTTGAGAAGAGATTTAAGTTTTTTTTTTTTTTTTTTTTTTTTACAAACTCCTGCATCATTTCTCATTAGGTGGTCAGACTGGAAATGTAGAACAGTGATGATCACAATGACTTACTATATAGTTATAACTTACTTAAGTGGAATATATTTTCCCATAGTATTCTTACTCTTTATTGTTCATTCAGGCCTACACATCTTTAACGTTTCATATTTCATTTGACAACAGCATCCTAGATATATGAAGTTAACCTAATTTGAAAAGTCCTTTTATTCATTTAAGATTGGTGGAGCAACTAAGTCTTATTATTTCTTGATTTATATGTTGTACTGACTGAGCATGAAACATTCTTCATTTTAAGAGAAAATACTGTTTATGATGTCATATCATGCTATGTTTTTAGTCACATTTTAAAGAAATTATTTTGAAGTAAAGATAAAAAAGGAAATTTAAAAATATTTCTAGGTGGAATTCAGTAGTCTATTCTCAGAGATGATTACTGCCTTCACTTTGAGTTTATTTTCTCTACCTCTAGAACACTGCACTAAGGTGGGTTTTTTCTTCTGACTCACCAGTAACTTTTATCAATGATTTTTACTGGTTCCTTTTCATCTTTCTGTGTTTCTAACACTGGTGATGCCCCCAAACTTAATTTCTGACCTCTTCTTTTCTGTTTATACCCAATCCTGCCACTGTCCCCTCTCGCCATTATCACCATTGACTTCCAAACTTGCATATTGCTTCCTTGAACTTCCTTCAATGCATATTGCTTCCTTGAACTCCACACTTTTAACTAAACTTTATCTCTGTTTTGATGTCTAATAAGCACCTCAAACTCAATAGCTCCCAAACAAAATTCCATATTGTATCAGCAAAATGATTCCTTTCTTGGTATTTATCTCAATGGTTTAGGCAAAAGACATCTGGAATTTCTCATACTATAACTCCAATCAAATGTTTAGCAGGTTCTGTCAGCTCTACTTTCAAAATAAATCTAAATCTGACCACTTACCACCTCAACTGTTCTCACCCTCATATAAGCCATCATCATCATTTATGTGATGGCTGCAGTAATCTCCTAACTGGTTTCTCTCCTCCCTCCCTTGCCCCTTCCATTTTTCCCCCAACTAACATCCAGAGAAATGTTCCAGAATGAAACACCAGATGTCATTCTTTTGCCTAAAACCCTCCAATGGCTATCATCTAACCCAGAGTAGAAGCAGAAGTCTAGAAAATGGTCTCTAGGGCCCCAGTGGATCTGCCCTTAGTTATATATATGACTGTATTTCCTGCTTTCTCTTCTGCCCCTTTCTTTTAGTTCACTCCAGCTACCCTAGTTTCTTTCATATTCTTTAAGTATGTCAGTGCCAAGCAAGCATTGACCTTAGAGCCTTTGTCTTTCCAGTTCTGTCTGCCTAGAATACTCCCCCCTTAGTTATCTTCATAGCTCATTCTGTCTCCCTCATGTCTCTGCTCGTGTTACAGTCTCAGCCAGTCTCCTGGCCATGATGTTTAAAATTATAAATGTTTCCTCTCACACTTCTTATTTCCCAATCCTGCTTTTTTTTTTCTGTAGCACTTATCACCTCTAAGTCATAATCTAGTTATTCAGCTTAATTATCTTTTCTCCCTTCCCCAATAATGTAAACTTCATGAGAGAAGGGATTTAAAAAAATTGTTTTGTGTATTGCTTACAGCCAACTACCCACTGTACCTCTCTAGTAGATCCCATTGATACTTCAAATCAAAATACTTTAAAATGCTTCTCCTGTACTCCCAAATATTCCTTCAGATTCTTAACCTGGAAGTTGCCAAAGGCTTCTACCTTTCCTTCACTCCTTGAAAAGATTGAGTCTCATCAATTGTACTTCCTAAATGCTTTGCAAGTCTACTCATTCCCTTCAAGCTCTGCTTCCACAGACCTTCATCATTTTTTTTTATTATTATACTTTAAGTTCTAGGGTACACATGCACGACGTGCAGGTTTGTTACATATGTATACATGTGCTGTGTTGGTTTGCTGCACCCATTAACTCATCATTTCCATGAGGTATTTCTCCTAGTGCTCTCCCTCCCCCCTCCCCCTACCCCACAACAGGCCCGGGTGTATGTTGTTCCCCACCCTGCATCCAGGTGTGCTCATTGTTCAATTCCCACTTATGAGTGAGAACATGCGGTATTTGGTTTTCTGTCCTTGCGATAGTTTGCTGAGAATGATGGTTTCCAGCTTCATCCATGTCCCTACAAAGGACATGAACTCATCCTTTTTTATGGCTGTGTAGTATTCCATGGCCTATGTGTGCCACATTTTCTTAATCCGGTCTATCATTGATGGACATTTGCGTTGGTTCCAAGTCTTTGCTATTGTGAATAGTGCCACAATAAACATATGTGTGCATGTGTCTTTATAGTAGCATGCTTTATAATCCGTTGGATATATACCCAGTAATGGGATGGCTGGGTCAAATGGTATTTCTAGTTCTAGATCCTTGAGGAATCACCACACTGACTTCCACAATGGTTGAACTAGTTTACAGTCCCACCAACAGTGTAAAAGTGTTCCTATTTCTCCACATCCTCTCCAGCACCTGTTGTTTCCTGACTTTTTAATGATTGCCATTCTAACTGGTGTGAGATTGTATCTCATTGTGGTTTTGATTTGCATTTCTCTGATGGCCAGTGATCATGAGCATTTTTTCATGTGTCTGTTGGCTGCATAAATGTCTTCTTTTGAGAAGTGTCTGTTCATATCCTTCACCCACTTTTTGATGGGGTTTATTTTTACTGATAAATTTGTTTGAGTTCATTGTAGATTCTGGATATTAGCCCTTTGTCAGATGGGTAGATTGCAAAAATATTCTCCCATTCTGTAGGTTGCCTGTTCACTCTGATGGTAGTTTCTTTTGCTGTGCAGAAGCTCTTTAGTTTAATTAGATCCCATTTGTCAATTTTGGCTTTTGTTGCCATTGCTTTTGGTGTTTTAGTCATGAAGTCCTTGCCCATGCCTATGTCCTGAATGGTATTGCCTAGGTTTTCTTCTAGGGTTTTTATGGTTTTAGGTCAACATTTAAGTCTTTAATCCATCTTGAATTAATTTTTGTATAAGGCGTAAGGAAGGGCTCCAGTTTCAGCTTTCTCCATATGGCTAGCCAGTTTTCCCAGCACCATTTATTACATAGAGAGTCCTTTCCCCGTTTCTTGTTTTTGGTCAGATTTGTCAAAGATCAGATGATTATAGATGTGTGGTGTTATTTCTGAGGCCTCCATTCTGTTCCATTGGTCTGTATCTTTTTTCTGGTACCAGTACCATGTTGTTTTGGTTACTGTAGCCTTGTAGTATAGTTTGAAGTCAGGTAGCATGATGCCTCCAGCTTTGTTGTTTTGGCTTAGGATTGTGTTGGCAATGAGGGCTCTTTTTTGGTTCCATATGAACATTAAAGTAGTTTTTTTTCCAATTCTGTGAAGAAAGTCATTGGTAGCTTGATGAGGATGGCATTGAATCTGTAAATTACCTTGGGCAGTATGGCCATTTTCACGATATGGATTCTTCCTATCCATGAACATGGAATGTTCTTCCAATTGTTTGTGCCCTCTTTTATTTCATTGAGCAGTGGTTTGTAGTTCTCCTTGAAGAGGTCCTTCACATCCCTTGTACACAAGTTGTATTCCTAGGTATTTTATTCTCTTTGAAGCAATTGTGAATGGGAGTTCACTCGTGATTTGGCTCTCTGTTTGTCTGCTATTGGTGTAGAAGGATGCTTGTGATTTTTGCACATCAATTTTGTATCCTGATACTTTGCCGAAGTTGCTTATCAGCTTAAGGAGATTTTGGGCTGAGACAATGGGGTTTTCCAAATATACAATCATGTCATCTGCAACAGGGACAATTTGACTTCCTCTTTTCCTAATTCAATACCCTTTATTTCTTTCTCTTGCCTGATTGCCGTGGCCAGAACTTCCAACACTATGTTGAATAGAGAGGGCATCCCTGTCTTGTGCCAGTTTTCAAAGGGAATGCTTCCAGTTTTTGCCCATTCAGTATGATATTGGCTGTGGGTTTGTCGTAAATAGCTCTTATTATTTTGAGATACCTTCCATCAGTATTTAGTTTATTGAGAGTTTTTAGCATGAAGGGCTGTTGAATTTTGTCAAAGGCCTTTTCTGCGTCTATTGAGATAATCATGTGGTTTTTGTCTTTGGTTCTGTTTATGTGATGGATTACGTTTATTGATTTGCATATGTTGAACCAGCCTTGCATCCCAGGGATGAAGCCAACTTGATCTTGGTGGATAAGCCGCTGGATTTGGTTTACCAGTATTTTATTGAGGATTTTCACATCGATGTTCATCAGGGATATTAGTCTAAAATTCTCTTTTTTGTTGAGTCTCTGCCAGGCTTTGGTATCGGGATGATGCTGGCCTCATAGAATGACTTAGGGATGATTCCCTCTTTTTCTATTGATTGGAATAGTTTCAGAAGGAATGGTACCCACTCGTCTTTGTACCTGTCATAGAATTCGGCTGTGAACTCATCTGGTCCTGGACTTTTTTTGGTTGGTAATCTATTAATTATTGCCTCAATTTCAGAGCCTGTTATTGGTCTATTCAGAGATTCAGCTTCTTCCTGGTTTAGTCTTGGGAGGATGTATGTGTCCAGGAATTTATCCATTTCTTCTAGATTATCTAGTTCATTTTTATAGAGGTGTTTATAGTATTCTCTGATGGTAGTTTGTATTTCTTTGGGATCGGTGGTGATAACCCCTTTATCATTTTTTATTGCATCTATTTGATTCTTCTCTCTTTTCTTCTTTATTATTCTTGCTAGCAGTCTATCAATTTTGTTGATCTTTTCGAAAAACCAGCTCCTGGATTCATTGAATTTTTGAAGGGTTTTTTGTATCTCTATCTCCTTCAGTTCTGCTCTGATCTTAGTTGTTTCTTGCCTTCTGCTAGCTTTTGAATGTGTTTGCTCTTTTTTCTCTAGTTCTTTTAATTGTCGGGTTAGGGTGTCAATTTTAGATCTGTCCTGTTTTCTTTTGTGGGCATTTAGTGCTATAAATTTCCCTCTACACACTGCCTTAAATGTGTCCCAGTGATTCTGGTATGTTGTGTCTTTGTTCTCGTTGGTTTCAAAGAACATCTTTATTTCTGCCTTCATTTAATTATTAACCCAGTAGTCATTCAGGAGCAGGTTGTTCAGTTTCCATATAGTTGAGCAGTTTTGAGTGAGATTCTTAATCCTGAGTTCTAGTTTGATTGCACTGTATTCTGAGAGACAGTTTGTTATAATTTCTGTTCTTTTACATTTCCTGAGGAGTGCTTTACTTCCAACTCTGTGGTCAATTTTGGAATAAGTGCAATGTGGTGCCGAGAAGAATGTATATTCTGTTGATTTGGGGTGGAGAGTTCTATAGATGTCTATTTGGTCCACTTGGTGCAGAGCTGAGTTCAGTTCCTGGATATCCTTGTTAATTTTCTGTCCCGCTGATCTGTCCAATGTTGACAGTGGGCTGTTAAAGTCTCCCATTATTACTGTGCGGGAGTCTAAGTCTGTTTGTTGGTCTCTAAGGACTTGCTTTATGAATCTGGGTGCTCCTATATTTGGTGCATATACATTTAGGATATTTAGCTCTTCTTGGTGAATTGATCCCTTTACCATTATATAATAGTCTTCTTTGTCTCTTTTGATCTTTGTTGGTTTAAAGTCTGTTTTATCAGAGACTAGGATTGCAACCCCTACTTTTTTTTTGCTTTCTATTTTCTTGGTAGATATTCCTTCATCCCTTTATTTTGAGCCTGTGTGTGTCCCTGCACATGAGATGGGTCTCCTGAATACAGCACACTGTTGGGTCTTGACTCTTTATCCAACTTGCCAGTCTGTGTCTTTTAATTGGGGCATTTAGCCCGTTTACATTTAAGGCGAATATTGTTATGTGTGAATTTGATCCTGTCATTATGATGTTAGCTGGTTATTTTGCTCGTTAGTTGATGCAGTTTCCTCCTAGCATCAATGGTCTTTACAATTTGGCACGCTTTTTCAGTGACTGGTACTGGTTGTTACTTTTTGTGTTTACTGCTTCCATCAGGAGCTCTTGTAGGGCAGGCTTGGTGGTGATAAAATCTCTCAGCATTTTCTTGTCTGTAAAGGATTTTATTTCTCCTTCACTTATGAAGCTTAGTTTGGCTGGATATGAAATTCTGTGTGGAAAATTCTTTCCTTTAAGAATGTTGAATGTTGGCCTCCTCTCTCTTCTCGCTTGTGGGGTTTCTGCCGAGAGATCCGCTGTTAGTCTGATGGGCTTCCCTTTGTGGGTAACCCGACCTTTCTCTCTGGATGCCCTTAACATGTTTTCCTTCATTTCAACTTTGGTGAATCTGACAATTATGTGTCTTGGAGTTGCTCTTCTCGAGGAGTATCTTTATGGTGTTCTCTGTATTTCCTGAATTTGAATGTTGGCGTGTCTTGCTAGGTTAGGGAAGTTCTCCTGGATAATATCCTGCAGAGTGTTTTCCAACTTGGTTCCATTCTCCCCGTCACTTTCAGGTATACCAATCAGACGTGTACCTGATTTGTCTTTACACATAGTCCCATATTTCTTGGAGGCTTTGTTCGTTTCTTTTTATTCTTTTTTCTCTGAAATTCTCTTCTTGCTTCATTTCATTCATTTGATCTTCAGTCACTGACACCCTTTCTTCCAGTTGATCAAGTCGGCTACTGAAGCTTGTGCATTCATCACATAGTTTTCCTGCCATGGTTTTCAGCTCCATCAGGTCATTTAAGGATTTCTCTACACTGGTTATTCTAGTTAGCCATTCGTCTAATCTTTTTTCAAGGTTTTTAGCTTCTTTGTGATGAGTTTGAACTTCCTCCTTTAGCTCAGAGAAGTTTGATTGTCTGAAGCCTTCTTCTCTCAACTTGTCAAAGTCATTCTCTATCCAGCTTTGTTGCATTGCGGGCGAGGAGCTGCATTCCTTTGGAGGGGAAGAGGCACACTGATTTTTAGAATTTTCAGCTTTTCTGCTCTGTTTTTTCCCCATCTTTGTGGTTTTACCTACCTTTGGTCTTTGATGATGGTGACATACAGATGGGGTTTTGGTGTGGATGCCCTTTCTGTTTGTTAGTTTTCCTTCTAACAGTCAGGTTCCTGAGCTGCAGGTCAGTTGGAGTTTGCTGGAGGTCCACTCCAGATCCTGTTTGCCTGGGTATCAGCAGCGGATGCTCCAGAACAGCGAATATTGCTGAATAGCAAATGTTGCTGCCTCATTGTTCCTCTGTAAGCTTTGTCTCAGAGGGGTAGCAGGCCGTGTGAGGTATCAGTCTGCCCCTACTGGGGGGTCCCTCCCAGTTAGGCTACTCGGGGGTCAGGGACCCACTTGAGGAGGCAGTCTGTCGGTTCTCAGATCTCAAACTCCATGCTGGGAGAACCACTACTCTCTTCAAAGCTGTCAGACAGGGACATTTAAGTCTGCAGAGGTTTCTGCTGCCTTTTGTTCAGCTATGCCCTGCCCAATGGAGTTAAATACTCCATTGCCCACAGAGGTGGAGTCTACAGAGGCAGGCAGGCCTCCTTGAGCTGTGGTGGGCTCCACCCAGTTCGAGCTTCCAGGCCACTGTTTTTACCTACTCAAGCCTCAGCAATGGCAGGCACCCTCCTCCAGCCCCGCTGCCACCTTGCAGTTCGATCTCAGACTGCTGTGCTAGCAATGAGTGAGGCTCTGTGGGTGTGGGACCCTCCAAGCTAGGCACAGGATATAATCTCCTCGTGTCCATTTGCTAAGACCATTGGAAAAGCGCAGTATTAGGGTGGGAGTGACCCAATTTTCCAGGTGCCGTGTGTCACAGCTTCCCTTGGCTAGGAAAGGGATTTCCCTGACCCCTTGCGCTTCCTGGGTGAGGCGATGCCTTGTCCTGCTTTGGCTCACACCCGGTGGACTGCACCCACTGTCCTGCACCCACTGTCCGATAAGCCCCAATGAGATGAACCTGGTACCTCAGTTGGAAATGCAGAAATCACCCATCTTCTGTGTCGCTCACACTGGGAGCTGTAGACTGGAGTTGTTCCTATTCGGCCATCTTTGAATCGCCCAGATTTGGTCTTTTCACATAGTCCCATATTTATTGGAGGGTTTGTTCGTTTCCTTTTAGTCTTTTTTTCTCTAAACCTCTCTTCTCGCTTCATTTCATTCATTTGATCTTCAATCACTGATACTCTTTCTTCCACTTGATCGAATCAGCTACTGAAGCTTGTGTGTGTGTGTCACATAGTTCTCGTGCCATGGTTTTCAGCTCCATCAGGTCATTTCAGGTCTTCTCCACACTGTTTATTCTAGTTAGCCATTCATCTAATCTTTTTTCCAGATGTTTAGCTTCCTTGCAATGGGTTCGAACATCCTCCTTTAGCTTGGAGAAGTTTGTTATTACCGACTTTCTGAAGCCTACTTCTGTCACCTTGTCAAAGTTGTTCTCCGTCCTGCTTTGTTCTGATGTGGCAAGGAGCTGCGATCCTTTGGAGGAGATGCGGTGCTCTGGTTTTTAGAATTTTTAGCCTTTCTGCTCTGGTTTCTCCCCATCTTTGTGGTTTTATCTACCTTTGGTCTTTGATGATGGTGACCTACAGATGGGGTTTTGGTGCGGATGTCCTTTTTGTTGATGTTGATGCTATTCCTTTCTGTTTGTTAGTTTTCCTTATAACAATCAGGTCCCTCAGCTGCAGGTCTGTTGGAGTTTTTTGGAGGTCCACTCCAGACCCTGTTTGCCTGGTATCACCAGTGGAGGCTGCAGAACAGCAAATATTGCAGAACAGCAAATATTGCTGCCTGATCATTCCTCTGGAAGCTTTGTCTCAGAGGGGCATCCGGCTGTATGAAGTGTCAGTCAGCCCCTATTGGGAGGTGTCTCCAAGTTAGTCTACTTGGGGGTCAGGGACCCACTTGAGTAGGCAGTGGGTCCGTTCTCAGAGCTGAAACGCCATGCTGGGAGAACCACTGCTCTCTTCAGAGCTTTTAGACAGGGACGTTTAAGTCTGCAGAAGTTTCTGCTGCCTTTTGTTCAGCTATGCCCTGTCCCCAGAAGTGGAATCTACAGAGACAGTTGGGCCTCATTGAGCTGTGGTGGACTCCACCCAGTTTGAGCTTCCTGGCCACTTTGTTTACCTCCTAAGCCTCAGCAATGGCGGACGCCCCTCCCCCAGCCATGCTTGCTGCCTAGCAGTTTGATCTGGGATTAGCAGTGAGCAAGGCTTCGTAGGCGTGGGACCCGCTGAGCCAGGCGCAGGATATAATCTCCTGGTGTGCCGTTTGTTAAGACCACTGGACAAGTGCAGTGTTTAGGTGGCAGTGTCCCGATTTTCCCGGTACAGTCTGTCAAGGCTTCCCTTGGCTAGGAAAGGGAAATCCCCCAACCCCTTGAGCTTCCTGGGTGGGGCAGTGCCCCACCCTGCTTCAGCTCGCCCTCCGTCAGCTGCACCCACTTTCCAGCCAGTCCCAATGAGATGAATCAGGTACCTCAGTTGGAAATGCAGAAACCACCCATCTTCTGTGTTGATCATGCTTGGAGCTGCAGACCAGAGCTGTTCCTATTTGGCCATCTTGGAATGGAGCACCTTCATCATTTCTTAATAGGACTTCTCTGTAAGCTTCCTATCTAGATTTTCTGTTCCATACTCATTCTCTCTTACATTCTCCACCTCCCTCGACACTTATACCCATCATTCTGTATAGTGCTTCCAGAATCAGTTTCCTGAATCTATTTGATCATGTTATTTTCCAGTTAAATACCTCCATTGATTTGCTGTCATCTCTAGAATGCAGTCCAGGTTCTTCAACATGGTATACAAACTCTTCATAATCTCTTAAATATAAAATCATTGTTATTAATGTGATTCCTCCAGTTTTGTTCTTTTTTGCGCAGAATGGTTTTGGCTATTCTGTGTCTTTTGCGGTTCCATACAGATGTCAGGATTGTTTTTTCTATTTCTGTGAAGAATGTCATTGGTATTTTTATAGGGATTGCATTGAATCAGTAGATTGCTTTGGGTAGTATGGACATTTTAACAATATCAATTCTTCCAATCCATGGACTATCTTTCCATTTAGTGTCCTCTTCAATTTCTTTCACCATTGTTTTGTAGTTTTCATTGTAGAGAACTTTCACTTCTTTGATTTAATTAATTTCTAGGTATTTAATTTGTAGGTACTGTAAATGGGATTATTTTCTTGATTTCCTTTTCAGATTGTTCACTGTTGACATATAGGAATGCTACTGATTTTCATAACTTGATTCAGTATCCTCCAACTTTACTGAGTTTATCAGTTTTAATAGTTGTTTTGTGGAGTTTTTAGGTTTTTCTAAATATAAGGTCATATTATCTGAACAAGGATAATTTGACATCTTTCCTTCCACTTTGGATGCCATTTCTTTATCTCTGGTCTAATTGCTCCAGCTAGGACTTCCAGTACTATTTTGAATAACAGTGGTGAAAATGAGCATCCTTGTCATGTTCCAGATCTTAGAGAAAAGGCTTTCAGATTTTTCCTCATTCAGTATGATACCAGCCATGAATCTGTTATATATGGCTTTTACTGTGTTGAAGTATGTTTCTAATGTACCCAGTTTTTTTAAAGATTTTTATTATGAAGGGATGTTGAATTTTATTAAATGCTTTTTCAGCATCAGTTGATCATATGGTTTTTCTCTTTCATTCTGTCGATGTGATTTAGCTCATTGATTGATGTGCATATTTTGAACCATCCTTGAATTCCTGCAATAAATCCCACTTGGTCATGACAAATGGTCTTTTTAATGTGTTGTTAAATTTGGTTTGCTAGTATTTTGTTGAGGATTTTTGTGTCAATATTTATCAGAGATATTGGTCTGTAGTTTTTATTTTTTGATGTGTCTTTGCTTTTGGTATTAGGGTAATCCTGAGCTTGTAGAATGAGTTTGGAAGTATTTTGTTCACATTTGTTTTTTGGAATAGTTTGATTAGGATTGGCATTTGATTAGGAATAGTTTGATTAGGATTGGCATATATATATGATATATATATCATATATATTATATATCATATATATGATATATATCTCTATATAATATATGATATATATATCTCTATATAATATATGATATATATTATCTCTATATAATATATGATATATATTATATATCTCTATATAATATATGATATATATTATATATCTCTATATAATATATATGATATATATTATATATCTCTATATAATATATATGATATATATTATATATCTCTATATAATATATATGATATATATTATATATCTCTATATAATATATATGATATATATTATATATCTCTATATAATATATATGATATATATTATATATCTCTATATAATATATATGATATATATTATATATCTCTATATAATATATATGATATATATTATATATCTCTATATAATATATATGATATATATTATATATCTCTATATAATATATATGATATATATTATATTTCTATATATAATATATATCATGTATATTATATTTCTATATATAATATATATGATATATATTATATATATTTCTATATATAATATATATCAGATATATATTTCTATATATAATATATGATACATATATATATCATATATAATATATATGATATATGTTTATATATAATTATATATAATATATCATATATAATATATATGATATATGTTTATATATAATTATATATGATATATCATATATAATATATATGATATATGTTTATATATAATTATATATGATATATCATATATAATATATATGATATATGTTTATATATAATTATATATAATATATCATATATAATATATATGATATATCATATATAATTATATATGATATATCATATAATTATATATAATATATGATATATTATATATATTATATATATTATATATATAAATAAATGTTTGGTAAAATTTAGTAGTAAAACCATTGAATGTCCTTTCTTTGCTGGGAGGCTTTTTATTATGGCTTTGATCTCATTACTTGTTATTAATCTGTTCAGGTTTTGGATTTCTTCATGGTTCAATCTTTGTAGGTTGTATGTGTCTAGGAATTTATTCATTTTTTCTAGGTTTTTCAATTTATTGGTGTATAGTTTTTCATAGTAGCCACTAATGATCCTTTGATTTTTCTGTGGTATCAGTTGCGATGTCTCCTTTTTCATCTCTGATTTTATTTGAGTCTTCTATTTTTATCTTAGTTTGACTAAAGGCTTGTCAATTTTGTTTATCTTTTCAAAAAGTCAGCTTTTTGTTTCATTGATCATTTGTATTTTTTTTTAATTTCTTTCTACTGTGATCTTTATTATTTCTTCTCATTGGCTAACTTTGAGTTTGGTTTGTGCTTGCTTTTCCAGTTCTTTAAGATGTATCGTTAGGTTGTTTATTTAAAGTTTTTCTTCTTTTAGACATGGGTACTTGTAGCTATAAATGTTCCTCTTAGTACTGCTTTTGCTATATCCAGTAGGTTTTGGCATGTTGTGTTTCTGTTGTTTGTTTCAAGAAAATTTTCAATTTCCTTCTTAACCTCTTCATTGACTCACTTGTCATTCAGGAGCATATTGTTTAATTTTCATGTGTTTGTATAGTTTCCAAAATTCCTGTTGTTATTGATTTCTGGCTTTATTCCATTGTGGTTAGAGAGGATACTTGATGTTTTAAGACTTGTTTTGTGTCCTAACATATGGTCTATCATTGAGAATGATCATGGCTGAGAAAAAAATGCTAACTTTAATAGGCACTGCCAAACAGCTTTCCAAATAGTTATGCAAATTTACTCTTCTGTCAACGATGTATGACAATTTCAGGTTTTCTATGTCTTTTTCTTTTTCTTTTTTTAGACAGAGTTTTACTCTGTTGCCCAGGCTGGAGTGCAGTGGCGCGATCTCGGCTCACTGTAACCTCTGCCTCCCATGTTCAAGCGATTCTCCTACCTCAGCCTCCCGAGTAGCTGGATTACAGGTGCCTGCCACCATGCCCAGCTCATTTTTGTATTTTTAGTAGAGATGGGGTTTCACCATGTTGGCCAGGCTGGTCTTGATCTCCTGACCTCAAGTGATCCACCCATCTCAACGTCCCAAAGTGTTGGGATTACAGGTGTGAGCCACTGCTGGTTTTCTGTATCTTTTTATCTTTCACCAAAACTCTTGGTTTTGTCAGCCTTTTTCATTTGTCTATTCTGCTGAGCAATTACTAACATTTCAATGTAATTTTGTTTTTTTCCTAATGATTAAGAACACCTTGGCTGGGCGTGGTGGCTCATGCCTGTAATCCCAGCACTTTGAGAAGCCCAGGCAGGTGGATCATTTGAGTCCAGGAGTCCAAGAAGAGCCTGGACAACAAAGTGAGACACTATCTCTACAAAAAAGTTTTTTTTTTTTTTTAAGTAAAATTAAAAAAAAAAAGAACACCTCATTATAAGCTAACTGGCCATTTGGGTATATCAGTACAGTTTGAGTATCTGTTATGTAAAATATTTCAGATTTTGTTCAGATTTTGAAGTATTTGCATATATATAATAAGATGTCTTGGAGAAGGGACCCGAGTCTAGACACGCAATTCATTTATATTTCATGTATACTTTATACATGTAGTCAGAAGGTAATTTTATATGCTGTTTTTAATAGTTTTAGACCTGAAACAAAGATAACAGGTATGGCATTTTCCACTTGTGGCATCATGTCGGTGCTCAAAAGTTTTGGATTTTCAACTTTTAGATTATGAATGCTCATCCTGTATCTTATTTTGTAGAGTTCCTATTCTTCTGTTCAGTTTTTAAAAAATTACCAGTGTTTTTATTGATTTGTAGACATGTTTAATTATCTTGGATAGGAATCTTTTATTGTATATATTGTTAGAAATATAGTCTCCTAAATTGTAGCTTGTATTTTAAATCCCAGTGGTGTCTTTTTTTGGAGGGGTGTGGGGTAAGACTATAGGCATGAGCTACCACCACACCTGGTAAAGTTTTTTATTTTCCTTTTCTTGTAGAGATGGGTTCTTGCTATGTTGCCTAGGCTGTCAGTGGTGTCTTTGGTGAACACAAATTCTTATGTTTAATGTAGTCTACTTTATCAGCCTTACCCTTTATACCTAGCACTTTTTATGTTGTTTTTAAGAAATCTTTGTTTATTGCAAATTCATGACTGGATTACCACTTAGAAACTTTATTGTTTTCCTTTTACATTCAGATCTAATATGCATCTGGAGTTGAATTTTAGTCATGGAAATATGGGATCAATTGATTAGTTGAACAGGCACCTCATGTTAAAAAGAAAATGCTTTTCTCACTATACTGCAGTGTCACCTTTGTCATAAACCTAGTGACTGTATATGTGTGGGTCTCTTTCCAGATTCTGTTTTATTTCATTAGTTTATTTATAGATTCTATTTTTTCCCTTCAAATTTTATTTTAAGTTCTGGGGTACATGTGCAGGATATGCAGGTTTGTTACATAAACGTGTGCTATGGTGCTTTGCTGCACAGATCATCCCATCACCTAGGTATTAAGCCCAACATCTATCAGCTATTCTTCCTGATGCTCTTCCTCCTTCCACCCTCACCTCCAACAGGCCCCAGTGTGTGTTGTTCCCCAACACCACCGTGCATCCATATGTTCTCATCATTCAGCTCCCACTTATAAGTGAGAACATGTGGTGTTTGGTTTTCTGTTTCTGCATTAGTTTGCTGAAGGTAATGGCTTCCAACTCCATTCATGTCCCTGCAGAAAACATGATCTCGTTTCTTTTGTATGGCTGCATAGTATTCCATGGTGTGTATATACCATGTTTTCTTTATCCAGTCTATCATTGATGGGCATTTAGGTTGATTCCATGTCTTTGGTATTATGAATAGTACTGCAGTGAACATATATGTGCGCATGTGTCTTTATAATAGAATGATTTCTATTCCTTTGGGTATATACACAGTAATGGAATTGCTGGGTCAAATGGTATTTCTGCCTCTGAGGAATTGCTGCACTGTCTTCCACAATGGTTGAACTAATTTACATTCCCACCAACAGTGTAAAAACATTCGTTTTTCTCTGCAACCTCGCCAGCATCTGTTGTTTTTTGACTTTTAGATAATAGCCCTTCTGACTGGCCTAAGATGGTATCTCATTATGGTTTTGATTTGCAATTCTCTAATGATCAACAATGTTGAGTTTTTTTTCATGTTTGTTGGCCGCATGTGTTTCTCCTTTTGAGAAGTATCTGTTCACGTCTTTCGCCCACTTTTTAGTGGGGTTGTTTGTTTTTTTCTTGTAAGTTTGTTTGAGTTCCTTATAGATGGTGGATATTGACCTTTATCAGATGGATAGATTGCAAACATTTTCTCCCATTCTGTAGGTTGTCTCTTTACTCTGATGATAGTTCCTTTTGCTGTGCAGAAGCTCTTTAGTTTAATTAGATCCCATTTGTCAGTTTTTGCTTTTTTTGCAATTGCTTTTAGTGTTTTCATCACGAAATCTTTGCCTTTTGCTGTATCCTGAATGGTATTGCCTAGGTTGTCTTCCAGGGTTTTTATGGTTCTGGGTTTTACATTGAAGTCTTTAATCCATCTTGAGTTAATTTTTATATAATGTATAAAGAAGGGATCTAGTTTCAATTTTCTGCATATGGCTAGCCAGTTCTCGCAATACCATTTATTAAATAGGGAATTCTTTCCTGTTACTTGTTTTTGTCAGGTTTGACGAAGATCAGATAGTTGTAGGTGTGCAGTCTTATTTCTGAGATCTCTTTTCTGTTCCATGGGTCTATGTGTCTGTTTTTGTATCAGTACCATGCTGTTTTGGTTACTGTAGCCCTGTAGTATAATTTGAAGTCAAGTAGCATAATGCCTGCAGCTTTGTTCTTTTAGCTTAGGATTGTCTTGGCTATTTGAGCTCTTTTTGGGTTCCATAGGAATTTTAAAATAATTTCTTCTAATTTTGTGAAGAATGTCAGTGGTAGTTTAATGGGAATAGCATTGAATCTATAAATGATTCTTGGCAGTATGGCCATTTTCACGATATTGATTCTTCCTATCCATGAGCATGGAATATTTTTCAATTTGTTTTGTCCTCTCTAATTTCCTTGAGCAGTGTTTTGTAGTTCTCCTTGAAGAGGTCCTTCACTTTTCCAACCTAGCAAAACAGGCCAACATTCAAATTCAGGAAATATAGAGAACTCCAGTAGGCTACTCCATGAGAAGATCAACCCCAAGACACATAATCATCAGATTCTCCAAGGTTGAAATGAAAGAAAAATGTTAAGGGCAGCCAGAGAGAAAGGCCAGGTCTCCTACAAAGGGAAACACCATCAGACTAACAGTGAACCTCTCAGTGGAAATCCTATTTATATATTCTTTTAGCCAACAACATGTCTCAATTAATGTAGATTCATAAGTTTCCTTACCTAGTAGTATAAATTATCCAAATTCCTTAAGATTTAAGGAAGTTCTTTATGATTTTCTTGGCTGTTCTTAGCCCTTTATATTTCTACCCAAATTTTAAAATGAGCATTTCAGCCCATTTACTTTCCTTAATAAGATTCCTTCTAGAACTTTGATTAGAATTGTTTTTGAATCAATAGATAATTTCTGGGAGAACTTCCTTTTTTTTTTTTTTTTTTTTTTTCTTTTTGAGACGGAGTCTCGCACTGTCACCCAGGCTGGAGCGCAATGGTGTGATCTCAGCTCACTGCAACCTCCGCCTCCTGCATTCAAGTGATTCTCCTGCCTCAGCCTCCTGAGTAGCTGGGATTACAGGTGCCCACCACCACGCCTGGCTAATTTTTTGTATTTTTAGTAGAGAAGGGGTTTCACTGTGTTGGCCAGGCTGGTCTCGAACTCCTGACCTTGTGATCCGCCTGCCTCGGCCTCCCTAAGTGCTGGGATTACAGGTGTGAGCCACCACACCTGGCCGAGAATTTACATTTTTTAACAATGTTAAATTATTTAATCAGTGAATGTGATTCATGTCACCTTTAATATTTCTCAGAAATGTTTTAGTTTTCAGTATAAAGCCTTGCTTATCTTTTATTAGCTTTAAAGTTAGAAATTTGTATTTATTTTTTCACTTGTAACTTTGAGTTTTTAAACAATTTACTTTCTAGTTTTTTATTATAGGTAGATAGACTTGATTTGATTTTGTACATTGACTGTATATTTAGTGACCCTGTTAAATTCATTTATTAAATGTAATGGTTTATTTGTAGATTCTTCTGGAAGTTCTTTGCTCATAATTCTGTTGCCTATGAATAATGACAGTTTAACATTTCCACTTTATCTTAGATTTCAACACTTCTACTGTAATGTGCTTTGGTCTGGATTTCTTTTTATTTGTGCAGATTGGAGTTCTTAGCACAAATTGAATTATGGCTTGATGTCTTTCTTTGACTTAAAAGAACTATGTTTTTAAATATTGCTTCTGCTCCATTTTTCTTTCTTCTCTTTCTGGAACTCCAGTTACATGTGTGTTAGATACATGGAACATACTGCTAATGTGTATGTTACCAGCGTACACAATAGTTAACATTTAATTTATGCATATAAAATTTCTTATAGATTCTGGGTATTAGTCCTTTGTGGGATGTATAGTTTGCAAGTATTTTCTCCCATTCTGTAGGTTTCTTGTTTACTCTGTTGATTGTTTCTTTTGCTGTACACAAGCTCTTTAGTTTAATTAGGTCCAAATTGTCAATTTTGGTTTTCTTTGCCTAGGCCAGTGTCCAGGAGAGTATTTTCTAGGTTTTCTTCTAGGATATTTATTGTTTCACTTCTTAGATTTAAGTTTTCAATCTACCTTATGTTAATTTTTGTATATGGTGAGAGGTAGGGGCCCAGTTTCATTCTTCTGCATATGGTTAGTCAGTTTTCCCAGCATCATTTATTTAATAGTGTACTTTCTCCATTGTTTATTTTTGTGGGCTGGGTTAAAGATCAGTTGGTTGTAGGTGTTAACTTTAGATAGCCTGATGAGTATGTGCCTTGGCTATGGTCTTTTTGCAATGAATTTTCTAGGAATTCTTTGAGCTTCTTGTAGGTAGATATCCAGATCTCTAACAACACCAAGGAAGTTTTCCTCAATTATTCCCTCAAATAAGTTTTCCAGACTTTTATACTTCTCTTCTCCCTCAGGAACACCAGTTATTCTTAGGTTTGGCCATTTTATATAATCTCATATTTCTTGGAGACTTTATTCATTTCCTTTTTTTTTTCTTTATCTTTGTCTGATTGCATTAATTTGAAAGCCTGTCTTTGAGCTCTGAAATTCTTCCTTCTCCTTGTTCGTCTATTGTTGAAACTTTCCACTGCATTTTGTATTTTCCTAAGTTTGTCTTCCATTTCCAGATGTTCTGATTGTTTTTTGTTGTTGTTGTTGTTGTTGTTCTTGTTGTTTTTTGAGACAGAGTCTCGCTCTGTTGTGCCATGGAGTGCAGTGGTGTGATCTCGGCTCACTCCAACCTCTGCCTCATGGGTTTAAGCGATTCTCCTGCATCAGCCTCCTGAGTAGCTGGTACTACAGGTGCACACCACCATGCCCGGCTAATTTTTGCATTTTTAATAGAGACAGGGTTTCATCATGTTGGCCAGGCTAGTCTCAAACTCCTGACCTCAGCTGATCTACCCGCCTCGGCCTCCCAAAGTGCTGGGATTTGGCATGAGCCATCAGGCCTGGTCTGATTGATTTTTTCTTTATAGTTATCTATCTCCCTGGAAAATTTTTCATGCATATCCTTGACTGTTTTTTTAATTCATTTTTGTTGGTTTTCACCTTTCTCTTGTATTTCCTTGAGTAGCTTGATAATCAACCTTCTGAATTATTTTTGTCTCATTTCAAATATTTTGTCTTCATTTGGATTCATATCTGGAGAGCTATTGTGACATTTTGGGGGTTTTATGGAACCCTGTTTTGTCATATTACCAGAATTACATTTCTGGATTTATTTCTAATTTGGATAGCCTATTTTTTCAAATTGTTACTGAATTTATTTTTTACTAGACTGTGTTTTCTTAATGGTTTTTTTTTACTTTAAGGGTCTGACTTCAATGTTTGTAGTAAATTATTTTAGCCTAATTTGATTCTTGGGGCTTGGTTAAGACTCTGTATGAGTTCCTTTGTTATAGAAAGTCTTTGTGCAATGGCTTTCCCAGATGCTGGTTGTAGTAGTTATTATGTACTTGGTGTGTAGGCCAGTTCACTGTCTCCTATTGGGTTGGAATGGCAGGGATTCCTTAAAGCTTATCTCATTCTCTCATGGTGTATGGTTTATTTATTTATTCAATTTTTTCCCCAGTATTTTATTAACTGAGTTGATGATTCAGGCTTTAGGCTAGTTGTGGATGTATCCCTGGGTAGGCACTGGTTGTAGCTAAAGCAAGTTGGTAGATGTAATACCCAATGGTGGGCAGAGGTCCCAGCCTTGATGAAGGTAACTGGGGGGTCAGGGGTAGATCTCAATTAGATGTTCTGAGATTTTATCAGGGTGAAGGTTGAGAGCTACCTCAGCTTCCCTGCTAGGCCAGCAGAAAAGCTTTCCACCTCACAGCTTTACTGTTTTCCCAGTGTTCTGGCTGTTCAGATCAGACAGGCACCTCTTCTTTAGGAATATTGATGTTCCATGTAGGGAGGAATTGTGATTCTGCCTCTTGTGCAAGCCTGCATCTGGGCAGTGCTCCTCCTATGGGGCTGCAGTCACCCTGAATTGTTCCCTGAATTGGGGAATGTCTGCAAGGGATCCAGTGATGTGACATAGACTCTGAGATTCCTTGGTTGTAGATAGGCTTAGTGTGCTGCCTTTCTTGAATGCTGGTAATACTAGTAGTGAACTTGTCACGTGGACAGACTCAGGACCTTTGGTTTGCCAGGGTGTTGCAGGCAGTGATGATTGCCGAGGTCATGCAGCTGTTTTCTCCTTCTTGGGCACAGTGTTATTCTATCTAGAGATGGTGTCAAGATCTGTGTTGGTTGGCCTCCAGCCAGGAGGTGTTGCTTTCAAAAGAGCACCAGCTGCCGTAATAACAGTGGGATTTGAGCTTGCCCTAAGTTGCCTAGGGGAAGTATTCTGGTTTCTTAGGTGATGGGTGGGGCTACAAGTCTCCTAAAAGTTTATGTCTTTTGTATTAAGTTACCAGGGCAGGTGGAGAAATACCACCAGGTTGGGTCAGGGTTAGGTGGGCCTGAGCTCTGATTCTCCTTGTGCAGGGCAGGCTAAGGCCCCTGTGAGAGACCAAGGTGGTTCTCAGGTCGCTGGGGTAATGTTTCACAGGGGAGTATAACTGCCTCTGCTGCACAGAGGAGTTTACAAAAGGAGTGGGGAGTAGTGGGCAGCAGTGAGCCTTACCTAGTTCCCACATCGTTTTCAAGGTCGGTGTCACTCCTGCGGTGCTCTGGTGACAGCACCTGGTTTAGATCTAGGCAGTCTGCACACAGAATTCAGACCTGCCCCAGCCTATAAGCTTCCCCACAGAGATAGCAACCACAGCTTTCAGGCCGCACCCCTCCCCGTCTTTCTGCAAAGTCACGTGCCCAGCTTCTGCACTCTTGTCTGCAGCTCACTTCCTGCTCATTGCCCAGGTTCTGTTCACGGGGTGTTTGTCCTCTCTTGAGATTATATCACAAAATTCAGTTGGGAGCTGCATTTACCCTGTGAATTCTCCCTCGTTGACCGACTTCCGCAAGGGCTCCTGTGAGATATAGTCAGGAATCACTTCCCTTGGTTCACACTGGAGACTGGGAATGCCTGCAAGCCCCTTCCCACTGTTGCTTCTACTTTTATATTTTATGCCACTTTCTAAATTTGATCCAGCTCTTGGTAGAGTTTAAGGTCTTCTTCCATGGCCTGAATTTTCAGATTCCCCAGTGAGGATGTACTCAGAGGCAGACTCTCCCCTTCTCACACTCTGAGAACTTAGTTTTTCACCTGTCTCATGGAGTAGGCTGCAGCCTGCCATTTGTTTCAAAGGGTCTGTAGATTCTTTTGATTTTTCTATTAAGTTCCTGTGTTGGTTCTTGCTTTAAAAAAAAAAAATTCACAGTGTGAATCTCTACACACTATTCTGACCTTCCAAGTGGGAGAGGCAAGCTAACACTGCCTCCAATCTGCCATTTTGAAAAAAATAAAAAATGAAAAAATGAGGGTTTGTATTATGAAGTGATGTTGGATTTTATTGAATGGTTTTTCTGAGTCTATTGAGATGGTCATATGGGTTTTTTTTTTTGTTTTTAGTTCCACTGATGTGGTGAATCACATTTATTGACTTGTATATGTTTACCATCCTTGCATCTCAGGAATAAAGCCCATTTGATCATGGTGAATTATCTTTTGATCTGCAGCTGGATTTGGTTTGCTAGTATTTTGTTGAGAAGTTTTGCATCTATGTTTATCAGGGATATTGGCCTGTAGTTTTTTTTTGTGTGTGTGTGTCCTTGTCAGCTTTGGGTATCAAGATGATACTGGTTTCATAGAATGAGTTGGGGAGGCATTCCTTCTCCTCAATTTTCTTGAAGTAGTTTCAGTATGATTGGTACCAGCTCTTTTTTTGTATATCTGGTAGAATTCAACTGTGAATCCATCTGGTCTAAGGCTTTTGTTGGTTGCTAGGCTTTTTATCACTGATTCAATTTCATAACTTATTATTGATTTGTTCATGGTTTCAATTTCTTCCTGGTTCAGTCTTGGGATGCTGTGTGTTTACAGGAATTTATCCATTTCCTCTAGATTTTCTAGTTTGTGCGCATAGAGATTTTTGCAGTTATCTCTGGGAATCTTTTGTATTTATGTGGCATCAGTTTTATTATTTTGGATTGTGCTTATTTGGATTTTCTCTTTTTTCTTTGTTAATCTAGCTAGCAGTCTATCAATCTTTTTTTTTCAAAGAACCAAATTTCTTTTTGATCCTTTGTATGGTTTTATTGGTTGCTATTTTGTTCAGTTCTCTGATTTTAGGTATTTCTTTTCTTCTGCTAGATTTTTATTTAGTTATTATATTTCTAGTTCTTTTAGCTGTGGCACTAGGTTGTTAATTTGAGATCTTTCTATCTTCTTGATGTAGGCATTTAGGAGTATAAACTCCATTTAGCACTGTTTTTGCTGCATCTCAGAGGTTTTGGTGTGTTGTATTTCTATTTGTTTGAAATAATTTTTTTTTGTTTCTGCCTAATTTTGTTTTTTACGCAAAAGTCGTCCAGAAGCAACTCGTTTAGTTCCCATGTATTTGTGTGGTTTTGAGAGTTCCTCTTGGTATCGATTTCTAATTTTATTCAACTGTGGTCCAAGAAGATGCTTAGTATGCCTTTGATTTTTTTTTTCAATTTATAGAGACTAGCTTTTTGGCTGAGCATGTGGTCAATCTTAGAGTATGTTCTATGTATAGATGAGTAAACCGTATTCTGTGGATTTTAGGTGGGGTATTCTGTAGATGTCTATTGGTTAAGTATCCAATTTAAGTCCAGAATTTCTTTGTTAGTTTTTTGCCTTGATGATTATCTAATTCTGTCAATGGGGTGTTGAAGTCTCCCACTATTATTGTGTGGCTGTGTGGCTGTTTTCTTAGGTCTAGTTGTAATTGTTTTATAAATCTGGGTGCTTTGTTGTTGGGTGCATATATATTTAGGATAGTTAACTCTTCTTGATGAATTTAACCCTTTATCATTATGTAATGCCCTTCTTTGTCCTTTTTATTGTCTTTGGTTTAACATCTGTTGTATCTGATATAGGAATAGCACCCCCTTCCCCTTTTTTTATTTTTCATTTGCATGATCTTTATCTCTTTACATTGAGCCTATGGGTGTCATTACATGAGACATGAGTCTCTTGAATACAGTAGAAAGTTGGATCTCATTTTTTTTTTCATCCAATTTGCCACTCTGTATCTTTTAAGTGGAGCATTTAGGCTGTGTAGGTTCAACTTTGATATTGATATATGAGATTTTGTTTCTGTCATAGTGTTGTTAGCTAGTTACTTTGTAGGCTGGAATGGTAGTTGCTGTATAGGGTCTGTGGGTTTTGTACCTTTTTGTGCTTTTGTGTAGCAAGTATTGTTCTTTATTTTCATGTTTAGAGCTCTCAAGCATTTCTTGTCGGGCTAGACTGGTGGTGATGAATTTTCTTAACGTTTGCTTTTCTAGGAAGGATTGTATTTCTCCTATGAAGCTTAACTTAGTGATACATGAAATCTTGGCTGGCATGTTTTTTCTTTAAGAATGCTAAAAATAGGCCCCCAATCTCTTCTGGCTTATAAGGTTTCTGCTGAGAAGTCTGCTGTTTGTCTGGTGGAATTCCTTTTATAGATAATTTAGCCCTTTTTTCTAGCTAGTTTTAAGATTTTTTTTTCACGTTGATCTTGGATAATCAGAATACTGTGTAACTTTGGGATGTTTGTCTTGTGTATCTTGCAGGTGTTCTCTTAATTTCTTGTAGCTGCATGTCAACCTCTAGCAAGATTGGGGAAATTTTTCTGAATTATACCCTCAAATACGTTTTCTAAATTGCTTACTTTCTGTTTTTTTCTCTCAGAAATGAAAATAAGTCATGGGCTTGGTTGCTTTACATAATCCCATATTTCTTGAAGGTTTTGTTTTTTTAAATTGTTTTTTCTTTGATTTTTGTCTAAGTGGGTTGACTCAAAGACTGGTCTTCAAGCTGTGAAATTCTTTCTTCTAATTGGTCTAGTCTGTTGTTAAGGTTTCCAATGCATTTTGAAATTCCTGTAGTGAAATTTTAAATTCCAGTTCTGTTTGGTTCTTTTTTTAATATAGCTATGTTGTCTTTCATATCTTGATCATTTCTCTGGTGTCTTTGTATTGAATTTCAACTTCCATGAGAATCTCATTGTGTTTTCTTGCCATCTGTATTCTTAATTCTATATCGTCATTTCAGACATTTTAGTCTGGTTGGCATCCATTGCTAGAGAGCTAGTGTGATCCTTTGGAGGTGAAGAAACACTGGCTTTTTTTATTGCCAGAGTTCTTATGCTGATTCCTTTTCATCTGAGAGAGCTGATGTTTCTTTTTTTAAAAATTTACTTTAATTTTAATGGGCTTTTTTGATTTTTTATTCTTCTTTCCCTTGAGGGTATGACTGTGCTGTATGTTGTATATGATCATTTCTCTTCATTTCTGCATGCTTTCAGAGGGCCAAGGTTTTGTATGGGTTCCTTGGTTACAGATAGGTTCATGTAGTCATTTTCTGAGATGCTACTTGCAACGATGTATTTTTCTTTGGTTGTGTAATTCAGGCTGCAGTCTGGTAGATAGTGCCTAAGAGTAAGAGCCAGCAGGTAGGCTTTTACTTAGTTCATGCTTGCTCACCCTCTGCGGGGCTGGAGCTGCCATAAAAGCATGAAAAGCTCTCTCTCAGCATGTGCTTGGCTTTCAGTGGGGGTGGGGCTGCCAAAGAAGCACAAAAATCATTCTTTTTCAGTGCACACCCACGAGGCCCCAGTGGGAAAGGCATCTGCCATGTCTGCAACAGTGCACTGGGGAGGGGAACAGGGGGAAAGAGATGATTCTCTCTTCATGTTCATTCCCAGGCTTTGGTGGAACCCCCTGAAGTGGTTGGTGCCACACCTGCATTCCCTTTGTCCCAAGGCGGGGCTTTGGTGTGCTGCCCTCCTCCTTCCCTTAGGTGCAGTTTGTGTTGAAGGTTATATCTCCAGGGCACCCACAACTCCCTGGGGATCCAACAGTCCCTCATGCTTGCCAGAGTCAGAGTGGGTTGTGGGGTATGTCTGCTGGTGGTCTAAGGGTGCAGTGGTTCAAGGGTGGAGAATCTCTCGTCAGGGCAGTGGTACCACATGTGCACAGCTAGCATGGCACCTGCCATCTCAGTCTGCATCTGAAGGGGCAGGTTCAGCACATCTGCTCAAGGTGGCCACCTGGTTCTCTGTTCCTGAGAAGATCTCTAATTGCCACCTATTGTGTTTCCCTGGGACACGGGGTCGGGGGGTGGGCCAGAGGCGCTCTCCAGCAGTTTGGCAGTAAGCAGATTATCAGAGGGGGAAGGGGAGGAGGAAAGCACTCTCTCCTACTCTTTCTACTGGACTCTGACCTCCTTGGAGGTCAATGCCAGACAGACTTTTGCTGCTCATTTTCTGTGCGCCCCACTTCTTTGGTTGGGCATTCCAACAAGTCCTGGCTCTCCACCTTCCATTTTGCACTCCAAACTTGACCATTCACTAATAACTTTGATCTTTTTTCTGAGAAGAATTGATGCTGTTCCTAGTTGGCCATCTTTTGGTCTGTTTCAATTGACTGTTTTTTCCATGGTCATGTCTCCTGGTAGGCCTGATAATTTTTAATTGAATCCCAGATATCACGTATGAAAAATTATAGAGGCTTTGCATGCTGTCCTCTTCCCCTATAGAGTGCTCACCTTATCCCCTGGCTATTTGAGTAAGGCAGATTCTTTGATATGGCAGCATTATAGTCATGGTAAGGTATAGTCTACCTCTGATTAGTATCCATTTTTAGGATACACCCTCTAGTGGTTCTAGTTGAGAGGCTAGGTTGTTTACTGTGTGTTGTTTACCTTCTTGTCAAGTTCTGGATCCAATTTTTGTCTCCAAAACACTGCTAAAATCTGTTCTACTTTTAGTTTACTTTCTGCTAGTCATTTTAGTACTGAGTAATAAGCATTTTAAGAATCAGCAAATGTGTCAAGAGGAATAACATCTCCAAGAGCATAGAGCACACCTAAATAGGCTTCTGTTTTCTTTTAAATCTTAGCCTCTCAAGTTTTGGCAACCTTGGCAGCACAAACCCCAATTTTTGTCTTCCCCATCCTGTGTGATTGCCTAAAGCTCTCATCTATTAGTGGCCATCCTCTCTCTGGCTTCTTAGCCTTTCTTGCCAACCTAAGAATCATTAAATCTCTGATTGGGAAAATGGCATGCAAAATGTTGGGCTACCCCACTGAGTTTTCCTTCTTTCCTTGATCTTTGCTTTGTAATGCCTGGCTGTCTTGAAAACTCTTTAACTTCAAAAAGGTATGCTTTGTACTTTTTCATATGTTTTAGCTGTACTCACAGGAACTTTGGGCGGCTGGAAACTATCATCACTAGGACACAGAAATTTTCATACTTTTCAATTTGCTATGTCTATAACAATTACTTTTTTCTTCTATATTTTATTGTCATCCTTTTTTGATCAGCTACTTTGTTGGTAATAGATTTTTGGGTAGGTTAGAGCTGAAATCAAAGCTTTAGTGGATATCTATCCTGACCAATTTTAAGGGTTGAGCCTTAGAAAGGTGAGTACAAGATCATAAAACCATACTGATCACTGCAGTTTTTGTTACGTCTCCAAGAAAACTCTGGCCCATTATTATACCTTTAAACTCAGGGATAAGCAGCATCAGGAGGAAGCTATCTCCTTATGTTTTAATCCACCAGCCTTAAAGTCTCTGAATGGGGAGCAAGAGGATAAAGGAGTCTATGCCAGCACTTATTTTCATCAGTACTTTGTCCCAGCAAAGCTTGCCCTTTATCCTGATTTTACCATGTTGATATGGCAACCCTAATTGTTGTTACTGATTTTATGGTGAAAGAACCAGCAATAATGTTCTTAGTTAGTATTTTTGGAGGGACAAAAGCAGTATTCAAAATAATGCCTCATACTAGTTACCTTCCTGCTGTGGTTTGAATGTTTGTATCCACCTCTAAATTCATGTCGAAACTTAAGCCCCAATGCAGAAGTATTGGGGGTTAAAAGAAATACCTCCTTTTAGGAGGTAACTAGGCCACGAGGGCTCTGCCCTCATGGATGAGATTAATACCCCTATAAAAATGCTGGAGGGAACTTCCAGCATATGAGAACATAGCATTCATTCCTTCCAGAGGATGTAGCAACAAGGTACCACCTTGGAAGCAGAAAGCAGCCTTTATCAGATAATGAGTGTAGTGTACTGGTGCCTTGATCTTAGACTTTCTAGCTTCCAGAATTGTGAAAAATAGAGTTTAATTGTGTATAAAGTACCCAAGTATAAGTATTTTGTTACAGCTGCGCAAATTAAATGAAACTAAGACACCACCTTCCACATAGACATCAGTTTAAGATACTCTTGAGTGTCCTCAAGTACCTCCCCCCTCGTGTGTGTGTGTGTGTGTGTGTGTGTGTGTATAAGTGTGCATGTTAATTCCAAGAATCTCTACTTTATTTCTCACTTCAGTGATTTTTCCAGAGTTTATTTTGGGAGAGGTAGCTGGCATCCCAAACTAGTTCGCAATCTTGATAAAACAGAAAATTGCTTACTTTAGTAGTCTTAGTAAGAATATGATTTAGTCCCTACAACTTAAGTTTCATGTCAGTGCCCCCAAATCCTAAATTGATACACTACTAAACTTTTTTATTGAGAAATAATTTACATAGACTATATTGCACACATTTAAAATATAGTTTTTATTAATTTTGACATTGGTATTCTTGTTTTGAAGTTTATCTTCTTTTGATTTAGCCACTCCAGCCTTCTTATGCTTATTGTGTTTGCATGATTATTTTTTTCTTCCAACTATTTTCAATCTTTCTGTGTTCCTATATAAGGAGACTTCAAAAAGCTCATGGATAAATTTTTTCTTTTACTAGATAAAAATGAAAAATGTGGAAGCTGGGTACAGTGGCTAACATCTATAATCACAGCTACTCAGGAGGCTGAGGCAGGAGGATCGATTGAGGCCAGGAGTTTAAGACCAGCATAAGCAACATAATGAGACCTTGTCTCTAAAAATTTAAAAACAAAAATTAGCCAGGCATGGTCGCACTTGTCCTATAGTCCCAAGTACTTGGGAGGCTAAGGTGGGAGGATTGCTTGAGCCCAGGACTTTGAGGCAGCAATGAGCTGTGATTGTGCCAGTGTACCCCAGTCTGGATAACAGAGCAAGATCCTGTCTCAAAAATAAAATAAAAATATAAACTTTACTTCTCAAAATAAGCTCCATCAAGTTTAGACTCTTCTGTATCAGCCATTTAGTCCATCTTGAGAACTGAGGGTCTTGGAAATTTAACTATGTCAATGTAGTCCTTTCTATTATTAACTGAAGAAAAGTGGATGCCCTTTAAAGATTTTTTAAGATTAGGAAAGAAGTCAGAAGGAGCCAGATCAGGACTGTATGAGGTGGTGCTTGATTTCCCATTAAAACTTTCACAGAATTGCCCTTATTTGATGAGACGAATGAGCAAGAGCATTGTCATAGTGGAGAAGGACTCTGGTGAAACTTTCCCAGGCATTTTTCTGCTAAAGCTTTGGCTGACTTTCTCAAAACAATCTCATAATAAGCAGATGTTACTTCTTCAGCCCTTCAGTAAGTAAACAAGCAAAATGCCTTGATCCTTCCTTAAAACTATTGCTATGACCTTTAGTCTTACTTGGTCCCCTTTTGCTTTGACTGGCCCACTTCCACCTTTTAGTAGCCATTGCTTTGATTGTGCTTTGTCTTCAGGATCATACTGATAAAGCCATGTTTTATCTCCTGTTAACAATTATTTGAAGCAATGCTTCAGGATATTGATCATACTTATCTAAAATTTCTATTGAAAGCTCTGCTGTTGTCTGTAGCTAATCTGGATGCAATGCAACAGTTTTGACAGACATTGAGTGGAACATTTGCTCAACGTTAATTTTTCAGTTGTAATTGTGTAAGTTGAACCAATTGAGATATCTGTGGTGTTGGCTGTTGTTTGTGCAGTTAATCATTGGTGCTTTTCAATTAGGACATGAACAAGATTAATTTTTTCCTCACAAATTGATGTGGTGGCTGGTCTGTGGCTGTAGGCTTCATCTTCAACAACGCCTCATCCCTTCTTAAAACAAGTTATCTATTTGTAAACTGCTTATTTCTTCGGGGCCCAAAAGTTTATGGCAAAAGTCTCTATAAGCTTTTTGTAAAGCATCAATGATTTCACCATTCTTCCACTTAAGCCTAACAGTAGGTTTGATGTTTGTTCTTTTTTCAGTTTTACAGAATTCAGGTTGCTCTGATTGCAGCTCTTTTCAAGTTAATGTCTTATCGTTCTTAGTAGCTCAGACTAGTTCTTGTTCAGACTTGTGTCATATTAGCTTGTTATGTTAGTGTGAATTTATTTTGGTGCAAAAAATTTTTAATTGATGTATAGTTTTTTCATAATATGCATTTTCCGTGAATTTTTTGAGTTCGTATTGAAAGTACATCTCTTATAGGTGGCATTTAAGTGCCTTTTAATTGGAGTTTTTATTCTATATTAAGATTTAATGCAATCATTGATATTCTTTGTATTCCTAGCATTTCATTAGCTTGTTCCATATGTTTTTTTCCCTTTTGCATCTTCTTTTGGATTATTTGAATAATTTTAAGAATTCTATTATAATTTATGTATCAGCTTTTAAGATATACTTCTTTGCATTATTTTTTGGTTATTACAGTAGGAATTATACATTCATAGCTTTTTATAGTCTACTTGGAATTAGTATTGTTCCACTTCACATGAAATGTAGATACTTTACAACTGTGATGAGTATATTTATAAACATACATCCTATTCTATTCTTTGTTACATTCATCATCTCTATTAAATCTTTATATATTATGATTCCTTAAGACAGTGTTATGGTTTTTTCTTTAATCAATTATATTTTAAAGAAATCAATAGCAAAAATAGTCCTCAATATTTATCCATACATTTACTGGTTCCAGTGTTATTCATTTCTGTAGATTTAGGAGTAGAGTTTCCCCTTGGGAAAGTTCAGTATAAAAACTTTAGCATTTCTTTTAGTGTGAGTTTGGTGATGTCTCTCAGTTTTCTTTTTCTACAAATGCCTTATTTCACTTTCATTTCTTTAACAGTCTTTATTTCTAGATATAGAATTCTGGGATGATTTCTTTTCTAATACATTAAATATGTTATTCCATTGTGATCTGGCCTCAGTTTCTGATGATCATGTGATATCAGTGATCATGTTCTGCTCTATGTGATTCATTTTTTCCTCTGACTTTTTAAGATCTTTATTTTTTTATATTTAGTAGTTTGACTATGGTGTACCTATGCATTAATTCCTTTAGTCTGTTTGTGATTCATTGAGCTTATTATTGAATATATATTATGCATTTCTTGTAGTTTAGAATTTCTAAATTTACACCCTTCACCAATATTGGGAAATTGTCATTATTTCTACAAATATTTTTCTGCCTCATTCTCTCTTTGTCTTTTTCTCTCCTTTTCCAGCCCTCAGATTCTAATTATGTTAGATATTTTAAATTTTTTCCACAAGTCTTTGAGATTGTTTCTTTTTATTCTTTGTCTTTTCAGATGAAATTCTGTTGATCTTTCAAGTTCACCAACTCTTTCGTCATTTTTATTCTGCCATTAAGCTCATGCAGTGATTTTTAAATTTCTCATACTGTGTTTCTGTTCTAAAATTTCCAAATAATTGTTTTTATAATTTCTTTTGAGATTTCTTATTTTGTCATTTATTAAGGGCATATCATTCTCTACCTCACTGAGTGTAGTTTTAGTTAACTCTTTTAAAGTATTTGTCTGATAATTCCAACATCTTATCATCTCAGGGTTGACATCTGTTGACTGTCTTTTCCTCTGAGTCTGGGTAAGCTTTTCCTGGCTTATCAGATGTTGGTTAATTTTTTATTGTGTCCTAAACATTGTAAATGTTATAGAGAATCTAGATTCTTTTTTGTTGATCCTGAGAGTACTGGTGTTTTTGTTGTACAGTTGGTTAATTTGGCTAGACTGAAACTATACACTGTTATGCCTATGGCAGGCAGTGGCTTAGATCTCAATTCCGTTCTCTAAACCCCTTGAAAACAAACTGCTTTCAGTTTGCTCTGTGCATGCATAACTCAGAAATCAGCCAAAGACTTGATCTGCATTTAAACACAGAAGTCAGGGTCAACCCTTATCAGGCTTTCTCCTTTTTAGTATTTTTTCTCCCCTCGCTAGTGCCCTGGGTGCCTATAATCTTCTCCTGATTCCCTTGGCCAGAAAGGTGACTGGCTTTTTTCAGAGTTTTAGCAGATACGAAGACAGTAGATGTCCTTAGGGCAAAGTATCTAAAAAAATTTTTTAAACGTCACTGGGGATGTGGTGGTACTTCATGGTAGTCACTTGCTCCATACTCCCTTCCAAAATCTGCCTGCCTTCATTCAGTCTTCAGAACTCTCATATGATTGGTGTTTTGTATTTTGCCCAGAGTTTATAGCTGTCATTTACAGGAGGATCAATTTGCTAGACACTTACTCCTCCCTCTGGGGAGTGGAACTCCAATACTATATTCCTCCTTGAGAGAATGGGATGAAGTACAGTTGTGATCTGCAGAACCCTGGTATCTGGTACCCTATGGCTATAATATAGTCAATCTTTCATAAAATTTATCTTTCCTGTTAATTTCTGATTGTAGAGATCAAAATATTCATTGCCTGACAGTCTGAGAGATGATTCATTTAAATGGGTGAACATTCTACCTTTAGGTAGTTTATCTTATGATGTAAGTCTTATACCTGTTACTCTCTCATGGTCATATATCTAAAATAGTACCTTAAAGGTTTAATATGTCTTAAAGAACAGAATGCTGAACTTCATACTATACCGTACTCTGATGCCCTTAGCTCTCTTTCCAGCTAAGGCTCCATTTCTCTTTACTTTAGATGTATTTGGAGTCACGACTAGGTTAATTTTTTTTTTTTTAACAAAACATGTCGATATGGTTTGGCTGTGTTCCCACGCAAGTCTCATCTTGAATTGTAACTCCGACAGTTGCCATGTGTCATGGGAGGAACCTGTGGGAGGTAATTGAATCATGGGGTGGGTCTTTCCCATGCTGTTCACCTGATGGTGATTAAATCTCGAGATCTGATGGTTTTAAAAACGGGAGTTTCCCTGCACAAGCGCTCTCTTTGCCTGCTGCCATCCATGTAAGATGTGACTTGCTCCTCCTTGCCTTCTGCCATGATTGTGAGGCTTCCCCAGCCATGTGGAACTGTCAGTCCATTAAACCTCTTTTTCTTCCCAGTCTCAGGTATGTCTTTATCAGCACCTTGAAAATGGACTAATACACATCTATTTATATGTTTTATATTTTTGATCACCTTTAAGACTTGGGGAATTTTTTTTCCTTTTAAATGATAAAATATACATAGAGCAGAGTATGTAAATAATATAGGTACAGTTTAAAAAAATATAATGCAAACAGCTGTGTAACAACCACCTATATTAAGAAATAAAACATTAACAGTACTTTAGAAGTCCCCTGTGTTCCCCTTCCTACTGAAATGACCATTATCTTTATTTAAAAATTTTTTTAAATTCCATACGTTTTTGGGGAACAGGTGGTATTTGGTTACATGAGTTAGTTCTTTATTGGTGATTTGTGATATTTTGATTGTGGTCATAATCATTTCTTTGCTCTTTTTCTCTATAGTTTTCTTCCTATGTGAACACCTCATGAGGTTTTTATTCATTCCTTCCCAGAAATATTAGTCATGTATTACATGCCCGACATTGTTATAGGTTCTAGAGTTGCAACAGTTAATTAATATACACTATCTTTGCCTTCATGGACTTTACAGTTTACTGATAGAACTTTTGTAGTTAATTTCATTAAATTACCTCTCAGAGAACCTATAAGGAGATTTATTGAGTAGGGTCATATCTATGGAGCATAATCAAGTGTTTTTTCTTCTTCGTCTCATTGTTTTATTCATTAATCAAATAGTTTTTGAGTACTTAAAGGAATTGTGTTATGCCTTAGAAGACAGTCTTTAGAACTATCAGAAATAGATTTCTGTTGTCAAAACTACCAGTTTATGGTATTTCATTACAGTAAACGCAGCTAAGACACCTTAGAAAGAGAATGCAGCCTACCAGACTGTTTAGGAACCAGTGTGAATTCATCTAAAGAAAAATGTGTCAGCCAGAGGAGTAATTTTTAAACAATTGAAACATAGAAAAAAGAAGGGAGAATCCTCTGGGATATTACTGGGAGTGGAACTGCTGGATTGTAGGGTACGTGCCTATTTAATTTTGCCAAATCACTCCCCCAAATTGCTGGCTAAGCTGTACTTTTACCACGATTTTTGCAATTTTGGTGGATAGAATCACAGAGTCAAATGCTAGTGTTGCCTATCCATATACTTTTTTACTGAAAGGGAGCCCTATTAATCTGGCCAACTACTAATTCCATTTTTATGGCACATCTCTGCTGGTAAGTTAGGGTATGTATAGGGTATATATGGTAGGTGGGCAGGGTTTTAGGATCTAGACAAGAGATAACTGATTTCAGGAGTCAGCTATGAAATGAAATGGAATTTAAGATTGGGTGAGAAAAAGGTAAAAGCTAGGTACTGTAGTAGAAACCAACTGTTCATAATAATCATATCCAGTGGAGATTTCATGAGCCCCAGTTCATAGAAGAGAGGCATTTGTATAGCAGAGAGAGATCTGGTTTCAATACACTGTGGAGATGAACACATCAGACCATCACACTGTGACTTCTTTATAAGCATTTAAATGATACCAGATTCCCCTTGTTAAAGTTTATTCCAAATGAGTAAGATTTTGATGTTTTAACTCTCTGTGTACAGTGTTGGTAAGGCCAGTGCTAACATCTGGCTTTATTACTGTTTCTCACTGTATAGTGATAACTTGGCATATTGTTTTGTTTTGTTCATTACAGTTTCTTTTGGACCCCAAGTAAGGGTTGAAGTAATCATATTCCCTGGTTCATGGCACATTATTGTCGTCAGTCAATTTAATGATCCTCTCTAATCTTATTTGTATATGGCTGTTTTTCCCCTTTATTCCATATCCCATCTCCTGTTCTCCCACACATATATTAAGATAAGTACAGGCATGTATTCTAGTTTTTTTTTTGGATATGCAGTTATTTCCAAAAGATTTTATATATGTGTTTTAATTTATATAAAAGTTATTAAAACATATATTTCTCTACACAGAATAATGTTGTATACATATTATTTAATTTTATTATTATTATTATTTTTGAGATGGAGTCTCGCTCTGTTTCCCAGACTGGAATGCAGTGGCACGATCTCGGCTCACTGCAGCCTCTGCCTCCTGGGTTCAAGGGGTTATCCTGCCTCAGCCTCCTGAGTATCTGGGACTACAGGCATCTGCCACCACACCCGGCTAATTTTTATATTTTTAGTAGAGATGAGGTTTCACTATGTTGGCCAGGCTGGTCTCAAACTCCTCACCTCAGGTGATCTGCCCGACTCGGCCTCCCAAAGTGCTGGGATTATAGGGATGAGCCACCATACCCAGCTTATTTTTTATTTTTACTTCTAGTTTGCCTCCAGTTTTTTGCTAGGATAAAAAGTTCTGAGATAAACATCCTTATAAATAAATGTTTCCTCAAGGACCAGTGTGAGAGTTCCTCTGGGATATTACTGGGAGTGGAATTGCTGGATTGTAGAGTACATGCCTATTTAATTTTACCAAATCACTCTCCAAATTACTGGCTAAGCTGTACTTTTACCATGATTTTGGCAATTCTGGGGGCTATTAAGTGGCATCTTACTTTTTCCTTTGCATTTTTCTGATTAGTAGTATTGTTGACAATTGCTTTGTTATTCAGATTTCTTTTTCTCTGAATTATTATTTGTTATCTTTTGTCTATTTTTCTTTTGGGTTTGTTTTTTCTTGATTTGTAGCAATTCCTTATAATTTTTTAGATCTCTCATTGTCAGTTTTGGCTGTTATATATATCTACTCCCAGTCTATCATGTCTGCTCTCTACCCGCAGTCTATCATCTGTCTGTTACCTTTGCGATTCTTTCATACTGCAGAAATTCTGAATAGTAATGTAATCACCCTCGGGTTTCTGCATTATAGCTTGTGCTTTGAGGTCTTTTTTTTTTTTTTAACATATAAGACCTCATCTTATTTGTTTTCTCATTTCAAAGTGACAAAGATATTCCTACTACTTTTTATATTATTAGCTCCATAATTTTACTTTTCACATTCATGTCTTTAAACCATCTGGGACTCACTGTCCAGATGGAAATATGTAATCTCTACTTTTCTCAATATGATAAGCCAGTTTTCTCTATACCACCTACTAATCAATCTGTTTGTACTTCATTGACTTCTAATGCTGTCTCTACCAAATACCAGATTCCATGTGTGGTTTATTTCTAGGCTCTTCTTTTATTGTCTGAAATGTGCCAGTTTTTTTTTTTAATCAAAATGGCTTTGTGATCTGTCTTAATATATGACAAGGCATATCTTACTACCGGCATACCTCAGAGGTACTGTAAATGTGGTTCCAGATTACTACATCAAAGTGAATATTGCAATAAAGCAAGTCACATGAATGTTTTGGTTTCCTAATGAATATAAAAATTGTGCTGAAACTATACATACCTTAATTTTAAAATACTTTATTGCTAAAAAAATGCTAATTATCATCTGATCCTTCAGCCAGTCATGATCTTTTCTCTAGTGGAGGGTCTTGTCTAAGTATTGATGGCTGCTGACTGATCAGTGTGGTGATTACTGAAGGTTGGTGTGGCTGTGGGAATTTCTTAAGACAACAAATTTGTTGCATCAATTGACTGTTCCTTTCATGAAAGATTTCTCTGTAGCTTGCAATGCTGTTTGATAGTATTTTACCCATAAACTTCTTTCTGAATTGGAGTCAGGCTTCTCCAACCCTGCCACTACTTTATCAATAAAGTTTATGTAATATTCTAAATCTTTTGTTATCATTTCAATAATGTTCACAGCATCTTCACCAGGAGTAGATTCTATCTCAGGAAACCACTTCCTTTGCTCATCCATAAAATGCAACTCCTCATTTGTTCAAATTTTATCATGAGATTGTAGCAGTTGAGTTCTGTCTTCAGGGTCCACTTCTAATTATAGTTTTCTTGCTAATTCTACCACATCTGCAATCACTTTCACCATGGAAGCCTTGAACCACTTGAAGTCATTCATGAGGGTTGGCATCAACATCTAAATTTCTGTTACTGCTGATATTCTGACTTCCTCCCATGAATCAGAATTGCTCTTAATGGCCTCTAGAATAGTGAATCCTTTCTAGAAGATTTTCAATTTACTTTGCCCAGATCCATCAGAGGAATCACTATCTATGGCACCTACAGCCTTACAAAATGTATATATATATATATATATTTTTTTTTTTTTTGAGACAGAGTTTCGCTCTGTCGCCCAGGCTAGAGTGCGGTGGTGCGATCTTGGCTCACTGCAAGCTCTGCCTCCCGGGTTCACGCCATTCTCCTGCCTCAGCCTCCCAAGTAGCTGGGACTACAGGTGCCCACCACCATGCTTGGCTAATTTTTTGTATTTTTAGTAGAGACGGGGTTTCACTGTGTTAGCCAGGATGGTCTCGATCTCCTGACCTCATGATCTGCCCGCCTCAGCCTCCCAAAGTGCTGGGATTACAGGCGTGAGCCACCGCACCCGGCCCAAAATGTATTTCTTAAGTAATAAGACTTGAAAGTGGAAATTACTCCCTGATCTGTGGCCTGCAGAATAGATCTTGTGTTAACAGGCATGAAAACATGAATCTCCTTGTACATCTCCATCAAGATCTTAGGTAACTAGGTGTACTTTCAAAGAGCAGTAATATTTTGAAAGGAATCTTTTTTTCTGAGCAATAGGTCTCAGCGGTGGGCTTGAAATATTCTAGTAAACTAGCTGTAAACAGATAGGCTGTCATTTAGCCTTTATTATTCCACTTAGGGAGCATAAGAAGAGTAGAATTAACATAATTCTTAAAAGCCCCTGGGTTTTTGGAAGGGTAAATGAACATTGCCTTCAACTTAAAGCCACTGGCTGCATTAACCTCTAACGAGAGAGCCAGCTTGTCCTTTGATGCTTTGAAATCAGGCACTGACTTCTCCCTAGCCATGAAAGCCCTAACTTATTCACAGCTGAATTCTACCATATATACAAAGAAGAGCTGGTATTATTTCTACTGAAAACTATTCCAAAAAATTGAAAAGAAAGGACTCCTCCCTAACTCATTCCATGAGGCCAGCATCATCCTGATACGAAAACCTGGCAGAGACACAACAAAGAAAAGAAAACTTCAGGCCAATATCGTTAATGAATATTGATGCCAAAATCCTCAACAAAATACTGGCAAACTGAATCCAGCAGCACATCAAAAAGTGAATCTACCACAATCAAGTAAGCTTCATCCCTGGGATACAAGGTTGGTTCAACACAAGCATATCAGTAAATGTGATTCATGACACGAACAGAACTAAAAACAAAGACCACATAATTATCTCAATAGATGCAGAAAGGGCCTTTGATAAAATTCAGTATCCCTTCATGTTAAAAACTGTCAATAAACTAGGTATTGAAAGAATATACCTCAAAATAATAAGACCTATATATGACAAACCCACATACTGAATGGGCACCATCATACTGAATGGGCACCATCATACTGAATGGGCAAAAGCTGGAAGCATTCCCCTTGAAAATGGGCACAAGACAAGGATGCCCTCTCTCACCACTCCTATTCGACATAATATTGGAAGTTCTGGCCAGGGCAGTCCAGCAGGAGCAAAAAATGAAGCCCATTCAGATAGAGAGAAAGGAAGTCAAACTATTCCTGTTTGCAGATGACATGATTCTGTATTTAGAAAATCTCATCATCTCAGCCCAAAAGTTCCTTAAACAGATAAACAATGTCAGCAAAGTCCCAGGATACACAATCAATGTGCAATAATTGCTAGCATTCCTATAGATCAACAGTAGTAGAGCCAAGAGCCAAATCACGAACAAACTCTCCTTCACAGTTGCCATAAAAAGAATAAAACACCTAGGAGTACAGCTAATCAGGGAGGTTGAAAGATCTCTACAAAGAGAACTACAAACCACTGCTCAAAGAAATCAGAGATGACACAAACAAATTTTAAAAAATTCCACACTCATGGATAGGAAGAACCAATATAATTAAAGTGGCCATACTGCCCAAAGCAACTATAGATTCAATGCTAGTCCATTAAACTACCATTGACATTCTTTACAGAACTAGAAAAAACTATTTTAAAATTCATGTGTAACCAAAAAAGAGCCTGAATAGCTAAGGCAATCCTAAGCAAAAAGAGCTGGAAGCATCACACTACCTGACTCCAAACTACTGCAGGTCTACAGTAACCAAAGCAGCATGGTACTGGTACAAGAACAGACACACAGACCAATGGAACAGAACAGAGAACACAGAAATAAGACCGCACACCTACAACTATCTGATCTTCAACAAAACAGACAAAAACAAGCAATGGGGAAAGGATTCCCTATTCAATAAATGGTGCTGGGATAACTGTCTAGCCATAGGCAGAAGATTGAAACTGCACTCCTTCCTTATACCATATTCAAAAATTAACTCAAGATGGATAAAAGACTTAAATGTAAAATCCCAAACTACAAAAACCCTAGGAGACAACCTAGGCAATACCATTCAGAATATAGGCACAGGCAAAGATTTCATGACAAAGACACCAAAAGCAGTTGCAACAAAAGCAAAAATTGACAAATGGGATCTAATTAAACTAAAGAGCTACACAGCAAAAGAAACTGAATGGGGTAAACAGACAATCTGCAGAATGGGAGAAAATTTTTGGATTATATGCATTCAGCAAATGTTTGATATCTAGTATCTATAAGGAACTTACACAAATTTACAAGAAAGAAAACCCTTTAAAGAGTGGGCAAAGGATATGAACAGATACTTTTCAAAAGAAGATATACATGCGGCCAACAATCGTAGGTAAAAAAGCTCAACATCACTGATCATTAGAGAAATGCAAATCAAAACCACAATGAGACACCATCTAATACCAATCAGAATGGCTAATATTAAAAAGTCAAAAAATAACAGATGCTGGCAAGGTTGTGGAGAAAAAGGAATATTTATACACTGTTGTTGGGAGTGTAAGTTAATTCAGCTACTATGGAAGACAGTGTGGCAATTCCTAAAAGACCTAAAAACAGAAATACCATTTGATCCAGTAATCCCAATATTGTGTATATACCCAAAGGAATATAAATCATTTTATGATAAAGACACATGCATATGTTATGTTAATTGTAGCACTATTCACAATAGCAAAGACATGGGATCAACCTAAATGTCCATCAGTGATAGATTGGATAAAGAAAATGTGGTGCATATATACCGTGGAATACTATGCAGCCATACAAAAGAATGAGATTATGTCCTTTGTAGGGACATGGATGGAGCTGGAGGCCATTATCCTTAACAAACTGACACAAAAAAACAGAAAACCAAATACCACATATTCTCACTTATAAGTGGAAGCTAAATGATGAGAGCACATGGACACATAGAGGGGAACAACACACACTGGGGTCTTTCAGAGGATGGAGGGTAGGAGGAGGAGAGGATCAGGAAAAACGACTAATGGGTACTAGGCTTAATACTTGGGTGATGAAATAATCTTTACGACAAACCTCCATGACACAAGTTTACCTGTGTAACAAGCCTGCACTTGTATCACTGAACTTAAAAAAAAAAAAAAAGCCCTAAATGGCATCTTCTTATCTTTTTTTAATAGAAGGCCGTTTTGTCTTTTCCAGTAGAAGGCTGTTTTGAAAATCTGTTGTTTCCTGTACCCATGTTCATCAGTGATCTTAGCTAGATCTTCTGAATAACTTGCTACAGCTTCTCCATCAGCACTTGCTGTTTCACCTTGCATTTTTATGTTGTGGAGATACCATCTTTCTTTAAACCTCATGAACCAACCTCTTTTAGCTTCAGACTTTTCTTCAGCAGCTTCCCCACCTCTCTTCGCATTCATAGAATTAAGGAGAATTAGTGCCTTATGCTAGATTTGGCTTTGGCATAAGGGAATATTGTGGTGATTTTGGTTGACTACCCAGACCACTCAAAATTTTTTTTTATATTAGTAATGAGGCTGGTTTGCTGTCTTATCATTTTTGTGTTCACTGGAGTAGCACTTTTAATTTCCCCCAACAAACTTTTCCTTTGCATTCACAACTTGGTTGTTTGGTGCAAGGGGCCTTGCTTTTGGGCTGTCTCAGCTTTCAACATGCCTTTGCCACTAAGCTTAATCATTTCTAGCTTTTGATTTAACGTGACAGATGCATGACTCTTGTTTTCCCCTTCAACACTTAGAGGCCATTGTAGAGTTATTACTTGACCTAATTTTAGTATTATTTTGTCTCAGAGAATAGGGAGGACTGAGGAGAGGGAAAGAGATAGGGGAATGCCTGATTGGTGGAGCAGTGACAATACAGACATTTGCGATTAATTTCTCCATCTTATATGGGTGTGGTTTTTAATGCCCCAGAACAATTACAATAGTAACATCAGAGATCACTGATCACACACAGTTCACCATAACAGACATAATAATAATGAAAACATTTGAAATATTGCAAGAATTACCAAAATTCCAGAGACACAAAGTGAGTACATGCCCTTGGAACAATGGAGCTGATAGACTCACTTGGCACAGGGTTGCCTAGTTTTGCAATTTGTAAAAACTGTAATATCTGTGAAGCTCAATAAAGTGAAATGCAATAAAACGAGGTATGCCTGTATTTAGTAGGGCAGGTCTATTTTTATTTCTCATCTTTTGCAAAGTTGATGTAGCTATTCATGGTCTTAATTCATAGGATATCATACTTTTGTTTATAGAATTTCTTTATTTAAAAAATTTCTTGGTATTTATAATGGAATAGCATTGAAATTAGGGATTAATTTTGAGATATTTCATTTATTTAAAATATCAAGTCATTCTTACCATGAGCATCTTATTTTATTGGCTTACATTTTTTAGGTTGTACTTTTTATTTTGAGATAATTATAGATTTCCAGGATGTTTAAGAAGCAGTACAGATGGGTAGCAGCTCTCCTGCTCATGGACCCTGACAGCAGGCCTGCAGCACTGTAGTTTTAGAATGCAATTGGAAGTAACATTGTTATCAGCTTAAAATAGACTGTCATAAGAAGTTTTACAAAAGCCTAATGGTAACCACAAAGAAAAAAACCTGTCATAGATTTTTAAAAGATATAGAAAAAAGAATGAAATTATATCACTACAAAAAATCATTAAATCACAAAGGAAGAGAGGAGGAGGGGAACAACATAAATACAAAACAGAGAAAGTAGTTAACAAACTGTTAATAGTAAGTCCTTAACTGCCAAGAATTATTTTAAATGTAAATACGTTAAACTCATTAAGCAAAACATGTAGAGTGACTGAATGGATTTTAAAAACAAGATGTAATTATATGTTGTTTGTAAGAGAGTCACTTTAGCTTTAGGAGACACATAGGCTAGAAGTGAAAGGATGGAAAAAATATTCCATAAAAATGGTAACCTAAAGAGAGCAAAGGTAGCTAGCTATATGTGTATCAGACAAAATAGATATTAAGGCAAAAACTGTTGTGAGAGACAGAGAAGTTTTTGTATAATGATTGAATCAATTTAACAGGAAGATAGAACAATTATAAATATATATGCACTCATCATGATACCTAAATATATAAAGCAAACATTGGCATATCTGAAGGGAGAAATAGCAATACAGTAATAGTAGGAGACTTCAGTTCCTCACTTTCAATAATGGATAGATCAGACAGAAAATCAATGAGACAGCAGTCCTGAACAACACTATAGACCAAATGACCCAATAGACATATACAGAACATGCCACCCAATAGCAACAGAATCAGTATTTTTCGAAGTTCATTCTCCAGGATAGATCACGTACTAGATCACAAAATAAGTCTTAACACACTTAAGAAGTTTGAAATAACTTTAAATATATTTTCTAATAATAGTGGAATGAAAATAAAAGTTTACAAATACATGGAAATTAAACAACACTCTTGAATAATTATTAGGTCAAAGAGCAAATTAAAAGAGAAATTAGAAAGTTTCTCAAGGCAAATGAAAATGAAAACAAAGCATACCAAAATGTATAGGATGCAGGAGAATCAGTACAAAGAGATAAATTTATAGTGATAAATATCTACACTTTAAAAAGATCTTAAATAAACAGTCCAACTTTATTATGCCTCAAGAAGCTAGAAAAAGAAAACTAAGCCTAAAGTTAGAAGGAAGGAAAAATAAAAATGAGAGCAGAGACATAGGTGGGAATTGAACAATGAGAACACTTGGACACAGGATGGGGAACATCACACAGGGGCCTGTCATGAGGTTGGGGGAGGGGGGAGGGATAGCATTAGGAGATATACCTAATGTAAATGATGAGTTAATGGGTGCAGCACACCAACATGGCACATGTATACATATGTAACAAACCTGCACGTTGTGCACATGTACCCTAGAACTTAAAGTATAATAAAAAATATATAAATAAAAATAAAAATTAGAGCAGAGATAGAGAATGGAAAACAATAGAAAAAATCAAAAAGATGGTTTTTTGAAAAGAAAAATAAAATCAACAAACAGGTAGACTAAGAAAAAAGAGAGAAGACTCATAAATAAATTCAGAACTGAAAGAAGAGACATTACAGCTGATGCCACAGAAATGATGGACTATTATGAATAATTATATGCCAGTAAATTGACAACCTAGAAGAAATGGATAAATTACTAGAAATATACAACTTCACGAGGCTGATCAAGAAGAAGGATAAAGCCTGAACAGACCAATAACAAATAAGGAGATTGAATTAGTAATCAAAAATCTCCCAACAGAGGAAATCCCGGGACCAGATGGCTTAACAGCTGAATTATACCAGGCATTTAGAGAATTAATCCAATCCTTGTTAACGCTTACAAAAAAACAGAAGGAGGAGCACTTCCAACTCATTTTATGAGGCCAGCATCACCATATTACCAAAGCGAGACAAAGACGCTAAAAGAAAAGATAACTTCAGGCCACTATTCCTAAGAACCTAGATGCAAAAACCCTCAAAAAAATATTCAGAAACTGAATTCAGCAGCACACCAGAAGGATCATACATAAAACCAGTAATCCTGGGATGCAAATATGGCTCAACATATACAAATTAATTGATACAGTATACCACAATAGCAGAATTAAGGATAAAAATCATATGATCATCTCAATAGATGGGGGGAAAGCATTTGACAAAATCCAGCATCCTTTCATGATAAAAAAAAAAAACTTTCAACAAATTAAGTATACAATGAATGTACTTCAGCATAATAAAGGCTCCATATATGACAGCCTCACAGCTTATATCATACTCAGTGGTGAAAAGCTGATGGTTTTCTTCTAAGATTAGGAATAAGATAAGGATGCCTACCCTTGCCACTATTCAACATGGTACAGGTTGAATATCCCTTAGCTGAAATACTTGAGACTGCAAGTATTGTGGAATTTTTTGGACTTTGGAATATTTGCATATATGTAATGAGATATCTTGGAGATGGGACCCCAAGAAATTTTAGAATTTCTAAACATGAAATTCACTGATGTTTAGTATACACTTTATACACATAGCCTGAAAGTAACTTTGTATAATATTTTAAATAATTTCATGCAGGAAACGAAGTTTGTTTACATCAAACCATCATGAAGCAAAGGTGCCATTATCTCAGCCATCCATGTGGGTAGTCTGTGATTGTTTGGCATCATCATCATTCCTGACTGAATTTATATGCTAGCAATAAGCAATTATTTTCTTAAACTTACACGTAAGTACTTAACAGTAAAAACTATGGGAGGCTGAGGCAGGAGAAAGGTGTGAACCCAGGAGGCAGAGCTTGCAGTGAGCGGAGATCATGCCACTGCACTCCAGCCTGAGCGACAGAGCGAGACTCCATCTCAAAAAAAAAAAAAAACAACTATGACATGCCATTAATACAATGGAAAATAATGTGTTCAGGGTAACGAGCAGCACAGCAGAATCACCAGAATACCTGTATCAGCTTTTAAACAACAGCAACAACAAACAGTGGCAGGCTTTCGGTCTCTACTTACAATGCTGTGTTTTGATTAAAAGGTTACTGTAGGCTAGGCGCTGTGGCTCACGCCTGTAATCCCAGCACTTTGGGAGGCCAGGCAGGCAGATTCCTTGACCTCAGGAGGTCCAGACCAGCCTGGGCAACATGGCAAGACCTTGTCTTTACAAAAAATTTAAAAATTAGCCAGGCATGGTGATGCATGCCTGTAGTCCCAGCTACTCAGAAAGTTGAGATGGGAGGATCGCTTGAGCCTGGGAGGTGGCGATCGCAGTGAGCTGAGATTGTACCACTGCACTCCTGCCTGGGTGAAAGAGTGAGACCGTGTCTCAGAAAGAAAGAAAGAAAAAGAAGATTACTTACAGTGTATTTTAATTGTTTTGGTGAAAAGAAATATCAGGAGCAGTTGAGGGACCTGGAAGTTGGTCCTCTAGGGATCGGGAGGCATTATGCTGGTTCCTTTTTTAAATGGCTAGCTAACTTTATGGGTCAGTTTTCTTTCGAGGGTACTAAATAAACTGTTCTGTACCAGTGTTTTGCCTGTGACCCATCATATGGGGTTAGGTGTGGAATTTTTCACTTGTAATGTCATATTGGTGCTCAAAATTTTAGAATTTTGGAGCATTTTGGATTTTTGGATTAGCGATGCTCAACCTATACTGAAAGTCCTAGCCAGAACAAATAGACAAGAAAAAGAATAAAAGGCATTCACATAAGAAAGGAAGGAGAAAAATTATCTCTTGTTTTCAGAAAACATGACCTTATGTGTAGAAAGCCCTAATGGGTCCACACACACACACACACACACACACACACACACCAAAAAAACACTGTTAGAACTAATAAATGCATTTTGTAAAGTTGCAGGGTAGAAAATCAACACACAAATATCAGTTGCATGTCTGTGTACTGATAAAGAAATATTTGAAATTAAGAAAATCCCATTTACAATAGCATCAAAAAGAATAAAATATTTAGGAGTGAAATTAACCAAGGAAATTGAAGATCCCTGCAATAAAAAAAATACAGCTTTGATGACAGAAATTTAAACAAATGGAAAGACATTTCATGTTCATGGATTGAAAAAAATTAGCTGGGCCTGGTAGCTTATACCTGTAATCCCTGCTACTCAGGAGGCTGAGATGGGAGGATTGCTTGAGGCCAGGAGTTTGAGACCAGCCTGGGAAACACAGCTAGACCCTGTCTCTACCAAAAACAAAAACACAATTACCCGGACATTATTGTGCACACCTGTAGTCCTAGCTACTCGGGAGGCAGAGGTGGGAGGATCACTTGACCTTAAGAGTTTGAGGCTACACTGTGCTGTGATTGCACCACTACACTCCAGTCCAGATTACATAATAATATTTTTATGTAGCTTAAAACCAATATTCTGTTCAGTAAACAGCAGGCCAGTTGATACATGAGATTTATAGAATTGTAGCACATTAGGGTTCTCCAAAGAAACAGAATCAATAAGATATATATAGATATATACATAAAAGGAGATTTAGTCTAGAAATTGGCCCACACTTATAGAGGGCAAGAAGTCCCATGATCTGCTGTCTGCAAGTTGGAAAACCAGGAAGGCCGGTGGTATAATTCAGTCTGAGTCAGAACCTGAGAACTGAGAGACAAATGGAGGGCAGGAGAAGATGAATGTCTCAGCTCAGGCAGAGAGTGAATTGACCTTCCTCTGCCTTTTTATTCTTCTCAGGCCTTCAGCATGTTGTATAATACCCATCCATATTAGTTCTTTACTCAGTCTGCTGGTTCAAATGCTGATCTCTTCCAGAGGTACCCAGAAAAAATATTTTACTAGATATTTGTGCATCCCTTAGCCCAGTCAAGTTAACACATTAACCATCACGTATAGCATTATATGATTATAGATAGCCACATATATTTTAATGAAAATTAAAAGTAAAAATGTTTTAATTTTTATTAAATTTTTAGTTTTACACTTTGTGATGTAACAGTTTGATGGCAGTTCATTGGTTTCAGGTCTAGAACTTAGTAATGCTCAATTTGTTTCACTTTTGAGAAAAAAAATTGTAAATAGTTTCTGTCTACCTTATTCAGAGTAACATATTCTTCAAATGTAAAGGTTGGCTTAGTCAAGAGGGTACAGAATTTCTTTATATAAAGTTTTTAAAAATAGATAAAACCAAACAATTTTTAAAGGGATATATAAGTAAATTTAAAGGAAGAAAAGGATACAAATTAAGAACATGGTTACCTGTAAGAAGTTGAAAAGGATTATTATTTATTATTAGAGAGGTGCACGTAAGACTCAACAGCAAAGGCCAGATGTGGTGCCCTGGCAGGGGTGCCTTGGTCATTATTTGGAAACACAACTAGAACACTTGTTGATGTTTGGGACCCAGGCTCAGAGCAGAGTGTCTTTTGGAGGCAAGGCAAGAAATGTGGTATGGTAATAGTCACAATCACAGAGCCCTTACTAGGTACTAGGCACAGTTAACCCCTGTAATAATCCTTGGTAGATGACCATATTCTTTTTTCTTTTTGTAAAGGGATGAGCAAATCGAGGCACACAAGTAGTAAATTTGCCTAAGGTACTGTAGTTGGCAGAGTTGAGATAGAAAACCAACCATTCTGACTCTAAAGCCAATACCCTTTCCCACTGTGTTAGGCCATTCTTGTGTTGCTGTAAAGGAATATCTGAGATTGGGTAACTTATAAAGAAAAGACGTTTAATTGGCTCACGGTTCTGCAGACTGTACAAGCAAGGCCTTGTATTTTCTCAGCTTCTGGGGAGGCCTCAGGGAGCTTTTACTCATGTCAGGAGGCAAAATGGGAGCAGACACATCACATGGCAAGAGTGGGAGCAAGGGGGTGGGAGAGGTGCCATACACTTTTAAACAACCAGATCTCACATGAACTCACTCATCACCAAGGGGATGGGGCTAAGCCATTCATGAGGGCTACACCCCATGATCCAAACACCTCACACTAGTCCTCACCTCCAGTACTAGGGATTACATCTCAACATGAGATTTGGAGGGGGCATTTGAACTATATCACCCACTATGCTCCATTGTCTCTATATTAAAGAATTATGAAACTCCAGAGGAAGGATGAGTAGTAGGAAGGCAGGAAATGATCTGGATAAATTTCAGATTTTTTTGAAGTTCTCAGCTTTTTATTTTCAGTAGGTAAGACAGAGTCATTTAAAAGGACTAGAGTAGGCTGGGTGCAGTGGCTCATGCCCGTAATCCCAGCACTTTAAAAGACCAAGGTGGGTGGATCGCTTGAACCTGGGAGTTCAAGACAAGCCTGGGCCACATAGCAAGACCTTGTCTCTCTAAAATACAAAAAATTAGCTGGGCATGGTGCACCTATAGTCCCAGCTACTTAGGATGCTGAGGTGGCAGCATCACTGGAGCCTGGGAAGTTAAGGCTGCAGTGAGCCGTGATTGTGCCACTGTACTCCAACCTAGGCAGCAGAGCAAGACCCTGTCTAAAAAATGAATGAATGAATGGACTAGAGTAGACTAGAGGTAGGAGTTAACGCAACATAATGCCTTTAATAGAGAGTTCCTGGATGCCCTTGGAATTTCGGCTCTTTTCGTGTGAAAGGACTGAGCCTGCTGCATGCCAGTATGCACTTTCTGCTTTTTTCCTTTATTTGCCTTAGCAAGGAGACTCAGATCTTGAAGGGGCTTGGTTGGCAGGGTAGCAACTATCATTTCTGCTTTGTATGTACTGTCACTAATGTGAAAGCTGTGAAGGGACAGATGCTATATGTAATCAAGAGACAGAGCTTTCCATAGGGCATTCTTTTACTGTGGAATGTGTTTCATTTCTCATCCACTCTAGGAATGAGAAGTATAAATGGTCTAGCTTTTGTGTTGATTCTGAGAGGGATCATTGCACTAGTGCAGGTTTGGCTGGTTCTATTTATTTAAAGTAATAAATAGCAGTGAGGGCTAAATTGAGACTCTGCTTAACTTTGTGACCCATAGCAACCCAGTTGGGTTGGAGGATGGAGGAAGGCCCTTTATAGTAAGGATTATTCAGTTTCATCTTTTAAAAAAGTCAAAGATATATATATATATGGATTTTAAGTTATATATTACAGACTACTTGGCATTGAACAAAAAAATAGCTTTAAATTCCTGTCCCTATCTCTCCCCATTCCTGATTCTCACTCCCCATTTTTTAAACCCTTTTAGTTGTTTCTTCTGGTGTTTTACATTTCTAAATAATGTTATTTTAATGTATATCTTGACTTTTCTATTTAAGTTACAGTTCAGTGATCTTCTTATTATAGAAGATAAGAATTAAGCTCCGAATGCTCTTGTCCCTACATACATACTTTTCCCTTCCCCTTTCAATACTTCCAAACTAGTTGTATCACTATTTTTTTTTTTTTTTGATGGAGTCTTGCTCTGTCCCCCAGGCTGGAATGCAGTGGCACGATCTCGCTCCCTGCAAGCTCTGCCTCCCAGGTTCACACCATTCTCCTGCCTTAACCTCCTGAGTAGCTGGGACTACAGGCACCTGCCACCATGCCCGGCTAATTTTTTGTATTTTTAGTAGAGATGGGGTTTCACCGTGTCAGCAAGGATGGTCTCTTATCTCCTGACCTCGTGATCCACCAGCCTCGGCCTCCCAAAGTTCTGGGATTACAGGCATGAGCCACCATGCTGGGCTGTATCACCATTTTTTGAACCAATGTTTAGTTGTTACTATGTCTGTGTAGCCACTTCACATATAGTGAATTAAGGTTACATTTCCTTTGTTGTGTAACTTTGTTTTTCTTATGGTTAATAATTGTTTCTCCTTTTTAATTTGCTTTATTTCCTTTGTTTTCTATGTTTCAATCTTTTGGCATAAATGAAAATCTGACTATGTTCAAGCACTTCAGGTATTTTATCAGTTGAATTTTTTTCTCAATTATATCCTGCATGGACTCTGCCACCTTCTTTGTTAATCTAACCTGAGAATTTTCTTTGCTTCTCTCCTAGGTCCCTTTGTCTCTTAGGTTAAGTCAGTGTTGCTTTAATTCTTGGTAAACTTCCTCATTTGGTGAAGCACTTTCCCCGTAGCTTCCTAAAAAAAAAAAAAAAGTTTGTGGGAGAATTTTTATTTTTGAAGTTTTACATATTTAAAATGTATTTAGCTTACCCTTACCTTTGATTGATAGCTTGGCTGGATATATACTTCTTTGTTACAAATAAGGTGAAAAATTTTTAAAGCATTGGTTCATTATTTTCTAGCTTCCAGTATTGTTGTTGAGATGTTCCATGTCTTGTCCCAATGCCCTTCTAGTTCCTGATCCTTTTATTGACAAGTTGTTTTTTATGAAAAATTTAGTAGTATCTCTTTGCCCGAGTGTTCTGAAATTTTACAATGATTTGCTGTAGATTATTTTCATTGATAATGCTGGCTAATCAGCCAATTCTTTTAGCCTAAAAGCTAATTTCTTTCAATTCTAGGACATTTTGTTTGTATTTCATTTTTTGATATTTCCCTCCTCTTTGTTTTCACAGTTCTGTCTTCCTAGAACCCTTTGATTAGAGTTGGACATCTTCAAATGATTCACTAATTTTCTTACATTTTGTCTCCCATTTATCTATTGGATTGCATTACCTTTTCATTCTGCTTTCAGGCAGGATTCCTCAATTTTGTGTTCCATTATTTTACTGTTTTTTAATATTAAATTACGACTAGCCTGCTTTTAACTTCCAAAAGCCCTTTTGGGTTTTGGGGGTTATGCCCCTTTATTATGCCCTATTCTTCTTTGGATGGATGTGCTATAATTTCTGTGGTCTTGTAAAATATTAATTATTTTTTCTTTGAAATTTTCTTTTATTCTTGTCATTGTGTCTGTTTCCTCCAATATCTATTTTTCTGATTGCTTTGGTCTCTTTCCTTCATGTTGGAAGCTTTCCTTATTATATGGTGTTCTTTGTCCATTCATATTTAAGAATGAGGCATTAAAATGTTGACAGAAAGCTCTGTGAATTGGGCTAGTATTTATCAATTAGTGAACATTACTTTAGAGGGATTAGAAGAGGGCCTGGCTTTTGATGGAAAAAGTAGAGCAGCTGTCAATATTTCTGGATCTTTTCCCCTGGGCTGAGTTTTCCTAAAGAGGAATCTTCTCCATTCTTCATATGAAGGTATCAGCCTGGTTGTTAACATCTGGGGAGCTCGATGTGGAAAGCGCACTGGGAAAGGGTTGGGGGTAAAGGGGGATAATACTTCTAGGCTTCAGAGATTTCTGGTACCTCCAGTCCCAGAGCCTTTCTGCAGAGGCTTGCATCTTACTGATTTCTTTCCTGTTTCCCACCCTCCTCACTTGTCTTCCTCCACCTTACTCTTAGGGCTTTTTTAGTTTTCTATTCTTTGACAAGTCATCTACTTTCCAGCTTTCATCTTTAATGTTTGGTGGAGTGGGTAGTTGTGCATGGGAAGGATTGAGGCTGGCTTTTTATTAGTCTCCCTAAGAAGAGATGCCTATGGACACATCGAGGACTGACTTTAAGTAGAGATTTGATCTGTCCTGTGTAGTAGGAGTGACTGTGAGCCTGAGAACGCCTCAGCTGTTTACTGCCCACTGTTAGGTAAGTCTGCCTTGTTCAGAATTGTGAATGGATGCCCTTCACTTGGCATCTATCCATCCGTGAATGGATGACTTCAGCAACTACAGCCTCCATTTTCATATCTCTAATATTTTTTCTACCTTTCTACCTTTGGTGTTGTTCCTTTCTTATGAAGATCTGCTCTGTGGAATAGAAAGATTTTTACAAATCTTAGCTCTCCTGCAAATATGTGTGTTGTAAGAGAGGATTAGAGCTATAATGCTATTTGTTATTTGGAATATCAACTCTATAATGGAGGATGTATTTGGGCTGGGGATAGACTGAGGATGATATCATGGCACTTGAGATGTGGAGGAGTTAGATGTATGTGCCAAGGAAATACATATTGTATGGATACTTCCTCATATTAATGAAGAGAAAAAGAATTTTCATATTGCTTCTTTGCATTTTCATTTGTTGTAAATATGTGCTTGAAAATCAGTGTGAATTAGCTTTGGTTTAGATACTGTTTTGTTTCACAAAAATTTCTATCTTTTGTACTCAGTTGCTGACTATGTTGTTCGGCAAACTAAAATGAAAGTTTAGATTCCTGGGTTTAAAGGTATTTTATTATTATTATTTTTATTTTATTTATTTTTTGAGACGGAGTCTCGCTCTGTTCCCCAGGCTGGAATGCAGTGGCACAATCTCGGCTCACTGCAAGCTCTGCCTTCCAGGTTCACACCATTCTCCTGCCTCTGCCTCCCGAGTAGCTGGGACTACAGGTGCCCGCCACCATGGCTGGCTAATTTTTTGTATTTTTAGTAGAGACGAGGTTTCACAGTGTTAGCCAGGATGGTCTCGATCTCCTGACCTCGTGATCCACCCACCTCAGCTTCCCAAAGTGCTGGGATTACAGGCGTGAGCCACTGTGCCTGGCCATTTAAAGGTATTTTTGACATAAAGGTCATTAGGGTTCCAAGTACTGTAGTCTAGAAATCTTTTCATTATATTGGGATGAGTTTTGGAATATAAGAAAACATCTAGAATAGGATTAGAGGTTACTTCATGAGAAGAGACTTGAAGATTAGTAGTAATGAAAAAAGAATGCTGTTTTGGGAGTTTTTAATAAACTCAAGTTCTTAATGGTTAATTTGTTAAAAAGAAAGTGAGAAAAAACCCATCTACTTATGTATAAAGGAATATTCAAAAAGAAAATGTAAAATAGGGGAGATCTGGTAATCTTCCCACAACAACTTGAAATTTAAATGCAATGTTTAGCTTCCATTAAATTGATTTTGATGTAAAGTTTTTAGTACTAGTGGCAGGACATTATTCTCTTTGAGGATAGCAAAATTTCCGATGTCATTTTTATTTAATTAGATTTTTATGATGCTGTGTTTATATTAATTGGTCCATAAGCATATGTAGTTTTAAAATAAAGGTAATATACTTTCTGGCAAATGCCCTACAACTTTGCTCATTTACTGACTTAGAGGCATCACTGTGGCACAACGTTTCTTTCCATACTGGGTTAAAAATAATTTAGCAAAAATTATCTTTAAAACAGGAGCACTAAAACATATTCTTTTTTTCTGCAGAGCTCCAGGGATTGTTTCACAACAGTGAGGCAAATTGTACTTGACAAGCGTTTGTAAAGTAGTTTAATCATTCTAAATTTATGGTTTCTGCTGACTCTTCAGTGTACTTTCCAAATAATCTGTGACTGATCTTGACAAATATTAGTCTGTAGGGTTTTTGCAGAGGCTGGATGTGTTGCTAAGATGAGCTATACAGATTTCTTCTGCCCAATCTCCTCCTCATTGAATTTTCCTTTTATTTTAGCAGTGACAGGAAATAGGGATGATTGTGCCAGAAAACAAAACCTGTAGTGCCAACCTAATTATACTGTTACTTTAATCCACTGAGGAGCAGGTCTCTAAGTAGAAAAGGATTGTTTTTCCTGAGTGAGGTATTCAGCTGTTTTGTGGCGTCAGATCATTCTAGGTGAATGTATGCTCTGGTGCTAGTCACCCAGATTGCTCACCTTGAGTGGTATATACTGTCTTATGCTAACAAGCCCAAGAACACAGTGCGGTGTCGGAGCAATGTTGGTGGAGCCTCTACTGCTAGGGTCTCTGGTCAGAGAGGTCATTAGGTTGGCCCGGAAAAAGAAATTAACACCACATTGGTTATAGTAACAGTGCTGCTTTACTTAATCCATTTCCTTCTTTGTGCATCTTTACACAGTTGGTGTAGGGTAAGTAATTTCATTTTCATGTATTTGGAAACAACTGATTTTCTATTGAAAAAAATTGTGTAATTGTTTCAGTTACCTACATAACAAACCATCCAAAGCTTAGTGGCTTAAAATAACTATATTTTTCATTCTTTTCTGGATATAGTGAACTCAGTTGGGCATTTTTCATTTAGGGTTTCTCATTTTGTTGCAGTTGAGTATTGGTAGGGGCTGTAGTCCTTTGAAGGCTCAGCTGGGCTAGGTATCCAAGATTGCTCACTCACACCATTGAAACTCCTTACTTATGGCCTCAGCTCCCAAGAACATGCATTCCAAAATGCAGGAAGCAGAAGCAGCCAGACTAGTTAAAGGCTGAGAACTGGCCTAGCTCACTGCTGCCATATCTGTTGGTCAGAGCATATTCAGGGCCTGCCCAGATTCAAAACTGTGGGAAAATAGACTCCATGTCATGCTGGAAGGGTATCAAAGTCACATTATTGCAAAAGACCACTTGTCATGGGAGATATTGTAGTTATCTTTGGAAAATGCAATCTGTGAAACTCTTGATTAAAAAAAACCATGTACAATGCCTTAAAAGACTACATTTGTATATTCTTGCATAGATAGTGTGTGTTTGTGTGTGTGGCATAGATATTGTATATGTGTATTGTGCATTTATGTATGTATTACATGTGTATGTGTGTATATATGTACATGTATATGCATTAATATACACATACATAATACGTATATGCCATCTTAGTTTGTTGGGCTGCTATAACAAAATTTTCTAAGTTGAGCAGTTTATAAACAACAGAAGTTTATTTATCACATTTCTGGAGGCTGAGAAGTCCAGGATCAAGATTGGCAGAATCAGTGTCTGGTGGGGGTCCACTTCCTCATAGTTTGCACCTTCTTGCTATGGCTTCACATGGGAGAAGGGATGAAAGAACCTCCCCCTTGGGCCTATTTTTTTTAAGGTAATAAATACAAATATTTAATTAAATATTAATAGGAAATTTGGCTGTGGGTGTATACATATATGTATAAAATAATTACATATATATGTATGTATGTATAAAATCATTTTAACTTTTATTTTAGATCTGGGGGTACATGTGTAGGTTTGTTACATGGGTATATTGCATGATTCTGACATTTGAGATGTGAATAATCCCCTCACACGGGTAGTGAACATAGTAGCTAACAGGTAAGTTTCAACCCTTGTACTTCACCCTGTCTTCACCCTGTAATAGTCCCCAGTGTCTATTGTTGTTGTTTTTATATTCATGAGTACCCAGTGTTTAGCTCCCACTTGTAAATGAGAACATACGGTGTTTGTTTTTCTGTTTCTGCATTAATTTTCTTAGGATAATGGCCTTGGGCCTATTTTATAAGGGCACTAATCCCATTCACGAGGGCTTGGCCCTTATAACCTAATCATCTCCCAAACAGTTTCACCTCCTAATACCATTGCCTTGAGGGTTAGGATTTCAATGTATGAATTTATTGAGGGGGAAATGCAGACATTTGGACCATAGCACACATGTACATTAATACACATGATGCCTCAGTATCAGTATACTTCATTAGACTTGGCTAGAAAAAAAACCACACACACACACACACACGCACACCCCACATCCCACATTACTTTTAATTAGTTTTCACAGATCTCAGAACTACCTAGCAATGGAACTAACTTTCTGGTCAATTCAAGTTACCACTCCGTAAGAGACTGTTTTATATCGTTTGCTCTATTCTCAAATCTCAAATACCCCTTCCCACTCTATTCACTCCCAGCTGATGATATTGCTTTTTATTTCTCTGAGAATAAAGCAGTCAGAGGAAAATTTTAGTTCTCTTATTACCAGATCTACCAGCTACCTGTATCATTACCCATATTCTGTACCCTTCCTCTCTGTGAAGAATAGGTAGGTAACACAGAGTATCAAGCCTCTTACCTAAATTAAACCCTCCCCTTTTTTCCCCAGGATCCATCTGTTCATGTCTACTCAAGGATTTAACAGCTGCATCATCAAATTTTCTCCCTCTAATAGATTATTCTCTTCAAAATTTAGTTTGAAATTTTGTCAAATCTTTTAAAAACCCTTCCTTAACCACACAGTCACATTCTGCTACCCCATTTCTCTGCTTTTAGTTACTGCAGATTCTTCAGAAGAGTTGTCTGTGGTCTTTCTCCACTTCTTCCTCTCACAATCTCACTCAAACTCACTCCAACAATTCATTGAACCTGCACATTGTGCACAAGTACCCTAAAACTTAAAGTATAATAATAATAAAATAAAAAAAGACATCTATTGCATATAAAAAAAAAAAAAGAAACTGTTCCTGTAGAGGTCAGTGACAACCACCACAATGCCAAATCCCCTGGCCAATTCTCAGTTCATATTTATTTAACCCCCCAGTGCATTTGACAAAGTCCTCCTTAAAATCCAGTTTTCTAAAATTTTCTCCCATTCTGTAGGTTGCCTGTTCACTCTGATGGTAGTTTCTTTTGCTGTGCAGAAGCTCTTTAGTTTAATTAGATCCCATTTGTCAATTTTGGCTTCTGTTGCCATTGCTTTTGGTGTTTTATACATGAAGTCCTTGCCCATGCCTATGTCCTGAATGGTATTGCCTAGGCTTTCTTCTAGGGTTTTTATGGTTTTAGGTCAACATTTAAGTCTTTAATCCATCTTGAATTAATTTTTGTATAAGGTGTAAGGAAGGGATCCAGTTTCAGCTTTCTACATGTTGCTAGCCAGTTTTCCCAGCACCATTTATTAAATAGGGAATCCTTTCCCCATTTCTTGTTTTTGTCATGTTTGTCAAAGATCAGATGGTTGTAGATAAGCAGCATTATTTCTGAGGGCTCTGTTCTGTTCCATTGGTCTATATCTCTGTTTTGGTACCAGTACCATGCTGTTTTGGTTACTGTAGCCTTGTAGTATAGTTTGAAGTCAAGGGCTAATATCCAGAATCTACAATGAACTCAAACAAATTTACAAGAAAAAAACAACCCTATCAACAAGTGGGCAAAGGATATGAACAGACACTTCTCAAAAGAAGACATTTATGCAGCCAACAGACACATGAAAAAATGCTCATCATCCCTGGCCATCAGAGAAATGCAAATCAAAACCACAATGAGATACCATCTCACACCAGTTAGAATGGCGATCATTAAAAAGTCAGGAAACAACAGGTGCTGGAGAGGATGTGGAGAAATAGGAACACTTTTACACTGTTGGTGGGACTGTAAACTAGTTCAACCATTGTGGAAGTCAGTGTGGCGATTCCTCAGGGATCTAGAACTTGAAATACCATTTGACCCAGCCATCCCATTACTGTATATATACCCAAAGGATTATAAATCATGCTGCTATAAAGACACATACACACGTGTGTTTATTGCGGCACTATTCACAATAGCAAAGACTTGGAACCAACCCAAATGTCCAACAATGATAGACTGGATTAAGAAAATGTGGCACATATACACCATTGAATACAATGCAGCCATAAAAAATGATGAGTTCATGTCCTTTGTAGGGACATGGATGAAGCTGGAAACCATCATTCTCAGCAAACTATCGCAAGGACAAAAAACCAAACACCACATGTTCTCACTCATAGATGGGAATTGAACAATGAGAACACATCGACATAGGAAGGGGAACATCACACCCTGGGGCCTGATGTGGGGTGGGGAGAGGGGGGAGGGATAGCATTTGGAGGTATACCTAACATTAAATGACAAGTTACTGGGTACAGCACACCAACATGGCACATGTATACATATGTAATTAACCTGCACGTTGTGAACATGAACCCTAAAACTTAAAGTATAATAAAAAAAAAAGCCATGAAAAGAAAAATCCAGTTTTCATCTGGCTTTCATGACACATACTCTCCTGCTTTTCCTCTCACCTCACTGCTTACTCCTTCTAGTTTCCTCTGCTAAATACTTCTCACTTTCCTAACCTCTGAATGTTGGAAATCAGTGTCAGACTTAGCATGTCCAAAATTAAACTTAGTTTCCTTCTTCCAGGCATGCTTTCCAGGCCACAAAACAAGAGTGATACTTTACTCTGTTCATAACCCACATCTAGTCTGTCAGCAAATTCTGGCACCTCTACCTATAAAACATGTCAAAACTTCAAGCCCTTCTTAACATCAGCATTCTTACCTTCATCCAAGCAGCTGTTATGCTGTGAACTGTTGCACTAAATAGCCTCCTGACTGGAATCCCTGCCTTCCTCTTTGCCTTTTTATGGTTTATCTTCAATAGAGCACTCAGAGTGATGCTTTCGAGACTTAAGTCATATCACATCACTCTTCTGCTCCAAATCTCCAGTGACTTCCCATCTTGCTTAGAATAAAAGCCAAAGCCTTAAGGTGGTTTACAAAATCTGTGTTTAACCTGGTGCCTGCTGCCTGTCTGCATCATCAATCTTCCCTTTCTCAAGACACACTGACCCTGTTTTTCCTGAACATGCCATGTTTACTTCCACCTCAAGGCCTTTGCACTTGTTTCTTATGCCTGAACAATGTCCCCAGTTTTCTTAAATGTTGCCACCTTACTTCATTCAGGTGTATTCTCAAAGTTCAGCTCCCAAAAAGTCTTTCCCTGACCACTCCACCTAAAGCAGTACCTTCCCCAGTGCCCCAGCCAGCCTACCCTTGGCCACTCTGATTTTTCTTTTTATAATTTATCACCATCATTAATGATTTGCCTGTTGCCTGCTCTCTAGATCAAAAGTGCCATGAGAGCAGGGACTTTTGATCACAACAAAGTGTTAGTACTCAAGAGGTGCTGCACAAGCATTTCTTAATTGGATGAATGAATGAATGCTTGTGGATGTATACATGTAACGGACTATCATATAGGCTTTGATGGGAAAATAATAATTCAAACTTTCTGTTTTATACTTAAACAGGTGATTTTGTTTTATCAATATGAAACGTATGTGTTGCAAACAAATATCACATTGCCTTTATGGCTTAATCGTCAAGATTCCAATTTTCCAGATGGTATAGTTTGCTTGGGCTTTGCTGGTTTTTGAGCTGGCAGGAATTTGTGAGTTCTCACCTTTTGCCAGCATTGTGTACCATCAGGATGCTTAACTTTTCTTCATCAGTTCATTGATTAAAGAAAGGAGAAGTTAGAGTATATGATTCCTAACATCTTCTAGTTAAAAATAATTTCTCTTTAAGATGAATCTTTAAAAGTCTAATGGGGCCAGGTGTGGTGGCTCATGTCTCTAATCCCAGCACTTTAGGGGGCCGAAGCAAGAGGATTACTTGGACCTGAGAGTTTGAGATCAGCCTGGGCAACATATCAAGACTCTATAAAAAATATATATATATTTGGAGTTGGAGACTGCAGTGAGCTGATTATATTACTGCACTCCAACCTGGGAGACAGAGTGAGATCCTGTCTCTTAATAGAAAAAAGTCACATTAGATGATTTCTAAGTAGTATGATATTCTGAATGTTTTAGTTATAAGATCACTGCCACCTCAAAACACTACCTGATTCTACTGTTTTGTGATTTGCTGTATAGCTAATTTTATTTATAGCTTCTTTGACTTGAGCTTATTTTGGCAAACATCTTTTTTAGGGTAAATCTCATACAGATATTTTACTAACATCTTAATCTGCCTTCAGAAGCATTATTTATAGATTAGTTACATCCCAAGAATTTTAATTATACAGAAACCAAAAGATTCTAAAATCAAGATTTCACATATCAGCAAATAGGACTTGAGTTTTTAAACTCATACATTATTTTTAAGTACATCTTTTTTCTGAAGCATCTATTCTCATGACACTTATATTTTTCTACTTTTAAGGTTAAAACTACTACCAGGTCCATAATTAAGTTTATTAAGATGTTTCCGTTTAACTCTTACAAAGGTGACAATTTTTATTAAACTGAAAAGACTGGAAATCTGTTACACCAGAGGGAGTCGGGGAAGGACACACCGTTTAGAAAAGCTAATTAGAAAATCAGATGAGGCCTAGAAATCAGGAGTGAATTTCACTCCAGGGACTGTGGCTTTATATTGAAACATTAGTTGCTTCAAAATAGGGCAAATGATTCTTCCTCTCCCAACTTGGATATCTCTCCTGGAGAAACCAGAGTTATTGCTGGATGGTTGAAATTTTTGCTTTTATGTGAACTGCAACTTCTGTGAGGGAAAGCAGCTCTGGGCTCCTGTGTAACATTCTGTTCTAAGTTTAGTAACTTTGATTTACTAAAGAAATGAATAATCTAGGATGTGGTAGAGATAAATGCTACTTTTGCATGATCCAAATCAATTATGTTACTTTGTTGGATGTCACTATGTAGAGATTTTTGGATAGAAGGAGGTAATGACTTTCAGACTTTAAAATTAAGTTCCTCTTTATATTAACTTAGTGGTTCAGAGAAATGAGCACTTTTCATAGTTTAACTATTTCTCTTTTTCTTTTCATTCCTTTTCCATGTCTCTTGTATTTCACCCAACACCAAAAATGCCCTTTCAGAAACACAAAGTAGATCTTTTCTACAAACTACGCCATGTGATGAATGAACTTATTGACCTGCGAAGGCAGCTACTGTCTGGTCACCTGACTCAGGATCAGGTGCGGGAGGTTAAGCGGCACATCACCGTGCGCCTGGACTGGGGTAATGAGTAAGTATGAAAATTGTTTGGGTATCTCTCAGTTTCATTTATGATAACTCAGTCTTCAGGGAGTTTGCACCTATACAAAGCTTCTCTTTAATGATTCAAAGGCAATGTTATATTCTTCACTAAGCTTTCATCATTTTTGCTAGGAGCAGTTATTTGTCCTAGTTAGCGAAGGATACTCACTGGTTCTAGTTGCTGAACCTCTTTTAGCCTCTGTTTTTGCTTCTGAAAAGAAGAGGTAAATAATAGGACTAGATTATCCTATAAAGTTAAATTTCTTTGACCTCAGATTTCTTGATTCTACACCTCCTAATCAGAATACACTTGAAAATATATTTTAGTGCTTTCTTCAAATGTGAATTTAGTGTCCTTCACATTTTATAGCCATACAATGAATCTGAATGAGCATAACCTACAAATGGAAACTGTCTACATTTGTACTTCAGAATATTTTTGACTACCTTGTCATTCAGTAATAGTCTTGCATTTATGTAATAACTATGATTTGCTATTGCCATACAAGTACAATTTGAAGACTTTGGTATGGGAAGTTAGGGTATAATTTTCAGTGAATATAATTGATATATCAATAATTGATATAATAATTAATATAACTTTATAATTGATATAAATTTCAGGTGCTTTTGTCTCATTCTCTTAAAATTGGGTCCATTGAACTTTTAAGTGACCAGGTTGCCTCCTACTTAAAATATACATATACCTTAAGTATATTTATATCTGTGTCTTTAGCTCCTTATCCTTTTTGGGAGGGGCCCACCAATAAATGAGATCTATGAGCCCATTTCTGGAAGCCGGAAGGTAGATGAAAGATTAATGACAGAGTAAATCCATTATATGTGGAGGAAACCTTAGTTAATGAGAGAGTCAGTCTGCCCCACAGCTCCCAGAATCATAGAAGGTGGGATAGGTCTTGAAGCTTTGAAAAGGACTTGGCTTAAAAGAGTGTCTAAGGAACAGTCTGCCCCAATCAATGAGCAGAAACCTGGCCAGGTATTTCCTCTTCAGATAAACAAATATAAAAAATGGCTACCGGGGAAAAACTGGGCAACAGGAGTGTGAACTGGGACTTTCTTGCAAAACTCTCCACATTCTGGCATTTAAGGACTTTAAAGTATAATGAGCAGATTGCTCCCACTTACCAGAAAGGGAAACTTGCCAGTCACCTACCCATGTACAAAAAAACTCTACATTTCTTCTGCTATCTTTTAAGTTTGAATGGACAATCAGGTATCACCAGATGTTTGAAGAAACGCTTCTACAAGACAGAGAGAGACCAAGATTAACAAAACACCTGTACCCAAAGAAAGTAACCTGTCCCCAGAGCAAATTGAGATTGATAAAGTACTTTAAAACAAAACAAAACAAAACCCCTTTAATATCCTCAAATAGAATCTAAAAGATCCATTATGTAGAATAAGATGCCATGTAAAAGAAGTGGAGAATGTAATTTCCAAAATAAAATACTCAGAGAAGATAAATTTTATGTAATCTCTAGGAAAATAAGACAAATATATAGGCAATACATGAGGAAAGAAATTCAGTACAAAGGCTCTACCCAGGGAGATCCAATATCAAACATTTTGCCTTCCAAAAAAAGAACAGGGGAAATTCTGAAGGAATAATAGAAAATTTGTCAGAGCCAAAAAACAGGAATATTAAGATTGAAAGCGTCCCACTAAATATTTATAATGAATGGAAAAACAAAACAAACAAACAAAAACTCACAGTGAGGCACATTAAGATAGCTTAGTATTCTAGGAATGAAGAGAAGACTATTTAAGGGTTTTAGACAGAAAAATAGTTCCTCTCACAAAAGAATAAGTATCATACTGTCCTCCAAAGTGTTATCATTAGCACTGGGTGCTAGAAGATAATGAAATAATATCTTCAGAGTTCTGTAGGGAAATGATTTGCCAGCCAGAGTTTTATTTTATAAATCCCAACCATCTAATTAAGTGAGAGGGGACACAAACCATAAAGCCATTTTTAGGTATTCAGGGATGCACGAAAGTTCCCTCTCATGACCCCTTCTTAAGAAGGGACTTGCGGATGTGCTTCTGCAAAGTAGAAGAATAAATCAGGAAAGAGGAAACATGGAATCTAATCAACAGTGGATCACACCCAAATTGGTAGTGTTCATCAGTAGAAAAGAGGAAATATAACACTAAATTAGTTGTTTGTGACCTTTTTGAAGCCACAACTTTATATCCTTGTTTGTTTTGTTTAATTACACCCTATCATGACTGTTAGTAGGATTGCTTGGCACCTACCACAGACTACCTTCTATAATAGTGTATAACATGAATTTAGGTGTACCATAGATCAGTGTTCCCTAAATCTAACTTTGGGGAATAATAATTTAGTAAAATACAGTATGTTGATGTACAGCATAGCTACTAATTCTGCCTCTTCAAACCCAAACATTTTTATGTTATGAAATTATGTCACTGTTTTTATTTTTAAGTCAATGATAAGAATACAGTAATTGCAAATATAACATTACTGTGTGCCAAGCAAATTGGTCACAGTTGAACTGATGACACTAATAAATGTGTAATTCATTATGTTGCAGTTTAACTGCAACTATAGATTCCATTAAATAGAACTATTTCAGAACTATCAGTACCTATACCTCTTTATTATGAAACTTGAAAAACAAACCAATCTGATTTTGCAATCAAATCTGAAAATAAATAGATGATAGCTTAGAAACAAGTTCAAATTGTACTTGAAAAAGGCTCAGAACATTATAAATACCTGCCAGTAAATTACAGGGCTATTCCAATTTCATGACTTTTTCTCAATGAAATATGTTTGTGTGTGTGTGTGTGTGTGTGTGTGTGTGTGTGTGTGTGTGTGTGTGTTGGAGGGGTATGTATATGCATATCTTAATAAGCAAAAATGAAAAACACAGTTCCACTCCCCTCCCCACTTCCCTTCTCCCTCTTTCCTATTTCTCCTTTTCTCCCTTCCCTACTTTCCGTCTTCTTTTCTTCTCCTTTCTTCCTCCCCTTGCACTTCTTTCCCTCCACCCCTCTCTTCCTTTTTTTCTTGTTTTCTCCTTTCCTTCAGTGGAAAATATAGTCACTTAAAAACCTAAACAAGAACTTTGCAGGTCTGTCATTATTGAAAGGAAAAGACATGTTGCACCAAAACTGATAGGACTGTTCTTTCTGATTTCTCCTTGAGCTTACTCTTTTAAAACTTTTCTTCCTATTTTGAAAGAAAAGATGGTATATTGTAAAAACAAAGTCATTTCATACCATTAGATTATGTAAAACAGACTGTTCCACACAAAAGCTGAGAACAGATGACTATAACCATTGTTCCCATTTTATTCTGATAGTTCCACACTTCTTGTTCCACCACACTTTTATAAATGCCATAAAATCTTGAAGTTTAGCACATGTTAACATGTGAATCAGTGTTTTCCAAATGTATTTTAATGTTTTAATTGATGTAATTAAATATATGATTTTAAACTCTTATGCCTTTTCTCTAAGCTCTTACACAGACATTATAGCTCTGCCTTTTCAGAATCTATTTCAGAAACTAGTAATTGTTATTAGTAGTGTATTGATTAAATATGTCTACATCACTATGGCAAGTACATGGTCTCACTTCATGCACTGTTGTAACGAAATGCTACTATGCCTTGGCCGGGCGCGGTGGCTCACGCCTGTAATCCCAGCACTTTGGGAGGCGGAGGCGGGCAGATCACGAGGTCAGGAGATCGAGACCATCCTGGCTAACACGATGAAACCCTGTCTCTACTAAAAATACAAAAAATTAGCCGGGCGTGGTGGCGGGCGCCTGTAGTCCCAGCTACTTGGGAGGCTGAGGCAGGAGAATGGTGTGAACCCAGGAGGCGGAGCTTGCAGTGAGCCGAGATTGCGCCACTGCACTCCAGCCTGGGCGACAGAGCGAGACTCCGTCTGAAAAAAAAAAAAAAAAAGAAGAAGAAGAAGAAATGCTGCTATGCCTTTCTAGGACAAGAGATCTGTTTACCCATTGAGGAAACCTAGGCTCAAAGGCACTTTTCCCAGCGTTGTATGGTGGAAGGGTAGAGCTGGTATTTGTACCTAGAACTGATCCCAAAGCCCATGTGCTTTATGCAGAACCTTATCATCTATCTAATTATGTGTGAGTCTTAAAACCAGGCACATTATTGCCAGTATTTTTAGTCATTAAGCTATTTGATCTTTGTTCTGTTCTGCAAGTGTGAATACTATTACATCCTGTGATGTATATCTGAGTAATATTCAGTTAGAACTTCCAAGGATAGGAACTGAACTGGTCCTGTAATCTTTCATTTAGAGTTTTAATTTAGTCAGGAGCTCTCCACATCTAGATAACAATTTTTTATTTTGTTTCCTGAGATTAGGAATTATTTATTTGGCCTAAAATTTGAATATTCAGACATTAAACTTATGTGACTTAAAATTATTGGCCTAAAATTTGAATATTCAGACATTAAACTTATGTGACTTAAACTTATTGGCCTATATGTAGATACTCCATACGTAAAAATTATTAAATTGTATCAGATAGAAACTGCACTTACTACATTGTGCTCTTATATTTTTAGGAACTGCAATACAAGAAGGGCAGAAAGTTGTGTTCAAATTAACTAGTCATCATCTTTGCTCAAGTGTCTTACATAGAGAATTAGTCAGTTAATTATATCTACTCCAAATTTTAAAATAATTTGTCTAGTGATGTAATTTTAATTTAACTTAATATTTTCAACATCTTCTCTAAAGATGCTAAGTTTCTTCTGTCTCTAATTTCATCACTACAGTAGCTAGCTAGGTTAAAATTGCATTAACCGAGAACTGACATAGCCTAATTGATCTCTGCCTTGGAAAAATACCTAAGAAATATTTTATTCTTAGAATAATAATTTAACAAATCATACATATATGTATATATATGTGTGTGTATATATGTGTGTATATATATGTGTGTATATATGTGTGTGTGTGTGTATATATATATAAATTTCTGGTTCTTTTATTCTTTCTTTCTCTCCGTCTGTCATTTTTTCTTCCTCCTCCCCTTTTCTACTTTCTCATATTTTTACATATTCTAACCCATCTATATCTCTTTCTTCCCACTTAGTTTATGTCTCTCATCAAGGGAATTGATTTGGAGTAAGATACACAAGCAGTAGTTTAGTTTGTTATATGCAGAAAATATCCCCCAGTGAGTTTCCTCTTAAGTAGATTTTTAGCCAGGATCTAGAAAGGTTTATGGCTTAGTACTTTACCCTTAAGGACTTACTGATATTTTCCAGCTTTAGGACACCTGAAATTAGCAGAAGTTTTCAATGATTTCACAGTTACGGTTCTTCCCGTACCTGGTGGTGTGCTCACTGATCAGTGTCTTGCCCTGTTCACAGTCTGGGATGTCTTGGCTATGTTTAAAGTATGTATGGTCAAAGTCCTTGTCAAGTTTATGTTCAATCGACTGACTAACACACACTCTTACACAGACACTCTTTTGGCATTTTTTGCTTATCATTATAACCTGCACTCAGCACTTGGTAGGCACTATGTGAACGTATTTGAGTAATAAAGTGGATTTGTTTTCATGCTTGGTGGACACTCATTAATCAATTGATATTTGTTTCCTTCTGGTTTGATGTTTGACACAGAATCATCTTTCAAACAGTTATGACTAAATTGATTTTACAACTACTTGTAGCCATTATTACTTATTATAACTTTCACAGTTATTTTTAAAAAGACAGGTATAATGGAAATACCCTAGGTTCAGAATGAGAACAACCTAGCTTGAGACAAGCCCAGCTCAACTCCTTTAACAGGCCACTTAGTTAACCTCAGTGGGCCTCAGCTTCCTTGGTTAAAAAATGGATCTAATACTGTCTACTTCCCAAAGTGCTTAGAGATGATGTACATAAAGTGCCTAGCCCAAGTAAATGTTTGGTAAAAGGTAGTAATTACTAATTATATATTTTTATATGTTATATAAGTGTAAATATGCTGTGTTTTCATTAGTATAGTTCTTATCTGTATGCTGTTTTTACTATAAGCATTAGAAAAGGGCACTGCTCCACAAGAAATCTTAACATCTCCATCTTTTCTCAGCTGATACTGGGTCCCCATCCCCTGGGCTGCGGACCCCTGTTAGAAACTGGGCCGCACATCAGGAGGTGAGCTGCCGGTGAGCCAGTATTACTACCTGAGCTCCACCTCCTCTCAAATCAGTGTGAACCCTGTTATAGTGAACTGTAATGCGAGAGATCTAGGTTGTGCACTCCTTATGAGAATCTAATGCGTGATGATCTGAGGTGGAACAGTTTCATCCTGAAACTATCCTAACCCCTGCACCCTCCCCCCGATCCATGGAAAAATTGTCTTCCATGAAACCAGTCCCTGGTGCAAAAAAGATTGGGGACCACTGCCTTAAAGTATCCATTGTATATAATTAATTAACTTCAGATTATTTTCTATATTCTGTGGTTCAGATGGGGAAAGGAAAAAGATAAAATAGAACATAGAATAGAGAGTATAGAGCATTTAAAAGAAATAGAGATTCAGGGTCTCAGAGAGCTCCATCTGAAAGAATATTGGGTCAGGATTATGTCCCTTATTAGCTGCTGTGTCCCTAGGTTGAACATGAGCTTAGCACAGAGTAGGTTCTAATATATATTTGTTGAATTATTGGAGTGAATGAATGAATGATCAATGATGGGTGAGAGAAGACCAAGTATTTTTGTGAAGACTGTTTACCTAAACAATTGGTAGGACCATTTGTGAAAACTTAGTTCTGTGCTACATCTGTATGTAGATATACATAGATGTTTGCCCCCTGCTTGTGTTCATCTGTTTAAAGAGTTTTTTATCCAGACACCATACTTCTTTGATCACAATCCCTATAACTCTAAGCTAACATTTTGGCTAACAATGTAACATGGGGATAATAATTAAAATAACAGTAGCAATTTACAATGCCAGGTACTGTGCTGGGTCCTTTATGTGGATTAATCCTTACAACAGCTTACGATAGTAGATTTTAGACAGTGTGGTTTGGTGGTATACCCAAGATACAGACCAGCCGATCTGACATCAGAACCCATGCTCCTTAATACTGTAATGCAATGCATCTTTTGCTGTGAAGATAGAGATCATGTTGACCATTCCCTGCATTCGATGTTCACTATTCTTGGAGTAAACCATAGGAAAAAATAGCCAGGAGCCTCTTTTTGAGAGTGAAGTTTGTAGTGAACATGTATTGGTTCTCACTGTCCAACATCTCTGCCTTTTTCAAATGAGGACAGTCACTAACATAACTTTTGCAAACTACCCTTTATCCATTAAAGATAGTCTTAGTAGGAGGAACTCTTTTTGGTTTTTACCAGATCACCCATTAATTATTCTCTTATTTCTCAAGATAATGAAATTACAAAACTAAAAGATACTGTGCTCTGGTTACTTCTAGGAGAGGGAAAACACTCTGCTCTCAAGAGAGGATTAACATGAAGAATATGAACATTTGCATGACTCAAAGCTACTGTATTCTTTATGTCTAACACCATTGGTAGGATACATGATAGTTCCTCAAAGTTCTGTGGGGTGGATAAATATTTATATGGGAGGGCAGCTGACTGTACAAGCAAGCTGAGCTTGCCATGATGCTAAGATAGAGTTCTTATAATGCCAGTCTCCACACATGGCCATCACTGTGTGGTGCACTACCACAGAGGAGCACATACACTCAATTCCAGACCTAATGACTTAAATGTCATCTGGATATTTCTTAAACTGTTGTTTCTAATACAATTTTTTTTTTTTTTTTGAGATGGGGTCTTGCTCTGTCATCCAGACGGGAGTGTGGTGGCATGATTTTTAGCTCACTGCAACCACCGCCTCCTGGTTTCAAGTGATTCTCATGCCTCAGCCTCCCAAGTAGCAGGGATTACGGACACCCACCACCACACCCAGCTAATTTTTGTGTTTTTAGTAGAGATGGGGTTTCACCATGATGACCAGGTCAGTCTTGAACTCTGACCTCAGGTGATCCACCCACCTCAGCCTCCCAAAGTGCTGGAATTATAGGCCTGAGCCATGGCGCTCAGCTGAAAACATTTTTGTTTGAGACAGGGTCTCTCTCTGTCCCTGAAGCCTGAGTGAAGTGACACAATAATAATGCACTACAGCCTCAAACTCCTGGCTCAAGTGATCCTTCTGCCTCAGCCTCCTGAGTAGCTGGGGCTGCAGTCACATGCCATCACAACCTGGCTAATTTTTTTTTTTTTTTTTTAGAGATGGGGTCTCACTGAGTTGCCCAGGCTGGTCTCAAACTCCTGATCTCAAGCAGTCTTCGCTCCCTGACTTCCTAAAAGTCTGGGATTATAGGCATGAGCTACCGCACCTAGCCATAAAAACACCTATTTTGATTATATTATTTACTCATTCTTTTTTGTTGTTGTTGTTTCCTAATTGTAGGGTAGTTCACATATATTTTTAGATCTCAAATGATTAAAGAATATGTATGAAATGTTGTCTCTTCATTTTTTATTATTTTAAAAAGTTTAATGTGACTACAGAAAATTTGGAAAGTGTTTTAAATATTACTATTTCAGTTTTCTGATACAAATGCTAATATCATTCTTGTGATCTTTCCATTGTTTTTCCATATCTCTATAAAAGTATTTTAAATATTTGAAATTATATCTGCAAAATTATCTTTATAATGTCAGTTGCTTTTTATAAGAAGGGGGTAGAAAGGATGTACTGCACCTCGCTCTTGCACTCCATGAACACTACTGCCTTTGCATGCTCTAAGTGTTAGAAGCCGGAGGCCTGAAATTGTTTCAGATAAGTGAAGAATAGCTAATAAGAGGTGATGGAATGGAGTGTTTCTTTGATATAAGGAGTCGGGATCCCAATTGTAGAAAAATACAGTTTCATAGATTTAAATGCATTAACTTCAATTGGCATAGTTTTATCATTAAATTGTAAACCATCATGGATAAGGCCAACAGTTTATTACTGATCTTCTCATTATGTAAAACTGTGGGTTATTTTTAGCATTTGGTTCAAAAATTTTTTCTCTTTAAAAACTCATTTTTTTAATTAGTGGATAATAGAAAAAAACACTACTTTAATTGAAAAACATAAGTTTTTAACCTTTAATAGGAAAATGTTTTTTTTTTTCTTGCCTGCTAGAAAGTATACATATAAATTTTAATTCTTAATCCTAGTAACCATTTTAGCCTATGCTGTTAGTACATTTGCTTCTATAATACTTTCTCCATATAGGTTTGATTTTCCATTTTTATTTTATCAATCTTACTGCAATGTAATTTTATCAGATATTTTCCTATAAACAGGGTATAAATTGTAAATGAATCTGAATTTTGGATGTGCACCTGATTTTATTTTCAATGATGAGTTTTATGCACAGAAAGAGCTTATAGATTTAGCTGTGCTAGCATGTTCTAAAATAGTTCATAGTCTAGTTGAAGAGAAAAAAGAATCTTTCTTCTCTATAATCCCATGGAATGCTTTTGCCAGACACAAGAATTCATAACCCTTGTTTTGGATAGGGTGGTCACAGAGTATCTCCAAAATTCTGATGAGAGTTACAGACCCTCTCCTCAGAAAAAATGTATAATGAACACACACACAAACTCATCCGTGTCATAAGCAGTTTCAGAGGTCTACAACCCTATAAACTCCATTGAATTCCTGGTTTAGAGCTGTTGTCTTAGAGTGCAAGAAAAGAGCTAACGTTTATTGACCATAAATTTACATACCATTTTGAACCCAAGTGCTGACTGTGTCCAGAGTTATTTCCACTGCCTAATACTGCCATTACCATCACTTCTTCTTACTGCCCCAAAGATCCTCCAAATACTGTTGTCTTGAGTAGTAATACTTGTTGGTTAAACTTTTATCTAATGTTTCTTAAAATATTGGTGCTAATACATATCTAGGTCTTTACCAGTATCAGTATTAGTTAAATTGAAAATGAGATGAAACTCAGCCAAATTATACATCTCTTTGAACACATGGACATGGGGAAGGGAACAACACAAATTGGGGCCTATCTGGGGGTGTGGTGAGGGGAGGGAGAGAATTAGGAAAAATAGCTAATACATTCTGGGCTTAATTTCTAGGTGGTGGGTTGTGAGGTGCAGCAAACCACCATGGCACACGTTCACCTGTGTAACAAACCTGCACATCCTGCACATGTACCCCAGAACTTAAAAATAAAAAATTAAATAAATGAATAAAGAGAAAAAGATACATCTCTTTGCATTTAGTAACTTTTAAGAGGTGAATTTTATGTGTTTGACTTTGAATTACACCCTGAAGATTTTTTTCATCCTAATGAAACTAATGCATAACTAAACCTTGAGCATAGCTGTCAGATGGGGAGAAATAGAAAAATAAACATGACTTTTTAATGATGTAAAGAAAACCTATCCTTAATGAACTCAAGCATGCTGATATAATGTAATACTGAATGAAACCTTTTTACCCTCATGAGTGGAACTGCCTGAACTGGAATTGTGTCAACTTAAATCCCTAGCCTCATTTACCCAGAAGTGAACAGAATTAGTTGTTGCTGTATAAAGACATGTTCCTGCTAGGACAGTGTCTGATCCTCTGTCCACAAGATGTGGCAGGTATGGGTTCCCAGGCACATAAAGAGAGATAAGCAATCTGAGTACATGGCATACTGAGTGTGGTCTTTCTCTTTACTAGACATTTGGGCCTGGACCTGGTGCCTCGGAAGGACTTTGAAGTAGTGGACTCGGACCAGATTAGTGTCTCAGATCTCTATAAGATGGTAAGAAATCTAACATGAGGTAGCTTGTTCCTGCATACCTCATTTTTTCTCTTTTGTTTATTTTCTCTAATGTTATGAAACAACATTGCTAAAAAATTTTTTTGGCCTCTTTCCCAGTGTATTTAAGTGATATTCTGGCCATATCTGTCACACTAGCTTTCCAAATAGGATTCCATTGTAGTAAACTACAGATACTGGGCTTACCAAATTATCTAGGCATTACTTCTTTGTTGACTTTCTTGGTGAACCAGAGCTCCTTCAGCCTGCAGCATAACTAAAGTTATGTCTCTTTCCTCTCACCTCTTTGAAAGAGAAAGTAGTTAAAGCTGGAAAGAGCCAATTATTAGGTAATATAGAAATTGAGCCTGGAAATAATGTACTAGTCTTTCTAGAGAGACAGAGCCTGATAGATTCTTAGCTATCTGTTGGTTATTACAAAAATATGTTGGGTCGACTAATCAAGATTACATTTATAGTCTAGATGCAAAGTAAATAAATGAAGGGTACAATATTTTAAAGTAAAATAAATAGAAGAAACCTTAGGTGGTGACAGTTATGCTTAGACTAACAGACTGGATAAAAACTCATTTTGAAGAGTATGTATTTGATGAGTATATATTGGTGAGATTTATAAGTTTTAGAGTCTGTTTAATAAACTGTAATATTTTTAGGGAGCTTAGAGGGTACCAAGTATGTTGCCTGGACAAGGACCTAAGGAAATTTGCCTAAGTAATATGCAAATAACATATCAATTGCTTCTGCACATTTGTTTGTGTGTACTTACTAGCATACCCAAGCAATTGTGTTCAGTTGCTTTAACTATGCTGTATGCAGTACAATAGGTTGATAAGTGTGAGATATAGAGATTAAAGATAGCTGGATGTGGTGGCATGCACCTGTAGGTACAGCCAGCTACTTGGAAGGCTGAAGTGATAGGATTGCTTGAGCTCAGGATTTTGAGAGCAGCTTGGACAACATAGTGAGACCCATCTATTTAAAAAACAAAAAGTATGAACAAGACTTATCTATTCCCTAAAGAATCTCACTATCTAGGGTATTGGTTCCTAATCCCTTTTGGGTCATAGAAGATCAGGTGAAATTTTCTCCCAGGACAATGCAAGTATGCTTTGCATACAAAGTTTTATAATCAGTTTTAGAGAATTGATGGATAGTTTCTCCTGATGCTTGCTCTGAAGCCCATGCATGGACCCTATGTTAGAAACTCTACTCTAGTGGAATCAATAGACCACAGTCAAACAGTTGCCATACGTGTGCTGCATATATGTGCTGTGTAGCATAATTTAAGTATACAATGATGCTCTTAGAGGTAGTGACTGGTTTCCTGGGAGTAGGAAAAGAGAAGGAAAGACATTCCAAAAAGGCACACAGCATATGGAAGTGGCAGTTCCAGGAAACTATAAGACATTTCATAACTTCGGCATAGAGTACCACTAACTCATGTTAGTGAGTGGGAGTGAGGCCAAGAAGGAGGCAAAAGTCAGACCATGAAGAGCTTTGTATTTCTCAAATTAGAGTCTATCGAGTAGTCTGAAAGAAGCATGAGAGTGACATAAGCAGATACTGGTTTCAAACATTGACTCTGTCTAGAGAGAATATAAAATGCAAAAGACTGGAATGAGGGAGGAAAGAGATCCAGAGTAGTGATTCAGGTAAGAAAAATGGCTAGACAGCAATGGACAAGAAATACAATAAGAATGTAGATGTTTGGAATTAAAATTGATAAATTTTGATGATCAATTAGATATGGAAAGTGAAGAGAGAATGAGAGTTTGAAACTAAGAATTCCCCTTGGAATACTGGCTTGGAGGATGCTGTTTTCTTGGTAAAGATTTTGGATTTTATTCTTAGTGTGACAGTAAGCTTGTGAAGGTAAATTGAGCAGGAGAATCACATGATCAGCTTTACATTTTTAAAAGATGCCTTTGCTTGCTGTGTGGAAAAGGATTGGAGTGGGGCAAGAATAGAAGTAGAGAAGAGTCATTCAAGCAGGAGAACTTAATTTCAGTAGCTTGAGCTAGAGCTGGAAGAGTGAAACTAGTAAGAAGTTGTTGGATTCTGAATATATTTTGAAGTTAGAACCATAGTTGTAGATAGATTAAATTGCCATGTGTGTATACAAGAAAGAGAAAGGTCAGAAAAGAATTAAACCTGTGTTTTTGACCTGCCTAATTATATAAAAGTGAAATGGGAAACCTTGTGGAAGAAGCAGTTTGGAGAGTGAAGCAGTAAGGATCTATAGCTGTGATTTTCTTTTCACGTTTGAGATTCCTTTTAGACATCCCACCAGAGATGCTGAAAGTCTAGAGCTCATAAATGAAGTTCAGATAAAACAGTTTTAGAGGCATCATATTACATATGGTATATAAGGCTCTAGGGCTGAATTAGATAACCACCTCCTTGCCCAGACCTTCATACAGTGAAACCCAGTGGCCATACAGCACTTCCAGACAACCAAGCATCAATAGACAAAGCTCTCACATAATGTTCACTATTTGGGCGATGGGTACACTGAGAAACCCGGACCTCACAATTTTGCAATATCCATACAACAAATCTGAATCTTGAAAAAAGAGAGAGACAGAGAGAGAGAAAGAAACAGAGAGAGAGACCAAAATGAACAACATACGGAAGGAACTTGGAAGAAAGAGACAGCCCAACAGAAGAAAATGGTGATTGCTGTCTGCAGAGAGAAATTAGGAAACAATTAGGAAACAGAGTACAACAATCCAAAGAGCTTTACAAAATTAAAAAGCAGATTACTGGAATACACTTGGAATAAAGGTTAGAAAATAGAGAAAAATCTCCCTGAAAACAGAACAGCAACAAAATAAAGTAACAGTAGGAGAGAAAACGTTTAAAAGTTTAGAGGTTCAATTCAGGAAGCCTAGTATTCAGAAGAGAGAATAAAGAAACAAAGAAAGAAAATTACTGAAGGAATCATATTAAAAACTTTCTCAGAACATGGATATGAGTCTCCAGATTTAAAGGGCCCAATGTAATTATGAAATTTCAGCTCACTAGAGATGGAGATGAGCTTAAAACTTCCAAAGAACAAAATGGATCACATACAAAGGATTTGTTGTAGGAAAAACATTTGGCTTCCTAATAGCAGCATTAAAAATTAGAAATAAGAGCATTACCTTCAAAATTCTGAGGGAATATAACATTCAACCCAGAATTCTATATTTACTCAGCCACATTATAAATCAAGTGGGAGAGTAGCCTAAAGAAAATTTTGGTCACTCAGAGTCTCAAAACAACAATAATAACAATGCTCTTTAACTCCTTTTCAGGAAACTACTGAAGAGTAAGTTATTCCTTCTAAAATGAAGGAGTAAATCAAAAGGTCTACTGTGTGTTATCCAGGAAAGGGATTCTGACACAATGAAAGCCCTCTTTATTTCATTTTCTGCTAAATTTCCTGTCTTTTTATCTCATGTATTTGCTTTTTCATACAATTAGATATGATAAAAAACAATTATAAGAGTCCACACATTTATTAAAAACCACTTAGGATTTATATGTTAAATTGCACAGTAAATGTTTTGGTTAAATCTTAAAAGTTCAAGATTCAAAAGAATATCCTTTTAGATTTTGTGTTAACATGTAAATCTATTACTGGAAATTATGAAGACTTTATATGAAACTTTCTGATTATAATACTTCTTGTCATTGATTTTAGGGAAAAAATCCTGTATGAATAAGATTATACTTAAAGTTTGCACTCATAGCATTTTTTAAATAAAAAATGAAGCCTCCATGCAAATGTTGAATGATAATGATTGATAAAAGTCTCTTTAAATACACAGTTGGATTTTGCATTCTTTTTATTTGTTTGTTTTATTTTGTTTGTTTGTTTTGAGACAGAGTCTGTCTTTGTTGCCATGGCTGGAGTGCAGTGGTGTGATCTGGGCTCACTGCAACCACCACCTCCTGGGCTCCAGCAATCTTCCCACCTTAACCTCCCAAGTAGCTGGGAGTATAGGTGCATGCCACCACACTCAGCTAATTTTTATTTTATTATTATTATTTTTATTTTTTCGGTAGAGATGAGATTTCGCCATGTTGCCCAGGCTAGTCTTCAACTCCTGGGCTCAAGCGATCCTCCCACCTTGGCTTCCCAAAATGCTGGGATTACAGGCCTGAACCACCATACTTAGCAGGATTTTGCATTCTTTATGATGAAAACCAGAGGAAGTCCTTAGTGCTCTTCAATTCTGCATCATAACAACTCTAAATCCATTTTAAACAATAGAGAATTGGTGCTGCGAAAATATAAAGTATTTCAAAAGACACCACAAACTATTTGTGTTAATCTTAGCCATGCATCTTTGTGAAATGTGACACTCAAAAATTACATAATATGAGAGTTTCTAAACTGTGGCAAGATCTAACAGAATGCTTGCATTATAGCCCCCTGCTTCATTATTATCCATCCACATTATCATGTATTGGGATTTGTGTTTGCCTGTTGTCTTCTTGTGTCAATTAATATTTTTAATAGCTCAATATTTATACATTCATTTCTGGAATAAATCAGTCAATTAGATTATTTACTAAAAATCAGTAATTTTATATGCTTCATCCTTTCATAGATTCTGACTAGATATGCCTTATATTTCCTTGTAAGACTCACAATATTTAACACAATCCCCAACCTATATAGCAGGCAATTAATTTTGTTATTCAGTTGGTTAGCATAGCCAAAGCTGCATAGTTTCTTTCCATATTGCTAGACTTTTGTAGACCAAATGAACAAGAGACTTTACAGGGCTGAAAATGATTTCTCTACTGGAGAAAAACTGGCAGAGGCAGTAATGTGTTCCATGCATTTCTTAATTAATTTATATTTTTGACATACATTGCTAGGCACTTGTAGTATAAAGATAAATAAGACAGTGTTTTGCTCCCTGGAAGTGCAAAGTCTAGAGTTACATAGCAAACAAGGAAACAATGCATTACAACCCTAATAGAGGTGATGATTACACTGAAAAGGGAGGTATTGGCTGACCAGCTGAAGTCTAGTTGACAAGAGTGCCCTGAAAGAGGTTCCAGAATGCCAGTTCTGATGCCTTTCTCTGGCTGCCCATGTGGTATGCTTTCAGACTAAATCATTCTCTCAAAATTTAATGACTGAAATAAAAAAATTACTTATTATTGTCAACAGGGATGTTTCATACTGAAATTAGCTGCTTCATAAACTCCTTCTGTATATAGTTCTAATTGAAAATTTATGACTACCAAGATTGGTAGTCCTTTTAATTGGTTAACAGTAAATCTACTTGAGAAAAATGGCTTAGTGTAGCTCCTGGATATAAAATAAAACAACAGAATTTATTTTACTCTAGTAACCTTCCAGTGAGATATGGTCAGTAAACCACAGAAAACCTGATTTGTTTTTGAATGCTTGAATTTTTTTTTTTTTTTTTACTTTTTTAAAACCTGTTTTATATGTGAATTTTTCTTTTGTGCATATACATTCTATATGATGTTTTGCCCAGCTGGTGGAGACTTGATTTTTTATATTTCATATATATCATGGGGACATATATTTCCATGAATGAACATTAATACTCAATAATAATTAGTTAATATTGCTAATATACACATGGATATTTAGTAATAAGCAAATATAGCTGGTCAGACACATTTAAATTAATATTTAATTGTACTTCTCTTTTATATAGGGTTAAATATGTGTGTTTGGAAAAGAAATGGGAACTTCCACTGCCACAACCATTCTTCTTACCCATGTGATATGGAGCAATTCAACAAATGAGTGTGGTACCATACCTCTAGGGTCCAAAAGGAAGCAGGATGAAATCTCTCATTGTTTCGTTTACCAACACCACGCACTGAACATTTGTAAATTCACCATTATTCCTGGCCAGGGTTTACTTCTAAATGTGAATGACTTTCTATAATAACTAATTATAAAAAATAACAATTATACTAATAATAAAAATACCAATTTTGAATAATAATTATCAGCCACTTACAGTATGATAGGTAATATGCTGAGTCAGTCTGCTCAAACTCTGTGAGGTTGAGTTAGGCATAAAATTTTATAGTCACTTTTCAGATGATGAATACACAGATATAAGTGTGAGTCAAGATTCAAAACTAGGCTGGTCATGGTGGCTCACGCCTGTAATCCCAGCACTTTGGGAGGCCAAGGCAGACAGATCATGAGATCAGGAGATTGAGACCATCCTGGCTAACACGGTGAAACCCCGTCTGTACTAAAAATACAAAAAAATTAGCTCGGCGTGGTGGCGGGCACCTGTAGTCCCAGCTACTCGGGAGGCTGAGGCAGGAGAATGGCGTGAACCTGGGTGGTGGAGCTTGCAGTGAGCCTAGATCGCGCCACTGGAATCTAGCCTGGGCGACAGAGCAAGACTCTGTCTCAAAAAAAAAAAAAAAATTCGAAACTGGAGGGTTGCAGGGGGTGGTATCAAGATGGCTGAGTAGAGGCACCTGGCACTTGCCTTCTACTCAGTGAGTAAATAACTACATATTGAATAGAGCATCTAAGACAGAATACTGGAGTTCATCAGGGAAGTGACAAGAAACTTCAGAGTCATGGAAGGAGAGGGAAGCAAAGCAGCCAGCCCACCCAGGATAAGCTTGGAGCTAGAAGGAACTCCCCATTGTGGAGAAAAGGCATTGTTCCAGAGAGAGAGTTTGGGCCGGGCCTCACACTACCTCTGAGATTCCACAGAGACACCACAGCACAGTGTCATTTTGAGAGCCTAGCTCCCACCAGACTGCATTTTTCTACCCTTGGGTCCAACACACCCGAATCTCCACACCCCTGGAGCCCTGCTGACATCCCCCTATGTCCATTCAGAGGGATGCAGCATCACAATACATACTGGACCCAGCATTGTTCCTGGGTCTCCAGCGCTTTAGCCCACACAGTGACTTACACCCTGGGGAATGGGTGGTGCAGTGCACCTAGGAGACTGGCCCCATGACAAAGAAAGCTAAAACTTGTGCTCCCCAGAACCTGAGAGTTGCATGTCTGGGGCTACTGCCACTGATAGCAACCCTGCTCCCTCCAGTGGCAGAGCCACTGCATACCTGCACACATTCAACACATTCAAGAGGCCTGGGGGACTGGTTCACCTGTGTGCATTGTCCCAGGACCTGAGGACCAATCTGCCCCATACACTGCCATGGGCACATAAGTGCATAGTCCAAAGAACTCACCTGTCACCACCAGTACCCACACATACCTTCCAGGACCTGGGTATTGACTAGCATTCCTCCTGCCACCAGCACCTGTGTTTACCACCTGGGGGCCAGAGGACAGACCTATCCTACCCACAGCTGTTGTCCCCATGTGCCATCCAGGGTGATCAGCCTGGTGAAGCTGCCCTAGCTGTTGCCTGTGTACTAAGGGACCTGAGAGGTGGCACACGACTGCTACTGCCATTGCCAGTGCCATGTGTACCACCACGGGGCCTGAGTACCCACTTGATCATTATCACTAGCACCCAAGCATGCTGCCCGGAGGCCCAAGGACTGACCTTCCACCATGGGGTCCCACATATACCACCTGGGGACCTGAGGACCAGCCCATCTGATCTTCTTGTTCCTAGCTAAGCCTCACCACAGCATCTACTAACAACCACAGTCTAAGTCACTACAGAACTCACAGACACCACTGACCCTGATTATAGCTGAAGAAATCATATGGAGAGTCTGCTACTGCACTCACCTAGAATCAAATCCAAAGCACCCTACCTAACACTAAATATACATCTATAGGAAAAAGTCTTTCCCTATGTAAACCAATCTACAAAATTAGAACAAGCAGCTGTTACACTGGATGCCCACATATCAATGTAAGGACACAAGAAACATAAAAAAGCAAAGATACATGACACTTCCAAACAAAGACAATAATTCTCTAGTAACAGATCCCATAGAAAAGAAAATGTATGAAATCCCTGAAAAATAATTCAAAATAAGATTAAAGAAGCTCAGTGAGATACAAGAGAACACAGATAAACAACAAAAAATCAGAAAAGCAATTCATGAGTTGAAGTTTAACAAAGAGATATGCATCATAGAAAGGAACCAAACAGAAGTCCTGGAACTGAAGCTTTAGTGAATGAAAGAAAAAATACAGTCAAGAGCTTCAACAATAGATGAAATCAAGCAAAAGAAAGACTTTCTGGCCAAGCGCAGTGGCTCATGACTATAATCCCAGCACTTTAGGAGGCCAAGGCAGGTGGATCACCTGAGGCCAAGAGTTCGAGACCAGCCTGACCAACATGGTGAAACCTTGTCTCTACTAAAAATAGAAAAAATTAACCAGGCATGGTGATGTGCACCTGTAGGCCCAGCTACTTGGGAGACTGAGGCAGGAGAATCACTTGAACCCAGGAGGCGAAGGTTGCAGTGAGCTAACACCACTGTACTCCAGCCTGGGCGACAGAGCGAGACTCCATCTCAAATAAATAAATAAATAAATAAATAAAAGAGTTTCTGAATCTGAAGACAGGTTTTTTGACATCAATCAGATGAAAAGAAAAAAGAGTAAAGAAAGCTTATGTGACATACAGGGTACCAGAAGCAAATAAATATTCAAATTTTGGCAGTTTCACAAGGAGAAGGCATGGGCAAAGATATAGAAAACCTGCTAATGAGATAATAGCTGAAAACTTCACAAGTCTTGCAAGAGATAAGGACATCCAAATACAGAAAGCTCAAATATCCCCAAGTAGATGTAATCTAATAAGATTTTAAAGGTATATATATATAATCAAACTATTAAAAATCAAAGACAAATAATTCTAAAAACAGTTAAAAGTGTCATGTCACATATAAGGGAATCTCCACCAGACTAACAGCACATTTCTCAGCAGAAACCTTCTAGACCAGGAGAGAATGGGATGACAGATTCAAAGTTCTGGGGTGAGGGATTGGTGGGGGCATGAGGGGAATTGTCAGCCAAGAATACTATACCCAACAAAGCTATCCTTAAATGGAGGTTACATAAAATCTTTCTTAGACAAGCAAAAACTGAGGGAATTCATCACCACTGGACCAGTACTACAAGAAATGTTTCAGGGATTTCTGTATCTGGAAGCGAAAGGACAATGTCTACCATCATGAAAACACACAAAAGTATAAAGCTTACTGGTAGCATACATATACAAATGAGAAAGGAGTTAAACATTACCATCATAAAAAAACCACCAAATCTTAAAGGCAAACAAGAAACAAGGAAGAAAGAAATGAAGAATGTATTAAACAATCACAAAATAATTAACAAAACAACAGGAGTGAGTCCTTACCTGTTACTAACAACCTTGAATATGAACTGTTTAAATTCTCCAATTAAAAAATATAGACTGCCTGAATTGATTTTAAAAATCAAGACCCAACTATATGTTCTCTACAAGAAACTCAGTTTACCTATAACGACACACATAGACTGAAAGTGAAGGTATGGAAAAAAAAATTCCATGCAAATAGAAACCTAAAGCATGCAATAATAGCTATACTTATATCAGAGAAAATGGACTTTACATCAAAAAACATAAAAATAGATAAGGTCATTATGTAATGATAAAGGGATCAATTCAGCAACAGGATATAACAGTTGTAAATATATGTGCATCCAATACCACAGCACCCAGATATATAAGCAAATACTATCAGAGCAAAAGAGTTCAACAGACCCCAATGCATTAATAGTTGGGGACTTCAGCATTACACTTTCAGCACTGGACAGATTATCCAGACAGAAAGTCAACAAACATCAGACTTACTCTGTTCTATAGAACAAATGTACTTAACAGACATTACAAAATATTTCATTCAACAGTATAGAGCACATATTTTTCTCATCAGCACATGGAACATACTCCAGGATACAGCACATATTAGGCCACAAACAAGTCTCAACAAATTTTGAAAAATCAAAATCATGTCAAGTATCTTCTCAGACCACAGGGAAATAAAACTAGAAATCAATAAAAAGAGGAACTTTGTAAACTGTATAAACACATGGAAATTAAACAGCATGCTCCTGAATGAGCAATGAGTAAATGAACAAATTAAAAAGGAAATTTAAAACTTGCTTGAAACAAGTGAAAATGGAAACACAACATATCCAAATTCTGTGAGATATGGCAAAAGCAGTACTAAGAGGGAAGTTTACAGTAATAAATACCTACATAAAAATTGGAAAGATTTCAAATAAACAACCTAATGGTGTGCCTTAAGGACCCCAAAAAAGGAAAAACAAACTAAACCTAAAGTTAGTAGAAATAAGTAATAAAGATCAGAGCAGAACTAAACAAAATAGAGCTGAAAAAAACAATACAAAGGATCAGTGAAACAAAAAGTTGGTTTTCTGAAAAGATAAAATCAATAAACCACTAGACTAATCGAGAAAAAAGAAGGTCCATGCCGAGACTGGTTCAGTCAGGGAGACCCTAACCCAGTGGCACTGGAGGAATTAAAGACACACACACAGAAATATAGAGGTGTGGAGTGGGAAATCAGGAGTCTCACAGCCTTCAGATCTGAGAGCCTCAAACAGAGATTTACGCATATATTTCTTAACAGAAAGCCAGTGATAAGCATTGTTTCTATAGATTATAGATTAACTAAAAGTATTCCTTACGGGAAACAAAGGGATGGGCCAAAATAAAGGGATGGGTTTGGCTAGTTATCTGCAGCAGGAGCATGTCCTTAAGGCACAGATCGCTCATGCTATTGTTTGTGATATAAGAACGCCTTTAAGTGGTTTTCCACCCTGGGTGGGCCAGGTGTTCCTTGCCCTCATTCTAGTAAACCCACAACCTTCCAGCGTGGGCATCATGGCCATCATGAACATGTCGCAGTGCTGCACAGATTTTGTTTATGGCCAGTTTTGGGGCCAGTTTATGGCCAGATTTTAGGGTGTTCCCAACAGTTCAAAATAAAGTCAGAAACAAAAAAGGATATATTGTGGCTGATGCCACAGAAATACACAGGATCAGCCAGCATGGTGGCTCACTCCTGGAGTCCCAGCACTTTGGGAGGCCAAGGCAGGTGGATCACCTGAGGTCAGGAGTTCAAGACCAGACTGGCCAACATGGCAAAACCCCATGTCTACTAAAAATACAAAAATTAGCTGATCATGGTGGCACATATCTGTAATCCCAGCTACTCAGGAGGCTGAGGCAGGAGAATCACCTGAACCCAGGAGGTGGAGGTTGCAGTGAGCCAAGATTCTGCCACTGCACTCCAGCCTGGGCGACAGAGTGAGACTCATCTCAAAAAAAAAAAAACAAGGAATCATTAGAGACTACTATGAACAATTATATGCAAACATATTGGAAAACCTAGAGGAAATGGATTAATTCCTGGACACACACAATCTACCAAGATTGAATCAGGAAGAAATGAAATGCTTGAATAGACCAGTAACAAGAAAAGAGATCAAATCAGTAATAAAAAGTCATTCAGCAAAGAAAACCCCAGAACTGTATGGCTCTACTGCTGAATTCTACCAAACTTATAAGGAAGAACTAACACAAGCTCTTCTCAAACTGTTCCAAAAAATTGAGGCAGAGAGAATTCATCCTAACTCATTCTACGAGACCAGCATTACACATTACACTGATAGTAAGTCAGACAAGGACACAAGAAAAAAAAGATGGGCCAGTATCCTTGATGAACACAATAAATACAGACACAAAAATCCTCAGTAAAATACTAGCAAATTGAATCCAACAACATGTCAAAAAGATTATAAACCATAATCAAATGGAATTTATCCCAGTGATGCAAGTGTGGTTCAACATGTGCAAATCAATCAGTGTGATACATCACATTGACAGAATGAAGGACAAAAACAATATGATCATCTCAGTAGTCACAGAAAAAGCATTTGATAAAATTTAACATCTTTTCCTGTTAAAAACTCTCAACAAGTTAGACATGGAAGGAAAATACCTCAGCATAAAAGCTGTATATGACACATCCACAGCTGACATCATACTGAATGAGGAAAAACTGAAATACTTTCCTCTAAGACTGGAACAAGACAAAGATACCCACTTTTAATTCTCCTATTCAACATAGTACTTGAAGTCCTAGCCAGAGCAATCAAGCAAGAGAAAGAAATAAAAGGCATTTAAATTGGAAAGGTAGAAGTCAAATTGTTCCTCTTTGTAGATGATATAATCTTATATATAGAAAAACCTAAAGACTACTAAAAATCTCTTAGAACTGATATACTGATATACTTAGAACTCTTATACACTGTTGGTGGGAATGTAAATTAGTACAGCCACTATGGAAAACAGTATGAGACTTCCCAAAAAACAAAACAGAACCACCATTTGATCCAGCAGTCCTACTACTGGATATTTATCAAAAAGAAAGAAAAATCAGTATATAAATGAGACACCAGCACCCTTGTGTTTATTGCAGCAGTGTTCACAATAGCCAAGATATAGAATTAATCTAAGTGTTTGTTAACAGATGAAAGGATGAAGAAAATGTGGCATATATGCACAATGGAATACTATTCTGCCATAAAAAGAATGAAATCCAGTCATTTGTAGCAGCATGGATGGAACTAGAGGTCAATATGTTAAATGAAATAAGCCGGGCACAGAAAGACAAATATCTCATGTTCTCTCATATGTAGGAGCTAAAAAACAAAAACAAAAACAAAAAAATGTGCATCTCTTGGAGATAGGGAATAAAAAAGTGGTTACCAAAGGTTGAGAATGGTGGGGTGGTGGGGTTGAAGAGAGGTTGCTCAGCAAGTACAAACATCTAGTTAGAAGGAATAAGTTCTCGTGTTTGATAGCACAGTGGGGTGAGTGTAGTTAACAGTAATTTATTCTACATTTCAAAGTAGCTAGAAGAGAAGATTTGAAATGTTCCCAAGAGAAAGAAATGATAAATGTTTGAGGCAATGAATATTCTAAATACCCTGATTTGATAATTATACATTGTATGCATGTATCAAAATATCATATGTACTTCATAAATATTTTAAAATATTATGTATCAATTTAAACATTTTTTAAAAATTGAAAACCTAGGATCCTCACTTCTGCACTTAGGTCCCTAACTTCTATATCATAGTGATGCTCATGTAATTTGAGCTTCACAATAACTTTGTAAGGAAGATAATACAGGCTCTTATCTGAATTTTATGTTCAGGAAAATGTCTCCTGGAGAGATTAAGTGATTTGTCTGAAATTTCACAGTCTTTGAGTGGCAAAGCTTGAATTAGAATCTGCTTCTTCTCATTTCAGCCAGCCAGCAGTAAAGGAACAGCATGGGGAAGTGTTTGGGAGGGAGCCCTTTATTGTTAAAGGCATCATTGTGGAAAGTCTGAAGAAGCTGGATCAGGCAGCTCAGAAAGTGGTACAGTATATGGAGAGGACAGTGGCAAAGCAAAAATTTAGTACCAGGTACCGACTTGTGACTTGTCTGTTAGTCAGATCTGGAAGGGCTCAGGTTTGAATCTGGATTTTGCCACTTTCTTGCTATGTGACCTTCAGCAAATTACGTCCATACTCTAAGCCTTAGTTGTCTCCACCAAATACGAATAACACTTATTTTACCAAGTTATCAGAATTAAATGAGATCATGAATATAAAAGGCATAGCAGACTGCCCAGCATATAGAAAGTTCTTAATAAAATTTAGTTTCTTTCCCGGTAGAGTTTATTTTTCTTTCCTTCTTTCCATAGCATTTATCTAGCCGGCAGAGTGTACAGCAAAGCACATCCCAGGTAAGCGGCTTTCCTGGGTCTTCCAGCCTTTCCCCTCAACTTTTTCTGTTAAGAGATTACAACATATGAATACACCAGGAAATGACAGACACCACTGACTTCTTGACTGTGTGGTGTCTTTATCTGAGGAGCTTTGACCTCTAAACAGTTTTGGCCAGACTCTACTTCTACTGTGCAGATTTGCATAAGCACAATTAAAGCAGACTGAAACTAAAATGAATCAGTCTGGGAGAAAATAAAAATGTTATTTAGAATGGTAACTATTACGAGGTAACAGTGTAAATCAAGCGCATTGGGGTCATAATGGCATTTCTTTAAAATGACTTTGAAAATGGTTTTCCGGGCTGGGTGCGGTGGCTCATGCCTGTAATCCCAGCACGTTGGGAGGCCAAGGCAGGTGGATCACCTGAAGTCAGGAGTTTGAGACCAGCCTGGTCAACATGGTGAAACCTGTCTCTACTAAAAATAAAAAAATTAGCTGGGCATGATGGTGGGTGCCTGTAATCCCAGCTACTCAGGAGGCTGAGGGAGGAGAATTGCTTGAACCTGGGAGTAGAGTGCAGTGAGCCGAGATCATGCTACTGCACTCCAGTCTGGGTGACAGAGTGAGACTCTGTCTCAAAAAAAAAAAAAAAGAAAAAGAAAAAAGGAAAAAGAAAATGGTTTCCTGGAGAATTAAGATATTTGTCACCTGGTGGAGATTTTTAGTTTACTTGTAAGTTGGAATTACTGTCCCTATATTTCTTCACTGTTTACTCCTCCCAGCTGCTTGCTTGCCCACCTCAACCCAAGTCTGTTGATGCAGCATCCCCTACAAGCAGAGAAAACATCTTCAGTTTCTCAAATAATCTCCTTCAGTAGTGTGAAAAGAGTTTGTAATTTAGTTTCTACTTTTTAATGATCAATATAAAAAATAACTAAAATAAAAATCACTGGGTTTTTTTCTTCCTCATTAGGTAGATACAATGCGCCCACGTCATGGGGAAACATGTCGGATGCCAGTGCCACATCACTTCTTCCTCAGCCTGAAGAGTTTCACTTACAATACTATTGGGGAAGATACCGATGTCTTCTTTTCCTTATATGACATGAGGGAAGGCAAGCAGATCAGGTGAGAGTCACTGGAAATTCTGGTGAGGTTCTATGTTAGGATGGTATGGATCATAGGCATCTCTGGCCATCAGAGAAGACAGATGCACAGAAGAGGCAAAACAAGATAAAGTAACCTCATCTCGTTAGCTAGGAGTTTTGGCCCCAATTCCCTGTGTGCCCTTAAGTCACGTAAACCATACCATGGGTGGCTGCCTTTTTTATGACTTTTTCCACATAGAAGGTCAAAATCGAGTCTTGGCTATCACCACCTCACAGAGAGAAAAGGATGCATCTATTTAATACCACAGAAAAGGCATAGGAGAAACATAGAACCAAACAAATGCAGCAGAGACACACAGCTCCAGAGTGCAGGAAGCCCTGGGCCTTGGCTTGCTGCATGTGGAAGAGAGGGTTTGCAGAAAAAGGGGGCTGATGGTGTCTTGTCTGGGCAGCCCATGAAAGGAGAGCATCTTCTGAGTTTCTTTTATATTGCTTGGGAACTTCTTGTGTTAGGAGTGCTTTATGGCTTTTACTTGCTTTAGTACTTAAAATTTGAAAGCAGATTTTTCACTTTTCCAATTATATATTACATGTGGGAAAATTAGAAATGGAAGTTATAACAGAATGCAAAAGAAAAACAGTTAATTTATATGCCCCACAGTGCCTCTGATCTTGACAAAAATATTAATACACTATGCTTTACTTTGGCATAGGAATAAAATGATGCACCCATTGATCAGGACATGTGAATTTTCCTTATCACCAATGGCTCCTAGTATGTGCCCTTGGGAAAGTTATTGTAGAGAAGGTAGTAGTGGTATTGATGAAAGCTAAAACTGTTGCATGTAGGCAAGACTACAGGCCAGGGCTGTGTGGATATAGATTCTGGCTGCTCTTCTTTTCCTACTATCCAGATGTTTGTAAACTTTATTTGTGTGTGTGAGAGTGTGTATGTGTGTGTAAAAATCCTTTCTTCAAGCTACATTTTATGAAAAAGTCCAATATATGAAACAGATAAAACTATTCCATTATTGTGGCCCAGGAGCAATGGCTCACGACTGTAATCCCACCACTTTGGGAGGCCGAGGAGGGCGAATCACGAAGTCAGGAGTTTGAGACCAGCCTGACCAACATAGTGAAACCCCATCTCTACCAAAAATACAAAAAATTAGCTGGGCGTGGTGGCGGGCTCCTGTAAGCCCAGCTATTCAGGAGGCTGAGGCAGGAAAATCACTTCAACCCGGGAGGCGGAGGTTGCACTGAGCCGGGATTGCGCCACTGCACCATAGCCCAGCTGACAGTGTGAGACTTGGTCTCAAAAAAAAAAAAAAAAAAAAAGATGGATTGTTGGCAAGATGGCTGAATAGGAACAGCTCTGGTCTGCAGCTCCCAGCAAGATTGATGCAGAAGGCGGGTGATTTCTGCATTTCAGCCGAGGTACCCGGTTCATCTCACTGGGACTGGTTGGACAGTGGGTGCAGCCCATGGAGGGCAAGCCGAAGCAGGGTGGCGCATTGCCTCACCTGGGAAGTGCAAGGGGTTGGGGAATTTTCTCCCCTACCCAAGGGGAGCCATGACGAACTGTGCACTCTGGCCCAGATAGTGCGCTTGTGCCATGGTCTTTGCAACCCGCAGACCAGGAGATTCCCTCTGGTGCCTAACACACCAGAGACCTGGGTTTCAAGCACAAAACTGGGTAGCTGTTTGAGCAGGCACCAAACTAGCTGCAGGAGTTTTTTTTTCTCCATAACCCATTGGCACCTGGAACGCCAGTGATACAGAACTGTTCACTCCCCTGGAAAGGGGTGCTGCAGCCAGGGAGCCAAGTGGTCTGGTTTGGCAGGTCCCACCCCCATGGAGCCCAGCAAACTAAAAGATTCACTGGCTTGAAATTCTCACTGCCAGCACAGCAGCAGACTGAGATCGACCTGGGACATTCGAGCTTGGTTGGGGGAGGGACATCTGCCATTACTGAGGCTTGAGTAGGTGGTTTTATGCTCACGGTGTAAACAAAGCCGCTGGGAAGTTTGAACTGGGCAGAGCCCACTGCAGCTCAGTAAGGCTGCTGTGGCCAGACTGCCAGATTTCTCCTCTCTGGGCAGGGCATCTCTGAAAAAAAGGCAGCAGCCCCAGTCAGGGACTTATAGATAAAACCCCCATCTCCCTGGGACAGAGCACCTGGGGGAAGGAGCAGCTGTGGGCGCAGCTTCAGCAGACTTTAGTTTCCCTGCCTGATGGCTCTGAAGAGAGCAGCGGACCTCCTAGCACAGCATTTGAGCTCTACTAAGGGTCAGACTGCCTCCTCAAGTGGGTCCCTGACCCCCATATATCCTGACTGGGAGACACCTCCCAGTAAGGGCCTACAGACACCTTATACAAGAGAGCTCTGGCTGGCATCTGGCAGTTGCCCCTCTGGGACAAAGCTTCCAGACGAAAGAACAGGCAGCAATTTAATCCATCTTGAGTTAATTTTTGTATAAGGTGTAAGGAACGGGTTCCGTTGCAGTTTTCTGCATATGGCTAGCCAGTTTTCCCGACACCATTTATTAAATAGGGAATCATTTCCCCATTGCTTGTTTGTGTTAAGTTTGTCAAAGATCAGATGGTTGTAGATGTGTGGTGTTATTTCTGAGGCCTCTCTTCTGTTCCATTGGCCTATATATCCGTTTTGGTACCAGTAACACGATGTTTTGGTTACCGTAGCCTTGTAGTATAGTTTGAAGTCAGATAGCATGATGCCTCTGGCTTGGTTCTTTTTGCTTAGGATTGTCTTGGCTATGCAGGCTCTTTTTTGGTTCCACATGAAATTTAAAGTGGTTTTTTCTAATTCTATGAAGAAAGTCAGTAGTAGCTTGATGGGGATAGCATTGAATCTATAAATTACTTCAGGCAGTATGGCCATTTTCATTATATTGATTCTTCCCATCCATGAGCAAATGGAATGTTTTTCCATTTGTTTGTGTCCTCTCTGATTTCCTTGAGCAGTGGTTTGTAGTTCTCCATGCAGAGGTCCTTCACATCCCTTGTAAGTTGTATTCCTAGGTATTTTATTGTCTTTGTAGCAATTGTGAATTGGAGTTCACTCGTGATTTTGCTCTCTGCTCATCTATTATTGGTGTATAGGAATGCTTGTGATGTTTGCACATTGATTTTGTATCCTGAGACTTTGCTGAAGTTACTTATCAGCTTAAGGAGATTTTGGGCTGAGATGATGGGGTTTTCTAAATTTACAATCATGTCATCTGCAAACAGAGACAATTTGACTTCCTCTCTTTCCTTTATTTCTTTCTCTTGCCTGATTGCCCTGGCCAGAACTTCTAATACTATGTTGAATAGGAGTGGTGAGAGGGCATCCTTGTCTTGTGCCAGTTTTCAAAGGGAATGCTTCCAGCTTTTGCCCATTCAGTATGATACTGGCTCTGGGTTTGTCATAAATAGCTCTTACTATTTTGAGATATGTTACATCAATACCTAGTTTGTTCAGAGTTTTTAGCATGAAGCAGTGTTTAATTTTATCGAAGGCCTTTTCTGCATCTATTGAGATAAACATGTGGTTTTTGTCATTGGTTCTGTTTATGTGATGGATTACGTTTATTGATATGCATATGTTGAACCAGCCTTGCCTCCCAGGGATGAAGCCAACTTGATCGTGGTGGATAAGCTTTTTGATATGCTGCTGGAGTTGGTTTTGCCAGTATTTTATTGAAGATTTTTGCATCGATGTTCATCAGGGATATTGGCCCGAAATTTTCTTTTTTTGTTGTGTCTCTGCCAGGTTTTGGTATCAGGATGATGCTGGCCTCATAAAATGACTTAGGGATGATTCCCTCTTTTTCTGTTAATTGGAATAGTTTCAAAAGGAATGGTACCAGCTCCTCTTTGTGTCTGTGGTAGAATTCGGCTGTGAATCTCTCTGGTCCTGGGCTTATTTTGGTTGGTAGGCTACTAATTACTGCCTCCATTTCAGAACTTGTTGTTGGTCTGTTTAGGGATTCAACTTCTTCTGCGTTTAGTCTTGGGAGGTGTGTGTCCAGGAATTTATGCATTTTTTCTATATTTTCCTAGTTTATTTGTGTAGAGATATTTATAGTATTCTCTGATGGTAGTTTGTATTTTTGTGCAATAAGTGGTGATATCCCCTTTATCATTTTTTATTGTGTCTATTTCATTTTTCTCTTTTCTTCTTTATTAGTCTGGCTAGAGGTCTATTTTGTTGATCTTTACAAAAAAATGAACTCCTGGATTCATTGATTTTTTTGAAGAGTTTTTTGTGTCTCTATCTCTTTCAATTCTGTCCTGATCTTAGTTATGTCTTGTCTTCTGCTTGGTTTTGAATTTGCTTGGTCTTGCTTTACTAGTTCTTTTAATTGTGATGTTAGGGCATAGATTTTAGATATCTCCCACTATTATTGTGTAGGAGTCTAAGTCTCTTTGTAGGTCTCTAAGAACTTGCTTTATGAATCTGGGTGCTCCTGTATTGGGTGCATATATATTTAGGATAGTTAGCTCTTCTTGTTGTATTGATCCCTTTACCATTATGTAATGCCCTTCTTTGTCTTTTTTGATCTTTGTTGGCTTAAAGTCTGTTTTATAAGAGACTAGGATTTCAACTCCTGCTTTTTTTTTTTTTTTTACTTTCTATTTGCTTAGTAAATATTCCTCCATACCTTTCTTTTGAGCCTATGTGTGTCTTTGCATGTGAGAATGGTCTCCTGCTGGGTCTTGACTCTTTATCCAATTTACCAGTCTGTGTCTTTTAATTGGATCATTTAGCCTGTTTACATTTAAGGTTAACATTGTTATGTGTGAATTTGATCCTGTCATTATGATGCTAGCTGGTTATTTTGCCCATTAGTTGATACAGTTTCTTCATAGTGTGGATGGTCTTTACAATTTGGTATGTTTTTGCAGTGGCTGATACTGGTTTTTCCTTTCCATATTTAGTGCTTCCTTCAGGAGCCCTTGTAAGGCAGGCTTGGTGGTGACAAAATCTCTCAGCAATTGCTTGTCTGTAAAGGATTTTATTTCTCTTTTGCTTATGAAGCTTAGTGTGGCTGGATATAAAATTCTGGGTTGAAAATTCTTTAAGAATGTTGACTAGAGCTTCAACCACAGCCCTCCTTGGGGTATGAAAAAAGCCTGGAACTGACAACACCAGAATCCAGAATCTCCCAGTTTCTTAATACCAACTTGATGGTGGAATTTGCATTGTCTAGTGCAAAATGCAGCCCTTTTAACATTTACATTTGATCTTTATCTTCTGGTTGTACAGATTACTTCATCTAATTTTACCTGTTATTTGTTTTAAAGCTTTTCACCCCATCTTACCCAACTTTTAGTGGAGAAAGGTAATACTCAAAAGCTCTCTCAATTCTTATAACAGCATATAAAACATTTCATGCTCATTAAACTAACACCCTTCATTCTCTCATTCTTTTCAAATGTCAATCCTTAAGTGACATAAATAAGGTTAGCAAAAAAAAAATGTTGACTATTGGCCCCCACGCTCTCTGGCTTGTAAAGCTTCTGCAGAGAGATCCACTGTTAGTCTGATGGGCTTCCCTTTGTGGGTAACCCGACCTTTTCCTCTGGTTGCCTTTAACATTTTTTTCTTCATCTCAACCTTGGTGAATCTGACGATTATGTGTCTTGGGGTTGCTCTTGTGTCTTGGGGTTGCTCTTCTCGAGGAGTATCTTTGTGGTGTTCTCTATATTTCCTGAATTTGAATGTTGGCCTTTCTTACTAGGTTGGGGAAGTTCTCCTGCATAATATCCTGAAGAGTGTTTTCCAACTTGGTTCCATTCTCCCCATCACTTTCAGGTACACCAATCAAACATAGGTTTGGTCTTTTCACATAGTCCCATATTTCTTGGAGGCTTTGTTCATTCCTTTTCTTTTTTTTTTTTTTTCTCTAATCTTTTCTTCACACTTTATTTCATTAAGTTGATCTTCAGTCTCTGATATCCTTTCTTCCACTTGATCAATTCGGCTATTGATACTTGTGTATGCTTCACGAAGTGAAGCTGTGCTGCGTTTTTCTGCCCCATCAGGTCATTTATGTTCTTCTCTAAAGTGGTTATTGTAGTTAGCAATTCCTCTAACCTTTTTCAAGGTTCTTAGCTTCCTTGCATTGGGTTAGAACATGCTCCTTTAGCTTGGAGGAGTTTGTTATTACCCACCTTCTGAAGCCTACTTCTGTCAATTCACCAAACTCATTCTCTATCCAGTTTTGTTGCCTTGCTGGTGAGGAGTTGTGATCCTTTGGAGGAGAGGCGTTCTGGTTTTTGGAATTTTCAGCCTTTTTGCACTGGGTTTTCCTCATCTTCGTGGATTTATCTACCTTTGATCTTTGATGTTGGTGACCTCCGGATAGGGTTTCTGTGTGGACATCCTTTTTGTTGACGTTGATGCTATTTCTTTCTGTTTGTTAGCTTTCCAGGTCTGCTGGAGTTTGCAGGAGGTCCTTTCTAGACCCTGTTTGCCTGGGTATCACCAGCGGAAGCTGCAGAACAGCAATGTTCCTTCCTCTGGAAGCTTCGTCCCAGAGGGGCACCCACCAGATGCCAGCCAGAGCTCTCCTGTATGAGGTGTCTGTCGACCCCTGCTGGGAGGTGTCTCCCAGTCAGGAGGCACATAGATCAGGGACCCACTTGAGGAGACAGTCTGTCCCTCAGCAGAGCTCAAGCGCTGTGCTGGGAGATCCGTTGCTGTCTTCAGATTCACAGGCAGGAGCATTTAAGTCTGCTGAAGCTGTGCCCACAGCCACCCCTTCCCCCAGGTGCTCTGTCCCAGGGAGATGGGAGTTTGTTCTGTAAGGCCCTGACTGGGGTTGCTGAGTTTCTTTCATAGATGCCCTTCCCAGAGTGGAGGAATCTAGAGAGGCAGTCTGGCTACAGAGGCTTTGAGGAGCTGCAGTGGGCTCCACCCAGTTCGAACTTCCAGGTGGCTTTGTTTACATTGTAACAGGAAAACTGTCTACTCAAGCCTCAGTAATGGTGGCTGGCCCTCCCCTTACCAAGCTCCAGCATCCCAGGTTGAATTCAGAGTGCTCTGCTGGTAGCGAGAATTTCAAGTCTGTGAATCTTAGCTTCCAGGGCTCCATGGGGGTGGGATCTGCTGAGCTAGACCACTTGGCTCCCTGGCTTCAGCCCCCTTTCCAGGGGAGTGAACGGTTCTGTCTCACCTCACTGGCGCTCCAGGCGCCACTGCAGCTAGCTTGGTGTCTGCCCAAACGGCCGCCTAGTTTTGTGCTTGAAATCCAGGGCCCTGGTGGCGTAGGCACCTGAGGGAATCTCCTGGTCTATGAGTTGCGAAGACCGTGGGGAAAGCGTAGTATCTGGGCCAGGGTGCACTGTCCCTCATGGCACAGTCCGTCACGGCTTTCCTTGGCTAGGGGAGGGAGTTCCCTGACTCCTTGTGCTTCCCTGGTGAGCCAACGCCCAACCCTGCTTCAGCTCACCCTCCATGGGCTATACCCACTGTCTAACCAGCCCCAATGAGATGAGCTGGGTACCTCAATTGGAAATGCAGAAATCACCTGCCTTCTGCGTTGATCTTGCTGGGAGCTGCAGACCAGATCTGTTCCTATTTGACCATCTTGCCAGCCACCGATCGGAGTTTTGCTCTTTCGCCCAGACTGGAGTGCAGTGATGCGATCTCAGCTCACTGTAACCTCCGCCTTCCGGTTTCAAGCTGTTCTCCTGCCTCAGCCTCCCGAGCAGCTGGGATTACAGGTGCCCACCACCATGCCCAGCTAATTTTTGTATTTTTATTAGAAATGGGGTTTCACCATGTTTGCCAGGCTAATCTTGAACTCCTGACCTCGTGATCTGCCTGCCTTGGCCTCCCAAAATGTTGGGATTACAGGCGTGAGCCACCGTGCCTGGCCCAAAGTCCCATTCTTACTCTCTTGGAGTTTTTTCAGCATTCAAGATACCTTGCATAAACTAAACTTTTTCTTGAAAATCAGTTGCTTCTATAATTGAAATAGAGGGCTCTCCCTGAGAGTCAAGCATTCTACCCAAATGAGATAATCTGCCTCTGTGAAAATCTTAGGGGACCCTGGAGATAAATTTTATTTTAAAATGATGGGCGAGCACTTTTTTATTAAAGCAAACAATTTTGTTTCCCTCTGCAAAAGAGGTTATGTATGTAATGCAGCTAGAGCTTATCTGCAGGATTTAGGCAGTCCACTAATAGACCTGCAATTTAGTCTTGGTCCTTCGACCCTAGGCCCCATCGTATAGTCTAGCCTGTCTTAACTTGGTCCAGGACATAGACTCCAGCTCACTAACCAACATTTTCACAAAGGTTTTCTGTGAGTTCCAGCAGAAATAAGAGAGGAGCTGATACCTTGTCTCTGGTAACTGTTAACATCACTTTCTTTTTCTACCCTGCTCTCTGGTCTGTCATTGTCAGTATACTTAAATTCCCTAAAAATTACGAGGGGCTAGAGAAATTAATAGTATTCTCTCTTTTTCTTTCTCTTTCTCACACATCCACAAAGAAAGCTAATGATTTCTGTGCCCTATGGATGAGGAGGCCAACAAATGGATGTTTAAGTGAAACTTTATAATCCTGTTGCCCTGCTAAGTTTTTCATCAGTATATTTTGTTGCATAACTCAAAACTGAAAATATAGACAGAATGAATTCAAATAGGGTTTAAAGCTACATATATTTCATACTAGTGGTCAGACTGTCTTGACATGCTTCTACATATATGCCCAACACATCACTTCTTACTCGGAAGCATTAAAGTGAAAGTCTTTTGAGAGATAGACACAGTGAAACTTTTACTTTAGATATATACTTTGGCCTGTGGTTAAACCTGCCTTTTTCATCTGAAAATAAGATCAGAAACTGCTGTTCTGTATATGCCATCCTTCATTATGTTCTGAGTCTAACTGTTAGGCTGTGGAAAATTTTTAATGTATCATCCTACAGAGTCTGGATAAAAACAGTGAAAGAAAAGATCAGGTTCTTTAGAAAGTTTCACATTGTTTACAAGAAATTTGACTTCTTCTCTGCCTAAAACTTAATACGTAGGACAAAGTAGAGCAGAATGACTGATGCGTCTCACATATCAAAAAAATCCTCTGTGAGGAGAGGAATGTGGAGAATTAAGTGAGATCAGAGGTAGAAGTTACAGTGTTTGGTAAAGTCATTTATTTATGCACCAAATGTTTATTTTTACACCTGCTATGTGCTTGTGCTGTTATAGGCTCTAGTAATATGGCAGTGGATAAAACACACAAAAATCCATGTTCTCATGAAGCTTACATAATAGGGACAGACAGTAAATAGAAATAAGTAAATTGTATCATATTTGAAGGGATAAGTGTTATGGAATAGAAAAAGTAAAGTATAAGGGAGATTTGCTGTGCTAAATAAGATTGTCAGGGTAGGCCTTACTGAGAAGGTACACCTACTGTGGGGCTACCTTCCAGGGAAGAGACTTAATTTCTCCCATCCTCTCATCCTTTGATCTCTAAATGATTTCTAAATTAATGAGGTGGAGCCAAGGGATCAAATTACTGGCAGCCATGTCACCCTTATTTACTTAAGGATAAATAAAAAAAACTAGATAAAGAAAGAAAGAAAGCCTTTACAGTGACCAGATGACAGACGATGGTGGCTTGGATTCTGGCTATCTTCTAAAGGTAAAGCTGTGCTTATTTTGTTTCCGGTATGGTGGAGTAAGCCCCTGACAGTCTGGCCCTCCTACAGTTAACACTGAGCAAAATCTAAAAACTACCTGACGGTGCTGCCAAATGAATAAAGCAGGCAGATATTGTAAGGCAGTAAAAAGTTGGAGAAAAAGATCAACATGAGGTGAATTTTCTGGTTTTGTGGTTTTGATCTGAAAGTGAGCTGTAGTCCTAGCATAGTATAGAGTGTCTGAAACTCCATTAGAAAGCCTGCCATATTTTTAGCCTGAGGAACCAAGAGATGGAACCTGGGGCAAGTATGGCCACCAGAGGGAGTTCTGGAGAGAAGAGAGCAGGAAATGGGAATCTCAAATTCTATGTATGAGCTCTACCCATGTCACTGGCTCACCTCTGAACCATGCGTATCCAAGGCAGACGCAAAGCAGCTAGCAACAAAGGCTAAAAGAAAACTGTGATTTGACCCACCACAGGAGAAATGGAGATTATAGATTAAGTCTAATCAAGTTAATTCACCATTAAAACAAAAATACTAATTCTCTTCAGAATATAGCAGAATTCAGATTCTCTACAATGTAACATTTACAAGGTCCAGGATAAAATCCAAAGTTATGGGATAACCAGAAAAATTAGTTACTTCAACAAAGCAATAGCTAAATTTAATTTATCTTTTTTTTTTTTTTTTTTTGAGATAGGATCTTGCCCTGTTGCTCAGGCTGGAGTACAATGGCACAATCATGGCTCACTGCAGCCTCAATTTCCTGGGCTCAAGTGATTCTCCTGCCTCAGCCTGCTGAGTAGCTTGGACTACAGGTGCACGCCACCATGCCTGGCTAATTAAAAAAAAATTTTTTTTTTTTTTGTAGAGATGACATCTTGCTGTGTTGCCCAGACTGATCTCGAACTCTTGGCCTCAAGCGATTCTCCCACCTCTGCCTCCCAAAATGCTGGGATTATGGGCATGAGCTACCATGCTTGGCTTAGTCTTTCTTAGAAAATTGCAAGGCGGTAGAGATCATCAGGATGCTGAAAAGGAAAATAGATAACTTGTGGTAGAATGATACTCCATTGTGAACAAAGTGGTGGTAAACTTTTGAAGATGTTTTTCAACTTACAGTGAAAACTATAAAATAGCCATAGTATGTACACACTAATTCCTCCCTCTGTTCCTTTTCCTTAGAATATTACTAATGTAAGCAAAAATGTTACAGAGCCTGCTATGAGCTGGTAACATTTATCAAATGAACAAATGACTTATTATAAACTCTCAAGATGGAGTTCCAGCATTAAATCTATAGTTGCAAAAAAGGCTTCGTGTAGAATCCAGCTGAATTCAGATTAAGGCATTCTAGGCTTTCTCCCATTTCTACTCCTGCCTCAAAGCCAGGCTCACAGAAAGCATGATTTAAACAGACAGTCACTTCCCCTCTGATCCCAGCATCCACTTGGCTAAATCTCACATTTGCAAAGTACCACTAAAGCTTTTCCAGAGTTGGGGATAAAGGAAAATATGAAGGAATCAAAGAAAATACAAGCTTGAAGTTTGTTACCTTTCTTGAACTTCTTTTAAAAAGTTTTGTTGTCATTAAAATATATTTAGCTGGGGAAATTTTAACTAATTTGTGTTTATCTGAAAACATGGTACTTGGAGAAACAGCTCAACTGTAAGGTCTGTGGCTGGTGTCTTTGGAGTTACAATCATTGAGGGTCTCTGGACACAGACTTCTAGTGACCGGAGGTGTTTCTGTCAGAGCCAGAGCATTTATTCATAAACTGGGGATTATTTTCTCTACTTTTACATTTACAAAGCAATGTAAAATATCTGCCTGGCTGTAGATCAGGATTTATTAAAGATCATCTCAAGACAGAGCAAGATTTTAAAAACTGGATATTTTAATCTTCACATGGAAGTGAAGAACACAAGGTACTGGATTCTGTCAGCAAATCAATCAGTATGTCAGGATTTGTATTTTGAGGAATGTGCTAAATGGTGTTTAAAAACAAAGTCTGGATCAGTATATCAGGGTTTATATTTTGAGGAATGTGCTAAGTGATGTTTAAAAACAAAGTCTGGAGACTCATGAGAGAGAATGGAAAATTGAGTGACATATATGTATACTTGCTGTCCATGGAGTAAGCTGTGTGGCTGTTGTTAGGGTAACTAGAAATCAGCTACAAAAGAACAGAAGAAATAGTGTTGTAGAAATAGCACAAACAAAAGGAAGCCCTGAGACGAGATGGCTCCTTTGCAGTGCATGGGAACCAGGAGTCCAATAATTATGACTCATTAGAAAAGGTTAAATGGTATGAGAGAAAAATAGAAATTTAGAATTTCAAATATAAAATATATACAATTATGAGTTTTTAAAAATCAGTTATTGGTTAGAAAAGGGAAAATATTTTGTCGATGTGTAAACTTCTAATGGCATCTAGAGATATGGCTGCTGGTTTCGGAGAAGGAATGCTCCAAATATGTTTCCCTCTGAGCACATTTAGAACAGAGACTCCCTTGGAAATAGATTCTGCCAGTTGTTTACCTTGAACTCAATTGTCATTAAAACTACTATTCCCCTCCCACTGCAGGAAAGCCACAATACACTTTATATGGACTCTTCAAATCAAAATTGTAAAACTCTTTATTAAATGTCTACCTGCTTATTGCTATTAAGTTTTGAACCTAAATATATAAAACGATATCTTTTTCTTTCAAGAGGTTCTAATGGAAAATATAAATATTTCAGCACCCCAAGACATAGAATGGAGAGAAATATATAGCAGATGTACTAAACCAATGGTGGTGCAGGCCCAAGAGCTGTGCTACAATGAGAGCCTGTGCTACAATGAGACTACAGAGCAAAGTAGGTGACATTCTCATGCACAAAAAAGGGAATAGAACAGAAGAGATAAATTCTAGCATCTCAAAAAGTGAAAGCAAAGCTAGTTTATAAATGGCACAGGAAAATGAGCCTTATTGTCGTCCTGTTTATTCAACAAAAATCATTTTACCTTTCTTGATTATCTACCTTTACCAAACTTAGCCCTGAATTACTTTCTGTCATTTCTAATAAATCTACCCTCAAAAAAATTGATAAGCTACTCCCAAGATACGTAAGCCATGTGCAATAGTCTCATAGAAGGTTCAAAACAATTCTCCAAATGCTTAAAGCAGGTTGACTCTATTTAGTGCCTACAATGTGCCAGGTCCTATTCTAAGTCCCAGATATCAGTGAAAACTAGTAAAATACCTCTGCCTTCAAGGACTTAATATAAATCTATTGCCTTATGTGTACAAAGGAAGGATACATTTCTTTGGCCAAGTTGGACTCTGTGAGCTTCCTGAGCTATGTTTGTGCTCAAGGAGAAAAAAAACTGGGAGGATATTCACTTATCCAACTACACAATGGGATGAGCCCTGTTCTAATGTCCTGGGGATATACTAGGGAGCTAGACAGCAATATTTCTACCCATAATGGGGGATGAGGGAGAAGCAGACAAAAAACAGGATGAGTAAGTAAAATATGTGATGTGTTCAATTATTTATATACAGATATTGTATGTATTAGAAAAATAAAGCAGAGAAGGGAGCTAGAACATGGGATAGGGGAAATTTTTGATAGGATAAATGAGGAGGGAGGTTTACTCAGAGGATGACAATTGAGTAAAGACCTAAAAGAATTGGGGCAACAATCAGGTGAATATTTTGGAAAAGAAGTTTCCATGTAAGGGAACCACAGCAACTTCAGAAGCTCTCAGGCAGAAGCATGAGCTTGAGGACAGCAAGGATACCAGTGTCATTGGAACAAAACGAACAAGGACATAGGACAAAGTAGACTGTGAAGTCAGAGAAACAAATGTCTGGCCTTGGCGAGGGAGTGGTAGAGAACTGTGGGGTTTTGAAGGCCATTGTAAATGCTTTGGATTTTACTTTAAGTGAAATGGGGACCATTGAAGGTTTCTGAGGAGAAGAGGGACATGTTCTGACTTGGGTTTTAACCTGTTCACTGTAGTAGCCATGTTGACAGTGAATTGTGGGAAATGCAGGCAAAAACAAGACCAGTTGGGAGACTTAATATAATAATATCAGGAGAGATTGGGTTTGGACCAGTGGCGGCAGTAAAATGGCTTTATATGAAAATGTTAACAGTGATTATGATTGCCTCTGAGTGAACAATTTTAGTGGGATTGTGGACAATTATAGCTTTCTGCTTTTGCTTTTAAGTAGTTCCCAGATTTACTTTAGTAAACACTTATAATCTGAGAAAAATATATAAACAACAATGAAGAGTTGCTCAGGGTATTGTCAGAACGTCTAGGAGGATTTCCCATTACTTTTTTAATTTTTAAAATGTTTTTAATATTTTTGAGACAGGGTCTTGCTCTGTCTCCCAGGCTGGAGTGAACTGGTAGAATCACAGCTCATTGCAGCGTTAACCTCCTAGGCTCAAGTAATCCTCCAACCCCAGCCTCCTGAGTAGCGGGACTACGGGTGTACACCACCACACCTAGCTAATGAGAATTTCCCATTTATTCCTGAGGGTTAGGAAAAGTTTTCTGGAAGAGATAATGGGAAAGCATGAGTACTCCTACTAATCTTTGCAGTGAGGGGCAGAAGGTATTCCAAGCAAAGGAGAGAGTGTGAATAAAGACTTGGGAAATAAGCAGTGGCAGGAAGCACCACAAGCATTTGATGTTGTTATAGTATGAATGGTGAAATCAGAGATGAGGGAAAAGAGTGTTCTGTGCCAACTAAGGGTCTTGGGCCTTATTTATAAAGAAGATGATAAAGAACATGATTGAATTTTAAGGAGGGACCTGGCATAGTAATCTTTAAATATCAAATCATCCCTCCAATGGTGAGGATCTCATAGTGCACAGATAATGTGCAGAGGTTGGGTCTGAAGTTTAAATAGTTTCTAATAAAGTTAAGCATATGCCTACTCTGTTTCAGCAGTTCTGCTCCTAGGTATATACCCAAGAGAAACAAGACATGTGCCCATAAAAAAGACAAACAAGAATGTTCATTGAAGCTTTGTTCATCATAGCCAAAAATTGGAAACAAATCACATATCAACAGGAGAATTGATAAATAATTGTATCTATATACATACATTGTATCTATATATAATGGAATACTACTTAACCATAAAGAATGAAGTATTGATACAGCAACATGAATGAATCTTGAAAGCATTATGTTGTGTGAAAGAAGCCAGACACAGACTCCTGCTCCAAGATGGCCAATTAGATGGAGCCAGAAGAACATTTCCCACTGACATCCCGACATTGGGAAGATGGTTACACTCCTAGCACATCTTCAGAGGGAAGACTGTGCAAGCAAATGGAGGGAAGACATAGAGGCTGGATTGAAGGGGGAAGAAGCTGGGAATTCTGCATGGGGCTATCATGCACCAGGATTCATTCCTGACCTTCAGCAACTCCTGCAGAGGGGGTGAGTTGAACAGACAAGGAACAATCTGCTCTTGCCACAGGCCCCACAAATCCTGGCAGGGAGAGATCCCTCAACCACCACAGACACTTATGTTGACAGGGAAAGCTGCTTAGAGAAGTAGTAGGGGCAGAACTCTGGCCAGGGTGGAGCCCAGAGGGTTTGGTGTGGGAGCATCTGTAGTGGAGCATGGCCAGAGATGCCTCTCCCGCTAGGCTTCACTTGCTCCAATAGGAGACTTTAGCCCCTAGAGGAACTGTCTGACCTGAACTCTGCAAGGTGATCTGGCCCATGAGATAGAGCCGGGTCAGACCTGAGCACCCCTCAGTTGGCTAGCCTCTCCCAGGGCCCCAGCCTGGCTGTGCCTGCATCAGTGCAGCCCTCAGGTAATTTGTGGGTACCCACATCATAGCTCCTGCACTGGCAGGCCACGCTTGGTCGGCAAAGAGCTCCAGCATAGCAGCCCCCACTGACAGGCTGCAGCCCACCCACACCCTTCCTCCACTGCAGCCTCCCCATGCCACTTTGCCTGCACACACGTCACCATGGCCGCTCTCTATATCACTTTGCAGGCATGTGTGTGTGTGCATGCACCCTGCCATGCCACACCTGCCTACATGAGTGTCTTTGCCCTTGCTTCCCCCTGCCACACTGCCATTGTTTTCAGAATGTTGGTGGGCTCCTTCCCTCACCAGTGCCTTGCCCCTGCACCAGGGGTGCTGGCATAAAACTAGGCGTGGAAAATAGTGGACTTGCCCCTAGCCCTGAGCAGCCACTGCTGCTGGCATCAATGCATACAGTGGATACACACAGTCCTGCTCCCACCAGTACCCTGCCCCCGGGCTAACACCACCATTGTGCAAATGTGAGCATAGTCACTAATAGGAGGGGGTGCCCCCCCAGCCATACTTCAAATGCTTGAATGGAAGCTGGCACCTCAGTACCCACTAGCACCCTGCCCCAGCAGACAAGCGTGCTCCCCACTGCATTGCCGCTGCCATTGGCACATGAAAACAAGATCCCGCTGCCACCACCATATGAAGTACTTTGGTTGGCACCACCCAGCAGAGTGTTGTGACCAGGAGTCCCAGAGCACCTTGACCCCTCCAGTGCAGCAGATTCCTAATCTCAAGCCAGATTTCAAAGCCAAGCTTGATATCAGTTTCCAGAGTGAAACCAGACATTATAGAAGTCCTGAGCTGAGCCTTGGTCTCCTAAAATCTTCCAGTAATGAAGCTAGTTGACTGAACCCATCTTATATCACAATCAAACCCCCAAGGTCATTAAGTAGTATAAAAGGGAAAAAAACCCATCCAAAGGATAGCAGGTTCAAATATTGAAGGAATATTAGCCCACAAAGATGAGAAAGAACCAGTGCAAGAACTCTGACAACTCAGAAAGCCAGAGTATCTTCTTTCCTCCAAACAATTGCAACAGTTCTCCAACAAGGGTTCTTAACTGGGCTGAGATGGCTGAAATGACAGAAATAGAATTCAGAATATGAATAGGAATGAAGATCATTGAGATTCAGAAGAACGTTGAAACACAATCTAAGGAAGCTAAGAATCACAGTAAAACAATACAGGAGCTGACAGACAAAATAGCCAGTATAGAAAAGAACATAACCAATCTGATAGAGCTGAAAAACACTCTAGAAGTAAGTATTAACAGCAGAATAGACCAAGCTGAGGAAAGAATCTCAGAGCTTGAAGGCTGGCTTTCTGAAATAAGACAGACAAGAATAAAGAAAAAAAGAATGAAAAGGAACAAACAAAACTTCCGATAAATATAGGATTATCAAGAGATTGAATCTGCAACTCATTGGCATCCCTGAAAGAGATCGGGAAAATGGAAAGAACTTGGAAAACGTATTTCATTATATCATCCATGAGAACTTCCCAACCTAGCTAGAGGGCCAACATTCAAATTCAGGAAATGCAGAAAACTCCCAGAAAATACCTCACAAGAGGATCATCCCCAGTACACGTAAGTCATCATATTCTTCAAGGTTGAAATGAAAGAAAAAATATTACAGGCAGCTAGAGAGAAAGGACAGCTCACCTACAAAGGGAAGCCCATCAAACAAATAGTGGACCTCTCAACAGAAACCCTACAAGCCAGAAGAGATTGAGGGCCAATATTCAACATTCTTTTTTTTTTTGAGACAGAGTCTTGCTGTGTTGTCCAGGCTGGAGTGCAGTGTCATGATCTTGGCTCACTGCAACTTCCGCCTCCTGGGTTCAAGCAGTTCTCCTCAGCCTCCCAAGTAGCTGGGATTATAGGCACATGCCTGGCTAATTTTATGTTTCTAGTAGAGACAGGGTTTTGCCATGTTGGCCAGGCTGGTATCATCATTCTTAAAAAAAGGAAATCCCAGCAAAGAATTTCATATCCAGCCAAACTAAGCTTCATAAGCAAAGGGGAAAGAAGATCCTTGTCAGGCAAGCAAATGCTGAGGAAATTAGTTACCAGCAGACCTGCCTTACAAGAGCTTCTAAAAGAAGCACTAAATATGGAAAGGAAAGACCATTGCCAACCACCACATACACACACTTAGGTACACAGACCAGTGACACTATAAAGCAGCCACACAAGTTAGCAAATAGCTTAAACAAATAAACACGAACACAGGATAAAATTTACACATTCACTACTAACCTTGGATGTAAATGGGCAAAATGCCCCAATTAAAAGGCACAGAGTAACAAGGTGGATAAAGAAGCAAGACCCAGTGGTATGCTGTCTTCAAGAGACCCATCTCACATTCATTGATACCCATAGGCTAAAAATAAAGGGATGGAGAAAAATCTACCAAGCAAATGGAAAACAGAAAAAAGCAGGGATTGCAATCCTGATTTCAGACAAAACAGATTTCACACCAACAAAGATCAAAAAGACAAAAGAGCATTATATAATGGTAAAGGGTTCAATTCAACAAGAAGACCTAACTATCCTAAATATATATGCGCTCAACACAGGAGCACTCAAATTCATAAAGCAAATTCTTAGAGACCTTCAAAGAAACTTAGACTCCCACACAACAATAGTGGGAGACTTCAACACCCCACTTACAGTATTAGATCATCAAGGCAGAAAATTAGTGAAGATATGCAGGACCTGAACTCAACACTGGACCAAATGGATGTGATAGACATCTACAAAACTCCACCCCAAAACAACAGAATATACATTCTTATCTGCACATGGCACATACCCTAAAATTAACTACACCATTAGACATAAAACAATCATCAGCAAATACAAAGCAAGCAAAGTCACATCAACCACTTTCTCAAACCACAGAGCAATAAAAATAGAATTCAAGAATAAGAAAATCTCTCAAAATCACACAATTACAGGGAAATTGGACAACTTGCTCCTGAATGACTTTTAGGTAAATAATGAAATTAAGGTGGAAATCAAGTTCTTTGAAACTAATGAGAACAAAGATACAACATATGAGAATCTCTGGAACACAGCTAAGACAGTGTTAAGAGGGAACTTTATAGCACTAAACACTCATATCAAAAAGCTAGAAAGATCTCTAACAACCTAACATCACAACTAAAAGAACTAGAAAAGCAAGAGCAAACCAACCTCAAAGCTAGCAGAAGATAACCAATACCAAAATCAGATCTGAAGTGAAGAAGATTGAGACACAAAAAAATTCAAAAGATCAATGAATCAAGATGATTTTTTGAAAAAAATAATAAAATAGTCCATTAGCTAGACTAATAAGAAAAGAGAGAAGACCCAGCCAGATGCAATGGCTCATGTCTGTAATCCCAGTACTTTGGGAGGCCAAGTCCAGAGGTCCAGGTGGACCACTGGAGCCTGGGAATTTGAGACCAGCTTAGGCAACATGGCAAAACCCCATCTCTACAAAAAATACAAAAATTAGCCAGTCATGGTGGCGCACACCTGTAGTCCCAGCTACTCGTGAGGCCGAAGTGGAAGGATTGCTTGGATCTGAGAGGTAGAGGTTACAGTAAGCCAAGATCATACCACTGCACTCAAGCCTGGGTAATAGAGTGAACTCTGTCTCAAAAAAAAAAAAAAAAATTCAAATAAACACAATCTGAAATGACAAAGGGAATATTACCACTCACCACATAGAAATACAGATAACAACCAGAGAGTATTTTGAACACCTCTGTGCATGCAAACTAAAAAATTCAGAACAAATGGATAAATTCCTGGGTACATACACCCTCCCAAGACTGAACTAGGAAGAAATTGAATCCCTGAACAGACAAATGACAAACTCCAAAACTGAATCAGTAATAAATAGCCTACCAGCCAAATAAATAAATAAATAAATAAGCTCTAGACCAGACAGATTCACAGCCAAATTCTACAGATATACAAAGAAAAGCTGGTGCCATTCCTCTGAAACTATTCCCAAAAAATGAGGAGAAGAGACTCCTCCCCAACTCATTCTATGAGGTCAGCATCATTCTGATACCAAAACCTGGCAGAGACACACCACCACCACCACCAACAACAACAGACACTTCAGGCCATTATCCTTGATGAACATTGATGCAAAAATCCTCAACAAAATACTAGCAAACCAAATCCAACAGCACACCCAAAAGCTTATCCACTGTGATCAAGTAGGCTTTATCTCTGGTATGCAAGGTTGATTCAACATACTCAGATGAATAAATGTGATTCAACACATAAATAGAACTAAAGATAAAAACCCCATGATTATCTCAATAGATGTGGAAAAGGCTTTCAAAAAAAGTCAACATTTCTTCATGTTAAAAACTCTCAATGAACTAGATATTGGAGGAACATACCTCAAAATAATAAGAGCCATCTATGACAAACCCACAGCCAACCTCATACTGAATAGACAAAAGTTGGAAGCATTCCACTTGTAAACTGGCACAAGGATGTCCTCTCTCACCATTCATATTGAACAGATTGTTGGAAACCTGACCAGAGCAATTAGGGAGAACAAAGAATTAAAAGGCCTCTACGTAGGAAGAGAAGAAGTCAGTCTATCTCTGTTTTTAGATGACATGGTTCTATTCTAGAAAACCCCATAATCTCGGCCCAAAAGCTCCTTAAGCTGATAAACAACTTCAGCAAAGTTTCAGAATACAAAATCAGTGTACAAAAATCACTAGCATTCCTATACCCAACAACAGCTAAGCTGAGAGCCAAATCAGGAAGGTAGTCCCATTCACAATTGCCACACACAAAAATAAAGTATGTAGGAATACAGCTAATCAAGGAGGTGAGAGATCTCTACAATGAGAATTACAAAACACTGTTCAGAGAAATCAGAGATGACACAAACAAATGGAAAAACATTCCATGCTCATGGATAGGAAGAATCAGTATTGTTAGAATAGCCAAGGCAATCCTAAGCAAAATGGACAAAGCAGGAGACATCATGCTACTCTACTTTGTTGTTTTAAATACACTAACTTTAAAATATACTACAAGGCTGCAGTAACCAAAACAGCATAGTATTGGTACAAAAACAGACACATAGACCAGTGGAACAGAATAGAGAGACCAGAAATAAGGTTATACACCTACAACTATCTGCTCTTTGACAAAGCTGACAAAAATAAGCAATGGGGAAATGATTCCTTATTCAAGAAATGGTGCTGGGATACCTGCTTAACCATATGCAGAAGATTGAAACTGAACCCCTTCCTTATACCATATGTAAAAATCAACTCAAGATGGATTAAAGACTTAAATATAAAAACCCTGGAAGACAACCTAGGCAATACCATTGTGTACATGGGAACAGGCAAAGATTTCATGATGAAAACACCAAAAGCAATTGCAACAAAAGCAAAAATTGACAAATGGGATCTATTTAAAGAGCTTCTGCATGGGAAAAGAAACTATCAACAGAGTAAACAGACAACCTACAGAATAAGATAAAATTTTTGCAACCTGTACACCCGACAAAGGTCTAATATCCATCTATAAGAAACTTAACACATTTGCAAGAAAAAAACAACTTCAATATAAAGTAGGCAAAGGACATGTACAGTCACTTTTCAAAAAAAGACATACACGTGGCCAAGAAGCATATGAAAAATTCAGCATCACTGATCATTAGAGAAATGCAAATCAAAACCACAATGAGATACCATCTCACACCAGTCAGAATGGCTACTGTTTAAAAGTAAAAAATAATAATAATAACAGATGGTGGTGAGGTTGTGGAGAAAAGGGAACACTTATACACTGTTGGTGGGAGTGTAAATTAGTTCAACCATTGTGGAAAGTAGTCTGGCAGTTCCTCAAAGACCTAGAAACAGAACTACCATTTGACTAAGCAGTCCCATTACCGGGTACATACCCAGAGGAATATAAATCATTCTGTTATAAAGACACATGCATGCATATGTTCATTGTAGCACTAATAAATTTTTTGGAAAAAAGAATAGAGAAAAAATTATAAGTAAAAAAGCCAGACTCAAAAGGATACATATTGAGTGATTTTGTTTATGTAAAGTTCAAGAATAGGCAAACCTGAACTATAGTCATGGTTGGTAGTATTCACTAGAAAGATCACAACAGAACCTTTTAGATGGTGGAATTAATTCTGCATCATGATATGCCATGGTGGTTCCCTAAGCAAAAATTCATCAAGTTGTATACTTAGATTTGTGCCTATTGCCATATGTAAACTGTACTTTGGTACATTAAGAGAGAAAAAGAAAGATGGCATAGTTTGCAACCTGGATAGTGGAAGTGACAATAAAGATAAAAGGACACATTCAAGAGACTTGTTTTTAGAGGTATGTGAAGTGGGAGGGGCGACTGTTGAATGTATGTAGAAGCCATTAGCCACAGGAGGGTATGCAAAAGGAGTGGACAGGTTTTAAACCAGGAGTTCTTAATCTTAAATGCACATACAATTAAAGTTTTTAATATCCTGGCCACTCTACAGATTAATTAAAACAGGATTTCTCAGATGATTTCAATGTGTAGGAAAGGTGAAGAACTAGTGCCTGTGACAGCTGAGCTCAAGGACTCTGTTGGATTTTGGGTAGAGCTGCTACATCTAAAAGGTATTAAGAGGGTATTATAAGTAATTTGTTACTAATACAGTGCTGATTTGAAAATCATTTACTTCTTATAAATTTGAGTGGATTTGAGATTATATCTATAATATTCTTCTTGTTTATTTATTCAAAACACATTGTATGCCCACCATATATAAGATATTGTTCCAGCTGCTGGGGATTCAGCATAAAACAAGACAGAGAAAATCCCTGTATTCTTGTAGTTTATGTTCTAGAGGGGGAGATAGACGATAAATATATATATATATAACTGGCATGAGGTAAATTCTTCAAAGAAAATGAAGCAATGAGAATCACAGAAATAGGGCATGGCACTTTTTAAAGTAGGGCAGTTAGGCATGACCTCTCTAAAGAGGTGACACTGACTCTGCAGGTTATTAAAACATTGAACATTTCAGGACCCCAGTGACTGACCCCACAACAATTCCCCTTCAGTTGCCAAACTCTGGGCTTCCTCAGCCATTGACCTCTAGAAGACCCCAGTAATCTACTGGTGTTGGCCCCCACATACTATTGCTAGAAGCTGTACCATCACTAAAACTCTGAAGCTTCTCGAACATTAATCCACGTACCAGAAACACTAATCCACCCTGACTCCAGAGCTGCTGACAGCTTCCCTTGGACTATAAATCAGACAGACTTCCAGTCATAAGACACTGAGACACTGCAAGACCCCAGATAAATCACTGGACTCACATAGGTGTCTCCATCAGTGATCTAATATACCTGTTAATCCCTCATACCCCAACACTGATACTCAGAATTTTCCTGTATTCTGCAGTGCCCAGTGGTTCAACAAATCTTTCGTCATTATAGTTCTTTCAAACCTTGCTATTTGAAGTTTGATTCAAAGACAAATAGCGTCAACAAAATTTGAGAGTTTGTTAGAAATTGATTGTCACGGCCTGTAATCTCAGCACTTTGGGAGGCTAAGGAGGGGGTATCACTTGAAACCAGGAGTTTGAGATCAGCCTGGGCAACAAGCAAGACCCCATCTCTACAAAAAATAAGAATTAGCAAGGCATGGTGGCACATGCTTGTAGTCCCAGGTACTTGAGAGGCTGAGGTGGGAGGATGACTTGAGCCCTGGAGGTCGAGGTTGCAGTGAGCCATGATTGCATCACTGCGTTCAAGTCTGGGCAACAGAGCAAGACCCTGTCTCATAAAAAAAAAAAATGCCTGAATGATTGGAATGGTAGATATATAGAAAGAAGTCTAGGCCAGAGATTTAGATATTAGCACTCAATGATTGTTGACATCAGAACAGTGTGCCAAATAACCAAGGGGGAATATTTTAGATAAAGAATTGGATGAAGGAAAAAGGAAGAAGACCTAGCTAAGTAGACTGTAAAGGAGCAGTCAGACGGGAGAATCAGTAGAAGCCAACAAAGGAAACATTTCAAGAGCAGAGATAGGGTGAGGCAGGGATGCTTCCTGTGGCCAACATTATTTCACACCAGCATCAATGCCAGAGGCTGCAGAGGAATGACACCATGATAGGATTGGATATGGAGGCCATCAGTGGAGATTTTAGTTTAAATAAAGTGTTTTGAATTTTTGGATAAGTAGAAACTTAACCAAAGTTGGCTGAGGAATGAAAGAGCAGTGTAGGAATATAGAGGCAGAAATGAGGATACCTCTCTAGAAGTTTGGTGAAAAACAAAATGGACAGGGTTAGGGAAGGCTTTTTTGTTGTTGTTGTTGTTTCTTTGTTTTTATTGTTATTTTACTTTAAGTTCTGGGATGCATGTGCAGAACATGCAGGTTTGTTACATAGGTATACATGTGCCATGGTGGTTTGCTGCACCCATCAACCTGTCATTTACATTAGGTATTTCTCCTAATGCTTTCCTTCCCCTTGCCCCCCAACCCCCAACAGGCCCCAGTGTGTGATGTTCCCCTCCCTGTGCCCATATTTTCTCATTGTTCAGCTCCCACTTACGAGTGAGAACGTGCGGTGTTTGGTTTTCTGTTCCTGTGTTAGTTTGCTGAGAATTATGGTTTCCATCTTCATTCATGTCCCTGCAAAGGACATGAACTCACCCTTTTTTATGACTGCATAGTATTCCATGTTGTATATGTGCCACATTTTCTTTATCCAGTCTATGATTGTTTGGCATTTGGGTTGGTTATCTATTGTGAATAGTGCTGCAATAAACATATGTGTGCATGTGTCTTTATAGTAGAATGATTTATAATCCTTAGGGTATATACCCAGTAATGGGATTGCTGGGTCAAATGGTATTTCTAGTTGTAGGTCCCTGAGGAATCGCCACACTGTTTTTCCCAATGGTTGAACTACTTTACACTCCCACCAACAGTGCAAAAGCGTCCCTATCTTTCCACATCCTCTCAAGCATCTGTTGTTTCCTGACTTTTTAATGATCGTCTTTCTAACTGGCATGAGATGGTATCTCACTGTGGTTTTGATTTGCATTTCTCTAATGACCAGTGATGATGAGTTTTTTTCATATGCTTGTTGACTGCATAAATGTCTTCTTTTGAGAAGTGTCTGTTGATATCCTTTGTTCACTTTTTGATGGGGTTTTTTTTTCTTGTACATTTGTTTAAGTTCCTTATAGATTCCGGATATTAGCCCTTTGTCAGATAGGTAGATGGGAAAAATTTTCCCCGTTCTGTAGGTTGCCTGTTCACTCTGATGATAGTTTCTTTTGCTGTGCAGAAGCTCTTTAGTTTAATTAGATCCCATTTGTCTATTTTGGCTTTTGTTGCCATTGCTTTTGGTGTTTTAGTCATGAAGTCTTTGCCCATGCCTATGTCTTGAATGATATTGCCTAGATTTTCTTCTAGGGTTTTTATGGTTTTAGGTCTTATGTTTAAGTCTTTAATCCATCTTGAGTTAATTTTTGTATAAGTCGTAAGGAAGGGATCCAGTTTCAGTTTTCTGCATATGGCTAGCCAGTTTTCACAACAGCATTTATTAAATAGGGAATCCTTTCCCTATTGCTTGTTTTTGTCAAGTTTGTCAAAGATCAGATGGTTGTAGATGTGTGGTGTTATTTCTGAGGCCTCTCTTCTGTTCCATTGGTCTATATCTCTGTTTTGGTACCAGTACTGTGCTGTTTTGGTTACTGTCACCTTGTAGTATAGTTTAAAGTCAGGCAACGTGATGCCTCCAGCTTTGTTCTTTTTGCTTAGAATTGTCTTGGCTATATGGGCTCTTTTTTGGTTCCATATGAAACTTAAAGTAGTTTTTTATAGGCCAGGCGCGGTGGCTCATGCCTGTAATCCTAGCACTTTGGGAGGCCAAGGCGAGCAGATCATGAGGTCAGGAGATCAAGACCATCCTGGCTAACACAGTGAAACCCCGTCTCTACTAAAAATAGAAAAAATTAGCTGGGCGTGGTGGTGGGCACCTGTAATCCCAGCTACTCGGGAGGCTGAGGCGGGAGAATGGTGTGAACCCGGGAGATGGAGCTTGCAGTGAGCTGAGATCATGCCACTGTACTCCAGCCTGGGCTACAGAGTGAGACTCCATCTCAAAAAAAAAAAAAAAAAGGGTAGTTTTTTCTAATTCTGTGAAGAAAATCAATGGTAGTTTGATGGGAATAGCATTGAATCTATGAATTACTTTGAGTATTATGGCCATTTTCACAATATTGATTCTTCCTATCCATGAACATGGAATTTTTTCCATTTGTTTGTGTCCTCTCTTATTCCCTTGAGCAGTGGTTTGTAGTTCTCCTTGTAGAGGTCCTTCACATTTCTTGTAAGTTGTATTCCTGGGCATTTTATTCTCTTAGTAGCAATTTTCAATGGGAGTTCACTCGTGATTTGGCTCTCTATTTGTTTATTATTGGTGTATAGGAATGCTTGTGATTTTTGCACATTGATTTTGTATCCTGAGACTTTGCTGAAGTTGCTTATCAGCTTAAGAAGTTTTTGGGCTGAGATGATGAGATTTTCTAAATATACCATCATGTAATCTGCAAACAGAGACAATTTGACTTCCTCTCTTTCTATTAGAATATGCTTTATTTGTTTCTCTTGCCTTATTGCCCTGGCCAGAACTTCCAATACTATGTTGGATGGGAGTGGTGGGAGAGGGCATCCTTGTCTTGTGCCAGTTTTCAAGGGGAATGCGTCCAGCTTTTGCCCATTCAATATGACATTGGCTGTGGGTTTGTCATAAATAGTTCTTATTATTGTAAGATATTTTCCATAAATACCTAGTTTATTGAGTGCTTTTAGCATGCAGGGCTGTTGAATTTTGTTGAAGGCCTTTTCTGCATCTATTTAGATAATCATGTGGTTTTTGTCATTGGTTCTGTGTATGTGATGGATTACATTTATTTATTTGTGTATGTTGAACCAGCCTTGCCTCCCAGGGATGAAGCCGACTTGATTGTGGTGGATAAGCTTTTTGATATGCTGCTGGAATTGGGCTTCCTAGTATTTTATTGAGGATTTTTGCATCGATGTTCATCAGGGATATTGGCCTGAAATTTTCTTTTTTTATTGTGTCCCTGCCAGGTTTTGGTATAAGGGTGATGCTGGCCTCATAAAATGAGTTAGGGAGGAGTCCTTCTTTTCATGTTGTTTGGAATAAGTTCAGAAGGAATGGTAGCAGCTCCTCTTTATACCTCTAGTAGAAATCGGCTGTGAATCCGTCTGATCCTCGGGTTTTTTTGGTTGGTAGGCTGTTAATTACTGCCTCCATTTCAGAACTTGTTGGTCTATTCAGGGATTCACCTTCTTCCTGGTTTAGTCTTGGGAGAGTGTATGTGTCTAGGAATTTATCCATTTCTTCTAGGTTTTCTAGTTTATTTGCTTTTAGGTGTTTATAGTATTCTCTGATGGTAGTTTGTATTTCTGTGGGATCAGTGGTGATCAACCCTTTATAATTTTTAATTGTGTCTGTTTGATTATTCTCTCTTTTATTCTTTATTAGTCTGGCTAGCAGTCTATTTTGTTAATCTTTTCGAAAAACCAGCTCCTGGATTCATTGATTTTTTGAAGAGAATTTTGTGTCTCTGTCTCCTTCAGTTCTGTTCTGATCTGAGTTATTTCTTGTTTTCTGCTAGCTTTTGAATTTGTTTGCTCTTGCTTCACTAGTTGTTTCAATTGTGATGTTAGGGTGTCAGTTTTAGATCTTTCCTGTTTTCTCCTGTGGGCATTTAGTGCTATAAATTTCTCTCTAAACACTGCTTTAGCTGTATCCCAGAGACTCTGGTACATTGTATCTTTGTTCTCATTGGTCTCATGGAACTTTTTTATTTCTACCTTAATTTCATTATTTACCCAGTAGTCATTCAGGAGCAGGTTGTTCAATTTCCATGTAGTTGTGCAGTTTTGAGTGAGTTTCTTAATCCTGAGTTCTAATTTGATTGCACTGTAGACTGAGATACTGTTTGCCATGATTTCCATTCTTTTGCATTTGCTGAGGAGTGCTTTACTTCCAGTTATGTGGTCAATTTTCGAATAAGTGCTATGAGATGCTGAGAAGAATGTATATTCTGTTGATTTGGGGTAGAGAGTTCTGTCAATGTCTATTAGGTTTGCTTGGTCCAGAGCTGAATTCAAGTCCTGAATATCCTTGTTAATTTTCTGTCTCGTTGATCTGTCTAATATTGACAGTGGGGTGTTAAAGTCTCCCACTATTATTGTGTGGGAGTCTAAGTCTCTTTGTAGATCCCTAAGAACTTGCTTTATGAATCTGGGTGCTTCTGTATTGGGTGCATATATATTTAGGATAGTTAGCTCTTCTTGTTGCATTGATCCCTTTACCATTATGTAATACCCTGCTTTGTCTTTTTTTATCTTTGTTGGTCTTGATCGTGTTGGATAAAGTCTGTTTTATCAGAGACTAGGATTACAACCCTTTTTTTTTTTTTTTTTTTTGCTTTCCATTTGCTTGGTAAATATTCCTCCATCCCTTTATTTTGACCCTATGTGTGTTTTTGCACATGAGATGGGTCTTCTGAATATAGCACACCGATGGGTCTTGACACTTTATCCAGTTTGCCAGTCTGTGCCTTTTAATTGGGGCATTTAGCCCATTTACATTTAAGGTTAGTATTGTTATGTGTTAATTTGAACCTGTCATTATGACGCTAACTGGCTATCTTGCCCATTAGTTGTTGCAGTTTCTTCATAGTGTCCATGGTCTTTACATTTTGGTTTGTTTTGCAGTGGCTGGTACCGGCTTTTCCTTTCCATAGTTAGTGCCTCCTTCTGTAAGGCAGGCCTGGGTAGTGACAAAATCCCTCAACATTTGCTTGTCTATAAAGAATTTTATTTCTCCTTCACTTATGAAGCTTAGTTTGGCTGGGTGTGATATTCTGGGTTGAAAATTCTTCTCTTTAAGAATGTTGAATATTGGCCCCCACTCTCTTCTGGCTTATACGGTTTCTACAGAGAGATCTGCTGTTAGTCTGATGGGCTTCTCTTTGTGGATAACCTGACCTTTCTCTCTGGCTGCCCTTAACATTTTTTCCTTCATTTCAACCTTGGTGAATCTGACGATTGTGTGTCTTCGGGTTGTTCTTCTCAAATAGTATCTTTGTGGAGTTCTCTGTATTTCCTGAATTTGAATGTTGACCTGTGTTGCTAGGTTGGGCAGGTTCTCCTGAATAATATCCTGATATGTGTTTTCCAACATGGTTCCATTCTCCACATCACCTTCATATACACCAATCAAATGTAGGTTTGGTCTTTTCACATAGTCCCATATTGGAGGCTTCGTTTGTTCATTTTCATTCATTTTTCTCTAATCTTGTCTTCACGACTTATTTCAGTAAGTTGATCTTCAGTCTCTGATATCCTTTCTTCTGCTTGATCAGTTCAGCTATTGATACTTGTGTATGCTTCACAAAGTTCTTGTGCTGTGTTTTTCTGCTGCATCAGGTCATTTCTGTTCTTCTCTAAACTGGTTATTGTAGTTAGCAATTCCTCTAACCTTTTTTCAAGGTTCTTAGCTTCCTTGCATTGGGTTAGAACATGCTCCTTCAGCTTGGAGGAGTTTGTTATTACCCACCTTCTGAAGCCTACTTCTGTCAATTCATCAGACTCATTCTCTGTCCAGTTTTGTCACCTTGCTAGCAAGGAGTTGTGATCCTTTGGAGGAGAAGAGGCGTTCTGGTTTTTGGAATTTTCAGCCTCTTTGCACTGGTTTTTCCTCATCTTCATAGATTTATCTACCTTTGGTCTTTGCTGTTTGTGACCTTTGGATGGAGTTTACGCATGGTCATTTTTTTTGCTGATGTTGATGCTATTCCTTTCTGTTTGTTAGTTTTCCTTCTAACAATCATGGCCCTCTTCTGTAGATCCACTGGAGTTTGCTAGGGGTCTACTCCAGATCCTCTTTGCCTGGGTATCACCAGTGGAGGCTACAGAACAGCAAAGATTGCTGTCTGTCCTTCTTCTGAAAGCTTTGTCCTAGAGGGGCACCCATTGGGTGCCAGCCAGAGCTCTGCTGTATGAGGTGTCTGTCGACCCCTACTGGGAGTTGTCTCCCTGTCAGGAGGCACGGGGGTCAAGGACCCACTTGAGGAGGCTGTCTGTCCCTTAGCAGAGCTCAAGCGCCGTGCTGGGAGACTGCTGCTCTCTGCAGAGCTGGCAGGCAGAAACGTTTATGTCTGCTGAAGCTGTGCCCACACCTGCCACTTCCCCCAGGTGCTCTGTCCCAGGGAGATGGGAGTTTGATCTACAAGCCCCTGACTGGGGCTGCTGCCTTTCTGTCAGAGATGCCCTTCCCAGAGTGGAGGAATCTAGAGAGGCAGTCTGGCTACAGTGGTTTTGAAGCACTGTGTTTGGCTCTGCCAAGTCCAAACATCCTGGTGACTTGGTTTACACTGTGAGGGGAAAACCACCTACTCAAGCCTCAGTAATGGTGGATATCCCTCCTGCCACCAAGCTCGAGCATCCCAGGTTGACTTCAGACTTGTGCGCTGGCAGCAAGAATTTCAAGCCAGTTGATCTTAGCTTGCTTGTCCCCGTGAGGGTGGGATCCGCTGAGCAAGACTACTTGACTCCCTGGCTTCAGCTTCCTTTCCAGGGGAGTGAATGGTTCTGTCTCACTGGCGTTTCAGGCACCACTGGGGTATGGAAAAAAACAAACAAACAAAAACAAACAAAAAAACTCCTACAGCTAGCTCAGTGTCTGCCCAAACAGCCGCCCAGTTTTGTGCTTGAAACCCAGGGCCCTTGTTGTGTAGGCATCCGTGGGAATCTTCTAGTCTGTGTGTTGCAAAGACCATAGGAAAAGCATGGTATCTGGGCCAGATAGCACCATCCCTCACAGCAGGGTCCCTCATGGCTTCCCTTGGCTAGGGAAGGGAGTTCCCCAACCCCTTGTGCTTTCGGGGTGAGGCGATGCCCCACTCTGCTTCTGCTCGCCCTCCATGGGCTACACCCGCTGTGTAACCAGTCCCAATGAGATGAACCTAGTACCTCAATTGGAAATGCAGAAATCACCCCCCTTCTGCGTTGGTCTTGCTGAGAGCTGCAGACTGGAGCTTTTCCTATTCAGCCACCTTGCCCAGGAATCCCAGGGAAGGCTTTTAGTGCAGGAAAAGAGCTGGCAGAGAAGGGGGACATGGAGATTTCAGTGAGGAGAGATTGCTCAGTGGGGCATTATTCCACAGGGACTGGGAAGGAAGGATAGAAATACCTGCAATCATAAATAAGTTGAGTTATGATAAGTTTTAAAGACAATTGGAAGACATTTATGTCCAGTGATTTCTATTTTTCTAAGAGGCGTAAGGAGAAATGTAAAGGTCTGGATCAGTCTCTGTGGGGAATGAGGGAGAGAAAGGGGCAAGAGTGAACACTCCTCTAGAGCATGTACCAAACCCTGTGTCAGGAGCTTCACATCGTTATTTAATTCAGTCCCTAAATCAGCTGAGTGAGGTTGAACAGTTTGCTAGTATCCAATCCAAGATTTAAATCCCTGTCTGTGTCCTGCATTATTTTCATTACTCCATATTGCTTCAGAGATTCATAAGACAATAGCCAGCCATATCACAGGATTAGCATGAGATAGAAATCAGAAGCTTTTAAAAGGAACTAATGGTCATAGTCATGGACTCCAGAAGCCCAAGGGTCTGTACTTGATAACTGCTCACTGTCCCTTCCAAAAAACAACAGGCAAGTTTCCCTATCAGCAACCCCCTAGGATATTATTTATTCTTGATGGCCAGAATGTTACATCCCTGGTAGCGTATCATGAGCTCAGATTTAAGGAAAAAAAAGCTGAGGAATAAACTTTCTAATATCAGAATTAAACATTTAGCACTGGTGCAGTGGCTCATGCCTGTAATCCCAGCACTTTGGAAGGTCAAGGCAGGAGGATTGCTTGAGGCCAGGAGTTTAAGACCAGCTTGGGCAACATAGTAAGACCCGGTTTCTACAAAAAAATTTAAAAGTATCCAGGTATGGTGGTGTGCACCTGTAGTCCTAGGTACTTGGGAGGCTCAGATGGGAAGAGCCCAGAAGTTTGAGGTTACAGTGAGCCCAGACAACGGAGCAAGACTTTGTCTCAAAATAAAAGAAAGATAGAGAAAGAAAGGAAAATAATTAAACACTTACATGCTTCAGAAACCCTGAAATACACAATTGTTATATGTCTTAAATAGTTCGTCTTGGATTTTTGCATTGAAACATATTTTTACTTCCATTGAGAAATGTGTGAAGTATATTAATACTCATATTGATAAGGCTGAGCACCCTATGGATAGCTTAAGAGGAACAGTTTAACCTAATTTATTTTGACTTGGTTAGTGGCATTTGCATGGGAAAAGGAAATGGAAAAGGAAATGGAAAAAGTGGAAAAGGAAATGGAGGGATTGGCTTGCAGCCAGCTTCCCACTGCCCAGAAGAGCATCCTGACATCTGACCTGGGTCTGCAGGATTTATGGATATATGAGGACATAGAGATAGATTAGGGAGAACGATGCTGGGACACTTTGATACTCTCTCCTTAGAAGATTGCATGCGCACACAGACACATAATTGTTTACATCCTGCTTCAGAGGATACATAGATCTTCTGAAACCTGTCTCAAGCCCAGATTAAAAACTGTCCTTTAAAGCATAAAAGACTCACTCTGATAACAGTCCCCATGCTGTCATATGCCTCATACCTCAGCATCCACTTCATTTTATCCACCTACTCTGGCTCCACACTTTGCTCCTGACCAGGGTGTGGTCAGCCATAACCAGTCCGTAGCTTCATTCCACTGCCCCTGAGGATAATTCAGCCTACCCATGGTCCATCTCCACCCAACACTAGCCCTGCCCATGGTTTTCCAGCTTCAGTCCATAAGTCAGAACTCACAAGGATTCCTGAGTTTGACCTCTGAGATCTGTCCTTGTCTTTGTCCTAAACTCTGAACTCACACTGCCACTGGCCTTACCTGCCCTACCCTATATTCTTTGAGGGTTGCAGAGATGTAAGACATACAGTCTCTGCTGCTTTGCAGACAAGGACGCTGGACTTAAAAGACATGTTGGGGTTCTCCAAGACCACCCTTAGTGATTATTCACTACAGGGACTCATAGGGCTTAGCATATACTTGTAGTCATGGCTAAGACTTATGACAGTGATGTAGTAAGGATACATAGCTGGATCATAACAGAGAAAGACACAGACTTTGGAGGAATCTACACACAAGCTTCTTTGTGCTCTCTGTCTCACACATGAGGGGTCACACAGAGCACTCTTCCAGCAATGAAAATGTAGCATTATGTATGTGATGTTTCAGCCCTGGGAAGCCCATTAGGGACTCAGCACCCAAGGTTTATTGGGGGCTGTCACATGGGCACCTTCTGTGTAGCACATGCTAAATTCCGAGCTCCCAGGAGGGAAGCAGGTATTTAACATAAGCCGTATTTGTTCACACAGACAGTCTAGGCATAGTGAGCCACGCTTAGTTGTTGGGAACACTCTGAAAACCAAATCCCAGATGCCAGCTAAGGGCCAGCCTTGCAAGCAGACCCTTCTAAATAGCAGTCTCAGGCCTGCTATGTTAACTCTTTTCTGTGCCCCAAGCTCCTGGTTCATAGAATTTTGGCCCACCATGAGCATGTAGACCACAAACAACTTCATCTATGCTTTGACTGCTAGGTTTTTAGATGTCAAGTTTTCTCTTGCCATTTCTAAGCCTTTGAGATGAGGAATGCCTGTACCAGAGAGTGCCATTCCTAGATCTGGCCCTCTGGACATCCTTCCTCCAGCCCAAGAACCGCACCTGTGTATCCTCATCTCAGTGCTGCCAGCATTATAATGTTGTACTTTGGAAATTGATATAGTTTTCTCTAATATGAGAACGGTGCTGCTATGCAGTAGTACAGGGTCCTTTGTCTCAGTGACCCCTCACAGACCCTGCAGGGCTAGGCTGTCCAATACAACTGAATTGTTCTATATATGGGGGCTTTATGGTAGCCACTAGCCACATGTGACTGTTGAGCACTTGAAATGTGGCTAATGTGACTGAGTCTTTAACTTTATTTAATTTTAATATAAATAGCAATTTGTGGCTAGTGGCTACCTGTTGGTTAGCACAGCATAAAACCTGGTAGGCTGAATGATCTGGTAAGCTGATTGTGCAAGGCCATGGCAGAAAGGATAGACTGAGTGCACAGAATATCAAGAAGAAGGAAAGACATGAAGCAAAAGAAGAAAATTAAGAGAGTTCTTTGAAGTCTGGGTATATCCATTTGTGCACATTTATAAATATGTATGATTTAGAGAGATGTAGCTATTTTCAAATGCTTTATTTCTTTTTGATCAATATTAAATCTTATTTTCACCATTCAGATACTATATCTTGAAAGACAGTTGGAATGAGTACAGATTTTGGAAAAGCCAGGCTTAGGCTAAAATCTTGTCTCTGTAGCTTATTAGCTACAATACTATAATACTGTTTTAAAAGTAATGCCATAAGGCTGGGTGTGGTGGCTCATGCCTGTAATCCCAGCACTTTGGGAGGCTGCGGTGGGTGGATCACCTGAGGTCAGGAGTTCGAGACCAGCCTGGCCAACATGGTGAAACCCTGTCTCTACTAAAAAAAAAAAAAAAAAAATTAGCCAGATTTGATGGCTTGTTCCTGTAGTCCCAGCTACTCAGGAGGCTGAAGCAGAAGAATCACTTGAACCTAGGAGCCAAGATCACGCCACTGCACTCCAGCCTGGGCAACAGACTGAGACTCCATTTCAAATATAAATAAATAAATAAATAGCCATAATTTTTTTATATTAAGAGAGAGTAAAAAGCAATTTAACATAGTTCAGTGGACATTCTTATATTTTCAATGTTTCTAAAACCTAAAAGTTGTTAAGTACTAAAAATTTGAAAGCATTTAGGAACTTTCTTTGCTGTTCTTCCCTGAAGTTGTTCCTGAACTTCCCAGTTGTGTACTTTAAAAGCCTAGAAAATATCTAGTAAAATATCTGACAAATTTAAATATTAATGTGGCTTTCAGGTTGGCTCAATTTTCTAGCTCCTATTTATAAACAACCTATATTTTTCTATTTCCTCTGTGTGTGTTTAGTTTCTGTAAGCTCTGCCTTTCTCATCAGGATTCCCTCATTTTGGACTAAGTCTGTGACAAGCTCTATCTTGTGCTGTGACATGTAATATCATATTAAACAAGCAAGACTTTGCCTCATTGAGGCACAGAAACAGCAGCAGAAATAGTGAAAATAACAAGTTAATAAATATAAATATGTATATTCTGGTATTCTTAGAGGACTTCGATAATCACAATAGGACAAATATAGAGGAGTATGTATGTTACATGGCAAACTATAAAAAAAACTTAAATACTCTTATATCTTGTTTTATGCCAAACAGAGAAAAACTTGTATAGTGAGTAAAGGAATGCAGTTAAAAAGAACAAAAATGTTCACATTGTGGCAAGGAACTGGAAAGCACAGAACAAGAGTATCAATACCAGTATAGGTAATGAGGGAGAGTAACAAGATCAGGAAGACTGTCAATATTATTATTACTAAGACAGTGTTTTTACATGAGGCTTTAAGAAAGCAAGCACATTTTAGCACTTGTTTAAATCTTTTCAGTTTACATAGTAAATAAATTGGAAAACAATGAATAGGAAAACACTATATCGTGTTATCGGTGATTTGCTCTTAAATGTGTTGTTTTCTTGTGATAGTGCTAGGTTACATATTTATCTAAGTACACTCAGACTGAGAGGATAGTCTTTTGTACACTTGATGAAGTAATTCTAAACTAAATTGGTTTCTTCAACCTTCATTCATTTATTTATCTGATCATTATTTCAGCATGCCATTCAAAACTGCTAGGTCTGGGTTTCTCTTGGGAAGTCGCAAAGGGCCTATGTAGGAAAGGTGCATTTTTCTACACCAGGCAAAAGAGTTTTTCCTCAGTAAGGAGAAACAGCTGCTGTTCTATTAGTAACATTGCTTTTTTGGCATCGGGGGCCAAGCATGATTACTTCTCTCTGTAAGTACTTCAGACTACTTAACTTTCAGCTGAGGAATATAAAATGTACACTTCTTTAGTCCCCATGGGTGTGATTAGCAAAACACATGGAAGGGAAGGTCAGTCTTCTCATCCTCCAGCGTCCTCACGTGGGCACACACCTTCCTCAGAAGCATTATGACCTGAATGTTGGAGACAGCAAAGATGAACTGACTTAGCATTGTGCTGTCCTGTCATCAGAGCCTTGCCCCCATTTATTCATCTACATGCTTGTTATTGTTAGAATTAGGAGCCTGATCCTGGGATAAGAGCAGAAATTATTAGAGTGAAAACAACTGTTTGTAGCTCACCACATTAAGCTACCATTTAGTTAATTTTCATAAGTACATGATTTCTTTTTTTAACATTTAAGTTTAGGGGTGCATACACAGATTTGTCACATAGGTAAACTCATGTCATGGGGGTTTGCTGTACAGATTATTTCATCACCCAGGTATTAAGCCTAGTATCCATTAGTTATTTTTCCTGATCTCCCTCCTTTCACCTTCCAGTAGGCCCGTGTCTGTTGTTCCCCTCTGTGGTAGGGTTCTTATATATATATATATGAGTTTATTAAGTATTAACTCACACGATCCCACAATAGGCCATGCGCAGGCTGAGGAGCAAGGAGAGCCAGCCCGAGTTCCAAAACTGAATAACTTGGAGTCCCATGTTTGAGGGCAGGAAGCATCCAGCTTGGGAGAAAGATGTAGGCTGGGTGGCTAGGCCAGTGTCTCTTTTCACATTTTCTTGCTTGCTTATATTCTAGGTGTGCTGGCAGCTGAATAGATTGTGCCCACCCAGATTAAGGGTAGGTCTGCCTTCCCCAGCCCTCTGACTCAAATGTTAATCTCCTTTGGCAGCACCCTCACAGACATACCACGATCAGTACTTTGTATCCTTCAATCCAATCAAGTTGACACTCAGTATTAACCATCACAAGTCCACCCCTTGTCAACTTGAACCCATACACATCTCCTGAGATCATACATAATCTTTTAATAAAGACAATAATAAGGTCATAATTAAGCCCAACATAATACAACTATCCTTCACACAACCGGAAACGTACCAATCCCCAACCCAAATACTATTACATAAAGTTAACAATACTTAAATGCTGATGTTAAGTCAATAAATCTTATGTCACATGATAAAGGAGAAAGGAAATAAAATGAAGATGTTTTCTTAGTACAAGTGTATACATGCACAAGTGTTTTTAACAAAAGAAGGAGGAAATACTCATGACAATTACAGTCCTCGTTTCTGCAGCTGGTCATGTGGTCATAGCTGGTATTGATGACTACCTTCTTCTATTACCCATTCTGTATTCCCTTTGCCTTCAGCAAGCACCTCAGCAGGTCATGGTTTTTTTCCTGGTGGAGTGACCCAAACCTTCATTCCTGAGGGGTCTGGGCCATTTGTAGTCCTGCCTTCATTGGGCTGTTGTAGTTTCCCATTGACCTTAATCACAGGGCATGGTAATACTAAGAGATGCCCTAATGGGTCTCCTGTATTCCATGCTTACTCTTCCTTACTTCCATTGTGGAGCAGTAGACTGATTTCATCTTGATAGTCCAGGTCAGTCACCTCAACCAACACTGTAACTCCCTTCTTTGCATGTTGACTTAAAGGTAGGAGGATCCCAAAGTGTCCAGGTGGCAATCTTAACTTCAGTTTAATGGAATCATTGTGTCTTTTGATAGCAGCGTTCCTTCCTCTGGAACTAAGACCTCTAGGCCAGCAGAATGTAATGCTGCGGGAACAAGAAGCAAAAATTTTGCTAGTGGGTCACTAGGGGTGATGGTGAGTGGTGCCACTTCCACTTCTGCCCCTTGATTCCTGGACCTGTGAATCCTGGCTATGAGAGAAACTGTACCATACATTGGATTTTGATTCAGAGCATACATGGCCTTCTAGAGAACTTTGCCACAGCCCTGCAAAGTATTGTCACATAGTTGGCATTGTAATTGTGACTTCAAAAGGCTGTTCCACTGTTCTATTGATCCAGCTGCTTTAGGATGATGGGGAACATGGTAATACCAGTGAATTCCATGAGCATGAGCCCACTGCCACACTTCTTTAGCCATAAAAGTGAGTGAATTGGTCAGAATACCATGACGGTGGATGAGGCATTCCGTGAGTCCATGGATGGTGGTCTTGGCAGAATCATTGCTTGCAGGATAGGCAAACCCATATCCAGAGTAAGTTCTATTCCAGTGAGGACGAACCTCTGCCCTTTCTGTGATAGAAGAGGTCCAATATAATCAACCTGCCACAGCTGGCTGATCACCTTGAGGAACGGTGCCATATCGAGGGCTCAGTGTTGGTCTCTGCTGCTGGCAGATTGGGCACTCAGCAATGGCCGTAGCCAGGTCAGCCTTGGTGAGTGGAAGTCCACGTTGCTAAGCCCAAGTGTAACCTCCATCCCTGCCACCATGGCCACCTTGTTCATGGGTCCATTGTGTGATGACGGGGATGGCTAGGGAAAGAGGCTGAGTGGTGTCCACAGAATGGGTCATCCTGTCTACTTGATTATTAAAATCCTCCTTTACTGAGGTCACCTGTTGGTGAACATTCACATGGGATACAAATATCTTCACAGTTTCTGACTACTCAGAGAGGTCCATCCACATACCTCTTCCCCAGATTTCTTTTTCACCAATTTTCCAATCATGCTTCTTCCAAGTCCCTGACCATCCAGCCAAACCATTGACTACAGCCCATGAATTAGTATATAATTGCACATCTGGCCATTTCTCCTTCCATGCAAAGTGCACAACCAGGTGCACTACTTGCAGTTCTGCCCACTGGGAAAATTTCCCTTCACTGCTGTCCTACAGGGATGTCCTAGAAAGGGGTTGTAGTGCTGCAGCTGTCCACTTTCGGGTGGTGCCTGCATATCGCACAGAGCCACCTGTGAACCAGGCCCTAGTTTTCTCTTCCTCTGTCAACTGATCCTGGGGCACTCCCCATGAGGCCATCAGTGCAGGCTAGGGGAGAGAAGGCAGGGTGGCAGGAGTGGAGACCATGGGCATTTGAACCATTTCCTCATGTAACTTATTTGTGCCTTCAAGACCTGCTCAAGCCTGATCATGTATATTCCACTTCCATTTGATGATGTAATGCTGCTGTGTATGATCCCCTTTATGGCTAGATGGGTCAGAAAGCACCCAGCTCTTGATAGGCCATTGAGGTCGCATGGTGACTTAACCCATAGTCAAACGTTCAGTTTCCACCAAAGCCCAGTAACAGGCCAAGAGCTGCCTCTCAAAAGGACAGTAGTTATCTGCAGAAGATGGCAGTGCCGTGCTCCAGAATCCCAAAGGCCTCCGCTACGATTCACCTAAGGGGGCCTGCCAAAGGCTCCAAACAGCATCCCTATCTGCCATTGACACCTCAAGCACCATTGGATCTGCTGGGTCATATGGCCCAAGTGGCAGAGCAGCTTGCACAGCAGCCTGGATCTGTTGCAGAGCCTTCTCCTGTTCTGGACCCCACTCAAAACGGTCAGGTCACTTGATAAATGTGCCGGAGTAACACACCCAAATGAGGAATATGTTGCCTCCAAAATCCAAGTAGGCCCGCTAGGCATTGTGTCTCTTTCTTAGTTGTAGGAGGGTCCAAATGCAGCAACTTATACTTCACCTTAGAAGGAATATCTCGACAAGCCCCACACCACTGGACTCCTAGAAATTTTACTGAGGTAGAAGTTCCCTGAATTTTGTCAGATTTATTTCCCATCCTCTGGCACACAAATGTCTCACAATAAGTCCAACGTGTTTGCCATTTCTTGCTCACTGGATCTAAGCAGCATAATGGTCATCAATGTAATGGACCAGTGTGATATCTTGCAGAAGTGAAAAGTGATGAAGGTCTCTCCAAATAAGATTATGACACAAAGCCAGAGAGTTGATATACCCTTGAGGTAGGACAGTAAAGATATATTGTTGGCCTTGCCAGCTGAAAGCAGATTGCTTCTGGTGGGCCTTATGGACTGGAATGGAGGAAAAGGCATTTGCAGAGTCAGTGGCTGCATACCAGGTACCAGGAGATGTGTTAATTTGCTCAAGCAATGAAATCACATCTGGTAAAGCAGCTGCAATTGGAGTCACCATTTGGTTAAGCTTACGATAATGCACTGTCATTCTTCAAGATCCATCTGTCTTCTACACAGGCTAAATGGGAGAGTTGAATGGGGATGTGATGGGAATCACCACCCGTACATCTTTCAAGTCCTTGATGGTGGCACTAATCTCTGCAATCCCTCCAAGGATGCAATATTGGTTTTTTGTATGTTTGTTTGTTTGTTTGTTTTGAGACAGAGTCCCTCTCTGTAGCCCAAGCTGGAGTGCAGTGGAGTGATCTCAGTTCACTGCAACCTCTGTCTCCTAAGCTCAAGCAATTCTCATGCCTCAGCCTCCCGAGTAGTTGGGACTACAAGTGCACGCCACCACACCCAGCTAATATTTTGTACTTTAGTAGAGATGGGGTTTCACGGTGTTGCCCAGGCTGGTCTCAAACTTCTGAGCTCAGGCAATTCGCCCACCTTGGCCTCTCAAACTGCTGGGATTATAGGCATGAACCACTGCACCCGGGCACAATAGTTTTTTAGTTTACTATTTGTCTAGGTAGAGGCCACGCTAATGGCTTCCATCTGGCCTTTCCCACCATAATAGCCCTCACCCTACCAGTCAGGTAGCCAATGTGGGGGTTCTGCCAGCTGCTAAGTATGTCTATGCCAATTATGCATTCAGGCAATGAGGAAATGACCACAGGCTCAGTCAGGTGACCCACTGTAAGTCAGACCTGAGCTAAAACTCCATTAATTGCCTGACTTCCATAAGCCCCTGCATTAACTGGAGGGCCACAATGACATTTTGGGTCCCCTGGAATCCACATCAGCTCAGAGCCAGTGTCTAGTAGTACCCAAAATGCCTCATCATTTCTCTTTCCCCAGTGCACAGTTACCCTGGTAAAAGGCCGGAGGTCTCCTTGGGGAAGGATGGGAGAAAGATTCACTGCATAAATTGTTGGTAATGTAGTAGGGTCCTTCTTTGGGGGTACCTGGCCTCCCTCCATTTAAGGGGTTCTAGATCTGTAAACTGGTTCAAGTCTGGAAATTGATTCGGGGCCATGATTCTCTGTTTTCATAATTCAAACAAGTCTTTTGTCCGTTCAACCTAGAAATTTTCTGCTTGTATAAATTAAGTAGGAATGCAGTAGGCTTCCTATCAACTTAACCTCTAGGAACACCATGATTACTTAGCCAGTGCCAGAGCTCTACATGAGTCAGACTATTCTGATTGCCACTTTGCCTCCGCTGTCCATTATGGTAGGCCCATTTTGCCTGTGACAGTTGAGTGCTGCCACCTGGCCCCTGCCACCTTGGGATCCAGTTATTTCCATTGTATTTAAATTTTGTGGTTGAGTGACTGTGGTTCCCACTGTTACATCTGGCATACAGAAAAGAGCAGTTACAGGGCTCTTCAAATTATAGGGCATCTTCAAAATGCAGGTGTTGCCCTCACAAATCTGTTTTGCAAGGCATTGGTCAAGGGTATGTCTTCTGGACCCTCCCAGCTGGGATGAGTAGGTCTAAAGTGATTAATCCATTCCACCATCCCAATCTCCCTAAGCCTTTGGATCCCTTCCTCTACATTAAACCAAGGGAGATCAGGCATTTCCTCTCACAGTGGACCATCTTTTAATCCATATTTCAGCTAACCAAATAAACTATTAGAACCTTTTTTAACTCCCCAAGCTGCAATATTAAATGCAGAGTCCCTACTTAGTGGGCCCAAATCAATAAATTCAGCCTGACCCAACTCTGTGTTTCTTCCACCATTGTCCCAGACCCTTAATATCCATTCCCATCCTGTTCTCCAGATTTCTGTTTATATAAATTAGAAAACTCAAGCAGTTCTTTTCAAGTGTAGCACACCTCCTTATGAGTCACACTCTCAACCTCACCTCTAGGGGCCCGCTGGGACTTTAGCCTAGTTATAGGTCTAGAAGCAAACAGGGGTGTTGGGGTGGGTTCTGAGGAGAATCAACATTATCTTGCCTGGCAACTGCCTCAGGAGATAAGACTGTCACTCAGGGCAGTCATAGCAGATTTGAGGCTCCGTATCTGCTTCTGAAGCTGGGAGATGGAATCCCTAAGTTCATCATTTTCTTTCATCACTTTGTCCACCAAACTTAGGAGCGACCAACCAGCTTCATTATGTTCCTGTAGAGAAAGAGCTGGAATTGTGGAAAAACAGACACAAGTTCTTATCATGCGAGTGGCTGTTCTGCAATGAAATATGCATGCACAGCCTTGCCAGGTGTCTACTGTTAAAGTGAGGGCATTTATTGGAAAATAATGGGACCCTGCAACTTGGAATAGGGACATGTGGGAGGACCCTGATGAAGCGAGGACCCTGATGAAGCTGGGGACACTGAGTTTGAGAACTCTGATGAACCTCTTTTGCCAGAAAGAACACTGTCCCCATCCCCAGTCATGTCAGCATCCCCTCCCCGGCCCAAGCTGCCATCAGCCTTTCCACCTTTGTCTGAGGAGATACATGCTGTGCTGCCTGAGACAACACTGATGGCCTCCCCTGAGGCAGTTGCCAGGCAGGATAATGTTGATTTTCCTCAGGACCCACCCCCAACACCCTTGTTTACTTATAGAGCTGTAACTAGACTAAGGTCCTGGCAGGTCCCTAGAGGTGAGGCTGAGAGTGTGACCCATGAGAAGGTGCACTACACTTGAAAAGAACTGCTTGAGTTTTCTTTATTATTATTATTATTATACTTTAAGTTCTAGGGTATGTGCACAACGTGCAGGTTTGTTACATATGTTACATGTGCCATGTTGGTGTGCTGCACCCATCAGCTCATCATTTACATTAGGTATTCCTCCTAATGCTGTCCCTCCCCCCTCCCCCCACCCCATGACAGGCCCCATTGTGTGATGTTCCCCACCCTGTGTCCAAGTGTTCTCATTGCTCAATTCCCACCTATGAGCGAGAACATGCAGTGTTTGGTTTTCTGTCCTTGCGATAGTTTGCTCAGAATGATCGTTTCCAGCTTCATCCACGTCCCTACAAAGGACATGAACTCATCCTTTTTTATGGCTGCATAGTGTTCCATGGTGTATATGTGCCACATTTTCTTAATCCAGTCTATCATTGATGGACATTTGGGTTGGTTCCAAGTCTTTGCTATTGAGAATAGTGCCATAATAAACATACATGTGCATGTGTCTTTATAGTAGCATGATTTATAATCCTTTGGGTATATACCCAGTAATGGGATTGCTGTGTCTAATTTATACAAACAGAAATCTAGAGAACAGGCATGGGAATGGATATTAAGGGTGTGGGATAATGGTGGAAGGAACATAGAGTTGGGTCAGGGTGAATTTATTGATTTGGGCCCACTAAGAGGGAAGGGTGCAGGATTGAGAAGGAACTTCAGAGATGATAGAATGTTCTTTCATCACCCAGGTACTAAGCCTAGTACCTAATAGTTATTTTTTCTACTCATCTCCCTCCTCCCACCCTCACCCTCAGTGGGCCCCAGTGTCTATTGTTCTCCTCTTTGTGTTCAGGTGTTCTTATCATTTAGTTCCCATTTATAAGTGAGAACATGTAGTGTTTGGTTTTCTGTTTCTGCGTTAGTTTGCTAAGAATGATGGCTTCCAGCTCCATCCATGTTCCTGCAAAGGACAGGATCTTGTTCTTTTTTATGGCTGCATAGTAGTCCATGGTGTGTATATACCACATTTTCTTTATCCAGTCTACCATTGATGGGCATTTAGGTTGATTCCCTGTCTTTGCTATTGTGAATAGTGCTGCAATGAACATATGCCTGCATGTGTCTTTATGGTAGAATGATTTATATTCCTTTGGGTATACACCCAGCAATGGATTGCTGGGTGAAATGGTAGTTCTGTTTTCTGAAGACCTGATAGGGGCTGTATAATTACAAAAATGTTTTTATAATTACTTGAGAATATGTAACAGCAGATTTACTCATGTGTCTGTTTTATCTTAGACAAAATGGAAAAAGCCAATTTTCTGGGATTATTTGCCATTCAAGTTTCTGCTTGTTCTTAATCAAGCAAATCATTATCTATGTCTCTTTGGTGGGAATGTCATGAACTTCAAACAAACTGTATGCCTCCAGAAGAGCTGGAGTGGGTACATGGCATAGACTTTCTAGTTGGAAGAGTCAGAGTACATGTAGGTAATAGGAATCCTGGAGATAGATTTCTTTCATGCAGCACCTTTAGGAGCCTGTGCCACACAGACACTCTTCATCTCTGAAGCAAGATGTGGCTTGCAGCATTTCCCAGGTATATTTTCCCATGGAACCGAACTTTCCACACCCCAAAACTTTTTTTCAGTACTTATTTCATGAGAGGAAATAACAGATAAAGCATGGGCTTTGAGTTCAAACCTTTCCAGATTTGAATTTCAACTTTACTACTCTCTACTTTTTCATCTCAAGCCAGGAACTTTGCCTCTCCAACTCTCAGTTTCTTCAGAGGTAAAATACCTGTTGTAAAGATCAAGAGCAATTAGGCAAGAAAAGAAATACTTAAAACAATGCCTGGTGTGCAAAAAAACACTCACTCAGTGGCTGCTGTTGCAGCTACTACAGCAAAATAATCAATACCAGAGCTGTATCTCCCTCTCACATATTTTCTCTGACTTTCAGACATGGGTTTTTAGCTGCCTGTTTTCTGTTCACGTATGTGTTCCACAGAGACCTCGAATTCAGTATGTATACCCAAAATTTATATAATCTTCTTCTGTATCTTCTCTGGTTGATATAACCACATCCAGTCAACTGCTAAATCTGGTCAGCTGTGTCTCCTAAATAGATCTCACATCCATTCACCTCTCCTCAGTTTTAAGACTGTGTCATAGTTTGCCTGGGCTGCTACTGTTGTCTCTCTGGAGTTCTTTCTATGTTACCAACCTGGCTTCTGCATTGCAGCCCAGATGCTCAGTCTAAACACTTAGGGGATCATGCTGCTTCTCAAGTTTGAACTTTCAGAGCCTCTCTAAGGCCCACAATACGGTTTTTCAAACTTGCTAGCCCTAATACCAGTTGAAGTCCTTAAAATTATAGATTCCTGGACTGTCTCCGGGAATCCTTTCCTCTAGAGATTCTGATCCAGATGATCTTGGGTTTGGCCCAGGATATTTCCATTTTAAGTAAGCTGCCAGGTACTACTAATGGTAGTCAAATTTGGAAATTCTTCACACGTAAATAATCCACACTGTGTTGCATGGCACCTCTGGCCAGCTATCCAGTACTCTTTTTTTAATTTTATTTTTATTTTTATTTTTATTTTTTTGGAGACAGGGTCTCACTCTGTTGCCCAGGCTGGGAGTGCAAGGCTGCATGCAGCCTTGACGTCAGCAGGCTCAAAGCAATCATCCCACTTCAGCCTCCTGAGTCGCCAGGGCTGTAAATGTATACCATCATGTCCAGCTAATATTTAATTTTTTGTAGAGACAGGATCTCGCCATATTTCCAAAGCTGTTCTTGAACTCCTGGGCTCAAGTGATCCTCCTGCCTTGGTCTCCCAAAGTGCTAGGATTACAGGTGGAGCCATTGCATGCAGCCTCTAGTACCCTCTTAACTCATGCTCTGAGCTTCCCCATACAATAAGCTACATCATCCTTTAGAAAGTCTGCACTTTGCACTCTCTCCTCCTGGAATACCTTTTTCTTCATCTCTAATTACCCCTTACCAAGTGGCAAAAGCCTTGCAGTCTTTCAAGAACCTGTTCCAGTACCTCCTTCAGGCAGCCTACCCTCAATCCAGTAGTTTGTCGGTGCCCCCCGCCACCTTTTTTTTTTTTTTTAGATGGAGTCTCGCTCTGTCACCCAGGCTGGAGTGCAGTGGCACGATCTCGGCTCACTGCAAGCTCTGCCTCCCAGGTCATGCCATTCTCCTGCCTCAGCCTCCTGAGTAGTTGGGACTATAGGCGCCCACCACCACACCCGGCTAATTTTTTTTTTGTATTTTTTGTATTTTTAGTAGAGACGGGGTTTCACCTTGTTAGCTAGTATGGTCTTGATCTCCTGACCTTGTGATCCACCCGCCTCGGCCTCCCAAAGTGCTGGAATTACAGGCATGAGCCACCGTGCCTGGCCTTGTCAGCCCCTTTCTATGCAATTATAGCATTTTCACATCGTGGTGCAATTTGTGGTTTATGTGTGTCTCTGTTCCACCAGACTTGAGGACAGGAATTATTTCATTTCTATAGCCTCAGCATTTAGTTCGGTTTCTGCAAAATGATAGAAGTTAGTGAATGTTTGTTGAAAGAATAAAAGGGAAAGAGGAAGGCTAGAAAGAACCCTTGCATTATACCAGTAGTTACAAAAATGTTACTTGGAGTCCTGAAGTGTCTCAAGGAGAACTGGTGGTCAGAGTGGAGGCCTAACTATGGAGGATTCCTGCATTATCCCCCTTTCCTGAAACCCTCACCTCTGATTCAACCCAAGAAAATCTGCTTCTTAATTTTTTATATGTTGGTGAACAGAGTAAGTTTCTGTTGAAAAGAAGAGAAAAGCTGACACTATGTATACATATGTAACTAACCTGCACATTGTGCACATGTACCCTAAAACTTAAAGTATAATAATAATAAATTAATTAATTTAAGAAAAACAGCTTAAAAAAATAAATTTGGAAACCATAGCCCTGGACCATCATTTGCCTTTATAAAACCCCTTTTTTGTGTGTATTTCTGCTTTCTGTGCTTTAAAATAAAGTGGGAAAACTTAAAGAATTTGAGAAATAAAGCCAAGTGATCTAAATTGGAAAATGAATCTATGAGGGGATATTAGATATTTCCTACTCTGTTGGGTCATACAGTGTAGTATAACCTTGGGACTACTTGCTTATTTTCAAGCACCTGGCAGGTTATCATGAGAGAGATGCTAAGCAGTTGGCATCCATATTCATGGAGGACCGAATGAGGAACATAAAGATTAAATTGAAAAAGTTGGGAGAATTCCTCTAAATTTATTTGAGAAAACTGCTTCCGTTTCCAAAACAGAGTCTTTAGGATGTACCCTCGTTGAGGATAAGAAACTCGTCTCTGCCTTAGTGCCTGGCATGGGCTGATACCTCATTGGCAGTCACCAAACATTTGTTGAAGGGATGCATGAATTGCCATCAATGAAGGCATGTACAAAACGCAGTGCCATCCAAGAATTACAAATCTCAAAAAAGGTAGTTATCTTAAAATTAAGACACCATTAGACTTGTCACAGATTGAAATTATGGGATTCATTTGTAAGAACTTGATCAATAATATGAAATTAATGTAACTTCATATGCTATATGTCTATAGTTCATCATCATAAAAACAACTAAAGGTAGAGTAGTTGTCTTGTAATATTGCTTACTGAAGAGTAAGAATTAACCATCTCTTTTTCTCTTGAAAGAGATCAGATAGTAACTTAGAAAGATGGTTTCTGATTCATATTAAAGAATTACTCATATAGAGGTGTGAGTGTTTATGAAGTCTCATGAGTAAATTTGACTCTCTTGGCCACAGTTTCTGTTACACCTTTGAAGAATACGAGTACTTGCTCTTGCTCTAGTTGCCAAGTAGATTCAATCAGCATTTATCCAACTATGTTTCTACAGACTCCATTGCCTTACACAAAAGTGGGTTGTGGGGTAAAATGTCACCTGTCCCCTCAATTCTTAAAACATATACCACCAGTTTAAGCCTCTGAAAAGTCCTAGAGGGTAGAAACCTGTCTGTGTTCAATACAATATTTCCCAACAATATTTTGCCACTTTTTTTGTAAAACAGCTATTGACAAATCATGGGAACATTGGATAGATTATTTGTCTTCAAATAGTTTGAATATTAATGGAAAGCAGAATTTATTTATCATACCCATTGTAGAAGCTAGCAAAATATATAAATAAACGGGTATATAAACAGGTGTGATAGATAAATGAAATAATTATGTGTATGCCCAAAGGCCTCTGAAGTGAAAAAAACAGTTATTTTGAGTGTTAAGAATTGTCAAAAAGGCCAGGTGAAACTAGAGTATGAAAGTCTTGAGGAAATGTAAAGCTCAGGTTGGCACTGTGAGAACTAAACTCAAGGGCTTCCTTTCATTATTGAGGAGAAAAAGGAAGTTCCTATGTTCTGATAGAGCCAGCAAGCGTATTTACCTAGATATTTGCTTCATCTACCATTTTATTTTTGGACAAGACCTTGGTGTAAGTCCCTCCAAATAGTACCCTGCTATGGGCAGCTCCATAAAGCAGCCTGTTGGGGAGGTGTCTGCTTTTGAGAGATTCACAGAGCGTATAATGTGAGGATGAGAGCAATTGTATGTTTTCCTTCCGAAGAATAGTACAGAAGTTATGATAGATTCTCTTGAAAATCCATTCGAAAGACATAAACTTCCTGAAACCTACTTTTATACTCATGTATCTGTGAAGGCATATTATCACATTATCAGATAATTGGGGATTGTTATGTGCATGGTATACATATTAGTTAGATCAACTTCTGTAACAAAAAATATATTATGGTTCAAACACAATAAAAGTGTATTTTCTTGCTTTTATAATAGCCCTGGGTGGGTGAATTTGCAGTTATTAAGGTAGCCTTCATTCACACATTCATTTAGGGACCAAGACTAATGGATAATCTGCCATCATCAGTACATAGCACCAAGGTTGTACTAGGGGCATCTTCACTCCAGGTCTCTAGAAGGGGAAAAAGCATGAAGGCACATATATAAGAATTTTTTAGGACTAAGCCTAGAAATTGCACACATCACATTCATTCACATTTTGGTGTCTAGAATTCAGTCACATGGCTCCACTCAACTGCAATGGGGGGGCTAAGATGTATACTCTAGCTGTGTACCCAAGAAGAAACAGAAAACATGGATTTAGTGAGCATCTGGGGGACTGTGTCTGTCACAACATATTTGATGCTTGTTGGTCCTTTGTCACCAAATTAGAAGATTGATTTGTGCTATCTCATTTGCTCCCTCCTGGCTCATGGATGTTTCTGCATAGTGTGATGGTGATGTACCCGTCCATTTTATGGTGACCCTCATTAGCAAACTTCCACATACCACACAGAAGTTCTTCAGGAAATTTCCACCTTTTTTCATTCAATATTTGTTGAGCACCTATTATAGGGTTGGGCTCTTAGAAGTACTAGAGGTACAGAGGGGAACAAATGTCCTTATCCTTGGGATTTTATTCTCTTGTGTAAGAGAAAGACAATAAACAAAGAAAGAAAATAATTAGTTTGTGCTACATGCTGTAAAAAAGTGAGTAAGTAATGGGAAGAGGTAAAGGAGTACTGCTCTTGCCAACATATCAAAGTTGGCTTCTCTAGGAAACTGGCATTTAGGCTAAGATGTGAAGGATGGCAGTGAGCCAGCCACTTGGGCTGAAAGAACAGCATTCCAGAGAAAACAACATGCACAAAGGTCCTAAGGCAAGAATGAGCTTGGCATGTTCAAGAAACTTGTATCTAGGACACCAGTGTGTGTATGGAGAATAATCAAGAAAGGCTCATGTGAGATGAGATGGGGCTGTAAGATAGGCCGAGTCAAGTGTTTCACACAAGGCCATGCAGATCTTGGAGAGTTTACGTGTTATCTGAGAGTAAGAGTAAACCACAAAAAAGTTTGTTGTTTGTTTGTTTTCTGTAACAGCCTTTTGTAATATAATTCACATACTATAGAGTTTACCCATTCAAAGGGTACAGTTCAGTGGCTTTTATTATATTAGAGTTATGCAACCATTTCCACAGTCCATCTTAGAACAGTATCAACTCAAAAAGAAATCCCATACCATTTAATAGTCACTCCATTTCCTCCAAACCCCCAGCCCTAGGCAAACACTAATCTATTTTCAGTCTCTGTAGATTTGCCTATTGTAGACATATCATAAAAATGGAATCATACAGTGTGTGGTCTTATGTGATTGGCTTCCATTACTTAGAATATTGTTTTCAAGGTTCATCAACATTTTAGTATGTGTCAGTACTTCATTACTTTTATGGCTGAATAATATTTTGTTATTTGGCTATATCTACCACATTTTATTTATCCACTTGTCAGTGGATATTTTGGTTGTTTTCACCTTCTGGCTATTATTAATAATGCTATGAACATTCATGTACAAATTTTTGTGTGACCATATGTTTTTATTTCTCTTGGATATATACCTAGGAGTAGAATTTCTGGGTCATATGGTTTCTATGCTAACCTTTTGAGGAATTTCCAGACTGTTTTTCCAAAGTGGCAGTACCATTTTGCATTCCCATCAGCTGTGTATGATGGTTCCAATTTCTCCATTTCCTTGTCAGCACTTATGATTATCTATCATTTTGAATAAAGCCATTCTAGAGGTGTGAAGTGGTACCCTCATTGTGCTTTTGATTTGCAATTCCCTGATTACTAATGATGCCGAACATCTTTTCATGTGTTTATTTGCCATTTGTGTATTTTCTTTGGAGAAATATCTATTCAAGTTACCCACTTTTGAATTGTCTTTTTATTATTGAATTTTAAGAGAACTTTATATATTATAGGTACGAGTCCCTTATCTGTATATGATTTATAAATATTTTTGCCCATTCTGTGGCTTGTTTGTTGCTTTGTTGATGGTGTCTTTTGATGCACAATGGTTTTTTACTGTAATGAAGTCCCTTTTTTTGTTGTTGCTTGTGCTGTTGGTGTCCTTCCTACCTAAGAAACCATTACTTAATTCAAGGTCATGAGAATTTATACCTATATTTTCTTTTTTTCTTTTTTTTAATAACAAGTGGTGCCAATATTTTAATCCAGTCAGATTAACTTAGTTTAAATTAAAAGTCAGATTTTTGAAACTCACATAATTTCCTGGAGAGTTTTTTTTTTTTTTGACAGTTCCTAAGGGGTATAATTTATTGAAGCCCTATTACATAGCAGTTGGCATTTTACATACATGTCACTTAGTAATCATCACAGCAGTTATAATAAAGATGTATACCTATATTTTCTACTAAGAATTTTGTAGTTTTAGCTCTTATATGTAGATCTATGATTCATTTTTACTTAATTTTTACATATGGTGTGAAATAAAGGTCCAGCTTCATTCCTTTGCATGTGAATATCTAGTTGTCCCAACACTGTTTGTTGAAATACTATTCTTTTCTCCACTGAGTTGTCTTAACACCCTTGTAAAAAATCAGTTGACAGCATGAAAAGGTTTTAAGCTGGGAAAAGATATGATCCGATTCGTATTTTAAAAGGATCAGTCTCTCCAAGAATGGCTTTTAGAGAGGCAAAAACAGAAGTAGAGCTGGGAAGCTGTTATAATAATCCAAATTAGTCAAGTAATGGCCAAGACTAGTGGCAGCAAAGGAGATGGCAAGCTTTATAACGATTGAAGATACTTTGGGAAGACAATTGTCTTGACTCTATGTTTTTGCCACTTTTTCACTTGTCTGTGTCACAGCTGTCTTTTCTACCTTTCCCCATTACATTTTCTCTTAAATGGTCTTGAGAATTTTTTTCTGTTATTTTTGGAAGTGGTTTTTTTTTTTTACTTTACTGTTTTTTATTTCCTGTCTGTGATAAAACTCACAACTTATTTGTGTCTACACTGTTACTAAAACCACAGCTTATTTGTATCTACACCTATTGTTTCCTTCTTCACTCTTTCCTGGATTCTATCCCTCTTCACCTACTCAGTGATTTTCCTTTGCCAGTTATATCCTGTGTCTTCAGTAGTTCTCCTTCTATAAGCCTTGTCCCATTAGATATAAATTTTCTTAGGTGTATCCCATCTTTTTTTGAGTCAGGTTTTTTAAATGTAATTTATACACAGTAAAATTCACCCTTTTTAATGCATAGTTCAGTGAGTCCTGACAAATGTATATAGTTGTGAAACCATCACCACAGTCAAGAAATAGAACATTTCATCACTCTCAAAAAGTTCCCTCATGTACCTTTGCAGTCAGTCCCTACCCTTCTTCCCCAGCCCTAGCAACTGATTTGATTTCTGTTCCTATAGTTTTGTCTTTTCCAGAATGCAACATAAATGGAGACATAGAGCCTATGACCTTTTTTCATTGAGTTTTTTCATTTAGTATAATGCTTTTGAGATTCATCCATATTATTATACATCCCAGTAGTTTGTTTTTTAAAATTGTGAAATGATACTCTACTATGTAGATTATTCATTTATCCCCCTGATGGATATTTGGGTTCTTACATGTTTTGGCCATTGTGGATAATGCTGCTATAAATATTTATATATAGATCTTTGGGTAAGTTTTTTCATTTCTCCTGAGTAAACACATAGGAGGAGAATTACTGGGTCATTTAGTATGTATATGTTTATAAGAAACTGTCAAGCTGTTTTCCAAAGTGGATGTACCATTTTGCATTCTTACCAACAGTTTATGAGAGATTTAGTTCTAGTTACTTGACATTCTTACCAACCTTTGGTATATTCATTCTTTGTTTTTTGAGACGGAGTTTCTCTCTTGTTGCCCGGGCTGGAGTGCAATGGTACAATCTCGGCTCACTGCAACCTCTGCCTCCCGGGTTCAAGTGATTCTCCTGCCTCAGCCTCCAGAGCAGCTAGGATTACAGGCACAGGCCACCATGCCCAGCTAATTTTTGTGTTTTTAGTAGAGACGAGGTTTCACCATGTTGGCCAGGCTGGTCTCGAACTCCTGACCTCATGTGATCTGCCTGCCTCGGCCTCTCAAAGTGCTGGGATTATAGGCGTGAGCCACCGTGCCCGGCTGGTATATTCATTCTTTAATTATAGCTATTCTAGTAGGTGTGTGGTGGTATCTCACTGTGTTTTTTGTTTTCTGTTTTTTTTATGTGTGTGTGTGTGATGGAGTTTTGCTCTTTTGCCCAGGCTGGAGTGCAGTGGGGCGATCTAGGCCCACTGCAGCCTCCGCCCCCTGGGTTCAAGCGATTCTTCTGTCTCAGCCTCCTGAGTAGCTGGGATTACAGGCACCCGCCACTATGCCTGGCTAATTTTTGTATTTTTAGTAGAGGCAGGGTTTCACTATGTTGGCCAGACTGGTCTCAAACTCCTGACCTCAGGAGATCTACCTGCCTCATCCTCCCAAAGTGCTGGGATTACAAGTGTGAGCCACCACACCCAGCCCTCACTGTGTTTTTAATTTGCATTTCTCTAATGGTTAATGATATTTTCTTGTGCTTATTTGCCATCTCTGCACATCCTTTGGTGAAGGGTCTGTTCAAATCTTGTGTCCATTTTTTATTTGAATGTTTATTCTTATTGGACATTTTGTATGTTCTCAATACAATTTTTTCTTAGGTGAATGTTTTGTGATTATTTTCTCTCAGTCTGTAGCTTGTCCTTTCATTTTCTCACCAGTATCTTTTAAAAAGAAAGCTTTTAATTTATGTAAAGTCTAATTTATCATTTTGTTGTGATTTGTGATATTTGCTTAATAATCTCGGGCGACAGAAAGTTTTCTACTATGTGCTAAATGTGGAAACAAATGTGAACAAGATATACAAGATACTTGTCTTCATTTTTCACTGAGTTGTCTTCTTTCACAGTTTTAGCTCTTGTATTCGAGCCTGTGATACATTCAAGTTAATTTTTATAAGCAAGGGTCAAGGCTTAGTTTTTTTCATATGGATTGTTCAGCACCATTTGCTGAACGTACTATACACCCCCCTTGATACCTTTATTTGAAATTAATTGACTGTGTGTATGTGGGTTATCCCATATTTTAACAAAGATTCCCTCAACCCCCCATGCCCATTTAACTAAAAATGCATCACTTCCACCTCTTCACAACCATTCTTTAAAGTGTGATCTAGACTGTGCTTCATCATTTCTTTCCTACTCCTCACACTGGCATCTTTCTCTACCATTTCATTAAAACAGTTCTTGCCAGAATCACCAGTGATCTGTGTTCGAGAGTTTTGTCCTTGTTACATGTGACTCTCAATGGTCTTGGACCTTGTTGACCCCTCCCTCCTCTTTCAGACACTTTCTTCACTTGACCAGTGCAACATCTCACCATCCTTCATATTTTTCTTCTGTTTTTCCATTTGCCCCATGCATCTACTTTGATAGTTTTTCTTTTACCTGTTTCTTAGATGTCATTGTCCCTCAGCAATCTGACCAAAGCCCCTTTTCTCTTTGTTCTTTGCATGTTCCCTGCTTATTCCCATTTGTTCCCCTGGCTGAAGAATCTCAAATTTATATCTGACCCAAATCTTTCTGAGATTCATTTCTGCATGTCTAACTGCCTACCAGGACCATAGCTGTATGAGGAAAAAGTACCTTGTATATGTCTTATTCACATTTATATTCACGTGCCAAGCACACAGAACTTAATAACAATTTGTAGACTGACCAAATGAATACACGAACAAACTAAACTGATACTACATATATTCCATGAGTACATGACCGGAGGCACAAAATAAGTAAGTTACTTTTGGAATCACATGCTTTGTCTTCACCATGGCACAGTTTTCCTTTACAGTTGGTAGTAAATCTCCGGATAAAGAGGTGGGAATGAGATTCTGCGCAGGGGCAGGAAGGAGATGCGAGAGTAAAGAGACATTTCTCCAAATGTTGCAAACACTGTTTCTAAGGTTTTCTAGTCCAGTAATTGTAATTTCCTCCTGAAATTACATATATTATTTGGAGAATAAAATATTTAATGGCTCTATTAAGTTCTGATTGTAGCTTCAGCTATAACACATCATTTCTTTTTGAATTTCCACCAAAATTTTTATAAGTTGCTGTAACATTTTTTTTTCTGTCTGGAACTCTTTTTATTATTATTATTATTATACTTTAACTTTTAGGGTACATGTGCACAATGTGCAGGTTTGTTACATATGTATACATGTGCCATGTTGGTGTGCTGCACCCATTAACTCGTTATTTAGCATTAGGTATATCTCCTAATGCTATCCCTCCCCACTCTGCCTACCCCACAACAGTCCTTGGAGTGTGATGTTCCCCTTCCTGTGTCCATGTGTTCTCATTGTTCTATTCCCACCTATGAGCTGTAACATTTTTTAAGACCTAAAGCAAGCTTGTCCAACCTGTGGTCCACAGGCTGCATGCAGCCCACGATGGCTTTGAATGCAGCCTAACACAAATTCGTAAACTTTCTTAAAACATCGTGAGATTTTTTTTTATTTTTATTTTTATTTTTTAGCTCATCAGCTACCATTAGTGTTAGTGTATTTTATGTGTGGCCCAAGACAGTTCTTCTTCTTCCAATGCGACCCAGGGTAGCCAAAAGATTGGACACTGCTGCCCTAAAGTGATTCTCAAGAGTTATATAAAACAGCACTCCCCAATGTTTTTGGCACCAGTGACCAATTTCATGGAAGCCAATTTTTCCATAGACTGATGGGTGGAGGTGGTGGTGTGGGATGGTTTTGGGATGAAGCTGTTCTACCTTAGATCATCAGGCATTAGTTAGATTCTCATAAGGAGCATACAACCTATATCCCTCCACGTGAAGTTCACAATAGGGTTTGTGCGCCTATGAAAATCTAATGCTGCTGCTGATCTGACAGGAGGCAGAGCTCAGGTGGTAATGCTTGTCCACCTGCTGCTCACCTGCTGTGCGGCCCAGTTCCTCACAGGCCACAGGCCCGTAGCAGTCTGCAGCCCGGGGTTGGGGACTTCTGATATAGAAGATGTAAATTTGGTAATGTAGATTCTTTCAGCTCTAATATGATGAATGGTTTTATGATGATCTGAGTGCTCACATCAAAGAACGTATATGCTTGTTATGGATTTCGCATCATGCTGGTGTTTTGGGAATATCTGGGAGAAATATAAGATACAGTACTCCTTACTGCCCTCAGGGAGCACACACCTTCAAACAGATAAAACACACAGCTACAATCAGCAAATAAACAGAAGCACCTATCAGGCAGTTTGTAGTTTCCTTTGTATGTTACTTGGCAGGAAAAAAGAGGGTGTCCTGCCACTAGACGTGTGTTTTTGGCCTTGTTTGTCACTGCAAGCTGTTATGTAAATATGTTTAGTGTTTTTCCGTATCTGCCCTTTTTCTTTGTTCTGGAGTGTGTTACTCACATTTCTCTATATCTTTCTTTCCTACATTTCAGTGAGCGGTTTCTGGTAAGACTGAACAAGAATGGTGGGCCGAGGAACCCAGAGAAGATAGAACGAATGTGTGCCCTTTTTACAGTATGTACGAATTCTCTTTTTCTTCTTTGCTGTTGACTCTAACCAGTGGCCTGCTATGTGGATATTGTCACCCTGGAAACAAGCATTTAGTCTTATTTCCATATACACTGGGGAGAATAGGACTTGATTTATGTTTCTATTAGGTTTTAATGAAATATTTATAGAAAACTGAAATTATATACAGTTTTAAACTTAATTTTTATTAATGAAATATAATCAAGTACCTTTCACTGATACAGATTTTATAAGCTATTTCATATAATAGACACTTAAAATCTGACAGAACCAGCCTGGACAACATGCCAAAACCCAATCTGTAGAAACAATTCAAAAATTAGCTGGGCGTGTGGCGTGTGTCTGTAGTCACAGCTACTTGGGGATGTGAGGCAAGAGGACCGCCTGAGCCCAGGAGGTTGAAGCTGCAGTGAGCCAAGGTTGCACCACTGTACTCCAGCCTAGGTGAAAAAGTGAGACCAGACCCTGTCTCAAAAAAAAAAAAAAAAAAAAAATGACATAGGTCTTTCTTACTGTTCTTATCCAAGGCCACTGGGAATTTCTCTGAGCTGTATAATTTCTGATGCATAATTTATTTTAAAGGTATCCACCAAGTTTACAGCTTTGTAGTTTGTTAGTCAGTTCATATACAGCAAGACAAACTAAATAGTCCTCTTCCAAATACTAATTGGGGGATTTTTTCCTACTGTGATCTGTACTTTTCTTTATATATATACTTTAAGTTCTAGGGTACATGTGCACAACATGCAGGTTTGTTACATAGGTAAACATGTGCCATGTTGGTTTGCTGTACCCATTAACTCGTGATTTACATTAGGTATTTCTCCTAATGCTATCCCTCCCCCCGACCCCACACCACAACAGGCCCCCGTGTGTGATGTTCCCTGCCCTATGTCCAAGAGTTCTCAATGTTCAAGTCCCACCTATCAGTGAGAACATGCAGTGTTTGGTTTTCTGTCCTTGTGATAGTTTGCTTAGAGTGATGGTTTCCAGCTTCATCCATGTGCCTGCAAAGGACATGAAATCATCCTTTTTTATGGCTGAATAGTATTTCATGGTGTATATGTGCCACATTTTCTTAATCCAGTCTATAATTGGTGGACATTTGGGTTGGTTCTAAGTCTTTGCTACTGTGAATAGTGCCTCAATAAACATACATCTCCATGTGTCTTAATAGTAGCATGATTTATAATCCTTTGGGTATATACCCAGTAATGGGATCACAGGGTCAAATGGTATTTCTAGTTCTAGATCCTTGAGGAATCACCACACTATCTTCCACAATGGTTGAACTAGTTTACGCTCCCATCAACAGTGTAAAAGCGTTCCTATTTCTCCACATTCTCTCCAGCACCTGTTGCTTCCTGACTTTTTAATGATTGCCATTCTAACTGGTGTGAGATGGTATCTCATTGTGATTTTGATTTGCATTTCTCTGATGACCAGTGATGATGAGCATTTTTTCATGTGTCTCTTAGCTGCATAAATGTCTTCTTTTGAGAAGTGTCTGCTCATATCCTTTGCCAACTTTTTGATGGGATTCTTTGTTTTTACTCTTGTAAATTTGTTTAATTTCTTTGTAGATTCTGGATATTAGCCCTTTGTCAGATGGGTAAATTGCAAAAATGTTCTCCCATTCTGTAGGTTGCCTGTTCACTCTGATGGCAGTTTCTTTTGCTGTGCAGAAGCTCTTTAGTTTAATTAGATCTCATTTGTCAATTTTGGCTTTTGTTGCCATTGCTTTTGGTGTTTTAGTCATGAAGTCCTTGCCAATGCCTATGTCCTGAATGGTACTGCCTGGGTTTTCTTCTAGGATTTTTATGGTTTTAGGTCCAACATTTAAGTCCTTAATCCATCTTGAATTAATTTTTGTATAAGGTGTAAGGAAGGGATCCAGTTTCAGTTTTCTACATATGGCTAGCCAGTTTTCCCAGCACCATTTATTAAATAGGGAATCCTTTCCCCATTGCTTGTTTTTGTCAGGTTTGTCAAAGATCAGATGGTTCTAGATGTGTGGTGTTATTTCTGAGACCTCTGTTCTGTTCCATTGGTCTATATCTCTGTTTTGGTACCAGTACCATGCTGTTTTGGTTACTGTAGCCTTGTAGTATAGTTTGAAGTCAGGTAATGTGATGGCTCCAGCTTTGTTCTTTTGGCTTAGGATTGTCTTGGCAATGTGGGCTCTTTTTTGGTTCCATATGAACTTTAAAGTAGTTTTTTCCAATTCTGTGAAGAAAGTCATTGGTAGCTTGATGGGGATGGCATTGAATCTATAAATTACCTTGGGCAATACGGCCATTTTCACGATACTGATTCTTCCTATCCATGAGCATGGAATATTCTTCCATTTGTTTGTGTCCTCTTTTATTTCGTTGAGCAGTGGTTTGTAATTCTCCTTGAAGAGGTCCTTCACATCCCTTGTAAGTTGGATTCCTAGGTATTTTATTCTCTTTGTAGCAATTGTGAATGCGAGTTCACTCATGATTTGGCTGTCTGTCTGTTATTGGTGTATAGGAATGCTTGTGATTTTTGCACATTGATTTTTTGTCCTGAAACTTTGCTGAAGTTGCTTATCAGCTTAAGGAGATTTTGGGCTGAGACAATGGGGTTTTCTAAATATACAATCATGTCATCTGCAAACAGGGACAATTTGACTTCCTCTTTTCCTAATTCAGTACCCTTTATTTCTTTCTCTTGCCTGATTGCCCTGGCCAGAACTTCCAACACTACGTTGAATAGGAGTGGTGAGAGAGGGCATCCCTGTCTTGTGCCAGTTTTCAATGGGAATGCTTCCAATTTTTGCCCATTCAGTACGATATTGGCTGTGGGTTTGTCCTAAATAGCTCCTATTATTTTGAGATACGTTCCATCAATACCTAGTTTATTGAGAATTTTTAGCATGAAGGGCTATTGAATTTCGTCAAAGGCCTTTTCTGCGTCTATTGAGATAATCATGTGGTTTTTGTCATTGGTTCTGTTTATGTGATGGATTACATTTATTGATTTGTGTATGTTGAACCAGCCTTGCATCCCAGGGATGAAGCCAACTTGATCGTGGTGGCCAGGCTTTTTCATGTGCTGCTGGATTCGGTTTGCCAGTATTTTATTGAGGATTTTTGCATCGACGTTCATCAGGGATATTGGTCTAAAAATCTCTTTTTTGTTGTTGTGTCTCTGCCAGGCTTTGGTATCAGGATGATGCTGGCCTCATAAAATGAGTTAGGGAGGATTCCCTCTTTTTCTGTTAATTGGAATAGTTTCAGAAGGAATGGTACCAGCTCCTCTTTGTACCTCTGGTAGAATTCAGCTGTGAACCCATCAGTCCTGGACTTTTTTTTGTTGGTAGGCAATTAATTATTGCCTCAATTTTAGAACCTGTTACTGGTCTATTCAGGGATTCAACTTCTTCCTGGTTTAGTCTTCGGAGGGTGTATGTGTCCAGGAATTTATCAATTTCTTCTAGATTTTCTAGTTTATTTGTGTAGAGGTGTTTATAGTATTCTCTGATGGTAGTTTGTATTTCTGTAGGATCGGTGGCGATATCCCCTTTTTCATTTTTTATTATGTCTATTTGTTTCTTCTCTCTTTTCTTCTTTATTAGTCTTGCTAGCGGTTTATCAATTTGTTGATCTTTTCAAAAAAACAGCTCCTGGATTCATTGATTTTTTGAAGGGTTTTTTGTGTCTCTGTCTCTTTCAGTTCTGCTCTGATCTCAGTTATTTCTTGCCTTCTGCTAGCTTTTGAATGTGTTTGCTCTTGCTTCTCTAGTTCTTTTAATTGTGATGTTAGGGTGTCAATTTTAGATCTTTCCTGCTTTCTCTTGTGGGCATTTAGTGCTATACATTTCCCTCTACACACTGCTTTGAATGTGTCCCAGAGATTCTGGTACGTTGTGTCTTCGTTCTCATCGGTTTCAAAGAATATCTTTATTTCTGCCTTCATTTAGTTATTAACCCAGTAGTCATTCAGGAGCAGGTTGTTCAGTTTCCATGTAGTTGAGCAGTTTTGAGTGACCTTCTTAATCCTGAGTTCTAATTTGATTGCACTGTGGTCTGAGAGACAGTTTATTGTGATTTCTGTTCTTTTACATTTGCTGAGGAGTGCTTTACTTCCAACTATGTGTTCAATTTTGGAATAAGTGTGATGTGGTGCTGAGAAGAATGTATATTCTGTTGATTTGCGGTGGAGAGTTCTGTAGATGTCTATTTGGTCCACTTGGTGCAGAGCTGAGTTCAATTCCTGAATGTCCTTGTTAGCCTTCTGTCTCGTTGATCTGTCTAATGTTGACAGTGGGGTGTTAAAGTCTCCCATTATTATTGTGTGGGAGTCTAAGTCTCTTTGTAGGTATCTAAGGACTTGCTTTATGAATCTTGGTGCTCCTTAGCTCTTCTTGTTGAATTGATTCATTTACCATTATGTAATGCCCTTCTTTGTCTCTTTTGATCTTTATTGGCTTAAAGTCTGCCTTATCAGAGACTAGGATCGCAACTAGGATTGCTTTTTTTTTTTTTTTTTTGCTTTCCATTTGCTTGGTAGATCTTCCTCCATCCCTTTATTTTGAGCCTATGTATGTCTCTGCACATAAGATGGGTCTCCTGAATACACCACAATGATGGGTCTTGACTCTTTATCCAGTTTGCCAGTCTGTGTCTTTTAATTGGGGCATTTAGCCCATTTACATTTAAGGTCAATATTGTTATGTGTGACCTGAGGGACCTGACTGTTAAAAGGAAAACTAACAAACAGAAAGGAAGAGCATCAACATCAACAAAAAGGACATCCACACCAAAACCCTATCTGTAGGTCACCAGCATCAAAGACCAAAGGTAGATAAAAACACCCCACTGTCAATATTAGACAGATCAATGAGACAGAAGGTTATAGGTAGATATTTGATCTTGTCATTTTGATGTTAGCTGGTTATGTTGCCCATTAGTTGATGCAGTTTCTTCCTAGCATCGATTGTCTTTACAATTTGGCATGTTTTTGCAGTGGCTGGTACCAGTTGTTCCTTTCCATGTTTAGTGCTTCCTTCAGGAGCTCTTGTAAGGCAGGCCTGGTGGTGACAAAGTCTCTCAGCATTTGCTTGTCTGTAAAGGATTTTATTTCTCCTTCACTTATGTAGCTTAGTTTGGCTGCATATGAAATTCTGGGTTGAAAATTCGTTTCTTTAAGAATGTTCAGTAGTGGCCCCCACTGTCTTCTGCTTATAGAGTTTCTGCCGATAGATCCACTGTTAGTCTGATGGGCTTCCCTTTGTGGGTAACCTGACTTTTCTCTCTGGCTGCCCTTAACATTTTTTCCTTCATTTCAACTTTGGTGAATCTGACAATTATGTGTCTTGGAGTTGCTCTTCTCAAGGAGTATCTTTGTGGCATTCTCTATATTTCCTGAATTTGAATGTTGGCCTGCCTTGCTAGGTTGGGGAAGTTCTCCTGGATAATATCCTGCAGAGTGTTTTCCAACTTGGTTCCATTCTCCCCGTCACTTTCAGGTACACCAATCAGACGTAGATTTGGTCTTTTCACATAGTCCCATATTTCTTGGAGGCTTTGTTTATTTTTACTTTTTTTTTCTCTAAACTTCTCTTCTCACTTTATTTCATTAATTTTATCTTCAATCACTGATACCTTTTCTTCCACTTGATCAAATTGGCTATTGAAGCTTCTGCATGTGTCATGTAGCTCTCGAGCCATGGTTTTCAGCTCCATCAGGTCATTTAAGGTCTTCTCTACACTGTGTATTCTAGTTAGCCATTCATCAAATCTTTTTTCAAAGTTTTTAGCTTCTTTGAGATGGGTTTGAAGATCCTCCTTTAGCTCGGAGAAGTTTGTTATTACTGACCTTCTGAAGCCTACTTCTGTCAACTCATCAAAGTCATTCTCCGTCCTGCTTTGTTCCGTTGCTGGTGAGGAGCTGCAATCCTTTGGAGGAGAAGAGGTGCTCTGGTTTTTAGAATTTTCAGCTTTTCTGCTCTGGCTTCTCCCCATCTTTGTGGTTTTATCTAACTTTGGTATTTTATGCTGGTGATCTACAGATGGGGTTTTGGTGTTGATGTCCTTTTCGTTGATGTTGATGCTATTCCCTTCTGTTTGTTAGTTTTCCTTCTAACAGTCAAGTCCCTCAGCTGCAGGTCTGTTGGAGTTTGCTGGAGGTCCATTCCAGACCCTGTTTGCCTGAGTATCACCAGCAGAGGCTGCAGAACAGCAAATATTGCTGCCTGATCCTTCCTCTGGAGGCTTCATCTCAGAGGGACACCCACCTGTATGAGGTGGCAGTCAGCCCCTACTGGGAGGTGTCTCCCAGTTAGGCTACACGAGGGTCAGGGACCCACTTGAGGAGGCAGTCTGTCCATTCTCAGAGCTCAAACACTGTGCAGGGAGAACCACTGCTCTCTTCAGTGCTGTCAGACAGGGACGTTTAAGTCTGCAGAAGTTTCTGCTGCCTTTTGTTCAGCTATGCCCTGCCCCCCTAGGTGGGGTCTACAGAGGCAGCAGGCCTTGCAGAGCTGTGGTGGGCTCTGCCCGTTGGAGCTTCCCCAGCCGCTTTGTTTACCTACTCAAGCCTCAGCAATGGCAGGTGCCCCTTGCCCGCTACGCTGCTGCCTCGCAGGTCGATCTTAGATTGCTGCACTAGCAGTGAGCAAGGCTCTATGGGCATGGGACCCGTCCAGGATATCCCAGGCACAGGATATAATCTCCTGGTGTGCCATTTGCTAAGACCGTTGTAAAAGTGCAGTATTTGGGCGAGAGTGTCCCGATTTTCCAGGTACAGTCTGTCATGGCTTCCCTTGGCTAAGAAAGGGAAATCCCCCGACCCATTGCACTTCCCAGGTGAAGCGATGCCCCACCCTGCTTTGGCTTGCCCTCCTTGGGCTGCACCCACTGTCCAACCAGTCCCAATGAGATGAACCAGGTACCTCAGTTGGAAATGCAGAAATCACTGTCTTCTGCGTCGATCATGCTGGGAGCTGCAGACCGGAGCTATTCCTATTCGGCTATCTTGGAACAGAATCCCCTTGTTTCTGTACTTCAGTTTTTTCTGGACTTCAGTTTTTTCTGAAAAGCCATACTGTTGTTCATGGTCTGTACAACCATGGACCAATCAGCTTACAAAAGGTTTGGAAATCTCCTGACTGGAAAATACCAAACCTCACAATCCCACCTTGCCATGTGTGTTCTTCAAGTTTATTCTGATTTACTAATTTGTTTTTACCTTGTTAAAAACTATCCAGTGGTGTTTATTTGAGTTAATTTATTTGCTGTAGAAGAAAACAAGACTGTGTCACAATTTTAAACCAGTTTTGATTATTGTGGATTCTTTGATCTGTTTCAGTGATCCTGAGATACATCAAAACCTATTGGATAGTTTCACAGTGTCACTGACCTTGCTTATGGTGTGTGATTGATGGGACAGATATCACAAAGATTACATTGGGCCTCTTAAATGCAAATGGGATTTATCTGGAGATCTGATACATGACTTTCTGTAAAAGCTACAGTTATATTTGTTCACCTCACTTTTTAGTTCATTTACTGCAACTTTATCTTTCAGAACATCAAATGATGTTACTGCAGAATCAGAAACCACTTTCACAGGGATAGCTTTTATTGATAATGCTCCAGATGTATGGAAAGATTTATAAATCTAGCTAAGCTAAAATAATATGTTGTCCATCTTTGAGCTTAGCAGTAAAGGCTTAGGAGATAATGCAAGGAGAAAGAACAGGAAGAGCAGACCCATGATGGTGGTTAAGGGAGTTAAGATGGCTTAGTCTGGGAAGATCGGCACTCTGTCTTCAATTGGAAAAGAATGAAAGAAAGAATCTAAATTGTAGTAAATGGGATTTAGGTTAGTCTATTGGCTGAGAGCTTCTGAAGTGAGAGTTCCTGAACACTGAGGTGGTTTTGTAGGACCTCCTTTCTGAAACAGAATTAGTAAGAGACACCCACCTTCTAGAATGTCTCAGTAACCTTAGGAGGTTTTCCTAAATTCTGATTCTCTGATATTTCCTGGTAAAGCATCAGGAGAAATTGTTGATTCCTTGTTTCTTGGATTTGTGGGAACAGAGCTGCGTGCATGTACTGTCTTTGAATTCTTGAATATGATGAGTACAGTCTTTGACTTTTTAAAAATGAACTTAATTAGGGTGGTATTTGAATGTAATTACAGTAAATTAAAATTTTCATTTAGCATTTTAATTATCCATATGAGCCCAGAGGCCAAAGCTATAGCTCCAACTTTATTGCACATAACATGCATGATGTGCTCTTGTTCTGCCACAATGGGAAGGCACAGGGTGCTAAATATACTATTAATACTTCCATAATTCTGTTTGTAGTGCAGCCCTGAATTTATTTATTTTTTATTTTTTATTTTTGCAGTCAGGGTCTCACTCTGTGGCCCAGGCTTCAGTGCAGTGGCCTGATCATAGCTCACATAAAAACCTTGAACCTTTGGGCTCTAAGCAATCCTCCTGCCTCAGTCTCCTGAGTAGTGGGGCTATAGGCGCACACCATGCTTGGCTAATTTTTTTTTTTAAGAGATGGCGTCTTGCTATTTTGCCCAGGCTGGTCTTGAACTGCTGGCCTCAAACAACCCTCCCACCTTGGCCTCCCAAAGTGCTGGGATTACAGGTATGAGTCACTGTACCCAGCCCAGCCCTGCCCTGGATTTTTTAAAAAGGTCCGAAACATGATTTGAGGATTTTTTACAAAGCACACAAGATTTCTGAACAAGATTATCTTAGCCAGGATTTTTATGTTTTACTTTAAGCTCTATGAAATTATATAGGTGGGACCTGTTTTCTCATTATCTGAGACTTGAGTTCTTCTATGAGCTAAAGGAGTTTCCTAGATTGATGTGTGTGCTGCAAAGTCTCAGAGTAAATGCAAGAAAATGTAGCCACAACTATGGTTGATGCTGACCTTTTAGCTTACCTTAGAATAGGGAAAAGGGAATCATACAAACTGAGCAGATTACGAGGTTACTCAGCACACTTCAGAGCCACATTAAAGTCACATTATTTGGCATGGCCTTTATTCTCTTTGAGGCCTTAGTTTTTCTGACTTGGTTAGATTTTAGGGTTTCCTACCAAGGAAGAATTTTATCCAAGGAGAATATGTTTTATACTTACGTGGACAGCCAATACAATGAGGATTTTGCTGACTTTCATGCTAAACAATGGCTCTATATACAAATGTGTGAAAGTATATCTATTCGTATTTACTCATTCTTAGATATTCAGGACCTCATACACACTGCCGGCAAGGTGTCAGTAATGATTTGTTACATAAACAAATGAACAAATGTTTATTTGCTGTCATATTTAAGTGACCAACTCAGAGAATGAATTTGTACAGTTTTCCAAGTATTCGTTGTCATTTTATTTTATATATTTATTTATACTCTTCTACATTCCAAGATAGAATTTTAAGTAGTGATTTTTTAGAGTTCAGAATTGAACTTGATTATTACTATAATAACATTATGTATTAAAATACTACCTTATTTTCTGCAACTTACGTATGAATAAGCTGGTTTTATTTTGTATTTGAAAATCCCATTATCTCCAAAAAAAAAGGAGTGTCCCAGGCACAGGGAAGTTAATTAACTTTTTCGTGTTTCAAATGAGTGAGTCTAAGATGCTCGACCCTAAGTCATTGTCCTCAATTGTCTCTTCTACACACTGTTTAGTTGGGAGCAGCTTCCTAGTTAAGTAGGATTAGAGAGTTTGGTCCAGTGAACAAATCTAATTCCTGCCATGTAATCAGGACTGAAATCCTGCTCACCAGATGAATGATAGATACATCACCCTTCTTATCTTTCTTTTACAGGTCATGTGAGTAATATAACGTAGATAACCACCCTTGGTGCTTAGTCTTGAAGAATATATGTTTAACAAACCTTATGGTAACTGTGTTTAGTCATACACTTATATTTAATAAGATAGCTTTTATATTGAAATTCTGTGGAACTCACAAATAATAATTTTGCTTAAAATATTTTCTTGCACTAATTATTGTCTTATTTCTATTGATGTCAAATAAATTCCACTGAAAGTTCTGGATGCTGTGTACATGATTGTCAGAAAGGGCCCCTACTCAGCCACTTGGAAAATACCATAAATTATACTTAAGGCTTCTTTTATTCACTCAGCAGAGTCAAGGGAAACATTTAGTATTTTTGTGTACAACCCATCAGATTAGTATTTGGACATCTGTGGAAACTGGCTTGAATTCCATAGGTACATTGGAGTCAGTGATTATACGAGTCATTTGATAGTTTGGATGTACACAGTCCAGGCTGTGTAGGAGGAACCATTTCACTTTGAAATGTGTTGAACATTTCTATATCCTTCAGTAATCAACATCTTTCAATTCAAAAAAGTATATAAAAATGGTAACCTGGTTTTCAATTTTCACTTGGATAGTACCATCTTAATAAGTATCAAAATATAGCACTATTTTAATAATATTATTTTTAATTCCATGTTTAATTAAAAGAATTAGTGAAATGGGGCCTGAAACATCCTTTTTCAATATCAAACACAACTTTCATGTAAAAATATATCTTTGTGATTCCAGATATCAATTTATGTTTAAGTATTTTGTAACCTGTTTCATTATAAACATACTTTATTATTTTAAGAACTTGACAAAATATTATAACCATCTAAAAGCTTCAGTTTCACCACTACATATTACTTTTTTTTTTGAGATGGAGTCTCTCTGTCACTGGAGTACAGTGGCACAATCTGGGCTCACTGCAGCCTCCACCTCCCAGGTTCAAGCCATTCTCCTGCTTCAGCCTCCCGAGTAGCTGGGATTACAAGTGCGTGCCGCCACACCCTGCTAATTTTTGTATTTTTAGTAGAGATGGGGTTTCACCATGTTGGCCAGGCTGGTCTCGAACTCCTGACCTCAAGCGATCCTCCCACCTCGGCCTCCCAGAGTGCTGGGATTACAGACATATGCCGCCATGCCTGGCCCACATATTACTTCTTAGTGTCTCCTTTTCTTTCATATGTTCAAGGCCATTTAATAGGGCGAGGCTGGGACTAGGCTAAGGCAAACAAAGCACAGGATCTTGAGAGCGAGTGCCTTCTTAAATTTTGTACCTTAGGTGCCTTGCTTGCCTCACACTAGTGCTAACCCTGCAACAGGGTTTACAAATTAAGAAACATGGAGACTCTGAATCTCTAAGCTCATTCCAAATCATGACTGCCATTTGATTGTACCTTTTTTTTTTTTTTTTTTTTGAGACAGAGTCTCGCTCTTTTGCCCAGGCCAGACTGCAGTAGCGCTGTCTCTTTCTCGGCTCACTGCAAGCTCTGCCTCCCAGGTTCGTGCCATTCTCCTGCCTCAGCCTCCCGAGTAGCTGGGACTACATTTTTTTTTTTAATTGAAGAGAGACAGGCATCTGGGGTCAATCAAAAGATGAAAGAGGAAAAGGAAATGGAACTAAGGGAGCCTTTCCTAGAAGCGAAAGGGAGATCACAGAAACCTGTCACATTAAGGACAAAGGTTATTCCATCAAGTATCATTAACTCACAATAATGGCTGAGAGAGCAGCAAGAAAAATCTGAAACAGAATATATATTAAAGAATTTTTGTTATTTCAAGTAGAATACATTTAAAAAGCATAATGCATACTCATCAACAAACATTTCAACATATGTTCTAAACACAAATAGAATGATTATCAGATTGGGCATGGTAACTAACACCTGTAATCTCAACACTTTGGGAGGCTGAGGCAGGAAGATTGCTTGAGCCTAGAAGTTTGAGACCAGCTCTGGCAACATAGCAAGACCCCATCTCTACAAATAATTTTAAAAATAGCTGGGCATGATGGTGCACACCTGTAGTACCAGTTACTTGGGAGGCTGAGGTGGGAGAATTGCTTGACCCAGAGGACAAGGCTGCAGTGAGCCGTGATCGCACCACTGCACTCCATCCTGGTGACAGAGCAAGACCTTGTTTTTTAAAGAAAAGGAAGAAAGAAAGAAAGAAAAAGGAATGATTTTCATAACTCTTTGGTTTGGAAATTTTCTGATTCTGGATCATATGTGTTTACTTAAAGGAAACCCTTAATTTTTTTCAATAAGATTATTTTCAACTATAATTTAGTACAAATGATAAATATCAGAATTTAGAAATAGAAATCAAATTATTGAGGTTTCACCGATATCAAATTAATCTCTTTTAAGTGGAACAACTTCGTATGTAATAATCATTTGTGGACAGAGGAATCAATGTAAAATTAGTGGAGAACAAACTTACAGAATTTTAGTTATTGATGAGCTTTTTGGTGTTTTCCCAATTTTTTCTTTACTGAACATTTATTCCTTCTGTTACAGAATGTTTTTATATGATGTTAGAGTAAACATGGAATAAGGCAATATCATGAAGATTTCTAATGTGAGAACTTTTATAGACTTTTTATTTGTTAAGTGGTCTAAATGAGAGCTGGAAAAATGTTGTCAATAGAATAAACTTCCAAAGCCATATAAGATATCCAGACTTTCACTGCAGACATCTTATAAACCATTAAAGTGCTATATGCTGTAATCTCCCTTCCCCTGCCTGTAACATACAGTAAAAGCAAATGACTAGAGATTCAAAATGAATTTTTAATTATTTTCTGTGTATTCCTTGCCTGAATTTACTTATTTTTTCTCTTAGGATCTGAGCAGCAAAGATATGAAGAGAGATTTGTATATCGTTGCCCATGTGATCCGAATAGGTACTGTTCACCTTACCCATTCACATGACTAAGAATGGCCCAACTTGGGATAAGTATGTCTTGTGCATGAGCTTTGTTTTCTCCCTAGATCTTACCTGTAATTTCAGGTCTCAGGATTAGAGTCCAGCTTGTATTGAAGCTATACCTAAGCTCAACTGCTATGGTAGCTTGGTTTGATATAAATGGATTCGGGGGGGTGGGTTTTGTTTGTGTTTTTTAATCACTTAAAACCTGCTCCCTGTTTTTATACCCAAACTTTTTATTTAAAATGGTCTACTTCTAGACATTATTTCTAACACAGTGCCCTACCCTTTCCCTCAGAGATCTTATAGCAGGTTTCCAGAGGTGCCAACTTCACAGCAAAGGCCATTCACCACCTATTGTTTGTGTTTGAAATTATGTATCTGTGGCTCTCTCCACAAAATTAGAGTTATTGTCATCACTCCAGAAGATGGATGACATTTCACTTCTACCCCACCCAAGATGAAAAAGTGATTTTTACTACTGTTCTGTGGTTGGTTTGCTCAGACTTATTTCAAGTTTATGATACAACTTTTGGGGCTATGGCGAACCAAGTCCTCCTTCATAGGTTTGAGTTTTGGCCTATCATGTACATTTTTATCAAAGAATATTTTTTAATCCCTTGCCAACAAAACAGCTATTTGCTGTACTAAATAAAGTGTTTGTTAAGGTTCCAGCATTTGCAAGTCTTCTTGCCACTGTAGGCACAGCTTTGGTAAGCAGGAAAAGTAAACACTCATCCACTTTCTAAGACTACTCTCAGTCCCACAGTTGTTCAAGATGATGTTTGACAGCAGAATTTGGTTGAAAGAACACAGTATCCTCCTTGTCTGTGCATATGTAGTTTATACCTGGCAGCTAAAATACTAAACTTTGTATCTAAAACATACCTGAGAAGTTTAAATTTATTATTAGCACATTGGTTTTTCTAAGAAATTCATAAAATCACTTTTATTCTCATGTGATTAATAAATGGAGTGTTGATATTGGTTTAGAGTTAGATAAGAATGATTGATCGAATGTAGTACAGGGAAGAGCTTTGGCCAGAGGCCTGTTTGGTGTTCTTCCACATAAATATCCTTGGATGACTCCCTTCAGCCCTGTAGTCTTCACCTTACAGGATTTCCTAGGTGCCTGTAGCTCAGGCATCCTTGGATGACAATTAGGTGATACTGGAGAGGAGCATGCTTTTCTCAGTCTGACTGGTGTTTTCTGCTGTGCCCAAGGCCGGATGCTCCTGAACGACTCAAAGAAAGGTCCTCCTCACCTGCACTACAGGCGACCATATGGCTGTGCGGTCCTAAGCATCTTGGATGTCCTACAGTCACTCACAGAAGTAAAGGAAGAAAAGGATTTTGTTCTTAAGGTTTACACGTGAGTAATGGACATCAGGAATATTAATGATTTGTAGCATAAGACATCCCAGCACTGCCCTTGAGAGTAGTAGTGCTCAAACCTTGTGGACACAGGCCACGCAGTGGCTCACGCCTGTATTCCCAACACTTTGGGAGGCCAAGGTGGGCAAATCACAAGGTCAGGAAATCGAGACCATTCTGGCTAACACGGTGAAACCTCGTCTCTACTGAAAATACAAAAAATTAGCCAGGCGTGGTGGCACGTGCCTGTAATCCCAGCTACTCAGGAGGCTGAGGCAGGAGAATTGCTTGAACCCGGGAGGCAGAGGTTGCAGTGAGCTGAGATTGCATCACTGCACTCTAGCCTGGGCAACAGAGCGACACTCCATTTCAAAGAAAAAAAAAAAAACACCTTGTGGACACAGAATCACCAGGATGTAGGAAAGGGAGCTTTTTGAAAATGCAGAAGATTGGCCGGGCACGGTGGCTCACGCCTGTAATCCCAGCACTTTGGGAGGCCAAGGCAGGCGGATCACGAGGTCAGGAGATTGAGACCATCCTGGCTAACACAGTGAAACCCTGTCTCTACTAAAAATACAAAAAATTAGCCGGGTGTGGTGGCGGACGCCTATAGTCCCAGCTACTCGGGAGGCTGAGGCAGGAGACTGGCGTGAACCTGGGAGGTGGAGCTTGCAGTGAGCTGAGATCATGCCACTGCACTCCAGCCTGGGCGACAGAGTGAGACTCCGTCTCAGAAAAAAAAAAGAAAGAAAAAAAGAACAAAAAAAGAAAATGCGGAAGATTGATCTAAGATTTGGGGTGGGGCCCAGGCAGCATTATTTTTAATAAGCTTCCCAGGTAATTCTGAAACAGCTTCATTTGGGACCTTCTATCCCAAAGTGAAAATCTGGTAGTACACATTTGCTTTTTTCTCCAGAATTAACCAATCTTGTATATTTGCAGAAAAGCTAACAATATGCTTCTCATGTGTCTTGGCTATGAGAGTCTTGCATGTCTAATGCTTGCCCACCAGTTATTATAACTGAGCTGGCTAATGATCAAGATTGTTTAAAAGAATGATCATGAGTCAAATTTCTCTATCTTTGAAAGATAGCCCATTTTTCTGAGGAGCTGAGATATTATTCTTCACTTGTGCCACTGGAGATCGATAAGTCACATCCAACCAGGCATGGCATTATTTTTAGTGTTCTTCAACCAAGGGATATTGTCTTAGATAAGCAGTCCATCTCCTTCTAACTTGTTAAACAATAGGAAAAACACAATAATGAAAATAAATGCAGAATTCAGTCATATACTCTATCTTTGCTCATATAGTTAGACACAAATTGTAGTGCTAAAAAAATGATCAGTGGTGAGTTTAGTAAGTTTTTAAAGCAAGTATATTTAAAACTGTGAGAATTTTTAAAAACTCATCTTTCAGTTTAAAAACCCAATATTGTTTATCCAAATTAAATAAAATACTTCCAATCACCATGTTAATGTATCTTCACCATAATATCGTATAGATATTTTTCTGTATTATCTGTTGCCCTGTCTGACTTGGGCATGAAATAAGCTTAATTCACAATTTCTGTTAAGCCACATTTGATTAATTTCAAAATAAAAACCCAATCTCCTCATTACCTATTTTCCCTTCAGCTTTGTTCCTTTCAGAGTTGTATACTTTATGGGATGAGGATCTTCCTTTGGAATCATAACTTACAAAGAAAATTTTGGCTGGTTTTCTCCTCCTTCCATGCATCAGTCACAGGCTTTCTCCATTTACCAAATCCCCAAATTGATGGGTGGTGGAACCTGCTCGTTTATATGCCTTCCTCCCTTTGAAAAGGACTAAAGAGAAATCCAAAATCATCATCATTATCATCTTACTCCACTGTATTCCTTCCAAGGGCAAGGGATTTATAGATAGCACTCCAGAATTGTTATCTCTTTGCATGTATTATGCCTTCCTTGTTTTGGAGCAAATTTTCATTACAGATAGGAGCTTGCACAGCACTCCTCCTGAAATCATGCTGTCAGGCTTAATTGGCCTAATTGCTTCTAAAGCAACAGCTTTCTGCGAGAAACAGGATTCATGTATGTATTTTTCTTAGTTCCTTCTTATGGATGGGCTGTGTCTAATAAAGTAGTTCTAAAAAGATGAAAAAAATATGTTTATAGAGAAGATTTTTTTTCAAATTTTCTTTTGAAGGATTAATAGAGTTAAAATGTACAATAATTTTTCCACTTGAAAATGTTAACAGACTTTCAAGCAGACTATCAAATGCATGTTTGTGAAATTGATTTTGTGTGCAATATAGAATTATTCTAGGATTAGTCATTTTAATCCACATCAGCACAGTGAATCTAGCCCTCAGGAGAAGCAATATTTTCCAGTAAGTTTCAGGCAACATTTTTGTTGGTTAGATTGAATTGGAAGCTTAAAGAGTTTACTAATTGCTATTGATAGTTCTTTAGCCTTTGCTAGGACAGGATTTTACAAAGATGAAAACCTCTTACACAGTTTTAATGAATGAGTTGGCAAATATCCGATTAGTTGTTCACATTCTTATCATTTCTTTCATTGTTCATAGTCAGCCTTAGCCAGAGAAAGTAGAAACTCCTGTCTGTCTCTGCCAAGGCCACTATTCTGCTGTATAATGTTTTCACTTGTGTATGGGAAGGCACCACACATCCTTTTAAGAAAATAGCAAAAAAAAAAAAAAAAAATTGCAATAAGAAGCTGAGGCATGAAAACTAAGTCACTTCCTAATGAGTCAAAAGCCTTAAAACTCACAAATAAATAACCATATGTACATTTCAGTCTGATATAGATACCATATTTTTCTTCACCCGAAGGACAAGGGCTCACAAGCAGGCACAGGGCCTGCTGTACTTAGAACCCAAAAGGAGAGGAGTGCCAGGAGCTAAAGCCAACATTGGAGGGGGTGGGTGTCCATAAATAATGCACGTAACCAAATACAAGATGGCTTTGAATATGTGATGATCACTGTCCAATTTTACAGTGAAAAATGTCCAAATATATTTAGGCCAACCTTAATGAAACAGATAAATACATATTTTGAATATTAAATTTTTAATTTGGATTACAGTATATTTTATATTATAAAATATGTATTACAAATTATGTACTCAATCACATATTATGTAAAATTGAGATATATTGCTCATTCTTGGCTCTCAAATTTTATGAAAAAATTTATTTAAATTATTCATATGCAGCCATGTCATCGGGTCTTTGTCTTCACTTAAGCCACTTTCTGAATTATCTGACACAGTTTTCCAAGGCACATTATTTTTACTCCCACCAGATTGGCTTTAATGCGTCATTCTTTGACACTTTCATGATGCTTTCACACTGGAAATTCATCTTGAGGCACAAGATGATACCGCCACTTACTATGCTACTTTTATGGTGATTTTTACAATAGCATTTAACACATCAATTTGGTGATCATACCCCAACCATAATTACTAAATCTGTGTAGCTTTGCTCTTTTTTAAAAAAATGTCTTTTAACCAATTCTGCCAGATAACCTTCATAAGCATCTAAAAACTCCCATTGATTGAGGTAATTTCAGATTAACATAACTTACCCGAACAGTGCTGTGATGTTCAAAATAAAGAGATTCAGGCCGGGCGCAGTGGCTCACGCCTATAATCCCAGCACTTTGGGAGGCTGAGGCAGGCGGATCATGAGGTCAGGAGATCGAGACCATCCTGGCTAACACAGTGAAACCCCGTCTCTAGTAAAAATACAAAAAAATTAGCCAGCCATGATGGTGGGCACCTGTAGTCCCAGCTACTCAGGAAGGCCGAGGCAGGAGAATGGCGTGAACCCAGGAGGCAGAACTTGTAGTGAGCTGAGACGGCGCCACTGCACTCCAGCCTGGGTGACAGAGCGAGACTCCGTCTCAAAAAAAAAAAAAAAAAAGAGTCAGAGAATGCCCCATATCATGAAAGGCTTTTTTGAGGCCAGAAATATCAAGTGGCATACACCTACTATGTACCCACAAAAATTAAAAATGTAAACAAATAAACTTCTTTTAATTAAAGCAATATTAGGTGGCAACCTCTTCTGTGAGTGATGACTGGAAGGGAACTGCTCCTCATATTTGGGATAGACACTAGGCCTATTCAGGCATTTTTTTGAGAATACTGTCTTTGGGTTCTTTGCTTCATAACCACCCTATCCACGAAACTGTCTTAAGAGTACTTGTTGATTGGAGGAGCCAAGATGGCCGAATAGGAACAGCTCCGGTCTACAGCTCCCAGCGTGACCGACGCAGAAGACGGGTGATTTCTGCATTTCCATCTGAGGTACCGGGTTCATCTCACTAGGGAGTGCCAGACAGTGGGCGCAGGCCAGTGGGTGTGCGCACGGTGCGCGAGCCGAAGCAGGGCGAGGCATTGCCTCACCTGGGAAGCGCAAGGGGTCAGGGAGTTCCCTTTCCGAGTCAAAGAAAGGGGTGACAGACGGCACCTGGAAAATCGGGTCACTCCCACCCGAATATTGCGCTTTTCAGACCGGCTTAAAAAACGGCGCACCACGAGACTATATCCCACACCTGGCTCAGAGGGTCCTACGCCCACGGAATCTCGCTGATTGCTAGCACAGCAGTCTGAGATCAAACTGCAAGGCGGCAGCTAGGCTGGGGGAGGGGCGCCCGCCATTGCCCAGGCTTGCTTAGGTAAACAAAGCAGCCTTGGAAGCTCGAACTGGGTGGAGCCCACCACAGCTCAAGGAGACCTGCCTGCCTCTGTAGGCTCCACCTCTGGGGGCAGGGCACAGACAAACAAAAAGACAGCAGTAACCTCTGCAGACTTAAATGTCCCTGTCTGACAGCTTTGAAGGGAGCAGTGGTTCTCCCAGCACGCAGCTGGAGATCTGAGAACCGGCAGACTGCCTCTTCAAGTGGGTCCCTGACCCCTGAGCCCCGAGCAGCCTAACTGGGAGGCACCCCCCAGCAGGGGCACACTGACACCTCACACGGCAGGGTATTCCAACAGACCTGCAGCTGAGGGTCCTGTCTGTTAGAAGGAAAACTAACAAACAGAAAGGACATCCACACCAAAAACCCATCTGTACATCACCATCATCAAAGACCAAAAGTAGATAAAACCACAAAGATGGGGAAAAAACAGAGCAGAAAAACTGGAAGCTCTAAAAATCAGAGCGCCTCTCCTCCTCCAAAGGAACGCAGTTCCTCACCAGCAACAGAACAAAGCTGGATGGAGAATGACTTTGACGAGCTGAGAGAAAAAGGCTTCAGACGATCAAATTACTCTGAGCTACAGGAGGACATTCAAACCAAAGGCAAAGAAGTTGAAAACTTTGAAAAAAATTTAGAAGAATGTATAACTAGAATAACCAATACAGAGAAGTGCTTAAAGGAGCTGATGGAACTGAAAACCAAGGCTCGAGAACTACGTGAAGAATGCAGAAGCCTCAGGAGCCGATGCGATCAACTAGAAGAAAGGGTATCAGCAATGGAAGATGAAATGAATGAAATGAAGCAAGAAGGGAAGTTTAGAGAAAAAAGAATAAAAAGAAATGAGCAAAGCCTCCAAGAAATATGGGACTATGTGAAAAGACCAAATCTACATCTGATTAGTGTACCTGAAAGTGATGGGGAGAATGGAACCAAGTTGGAAAACACTCTGCAGGATATTATCCAGGAGAACTTCCCCAATCTAGCAAGGCAGGCCAATGTTCAGATTCAGGAAATACAGAGAACGCCACAAAGATACTCCTCGAGAAGAGCAACTCCAAGACACATAATTGTCAGATTCACCAAAGTTGAAATGAAGGAAAAAATGTTAAGGGCAGCCAGAGAGAAAGGTCGGGTTACCCTCAAAGGGAAGCCCATCAGACTAACAGCGGATCTCTCGGCAGAAACCCTACAAGCCAGAAGAGAGTGGGGGCCAATATTCAACATTCTTAAAGAAAAGAATTTTCAACCCAGAATTTCATATCCAGCCAAGCTAAGCTTCATAAGTGAAGGAGAAATAAAATACTTCACAGACAAGCAAATGCTGAGAGATTTTGTCACCACCAGACCTCCCCTAAAAGAGCTCCTGAAGGAAGCGCTGAACATGGAAAGGAACAACCAGTACCAGCCACTGCAAAATCATGCCAAAATGTAAAGACCATCGAGACTAGGAAGAAACTGCATCAACTAACGAGCAATATCACCAGCTAACATCATAATGACAGGATCAAATTCACACATAACAATATTAACTTTAAATGTAAATGGACTAAATGCTCCAATTAAAAGACACAGACTGGCAAATTGGATAAAGAGTCAAGACCCATCAGTGTGCTGTATTCAGGAAACCCATCTCACATGCAGAGACACACATAGGCTCAAAATAAAAGGATGGAGGAAGATCTACCAAGCAAATGGAAAACAAAAAAAGGCAGGGGTTGCAATCCTAGTCTCTGATAAAACAGACTTTAAACCAATAAAGATCAAAAGAGACAAAGAAGGCCATTACATCATGGTAAAGGGATCAACTCAACAAGAAGAGCTAACTATCCTAAATATATATGCATCCAATACAGGAGCACCCAGATTCATAAAGCAAGTCCTGAGTGACCTACAAAGAGACTTAGACTCCCACACAATAATAATGGGAGACTTTAACACCCCACTGTCAACATTAGACAGATCAACAAGACAGAAAGTCAACAAGGATACCCAGGAATTGAACTCAGCTCTGCACCAAGCGGACCTAATAGACATCTACAGAACTCTCCACCCCAAATCAACAGAATATACATTTTTTTCAGCACCACACCACACCTATTCCAAAATTGACCACATAGTTGGAAGAAAAGCTCTCCTCAGCAAATGTAAAAGAACAGAAATTATAACAAACTGTCTCTCAGACCACAGTGCAATCAAACTAGAACTCAGGATTAAGAATCTCACTCAAAGCCGCTCAACTACATGGAAACTGAACAACCTGCTCCTGAATGACTGACTACTGGGTACATAACGAAATGAAGGCAGAAATAAAGATGTTCTTTGAAACCAATGAGAACAAAGACACAACATACCAGAATCTCTGGGACGCATTTAAAGCAGTGTGTAGAGGGAAATTTATAGCACTAAATGCCCACAAGAGAAAGCAGGAAAGATCCAAAATTGACACCCTAACATCACAATTAAAAGAACTAGAAAAGCAAGAGCAAACACATTCAAAAGCTAGCAGAAGGCAAGAAATAACTAAAATCAGAGCAGAACTCAAGGAAATAGAGACACAAAAAACCCTTCAAAAAATTAATGAATCCAGGAGCTGGTTTTTTGAAAGGATCAACAAAATTGATAGACCGCTAGCAAGACTAATAAAGAAAAAAAGAGAGAAGAATCAAGTAGACACAATAAAAAATGATAAAGGGGATATCACCACCGATCCCACAGAAATACAAACTACCATCAGAGAATACTACAAACACCTCTACGCAAATAAATTAGAAAATCTAGAAGAAATGGATAAATTCCTCGACACATACACCCTCCCAAGACTAAACCAGGAAGAAGTTGAATCTCTTAATAGACCAATAACAGGAGCTGAAATTGTGGCAATAATCAATAGCTTACCAACCAAAAAGAGTCCAGGACCAGATGGATTCACAGCCGAATTCTACCAGAGGTACAAGGAGGAACTGGTACCATTCCTTCTGAAACTATTCCAAACAATAGAAAAAGAGGGAATCCTCCCTAACTCATTTTATGAGGCCAGCATCATTCTGATACCAAAGCCTGGCAGAGACACAACCAAAAAAGAGAATTTTAGACCAATATCCTTGATGAACATTGATGCAAAAATCCTCAATAAAATACTGGCAAACCGAATCCAGCAGCACGTCAAAAAGCTTATCCACCACGATCAAGTGGGCTTCATCCCTGGGATGCAAGGCTGGTTCAATATATGCAAATCAATAAATGTAATCCATCACATAAACAGAGCCAAAGACAAAAACCACATGATTATATCAATAGATGCAGAAAAAGCCTTTGACAAAATTCAACAACCGTTCATGCTAAAAACTCTCAATAAATTAGGTATTGATGAGATGTATTTCAAAATAATAAGAGCTATCTATGACAAACCCACAGCCAATATCATACTGAATGGGCAAAAACTGGAAGCATTCCCTTTGAAAACTGGCACAAGACAGGGATGCCCTCTCTCACCACTCCTATTCAACATAGTGTTGGAAGTTCTGGCCAGGGCAATTAGGCAGGAGAAGGAAATAAAGGGTATTCAATTAGGAAAAGAGGAAGTGAAATTGTCCCTGTTTGCAGACGACATGATTGTATATCTAGAAAACCCCATTGTCTCAGCCCAAAATCTCCTTAAGCTGATAAGCAACTTCAGCAAAGTCTCAGAATACAAAATCAATGTACAAAAATCACAAGCATTCTTATACACCAACAACAGACAAACAGAGAGCCAAATCATGAGTGAACTCCCATTCACAATTGCTTCAAAGAGAATAAAATACCTAGGAATCCAACTTACAAGGGATGTGAAGGACCTCTTCAAGGAGAACTACAAACCACAGCTCAACGAAATAAAAGAGGATACAAACAAATGGAAGAACATTCCATGCTCATGGGTAGGAAGAATCAATATCGTGAAAATGGCCATACTGCCCAAGGTAATTTACAGATTCAATGCCATCCCCATCAAGCTACCAATAACTTTCTTCACAGAATTGGAAAAAACTACTTTAAAGTTCATATAGAACCAAAGAAGAGCCCGCATCGCCAAGTCAATCCTAAGCCAAAAGAACAAAGCTGGAGGCATCACACTACCTGACTTCAAACTATACTACAAGGCTACAGTAACCAAAACAGCATGGTACTGGTATCAAAACAGAGATATAGATCAATAGAACAGAACAGAGCCCTCAGAAATAACGCCACATACCTACAACTGTCTGATCTTTGACAAACCTGAGAAAAACAAGCAATGGGGAAAGGATTCCCTATTTAATAAATGGTGCTGGGAAAACTGGCTAGCCATATGTAGAAAGCTGAAACTGGATCCCTTCCTTACACCTTATACAAAAATCAATTCAAGATGGATTAAAGACATAAACGTTAGACCTAAAACCATAAAAACCCTAGAAGAAAACCTAGGCATTACCATTCAGGACATAGGCATGGGCAAGGACTTCATGTCCAAAACACCAAAAGCAATGGCAACAAAAGACAAAATTGACAAATGGGATCTAATTAAACTAAAGAGCTTCTGCACAGCAAAAGAAACTACCATCAGAGTGAACAGGCAACCCACAAAATGGGAGAAAATTTTCGCAACCTACTCATCTGACAAAGGGCTAATATCCAGAATCTACAATGAACTCAAACAAATTTACAAGAAAAAAACAACCCCATCAAAAAGTGGGCGAAGGACATGAACAGACACTTCTCAAAAGAAGACATTTATGCAGCCAAAAAACACATGAAAAAATGCTCATCATCACTGGCCATCAGAGAAATGCAAATCAAAACCACTATGAGATACCATCTCACACCAGTTAGAATGGCAATCATTAAAAAGTCAGGAAACAACAGGTGCTGGAGAGGATGTGGAGAAATAGGAATACTTTTACACTGTTGGTGGGACTGTAAACTAGTTCAACCATTGTGGAAGTCAGTGTGGCGATTCCTCAGGGATCTAGAACTAGAAATACCATTTGACCCAGCCATCCCATTACTGGGTATATACCCAAATGACTATAAATCATGCTGCTATAAAGACACATGCACACGTATGTTTATTGCGGCACTATTCACAATAGCAAAGACTTGGAACCAACCCAAATGTCCAACAATGATAGACTGGATTAAGAAAATGTGGCACATATACACCATGGAATACTATGCAGCCATAAAAAATGATGAGTTCATGTCCTTTGTAGGGACATGGATGAAATTGGAAATCATCATTCTCAGTAAACTATCGCAAGAACAAAAAACCAAACACCGCATATTCTCACTCATAGGTGGGAATTGAACAATGAGATCACATGGACACAGGAAGGGGAATATCACACTCTGGGGACTGTGGTGGGGTGGGGGGAGAGGGGAGGGATAGCATTGGGAGATATACCTAATGCTAGATGACGAGTTAGTGGGTGCAGCGCATCAGCATGGCACATGTATACATATGTAACTAACCTGCACATTGTGCACATGTACCCTAAAACTTTAATTTAAAAAAAAAGGAAAAAAAAAAAAGAGTACTTGTTTAGGAGCCTTTTTTTTTTTTTTTTTTTTTGAGATGGAGTCTCACTCTGCCAAGGCTGGAGTGCAGTGGCACAATCTCACCTCACTGCAGCCTCCGCCTCCCAGGTTCAAGCCATTCTCCTCTCTCAGCCTCCCGAGTAGCTGGGACTACAGGCACTCGCTGCCACGCCCGGCTAATTTTTATATTTTTAGTAGAGATGGGGTTTCACCATGTTGGCTGGGATGGTCTTGATCTCCTAACCTCGTACTCAGCCTCCCAAAGTGATGGGGTTACAGGCGTGAGCCACCACGCCTGGCCAGGAGCCATTCTTAAATGGAAGCACATTCTGAAATGGGTGAAGGCCCATTGGGCCATCCTCTTTTTATCCCCTAGCCTTATTGAGTTATAATTGACAAATAAAAAATTGTGCACATTTAAATTGTACAACATGATTTGATATACATAAACATGGTCGGATGATTACCACATTCAAGCTAAGGAACATATTCATCACTTGACATATTTACTTTTCTTGTGGTAAGAACACCTAATGTTTACCATTTTAGCAAATATGCAATATAGCATTATTAACTATAGCTACCATGCTGTACATAAATCTCCAGAAGTTATTTATCTTACAACTGAAAGTTTGTGTCCTGAGATGAACATTTCTCCATTACCTCCTCTTTTCCACTATCCTCTAGCCCCTGGCAACCACCGTTCTACTCTCTGCTTCTATGAATGAGTTTTTTAGATTCCTCATATTAGTGAGAGATTATGTAGTATTTGTCTTCCATATCTGACTTATTTTGCTTAGCACAGTGCCCCCTAGGCTTGTCCATGTTGTCACAAAAGCAGGATCCCCTTTTTTATTATGGATGAATAATCTGTTATATGTATAATTGATACATAATTTTTAATTCTATACCATTATTTATTATATTTCAAAAGATAAAATAGATGTATTTATCTCAGTGGCCATCTCAAGTAAATATAATTACATTGGGAATTGACGATGAATAATAAAGAAAATATATAATTCCTTATTCATCTGTCACTTCACATTGTAATTATATATTCTTTATTATGTATAATTATATATATTATTTTTATTCAAAGAACTATATGTATATATATTCTTTTTTTTTTTTTTTTTTGAGACAGAGTCTCACACTTGTCACCCAGGCTGGAATGCAATGGCGCAATCTCAGCTCACTGCAACCTCCTCTTCCCGGGTTCAAGCAATTCTCCTGCTTCAGCCTCCCGAGTAGCTGGTATTACAGGTGCCCACCACCATGCCCAGCTAATATTTGTATTTTTGGTAGAGATGAGGTTTCACCATGTTGGCCAGGCTGGTCTCGAACTCCTGACCTCAGATGATCCGCCTGCCTCAGCCTCCCAAAGTGCTGGGATTATAGGCATGAGTCACCATGCCTGGCCTATGTATATTCTTTATTATTCATCTGTTGATGGCTGCTTGTTTCCATATCATGGCTAGTGTATATAATACTGCAATAAACCTGGGAGTGCAGATATCTCTTCAAGATACTGATTTCTTTTTCTTTGGGATATAGCAGAAGTGCGATTGCTGGATCAAATAGTTGTTTTATTTTTAATTTTTTGAGGAACTGCCATACCATAATGGCTGCACCAATTTACATTTCCATCAACAGTGTTCAAGAGTTCCCTTGTCTTCACACTCTTGTCATCACTTGTTATCTCTTGTTTTGTGATTACAGCCATCCTAAGAGATGTGAGGTGATATCTCATTTTCTTTCTGATTTGTATTTTCCTGATGGTTGGTGATATTGAGTACCTTTTCATATACCTGTTGGCCATTTGTGTGTCTTCTTTGGGAAAACGTCTTTCAGGCCTTTTTGCCTGTTTTGTAATTGAGTTATTTGTTTTTATGCAATTCAGTTATATGAGTTCTTTATATAGTTTTAGATATTAATCCCCTATCAGATATATGGTTTACAAATATTTCCTCTCATTCCATAGATTGCCTTTTTGTTTTGTTGATTGTTTCCTTTGCTGTGAAGAAGGTTTTTAGTTTGATATAGTTCCATTTATTTATTTTGGCTTGCCTGTGTATCTGTTGTCATATCTCAAAAAATCACTGCTAAGACCCAATGTCAAGGAGCTTTTATTTCTGTTTTCTCCTAGTTTTACAGTTATAGGTCTTATATTTAAGCGTTTAATCTCTTTCGAGTTAGTTTTTGTGTTTTATGTCAGATAAGGTCCAATTTCATCCTTTTATATGTGGATGTACAGTTTTCCCAGCACCACTTATTGAAAACTGTCCTTTCCCCATTGTGTATTCTTGGTACCCTTGTCAAAGACGAGTTCACTGAATTTATTTCCGGGATCTGTATTCTGTTCCATTGGTCTATGTGTCTGTTTTTATGGCATTACCATATTATTTTGATTACTGTAACTTTACAACATTATTTGAAATCAGGAAGTGTGATGCCCCTAGCTTTGTCCTTATTTCACAAGATTGCTTTGGGTATTCAGAGACTTTTGTGGTTCCATACAAATTTCAGGATTGTTCCTTTCTATTCCTGTGAAAAATGTCATTTGGAATATTGATACAGGCTGCCTTGAATCTGTAGATCACTTTTGGTATTATATGGATATTTTGAAAATATTAATTCTTCCAATTTATGAACACTGGATATTTTTTTCATTTATTTGTGTCTTTTTCAATTTCTTTCATCAGTGTTTTATAATTTTCAGTAAATAGATCATTCACTTTCTTGGTTAAATTATTCCTAAATATTATATATTTTTGATGCTATCATAAATGACATTGTTTTCTTAACTTTTTTGGAGAGCTTGTCATTAGTATATAGAAATATTGCTGATTTTTTATGTTGATTTTGTCTCCTGCTACTTTACCGAATTTTATTCTAACAGTTTTTTGATTGAATCTTTAGGCTTTTTATATGTATATAAGGTCATGTCATCTGCAAACAGAGACAGTTTAACTCCTTCACTTCCAGTCTGGATGTGTCTAATTTTTTTTTGCCTGATTGCTCTGGCTAGAACTTCTAGTACTGTGTTGAACAAAAGTGATGAGAGTGGACATCTGTCATGTTTCTGATCCTAGAAAAAAGGCTTTTAGCTTTTCACTATTGAATATGATATTAGCTGTGGGCTCATCGTAAATGGCCTTTATTTCTTATATATCTAATTTATTGAGAGTTTTCATCATGAAAGGATGTTAAATTTTGTCAAACACTTTTTCTACATCTGTTGAAATGGTCACTCAATGCTATTCCTATCAAACTACTAGTGACATTCTTCACAGAACTAGAAAAAACTATTTTAAAACTCACATGGAACCAAAAAAGAGCCCGAATGGCTAAGGCAATCCTAAGCAAAAAGAACAAAGCTGGAGGCATCATGCTACCTGACTTCAAGCTATACTACAGGACTGCAGTAACCAAAACAGCATGGTACTGGTACAAAAACAGACACATAGACAAATAGAACAGAATACAGAGCCCAGAAATAAGGCAGCATGCCTACAACAATCTGATCTTCAACAAAGCTGATGAAAACAAGCAATGGGGAAAGGACTCCCTATTCAATAAATGACACTGGGATAACTTTCTAGCAATAAGTATAAGATTGAAATTGGACCCCTTCCTTACACCATATACAAAAATCAACTCAAGATGGATTAAAGACTTAAACATGAAACCCGAAACTATAAAAACTCTGGTAGACAACCTAGGCAATACCATTCTAGACATAGGAATGGGCAAAGATTTCATGATGAAAATGACAAAAGCCATCGCAACAAATGCGAAAATTGACAAATGGGATCTAATTAAACTAGAGAGTCTGCATGGAAAAAGACACTATCAACAGAGTAAACAGAGAACCTACAGAAATAGGAGAAAATATTTGCAAACTATGCATCTGACAAAGGTCCAATATCTAGCATTGATAAGGAACTTAAACAAATTTACAAGAAAAAGGAATGCCATTAAAAACTGGGCAAAGGACATGTATAGACACCTTCAAAAGAAGACATACATGTGGCCAACAAGCATATGAAAAAAAGCTAAACATCACTGATCATTAGAGAAATGCCAACCAAAATCACAATGAGATGCCATCTCACACCAGTCAGAGTGGCTATCATTAAAAAGTCAAAAAATAACAGATGCTGGTGAAGTTGCAGAGAAAAGGGAACACTTATACACTGTTGGTGTGAGTATAAATTAGTTCAACCATTGTGGAAAGCAGTATGTTGATTCCTCAAAAACCTAAAAGCAGAACTACCATTTGACCCAGCAATTCCATTACTGGATATATATCCAAAGGAATATGAACTTTTCTATCATAAAGACACATGCACATGTATGTTCATTGTAGCACTATTCACAATAGCAAAGACATGTAATCATCCTAAATGCCCATCAATGGTAGACTGCATAAAGAAAATGTGGCACATATACACCATGGAATACTATGCAATCATAAAAAAGAAAAAGATCCTGTCCTTTGCAGCAACGTGGATGGAGGTGGAGGCCATCAATCTTAGCAAACTAACTCAGAGACAGAAAACCAAATACCACATGTTCTCACTTACATGTGGGAGCTAAGTGGTGAGAACACATGGACACAAAGAGGGGAACAGCAGACACCGGGGCCCACCTGAGGATGAGGGTGGGACGAGGGAGATGAGTAGAAAAAATAACTATTGGGTACTAGGCCTAGTACCTGGGTAATGAAATAATCTGTACAGCCAACCCTTATGATACGAGTTTACCTATATAGCAAATCTGCACATTTACCCCTGAACCTAAAATAAAAGTTAAAAAAAAAAAAAAGAAATGGTCATATTATTTGTATCCTTCATTTTCTTAATGTGGTACGTCACATTTATTGATTCATGTATGTTTAACCATCGTGCTATCCCAGGGATGAATCTCACTTGATTGTGGTATATGATCCTTTCAGTGTGTTATTGGATGTGGTTTGCTAGTATTTTGTTGAGAAGTTCTGCATCTGTGTTCATCAGAAATTTTGCATCTGTGTTCATCAGACTTGTAATTTTCTTTTTTTGTATGGGTTTAATATCTAAAATCTGAAATGCTCCAAAATCTGAAACTTTTTAGTGCTGATATGATTCTCAAAAGAAAATGTTCATTGGACATATTGGGCTTCAGATTTTCAGATTAGGAATATTCAACCAGTAAGTATAATGCAAATATTCCAACATCTGAAAAAATTAAAAATCTGAAACAATTCTAGTCCCAAGCATTTTAGATAAGGGTTACTCAACCTATAGTCTTTTTATCTGACTTTAGTATCAGGATAATGTTGGCATTGTAAAATGGGTTTGAAAATGATCCCTTCACTTCATTTTTTTTTGCGGGGGAGTTTGAGAAGGATTGACATTAATTATTTTTCAAATGTTTAGTAGACTTCACCCATGAAGCCTTTTGGTCCTGGGCATTTCTTTGTTGGGAGATTTTTGATTACTGCTTCTGTATTCTTATTATTGATTTTTTTTTATTCTTTATGATTCAATCTTGGTAAGTTGTATGTTTCTAGGAATTTATCAATTTTCTTAGGTTATCTAATTTCTTAATTGTACATAGAAGTTTGTTATGATAACTTTGTGTTTCTGTAGTATCAGTTGTAATGTTTCCTCTTTCATTTATAATTTTATTTATTTGAGTCTTCTCTCTTTGTGTTCTTGGTTAATTCAACTAAAGATTTGTCAGCCGGGCACGGTGGCTCACGCCTGTAATCCCAGCACTTTGGGAGGCAAAGGTGGGCGGATCATGAGATCAGGAGATCAGGACCGTCCTGGCCAACATGGTGAAACCCCATCTCTACTAAAAATACAAAAATTAGCTGGGTGTGATAGCACGCACCTGTAATCCCAGCTACTCGGGAGGCTGAGGCAGGAGAATGGCTTGAACCCAGGAGGCAGAGATTGCAGTGAGCCAAGATCGCGCCACTGCACTCCAGCCTGGCCACAGAGCAAGACTCCATCTCAAAAAAAAAAAAAAAAAGATTTGTCAATTTAATTTAGCTTTCCAAGAAGCCAACTGTTAACTATGTTTATCTTTTCTGTTGTCTTTCTCGTCTCTATTTCATTTATTTTTGCCCTAACTTTCATTATTTTCTTCCTTTTGTTAACTTTGAGCTTAGTTTGCTATTTTTTAGTTCCTTGAGATATAACATTACATTATTTGAGATCTTTTTTCTGCAGGTAGACATTTATTACTGTAAATGTTTCTCTGAGAACTGCTTTTTCTGCGTGCCATAAGTCTTGATAGGTTTTGTTTTCATTTTCATTTATCTCAAGGTATATTATGAATTTCCTTCTTTGACCCATTAGTTGTTCAAGAGAGTGTTGTTTAATTTCCACATTTGTGAAATTTTCAGTTTTCCTCGTTACTGATGTCTGGTTTCATACCATTGTGGTCAGAAAAAATGGTTGAGATTTCATTCTTCTTAAATTTGTTAAGACTTGTTTTGTGGGCCGGGTGCGGTGGCTCACACCTGTAATCTCAGCACTTTGGGAGGCCAAGGCAGGCAGATCACGAGGTCATGAGATCACGACCATCCTGGCTAACACGGTGAAATCCCGTCTCTACTAAAAATACAGAAAAATTAGCGGAGTGTGGTGGCAGGCACCTGTAGTCCCAGCTACTCAGGGGGCTGAGGCAGGAGATGGCATGAACCCGGGAGGCAGAGCTTGCAGTGAGCCGAGATCTTGCCACTGCACTCCAGCCTGGGCGACAGAGCGAGACTCCATCTCAAAAAAAAAAGAAAAAAGACTTGTTTTGTGGCCTAATAAATGCTGTATTGCTGTATCCCGGAAAATGTTCCATGTGTGCTTGAGAGGAATGTGTACTCTGTTGCTCTGTATACGTCTGTTAGATCCACTTGGTTTACACTGTTACTCAAGTCTGCTATTTCATTATTGATTTTCTGTTTGGATGATCTCTTAGCTTTTCAAAGTGAAGTATTGAAGTTCTCTACTGTTATTGTATTGTACTATATCTCTTCCTGTAGAACTATTAATATTTGCTTTATATATTTAGATGCTCTAATTTTGGGTGCAAATATATTTACAACTGTTATATACTTGGATGAATTTACTCTTTATCATTACAGAGAGTCCATATTTGTCTTGTGACAGATTTTGACTGAATATCTATTTTGTCTAATTTAAGTATTGCCACTCCTACTCTCTTTTGGTTATATTTGAATGGAATATCGTTTCTTTTTTTTTTTTTTTTTTTGAGACAGAGTCTCGCTCTCTCACCCAAGCTGGAGTGCAGTGGCACAATCTCGACTCACTGCAACCTCCGCCTCCCGGGTTCCAGCAATTATCCTGCCTCAGCCTCCCGAGTTGCTGGGACTACAGGCATGGGCCACCATGCCTGGCTAATTTTTTGTATTTTTAGTGAGAGATGGGGTTTCACCATGTTAGCCAGGATGGTCTCCATCTCCTGACCTCGTCATCTGCCTGCCTTGGCCTCCCAAAGTGCTGGGATTACAGGCATGAGCTACCACGCCCAGCTGGAATATCTTTTTTCATCACTTCACTTTTAGCCTATGTATGTCCTTGAAGCTAAGGTGAGTCTCTTATAGGCAGCATATTGATGGATCTTGCATTTTTATGCATTCAGTTACTCTGTCTTTAGAATGGATAATTTGGTCCAATTCCACATGAAGTAATTGATAGGTAAGAAGTTACTTTTGCCATTTTGTTCACTGTTCTATGATTTTTTTGGTAGTTTTATGATTTTTTGGTAGTTTGGTAGTTTTGTCTTGTTTTTTCCTTCCTCTCTTGCTTGTCTTTCTTTGGAATTTGTTTAATTTTTATACTGGTATATTTTCGTCTTCATTTTTTGTCCTCACCTTCTGTGTAACTACTGGGGGTTTTTCTCTGTGCCTACTATGAGGTTACATAAAATATTTTATAATTTTTTGTTATGACAATTTAAGTTGATACAATAGCAATTGTGTGTGAAAACTCTACACTTTTAGTTACCCCACCCAGTTTATATTTTTATGTCACTGTTTACATATTTACATGTTGTAACCATTAACAAATTATTGTAGCAATAACTATTCTTAATATTTTTGTCTCTTAAACTATAAATTAGTGATATAAGTGATTTATATCATTACAGTATTCTGATTTTGACTATATACTTACCTTTACCAGTGAGTTTATACTTTCTTTTTTCTTTTTAGACATAGTCTTACTCTGTCACCCAGGCTGGAGCACAGTGGTACAATCGTGGCTCACTGAAGCCTTGACCTCCTGGGTTCAAGTGATCCACCCATCTCAGCCTACTGAATAACTGGGACTACAGGCACATACCACCACACCCAACTAATTGTTGTATTTTTTGTAGAGACTGGGTCATATACCATGTTGCCCAGACTGATCTCAAACTCCTGGGCTCAAGTGATCTGCCTGCCTCAGCCTCCCAAAGTGCTAGGATTACAGGCATAAGCCACCGTGCCCAGCTGAGTTACATACTCTCACATACTTTCATGTTACTAATTAGTGTTCTTGTATTTCAGCTTGAAGAACTCCCTTTAGTATTTCTGAAAAGGCAGGTCTAGTGTTGATGAGCCTCCTCAGCTTTTGTTCATCAAGAATATCTTTATATTTTCTTACTTTCTGAAGTGCAGCTTTGCTGGGAAAAGTATTCTTGGAATTTTTTTTAAGCACTGAATATATCATACCACTTTCTTGTTTGCAAGGTTTCTGCTGAGAAATCTTCTGATATTCTAATAGAGATTCCCTTGTATGGGACAAGTTGCTTATATCTTACTGCTTTCAAAATTATCTTTGTCTTTTACTCTTGACACTTTGACAAGATCATATTCTTTGGGTTGATCTTGCTTGTGATCCTTTGAGCTTCATGAATCTGGATGTCCTTATCTCTCCTATGATTTAGAACATTTTCAGCCAGTATTTCTTTAAATTTTTTCCCCCTTTTCTTTTCTCCTTCTGGGACTACTATAATGCTTATATTTGTTATCTTCATGGTGCCCCATAAGTCTCATATGCTTTATTCACTCTTTTCTCTTTTTGTGTCTCTAACTGGCTAATTTCAAATGACCTGTCTTTGAGTTCACTAATTCTTTATTCTGCATGATTGAGTCTGCTGTCGAAGCTTTCTGTTGAATTTTTCATTTCTATCATTGTATTTGTCAGTTCCAGTATATCTTTTTAGTTCCTTTGATGGTTTCTATTTCATTGTTAAACTTCTTGGCTGGGCATGGTGGCTCACCCCTGTAATCCCAGCACTTTGGGAGGCTGAGGTAGGCGGATCACATGAGGTCAGGAGTTCAAGACCATCCTGGCCAACATGGCAAAACTCTGTCTCTACTAAAAAAAAATTTTAAAAATACAAAAATTAGCCAGGTGTGGTGGTTTGTGCCTATAATCCCAGCTACTTGGCAGGCTGAGGCATGAGAATCACTTGAATGCAGGAGGCGAAGGTTGCAGTGAGCTGAGATCATGCCACTCACATGCAGCCTGGGCCACAGAGCAAGACTCTTGTCTCAAAATAAATAAATAAATAAATAAATAAATAACTTCTCATTTTGTTCATGCATTATTTTCCTGATTTCTTTTAGTTATCTATCTGTTCTCTTGCATCTCATTAAGCTTCTTTAAGATGATTATTTTGAACTCTTCATTAAGAAATTCATAGATCTCCACTTCTTTAGGGTCATTTATTGGAGCTTCATCACTTGCTTTTGGTGGTGTCATGTTTGCATGATTCTTCATGATCCAGGTCGCTTTGTGTTAATGTCAGTGCCTATGAAAAAGCAAGACTGGTTTTGGCAGGTAAGGAGTTTCTCTTATGTCCCCAGACTAATGGGAATACTTCTCATATCACATTTGGGCAAGGTTGAAATCAGGTCATATGACTTCTGTTGGTTTCACAATGGAGTCTGAAGTTGGTGGGCCTCTTTCCAGGAGTTCAGGTGAGTGTGGATCCTGTCAGGTCCCTGAGTAGCCTGGACTGCCTTCAGGACCTTGGTCAATAGAGCTGAGGCAAGGTGCCCCAGTTGTTTGCTCAAGTGGCAGGCCAGTTACAGATGTACAGACTGTTGTGGCTCCCACTGATTCCCTGAGAATGCTCCTGCCAGGTCACTGGGTGGGTTCCTGGGCAGGCAGGACTAGCCCCAGACCTCAGCTGAGTCATGCTTGAAATGAGACACAGGGCTGCTTCAGGGACCAAGGTCTTCAGGCTTGCCTCCAGTGGCACAGATAGGTGTTTCTCCCTTGGGTCCCTGGGTGGGCGGGACTGCTCCTAGACCATGGCTGAGAGGGGCTAGAGGCAGGTTATCAGGCCACTTTAAGATCCAAAGTCAGACTAAGTTTAGTGGTCCTGCCTCTAGACAGGTGTGTCTCTCTTGAGTTACTGGGAATGCAAGACCACTCAGACTGTGGCTAGGAGGGACTGGATCTGGGTTACAGGGCCATTTCAAGATCCACAGTCAGACAAAGGTCTGCAGGTATGCCTCCAGAGACACAGATGGTCATGTTTCTCAGTGGATCCTGAGTGGGCAGAACTATGCCTGGACTGTGGCTGGGAAAAGCTGGAGCCAGGTTACAAGGCCTCTTTAAAATCTTCAGTCAGACTGAGGTCTGCAGGTCTGCCTCCAGAGGTATAGACAGATGTATCTCCCAGCAGGTCCCTGGATGGGTAGGACTTCTCCTGCACTGCAGTTGGGAGGGGCTAGAATTGGATTTGCAGGCTACTTTAAGATTTGCAGTGAGATCAAGATCTATAGGTATGCTTCCAGGGGTATAGATGGGAGTGGGGGCCATCCTCCTTTTGGTGCAGAGAAAAGAAGGTTCTGGTCTTTGTATATAATAACTTTAAATGAAAATACTGCTTCCTACTTATAAGTCAGGTAAGGAAGTGCTCAAATTTCTCTCTCCTTGTCTAGACCTTCCCATTTTCCATGGATCTTCATCTATCCAGGACCATTATCTGCCATGTCCATTATCAAACAGTGTTCAGACATGCATTGTTTGAACATGTGCAACAAATGTCTGCTAAGTCATACAAGGAAGACTCAAATAAGTCTGTGACCATAGAACTGCTCTATTTTGACTTTCAGTTGCCACTATCTGTAGCCTCAGTACACAATTGGATTTGTTTGTATATTATTTCTGCTGCAAAACATAATTCATTAAATAATGAGCCAGAGTGAAGAAAGTGAGTTCAGGGTGACTCTTGTTTATGCAGGAGTGAGAAATTAACAACAGGAGTCTTTAACACAGATTCCAGTGTTGGTACCTTATGTCCCAAGTATTTTCTGCCATAGGATTGGAAAACAAATCTGTATTCTCTTCCTTTCTTTTTTTCTTCTGCTCCTCCTCCAAAAAGAATGACATGAAAGAATGGTTGCTGGCCAGGTGTGGTGGCTCACGCCTGTAATCCTAGCACTTTGGGAGGCCGAAGGCAGGCAGACCACGAGGTCAAGAGATCAAGACTGTTCTGGCTAACATGGTGAAACCCCATCTCTACTAAAAAATAAAAAAAAAAAAAAATATTAGCCAAGCATGGTGGCGGGTGCCTGTAGTCCCAGCTACTGGGGAGGCTGAGGCAGGAGAATGGCATGAACTCAGGAGGCGGAGCTTGCAGTGAGCTGAGATCGCTCCACTGCACTCCAGCCTGGGCAACAGAGCGAGACTCCGTCTCAAAAAAAAAAAAGTGGTTGCTGAAAGAGTAGGCAAACATAGAGTCTTAATAAGGTCTGCTACCTTCAACTTTGTTACCTTTTGTTAAGTCAGCTTTGTTAGCTGACTTAATAAGGCAATCTAAGACAGAAAAAGAGAACCCCTATGAACTAGTGAATCAAATAAGAAAGAGATGAAAAAAATAAATTATACAACTGGTGGTTCGGAAAATGAGGTGTACTCAAATAATGGGCATGCTGCATGCCATCTAAAATGGTTTGTCTTTTTTTCCTAGTGATTCTTGGTCATTGGTAAGTTCCACTTTTACATTTAAACTACAAATCCTATGTAATTCCATCAATAATATCTTAATTACTACCTGTTTTAATAATAATGCCAGTATACATTTGTTTAGTACTCTGTCTACTTTCAGGGCCCTTCTGGATATATAATCAGTTTGAAACCTCATATTAACCCTGTGTAATCAGTCAGGCTTTATCATTTTACAGAGGAGGATATGGTCACACCCTGGTTAAGCAGGTGACTCAGCAAGTTGATAACATTTCTTGGAAGAGTAAGATAATGCTGTAATCATAGTTTGATTTCAAAATTAATTTTTTGTTTAATCTGTGATGATTCAAAACAAAGCAACAATAACCAAAAATGCTAGAGATAGATACCATATCACAGGCTCTATAGAACATGTTACTTTTAAAATGTTATTCTTTATGATCAGCATTTAGTTTTTATTGCTGTTGGGCTATCATACTTCTTGTTAACCAATAATATAGGCATAAATTAGATCAAAAATAGCATTAGTATTTCTATTAGTTAAAATTTAGGTGTTCTTTTTGTTTTAAAGGCAAACTATAGGAAAAATTTGGACATTTCTAATCTAAAGGTAACCCCTCATAGAAATAAATGCAGGATGTATAATTATTCCCCACAAAGGTACAGGTAAGAACAAACCATATAGTTCAAAAGCTGCTGTAAAATAGCATTTAAAAATCAGAAGCCAAGAGCAAAGCATAGGAGAAAGCCTATCCATATCAGTTACAACAGTAAACGTAAATAAGATGAAAAAATATGTAAGATATAAATTCTTGGCCAGGCGCAGTGGCTCACATCTGTAATCCCAGCACTTTGGGAGGCCGAGACAGGCAGATGATCTGAGGTCAGGAGTTCCAGACCAGCCTGGCCAACATGGTGAAACCCCCTCTGTACTAAAAATACAAAAATTAGTTCAGCATAGTGGCGCATGCCTGTAGTCTCAAATACTCAGGAGGCTGAAGCAAGATAATCACTTGAACCTGGGAGGCAGAGATTGCAGTAGCCGAGATCATGCCACTGCACTCCAACCTGAGCGACAGAGAGAGACTCCATCTCAAAAAAACAAAAAACAAACCAAAAAAAACTCAAAATAGTAAAAAAAAAAAAAAAAAAGTCTAAAAATAGTCAACAAACAAAATCCATCTATATGATATTAATAAGAGATTCACAAAGACTAAAAGTAAACAGGCTAAGTATAATCAAATACAAACAATGAAAACAAATGTCACAATATTAATGATAAAAATAAAGTATAAGGTGAAAGATATGAAATGGGTGTGTCATGTCAGGAGTATCAGGGTTTGATGGAAAGAGAACATACACCTACTGTAAGGTTAAATTCAGTTTCTTATTTTATCATCCAAGAACACATGATCTCATGGCAAGCAAAGTGGCCTTTCAGGGTTGGCACAAACATGGCATGTGACATCACCACTCCTTCAGCCTCAGAATCCCTAACAGGACCAGCCCCTGATTTCCTGATCTCTGCAAAGTAGAGGGTTGCTCTTTGCTACCCATTAAATTCAGCGTTCACACCCCCATTCTGGAGGAATGCCGTTCATGCACTTCTGTTTAAAGGAACGCTGACCAAATTCAGCTTTAACATACCCACCTTCTTAGCTGGGAAGAGAAAGCAGAGCCAGAGCTGGGGGACCTTGGAAGAGTCTCTGCCTCCAGCTCTTTACTGTTCCAGAAAGCCCATTTTTTTTCTTCACAGGGATAGAAGAGTCATTTCTTGCCAGTCCATGGTGGAATTTATAGTGAAGATCTAATTGTCATGACCTTAACGTATGTGATAATGTTGACTCAAAGTTATAGTCAACTTACTAGAAATAAAAAGCAAAGACAAAAGTATAGTAAAAAGATATTTTCACTTGCTTCTTGACAGATATGAACACAGAAATAAGTACAGAGAGAATTTGGATAAAGTTGATGTAACAGATAATAAAGGAATCATTGAGCACTCACCACGGGCTGTTATTTTCTCTCTTTTACAGATGAGGAAACAAGGCACAGAGTTGGGAGGAACGTGCGTAAGCAGCCTGGTTAATAGACCATGCTTTTAACCACTTGCTCTCTTACCTTTAAATAGGATGAGCATAACTTAGTCTAAACCAGAACGCTGTGATAGTCAAAGAGAGTAGTATTGATGTCAGGACAACAGGTGTAGAGTATTCCATCTCACCAGGCCATATTGTCCTCCCAGCTGTAAACACACTTTTTTGTCCAACCAACAGAACACATCTTTTCCATTGCTTGTGAAACATTTACAAAAATTGTTCATAGGAAAAACTTCTATAATTTTCATAAGGCAGAAATTGCATAGCCCTTACTCTCTGATCCCAGTGCAGTTATTATACAGTGCATCATACCAGTCATCCAAAGGTGGAATACCATAGTCATCCTAATATCAAAAAAGTATTTGACAAAGGTCAACCTTCATTCTCAATTATTTAACAATTTCAAGTTAGTAAACTAAGAATGTTATTCATTGCCAGTTGCCCTCATTCTCAATTATTTAACAATTTCGAGTAAACTAAGAATGTTATTCATTGCCATTAGGAGGCCTAATGGTTATCATAGATCTCCCTAGCTGAGATCAAAACAAATAAAAATGTAGATGTAAAGCAGGTATAGATAAAAATAGACATACAATGTAGAATAGCATAAATATAAATATCTAATGTGCGTATACATGTAAGTAGTGTGGATAAAAGTGCCACCTTTGCCTGTAATACCAGCACTTTGGGAAGCCAAGGGGGCAGGAGGATTACTTGAGTCCAGGAGTTCAGGACCAGCCTGGGCAACATAGTGAGGATCCCCATCTCTACAAAAAATAAAAAATTAGCTGGGCTTGGTGGTGCATGCCTGTAGTCCTAGCTCTTTTGGAGGCTGAGGTCAGATGATTGCTTGAGCCTGGAAGTTCAAGGCTGCAGTGAGCCATGATTATGGCACTGCACTCAGCTTGGGCAACAGAACGAGACCTTGTCTCAAAAAAAACAAGGGCCGGCGGACGCGATGTCTCATGCCTGTAATCCCAGCACTTTGGGAGGCCGAGGTGGGTGGATCATTTGAGGTCAGGAGTTCAAGACCAGCCTGGCCAACATGGCAAAACCCCATCTCTACCAAAAATACAAACACTAGCCAGGCGTGGTGGCCGGCACCTGTAATCCCAGCTACTCACGAGGCTGAGGCAGGAGAATCGCTTGAACTCAGGAAGCAGAGGTTGCGGTGAGCCGAGATCACACCACTGTGCTCCAGCCTGGGTGACAGCTCGAGACCCTGTCTCAAAAAAAAAAAAAAAAAAAAACACACACACACACACAAGTGCCATCTTTTTAGCAACAAAACTTGAATTTGAGATCATGGTTTAGATTTATGAGCCATGTGGACTTGTGTGTTAGTTTTCTGTGGCTTCTGTAGCATATCACAAATTTGGTGGCTTAAAACAACAGAAATTCATTCTCACAGTTTTGGAAGCCAGAAGTCTGAAATCAAGATGTCAGCACAACTGCACTCGCTCTGGAGGTTGTAGGGAAGCATGTATTGTTTGCCTCTTCCAACTTCTGGCTGTCAACATGCCTGGATGGGACCACATCACTCCTGTCTGCTTCTTTTTCACATTATTGTCTTCTCTTCTGTTTGTCTTAAATCTCCCTCTGCCTTTGTCCTATAAGGATATTTGTCATTGGATTTAGGGCCCACCCAGATAATCCAGGATAATCTCCTTATCTCAAAATCCTTAATTTAATTACATCTGTAAAGACCCTTTTTCCAAATAAGGTAACATTCACAGGTTCTGGGGATTAAAATAAGGACATATCTTTGTGGGGGCTACCATTCAACCCATTACAACTTGTGATTAACATGAACCCTTAATTAGAAAGACCTTTAAAATCAGTGTCATTGTGGAGCCTTGTGGTGGAGAGATTGTGTGCTCTCTGCAAGGAGGTTAGTCCAAAGGGAAGAGGGAGAACTGAGATGTTCATGCATAGGTCGTTCTAGATGCACTGACCAGAGAAGTTACTACTTCTCCCAGTAAGGTGAGTGAATGGACAGAAAGGCCCTCAGTGTTACAGAAACCTGGAAGGAGGAGAAAAAATAAATGTTTCTGCTAAATTGCTATAATTACATGTATATACACGTACAGGCTATTTGTCTTTATTTTAATTGACTATTAAAGTAAACATGTACAAGTTGTAAAAGAAGAAATAGCTTTAATTTTTTTAAAATTATACTTTAAGTTCTAGGGTACATGGGCACAACGTGCAGGTTTGTTACATATGTATACATGTGCCATGTTGGTGTGCTGTACCTGTTAACTCGTCATGTATATTAGGTATATCTCCTAATGCTTTCCCTCCCCCCTCCCCCCACCCCACAACAGGCCCTGGTGTATGATGTTCCCCTTCCTGTGTCCAAGTGTTCTCATTGTTCAATTCCCAGCTATGAGTGAGAACATGCGGTGTTTGGTTTTTTGTTCTTGCGATAGTTTGCTGAGAATGATGGTTTCCAGCTTCATCCATGTCCCTACAAAGGACATGAACTCATCCTTTTTTATGGCTGCATGGTATTCCATGGTGTATATGAGAAATAGTTGAAATTTTTATAAATAAAAAGGTAATTTTTAATGTATTTCCTTTTAACTGCTGTAAGGACCTTATTCAGAAAGGCATAATAGCCTATTTAATAACGTATAAACAGTATATTTATTGTGGATTCAAAACATGAGAAAGTTATGGAGGAAAACAAATGATAACCACAAAATTCAGGATAGTGATTACCTCTGAGGAGTTCCTGAGAGAGAAGGATGCGGGATTGAAGAGGAACTTCAGAGGTGATAGAATGTTTTTTTTCTAACAGGAGCAGTGAGTACACAGGTGTTCATGATACCAGTATTTTATCAGTAGAGGACTTGTTAAAACAGTGCTGGATGGCACCCCGTGGGGTGTCTAATGTAGTAGATTGGGATGGGGCCCAACAATTTCCATTTCTAACAAGTTCACTGTTGATGCCAGTTCTGCTGGTGTGAGGACAGGACTTCTTATGCATTTTATAAATTATCTTTTATATCCATTCACTGTTGTTAAAAAATTTTTTTGTAGAAAGAGTATAAAAAGCAAAGTCTGTTTTTTTAACTCCCTGCTCTGGGATAAGGGTGGATTTGCTTTTACTTAGTAGTCACAGAGAGGTAGGTGCCTTCCCAGTAGAGCTAGCATAGTTAAAGGTACAGATTCCAGAGTTAAACTGCCTATGTTTGAATCTTGGCCCCACCATATTATAGGTTGTATGACCTCGGGCAAGGGTTTTAGTCTCTCTATCCCTCAGTTTTCTCATCTTTAACAATATCTATCTTGTTGGGTTGCAGTGAAGATCAAATGAGTCAATATAGGTAAAGCCCTTGGTATGGTACCTGGCCGATTAGGAAGGGCCAGTTGCTGCTATTAGGTTGGTGCAAAAGTAATTGTGGTTTTTGCCATAATACTCTAAGGGATCAGACTTATTCCCTGGGGGTTTCCATCCTGGAGGTGCTATTGAGTGTATTTATTCCTTGCTCTCCAGAGAGGACCTCCTGCCATAGTCAGGTTCCCCATAAGAAGCCACTGGTCTTTCTTTGCCTCTAGCTGCTGCTTTTCTTGCTAATAGAGAAATAGGTACTTGGAGGAAGTAGTATTCTTTGAAACCTTCATATTTCACCTTGAAGTTTTTCTTATTGATTATTATAATGTATTAGGCTTTTAAACCAACTGAGAAGTGGAGACTCCTCCAAATGGTGTAATGAGAGGTTTTGATCTTTATTGCCCTGGATGTTAAGCTATAGTGAAGATTGTGATAATGTTTCTCCTGCCAACAGATGCTCTCTAAAATTCTCAAGGAGTTACTTACTTGATTTTTCAGTCAGTTCCAAAAAAACTTTTATAGACAGAAGCAGAATTGTTTCTCCAGCTCTGTAACTCATGCTTTTAATTTCTGCCGAATTGGTGGTGTACCTTCAGTGAGAACTTGATCAGCGAACAGCCCATTCCTATTTCCTCTCTGAGTACAGTTTTTATACTAATCCTGGCTCACAGACAAATGTATGCATCTGGTTTCCTCATTGACATCTGGCTAACTTAAGTCTGCCAGGTTCATAAGGCATGAACCCTAATTCCCAGACTTTCTCCATCTGCCACTTCCTGTGTGGCCCTTTGTATACTTGAAATAAAATGAATTAAAGTAGTTCATTTCTACCTTTGAGTATTGATTAGACATTGATTAAGCATTGTCCTCTGATATGAAATTAAATACTTGAGGAAATCAAATCTGCTTTGTGAAAGTATAAACATTTTCATTTACTTATTCATGGTTGATTGCATGTGCCTAACATTGTAAAAATTAAGTGTATACTAACCCATTCTTTGGTTTCTGGGTGTATTAAAGTGTGAAGGAATGGTGAGATACCAGTGGCATTTTTACTCATTCTCATCAAGAGTGAGAAGAAGAGCTATCTTGAAATGGTTGGGGGTGGGGGGAAGAGTGAGAGGAAGAGGAATAGTAAGAGGGACTTTGGGCTGTACATCAGGGAGCTGAGACTCAGATCCCTATAGGGTCTAAATGGTATGTATTGTTTTCTCCTCTAGATTTCTAAAATTCCTTTTACCTTTAATATTCTGTAATTAAAGACATCATCCAAACCTTCAAGGAGTTAATGGTCTGATTGGGAAAACCAAACATAAATTAATTATAATACAAGATAAATAAATGATAAAATAGAAGTAAAAATAAAGTTTCACAAGAATTAAACACGAAGGAGCAGTTTATACCAGGCTCCTACTCATTCTTAGAATAGGAGGTTATACATAAGCAAGGGTTATAGATTGGAATGCCTCATACAGCAGTGGGGTAGGGTTGGAGACATTGTATAAACTCATGCCTAGCTTAATATAGGCACATACAGTTACATATTAAAAGATTTTAAGTATGTTCACATACATACGTTAGTATACATACAAATATTTCCTCACTTTGTCAGCTGAGAGGGCCTACAGGAAGCACTCCAATTGCAATGACCATACATAGAGCCTAGATCTTGGTCTCTAATATCATTTTCAAACAAACAAAAAAATACAGGCCGGGGTGGTGTCTCATGCCTGTAATTCCAGCACTTTGGGAGGCCAAGGTGGGCAGATTACCTGAGGTCAGGAGTTTGAGAGCAGCCTGGCCAACATGGCAAAACCCCGTCTCTACTAAAAATAACAAAAATTAGCCGGCCAAGGTGGCAGGTGCCTGTAATCCCAGCTACTCAGGAGGCTGAGGCAGGAGAATCGCTTGAACCTGGGAGGCAGAAATTGCAGTGAGCCAAGATCGTGCCATTGCACTCCAGCCTGGGCAACAAGAGCAAAAGTCTGCTTTGAAACAAAAAACAAAAGAAAGAAAAAAAACCAGGGCTCTTTAGATAAATGGCTGAGTCTAGGACTAGAGTAGGTAATATACAAAATGATCCTGAAGCAGAAAGTGCCAGAAAGCAAAGACATGCTCAAAATTTTTTAAAAATTTTAGAAGATCCACAGTGGTGGGAGTATATCAAAGGAACATTGAAGCCAACTGAAAGAACTTCCAATGGCCAAAATTGGAACAATTTTAGCCAAAAAAAAAAAAGATACTGAATTTTAACCCAAAGTATAAGATAAATATCCGTGAGTTGATACTTGAATAAATATGATGGAATAAATAACTGAGGGAGAAGAAACAAATCTCTTATGTAGAAGAATTTCAAGTAACGTATGCATATAGATACTCAGCCATCAAGGAGGTGGAGCATAATTCGCCACTCCTTAAGTGTGAGATGTGCGTACTGAACTCTTTCTAAAAATAATGATGTGGAAAGGGGGCTGAGGGAAACTACAGTGAAGAAACCTGACAAGCACTACTTCAACCAGATAATCAGGGATAACATCAGCAGGCATAAGTCATGCTGATAGTATGTACCCTTGATATGATATGATGAGACTGAGACTTCATCTCTGTGATCTTCCTCCTCAAAACACATTACTTCTAATCATGGAAAAAATATGGGAACAATCCCACTTGAAAACTCTACAAAATACCTGATTATTACTTCTCAAAACTGTCAATTTTACCTAAAGTGAGAAAAGTTTGAGAAACTGTCACAGTCAAGAGAAACCTAACGAGACATGATACCTCAATGTAATATGGTACCTGGATGAGATCTTGGAGCAGAAAAAAGATATTAGGTTAAAACTAAGAAAATCTGAAAAATTTGAATAAAGTATGGACTTAACTAATAGTAAATTATCAGTATTGGTTCATTAATTATGACAAATGTACAATAAAATAAAGTGTTAATAATAGGAGAAATTGGGTGCAGGATATGTGGGACCTCTCTATAATATCTTTGCAATTTTTCTGTGACTCTAAAACTCTTATAAAGAGTGCAAATAAATAGGAAAAGAATGTCCAACATTCTTTCTGTACTAAGGAGCAGAGGTCCCTTTCTTAAATATAATGGTCAAGTAGGCATTTAATAAGTAGCCTGCAAGCACCAAGTAATGAACTCTGTAAAGATCAAACAAAATGCAGAGTTTCCATTGTATATTTTGAGGCTTTGCTTTCTTGTTCTAAGATAGTAAAGCTTCTAAGTGTCAGCTAACTGCATGTTCTCTCTCTCAGGGTAACTGATATGGCTTGGCTCTGTGTCCCCACCCAAATCTCATCTTGTAGCTCCCATAATTCCCATGTGTTGTGGGAGGGACCTGGTGGGAGATAATTGAATCATGGGGGCGGGTCTTTCCCATGCTGTTCTCATGATAGTGAATGGGTCTCATGAGATCTGATGGTTTTAAAAAAAGGGAACTTCTCTGCACAAGCCCTTTTTTTTGCTTGCTGCATACATGCATACATGTAAGATGTGATTTGCTCCTCCTTGCCTTCCACCATGATTGTGAGGCCTCCCCAGCCATGTGTAACTGTGAGTCCAGTTAAACCTCTTTGTTTTGTATATTGCCTAGTTTTGGGTATGTCTTTGTCAGCAGTGTGAAAATGGACTAATACAATAAATTGGTACCAGTAGAGTTGGGCACTGCTGAAAAGATACCTAAAAATGTGGAAGCAACTTTGAAACTGGGTAACAGGCAGAGGAACAGTTTGGAGGGCTCAGAAGAAGACAGGAAAATGCGGGAAAGTTTGAAACTTCCTGTAGACTTGTTGAATGGCTGTGCTCAAAATGCTGATAGTGATATGGACAATAAGGTCCAGGCTGAGTTGGTATCAGATGGAAATGAGGAACTTGTTGGTAACTGGAGCAAAGATGACTTTTGTTATGTTTTAGCAAAGAGACCAGCGCATTTTGCCCCTGTCATAGAGATTTGTGGAACATTGAACTTGAGAGAGATAATTTAGGGTATCTGGTGGAGGAAATTTCTAAGCAGCAAAGCATTCAAGATGTGACTTGGGTGCTGTTAAAGGCGTTCAGTTTTATAAGGGAAGCAGAGCACAAAAGCTTGGAAAATTCACAGCCTAACAATGCAATAGAAAAGAAAATTACATTCTCTGAGGAGAAATTCAAGCTGGCTGCATAAATTTGCATAAGTAATGAGGAGCTGAATGTTAATCCCCAAGACAATGGGGAAAATGTCTCCAGGGCATGTCAGAGATCTTCATGGCAGCCCCTCCCATCACAGGCCTAGAGGCCTAGGAGGAAAAAGTGGTTTCGTGGGCCAGGTCCAGGGTTCCCCACGCTGTGTGCAGCCTAGGGCACCTAGCCTTGGTGCCCTGCATCTCAGCTGCTCCAGCTGTGGCTGAAAGGGGCCAATGTAGACCTTGGGCCGTGGCTTCAAAGGATGTAAGCCTCAAGTCTTGGCAGCTTCCACATGGTGTTGAGCCTGCCAGCACACAGAAGTCAAGAATTGGGGTTTGGGAACCTCCACCTGGATTTCAGAGGATGTATGGAAATGCCTGGATGCCCAGGCAGAAGTTTGCTTCAGGGGCAGGGCTCTCATGGAGAACCTCTGCTAGGGCAGTGCAGAAGGGAAATGTAGGTTCAGAGCCCCCACACAGAGTCCCTACTGAGGCACTGCCTAGTGGAGCTGTGAGAAGAGGGCCACCATCCTCCAGACCCCAGAATGGTAGATCCACAGACAGCTTGCACCCTGCTCCTGGAAAAGCCACAGATGCTCAACACCAGCCTGTGAAAGCAGCCAGGAGAGGGGCTATACCCTGCAAAGCCACAGTGGGTGGAGCTGCCCAAGACTATGGGAACCTACCTCTTGCATCAGCGTGACCTGGATGTGAGACATGAAGTCAAAGGAGATCATTTTGGAGCTGTAAGATTTGACTGCCTCACTGGATTTCAGACTTGCATGGGGCCTGTAGCCCCTTTGTTTTGGCCAAAGTCTACCATTTGGAATGGCTGTATTTACCCAAAGCCTGTACCCCCATTATATCTAGGAAGTGACTAACTTGCTTGTGATTTTAGACTCATAGGTGGAAGGGACTTGCTTTGGCAGAGATGAGACCTTGGGCTGTGGACTTTTGAGTTAATGCTAAAATGAGTTGAGACTTTGGGGGACTGTTGGGATGGCATGGTTGGTTTTGAAATGTGAAGATATGAGATTTTGGAGGAGCCAAGGGTAGAATGATACGGTTTGGCTCTGTGTCCCCACCCAAATCTCATCTTGTAGCTCTCATAATTCCCACATATTGTGGGAGGGACCCGGTGGGAGATGATTGAATCATGGGGGCAGGTCTTTCTTGTGCTGTTCTCATGAATGGGTCTCTTGAGATCTGATGGTTTTAAAAAACGGGAGTTTCTCTGCACAAGCTTTTTTTTTTTTTTTTTTTTTGCCTGCTGCCATACTTGTAAGATATGACTTGCTCCTTCTTGCCTTCCACCGTGATTGTGAGGCCTCCCCAGCCACATGAAACTGTGAGTCCAATTAACCTCTTTCTTTTGTAAATTGCCCAGTTTGGGGTATGTCTTTATCAGCAGTGTGAAAACAGACTAATACAGTGACTATGGTACAGAATGATTTCTCAAGATGTGCCTTCGTGTAATATGATTGTGGTAGAGAACGTGGGCAGAGTGGGCATTAGTGACTTATAAGCTGTTAGAGGAAAGAGCTAGACTCAGGATGAACAATGGAGCCTTCCTTTCTTTATCTGTTCCCTAGAGAAATGCTCAACATAGTCTTTTGTGCTCCTTTTTTCTCATTTGTATTTTAAACTATTTTCACTTTTTAAAATTTCTTCATGAGATGCCCTCATATCTTGGAGGCACATTAGTACCAAGTGGAAAGCAGAGAATTAATGTTATTCTAAGAGTAAATGAAGTTTATTAAATATGCTAAACATTGTAAGGCTAAAACAATATTACTTATTTAAGTAGGTTTCACTGAAGACAGCATAGGTTAAACATAGTAATTGTTTTTTAAAATGATGTAGGTTTTATTTTATTTCTACAAATGTATGAGGTACATGAGGAATTTCGTTACATGTATATAATGCATAGTGGTCAAGTCAGGGTATTTAGGGTGTCCACCACGCAAGTACAATACATTTTTGTTAAATATAGTGAATCTACTCAACTCTCAAACATTGAATTTTATCCTCCTTACTGTGTGTTTGTAGCCTTTAATCCAATTGTCTTCATCAGCTTCCTCCCCGCTACTCACTCTTCCCAGCTTCTGTTATTTATCTTTCCATTCACTACATCCATATGATCAAATGTTTTAGTTCCCACATGTAAGTGAGAATGTCTTTTCATGCCTCATTTCATTTAAAACAATGACCTCTGGTTCCATCCATGTTACTAAAGGTAACATGGTTTTATTCTTTTCAATGGCTGAATAGTATTTTGTGTCAGGGGATGTGGGGGTGTGGGTGTGTGTATCACATTTTCTTTTCTTATCTGTTCATTCATTGAACACTTAGATTGATTCCATATCTTTGCTACTGTGAATAGTGCTGCAATAAACATGTGAGTTCAGATATCCCTTTGACATATTGATTTCTTTTTCTCTGGGTAGACAGTCAGTAGTGGGATTGCTGGATCAAATGGTAATTCTGTTTTTAGTTTTTTGAGAAATCTCCATACTGTTTTCCACAGTGGCTGTACTAGTTTACATTCCCACCAGTAGTGTATAAGAGTTCCCTTTTCTCTGCATCCATGCAAACATCTGTTATTTTTTTCTTTTTCTGACTGGGATAAGATGATAGCTCATTGTGGTTTTGATTTACATTTGCCTGATGATTAGTGATGTTGAACATTTTTACATTTATCTGTTGACCATTTGTATGTCTTCTTTTGAGAAATTCTGTTCAGATTCTTTGCCCACTATTTTTTTTTATTTCAATAGCTTTTGGGGTACAGGTGGTTTTGGGTTACGTGGATGAATTGTATAGTGGTGAAGTCAGATTTTTGTGCACCCATCACCCGAGTAGTGTACATTGTATCCAATGTGTAGATTTTTTATTCCTCATCTCTCTCCCACCCTCCCCTTTCTGAGTCTCTAAAGTTCATTATATCACTCCTTATGCCTTTGCATACCAAAGCTTAGGTCCCACTTATAAGTAAGAACATACAGTATTTGGTTTCTCATTCCTGAGTTACTTCACTTACAATAAGGGCTTTAGCTCCATCCAAGTTTCTGCAAAAGACATTATTTCATTTCTTTTTTAGCCAAGTAGTATTCCATGGTGTATATATACTACATTTTCTTTACCCACTCATTGGTTTATGGGCACTTAGGTTGGTTCCATATCTTTGCAGTTGTTAATTGTACTGCAATAAACTTACATATGCAAGTGTCTTTTTGGTATATTGACTTCTTTTCCTCTGGGTAAATACCCAGTTGTGGAATTTTTTGATGAAATGGTAGATCTACTTTTAGTTCTTTAAGAAATCCCCATACTGTTTTCCATAGAAGTTGTACTAATCCCACCAGCAGTGTATAAGCATTCCCTTTTCACCACATTCCAGAAAGGCTTTCAATAGGTCCACTCACACCGAGCTCACATGGGAGAAGCCTCAAATGTGTCTGTAGTGGTGATGAGGGGGAAAAGATATATCCTTCTCAGGACGCTTCACAAGCGCAAAGGCTTTCTGACTGTTGGGGTACAGCCACAGACTTTCCCCACCAAGCCCAGCACTTCAACTATGCCTCTGCTGAAGGAAACTTCCCACCATTGGAAAGATCTGAGACTCAAGGCCTGCCATCTGGATTCTTTTGTCCCACAGGGTATTCCCTTGATGTGATGTACTCCCCCTTTCCATAAGAGTAGGAGTCCCTTAGAGCTAGATTGCTGTGAATGCTACTGCTCTCTGGGTCTAGCTGCCCAGTGGGACTGCCATACTGCAGGCTGGTGCTGGTGAACCTATGCAAGAGATCCAGTGATATGACCTGTCCTCAAGTCTCCCACCAGCAGCTATCAGCACCAGCTCTGATAGGGGTGGCAGAGGAGTGATGTAAACTCTGTGAGATTCCTTGGTTATAAATAGCCTTAGTGTGTTGACTTTCTCAGATGCCAGTTATAGTAGTAACGAACTGGTCACTGGGACAGACTCAGGACCTCCTGGTTAGCCGGGGTGGTGCAGGCAATGGTAATACCTGAGGTAACATACAAGTTTTCTCCTTTCTGGACACAGTGTTATTCTATCTGCAGATTCTGCAATGAACTGTGTCATTTGGCCTCCCAGCTAGGAGACGGCACTAGGAAAAGAGCACCACCTGCTGTAGTAGCAGTGGGATTTGTGCTTGCCTTATGTTACCCAGGAGAGGTATTCTGGTTTCTCAGGTGAGGGGTGAGGCTAGAGAGCTCCCAAAAGTTTCTGTTCTTTGTGTTATGCTACCAGGGTGGGTGGAGGGACAAAGCCAGGTGGGAGCTGGGTCAGGTAGGTCCACACCCTGGCTCTCCACTTGCAGGGCAAGCACTGGCCTCTATGGAGATCACCACCTCTGCGGGTGGTTTACTGGCCACTGAGGTAATGTTCCATGGAGGAAGGTCACTGCCTCTGCTGCACAGAAGAGATTTCAGAGGGAATGGAAAGTAGTAGGTAAGAGTAAGCCCCACCCAGCTCTCACATAGTTGGCAAGGCAGGTCTCATACCTGCAGTGATCCATTAGTAGCAGCTAGCTAAGTTCCAGGCTGTCTACACTCAGAACTCGAAACTGTCCCAGGCTATAAATCTTCCCTGTGGAGACAGCAATCAGGGCTTTCACGCTACACCCCTCCCAGTCCACTCCCACAAAGCTGGGGCACCTGGCTCCTGCACTCCTAGCTACAGCACACTTCCCGCTTGTCCCCTGGTTCTGGGCAAGGGAGTTTATCTCCACTCAAGATTATATCACAAATTTCAGTTGGGAGCTTCTGTTAACCTGAGACTACTGCCTGAGTTAGCTAGCAGACTTCTGTGAGGTCCCCTGTGATGTAGAATGAAGAATGGCTTCCCTTGGTCCAAGCTGAAGACTGGGAATGCTCACAAGGCTCTTTCCCTGCTGCTCCTACTTTTATGTTCGTCACCCCTCCCTAAATCAGTTCCAGCGCTGGGTAGGATTAAGGCCTTCCCCTGTGGGCTGAATTGCCAGGTTCCCAGTGGTGGTGTATATCCTAGAGGCAGTGTCTCCCCTTCTCACACACTGAGGATTTGGTGTCAATTATACCTGCCTCATGATATAATTTGCAGCTTGCCACTTCTTTTAAAGGGTCTGTGGTTTCTTTAAGCTTTCCTGTTCAGTTCTTGTGTTGCTTCTTGAAAAAAAGTTCAGTGTGAATCTCTATGCACTATTGTCTTTCCAAGTGGAAGAGACATGCTGACACTACCTCCAATCTGCCATCTTGGGAGGAAAAAACACACAAAAACTCTTTGCCCACTTTTATGGGATTATTAGCTTGTTTTTCCTGCTGAGTTGTTTGAGTTCCTTGTCTACTCTGAATATTAGTCCCTTGTTGTATAAGTAGTTTGGAAATATTAGTCCCTTGTTGTACAAGTAGTTTGGAAATATTTTTCCCATTCAACAGGTTGTCTGTTTACTCAGGTTTGCTTCTGATTTGCTAGAGTAAACAGACAACCTCTTGAAAGGGAAAAATATTTCCAAACTACTTACACAACATCCCCTTTTGCTGTGCAGAAGCTTTTTAGTTTAATATACTACCAGTTGTCTATTTTTGTTTTTGTTGCCTTTTGAGATCTTAAACTTTTGCCTAGACCAATGTCCAGCAGCGTTTTCCCTAGGTTTTCAAACTTCTATTATGTTTATAGTTTCAGGTCTTATGTTTAAGTCTTTAATCCATTATGAGTTGATTTTTTTGGTATATGGTGAGAAATAGGTGTCCTGTTGCATTCTTCTGCTTGTTCCAAAAAAAATTGAAGAGGACGGAACTCTCTCTAACTCATCCTACAAGATCATCACCACCCTGATAGCAATACCAGGCAATAACTCCACAAGAAAAAAAGAAAACTAACAGGTCAATATCCCTGATAAACACAGATGCCAATGCCTCACAATTCAGCCCACAGAGGAAGGCCTTAACCCCACCCAGCACTGGAACTATTTAGGGAGTGGTGAAGAATAAAAAAGTAGGAGCAGCAGAGAAAGAACTTTGTGAGCATTCCCAGTCTTCAGCTTGAATCAAGGGAAACCATTCCTCATTCTACATCACAGGAGACCTCACGGAAGTCTGCTAGCTGACTCAGGCAGCAGTCACAGGTTGAGAGAAGCTCCCATCTGAAATTTGTGATAAAATCTTGAGTGGGGATGAATTCTCTTGGCCAGAACCAGGGGCAAATGGGAAGTGTGCAGTAGCTACAAGTGCAGGAGTCAGGTGCCCAGCCTTGTGGTCATTCCCAGTCTCCAGCTTGAACCAAGGGAAGCCATTCCTGATTCTCCATCACAGGGGACTTCACAGAAGTCTACTAGCTAACTCGGGCTAACTCATCCAACTTGGATGCCTGTTAGTTTTTTTCTCTTGCCTGATTGCTCTGGCTAGGACTTTCAGTACAGTATTGAATAGGAATGGTGAAGGTGGATAACTTTGTCTTGTTCCAGTTCTTAGAGGATAGGCTTTCAGATATTTCCCTATTCAGTGTGATGGTAGTTATGGGTTTGTTGTATGTGGCCTTTATTATTTTCAGATATGCTCTTTCTATGCCTAGTTTTGTGAGAGTTTTTATCATGAAGGGATGTTGAATTTTATCAAATTTTCTTCTACATTTGTCGAGATAATAATATGATTTTTGTCCTTTATTCTGTTGATTTGATGTATCATGTTTATTGATTTACTTATGTTGAACCATTTTTGAATCCCTGGTATAAATGCAACTTGATCATAATGTATTAACTTTTTGATTGGCTCTTAGATTGGGTTTGCTAGTATTTTGTTTAGGATGTTAGCATCTGTGTTTACCAGGGATATTGACATATAGTTTTCGTTGTTGTTGTTGCGTTCTTGCCTGGTTTTGGTATCAGAGTAGTGATGATCTTGTAGGATGAATTAGAGAGAATTCTGTCCTCTTCAATTTTTGAAATAGTTTCAAGACAATTGGTATTAGTTCTTTTTACGTTTGGTAGAATTTGGCTGTGTATCCATCTGGTCCTGGGCTTTTCTTTCTCAGGAGGCTTTTTAATTACTGATATAATCTTGCTATGCATTATTGGTCTGTTCAGGGTTTTTCTTTCTTTCCAATTCAATCTTGATAGGTTGTATGTTTTTAGGAATTTATTTATTTTCTCTAGGTGTTTCAGTTTGTCAGCATGTAGTTGTTTATAATAGTCTCTAATGATTCTTTGCATTTCTGTAGTATCAGTTGTAATGTCTTCTTTGTTTTTTCTGATTTTATTTGGGGGCTTCTCTCTATTTTTTTTTCTTGGTTAGTCTAGCTAGCAGTTTATCAGTTTTGTTTATCTTTTTGAAGAACCAACGTTTCTTTTTGTTGATCCTTTGTTTTGTTTTTCTTCAGTCTCTATTTCATTTTGCTCTTTTCTTCTGCTAGTTTTGGGTTTCATTTGTTCTTGCTTTTTTAGTTCCTTGAGATACATTGTTAGATTGTTAATTTGTAATCTTTCAACTATTTTATGTAGGCATTTATTACTATAAAATTCGCTCGTAGCACTGCTTTTACTATGTCCTACAGGTTTGGTATGTTGTGTTCCTGTTTTCCTTTATTTTGAGATTTTTTTTTATTTCCATCTTAATGTCCTTGGTGACCCAGTGGTCATTTAGGAGTATGTTGTTTAATTTCTATGTATTTATATAGTTTCCAAAGTTCCTCTTGGCTTTGATTTCTAGTTTTATTCCATTGTGGTTTGAGAAGATACTTGATATGATTTTGATTTTTGTAAGTGAGTTGAGGCTTGTTTTGTGGCCTAACATTTGGTCTATACTGGAGAATGTTCTTTGTGCTGATGAAAAGAATGTATATTCTGCAGTCGTTGGGTAAAATGTTCTGAAATGTCAGTTAGCTCCATTGGGTCTAAAGTGCAACTTAAATCCAATGTTTCTTTGTTGATTTTTTTGTCTAGATTATCTGTGTAATGCTGAGAGTGGAATGTTGAAGTCCCCAACTATTATTGTTTTGCAGTTTATCTCTCTCTTTAGCTTTAATGATATTTTCTTTATGAATCCAGGTGTTCCAATGTTGGTTACATATATATTTAGAATTTTTTATCATCTTGCTGGATTGATCCCTTTATCATTATATAATGACCTTCTTTGTTTCTTTTTACTGTTCTTGACTTAAAGTCTGTTTTCTCTAGTATAAGTATAGTTATCCCTACTCGCTTTTGGTTTCTATTTGCAGAGAATATCTTGTTTTCATTTCTTTATTTTCATTTTCAGTCTGTATGTGTCTTTACTGCTAAGGTGAATATCTTTTTTTTTTTTTTTTTTGAGACAGAGTCTCGCTCTGTCACCAGGCTGCAGTGCAGTGATGCGATCTCGGTTCACTGCAACCTCTGCCTCCCGAGTTCAAGTGATTCTACTTGCCTCCCAAGTAGCTGGGACTACAGGCATGTGCCACCACACCCAGCTAATTTTTTTGTATTTTTAGTAGAGACGGGGTTTCACCATGTTGGCCAGGATGGTCTCGATCTCTTGACCTCATGATCCGCCCACCTTGAACTCCCAAAGTGCTGGGATTACAGGCATGAGCCACTGCGCCTGGCCCGAGTTTTTTGTAAACAGCAAATAGTCGGATTGTGGGTTTTTAAAAATCTATTCAGCCATTCTGTATCTGCAAAGTGGAAAATTTAATCTATTTTTGATCAGTGTCATTATTGATATGTGGTGCTTTGTTTCTGTCATTTATTAATTGTTTTCTGACTTTTTTATATAATTTGGTTCCTTTTTCTTTTACTGGTTGTTGTGGTTTGCTGGACTTCTGCAGTAGTACCATTTGAGTTCTTTCTCTTTCTCTGTGTGATTACTTTGCCAAAGAGATTTATATTTTTGTATGTTTTCTTTTCTTTTTTTGTTTTTTTGAGACAGAGTCTTGCTCTGTCACCCAGGCTGGAGTGCAGTGGTGAGATCTCGGCTTACTCCAGCCTCCACTTCCTGGATTCAAGTGATTCTCCTGCCACAGCCTCCCAAGTAGCTGAGATTACAGATGCGTGCCGTCACGCTCAGCTAATTTTTTTTGTATTTTTAATAGAGACGGGATGTCACCATGTTGGCCAGGCTAGTCTCAAACTCCTGACCTCAGGTGATCTGCCTGCCTCGGCCTCCCAAAGTTCTGGGATTACAGGCCTGAGCCACTGCTCCTGGCCATTTTGTGTATTTTCATCTTGGTAAATGTCATCCTTTCATTTCCAGATTTAGGACTCTCATGAGAATTTTTTTGTAGGGCCAGTCCAGGGGCAATGAATCCCCTTAGTATTTGCTTGTCTGGAAAAGATATTATTTCTCTTTCACTTATGAAGGATAATTTTGCGTGTATAGCATTCTTAGCTGTCAGATTTTTTTTCTTTTATTCTTCCTTTTTTTGTTGTTTTTTTTTTTTTTTTTGAGACAAGGTCTCACTCTGTCACCTAGGTGGGAGTGCAGTGGTGTAAATACAGCTCACTGCAGCCTCAACTTCCCAGGCTCAAGCAATCTTCCTGCCTCAGCCTCCCATGTTGCTAAGACTTCAGGCACACTTCACTACGCCCAGCTAATTTTTTTTTTTCAAAGATTGGTTCTTGTCATGCTGCGTAGGCTGTTCTCAAACTCCTGGACTCAAGTAGGCCTCCTGCCTCAGCCTCCCAAAGTGCTGTGATTACAGGCATGAGCCACTGCATTTGGCCAGACTTTTTTCTTTTAGTTATTTAAATATATTATCCCAGTCTCTTCTGGCCTGTGAATATGTGAATAGATGATTATCTCTTGCTGTTTTTGGGATTTGCTCTTCATCTTTGATTTTAGGCAGTCTAACTATAATGTGCTGTGGAGACGACCTTTTTGCATTGTATTTTCCCGGGGATTGCTGAGTCTCTTGTATCTGAAATGTCTAAATCTCTTGCTAGACTTGAGGTGTTTTCATTTTTGTTTGGTTAAATACATTTTCCAATCCTGTCTTTGTCTCTTTGAACTTGTGGATATTGATAATTTTAATATTTAATTGTCACAAAGGCTTTGCTCAGTCTTTTTTATTCCTTTTTCTTTATTTTTGTCTGACAGGATTATTTCAAAAGATTTGTATTCATGTTCTGAGATTCTTCTGCCTATTCTAGTCTATTACAGAAGCTTTCAAATGTAATTTGTAGTTCCTATAGTAAATTCTTCAATTGCAGAATTTCTATCTGGTACTTTAAAAAACTATGTCTTTGGTAAATTTCTCATTCATATCCTGAATTGTTTTTCTGAATTCGCTTGTATCTCACTGAGCTTCTGTAAAATCAAAATTTTGAATTCTTTATCTGGGATTTCAAAAATTTCTTGGATTAAGATCTATTTTTGGATACTTATTATGTTCCTTTGGAAGTATCATATTTCCTTGCTTTTTCATGTTTCCTGTGTCATTACATTGAAATCTGTGTATCTGGAGTAACAGTCACTTCTTCCTGTTTTTGAATTTACTTTAGTAGGGAAAGACCTTTTCCTAAAGATGTATCTATGGTGTTGGTTGGGTAGGGTACTTTGGCTTTGACTCTGGTGTGTGCAGTAGTGTCATCTCTGTATGATTTCTTTGGCTGTAAACAGCATTAGTGGCATCTGTGATTTCCTGGATAGGTTACGGTACAGTTGTTAGTTAAGGCTGTGGGGAAGTTGTGCTGGGGACTAGGATGCCAGGTGGGTCAGTGATAGTGTCACTGGGCAGTGTACACTGGCAACCATGTTGGCAATTATTGGTGGGTCAGTTGGTGGGCCTCCACATGGCTTGCTTAGATGTGGCAGTGGTGGATTGTACAAGTGGGCAGAGTCTCAGGTTCCTGGGCAGCTACGTGGCGTGAGTGATAGCAGTAGCGGTAGTGGGACAACTCTCTGGGTCCTGAGTGATGTGCGTTGATGTTGGTGGTGGCTCTGATGGGCTGGGTAGCCCAATCTCCAGGAACTCGGGTGGCACGTGCAGGCAGATGCCAGATGAGGTGATAGCAGCCAGGAGTTTAGGAGAAGTACTCAGGTGCCCAAAGTGGTTGTGTTGGGTATTTGCCAGGACCCTGGTCTGTGTTCTCTGTCACAGAGCGAAGAGTGAAGCTGGACTAGGTAGGCTCATGCTCAGACCTTCAAATGGTGAGAACAGCACCAGCCGTCATGGACAGGGCACTCCGCAGGCCCCAGGTGGAGTGCTCAGGTGAGGGGTGTTAGCAGCTATGCTAACACCCTGTCACAATAAAGGGTGGGGTCATTCTTGGTGACCAGAGCCTGGGCCAGCGGGTGGGAATGCACATTCCTCACACCTTAGTCCCAATGGGGCTTGCTCCCTGGCCCTGGCAGGGGTAGCCCACCTCAGCTGCAGGAGCCCCACCCAACTGGTGATCAAGTCCCAGTGGCAAATTTTACCCCACTTGCATCCCAGTCTCCATCCTGGTGGCACTCGCTTCTCAGCACCAACAGCTTCACCCCATGCCTTACTTGCTTCTTAGCTCTGGCTGTAGGTGTGCTTCCAGCATACTCCCCAGTCCCAGTAGCGACAGCTCGAGTTTCTGTCATGCCTCAGTCCTGGCACTACTGGGCTGCAGGACAGCAAGCAGTCTGCCAAAGGCTACATTTGAAAATGATGCCTTGCTCCTCAGACACTTCAGGGATGAGATGTCAGGGGAAGTTGGAGAAGCAAATAGACCCAGGAAAGTTATCCACCTCTTGGTGAACCTGCTTCTGCACCTTGCACACCTGCAGAACTGCTTAACCACGGGTGCTTTTCACTCTGTTCTCTTTACCTCCTTGTTCTGGGATTCAGGGACAATTCTTTGAACACCGTTTGCGAAGTGACAAAACCCAGCAGGGAAGAGCAGACAGGTCTGGCCTCATTTTCCCGCTTCCAGGATGTCCCAACATCTTCCTAGGGATATCCCACTAACTTCAAGTCAAAGAGTGACAGAGACTGCAACAGAGCCACTTGGGCCTCTTAGAGCAGAGGATACTGAGCAGTGGGGTTTCTTCTGAATGTGATATTATTATTTATCATTCACTGACAGGTCACCAAAAAAAAAAAAAAAAAACAGGGAAAGGGAGGGATGGAGCTAGTGAGACTATGACTAATACAATCTGTGTGCATTTCTGTGGGTTTGAAAACCCGCTTGCTCTTTATACGAATTCAAACTAAGGAATTGTGAGTAAGAATAGCTTTAGAAGGTGCACATCTAGGCTGTCCATAGTGAGCCACTGCTCACGCCTGTAATCCTAGCACTTTGGGAGGCTGAGTCAGGCGGATCACTTGGGTCAGGGGTTCAAGACCAGCCTGGACAACATGGTGAAAGCCTGTCTGTACTAAAAATACAAAAATTAGCCAAGTGTGGCAGTGGGTGCCTGTAATCCCAGCTACTCAGGAGGCTGAGGCATGAGAATCGCTTGAAACCAGGGAGGTGGAGGTTGCAGTGACCCGAAGACGTGCCATTGCACTCCAGCCTGGGCAACAGAGGGAGACTCCGACTCAATAAAAGAAAAAAAAAGAGGGGAGGAGCCAAGATGGCCGAGTAGGAACACCTCTGGTCTACAGCTCCCAGCGTCAGCGACACAGAAGACGGGTGATTTCTGCATTTCCATCTGAGGTACCGGGTTCATCTCACTAGGGAGTGCCAGACACTGGGCGCAGGTCAGTGGGTGCAGCACACCGTGCGTGAGCCGAAGCAGGGCGAGGCATTGCCTCACTCGGGAAGCACAAGGGGTCAGGGAGTTCCATTTCCTAGTCAAAGAAATGGGTGACAGACGGCACCTGGAAAATCGGGTCACTCCCACCCAAATACTGCACTTTTCCGATGGGCTTAAAAAACAACACACCAGGAGATTATATCCTGCACCTGGCTCGGAGGGTCCTACACCCACGGAGTCTCGCTGATTGCTAGCACAGCAGTCTGAGATCAAACTGCAAGGTGGCAGCGAGGCTGGGGGAGGGGCGCCCGCCATTGCCCAGGCTTGTGTAAGTAAACAAAGCAGCCAAGAAGCTCGAACTGGGTGGAGCCCACCACAGCTCAAGGAGGCCTGCCTGCGTCTGTAGGCTCCACCTCTGGGGGCAGGGCACAGACAAACAAAAACACAGCAGTAACCTCTGCAGACTTAAATGTCCCTGTCTGACAGCTTTGAAGAGAGCAGTGGTTCTCCCAGCAGGCAGCTGGAGATCTGAGAACGGGCAGACTGCCTCCTCAAGTGGGTCCCTGACCCCTGAGCAGCCTAACTGGGAGGCATCCCCTAGTAGGGGCAGACTGACACCTCACACGGCCGAGTACTCCTCTGAGACAAAACTTCCAGAAGAACGATCAGACAGCAGCATTCGCGGTTCACGAAAAACCACTGTTCTGCAGACACCGATGCTGATACCCAGGCAAACAGGGTCTGGAGTGGACCTCTAGCAAACTCCAACAGACCTGCAGCTGAGGGTCCTGTCTGTTAGAAGGAAAACTAACAAACAGAAAGGACATCCACACCAAAAACCCATCTGTACATCACCATCATCAAAGACCAAAAGTAGATAAAACCACAAAGATGGGGAAAAAACAGAGCAGAAAAACTGGAAACTCTAAAAAGCAGAGCACCTCTCCTCCTTCAAAGGATCGCAGTTCCTCACCAGCAATGGAACAAAGCTGGTTGGAGAATGACTTTGACGAGTTGAGAGAAGAAGGCTTCAGACAATCAAACTACGAGCTACAGAAGGAAATTCAAACCAAAGGCAAAGAAGTTAAAAACTTTGAAAAAAATTTAGACGAATGTATAACTAGAATAACCAATACAGAGAAGTGCTTAAAGGAGCTGATGGAGCTGAAAGCCAAGGCTCGAGAACAACGTGAAGAATGCAGAAGCCTCAGGAGCCGATGCGATCAACTGGAAGAAAGGGTCTCAGTGATGGAAGATGAAATGAATGAAATGAAGCGAGAAGGGAAGTTTAGAGAAAAAAGAGTAAAAAGAAACAAAGCCTCCAAGAAATATGGGACTATGTGAAAAGACCAAATCTACGTCTGATTGGTGTACCTGAAAGTGACGGGGAGAATGGAACCAAGCGGGAAAACACTCTGCAGAATATTATCCAGGAGAACTTCCCCAATCTAGCAAGGCAGGCCAACTTTCAGATTCAGGAAATAGACAGAGAACGCCACAAAGATTCTCCTCGAGAAGAGCAACTCCAAGACACATAATTGTCAGATTCACCAAAGTTGAAATGAAGGAAAAAATGTTAAGGGCAGCCAGAGAGAAAGGTCGGGTTACCCACAAAGGGAAGCCCATCAGACTAACAGCAGATCTCTTGGCAGAAACTCTACAAGCCAGAAGAGAGTGGGGGCCAATATTCAACATTCTTACAGAAAAGAATTTTCAACCACAAATTTCATATGCAGCCAAACTAAGCTTCATAAGTGAAGGAGAAATAAAATCCTTTACAGACAAGCAAATGCTGAGAGATTTTGTCACCACCAGGCCTGCCCTAAAAGAGCTCCTGAAGGAAGCACTAAACATGGAAAGGAACAACTGGTACCAGCCGCTGCAAAATCATGCCAAAATGTAAAGACCATCGAGACTAGGAAGAAACTGCATCAACTAACGAGCAAAATAACCAGCTAACATCATAATGACAGGATCAAATTCACACATAACAATATTAACTTTAAATGTAAATGGACTAAATGCTCCAATTAAAAGACACAGACTGGCAAATTGGATAAAGAGTCAAGACCCATCAGTGTGCTGTATTCAGGAAACCCATCTCACATGCAGAGACACACATAGGCTCAAAATAAAAGGATGGAGGAAGATCTACCAAGCAAATGGAAAACAAAAAAAGGCAGGGGTTGCAATCCTAGTCTCTGATAAAACAGACTTTAAACCAACAAAGATCAAAAGAGACAAGGCCATTACAATAATGGTAAAGGGATCAATTCAACAAGAAGAGCTAACTATCCTAAATATATATGCACCCAATACAGGAGCACCCAGATGCATAAAGCAAGTCCTGAGTGACCTACAAAGAGACTTAGACTCCCACACATTAATAATGGGAGACTTTAACCGCCCACTGTCAACATTAGACAGATCAACGAGACAGAAAGTCAACAAGTATACCCAGGAATTGAACTCAGCTCTGCACCAAGCAGACCTAATAGACATCTACAGAACTCTCCACCCGAAATCAACAGAATATACATTTTTTTCAGCACCACACCACACCTATTCCAAAATTAACCACATAGTTGGAAGAAAAGCTCTCCTCAGCAAATGTAAAAGAACAGAAATTATAACAAACTGTCTCTCAGACCACAGTGCAATCAAACTAGAACTCAGGATTAAGAAACTCACTCAAAACTGCTCAACTACATGGAAACTGAACAACCTGCTCCTGAATGACTACTGGGTACATAACGAAATGAAGGCAGAAATAAAGATGTTCTTTGAAACCAATGAGAACAAAGACACAACATGCCAGAATCTCTGGGACGCATTTAAAGCAGTGTGTAGAGGGAAATTTATAGCATTCAATGCCCACAAGAGAAAGCAGGAAAGATCCAAAATTGACACCCTAACATCACAATTAAAAGAACTAGAAAAGCAAGAGCAAACACATTCAAAAGCTAGCAGAAGGCAAGAAATAACTAAAATCAGAGCAGAACTGAAGGAGATAGAGACACAAAAAACCCTTCAAAAAATTAATGAATCCAGGAGCTGGTTTTTTGAAAGAATCAACAAAATTGCTAGACTGCTAGCAAGACTAATAAAGAAGAAAAGAGAGAAGAATCAAATAGATGCAATAAAAAATGATAAAGGGGATATCACCACTGATCCCACAGAAATACAAACTACCATCAGAGAATACCACAAACACCTCTACACAAATAAACTAGAAAATCTAGAAGAAATGGATAAATTCCTCGACACATACACCCTCCCAAGACTAAACCAGGAAGAAGTTGAATCTCTGAATAGACCAATAACAGGAGCTGAAATTGTAGCAATAATCAATAGCTTGCCAACCAAAAAGAGTCCAGGACCAGATGGATTCACAGCCGAATTCTACCAGAGGTACAAGGAGGAACTGGTACCATTCCTTCTGAAACTATTCCAAACAATAGAAAAAGAGGGAATCCTCCCTAACTCATTTTATGAGGCCAGCATCATTCTGATACCAAAGCCTGGCAGAGACACAACAAAAAAAGAATTTTAGACCAATATCCTTGATGAACATTGATGCAGAAATCCTCAATAAAATACTGGCGAACCGAATCCAGCAGCACATCAAAAAGCTTATCCACCATGATCAAGTGGGCTTCATGCTGGGATGCAAGGCTGGTTCAATATACACAAATCAAAAAATGTAATCCAGCATATAAACAGAACCAAAGACAAAGAACCACATGATTATCTCAATAGATGCAGAAAAGGCCTTTGACAAAATTCAACAGCCCTTCATGCTAAAAACTCTCAATAAATTAGGTATTGATGGGACGTATCTCAAAATAATAAGAGCTATCTATCACAAACCCACAGCCAATATCATATTGAATGGGCAAAAACTGGAAGCATTCCCTTTGAAAACTGGCACAAGACAGGGATGCCCTCTCTCACCACTCCTATTCAACATAGTGTTGGAAGTTCTGGCCAGGGCAATCAGGCAGGAGAAGGAAATAAAGGGTATTCAATTAGGAAAAGAGGAAGTCAAATTGTCCCTGTTTGCAGATGACATGATTGTATATCTATAAAACCCCATTGTCTCAGCCCAAAATCTCCTTAAGCTGATAAGCAACTTCAGCAAAGTCTCAGAATACAAAATCAATGTACAAAAATCACAAGCATTCTTATACACCAATAACAGACAAACAGAGAGCCAAATCATGAGTAACCTCCCATTCACAATTGCTTCAAAGAGAATAAAATACCTAGGAATCCACCTTACAAGGGATGTGAAGGACCTCTTCAAGGAGAACTACAAACCACTGCTCAATGAAATTAAAGAGGATACAAACAAATGGAAGAACATTCCATGCTCATGGGTAGGAAGAATCAATACTGTGAAAATGGCCATACTGCCCAAGGTAATTTATAGATTCAATGCCATCCCCATCAAGCTACCAATGACTTTCTTCACAGAATTGGAAAAAACTACTTTAAAGTTCATATGGAACCAAAAAAGAGCCTGCTTTGCCAAGTCAATCCTAAGCCAAAAGAACAAAGCTGGAGGCATCACGCTACCTGACTCCAAACTATACTACAAGGCTACAGTAACCAAAACAGCATGGTACTGGTACCAAAACAGATATATAGACCAATGGAACAGAACAGAGCCCTCAGAAATAACTCCGCATATCTACAACTCTCTGATCTTTGACAAACCTGACAAAAACAAGCAATGGGGAAAGGATTCCCTATTTAATAAATGGTGCTGGGAAAATTGGCTAGCAATATGTAGAAAGCTGAAACTGGATCCCTTCCTTACACCTTATACAAAAATCAATTCAAGATGGATTAAAGACTTAAACGTTAGACCTAAAACCATAAAAACCCTAGAAGAAAACCTAGGCAATACCAATCAGGACATAGGCATGGGCAAGGACTTCATGTCTAAAACACCAAAAGCAATGGCAACAAAAGCCAAAATTGACAAATGGGATCTAATTAAACTAAAGAGCTTCTGCACAGCAAAAGAAACTACCATCAGAGTGAACAGGCAACCCACAAAATGGGAGAAAATTTTCGCAACCTACTCATCTGACAAAGGGCTAATATCCAGAATCTACAATGAACTCAAACAAATTTACAAGAAAAAAACAACCCCATCAAAAAGTGGGCGAAGGATATGAACAGACACTTCTCAAAAGAAGACATTTATGCAGCCAAAAAACACATGAAAAAATGCTCACCATCCCTGGCCATCAGAGAAATGCAAATCAAAACCACTATGAGATATCATCTCACACCAGTTAGAATGGCAATCATTAAAAAGTCAGGAAACAACAGGTGCTGGAGAGGATGTGGAGAAATAGGAATACTTTTACACTGTTGGTGGGACTGTAAACTAGTTCAACCACTGTGGAAGTCAGTGTGGCGATTCCTCAGGGATCTAGAACTAGAAATACCATTTGATCCAGCCATCCCATTACTGGGTATATACCCAAATGACTATAAATCATGCTGCTATAAAGACACATGCACACGTATGTTTATTGCGGCACTATTCACAATAGCAAAGACTTGGAACCAACCCAAATGTCCAACAATGGTAGACTGGATTAAGAAAATGTGGCACATATACACCATGGAATACTATGCAGCCATAAAAAATGATGAGTTCCTGTCCTTTGTAGGGACATGGATGAAATTGGAAATCATCATTCTCAGTAAACTATCGCAAGAACAAAAAACCAAACACCGCATGTTCTCACTCATAGGTGGGAATTGAACAATGGGAACACATGGACACAGGAGAGGGAACATCACACTCTAGGGACTGTTGTGGGGTGGGGGGAGAGGGGAGGGATAGCATTGGGAGATATACCTAATGCTGGATGACGAGTTAGTGGGTGCAGTGCACCAGCATGTCACATGTATTCATATGTAACTTACCTGCACATTGTGCACATGTACCCTAAAACTTAAAGTATAATAATAAAAATAAATAAATAAATAAAGTGAAAAAAAAGAAAAAGAAAGTCCACATCTATCACCACAGTATGAGGTTTAAGGATTTAGAAAGCAATTTTACCTAAATATGCCTTTAATAACTACATCAGGTATAACACGAGGATGCTGCTAAAAGAATGGAAGAGTAAGATAGAGAGGCATGAAATGATGAAGACTTTGATGGGGTTAGGACTAAAGAGAATAATTTTAAAAACTGAACAATTGGCCCAGGTGTGGTGGCTCATGACTGTGATCTTAGCACTTTGAGGGCTAAGGCGGGAGGATCGCTTGAGTTCAGGAGTTTGAGACCAGCCTGGGCAACATGGTGAAACCTTATCTCTACAAAAAAAAAAAAAAGACAAAAATTAGCTCGACATGGTGGTGTGTGCCTGTGGTCCCAGGTGCTCTGGAGACTGAGGTAGGGGGATCACTTGAGCCTGGGGAGGTGAAGGCTGCAGTGAGCAGTGATTGTACCACTACACTCCAGCCTGGGCGACAGTGAGACCCTGTATAGATCAGTTAATAGGTAGATAGAAAGAAAGAATTCATTGTTAACAGCATATAGTATTTGGAAGCAAGTGCTGTATTAAGAGAATAAAAAGAAGCATTGGTAATTGAAGGTAAATTGATGCCTTTGTAACAATAACTTGGCAGTTCTGCAAAGCTAAATGTTTTTTATAGCCAGTCATGAGTAGACTGCAAAATTTCGAGAGTTCACTCTTGGCAATCTGCAAATGAATCTGCATGACATTTGATTTCAAACAATCTTTCCTTTGAAGCTACCAGGAGTTTCTTTCAAGCATACTTCCAGCCATTGGTGCTCCCATCCTCCTCGACTCAAATAGGCACAAATATGACCATTCATTTTTCCTTTACTTTCCCCAGAAATGTGATTGTTTTCACTGCTCTTTTACTGTTTTCCTCTTAAGATAAATCTAGTAATGATTTCATAAGATGACCATAATGCAGAATGTTTTCCTCAATATCTGCCTTAGTGTAATGTAATTCTGATGCAGAATGATGGCAAAGTTTTAATTAGCAACATTTAAGCTATAAGAAATAACCAATTGACCTTGGCAATTATTCCATTTATTTGTTCAACAAATATTATATTAAGCACTTATTATGTGCTACAAGTTTTGCTACATGGTGGAGATGATTAGCAAGACACAGTCCTTATCATCTAAGGACTTGCAGTCGAGTGAAGTGACAAATAGGTGCCCTAAAATATAATAGGTATTCTTCTAGAAATCAGAATTCAGTGAAGACCCAAAAGAAGTAGTGGTCAGGTCTAAGGTAGGGATGTTGAGAATGGAGAATAATAGAGCAAGCTGGAAAGGATTCATAGAAAAGGCAATATTGAACTGAATCCTTTAAAAAAAAAAAAAGGAGAGAGATGGGGAAGGAAAGGCAAGAAATACAATTAATAAAGTAGAGTCTTTGTAGGCTTTTTCAATGTAAAAGAGATCTGAAGAGGTCAGAGAGGACCCTGATGAGACTGCCTTAAATGACTTGCTGAAAAGTTCGACCTCTAACCTGTGACGGGCATTAAGAAGGGTGGCCATATGACCAAATTGACATTCTGGAAAGCAAGATGTGTAAAAGGCCCATTAGAAGATTATTATACTGGTCCAGAAGAGAGATGATAATGACCAAACCAAGACAATGAAGAGGAGAAGTCAAATGTGAGATTTTATGATTGCAAAATCTGTAGGATATGGTGAATGCTGGAAGGGTATAGTGAACTACTACTGAGTTCCTCTCAGTGAGAGGGCATCTCTGGGTACAGCCAGGTTGGGGAGAAATGAATTTTCTTGGCCATGTAGATCAGGAGCTTAGGATGAGTCTGGGCTGGAGACAATGCTTTGGAGCTTGGCAGCCTCTGGTAGTGGTTGAAGCTATGGGAATGGGTGAGATTGCCCAGGAAGGCTTGTAGGGTAAGAAGGAAATGGGCTGAAGGCAGAGCTGTGAAGGTCACAAATACGTAAGGGGTATGCAAGGGGAGAGGAATGACAGGAACAGGCTGTCAGTTGTCTAGCAAATGAATTGTATGTGTTGGGTGGAGGGGTAGATGTGAGTGAAATAATGCAGATTGCCACTGTTGATATGACTAACAAAGCTCCAGTTCCACCATACCACCAAGGTACCAGTGAGTATTTTATGGGAGAAAAACTGAAATTACCCCATTCAGTAGGGGAGGTAATTTTCAAGGCTTTTAATTTCCTGCTAAGTTGCTAAATCACAAGAGATTGTTTTAAAGGATACTCTTCCCTCTTTCCTTATTTGGAAGAAATTCTATAGGCAGAAAGTTATTCTCAGAGCCCTGGGCTGTGAGAACCTCCTTTAACCATTCATCACAACAGCTCTGAGTAAATGAGATGTATTTTTATGGCCAAGGAGTCCAAAGAGCCACTGACTGGGTAACAATTAATTAAGCTAGTAACTGACCTCCTTTATCTCTGAGTGGCCTCTATTCCAACCCTTTTTATTTAGAGACCTGAAATGCTTCATACTATTGGATGGCACATTCTATAACTCTTACTGGGGTCTCCTCCTGGAAGTGGCCATGCTGAACTGGACACATCTGAGTAATCCATGGAAAGTTCCATGGGTTCTCCTTTTTGCATGGGTCCTATTTTCTGGGATAGGTAGATCCATACCTTCCTAACCAACAGGGGACGGAGTAGAACCAGGGCTGTGGGAACTCCCTAAGTGTCAAATGGAATTTTCAAGAGATTACCCTAATCTTTTTCCAATTGTTTTATCAAGGTGTCTGTACTAGGATAAGGAATTCCTAGTCTCTGTTCCTAAACTTTGTTCCAAATGGTTATGTGGTTGCAGTTCTCCGGGAATTGACCTTTAGAAGGAAGACACTAAAACATCAGAATGTGAGAGAAATGCACTGTTACTCCTCCATTATTTTGTCTCAATCCCATAGTTCCAAGGAAGGAGCTTTATTCCTAGGAAGAAACTTTATTCCTACACATTTAGGCATCCAGCTTTGTCTGCTAAGTCCTCCTTCCCCCTGACCACAGAAGACTTCATGGTAAATCAAGCCCACTGCTCTCACAAGCTTTTCTTAACTTGGTCTGGTTAAAACATAGCTTCATGCAAATAGTATCAACATTGCTTTTAGCTTAGCAGGGCTTTCCATTGGGGCCAGTCATAATGACAGTTGTATGACAGTAAAAAACCAATGCCATAGCAGTTTCTAAACAGTAGTACTTTTTGAGAGGAGATGTTTTTCCTCTATCAGGAACTTTCCTCTGGGGCCTGTTTATATGTCTGTGCACATGCATGCAATGGGTGATAGAAAAGAAACAACTTTTCACGTGGGATAGTGTTACTTCTGAGAGGAGGAATTTTGCCAATTAAATGTTTGTAGGGATTCATTTTAGAATTTCTATCCTTTGCCCAAGTGTGTGTTTTCTGCTTAATAGGAAATGAGCCTTGTTTAATTTAGTAAAACAGAACATCATTTCTTTAGGAAAGTGAGGGATCCTTTTCCCTTTGAACTTAAGTGTTACACATTGGAACATCAGACCAGGTGTTTAAAATACTTGAGTACCATAACACCTGTCCTTCTGTTACAGGTGCAACAACGAGAGTGAGTGGTCCCAGATCCACGAGAACATCATCCGAAAGTCCAGTGCCAAGTACTCTGCCCCCAGCGCCAGCCATGGTGAGGTACTTCTCTGACTAGAACATTTTGTGTTACATTTGTAGTTGCTACTCATACAGCACTTATGTTGGTTGGTGTAGATTGGCTGCTGTATTCCCTACAGATATTTCTTCTCCTGCCCAGGCATTTCCTACTCATTCTTTTTGTAATAATTTGAGGCCTTCCCTAATATCTGCTGACCAAAATACATTTTGTGTTTTTTCTATAATGAGTTCCATATGTGTTGATAGGTAACTTGAGTTCCAATTCAAATCCAGAGTGAGCAAAAATGTTGCAGGGTTTGTTACATTGTGAAGTCTATGTTTGCCTAAACAAAGATTATACTCAGCCAAATAAATACCTCTCTCTATATATAGCTAGATATCTGTATAGATATAGACATCACACACTTCTCTTTCTATTCCTGAAAGACTGACCATAATGAGAATCAGTGATTAGTCTGCCAGTATCAGTCGTTCTGAAACTAGAATGGAAAATCTTTATTTCAAAGAAGCTTCATCTTAGCTCAACTTCTCCTTTTCCTTTTCCCTTCCTTTCTGTAAAAACTCTGTTTAAATAATTTCTATATAATCTCAGTGCAGTTCTACATATTATATTGTTGTCTAAGTTCATTAATGCTTGATTAAATTAGAAGCATTATTTAAAAGCCTATGTGCCTTTATAGACCCTTGCAGATAGCTATCTAATTTACGCAGAACCAGGTTACTCCTGACAGTTTTTACCTCTAAATCATTTTATAACCTCTTTTACATAATCTTCTTTGTTTTAACTTTCATAGACCTGTTGGAAATTATAAGTTGTCCTTAAATGACAGTGTAAAGTCACTGAGAGGCAAGCAGTTTCTAAAGAGTAGTACATGTTGTAGAAAACTTTGTTTTTTCTCTGTTGGGGTGAGCAGATACTCAACTAGGAGGATCCTTAGAGGAGATTCACACAAGAGGCTGCCAAGATTGAGACCTTCAGTTGTAACAACTTGATTCCTCTAAAACCCTAGTGGGGGTTTGGGGGATAACACAGAGCCTCTCACTATTTTTAAATGACAGTATTCCCTTATACATGTGCCTGGATGCCAAGTAGCTCCATGCAGTGTGCTAAATCTAGGCTAAAGCAAGAGACAAATAAAATTTTGTTTTGAAAATATAGGAAAGTTACTAGCAATTTGGGAAACTACTATTCACATCAATATTTGTCATGTTCTTTGGTTTATTTACTTATTTGATTTATAAAGAGGTGCCCTTGACTACACGTTCTTGGGACATAATGTGATTAAAACATATAGAGAATATTTCAAAAGAGAGATGATAGTACTAGTTCATGAAAGAGCAACTTCTACCATTGCTTCACCAGGTTAAAATGATGAGTTTTGTCTTGCTCCCCAGAGCGAGCAGGGACTGTGCCATATTCTGTGTCTGATTTTTGTCTAGAACTCACAGACACTTGCCATTTAAACAGTGTTAGAAAGATCTCACTGTGGGGCACCACAGACTTCAGAGAGCCTCAGTTAGGATGGCTGTAGTGAGAGGTGGTCTCTGTGTAGTTGTGGAAAAGTCAGTAGGAGGAACAGGCTGCTGCTTTTTGAAGTATGTTAGAAGCTAGTTGAGACCTTGGAAATTACCTGTTTCAACCCCCTCGTTAAATAAATGAGGAAACTGAAGCTCAGCAAAATGACTTAGTGGCTGAACAAGGATAGAACCCAGGTCTCCAGACTCCAGGCCTTTGGCCTTTCTACTCAGTTGCCAAGCTTCTGAGCATGAGTTTTCTACTGCTGGACTCTGGGGTCTTTGTGTCAGAGAATTTTATAGATTGCTCAAGGAATATTTCAGGTCTTTATTAGTCTGCTTAATTAAAGATACATCTTTATTAAAAATTAGTTTACTTTGCTATAAACTTTTACCCATCTTTGTTAGATATTGTGGACAGTTCATTGCCTTGCAGTTCTGTTTCAGAAGTCATTAGTGCTTTTCCTTCAAGTCACATAATTTAAAAATGCAGAAGCAATTGCTACATTGGGTTTGAGTGCTGAGAGTAAATGTATCATCCAGCAGCAACTCTTCTATGTGAACTTTAATAGATGTGGCTCTTCATTTCCATTGTTGGCCTTGGATATGTAGCTACAAACTGAACTTTTAACAGTTCCAGTAGTAGCATGAAGAGCATTAAGGACAAGTGAAGATAAAGCAGTTGACACACAAGTTTTCTGTTTATTTTAAAATGAGTGTTAACTACAATTTATTTCCATATCTTGGGCTGACATTAATTTATATAATTAATCCTCATCCAGCATTTCCACAAGGAGGGGTGGGGGAGGTAGGGCACAAGAACAGAGTCAAGTTGGTACCCTGCAATATTTTACACAGGTGTTAATTTGTCCAGTTACTTTTTTATGGGTCAGTCTTTAATCCAATAAGAGGTTCAGTAAGAAAATGGTTTTCTTGTGTCAGGTAATCAGTGAGACCAGATTAACAGAGAAATTGTATAGACTTTGTTATTTTCTTTCTTTTTTTTAATTTTTTTTTATTATTATACTTTAAGTTCTAGGGTACATGTTCACAACCTGCAGGTTTGTTACATATGTATACATGTGCCATGTTGGTGTGCTGCACCCATTAACTCATCATTTACATTAGGTATATCTCCTCATGCTATCCCTCCCCCAACCCCACAACAGGCCCCAGTGTGTGATGTTCCCCTTCCTGTGTCCAAGTATTCTCACTGTTCAATTTCCCACCTATGAGTGAGAACATGCAGTGTTTGGTTTTTTGTCCTTGCGATAGTTTGCTGAGAATGATGGTTTCCAGCTTCATCCATGTCCCTACAAAGGACATGAACTCATCCTTTTTTATGGCTGCATAGTATTCCATGGTATATATGTGCCATATTTTCTTAATCCAATCTATCATTGATGGACACTTGGGTTGGTTCCAAGTCTTTGCTATTGTGAATAGTGCCACAATAAACATATGTGTGCATGTGTCTTTATAGAAGCATGATTTGTAATCCTTTGGGTATGTACCCAGTAATAGGATGGCTGGGTTGATTTGAGGGCCCCATTGAGATGATAGTCAGGTAGAACATCAAGTGTTGCCAAGGGACTGGGTGTTGCATACTGGGTGAGCGAGTGGGTCACTTTACTGAACTATTCATGAAGGCTCTCTTGTGCTCAGAATCATGCCTTAGCATTATTTGGTATGTGCTTCAATCACCCAGGGTTTCAGAACTAGAAAGGAAACCCAGAAGTTCCAAGATCTCAACTCTACAAAAGGACATACAGCTTTTATAGCCTCCATTGGTGATTTCTTTCATTCTTTGCATGCCTTTTCATTTGATCTCTTGCATAAACTTGAAGGCTTTCTCTTATTTGTTATGTTTAGAAGTAGAGAGCAGCTCTTCAGGATCCCTTTGGGTAGCTCAAAAGCTAACTGTGACACTCTCAGCACCTTTAGTCAACATCTTCATGAGTTTCACTTTGCTTCTGTACACCATTTTGGTTGATCAGAAAATGCAAAGACCAAAGGCAGTCAGTGGGTACTTAAACCCTTGCCAATGCAGAATGGTTAGAGTACACCCACTGTTGTTTTTTTTTTTTTTTTTTTTTTTTGCTTTTGCCTTCCAACCACAACCCCCTCAAATTATGGAGACTTTCATCCCCAGCTAGTTGCTTCATGTTGGGCTGTCTCCTAAGTCAGTGGATTTCTGTTTACCCAGAGGATATGATTTGATAGCTACGTAAAGACAACAAAGATGAATAAGTTAGGGTTATGAGGTGAGGGCAGATATATCCCAAGCTGTTCTCTACAGAGATTATTGTGGTTTTGGTTCTGGCTCCCAGGCTTTCAGGTTCATAAACTAATTGCAGTTTAGTCCACCAGTGATTAGGCTTAAGATAATTACTTTAGAGGGGTTGAAATCTTAAACACTGATTATCTAACCAGAATGCCAACTGGAATACTGTATGTTTGCCTTTTCAGGGCACTGTGATCCTGGTGTTAATGACACTTGAGATACCATGTTTGTAATCCCAAAGTTTCTTGGAAAGCATGAGTTTAGCAGAAGCAACGAGATAATTATGAGGTTCTGTCCAGGCTGTAGTAGAACCATATTTCCTCCCTTGGCCCAGCTCTGAGAGTACAAATTCCTGGCTACTGGCATACTTTTCTTGCCAAATAAAATATCTGTAACTCTTCTATCTGACTTCTCTCTTTATCTACTTCTCCATTCCCTCCTCCCTCCCCATTCCTAGACCATTCTTATTTTACAATTCTGCTTGTTACTATCTCCATTCCAGCTACTACTCTTCTAATTGTATTCATTATCATAACACCTTATTCCCTCATTTCTATAATTGTTCATCTGCATTTAACTCCCAAGCTTATAGACCAGTGAGGACGCCTCCTGTCAACCTATAGATCAACACCTAAATTCTTCATCCTGTTAACAGCTAAACCCATTCACAGTTATAGAGGTAACACTTCCTAATTCCATACAGGCTTGACTGTTACAGCCTTCTAGCCAGTAGCTGCAGCAGGGACCCTCAGGAGGGTGGTGTGGAGGGGGAAATTTCAGGAGATTCTAACTTTGTGCACAACTCCAAGGGTGTAAGTAGTGAGCCAGAAGGCAGCTCACTTGAGGGGATATTACAAATACTCCCAAGTTTTGATTAAAGATCATGTGGAGGATCTGAAATCCTCATGGAGTCAAGGCTTAGTTAGTCCCACAAAAGCACCCTCTTTTCTTTGCAGAATGTGATGTCTCCTCTGTTGCAAGCCAGTGCAAGATTGAACTAGAAAGTTACTTCCCACACTTTGGCATACTCCTAGCATAAAACACAGCACATCTTAGCTTGCTCATTTCTCATATTTGGGATGGCCTGACTGAAGGTCTTCTTTGGTCATGTTTGTTTCTAGTCTTTAGATTTCTCTAGGTTCCTAAATATACAACTTATGTAGTTGAACCCTCTCATTCAATATTCACAAGGGCCAGCTGGACCCTAGTTGGACGCTGGGGAACAGAGGGAAAGACAACTCAATCTCCCAGACCTCAGTCTATGTTTAATAGACTAATTCTCTGGGTTATTGGGGTCACTTTGACTTAAATTTCTTTAGCTTTCCAAAATGTTTCTTCAAAATAACTTATACTGTCTGCATAAAAGTTTTTCTCAAGAATTTTGCTGAACTTTGCACATTTTCTTCTGGAAAATGTGACTGTGTCTTTTCAAGTACTATATAACAGGGTAGAACTGTGGTTCTAAGAAAATGCTTTTGTTTTTGCAGGTCTTATCATTTCTCTGCAGCTTCTTCGTGGGGACATGGAACAGATTCGGAGAGAAAATCCCATGATATTTAATAGGGGATTGGCAATTACAAGAAAATTGGGATTTCCTGATGTCATTATGCCAGGTATGCAGAACTGCTTGGGGCTGGGAAGGAAGATGGGTTAGGATGGAATCTGGTGCTCCCCTCCTGAGCAGGTGGTGAACTGTGCTATGGAGAAGACCTGCAGCTATTAAAATCTCCCACATCCCAAGTCAGGCTGCTTACTGCAGTCTGCAGTCAATGGCCCTTTTGTTCTTATAGGCATTTGTTCTTTTCCAGAAGCCCCTACATTACATTCACCAGTGCAACATGACAATCCAGCAGATAGGCTTTGTTGTCTTCCATGAAGTAGCAGTGATGGTAGAAGTGAATATGGAACCTTCATGGAGAGTTTTTTTACTCTACTATCCCATCACATTTCTTAGAATATAATTGTCTCACAAGAACTTACTGCTTAAGGGGAAGAATATATCAAAATATATGCCTGTAGTATCAGTGAATCCCATATGTGTAGGAATAGCAGATACATTTCCATTTTCATGTATCAGAAAAATAGATCAGGCAAATAGTATACATTAGACATTGTGAATATACCACTACCTGGCCAGCTTCTCAGGAATTGTATCACCCATTTCATCTAATGCCCCGTGGAGATCCAGGGCAGAAATTGGGAATGCATTGACCCTCAACTGTGGTCCCAGTAGGTCAGTATCAGGTTCTTGTTTTCTAATTAGGCAGACATGGGTAGGGCTGGAAAAGTGGATCCAAATGGGATATCAGAGCCAAGGGGGCTATCAGGAGTGAAGAAAGGGTAGAGGCATGGTTCAGATGGATGTTAGGTGTCCTGATCAGCAGAGAAGATGCAAATAAGGAAAAGGAGATTAGAATGGGTAAATGTCTGGTTATCTGGATAGATTCTAGGAGGAGTGGACCTACCCTCTCAGTTGAGTTTTTTTGTTGTTTTGAGACAGTCTTACTCTGTTGCCCACGATGGAGTGCAGTGGTGCCATCTTGGCTCACTGCAAACTCCACCCCCTAGGTGCAAGCAATTCTCTTGCCTCAGCCTCCCAAGTAGCTGCGACTACACGTGTACATCACCACACCTGGCTAATTTTTGTAATTTTTGTAGAGACGGTTTCACCATGTTGGCCAGACTGGCCTCGAACTCCTGACCTCAAGTGATCCAGTACTGGCATACTGGTCTTGAACTCCTGACCTCAGCCTCCCAAAGTGCTGGGATTACAGGCTTGAGCCACTGCACCTGGCCTCAGTTGAGTTTTAATGCTTTGCTAAAAGCTTATTTGCTTTTGTTGTAAAGGGCCAGGCCAGACCAGGCTAGACTGAACTGATTGTGATCACTTTAAATATCACTTACTTGGAGTTCTTCATGGTGGTTCACTGAATTCTCTTGTTGGAAGCATTTGCCAGCACATACACAAAGAGTTGGGTAGCCTGGGCATAGAGAAGGCCTATGTGGTGGGTTCCAGCTGCCTTCCAACTTTCCAGGCTATGCCCAGATTTATTTTCTGTCACCTTCATTCTCTCTCCATAGACACTGTAAATGCAGAGCAAGCTGCTACACACAGCCTTCGTCTTCTACTCATGCACACAGGAGAGTCTTTTGGATGGGAAATGTAGGCTAGTAGATCAATTATGTTTTTCTCTAAATGCTAGGGAGACTTCATGCTTATGAAAGCTGTTGTAGGGGTAATGACTGCCACAGGACACTTCTACCATCCTGTCGTGACATCTTTCTTAGCTCTTTCTGGGCTGTTAATTAGGAAAAGAGCCCAAGCATAGTCAGGCTTCTTGACTATGAAAAAAAAAAAAAAAGTTACCAAAATTGAAAAAAGAATAAATAGTTACCAAAATTGACCTGGTGATCTTTTAAAAATTAGGTATCTAGGCTTATGTGGTGGAGTATATTCCAAGGGATATACTTAAAGTCCTTCCTTTCTCTTGAGAACTTTTCTGAGATTTGGATACTACCTTCGTGATAGTCTTCACATACTTCTGGGATTAAAACCAAGTGATCAGAGACTAGAAAGGAACAAGCTTCAGTCAAAAATGTATTTAAGCAAAATTTGATTTTAAGTTACATTGTCAAAACCTCATCTGTGGAAAGAAATGTTTTTTAGGATACTCTGCATCTCTTCATATCATTGGCACACAGCTAGACATGACTCTGGAAATATGTAATTTCAAGCATTGGTGAGGCAAGCTGAGGTTAAGGGGGTTTTCCCTCCTCCGGGCAGCTAAGGGATCATCATATGATTTTCCCCACAAGGCAGAGATATTGGGCAGTCCTGGCAGGCCCAGGGTGGGGCTGTGAGCCTGCCTTTGAAGTACTGAGTGCTATAGCCGAAAGTAAGGACTGATTCATAGGCAGAGCAGCCCTTTTGCATAATCTGCCCCCTCTTCCACCCATTCTCTTCCTGAGAAAAGAGCTTTTGCACAGATGGCCACTCCCAGGGTTGTGGGCTGTTAGCAACTTGCATTTCCCCCTTAATATGCCCCAATATACTGTCAAGAGTAGGTTTGCAGTCCCTGGGCAAAGTGATAGGACTGTACCTGCAGGTCCTATTGGATCAACAGGAAAAGTGTGCAGGAGTGTTTTACATTGTGATCAGCCTGTCTTGGGAAACAGTGACTGTGTTAAGAAGTCCTTAGGAGTCTTTTTCAAACCCTGGGCACATCTCTACCTGCAGCTAGTCCACCCATCATCTGTGAGAGTGTTTTACTTGAATTGTAGCAGTCCCTCAGCTCTCACAGTGCAGGTGTGACCAAGTTACAAGAAATTGCAACTTCATCTTCTTGACCCATGAACACGTGGAGAAATAAGAAGGAAGGAAATCATGTCAGTAACTGTGACCATGATAGCATGATAAGTCTGAGAAATTAAATGGAAAAATTAGAAGTATTCATAAACTGTGATCCTTATTTTAAAACTATCCAGCATTTGGCAGAAACTATCAAACACTCATTTGGAAAGGTTTTTTTTTTGGTCAGGATGGCCCAGATAGGTCCTTGTCAAAGCATACTGGCAGAGCTGTAAGGGAGAGTTCAGACAGGCTCTAGCCACACCAGTAGCTAACATATGATTTCTAAAAAGATCTTTTTGACATTCTACCATTGCTTTCCATGAGAGTGTACATACATATCACAGGGATGATGTGAGCATGAGATATTCTGCTCTGCCATAACTGAGGCCATGACTACACAGCCATTCAGTTCTGCTCATGACCCATGATAATGAGCAGGAGGCAACAGTGATACTGCTGGTGTTCTGGGAGCCAAACCAGGAAGTACCATCTTAGATTATAGAAGAACAAATAGATATGAGAAATTTAGCCATTTTTTAAAAAAACTGAACATGTAACCTTTTGTTAGTTGATCACCATATTTCAGTGGATACTTTTTCTTTCCTTCCAAACTCATTTTATTAAAGTACAAAAGCTAATAATAACTCTATGGCACACTTTTAGTCCTTTTCTTGATTTTTTTAAGAAGATGGGCAGGCAAGACAAACAGGCCAGGTGTTCCAGGTAAACAAATTGATGTTAACATTGTTTTCTGTAACTCCTGTGTCAGAATTAGCTATAATAAAACTTTAAAGAAAACCGTTAGCCAAAAGAGTATAACCTGAAAGGAATGATTTAAAACCTCTAGGTCAGGCCAGGCACAGTGGCTCACACCTGTAATCCCAGCACTTTGGGAGGCCAAGGCAGGCAGATCACTTGAGGTCAGGAATTCAAGACCAACCTGGCCAACATGGTGAAACCCCATCTCTACTAAAAATATGAAAATTAGCCGGGGGTCATGGTGGGCGCCTGTAATCCCAGCTACTCAGGAGTCTGAGGCAGGAGAATCGCTTGAACCTGGGAGGCGGAGGTTGCAGTGAGCCAAGATGGCGCCACTGCACTCCAGCCTGGATGACAGCAAGACCCCATCTCAAATAAAAAATTAAAATAAAATAAAACCTCTTGCTCGGTCAGGCACAGTGGCTCACACCTATAATCCTAGCACTTTGGGAGGCCGAGGCAGGTGGATCACCTGAGGCCAGACGTTCAAGACCAGCCTGGCCAATATGGTGAGACGCCATCTCTAAAAAAAATGCAAAAATTAGCCGGGCATGGTGGCGTTCACCTGTAGTCTCAGATATTCAGGAGGCTGAGGCATGAGAATTGCTTAAACTCGGGAGGTAAAAGTTGCAGTGAGCCAAGATCATACCACTGCACTCCAGCCTGTGTGACAGAGCAGAATCTGTCTCAAAACCAAAACCAAACCAAAACAAAAAACCTCTTGCTCAAGAAGGGACCGTACCCTTCTTCAGACCATGTCTAAGCCAGCAGAGATGTGCCACCACTTGCCATGGCCCTCTTCCTTTGCTTTCCTGGAAAGTCTGTACCCTGTAGTCAGTGGAAATAAAGGGCTTTGTCATGGTTTTTTGGGAAGTACAATGTTTTAACCTATTTTCTAAGACTTGAATTTCTAAGGTTATCATTGATTGTAGGTGATATGAGCCAAATTACATATTAAATGGTTTTCTGTCTTGTCATAAGAAGTCCATCTATGATTTATTATGTTGTTCTAATAGATGACTAAGTTTTTTTCCTAAAGCAGTGGTTGCTGAACCTTAGTGTGCTTCAGAATCACCTGCAAGGCCCATAAAACACAGATTTCTGGGCCCACCCCAAGAGTTTCTAACTTAGTAGGACTGTGGTGGGACCTGGCAATTTGCATCTCTCACAAGCTCTCAAGTGATGGTGATGCTGCTGGTCTGGAACCTCCTTTGAGAACCATGTCATAGAGGGTACTCTGCTTATGGATGTTTTTCTCCTTCTTGATTCCCTTTACTCAATTACTGCTCCCCTTTGGACATATCTATTAGAAGGCAGCTATATAGGCATAGCATCCTTTTAGAGGACCCTCTGACTCTTCCCCTTGTGCTCAGAAGCACACTCTGTCCTTTTCTTTGACTCCTGACAAAAATGTGCATGTTTCATCACTGACCTTCAAGTGATGTTTCTTTCTTTTCGTGTTTGTCTTAATTGTTCTTGTTTTTCTCTGTGCTGTCCCTTCATTTTTGCCCCTTTCTTTCTGATGCAGAGATGAAGATAGTTGGGTGTAAGTTCTGTCTTTTGTGTGCTCTGTCTGCTTATTGCCTGCTTTGTTCTCATCTTCATTTGTTTCATGGAATGTTGCAATACTGGGGTGGGGTATCATGTACATATTAATAATCCTCATCAGCCTCACCTTCTTGGGTAACTGACAAGACATAAAAAGAAAAGCTACCAGCCCATGCTATAACACTGTGTATTACTTTTGAGTATTCACTAAGATATGAAGAAACTGGGGACATATTGGAATGTCTAGAAAATCTTAACAAGCTTAAGGTGTATAGATACAGGAAACTATTTTTGTATGAGACTGATCAGTTGCATTCATTGAAAAGAAAAGGAATCGTGCTTACTCCAAGCCAAAAGAATCAGAAAGGTGGAAAGCTTCTCTTTTTGGCTTTGTTGGGACATACTTCACATGAAAAGGCAAACCAACAGAGATATGGTTTTTGGAAGAAAGCTTTCCTCAAGGGGAGCAATGACATTATTTACCACAAGTGGGTTCATAGCGCTGGTCAATCTGAGTGTCAAATGAGGCTATGGCAGTGTATCTAAGGGATGGTTTAAGAATAATCACATCTAGTCTCAAAAGAGGTTGGAAGATCATCACATCCCTGACTCAAGAAAGGACAAACTGTCTATAGTGATGTCACACTATGCCCATACTTCTCATCCTGTTAGAGCAAAGAGCATCACTGACTTTGTTGCAATGGAAACCAGAAGTGTGACACCAAAGACATGGTAAGAAGAAGAAAGAATCCTTCTTTCCTGGGTACTCTAAAGAAGTCCTCTCAAGAGCCTTTTTTTTTTCTTTTGGTCTCTTCCTCAAGTAAATAAGAACTACTCCATTGGTTGCATACCTAAAACCATCCAAGTTGAATGGTAGCTAACATCTCTACATTTCCATGTATGCTGTTAGGAGACATCCTTCTATTCTTCCAACACATAGGCTTGGCATCATCCCAATTGTACTGAAAGAAAGTCAGTTCTCATCTTACATGATCTTAAGGAAGAGAAAGCACATCTGTAGAAACCCCTCCTAATCCTGTCTAGAAGTAGACAAGGTATAAATAATATAGTATTAAATATTATTGGGCAGGGCGCGGTGGCTCACGTGTGTAATCCCAGCACTTTGGGAGGCCGAGGCAGGCAGATCACCTGAGGTCAGGAGTTCCAGACCAGCCTGGCCAACATGGTGAAACCCCATCTCTACTAAAAATACAAAAATTAGCTCGGCATGGTGGCAGGAGCCTTTAATCCCAGCTACTCAGGAGGCTGAGGCTGGAGAATCGCTTGAACCCGGTAGGTGGAGGTTGCAGTGAGCCGAGATTGTGCCGCTGTACTCCAGCCTTGGCAACAGAGCAAGACTCCATCTCAAAAAAAAAAAAAAAAAAAAAATATATATATATATATATATATATATATATATATATATATATATATATAAAATACTTGAACCCAGAGCCTCCTAATATGAAGTGTGAGTAATTTATACAGAAGGAATGTGAATATAATAAAGAACTCATATCAGATTTTGACTGGCCAAACTTGTTTGGGCCTTCCCACATTATTTCTGCTGGGATGGAATTCCACATGGGCTAGCACTAATGAAACATTTGGCCCCAAATTCCAAGTAGTACTGGAGTATCTGGCAAGAGATTCTCTTGCTAACAAATGTTCTGGTGCCTGAGCTGGACTTCAGAGGTTGGGAGACCTCTGAGACTACTCTCAGAAGAAATCTGCAAACACATCATGAACTGTTTCTCCAGAGTCACTAGGATACAGGTCTTCAGAGGGTCAGACCTGTCACTGGTCTGTGACAGTGCTCCCTATCTATCCCCTTAAGATTTCTGGTGGCTGAACAGCACTGTTTACTTTTAAGATCGCTCACTCCATAAGCACCTCTGAGTATTCCAGGCCAATCCCTGTCATAATAACATAGCCCCAGGTTCATTACCTTGCTTTCTCCCAGTAGCTGTTTGTCTAGGTGCACAGGAATCTGTATTTTTGATGTGCAGTTGCAGTGTAGTGTGGCTGTTCTTCACACATAAACGTTCCCAGCCAGGTATCAGTAAACTATAGCCTATGGGCCAAATCCAGCCAACAGCCTATTTTTGTACTTCTTGCCAGTGAAGAATGTTTTTCTTTTACATTTTAAAAGTGTTGTGAAAACAAAGAACAACTGCCAGAGACATATGTGGCCAACAAAACCTAAAATATTTACTATTTAGTCTTTTACAGAAAAGGTTTGTCAACTCCAATAAACCTAAGTGCCCAGTTTTCTGAGTGCGGCTGTACCAACAGATCCTGTGAGACTGTGAAAGGGACAGATACTTTATTCCGAGACCCTCTTATAAAAAAAAACTCAAATCGTTCCACTTCATTCAAGAAACTCTGTTGGATGTCACCCAGGCACTAAGCACTCAATGTAAGGCATTACTGATGCTGTAAGATGCCCTGCCAACCTTAGGAAGCAGAGGGCACTTAACAAAGGGAGTCAGGGCTGCCCGTCATCAGGGCTACCCTCAGAAATACCTACTCCTACTTCTTGTAGAAAAGACTCACCCTCTCAGCACATCTGCATGCTGCCTAAGAGCTGCCCAGTCCCCTACTCCTACCCAAACTCCATCAACGTCCTCCCAGCAGACCTCCATATTCTGGTTTCCTAGTGTTAAATAATGAAGAACATCAGAATCACTTGGTGATTTTTTAAAAAATATATGTACACAAGACCCACTGGAATTTCAAGGTGTGAGTGCTAGAAATCTGTTTTCAACAAGTTCCCCAGGTGGTTCGAATACAGTCATCCAGGCACTGGTATGCAAACTAACCTCCAAAACCACTGCTCCAGCTTTCTCTTTCTCATCTTCATTGTAATGTGCCTGCCCTCATGCCTCTCTCTCCTGGTAATATTTCCTGGCAGTTGGTGCCAGAGTTTACAGGAGGCTCTTGGAAGCAGAGCCTTAACCCAGAGGCATGATCCCACTGGTAGGTTTTGTGAACACGTAACATGCAATAGGGACAGCTGAAGAGTGGGGGAACCATGGAAGGCTATCTATAAGGCAGGCAGGCAGGCCTGGGTCATTAGATCCCTGGAGCTTTTCACATTTGCTTCTGCTTATGCTTTCTCCTGGTTCCAAGAGAATTAGTGGAGAGCTTGATTGAAGTGATCCCCCAGAGAGATTTTGACAGGAAGCCTCTCCCTCCCAGCAACATTCATTTTCACAAATTGCCACTCTTGAAATTGAAACCATAATCGCATAATTGCAACCCATAAGCCCAATAGCCTAATACCTAACCTGACTGAGAATAATTCTAGTCTAGGCAGGTCTGTTCTCCAAATAAAGAGCAGCTAAAGACCTGATGAAAATAAACTGCTTCAGTCTGTAACTCAGAGGGTACAATTACTTGTATTGATAAATTTTCTCAGCTAGATGATCACCAAAGGCATTCTGTTTTTTAAAAAAATGAAAACTACAGGAATATGTAGCTTAATCCTTCCGTTTTGAAACTGGCATTTTACCTTAAAATGCTCTGCCCAGAAACTGTGAGCATATCTCTATATAGTCAACACAGATCAAATTCTGTCATTAACAATCTCTAAGACACTAATTTTATTTATTTATTTATTTATTTATTTTTAAAAGACAATGTCTCACTCTGTCACCCAGGCTGAAGTACACTGGCATGATCATAGCTCATTGCAGCCTCAAACTCCTGGGCTCAAGCGATCCTCCCTCCTCAGCCTCCTGAGTAGCTAGGACTACAGGTGTACACTACCATGTTTAGCTAATTTAAAAAAATTTGTTTTGAAGAGCCTCACTATGTTGCCCAGGCTAGTTTGGAACTCTTAGCCTCAAACAATGTGCCCACTTCAGCCTCCTTATAATCCATAGCAGGAATTACAGGTATGAGCCACCATGCTCAGCACCTAGTTTTATATTAGTATTTTATATAATATATAACTAGGAAAAGTTTGAAAATGTTTCATTTGAAGGACATGTTTATTGATTAACCTGTGTATAGAGCCACAGAAACTAAAAATGTTTGTATAACCTAGAATAATATTGCTGGTAGCCAACAGATAACTGCTTTTAAAAGCCTCATAGATTATTTTCAGAATAACTTCCAGAGAGTTCAAACCAGGGTAATATTTAAATGAAGCACCTATTCTTTAGATTAAGCATTAAAATTTTCTAGACTATTTGACTCAGAAAAGGATAAAAATTAAAATTTTAGAATAAATAATAAAAAAAATCTAGACTATTCACTTTGTGCTAAATCAGTCTACAAATTTAAGTATTACTTAAATTCCATAGGAAAACTAATGTGCAATTAAAAGACTTTTATAAGAAGCCTGTTTCAATTGTTAGAAATTCCAGGTATAACTATGATTTATCCCACCATAATAGCAATAACCTGACTTTAAAGGAGAAAGTTAAAATGAAGAAAAATAGCAATAAGCCATAGTAAAGTTCTGTTAAGTTTGGATTTTACTTTCAGGACTGACTTTATTCAGCCTTTGTCCTGACAGTAGCAGACTGATGAATTTGAGCTTCCTTTCTCATTCTACCTGTCTTTCCCACCCAAATCTACTCTGTACACCTGAGTGCTCTAAATAGTGTACCAGGAGGGCCCAAGCAGCAATGTCCAAAGGAAGCGGATTAAGATTCCAGACTCATCAGAATTCAAAGCAGAGGCACTTCCCAATCCAAGGGTTTGTGCAGATGTGGTCCTCCAGGATATCCTACATATGCAACAGTGGCATTTTGGTATGATTTTCAAAACACATTTTCTTCTTCCTTCATGGTAACCTCAAGGTTGCTTGTTTAGGAAAGAAGATGGCTTTCACACATTAGGGAAAGTTCTTCGGGCTCTTGAGGAATAGTTAATTGCTTGTCATGAACTTTTCTTACCCACTTTAGCCACAGTATTTTGAGAACCTTCATTATGCAACCAAATAACCATGATTGCAAGATTGCATACCTGGGATAGGAAAATGACCTGAATAATGGAAGGACTAGTCACGAAGACTCTGAAATCCTCAAATATGTGCCAGTCCTGGTCTATTCCTGTTTCATGCGTGAGAGAAGCTCAGATGCTTCCATTATTAGAGAGGTAGTCAGTGCAAAAAAGAGAGCATTGTCATTTATCTCTGACCAAACCAGAAAGCCCACTTGCTAACCAAAAACAAACCCTGCTTCTATCATTATGATTCCAGGTGGTAACATATTTAAATGTACTAGTGTTTCTAAGAACTGAAGTAGAAAAAATTACCTGGTTTCTGAATTGGCATGTTTTGCTGTTGTTTCATTACCTCTCATTTGGTTTCTTCAGGCTGCTAACACATCTTCACTTTGGTCTTACCCATTTTCCTTTGCCATTTTCTCCCTTTGAAGTTTGTTGCCCCCACAGCCTTTTACTATTTTTTTTTTTAAGTCAAAAGCCCTTCTTTAGTTCATGTGAATAAAACTGGTCATGTTAAAGGTTTAGGAATTTAGAGCAGCCTAAATACACTCTTATACATGAACAGGCAATGCTGTCTCCCCTCAACTCATCACCCTAAAAAGGAAGATGTAACTTAGGTCATTTTAGACTTGAAGTTTGAGCTTCTCTTCCCCAGTCTTGAACAACAGAGTTGGGCAAATTGGGCTGGTCAGAGCACAGGGAAGCAAAAAAGCACAACAGGTTGTTGCCTCATTGCCTTACTACCTATGCTTCTGGAAAGTGATCTCCCAGTGCACTTGCAAACAAAAAGAAGAAAAAGCGACAGGTAGTCCAGTGACCTCTACCTGTCACTCCAGCAGGGAATGGGATTTGGAACAAAGCCTCCGGGAGGAAGGAAAAGTAATATATCCTCTAGTCAGACTCAGAAGGGATGGGGATTACAAAAAGAAAGCATATAAAAAGTATAAATCTATAAAAGAGAAACCCTTCTTGAGGGAAAAGAAGAGGGATTAGTAGTTAAGACATAGGCATGTTAAAATGTTATTCCTTTTGATTCTAGAATCTTCCCTCTTTGGGAGGCTTAGATTACAGCCATTCTCCTGGAGGGGAGAAAGACTGAGCAGTCTGAGCATCTACAATCTGAAAGATTCTCCACCCTTGACAAGGTGTGGTGAACATCTTTAGAATTCAGACTTAGAGAACACATGACTAACCAACCTGGGTGCTGCTGCACTGATACTGGTAGAATGTCCATCATTATTAACCAAGCTTGGAATGCCCTGAACACCCACCCAAGCCCCAGAAGATCCAAATGCTAGCCTAGTTCTCTGTGAAAATGGGGCAGTATGGCTTCTGGAGTCATAAGGATGTGGCATTTCTTTCCCCGCAGGTGATATCCGCAATGACCTGTACCTAACCCTGGAGAAGGGGGATTTCGAGAGAGGAGGAAAGAGTGTACAAAAGAATATTGAAGTGACCATGTATGTGCTTTATGCAGATGGAGAAATCTTGAAGGTAAGGCTTGCCAGTCAGTCATTTGGGTTGGAGGATAATCCTATAATAATTCTCTGTGGACTTTATCCAGAGGCCCATTCTCTTCAAGCAGGATTAAAATCACCCCATCAGCCTTTTTCTCTGCCTTTTTCTTTCTTGAAGAAAACTCTAAAGTGTGCTTTGATAATGACTTCCAGTATTGTACAGCCATTGCAGAAATTTATGCTAGTGTCTGACCTGAATCCCTCTTGCTCCATTTTAGATTTATTCCCTCTAGTTCTATCCTACATGTTGCCTCTCCTGTCATTCCACCTAGCATAGAGCTGCCTACTTTTGGTAACTGTTATTAGGTCCCATTCTGCCTTTTTATTCCTTGAGCTAATACAGAAAGTTATATTTACACTTTGGTCAAGTGTGGAACTTAGACAATCACTTCCTGGTACCAAGTTATAGGACAAAGAACAGCAGACTCAGGCCGTGGAAGATTTAAGCCAATGTAGTACAAGTGTCCTCTGTTATTCTTCACTGAAAATGAAGACTTCAGTGCTGTTTTTCTGTTGCATGTGAGTTTTTTCTTCAGTCTAGTCATGGTAAAGTCTGCGGTGAGTAACAAGGCATCATTTGCAGCCCACTTTGTAGAAGACAAATCGGTGTTGTACAAACCTTGCTTCTGTGTGTTGGCAGCAGCCCTGTGAGATAGAACAGGAATGATCATTCCCATTTGACAGAGGAAAAGGGTAAAATTAGTCAAAATCATTTCCCAAATCAAGACAGAAATAGAGGAGAATGTTGAAATAGTAGTAGAAACAACAATTTGTATGTCATTTTAAAAACTTAACTCAAAAACCTAAGCCTGTTCACTGTTTGCATGGAGCATGCCAGTGGCAGGAGAATGGTCGGCTGATCACATCACCCCTGTGTGGACAGGGACCTACTCTGGATTATGTGGCCCAAAGCTTCCTGTTGTCCAGAAAAGGGCATGGGCAGTACTGAGACAGCATCTTCATGGCAATATTTGGGAGATGGGTTAAGTTAAATCTGGCCTAACTTGTTTATATCTAAAGAAAGTCAGCCAGGGGTGACCTAAAATGCCAGTCCAATGTAGGACTGAGGACAATTAGAAAACAGGCTGTCTCCACTTTGTAATTTAATTTTTTTTCTGATCTGGTAAAATGTTACATAGAGTTGGCTTTTCTCATGCAGCTTGTTGTTTCTCTTCTTAGTGAGGATGAGGAGCCTACCTTGGTGATTTAGATGCACCACCCTGCTTCTCTCTGTTTTTGAGGAGTACGTGTGGTTACTTTCACCCCAAAGAAAACAAGGAGCACTGTGACTGCTGATTTCATATACCATCTATGTAACTGCTTCCAAAGGCATTGAATTTAAATCAAATGCATTTTCTTATCTCATAGATTTTGCTTAGAGCAAAAATGAGACCTTTAGACAAGAGAAAGAAAAGTGTCCTAGTGACACAGAAATCCAGACATTCCTACCAGGAAGATGACATCTTATTTTGTTTCTTTCTTCCAGGATTGCATCAGCTTGGGTTCAGGAGAGCCAAATAGGAGTTCCTACCACTCCTTTGTCCTCTACCACAGTAATAGTCCTCGCTGGGGAGAAATTATCAAATTGCCTATCCCCATTGACCGGTTCCGGGGCTCCCACCTGCGCTTTGAGTTCAGACATTGTTCCAGTGAGTTAGACTTCCCCCCCTCCACATTCCCTTGAGAATATAAATATAACTCTCTCCTCTCTGGAACAGAATTAAGTGGATTCTTATTTGGGCAAGAAAATGAAGAGTTAGGAATAAACAGCTACTCAGAGATGGGATGTCACCAGAGGCTGTTCTTGGGACTATAAAAGCAGTGATTCAAAACCACAAAGTCTTGTGTTGGCCCTTCCTGGTGTCTGACCTAGTGTCTGAAATTATTATCCATTGTCATTCTCCTTTGAGTATTCCTTTGTACCATTATTAAACTGCTTATTAAAGAGACCCTAGTTCATCAAGACCAGCAATTTAGTTTCTTTTTGGGTCTAGGTAGCCTATATGCCTTGAGTATGAATGGAAACTCATTTCAGCACATTTCTCATCATTCCTGCAGTCAGGTTGCCACCTAGTTAATGAAAGAGGCGAGGAACAAAAGAGCATAGGTGATAAGCACAAGGAGAATTTCCATGAGGAAGCAGAGTGGAAGGCAAAAAACAACTAATACTTGGCTCTGATTACAGCAAAGGACAAAGGGGAAAAGAAACTCTTTGGCTTTGCATTCTCACCCCTGATGCGTGATGATGGCACCACCCTCTCAGATGATATTCACGAGCTTTATGTGTACAAGGTATGAAGCCTAGCTGCCTTTCATCCCCACCCCTTACCTGCCCTGAGGCCACTCTCACACATGGTTCTCAGTTAGGTGGTTTTCACTGGGCAGGCCAGAAGACCCAGGGAAGTGCACTGGTGGGTGACAGTGGGACATCTGTGGGCAGGCTTCTGTCTTCTAAGTGCGGTGGCCATCCTCCCACAAGTAACGCCAACAGGTTCTTTGTTTTCTACTTCTCACTTCACTGGATGGAAATCCATTACCAACCCCTCATTGCCATTGTGGTCTTGTTTAGTACATTCTTAGACCTGCTATTTGAGATCATGGTACTGTCAACTGTCATAGCATAGCTGCCACCCAAGGTTACTTGCACATCAGGTGGCAACCACATGCCCCACCATATTCTGTTTAAAAGGCACATGAGCTGTTCTAGGGAGTTTCTGAACAGAAAGTACTCTTCCAAGAGGACCTGAGGCCCAACGTTCAGCCTTAGGAAGATGAGAGCAAGTATCAGCCCAGAAATTCCTAGGACCTGGTTTTTGCATGTTGCATGGCTCAGGGGACATTTTTTTCTCCATTTTTGCCTACAGTGTGATGAGAATAGCACGTTTAATAACCATGCTCTGTACCTGGGCCTGCCCTGCTGCAAAGAGGACTACAATGGCTGCCCTAATATTCCTTCTAGCCTCATCTTCCAGCGCAGCACCAAAGAGTCTTTCTTCATCTCCACTCAGCTCTCCTCTACCAAACTCACCCAGAATGGTAGGTGATAATGCCTGCAGGGTGGTGCCCTCCACCCTCCTCCATTGTTCACTCCACACTACTAGTGCATGTGAAGGGAGAGATAAATTATTCCTTCTTGATGCCATAATAATGGGCTTCTTTTCATTTGAAGTTGAAGGGATCACTCAGCAATAGCAGCCTACAAGGTTTTTCATGGTTTTAGTAGCTCCACAGTACATCCAGAGTTTACAGATGAGTCTTTGGCCTTAGACTCAGTCTGTGGTGATGCTTGCAGCTAGTTCTGTTCCTCTAGATTCCACCTGTCCTTGACTGGGAGAGTCTGGGCCTTGCTTGACCTTAGAATAGCCAGGGTTTGGCCATGTGCGGTGGCTCATGCCTGTAATCCCAGCACTTTGGGAGGCCGAGGTGGACAGATCACTTGAGGTCAGGAGTTCAAGACCAGCCTGGCCAACATGGTGAAACACCATCTCTACTAAAAATACGAAAATTACCCGGACATGATGGTGCATACCTGTAATCCCAGCTACTCAGGAGGCTGAGGCAGGAGAATCACTTGAATTCGGGAGGCGGAGGTTGCAGTGAGCTGAGATCATACAACCGCACTCCAGCCTGGGCAACAGAGTGAGACTCCGTCTAAAAAAAAAAAAAAAAAGAATATCCAGGTTTCAAGGGTTCCTCATCTTTTGGGCTTGCTTTCTAGTGGACCTCCTAGCTCTGCTGAAGTGGAAGGCCTTCCCCGACCGGATCATGGATGTACTAGGGCGGCTGCGGCATGTCAGTGGGGAGGAAATTGTTAAGGTATGTCTTCCATATAATTTAAACATACTGCATGAGGAAGAATCTGGGCAGAAGACCTTACTTTGTCATGATTTTTGCCAATAACCGTCTGAGACTGTTTCATCAGATTTTTGTTGTTGTTGTTGTTGTTGTTGTTAGCTTCCTTTTCCTCTTTTGGTATGCTTTTATTTTTTATTTTATTTTTAACTGACAAATAATAATTATTTATCTGTATGGGATACAATATGATGTTTTAACAGTGCAGAATATATGTTCAGAAAGTAGAATGATTGCAGAATGACCACAACCTTCCCTCAGCCTCTGGTATTCCTCATTGCACGTTCTACTTCTATGTGTTCAGTTTTTTGTATTCCGCATATAAGTGTGATCGTGTGGTCTTTCTGTGCCTGACTTATTTCACTTAGCTTAATGTCCTCCAGTTGTATCCATGTTGTCTCAAATGACAGGATCTCTCCCATTTTAAGGCTGAATAGCATTCCATTGTGTTTATATGCCATGTTTTCTTTTTTTATTTTATAATTTCAGCTTTTATTTTAGATTTAGTGGGTACATGTGCAGGTTTGTTACGTAGATACATTACATGACGCTGACGTTTGAGATACAAATGATCTGATCACTGAGGTAGTAAGCATAGTACCCAGCAGTTTTTCAACCCTTGTCCCTGTCCCTCCCCACTCTAGTAGTCCCCATTGCCTACTGTTACCATTTTTATGTCCACGAGTACCTAATGTTTAGCTCCCAGTTACAAGTAAGAACGTGCAGTATTTGGTTTTTCTGTTCTTGCTAGTTTCTGTAGAATAATGAGCTCCAGCTGCATCCATGTTGCTGCAAAGGACATGATTTTCTTTTTTTTTTATCTGCATGGTATTCCATGGTGTACATGTACCACATTGTCTTTTTTTGTTGTTGTTGTTTTGTTTTGTTTTTTTGAGACAGAGTCTCACTCTGTCGCCAGGCTGGAGTGCAGTGGCGCAATCTCGGCTCACTGCAACCTCTGCCTGCCCGGTTCAAGCGATTCTCCTGCCTCAGGCTCCAGAGTAGCTAGGACTACAGGCACGTGCCACCACGCCCAGCAAATTTTTGTATTTTTAGTAGAGATGAGATTTCACCAAGTTGGCCAGGATGGTCTCGATCCCTTGACCTCGTGATCCACCCGCCTGGGCCTCCCAAAGTGCTGGGATTACAGGCATGAGCCACCGTGCCCGACCTATGTACCACATTTCCTTTATCCAGTTCACTGTTGATGGGCACCTAGATTGATTCCATGTCTTATGTTATTGTGAATAATACCGTGATGAACATTTGAGTGCATGGGTCTTTTTGGTAGAATGATTTTTTTTTTCTTTTGGATATATACTCAGTAATAAGATTGCTAGGTCAAATGTTAGTTCTAAGTTTTTTTTATAAATCTCCAAACTGCTTCCCACAGGAGCTAAACTAATTTACATTCCCACCAACAAGGTTTAAGAGTTCCCTTTTCTCTGCAGCTTCGCCAGCATCTGTTATTTTTTGACTTTTTTTTTTTTTTTTTTTTTGAGACGGAGTCTTGCCCTGTTGCTCAGGCTGGAGTGCAGTGGCATGATCTTGGCTCACTGCAACCTCCGCCTCCTGGGTTCAAGTGATTCTCCTACATCAGCCTCCCAAGTAGCTGGTATTACAGGCATGTGCCACCATGCCTGGCTAATTTTCATATTTTTAGTAGAGACACGGTTTTGCCATGTTGGCCAGGCTGGTCTCCAACTCCTGACCTTAAGTGATCCGCCTGCCTCAGCCTCCCAAAGTGCTGGGATTACAGAAGTGAGCCACCACACCCAGGCTTTTTGACACTTTAATAGTCACTCTGACTGTTGTGAGATAGTATCTCATTGTGGTTTTGATTTGCAGTTCTCTGATGATTAGTGATAATCAGCATTTTTATATGTTTATTGGCCACTTTATTGTATGTCTTCTTTTGAGAAGTGTCTGTTCATGTCTTCTGCTCACTTTTTAATGGAATTGTTTTTTGCTTGTTGAGTTGTTTGAGTTCCTTATATATTCTGGATATTAGTCGTTTGTCAGATGCATAGTTTGCAAATATTTTCTCCCATTCTGTAGGTTGTCTGTTTACTCTGTTGATAGTTTCTTTTGCTAGGCAGAAACTCTTTAGTTTAATTAAAGTCCCATTTGTCAATTGTTTTTGTTGCAATTGCTTTTGAGGACTTAGTGATAAATGATTTCCTAAGGCCAATGTCCAGAATGGTGTTTCCTAGGTTTTCTTCTAGGATTCTTATAGTTTGAGATCTTACACTTAAATCTTGAATCCGTCTTGAGTTCATTTTTGTTCATAGTGAAAGTAGGGGTCCAGTTTCATTCTTCAGCATGAATAATGTACTAGCTGCAGCATGTCAGTGGGAAGGAAATTGTTAATTTCCACACAATGTAAATATACTGCCTGAGGAAGAATGTTCTTACCTCTACCTTAACTGCTTCTAGCCAGCTATCTCAGCACCATTCATTTTTTGCCAATTGTTACACTCTCTTTTTTATGTTTTTTTTTTTATAGTTATTGGGATACAGGTGGTTTTTGGTTACATGGATGAGTTCTTTATTTGTGAATTCTGAGGTTTTGGTGCACCTATCACCCAAGCAGTGTACACTGTACCCAATATGTTGTCTTTTATCCCTCACTACCTTCCTAATGGTTGGTTCCATATCCTTGCAGATGCGAATTGTGCTGCCATAAATATGCATGTGCGTGTATCTTTTTCATGTAATGGCTTCTTTTCCTTTGGGTAGATTCCTAGTAGTGGAATTGCTGGATTGAATGGTAGATCTACTTTTAGTTCTTTAAGGAATCACCATACTGTTTTCCATAGTGGTTGTACTAATTTGCATTCCCACCAGCAGTATAAAAGTATTCCCTTTTCACCACATCCACACCCACTTCTGTTGTTTTTTGACTTTTCAATTATGGCCATTCTTGCAGGAGTAAGGTGGTATCTCATTGTGGTTTTAGTTTGCGTTTCCCTGATGATTAATGATGGCGAACATTTTTTCATATGTTTGTTGGCTGTTTGTATATCTTCTTTGGAGAAATGTCTATTCATGTCCTTTGTCCACTTTTTGATGGGATTATTTGTGGTTTTTTGCTGATTTGTTTGAGCTCCTTGTAGATTCTGGATACTAATCATTTGTTGCATGCATGGTTTGCAAATATTTTCTCACACTGTGAGGGTTGTCTGTTTACTCCACTGATATTTCTTTTGCTGCTAGCACCATTTATTGAGTATGGAGTCCTGTCCCTATTGTTATTTTTGTTGATTTTGTCAAAGATCAGATGGCTGTAGGTAGGCCATTTTATTTTGAGGCTCTCTGTTGTGTTCCATTGGTCTGTGTGTCTGTTTTTATACCAGTATGATGCATTTTTGGTACTGTAGCCTTGTAGTATAGTTTGAAATGGGGTGATGTGATGCCTGCAGCTTTGTTCTTTTTGCCGAGGCTTGCTTGGGCTATTTGGGCTCTTTTTCAGTTCTGTATTAATTTTAGAATAGTTTCTTCTAATTCTGGGAAAAATTATGTTGGTAGTTTGATAGGAATAGTGTTGAATCTATAGATTGCTTTGGGCAGTATGGCCATTTTAACAATATCGATTCTTCCAACCCATGAGCACGGAATGTTTTTCCATTTGTTTGTGTCATTTATTATTTCTTTTAGCAGTATTCTTTCTATTTATTTATTTGTTTATTTATTTATTTATTTGAGACGGAGTCTTCCTCTGTTGCCCAGGCTGGAGTACAATGGCGTGATCTTGGCTCACTGCAACCTCTGCCTCCCAGATTCAAGTGATTCTCCTGCCTCAGTCTCCCAAGTAGCTGGGATTACAGGCATGTGCCACCACGCCTGGCTAATTTTTTTTGTATTTTTAGTAGAGACAAGGTTTCACCGTGTTAGTCAGGCTGGTCTTGAACTCCTGACCTAAAGTGATCCTCCCATCTCGGCCTCCCAAAGTGCTGGGATTTCAGGCCTGAGCCACCACGCCCATCCTCTTTCAGCAGTACTCTGTAGTTATGCTTGTAGAGGTCTTTCACCACTTTGGTTAGATGTATTCCTAGGTATTTTTTATGTATGGCTACTGTAAATGCAGTTGCATTCTTGATTTGGCTTTCAGCTTGAATGTTGTTGGTGTAGAGAAAAGCTACTGGCTTTTTTAACATATACCACATTTTCTTAATCCATTCATCTGCTGATCAACACCTAGATTGTTTCCATATCTTAGCTATTAACAATTTTGCAGTGAACATGGAAGTTCAGACCTCTCCCATGTTCTGAATATGTCCAAGACATCTTCAGCATACTGATTTCAATTTCTTTGGACATATACCCAGTAGTGGGATTGCTGGCTTATATGGTAATACTATTTTTAGTTTTCTGAGAAACCTCTATACTGTTTTCCATAATGGCTGTATTAATTTACATTCTCATCAACAGTGCATAAGAATTCCTTTTTCTCCACATCCTCACCAACACTTGTTATGTTTTATCTTTTGGTAATAGCTCTCCCAACTGGGATGAGGTGACATCTCATTGTGGTTTCAATTTGCATTTCCCTGATGATTAGTGATGATGAGCATTTTTTCATATAATTTTTGGCCATTTGTGTATCTTCTTTTGAGAAATGTCTACTTAGGTCCTTTTTCCCATCTTTTTGATTGCGTTGTTTTCTTGCTAGTGAGTTGTTTGAGTTCCTTATACATTTTGGATATTAGTTCCTTATCAGAGATACATGGTTTGGAAATATTTTCTCCCATTCCATGATTTGTCTGTTTTCTGTATCAGTTTTTGTTTTTGTTGCCTTTGCTTTGGGGGTCATACTCAAGGAATCATACTTTGGGATTTTTTTGTTAGCTCCTTTTTTAAAAAGGTATATAGCATATCAGTTTATTAACTTTTAAAAACTATATTTAAGCCTGATATCTTTCTGGCTCTACTCTCCTGATTTTAGGAACTCTAAATACTGCTCATTAACTTGTACCTGCTGATTTTGTCTAGTCTCTCACTTGGAGTCCATAATACCTTTCTTCCTTACCCCTATGTTAACTGCCTTCTCCAAGTACCTTTGTGACATTTCCTATCTAATGGCTTTAGCAGGCTGACATCAACACTGCCAGTCCCCAGTTGCCTTCATAGGGCTTTTCTCGGCAGAGTGTTTCCCCTTAGCTCAATAAAAACCCCAGGCACTTCCTGGTGGTGAAAGCCCATCAGGTGAATCCTACACAGTGGACTGAATTCTACTGAGGAAAATGGAAGTATTTTTGGTTATCAGCAAGAGTAATGGAATGTAGGCTAGAGATTAAATCTGGAGAAGGCATCCTGTCCATAATGAACATTCTTAGCTTTGCCATCACAAGCGTCAAATGAATTAGCACAAATGCACCACCTAACTTTGCTTTCACAGCTCCATTAACTCAATAATACACAACACAGTGTTTCCAAGTCAGGAACAGTTTTAAAGTCTGTGTACCACTGTGTACTTTCATGAAGTTGATGTATGAATTTTGTTTTAATTATGTGATCAGATTATCATAAAAATTTTTTAACTCTTCAAAGAAATCTAATGCTAGTTTTGAAACTTAAGATAAATTCATACTCATATTTTCCTTCTAAGAATATTGAAAACATCAACCAGTAAACGAGGTATTAAGAAGTCTGTTGTCTTTTCAAGGGTGAGCTTTTATATTCCTGAGAAGAGAACATCCTACCAGCATATCTAGTTTTAGCATCAATAATTTGTCTCCAGCTAGCTAGAAGAGAATGTGATAGCATTTTGAAATATTTTTTACTTCTTATTGGAAGATTTCAAGCATATGCAGAAGTATACAGAATAGTATAAAGAACCTTAGATGTATCTCTGACCCAGCCCCAAAGACCATTAACCCATGGCCAGTCTTGATCCATCATTATTACCCCTATCTACACCTTCTACCTCATATTTTTCAGAAATGAATTGTAAACATTGTATCTTTTAAACTGGAGGAAGGATAGACTTGATTTTTGAAGGCTGCAAGTGTCCATCAATATTTATTATTCTCTTCCTTTGTTTTTGCATCTCAGAAATAGGCACATGTTGAAACAACAACAAAAATACTGCCACATTTTTTACCCCCATTGACAGCCCTCATTGACTGCATTCTCCCTTCTTCTGTAATACTAATTCTTAGACCAAAAAATAGTGTCTGTAGGTAAAGCCTAACTTGCCACACCCTTATCAAATATACTCTATATTGTTAGGCCACAGTAGAGAGCAAGAGACTACTGAACTTTTGGGGATACCAGTAAGCTCTTTTTCTCAAAATAAATTTGGCATCAGTATCACTTAGATTGTTTTTATATCAAAATTGCTATTCTGCATAGGTGTCCTATGGTTTTTAGGTCATTGCCCTTTCCTTAGAAATGTATCACTCACCCAACAGGAAGAGCCTCTCTAAGTCTTTCTTGGGGCCCTTTGGGCTATAAGCCAACACCTCAAGTGCACCTAGTTATCACTTAGCTGGGTGGAGGGTCAGGGTACTAGATGATTTTTTTAAGTAGTATTTTGAGATCCTAAGAGATCTTTCACTTTTTTATTGGAAGTTAAATTCATTGGTTTATGGAAGTTTGTCCGTGTAAGGTCCTGAGACCTGAGCCCTCTGCTTTTTATGTTGTTTCAGTTTCTGCAGGACATCTTAGATACACTCTTTGTGATTTTGGATGATAATACAGAGAAGTACGGCCTGTTGGTTTTTCAGTCTCTGGTAAGTCACCTTCCTGACTCTTTACTTTTATTAATTATTCCTGTCATATATTTCAGAAAATGTAAGGGAAGCAATTTATTAGAGTGAATCAGCACAAGATATAGATGTTTCCAATAGAAAAGGGACTAAGGAGTGTCACCCAAGGAAGACCAAGCAACCAACCAGGCAGATCAAACTTGAAGAATCCAACACAATCAAGTCTAGACCTTGACTTTATAGTTTCTGGATCTTCCATCTCATCACTATTGCAGTATGCCTGGCCCGTGAAATAGTGACCTCCATGAGGTCAGAAACCCAGAGAGTAATACAAGAAATCAGATGGCTCATTTTTTCACTTACGAAGTAGGATATAACCATCATGAAAAGCAGAGACTTACCCATGCTGGTCTCTAGAGACCTGTGCAGGTCCAGAATCTATGCAGTTGTTTCAGAACTAGAGTCTCAGAAGGTTGGTTAATGAAAATGGACAGTGATTTGAATGTTTAGTGCATTTTGCCTATTATATCCAGTCCCACAGAGAGCCATACATTTAAGAAGAGTCAGATACTCTCATAGATAAGGAGCAGAGGTGAGAGTTGCAATGAGTACTTGCATAGTTTGCCCCTCCGGCTCTTCTTCTTCCTAATTTGCCTGTCCACCAGCCCCATTTCTGAAGGATACAGAGTTTCATAGGCTGATTTGGCTCAGAGGACAAGCTTTTTTTCCTCTCTTTTCCACGTTTTTGGGAATACCTTATTGTTTATGCCATCTACACGCATATTATTTTGCCTTTCCCTGATCTGTATTGTACCACCCAGCATTATTGTGAAGGGAGAGGCTCACAGTCAATACAGGAAGAGACTGATGAGCCCGGGTCTGAATTAGGAGGCTGGGGTGTTAGAGAAAAGACAAGACAGAAATACAGACACAGAATGGAAATCTTACATTCACTACCCATGGGGAATGCTAGAGGACAGCACTGACAATTTGCCATTATTTGGAGAAGGAAGACTCTGTTTCCTGCTGGGGATAGATCTGAGGCCTCCAGTGAACCCTGGTGACTTACTCTCCATATCTCCCAGGTGTTCATCATCAACCTGCTCCGAGACATCAAGTATTTTCACTTTCGACCTGTGATGGACACGTATATCCAGAAGCACTTTGCTGGAGCTCTGGCATACAAGTAAGTTCCATTTGGTATCATCATTAGGACTCGTGTTTGAGTAGAAATATAGGCTTTAAAAAAGTTTAGCTGCAACCAGCATTTAAAAAGTTCAGCTGACTTTTAAAAAATTTTATATTTTTAATTGTGATAAAATACACATAACACAAAATTGACCATCTTAACCATTTTCTGAGTGTAGGGTTCAGTGACTTTAAGTACATTCACATCATTGTACAACCATCACCAGAACTCTGTCTATCTCCAAAACTCTTTTCCTGTTACAAAACTGAAATATTGTAATCATTAAAAATAACTCCCCATTCTCCCCTCCCCTATCCCTTGGCACCCAGCATTCTATTCTACTTTCTGTCTCTATGAATTTGACTACTCTAGGTACCTCATGTAAGTGTAATCACAGTATTTGTCCTTTTGTGAGTAGCTTATTTCACTCAGCATAATGTCTTCAAGGCTCATCCATGTTTTAGCGTGGGTCAGAATTTCATTCCTTTCAAAGACTGAATAATGTTCCATTGTATATATTTACCACTTTTTTTTTTTTTTTTTGAGATGGAGTCTTGCTCTGTCACCCAGGCTGGAGTGCAGTGGCGCGATCTTGGCTCACTGCAAGCTCTGCCTCCCGGGTTCACACCATTCTCCTGCCTCAGCTTCCCAAGTAGCTGGGACTGCAGGTGCCCACCACCACACCTGGCTAATTTTTTGTATTTTTAGTAGAGTCAGGGTTTCACCATGTTAGCCAGGATGGTCTTGATCTCCTGACCTCGTGACCCACCTGCCTTGGCCTCCCAAAGTGCTGGGATTACAGGCGTGAGCCACCGCGCCTGGCTGGGTTTTTTTGTTTGTTTTTTAATTTTATTTTAAGTTCAGGGGTACATGTGCAGGTTTGTTATATAGGTAAATTTGTGTCATGGAGGTTTGTTGTATAGATTATTTCATCACCTAGGTATTAAGCCTAGTACCCATTAGTTATTTTTCCTGATCCTCTCCGTCCTCCTACCCTCTACCCTCCAATAGGCCTCGGTGGGTTTTGTTCCTCTCTATGTGTCCATGCATTCTTGTCATGTAGCTCCCACTTATAAGTGAGAACATGTGGTATTTGGTTTTCTGTTGCTGTGTTAGTTTGCTAAGGATAATGGTCTCCAGCTTCATCCATGTTTCTGCAAAAGACATGATCTCATTCTTTTTTATGGCTGCATAGTATTCCATGGTATATATGTACCACATTTTCTTTATCCAGTCTACCATTGATAGGCATTTAGCTTGATTCCATGTCTTTGCCATTGTGAACAGTGCTGCAATGAACCTATACAAGCATGTGTCTTTATGGTAGAACAATTTATATTACTTTGGGTTTGTATACAGTATTGGGATTGCTGGGTCAAATGGTAGTTCTGTTTTTACGTCTTTGAGAAATTGCCACACTGCTTTCCACAATGGTTGAACTAATTTACACTACCATCAACAGTATATAAGCATTCATTTTTCTCTGCAACCTTGCCAGCATCTGTTATTTTTTGACATTTTAATCATAGCCATTCTGGCCGGTGCAGGATGGTATCTTGTACCCCAAAGATAAAGCCTACTTTTTATTTATTTATTTATTTATTTATTTAGAGACAAAGTCTCACTCTGTCACCTAGGATGGAGTAGAGTGGCGCAATCTTGGCTCACTGTAACCTGCGCCTCCTGGGTTCAAGCGATCCTTCTGCCTCAGCCTCCTGAGTAGCTGGGACTACAGGCATATGCCACCACACCTGGCTAATTTTTGTATTTTGAGTAGAGATGGGGTTTCACCATGTTGGCCAGGCTGGTCTCCATCTCCTGACCTGCCTCGGCCTCCCAAAGTGCTGGGATTACAGGTGTAAGCCACTGTGCCCAGCCACTGGCCTCATTTTTTTGTGCATTTGGTACAATTTGGCTGTGAATCTGTCTGGTCCTGGGCTTTTTTTTTTTTTTTTTTTTTTTTTGGTTGGTAGGCTGTTACTGACTCAAGTTCACAGTTTATTATTGGTCTGTTTGGGGATTCCATTTCTTCTTGGTTCACTCTTGGGAGAGTGTTTGTGTCCATGAATTTATTTATTTCTTCTAGATTTTTTAGTTTATATGCATAAAGATGTTCATAATATTCTCTGATGGTTATTTGTATTTCTGTGGGGTCAAAGGGAATATCCCCCTTTTCATTTCTGATTGTATTTATTAGAATATTCTCTTTTTTCTTCTTTATTAGTCTAGCTAGCAGTCTATCTATTAATTGTTTTCAAAAAATCATCCTGGATTCATTGATCTTTTGAATGGTTTTTTGTGTCTCAATCTCCTTTGGTTCAATTCTGATTTTGGTTATTTCATGTCTTCTGCTAGTTTAGGAATTGGTTTGCTCTTAGTTCTCTAGTTCTTTTAGTTGTGATGTTAGGCTGTTAAATTGAGATCTTCCTAACTTTTTGATTTAGGCATTCAGTGCTATAAATTTCCCTCTTAACAATGCCTTACCTGTGTCCCAGAGATTCTGGTATGCTGTATCTTTATTCTAATTAGTTTCAAAGAACTTGTTGATTTCTGCCTTAATTTCATTATTTACCCAGAAGTTATTCAGGAGCAAGTTATTGCATTTCCATGTAATTTTATGGTTTTGAGTGAATTTCTTAGTCTTGATTTCTAATTTGATTGTTCTGTGGTCTGAGAGAGTATGATTTCAGTGATTTTGCTGAGGAGTGTTTTGTGTCCCAATTATGTGGTCAATTTTAGACTATGTGCCATATGGCAATGAGACAAATGTATGTTCTCTTGCTTTTGAGTGGAGTGTTCTGTAGATGTCTATCAGGTCCATTTGATCTAGTGCTGAGTTAGGTCCTGATATCTTTGTTAATTTTCTGTCTTGATGATCTGTCTAATACTGTCAGTGTGGTGTTGAAGTCTCCCTCTATTATTGTGTAGGAGTCTTAAGTCTCTTTGAAGGTCTCTAAGAACTTCCTTTATGAATCTAGGTGCTCCTGTGTTGGGTGCATATATACTTAAGAGAGTTAGGTCTTCTTGTTGAACTCTTCAACATTATGTAATACCCTTCTTTGTCTTTTGTAATCTTTGTTGGTTTGAAATCTGTTTTGTTTGAAATCAGGATTGCAACCCCTACTATTTTTCTGTTTTCCATTTGCTGGGTAGATTTTTCTCCATCCCTTTATTTTGAGCCTATCTGTGTCACTGCATGTGAGATGGGTCTCTTTGAAGACAGCTTACGAATGGGTCTTGGTTCTTTATCCAGCTTGCCACTCTATGCCTTTTAATTGGGAAATTTTGTCCATTTATATTCAAAGTTAGTATTGATATGTGTGGATTTGATCCTGTTATGATGTTAGCTGGTTATTTTGCAGACTTGTTTATGTAGTTGCTTTATAATGTCACTGGTCTGTGTACTTGTGTGTTTTTGTCATGGCTGGTATTGGTCTTTTCTTTGCATATTTAGTGCCTCCTTCGGGAGCTCTTGTAAGGCAGGTCTGGTGGTAACAAATTCCTTCAGCATTTGGTTGTCTGAAAAGGATCTTATTTCTCCTTCGCTTATGAAGCTTAGTTTGGCTGGATATGAAATTATTTATTGGAATTTCTTTTCTTTAAGAATGTTGAATATTGGCCCCCAGTCTCTTCTTGCTTGTTTCTACTGAGAGATCCACTTTTAGTCTCATGGGCTTCCCTTTGTAGGTGACCTGATCCTTCTCTCTAAATGCCTTTAACATTTTTTCTTTCATTTTGACCTTGGAGAATCTGATGAATATGTGTCTTGGAGATGATCTTCTTGTGAAGTATTTTACTGGGGTTCTCCGCATTTCCTGAATTTGAATGTTGCCCTTTCTAGCTAGGTTGGGGAAGTCTTCATGGATGATATCCTGAAATATGTTTTCTAAGTTGGTTCCATTCTCCCCGTCTATTTTAAGGACACCAGTGAGTTGTAGATTTGGTCTCTTTACATAATCCCATATTCCTCGGAGGTTTTGTTCATTCATTTTCATTCTTTTTTCTCTGTTCTTGTCTGACTGTCATATTTCAGAAGGCCAGTCTTCAAGCTCTGAGATTCTTTCCCGAACTTGGTCTGTTCTGCTGTTAATACTTGCAATTGCATTCTGAAATTCCTGTAGAGTGTTTTTCAGCTCTGTCAGGTCAGTTACATTCTTTTCTATACTAACTATTTTGTCTGTCAGCTCCTGCATTGTTTTATCATGATTTTTAGCTTCCTTGGATTAGCTTTCAGTGTACTCCTGTAGCTCAATGATCATCATTCCTATCCATATTCTGAATTCTATTTCTGTCATTTCAGCCCTCTCAGCCCAGTTCAGAACCCTTGCTGGAGAGGTGATGCAGTCATTTGGAGGAAAGAAGGCTTTTTGAGTTGCCAGGGTCCTTATGCTGGTTCTTTTTCATCTTTGTGGGCTTGTCACTCTTCAATCTTCGAGGTTGCTGTCCTTTGGATGGGTTTTTTTTCCCTTTTATCCTGTTTGATGACCTTGAATGTTTGATTATGGTATAAGGTGGATTCAGCCAGCTGGATTCATTTCTGGAACATTTTAGGGGACAGTGCTCAGCTCTCAACTCCTGGACTGTGCACTCTAACACAACTTGGGGACTGGTATTGGGCCCCAGCTTTGTTCTCTGGCTCCTTAAGGTTAGGAATCCACTGTACTGGGTAGGCCGAGATGCTCCCAGACTGCTGGCCATTCCACTTTGGCTGGGTGGTATAAGCCAAAGTGTTTCATAGTGCAGTGACAGCTGGATCTATCCCTGTTCACATGTGCCAGCAGCAGTGGGTACAGCAGCTGTGGCAGAGTCACCTGTGGCAGAGTGCTAGCAGATGCCAGTGTCAGGGTACCTGCCTCCCTGCAGGCATTGACCAAGGTGGCAGAGGCAACATGGCTGGGCAGAGCTGCTGCCCCTACTGGCAACTTTTGCGCAGTCACGGTAGATGTGGTGATGGCTCAGGGTTGGGACACTGAAGGTCTGGGTGCCTCCTCTGTGTCCTGCAAGCAGAAGTGGTCACTCAGGATAGGGGAGGATCTGCTATTCTCTGCACAGTGTTAGAGCAAGGGTGGGGCACTGACAAGGACGGGGCTGGCTGGCTCTGTGCCCACCAAGGCTCCATCTGCAATGGTGGTGGGAGCAGGGGACAGGCTGCACTCTTACATGCTAGCCCACTTTTTAATGGAAAAAGGAAAGCAAAATCTGCCAGTACAGACACAAGCCAGTAAAGCATTGTGGAGAGTTGCAGTGGGTCCTGGGGAAGCTGCAGTATGGGGAGGGGGCATGCAGGCTAGTGCGTGGCATAGGGTCGCCCCAGTGGAGCTCTCCCCCATCAAGCATGGTCTGTGTAGAAGCTATGACATGGGGCCCCCAGGTCACCTGAGGCTGCCCTGCAAGCAGGTATGGCCAGACTTGGGCCCTAGGAGAGGCCAGCCAACCAAGGGGTGCTCAGGATAGACCAGCCCCATCCGATGGGCAAGACCGCCCTGCAGAGTTCAGGACCAACAGTTCCCCTAGGACTGAAGTCTCCCACGGGAGCAAGTCGAGCCTAGGGGGATGGCCATCCCTGGCTGTGCACCACTACAGACACTCCCATACCAAACCCCCTGGGCTCCACATCATCTGGTTTGCTACCCCTACCACTTCTCTAAGCAGCTCTCCCTGCCAACTCAAGTATCTGTGGTGGTTGAGGGCTCTCCTTCTGCCAGGGTTCCAGAGGCCATTGGTAAGAGCAAGTTGCTTCTTAATAGTTCACTCACCTTTCCTCCAGAGCCATCGAGGGCCAGGCTATTTTCTGGGGTTTTTTTTATAGTGGCCACCCTAATGGGTGTAAAGTGATATTTCTTTATGTTTTTTATTTGTGTTTCCCTAATTATCTTCCTTTGAGAAATGTCTATTCAAGTCCTTCACCCATTTTTTAAAAAGAGGTTATTTGTTTTATTGTTGAGTTATAGGAGTTCTTTATATATTCTGGATATTAACCCCTTATCAGTTATATGATTTATAAATATTTTTCCCAGTCACTTGGTTGCCTTTTCACTCTGTTGATTGTGTCCTTTGAGACACAGAAGTTTTTAAAGTTTTGATGTAGTCCACCTTATTTTTTGTTGTTGCCTGTGCTTTTGGTGTCATTTTCAAGAAATCATTGCCTAATATGAAGCTTTCACCTATCTTTTCTTTTAAGTGTTTTATAATTCTAGCCCTTATATTTAGGTCTTTGATCCACTTTGAGTTAATTTTTGTATATTGTATAAGATAAGTGTCTGATTTCATTCTTTTTGCATGTGGATATCCAATTTCCCAGTTCCATTTATTGAAGCTGTCTTTTCCCCCACTGAATGGTCTTGGCATTCTTGTCAAAAGGGTGATACCCTGGCCCCTTGACCATATATGTGAGGCTTTATTTCTGGCCTATTTTTTCCCATTGTTTTATAAATATGTCTTTATGCTAATTCAACATTGTTTTGATTGCTGTAGCTTTGTGGTAAGTTTTGAAATCAGGAAGTATGAGACTGCAATTTTGTTCCTCTTTTTCAAGATGCTTTTGGCTATTCCAGGTCACTTGTGATTCCATATTAGGATGGATTTTTTTTTTCTGCAAAAAATGCCATTGGAATTGTGTTAGGGATTGCATTGAATCTGTAGATCACTTTGGGTAGCATTTACATCTTTAATAACAATATTAAACCTTCTAATTCATGAATATAAGACGTATTTCCATTTATTGCTATCTTTTATTTCTTTAAGCAACATGTATAAAACTTTTGTCTCCTTAGTTAAATGTATCCTAAGTATTTTATTCTTTTTGATGCTATTGTAAATGGAATTGTCTTAATTTCATTTTCAGAATGTTCATTTTTAGTGTATAGAAATGCATTTGATTTTTTGTGTTGATTTTGTGTCCTGCAACTTTACTGAATTTATTTATTAGTTCTAACAGGTTTTTTGGGGATTCTTTAGGGTTTTCTACATATAAGATTATATCATTTGAAAACAGAGCATTTTATTCTTCCTTTTCAATTTGAATGTCTTTGATTTCTTTTTCTTGCCTAATTTCACTGGCTAGGATTTCCAGTGCTATGTTGAATAAAAGTGTCAAAAGTGAGGATTCTTATCTTATTTCTGATCTTAGAGGAAATGCTTTCAGTCTTTTACCATTATGTTTGATGTTAGCTGTGGGCTTTCAGCTGACATTTCAGACTATAGTTTGTTACATAGTTGCTATACTTCTACTTCTAGGAAATGATGGTAAAGCTGCTAAAGATGTCTTGGTTTTCCATGAGAAACATTCGAATAGCTAAAATAGCACCCACAAAAAAATGTCAAAGAATATAAAAAGACAGTCCATAAAAGAGATTATATAACTAATAAACAAATATGAGAAACACAGGTTATCTAAGACCATTAAAGCAAGCCAGGCATGGTGGCTCATGCCTGTAATCCCAGCACTTTGGGAGGCTGAGGCGGGTGGATCACTTGAGGCTAGGAGTTCAAGACCAGCCTGGCCAACATGGTGAAATCCTGTCTCTACTAAAAATACAAAAATCAGCCATACATGGTGCTGCATCCTCCCCTTCCTGTAATCCCGGCTGCTTGGGAGGCTGAGACACAAGAATTGCTTGGACCCTGGAGGTGGAGGTTACAATGAGCCGAGGTCGCGTCACTGCACTCCAGTCTGAGCGATAGAGCAAGTGTCTGTCTCAAAGAAAAAAATAAATAAGACCATTAAAGCAATAAGAAATCACCATTTTCTTTCTTTCTTTTTTTTTTTTTTTTTTTTTTGAGACGGAGTCTTGCACTGTCGCCTGGGCTGGAGTGCAATGGCCTGATCTTGGCTCACTGCAACCTCCGCCTCCTGGGTTCACATGATTCTTCTGCCTCAGCTTCCCAAGTAGCCGGGATTACAGGCGCACACCACCACACCCAGCTAATTTTTTTGTATTTTTAGTAGAGATGGGGTTTCACTATGTTGGCCAGACTGGTCTCAAACTCCTGACCTCGTGATCCGCCCGCCTCAGCCTCCTAGAGTGCTGAGATTACAGGCGTGAGCCACCATGCCCAGCCAGAAATCACCATTTTCTTATACAGAATTAGCATAATTATTGAAAATATAAATAAAACCCAGTGGTAGCAAGGCTGTGGAGTCACTGAAACTCTGATACTTTGATGTCACTTTGGAGAGTGGACTGTCCTATGTGCTTTATATGCGTCTTTCTATTAGTATTTGTGATAACTTTGAGATGTACTATTTCCCCCATATTTTCATTGAAAAGAACGTGACACAGGGGATTAAATAACTCATTCAAGGATACAAAACTAGATATTGATAGGCCCCAGATGTGACCATGGCGTATACTCCTGACCTCTGTGCTCTGTTGCCATATAAATATGCAGACCTTCTGACCCAGTAATCTCATTCCATTCAGATGACTGAGTCCTAAGGAAATAAGATAGATGAGATAGAGCAGGGGTTGTGAACAGGGACTCCTGGGACTGCATACTTTTATTCAGAGTCTACTATTTACTAGCTGGTGTCAGATGTTCTGAAAACCTAGCAATTTAAGACAAAACAAAAATACACATCCAGTCCAGGTCTTTAGGAAAACTTTTTTTTTTTTTTTTTTTTCAGATGAGATATTGTTCTGTTGCCCAAGCTGGAGTGCAGTGGCGCAATCATGGCTCACTGCAGCCTTTACCTCCTGGGCTCAGTTGATCCACCTGATTCAGCCTCCTGAGTAGCTGGGACTACAGGCGCGCACCACCATGCCTGGCTAATTTTTCTATTTTTTTGTAGAGATAAGGTTTCGCCATGTTCCCCAGACTTGGGTGGGAACTTTCTTGTAATCAAAAGGAAATGTATGTCAGAGAGAGTGGGAAAAAGTTATTTTAGTTGCTGATTAAAATGTGGCAACTCCTATGGACAAAGAGTGTTGTTTGTTCTCAGGTGACCTGAATAGTCCAAAGCTGTAATGGATCTATCACTCCTTTCTAGCTCATCAGCAGAATATTATTTCCTATTTGCCTAATTCAGGGCTACAGATGTTTCAAGCTGCATTACTTTTGAATTAAAGTGGGGTTTCTGGAACTGTTCTCTTTCCCAGGGAGCTCATCCGCTGTTTGAAGTGGTATATGGACTGCTCAGCAGAACTGATTCGACAGGACCACATTCAAGAAGCTATGCGGGTAATGTACTAACCTCTCCATACATAAGAGACCCACTCATGCAATTATTTGTGAGTAATCTCAGTGATACAATGTGCAGGACAAATGTAGACATCGCAGCACCTGGCCTGCTTTCAGGAATGACTGTCTTGATCCACATAATTTCTCTTTCCTTACCTTGATTTTGCCCCAGAAAGCTTTTATTCCTGATAATTTTAAAGAAGGAGGGAGAGATGATATGCACATGGCTCCTGGCCATCCTCCCCTGCCTGATTGTTACCCATAGTATCAGTCCTTTCTACCACTGGCTAAAGTATAGTAACTCCTTCTAAGCCAATGTTGGTGGCAACGTTGATTGAATTAGGATCCTCTAATAGTATTCTCTTTTTTGGTAGTTACTAAGCATAGATTTTTTGAACTGTTTTAAGTAAAAAGAGCTGAGTGGATGCACTGTATGTGGATTTGTTCAGAAGAAGGGAATCTTAAAATTGTGGCCTTAGGAAGAACCTGTGGTCTTCCATGGTCGTGACCATTGTCAGCATCCCTGCTTGGACAGGTTCCCTGACAAGGCAGCCCTTTGTATTGCTGGGTAGCTCCAATTGACAGGGGACTGTTCTCATTTTGAGTTAACTCCACTGTCTGGTAACTTCTTTTCATGACTACTGTTCTGCTGTTAAAACAAACAAACAAACAAACAAAAAAAAAACAGTTTTGCTTTATTTCTGTCCTCTTTTAATATCACATCACCTGCAACAAGTACTGGACCTGTGTTTTTGTCCTTTTCGACATGTTTAACAGGTAACAGAATGTTTTCTCAAGCATTATCAGACTGAAGGGGCAAAATCAAATCATAGATTTGCATTTAGTCTTCCTCTTCTTTGCACATTCTGTAAAAATCTGAGGCTACAAGGCTCATTTCTGTCCTCTTTCATACAAATGCCTACTGAGCATCTGTCCTAGGGGCTAAGATGCAACGATGAATAAGACCAGCCCATCTTTTTGAAGAACATATCTGCAGTATCCTAAAGGGAGGCACAAACACAAGTGTAGGGCAGGGTGCTGAGGCATGTGAGGAAAGGGCCTCAGTTCTCTTCTTCTCAGAACCCTAGCACCTGTCAGGTGCCTAACACAATATTTGAGTGGATAAAAGTTGAGTTAAATGCAAAAGATTCTATATGAGCCTGAAAAATAATTGCTTAAGGATACCGGAGAAGGCAGCACAGAAGTTGTTTTCTCCTAAAAATCATTCGTTTAATCATTCAGTCAATGTTGCTTGATACCTACCATGCTTCAGACACTGTTCTAACCACTGGCGATTCAGCAGGGGCCCAAACAAAAATGGCCAGGGCTTCATAGTACTTTCATTCAAGTGGGGAAACACATACAATATATGTAAAACAGATAAATACATGTATTTATTCTAATCAATGTTGACACCAACATTGGCTTACAAAGTCAGTTTAAAAAACAAAACAAAACAAAACAAAACTTGGCTGGCCGTGGCAGCTCACGCCTATAATCCTAGCACTTGGGGAGGCCAAGGTGGGTGGATCACCTGAGGTCAGGAGTTCAAGACCAGCCTGGCCAACATGATGAAACCCCATCTCTACTGAAAATACATAAATTAACCGGGCATGGTGGCATGCACCTGTAATCCCAACTACTCACGAGGCTGAGGCTCAAGAATTGCTTGAACCTGGGAGGCGGAGGTTGCAGTGAACCAAGATTGTGCCGCTGCACTCCAGCCTGGGTGACAGAGCAAAACTCCATCTCAAGAGAAAACAAACAAACAAACAAACTCGATGAGTACTATGAAGGAAATAAACAAGATTATGGAACAGACTGGCTGGAAAGGAGGGTTTACTTCAGATCAAGGGTTTGGGAAAGCTTCTCTGAGGAGGTGATCTCTGAGCTGAAGTCAGTGTTAACAGTTAGGGAATGAGCACTCCAGACTGAGGAAACAGAATATTTAAAAGCCTAGATGGGAAAGGGCTTGGGTTTTGTTTTTGCTTTTGTTTTTGTTTTTTTATTATTATTATTATACTTAAAGTTCTAGGGTACATGTGCACAACGTGCAGGTTTGTTACATATGTATATATATGCCATGTTGATGTGCTGCTCCCATTAACTCGTCATTTACATTAGGTATATCTCCTAATGCTATCCCTCCCCAATCCCCTAACCCCACAACAGGCCCCAGTGTGTAATGTTCCCCACCCTGTGTCCAAGTGTTCTCATTGTTCAGTTCTCACCTATGAGTGAGAACATGTGGTGTTTGGTTTTCTGTCCTTGTGATAGTTTGCTCAGAATGATGGATTCCAGCTTCATCCATATCCCTACAAAGGACATGAACTCATCCTTTTTATGGCTGCATAGTATTCCATGGTGTATATGTGCCACGTTTTCTTAATCCAGTCTATCATTGATGGACATTTGGGTTGGTTCCAAGTCTTTGCTATTGTGAATAGTGCCGCAGTAAACATACGTGTGCATGTGTCTTTATAGCAGCATGATTTATAATCCTTTGGGTATATACCCAGTAATGGGATGGCTTGGGCAAATGGTATTTCTAGTTCTAGATCCTTGAGGAATCGCCACACTGTCTTTTCCACAATGGTTGGACTAATTTACACTTCCACCAACAGTGTAAAAGCGTTCCTATTTCTCCACATCCTCTCCAGCGCCTGTTGTTTCCTGACTTTTTAATGATCGCCATTCCAACTAGTGTGAGATGGTATCTCATTGTGGTTTTGATTTGCATTTCTCTAATGACCCGTGATGATGAGCTTTTTTTCATATGTTGGTTGGCTGCATAAATGTCTTCTTTTGAGAAGTGTCTGTTCATATCTTTTGCCCACTTTTTGATGGTTTTTTTTTCTTGTAAATTTGTTTAAGTTCTTTGTAGATTTTGGATATTAGCCGTTTGTCAGATGGATAGATGGCAAAAATTTTCTCCTATTCTATAGCTTGCCTGTTCACTGTGATGATAGCTTCTTTTGCTGTGCAGAAGCTCTTTAGTTTAATTAGATCCCATTTGTCAATTTTGGCTTTTGTTGCCATTACTTTTGGTGTTTTAGACATGAAGTGCTTGCCCATGCCTATGTCCTGAATGGTATTGCCTAGGTTTTCTTCTAGGGTTTTTATGGTTTTAGGTCTAACATTTAAGTCTTTAATCCATCATGAATTAATTTTTGTATAAGGTGTAAGGAAGGGATCCAGTTTCAGCTTTCTACATATGGCTAGCCAGTTTTCCCAGCACCATTTATTAAATAGGGAATGCTTTCCCCATTTCTTGTTTTTTGTCAGGTTTGTCAAAGATCAGATGGTTGTAGATGTGTGGTATTATTTCTCAGGGCTCTATTCTGTTCCATTGGTCTGTATCTCTGTTTTGGTACCAGTACCATGCTGTTTTGGTTACTGTAGCCTTGTAGTATAGTTTGAAGTTAGGTAGCATGATGCCTCCAGCTTTGTTCTTTTGGCTTAGAATTGTCTTGGCAATGCAGGCTCTTTCTTGGTTCCATATGAACTTTAAAGTAGTTTTTTCCAATTCTGTGAACAAAGTCATTGGTGGCTTTATGGGGATGGCATTGAATCTATAAATTACCTTGGGCAGTATGGCCATTTTCACAGTATTGATTCTTCCTATCCATGAGCATGGAATGTTCTTCCATTTATTTGTGTCCTCTTTTATTTTGTTGAGCAGTGGTTTGTAGTTCTCCTTGAAGAGGTCCTTCACATCCCTTGCTAGTTGGATTCCTAAGTATTTTATTCTCTTTGAAGCAGTTGTGAATGGGAGTTCATTCCTGATTTGGCTCTCTGTTTGTCTGTTATTGGTGTATAGGAATGCTTGTGATTTTTGCACATTGATTTTGTATCCTGAGACTTTGCTGAAGTTGCTTATCAGCTTAAGGAGATTTTGGGCTGAAACAGTGGGGTTTTCCAAATATACAATCATGTCGTCTGCAAACAGGGACAATTTGACTTCCTCTTTTCCTAATTCAATACCCTTTATTTCTTTCTCTTGCCTGACTGCCCTGGCCAGAACTTTCAACACTGTGTTGAATAGGAGTGGTGAGAGAGGGCATCCCTGTCTTGTGCCAGTTTTCAAAGGGAATGCTTCTGGGTTTTGCCCATTCAGTATGATATTGGCTGTGGGTTTGTCATAAGTAGCTCGTATTATTTTGAGATACGTCCCATCAATACCTAGTTTGTTGAGAGTTTTTAGCGTGAAGGGCTGTTGAATTTTGTCAAAGGCCTTTTCTGCATCTATTGAGATAATCATGTGGTTCTTTGTCTTTGGTTCTGTTTATATAATGGATTATGTTTATTGGTTTGCATATGTTGAACCAGCCTTGCATCAAAGGATGAAGCCCACTTGATCTTGGCAGATAAGCTTTTTGATGTGCTACTGGATTCAGTTTGCTAGTATTTTACTGAGGATTTTCGCATCAATGTTCATCAGGGATATTGGTCTAAAATTCTCTTTTTTTTGTTGTGTCTCTGCCAGGCTTTGGTATCAGGATGATGCTGGTCTCATAAAACGAGTTAGGGAGGATTCCCTCTTTTTCTATTGATTGGAATAGTTTCAGAAGGAATGGTACCAGCTCCTCTTTGTACCTCTGGTAGAATTCGGCTGTGAATACGTCTAGTCCTGGACTTTTTTTGGTTGGTAGGCTATTAAATACTACCTCATTTACAGAGCCTATTACTGGTCTATTCAGGGATTCAACTTCTTCCTGGTTTAGTCTTGGGCGGGGGGGTGTCCAGGAATTTATCCATTTCTTCTAGATTTTCTAGTTTATTTGCGTAGAGGTGCTTCTGGTATTCTCTGATGGTAGTCTGTAGTTCTCTGGGATCGATGGCGATATCACCTTTGTCATTTTTTATTGCATCTATTTGATTCTTCTCTCTTTTCTTCTTTATTAGTCTTGCTAGTGGTCCATCAATTTTGTTGATCTTTTCAAAAAACCAGCTCCTGGATTCATTGATTTTTTGAAGGATTTTTTGTGTCTCTATCTCCTTCAGTTCTGCTCTGATCTTAGTTATTTCTTGCCTTCTGCTAGCTTTTTTAGAGAAGCAAGTGTTTGCTCTTGCTTCTCTAGTTCTTTTAATTGTGATGTTCGGGTGTCAATTTTAGATCTTTCCTGTTTTCTCTTGTGGGCATTTGGTGCTATAAATTTCCCTCTGCACACTGCTTTAAATGTGTCTCAGAGGTTCTGTTCTGTTGTATCTTTGTTCTCATTGGTTTCAAAGAACATCTTTATTTCTGCCTTCATTTTGTTATGTACCCAGTAGTCATTCAGGAGTAGGTTGTTCAGTTTCCATGTAGTTGAGCAGTTTTGAGTGACTTTCTTAGTCGTGAGTTCTAGTTTGATTGCACTGTGGTCTGAGAGACAGTTTGTTAAAATTTATGTTCTTTTACATTTGCTGAGGAGTGCTTTACTTCCAACTATGTGGTCAATTTTGGAATAAGTGCAATGTCGTGCTGAGAAGAATGTATATTCTTTTGATTTGGGGTGGAAAGTTCTATAAATGTCTATTAGGTCCACTTGGTGCAGAGCTGAGTTCAGTTCCTGGATATCCTTGTTAACTTTCTGTCTCGTTGATCTGTCTAATGTTGACAGTGGGGTGTTAAAGTCTCCCATTATTATTGTGTGGGAGTCTAAGTCTCTTTGTAGGTCTCTAAGGACTTGCTTTATGAATCTGGGTGCTCCTGCATTGGGTGCATATATATTTAGGATAGTTAGCTCTTCTCATTGAATTGATACCTTTACCATTATGTAATGGCCTTCTTTATCTCTTTTGATCTTTGTTGGTTTAAAGTCTGTTTTATCAGAGACTAGGATTGCAACCCCTGCTTTTTTTTGTTTTTCATTTGCTTAGTAGATCTTCCTCCATCCCTTTATTTTGAGCCTATGTGTGTCTCTGCATGTGAGATGGTTCTCCTGAATACAGCACACTGATGGGTCTTGACTCTTTATCCAATTTGCCAGTTTGTGTCTTTTAATTGGAGCATTTAGCCCATTTACATTTAAGGTTAATATAGTTATATGTGAATTTGATCCTGTCATTATGATGTTAGCTGGTATTTTGCTCGTTAATTGATGCAGTTTCTTCCTAGCATCGATGGTCTTTACAATTGGCATGTTTTTGTGGTGGCTGGTACCAGTTGTTCCTTTCTGTGTTTAGTGCTTCCTTCAGGAGCTCTTGTAAGGCAGGCCTGGTGGTGACAAAATCTCTCAGCATTTGCTTGTCTGTAAAGGATTTTATTTCTCTTTCACTTATGAAACTTAGTTTGGCTGGATATGAAATTCTGGTTTGAAAATTCTTTTCTTTAAGAATGTTGAATATTGGCCTCCACTCTCTTCTGGCTTGTAGAGTTTCTACTGAGAGATCCCCTGTTAGTCTGATGGGCTTCCCTTTGTAGGTAACCCAGTCTTTCTCTCTGGCTGCCCCTAACAGTGTTTCCTTCATTTCAACTTTGGTGAATCTGACAGTTATGTGTCTTGGAGTTGCTTTTCTCGAGGAGTATCTTTATGGTGTTCTCTGTGTTTCCTGAATTTGAATGTTGGCCTGCCTTGCTAGGTTGGGGAAGTTCTCCTGGATAATATCCTGAAGAGTGTTTTCCAACTTGGTTCCATTCTCCCCATCACTTTCAGGTACACCAATCAAATGTAGGTTTGGTCTTTTCACATAGTCCCATATTTCTTGGAGGCTTTGTTCGTTTCTTTTTACTCTTTTTTCTCTAAACTTCTCACTTCATTTCATTCATTTGATCTTCAATCACTGATACCCTTTCTTCCAGTTGATCAAATCGGCTACTGAAGCTTGTGCATGCATCACATAGTTCTCATGCCATGGTTTTCAGCTCCATCAAGTCATTTAAGGTCTTCTCTATGCTGTGTTTTCTAGTTAGCCATTTGTCTAATCTTTTTTCAAGGTTTTTAGCTTCTTTGCAATGGGTTCGAACACCCTCCTTTAGCTCAGAGAAGTTTGTTATTACCGATAGTCTGAAGCCTTCTTCACTCAACTCGTCAAAGTCATTCTCCATCCATCTTTGTTCTGTTGCTGGCGAGGAGCTGTGTTCCTTTGGAGGAGAAGAGGCCCTCTGATTTTTAGAATTTTCAGCTTTTCTGCTTTGGTTTCTCCCCATCTTTGTGGTTTTACCTACCTTTGGTCTTTGATGATGGTGACATACAGATGGGTTTTTGGTGTGGATGTCCTTTCTGTTTGTTAGTTTTCCTTCTAACAGTCAGGACCCTCAGCTGCAGGTCTGTTGGAGTTTGCCGGAGGTCCACTCCAGACCCTGTTTGCCTGGTTATCACCAGCGGAGGCTCAGCTGGAAATGCAAAAATCACCTGTCTTCTGCATCGCTCACGCTGGGAGCTGTAGACTGGAGCTGTTCCTATTCAGCCATCTTGGAACCTCCTCCTTGTTTTGTTTTTTGAGACACAGTCTCACTTACTCTGTTGCCCAGGCTGGAGTGCAGTGGCCTGATATCTGCTCAGTGCAACCTCTGCCTCCTGGGTTTAAGTGATTCTCCTGCCTTAGTCTCCTGAGTAGCTGGGATTACAGGCGCATGCCACCATGCCCAGCTAATTTTTGTATTATTTGTGGAGATGGGGTTTCACCATGTTGGCCAGGCTGGTCTCAAACTCCTGACCTCAGGTGATCCGGCTGCCTTGGCGTCCCAAAGTTCTGGGATTACAGGTGTGAGCCATCGCACCCAGCGAAGAGCTTGAGTTTTCGTTTTTGGTGTTTTTTTTTTTTTTTAGATGGAGTCTCACTCTTGTTGTGGAGGCTGGAGTGCAGAGGCACAATCTTGGCTCACTGCAGCCTCCACCTCCGTGTTCAAGCGATTCTCCTGTCTCAGCCTCCCAAGTAGCTGGGATTATAGGCTTATGCCACCACAGCTGGCTAATTTTTTGTGTTTTTAGTAGAGACGGGGTTTCACCGTGTTGGTCAGGCTGGTCTCAGACTCCTGACCTCAGGTGATCCACCCACCTCCACCTTCCAAAGTGCTGGAATTACAGGCATGAGCCATTGCACCCATCCCCAAGAGCTTGGGCTTTTAAGGAACCAAAAGTCAACTGATGTGACTAAAGCAAGGGCTTTCAAATGCTAGATCGGATGTAGAAGATGATAATAAGGGAGAACTGTGGCTGTTTCCAAGGGGTCTTGCTAAATCAGCTGAGTTGATGGCAAGGCCATTTATGGAGGTACAGAATTCTGGGAAAGATAAGGTTTGGGTAGGGAGAAGGAAGAATTCCCTTTGGGGGAGCATTTTTCTGAGGTGTTTTCATATTTGTTCTCACCATTTCACACTTGTTCTGTAATACGTCCAACACTAAGGTTTTATCAGGTCATTTCCTCCTCTTCGTCAGATTTCAGCTTATAAGTCTCCTTCACCAGATTAGTAAGTTTCCATCTAATCCTGTTTTCCTTCTTCTTCATAGGATGCATGCTCCTGGCCTGATACTTCTCATTCCAGTATCAAAAGCTATGAACCAGGAAACTTCTTCCTTAATACTTTTGATTCAATATATCTTTCCACTCATAACCTTATCTCCTTTTACCTTCAGAAGCATGACCTTAAGAAAAGTTCTATTGAAGAAGGTGAAAATAAAAAGTTTATTATTTCTTACTTGGTTATATTGTTTGTTCACAATGTGAGAGGCATGTAGGGGGTGTCATTGTGGGTTTTAGGGTGGCTCTTCACAAGGCATTCCAAAACAACACCACACTTTTCACTGCTGAGCTGTATCAGTTCCTTAGCAGGTAGCCACAAGGAGGAAAGAGAGGGCACGGTGGATCTTCTTGGTGATACAAACATGGTAATAACTTTTAGGATCTCTTTTTCTTACAGGTTTATTAACTTAAGCAAAAATGGACAGGGCAGCTGCTTCAGCCACAGTTAAGTGCTCCATTGTCTCTACACAGTATTAGGAGCACCTTTAAACCTTGAACAAATTCCACAGGCTCCACCTCTCACCTTCTATTCCACTCCTCTGCCCCGCTCTCCTTCCCCAGTTGAATCTGTCAGAGGTGGCCAGCATCACCTGGTCCTGACCAAGATGGTGCTGATCCAAAACTTCAAGAGGAGTGGGGAAGAGGGAAGTCAGGTACTCAGAGATGACTGGAAGTGGGTTTATGTTCCATGTCCTCATCCGGGTTTGCACGGAGACTTCTCTGACATCGGCCTTGTGCTCCTCTGCTAGTTGTCTTATATTGTGTAACCTAATAGAGGAAGCAAGCTCTCATGCCCAAAAGGTGCAAGTCACTTTGCTGTCTGGTTCTGCCTCCCTGAAACTGGTGAATGTTTCATGCCACTCATTACATCTCTTGTGGTAACTGTTTCAAACTTAAAAACCAAACAAAAAAACTTTTTAAAATTAGAGGAGTAGTATGGAGCACATAATTAGATTTGCCTACCTCTCAGGAGACCTAAAATTCCACTTTTCAAAAAAAATCTCATTTATTTTCCTGTCTTTACTTCCAGTGCTCCACGTAATTGCCGATCCTTCCTGCATCTTCCGGGGCTTGGGCATATGACAGTAAGATGCTCAACAAGTTCATTTTCTACTTCTATGCATAATACATTTTTGGTGAATCTTTCCAGGTCTTAATTCTTTTCATTTTCTGTATGACCTAACTGAGGAAACCATCCTGGCTTTCTTTTTTTTTGGAGACGGAGTCTTGCTCAGTTCACCAGGCTGGAGTGCAGTGGCGTGATCTCGGCTCACTGCAAGCTCCGCCTCCTGGGTTCACGCCATTCTCGTGCCTCAGCCTCCCGAGTACATCCTGGCTTTTTAGGCTGCTCCAAGAAGTTCTGTTCTATCCTTTACCTATAGGGATTCTAGTCCCTACCTATAAGGATTCGAGGGTGTCAGTTCTGACCCTGTCCCTCTTTTGTCCTCTGCTGAGCCCAGCAAGCCATCATCTTAATCATACAAAACCAAAATACCTAAAGGGGAAGGTCAGACCTGCTACCTAGCCATTTAGTTTGGAAAATGCAAACATTTATTTTCTTTGTTCCGATAGAAAATACCTCCTACTTCAGTGACTTCAAACTGGCATAACCTAATAAATGAAGCTAGCTCAGAAGTGTATACTTTCTGCTTCATGGGCCTGAAGAGTCACCACAATATAGACATATTAGAGCAGTGGCAGAGTCCAGCCTGCAAGTGTCTGGGTTTAGAAACTAACAGATATTTCAAGTTCTTTATAGACTAGGCATTAAAAAGCTACTAGAACAGAGGGTGTAGCATTTATGGAGATGAGGCCGCACACTAAATCCTTCTACAGAATCATCTGGTACAAGCCCTGTAAGACACATTTTTCTAAACTGGCATTCCCCAGTGCCAACTGAATTTTGTATGGGCCACAAAATATTAAGTTCTGCTTTTCCAAACCATCTAACAGCTGGATAGATCATGAAAGGTAGTTTGGGAATTGTTTCCTGTTTTATATTTCAAGTACCAGACTTCTGTTTGTTTCAGCCTTGCGTAAGTTTCTCTCCATTATTTCTGGCTTTTCAGTGTCTGGGAAATCTGTGGCATTTTTTTTTTAATTAGAAAACATAGTATTGGGTCTTGAATTTGTTCTCTTAAAAGAAAATTACTCTGTAAGCATGGGCCAAGCGTCAGGAACTCCTCAGAATCAGATTCTGCTCCCAAACATTTTGCAGAAGCTTCATCTTGTACCATTTATGAACTGCTTATAGCAGATGTCTTGGTGGGAAGAGGGTGGATACTGGATGTATCAGGCCTGTCAGCTGCTGTGCAGCCTGGGACAGGTTTTCTTCAGATTTCTGTGACCTCTGGTGAAAAAGGAGGAACTGTGTCAGGCCCCAGCTATACCTTAAAGATGTAGGAGACTCCTAAGTCTGAGGACTCCTCAGTCCTTTAGGACACTTCCTTCTTGCAGTAAACTTGAGTCTTTCTTACATCCTTGCCTTGTGACCCTTTTATTTCCAGACCTGAAAAAAATACAGAGAAACTTATTTTTTAAACTCTGAGTGTTCTTGAATTCAACTATTTCTATAACAGTCTATGGCTCCTTAATTCCAGAACCTCAGAAAACAGTTGTGAAATTATTTGATGATTCTTTCAGTAAGAAGGTAGCTGCTGCTTAGTGACAATTTGGATATTTGAGAAAAAATTTTTAAAAATAAAGTACCTATCTATCTCCATAGTTAGAATTGCCCAACACCTGATTTTGGTATAGAAACTGCTGTTACTTTGCCCCTTGTTTCCTGCTATGTGAGTTCCTGAGCATCTTCAACATCTCTCCATCACTTTTTCTCCCACACTTTTCAGGCCTTGGAGTACCTTTTCAAGTTCATTGTACAGTCACGGATCCTGTACTCACGAGCCACTTGTGGAATGGAAGAGGAACAATTCAGATCCAGTATCCAAGAACTTTTCCAGTCCATCCGGTTTGTGCTCAGTCTGGACAGCCGAAACTCAGAAACACTCCTTTTTACTCAGGTTCGCACACTGCAGGGAAGCTTTGATGCTGGGTTCCTCTTTCTCAGTGGGTGGTTTCTTTGTCCTCTGGTTTTCAGAGATGAAGAAGCCCTGCCAGGATCATGTGTGTTGGGTAAGGGATTATTTACAAGGAAATACCTGATACAACAAAATGCTGCTGTTACTGCAAATCTGGCTGTGCCTCAGCTGCCAGATGTAAAACAGCTCAGTGGCTTTATGTTGGAGAAGAAGCACAAATTTGTTCTGTGAACAGTCTTTAGACCAAGTTTATTTAGCTACCATACTACTTAGTTTTTTATGAACACCTTATTCATAGGAGATATTCAGAATGTATGGGGTATTTTATTTCCAGATTAATCATTGTATTAATGAAAATTGAGCACAGTGGCTCACGCCTGTAATCCTAGCACTTTGGGAGGCCAAGGTGGGCGGATTGCTTGAGCTCAGGAGTTCAAGACCAGCCTGGGCAACATGATGAAACCCCATCTCTACTAAAAATACAAAAAATTAGCTGGGTGTGCTAGCATGCACCTGTAGTCCCAGCTACTCAGGAGGCTGAGGCAGGAGAATTGCTTGAACCCGGGAGGCAGAGGTTGCAGTGAGCCAAGATCGCACCACTGCACTCCAGCCTGGGCAACAGACTGAGACTCTGTCTCCAAAAAGAAAAAGAAAAAAAAGAAAATTTAGATTAGCTTTTGTCCATTCCAGAAGTTGAATGAAATAATTTGAAAAACAGTAGGAGTAACTAGGAATCTTTGGCTAAGAATTAAGATTAAATTAGGATCAGAGGGCTGGCAAGATGGCCAAATAGGAACAGCTCCGGACTGCAGCTCCCAGCGAGATCAACACAAAAGGCAGGTGATTTCTGCATTTCCAACTGAGGTACCCGGCTCATCTCATTGGGACTGGCTAGACAGTGGGTGCACCCATGGAGAGCAAGCAGAAGGAGGGTGGGGCGTCGCCTCACCTGGGAAGTACAAGGGGTTGGGGAACTCCCTCCCCTACCCAAGGGAAGCTGGGAGAGACTGCCTTGAGGAACAGTGCATTCCGGCCCAGATACTACGCTTTTCCCATGGTCTTTGCAACCTGCAGACCAGGAGATTCCCTCAGGTGCCTACACCACCAGGGCCCTGGGTTTCAAACAGAAAACTGGGCTGCTGTTTGGGCAGACACTGAGCTAGCTGCAGGAGTTTTTTTCATACCCCAGTGGAGCCTGGAATGTCAGCGAGACAGAACCGTTCACTCCCCTGGAAAGGGGGCTGAAGCCAGGGAGACAAGCGGTCTAGCTCAGTGAATCCCACCCCCACGGAGCCCAGCAAGTTAAGATCCACTGGCTTGAAATTCTCACTGCCAGCACAGCAGTCTGATGTCGATCTGGGACACTCAAGCTTGGTCAGGGGAGGAGCATCCACCATTACAGAGGCTTGAGTAGGCAGTTTTCCCCTCACAGTGTAAAAAAAAAGCTGACAGGAACTTTGGACAAGGCAGAGCCCACCACAGTGCTGCCAAGCCACTGTAGCCAGACTCCCTCTCTAGATTCCTCCTCTGTGGGCAGGGCATCTCTGAAAGAAAGACAGCAGGCCCAGTCAGGGGCTTCTAGATCCAACTCCCATCTCCCTGGGACAGAGCACCTCGGGGAAGGGACAGCTGTGGGTGCAGCTTCAGCAGACTTAAATGTTCCTGCCTGCCAGCTCTGAAGGGAATGGGAGATCTCCCAGCACAGTGCTCGAGCTCTGCTAAGGGACAGACTGTCTCCTTAAGTGGATCCCTTACCCCCGTGCCTCCTGACTGGGAGACATCTCCCAGTAGGGGATGACAGACACCTCATACAGGAGAGCTCTGGCTGGCATCTGGTGGGTGCCCCTCTGGGACGAAGCTTCCAGAGGAAGGAATAGGCAGCAATCTTTGCTGTTCTGCAGCCTCTGCTGGTGATACCCAGGCAAACAGGGTCTGAAGTGGACCTCCAGCAAACCCCAGCAGACCTCTAACAGAGGGGCCTGACTATTAGAAGAAAAACTAACAAACAGAAAGGAATAGCATCAACATCAACAAAAAGGACATCCACACAGAAACCCTATCCGAAGGTCAACAACATCAAACACCAAAGGTAGATAAATCCAGGAAGACAAAGAAAAACCAGTGCAAAAAGGCTGAAAATTCCAAAAAACCAGAACGCCTCTTCTCCTCCAGAGGATCACAACTCCTAGCCAGCAAGGTAACAAACCTGGACAGAGAATGAGTTTGATGAATTGACAGAAGTAGGCTTCAGAAGGTGGGTAATAACAAACTCCCCCAAGCTAAAGGAGCATGTTCTAACCCAATGCAAGGAAGCTAAGAACCTTGAAAAAAGGTTAGAGGAATTGCTAACTACAATAACTAGTTTAGAGAAGAACGTAAATGACCTGATGGAGCTGAAAAACACAGCACGAGAACTTTGTGAAGCATACAGAAGTATCAATAGCCAAATTGATCAAGTGGAAGAAAGGATATCAGAGATTGAAGATCAACTTACTGAAATAAGTCGTGAAGACAAGATTAGAGAAAAAAGAATGAAAAGGAATGAACAAAGCCTCCAAGAAATATGGGACTATGTGAAAAGACCAAACCTATGTTTGATTGGTGTACCTGAAAGTGACAGGGAGAATGGAACCAAGTTGGAAAACACTCTTCAGGATATTATCCAGGAGAACTTCCCCAACCTAGCAAGACAGGCCAACATTCAAATTCAGGAAATACAGAGAACACCACAAAGATACTATTTGAGAAGAGCAACCCCAAGACACATAATCGTCAGAATCACCAAGATTGAAATGAAGGAAAATATGTTAAAGGCAGCCAGAGAGAAAGGTCAGGTTACCCGCAAAGAGAAGCCCATCAGACTAAGAGCAGATCTCTCTGCAGAAACCCTACAAACCAGAAGAGAGTGGGGGCCAATATTCAACATTCTTAAAGAAAAGAATTTTCAACCCAGAATTTCATATCCAGCCACACTAAGCTTCATAAGTGAAGGAGAAATAAAATCTTTTACAGACAAGCAAATGCTGAGAGATTTTGTCACCACCAGGCCTGCCTTACAAGAGCTCCTGAAGGAAGCACTAAATATGGAAAGGAAAAACCGGTACCAGCCACTGCAAAAACATACCAAATTATAAGGATCATCGACACTATGAAGAAACTGCATCAACTAACGGGCAAAATAACCAGCTAGCATCATAATGACAGGATGAAATTCACACATAACTATATTAACCTTAAATGTAAATGGGCTAAATGCCCCAATTAAAAGACACAGACTGGCAAATTGGATAAAGAGTCAAGACCCATCAGTGTGTTGTATTCAGGAGACCCATCTCACATGCAAAGACACACATAGGCTCAAAATACAGGGATGGAGGACTATTTACCAAGCAAATGGAAAACCAAAAAAAGCATGGGTTGCAATCCTAGTATCTGATAAAACAGACTTTAAACCAACAAAGATCATAAAAGACAAGGATATTACATAATGGTAAAGGGATCAATGCAACAAGAAGTGCTAATTATCCAAAATATATATGCACCCATTACAGGAGCACCCAGGTTCATAGAGCAAGTTCTTAGAGACCAATAAAGAGACTTAGACTCCCACACAATAATAGTGGGAGACTTTAACATCCCACTGTCAGTATTAGATCAGTGAGACAGAAAATTGACAAGGATATTCAGAACTTGAAATCAGCTCTGGACCGAGTAGACCTGATAGACATCTGCAGAACTCTCCTCCCCAAATCAACAGAATATACATTCTTCTCAGCACCACATTGCACATATTCTAAAACTGACCACGTAATTGGAAGTAAAACACTCTTCGGCAAATGCAGAAGAACAGAAATCATAACAGTCTCTCAGACCACAGTACAATCAAATTAGAACTCAGGATTAAGAAACTCACTCAAAACCACACAACTACATGGAAACTGAACAACCTGCTCCTGAATGACTACTGGGTACATAACGAAATTAAGGCAGAAGTTCTTTGAAACCAGTGAGAACAAAGACACAACATACCAGAACCTCTGGGACACAGCTAAAGCAGTGTTTAGAGGGAAATTTATAGCACTAAATGCCCACAGGAGAAAGCGGGAAATATCTAAAATCGACACCCGAACATCACAGTTAAAAAAACTAGAGAAGCAAGAGCAAACAAATTCAAAAGCTAACAGAAGACAAGAAATAACTAGCCGGGCTTGGTGGCTCACACCTGTAATCCCAGCACTTTGGGAGGCTGAGGCGGGCAGATCATGAGGTCAGGAGATCAAGACCATCCTGGCCAACATGGTGAAACCCCGTCTCTACTAAAAATACAAAAAATTAGCCGGACATGGTGGCGGGTATGTGTAGTCCCAGCTACTAGGGAGGCTGAGGCAGGAGAATGGCCTGAACCTGGGAGGCGGGGCTTGCAGTGAGCCAAGATCGCGCCACCGCACTCCAGCCTGGGTGACAGAGTGAGACTCAGTCTCAAAAAATAAATAAATAAATAAATAAATAAATAACTTAGATCAGAACAGAGACACAAAGAATCCTTGAAAAAATTAATGAATCTGGAAGCTGGTTTTTTGAAAAGATTAACAAAATAGATAGACTGCTAGCCAGACTAATGAAGAAAAGAGAGAAGAATCAAATAGACACAACAAAAAATATGATAAAGGGGCAATCACCACTGATCCCACAGAAACAGAAACTACCATCAGAGAATACTATAAACACCTCTGTGCAAATAAACTAGAAACTCTAGAAGAAATTTATAAATTCCTGGACACATGCACCGTCCCAAGACTAAACCAGGAAGAAGTTGAACCCCTGAATAGACCAATAATAAGATCTGAAATTGAGGTAGAAATTAGCAGCGTACAACCAAAAAAATCCCAGGACCAGACGGATTCACAGCCAAATTCTACCAGAGGTACAAAGAGGAGGTGATACCATTCCTTCTGAAACTATTCCAAACAATAGAAAAAGAGGGACTCCTCCCGAACTCATTTTATGAATCCAGCATCATCCTGATACCAAACCTGGCAGAGACACAACAAAAACAGAACATTTCAGGCCACTATCCCTGATGAACATCGATGCGAAAATCCTCAATAAAATACTGGCAAACCGAATCCAGCAGCACATCAAAAAGCTTATCCACCACAATCAAGTCAGCTTCATCCCTGGGATGTAAGGCTGGTTCAACCTACACAAAAAAATAAATGTAATCCATCACATAAACAGAACCAATGACAAAAACTACTTTATTATCTCAACAGATGCAGAAAAGGCCTTCAATAAAATTCAACATCACTTCATGCTAAAAACTCTCAATAAACTAGGTATTGATGGGACGTATCTCAAAGTAATAAGAGCTATTTATGACAAACCCACAGCCAATATACTGAATGGGTAAAAGCTGGAAACGTTCCCTTTGAAAACCAGCACAAGACAAGGATGCCCTCTCTCACCACTCCTATTCAACATAGTATTGGAAGTTCTGGCCAGGGCAGTCAGGCAAGAGAAAGAAATAAAGGGCATTCAAATAGGAAGAGAGGAAGTGAAATTGTCTCTGTTTACAGATGACATGATTATATATTTAGAAAACCCCATTGTCTCAGCCCCAAATCTCCTTAAGCTGATAAGCAACTTCAGCAAAGTCTCAAGATACAAAATCAATGTGCAAAAATCACAAGCATTCCTATACACCAATAATAGACAAACAGAGAGCCAAATCATGAGTGAACGCCCCTTTACAATTGCTACAAAGATAATAAAATACCTATGAATACAACTTAGAAGGGATATGAAGGAACTCTTGAAGGAGAACTACAAACCACTGCTCAAGGAAATAAGAGAGGACACAGACAAATGGAAAAACATCCCATGCTCATGGATAGGAAGAATCAATATCGTGAAAATGGCCATACTGCCCAAAGTAATTTATAGAGTCAATGCCATCCCCATCAAGCTACCACTGACTTTCTTCACAGAATTAGAAAAAACTACTTTAAAGTTCATATGGAACCAAAAAAGAGCCCGCGTTGCCAAGTCAATCCTAAGCCAAAAGAACAAAGCTGGAGGCATTATACTACCTGACTTCAAACTATACTACAAGGCTACAGTAACCAAAACAGCATGGTACTGGTACCAAAACAGATATATAGACGAATGGAACAGAACAGAGGCCTCAGAAATAACACCACACATCTACAATCATCTGATCTTTGACAAACCTGACAAAAGAAGCAATGGGGAAAGGATTCCCTATTTAATAAATGGTGTTGGCAAACTGGCTAGCCATATGCAGAAAATTGAAACTGGACCCCTTCCTTACACCTTATACAAAAATTAACTCAAGATGTATTAAAGACTTAAACATAAGACCTAAAACCATAAAAACCCTAGAAGAAAATCTAGGCAATACCATTCAGGACATAGGCATAGGCAAAGATTTCATGACTAAAACACCAAAAGCAATGGCAACAAAAGCCAAAATTGACAAATGGAATCTGATTAAACTAAAGAGCTTCTGCACAGCAAAAGAAGCTATCATCAGAGTGAACAGGCAAGCTATAGAATAGGAGAAAATTTTTGCCATCTATCCATCTGACAAACGGCAAATATCCAAAATCTACAAAGAACTTAAACAAATTTACAAGAAAAAACCATCAAAAAGTGGGCAAAGGATATGAACAGACACTTCTCAAAAGAAGACATTTATGCAGCCAGCCAACATATGAAAAAAAGCTCATCATCACTGGTCATTAGAGAAATGCAAATCAAAACCACAATGAGATACCATCTCACACTAGTTAGAATGGCGATCATTAAAAAGTTAGGAAACAACAGATGCTGGAGAGGATGTGGAGAAATAGGAATGCTTTTACACCGTTGGTGGAAGTGTAAATTAGTTCAACCATTGTGGAAGACCGTGTGGCGATTCCTCAAGGATCTAGAACTAGAAATACATTTGACCCAGCGATCCCATTACTGGCTATAAACCCAAAGGATTATAAATCATTCTACTATAAAGACACATGCGCACGTATGGTCTTTTTCTTTCTTCTTTTTTTTTTTTTTTTTTGAGATGGAGTTTCACTCTTGTTGCCCAAGCTGGAGTGCAATGGAGCGATCCCAGCTCACTGCGACCTCCAGCTCCCGTGTTCAAGCGATTCTCCTGCCTCAGCCTCCTGACTAGCTGGGATTACAGGCACATGCCACCATGTTCAGCTAATTTTTTCATTTTTTATTAGAAATGGGGTTTCATCCTGTTTGCCAGGCTAGTCTCGAACTCCTGACCTCAGGTGATCCACCTGCCTCAGCCTCCCAAAGTGCTGGGATTACAGGCATGAGCCACCGCACCCAGCCACACACATAGGTTTATTGCAGCACTGTTGACAATAGCAAAGATTTGGAACCAACCCAAATGCCCATCAGTCATAGACTAGATAAAGAAAATGTGGCACATATACACCATGGAATACTATGCAGCCATAAAAAAGGATGAGTTTATGTCCTTTGCAGGGACATGGATGAAGCTGGAAACCATCATTCTCAGTCAACTAACACAGGAACAGAAAACCAAACACCACATGTTCTCATTCATAAGTGGGAGGTAAACAATGAGAACACATGGACACAGGGAGGGGAACATTACACACCTGGGCCTGTTGGGGGTCGGGGGACTAGGGGAGGGATAGCATTAGGAGAAATACCTAATGTAGATGATGGGTTGATGGGTGCAGCACACCACCATGGCACATGTATACTTACGTAACAAACCTGCACGTTCTGCACATGTATCCCAGAGCTTAAAGTATAATAAATAATTAAAACTTCAAAAAAAGATTAGATTAGATTCAATATTAGAAATATCAGTATGGGAAGAAAATTTGCTTTCTTATATTAAAACTACCTGACCAATCACCTGAGCCCAAGAAGTTAAGGCTACAGTGAGCTGTGATTGCACCACTGCACTCCAGCCTGGGCAACAGAGTGAAACTCTGTCTCAAAAACAAACAAAACTGCCTGGCCAGCTAATCTGTTACCTTTCCACACAGCCTTACCCTAGAACAAATCAAGAATTCATTACCCCAGTCAAAAGGGAAGTATTTTTCCTTACAAATGAATGTCAGAATTTTTATGTAATGGTGTATAGTTCTTCAACTTTTTGAAGCTAAATATTACACCAAAACCTGTCAGCAAAGATCAGACAGCCTCTCTCATGTCCAGTCATTCAGTCACTGCCAGGTATATTGTTAGCCCAAGTATATATTTAAACTCTGCCTCATTTAAGTTTAAAATAGTCTACTTTTTTGTTTTCCGCTTGCCTCTGTGTTGCCTCTTGATACCAGTTGCCTATAGGTTTCTCAGCCCAGAGGACAGGTGATCAACTGGGAGTACCTTAAGGCTTCCTTGACTCTGTAAGGGAGTGGACTCTATAAGGGAGTCTATAAGGAACTCTATAAGGGAGTACCTGAAGGCTTCCAGGTGCTTCTGTAAGAAAGACACCTGTGATCTCCCCTTCTAAGTACCTTAAGCTGCTCATCTTCCTTTTTGATTCCCCTCCCACAGCCAAAATATGGAGAGATTAGAGGTAGCTAGCAAAGCAATGCAGATATGCTTTCTGGGAACTTTGTAACACAGTAATGCCCTGTACTGAGTGGCACACTCCTACTACATCAAGATAAATAGCTTAGATCTGGTCTCGGCTAAGACCTGTGTGAGAATCAGACCTTCTTCTTTGGTGCAAGGCTCATGTTTCCTGAGTTTCACAACTCTCTCTCTCTCTCACTGTCTCTCTCTCTCTCTATATATATATATATATATTTATTTATACATATAATAATATACATATATATGCATATATATACATAATATATATATGTATATTATTCAGTTAGACTTTATATCTTTGATTATGACCACTAGAAGATGTCAGGGTGTGAGAGTCCTTCTGTCCTGGTGTCTAAGTACAGGATATTTTACCATTTAAGAGAGCAAATGAGTTACTGTTTGTTATTGATTATAAAGCACCTACTTTACCACTCCTTTGTCTTTTATATCTAAGCTGCCAACGATATGTTTTGTTCTGATTCTAATTACTGCAAAACAATCTCCTTGATATTCCAGGGTGTTATAAATCTGCAGATAGAATTCATATAAGTTCTCCAATTGGGCCTGGCCCGAATAAAGACCACAGCACAAGCCTGTTTTCCATGGCATAAATTTTCACTCACTGTAAGCCAGTGTCTGTTGCCTGATGGAGCAGTCAAGAAAACAGCCTTCCCTCCCCAACCTGCCATTTGGGAAGGGGGCATTCTCACCTTTTTGTCTCAAGATGGCACTCCATTTCTCTTTGTAAATCCTGAGTTAATGGCATAAGGGGACTGAGAAGTGAAAAGAGTCTTCATGCTGCTTCCACTTAGACAAGAGAAAATAATAAGAACCAGCATGTATCAAAGGCCTATTGTGTTCCAGGCACTCTACTAGAAACTTTATGTAAAAATTTCCCTCATACCAGTATCAAGACATAAGTAATAGCATCATCCCCATTTTATAGATGGGGAAACAGAGAATTAGGCAGTAACTTGCCAAAGTTTGTGTGTCAGGTAAGTGGTAAAGCTTGGATTTGAACTCGTGTCTAATTCCAAAACCCATTCTCTTTTTCCTATAGTGCTCTGCCTCCCAAAGGCTTTGGAACTGTTCTATTATCAGATTGTTCTCAAGAAACTACCTTATGGTCTGCCAGAGCTTACATCCTAGAAGAAAAGCCTAACATGCACACTCCCACTCCCCTTGCTTGGGTGTTTAGGTGGCTGAACTCTAAGCCCACGTCAACAGTCCTCAAGAGTTTATGGCTAACTAAATACACACATTTCCCATCCTCTTGAATTTACTCTTGAGACTACCAGGCATCACTTATGAAGAAAATAATTTATGAAGTCTTCATATTTCATGGTTGCAAATGAGAATCTCTATTCTGGGGAAATGGTACAGCTCTCAGAACTGGATCACTGGCTGCAGGGCTGTGAGCAGAGTTCAGCTGGTGCTGCTTGAAGGAACTCAGCTCTCTCTGCCATACTTTCTTGAGTTTGGAACCAAAATTGGAAAGTTAAGAACTTGATCATAGAGACAAACAAAAATCTAAATCCATTTTATGAACAAAAACAACTGTGGATCTTAAGCCACATTGAGCAGATTTTTCTTTATACCCCATTCTCTTGCCAGCAAATGCTATATGCAAGTTATGAAAGCCTCCAATTGCCTGGATCCCAGTAAATTATCTTGTTTTGGTTTCCTTTTTGGTTTTTCTTGCTCCATGCCTGAGTGCTGTAGTCAGTGGCCAGGGAGGAGCCCACCGAAGGCAGAGATGCTGCAGTGCCTTCTCAGCCTCTCACCACCTTGTATCATTGTCTGAGCATGAAAGATAGACACACACCCTAACTCTGTGCTAACCACAGCTTCATTTGCTTCTGCAGGCTGCACTCCTCAATTCTTTCCCAACCATCTTTGATGAGCTTCTGCAAATGTTCACCGTGCAAGAGGTGGCAGAGTTTGTGAGAGGGACACTGGGGAGCATGCCCAGCACTGTGCACATTGGGCAGTCAATGGACGTGGTCAAGCTGCAGTCCATTGCCAGGACAGTGGATAGCCGCCTGTTTTCTTTCTCAGGTAAATCAAGTTGGGATGAGAGTCCTCCTTCCTTCCAGGGGTGATAGCAAAGTGATAATCAAAGGATCCATTTCCTCAACTATTATGCAAGAAACCAGTGACCCTTAAGATACAGAATTTTTTGATAAACTATAATAGAGAATGCAGCCAAGACCTAGGCCTACTGCCTTACTCACAGTTTATTCCTAGGAATCCACACATGCGGGCATGTCACTGGGGTGGTGCTGAGTCCATTCAGGCTACTGTAACAGAATACCATAGACTGGGTGGCATGTAAACAGCAAACTTTCTCATAGTTCTGGAGGTTAGGAAGTCTAAGATCAAAGCACCAGTAGATTCAATGTCTGGTGAGACCCACTTCCTGGTTCATAGACAGCTGTCTTCTCTCTGTGTTCTCACATAGCAGAAGGGGCAAGGCAGCTCTCTGGGGTCTTTTTTTTTAAAAGGTCGCTAATCTTGTTCATGAGGGCCCTGCCTCCAGACCCACAGCTTCCAAGAACAGAGCCTGCCATACCCTCAGGAAAGGAAGGAGAGGAAAAGAGAAGGGACTATCTCAAGGAAATAAGGATAAGCCAAGAAAATAAAAGAGGCCCTACAGATCACTTGAGGTCAGGAGTTCAAGACTAGCCTGGCAAACAGGGTGAAACCCTATCTCTACTGAAAATACAAAAAATTAGCTAGGCATGGTGGCAGGCACCTGTAATCCCAGCTACTCAGGAGGCTGAGGCAGGAGAATTGCTCGAACCCAGGAGGCGGAGGTGGCAGTAAGCCAAGATCACGCCATTGTACTCAAGCCTGGGCAACAGAGCAAGACTGTCTCAGGAAAAAAAAAAAAAAAAGGCCCTGAAAGGGGGCCCTGAGGACCCTGTGCTTTCTTGTTTCCTTGCCATACCATTCGATACCTTTTCCAGTCTTTGGAGAACCAACAAGGATTAGAGAGAGAAATGGACAGGGAGCTCTTTATGCTCCCCAAGGGGTCAGGACAATCTAATATACTAGCAGCCTAGTCTGTCTTTCACAAAGAACTTCTGGTTTTATTCCTGAAGCCACATCATATGTGATCAAGTTCTGCCTTGCAGGGACAACCAAATGCTCAATGGCCATATATTAAGATCAATATGAGCCTGATTCTTTAAGAATAATATCACTGTGCTAGGATAAACTTCTGAGGCACAGAAATAAATCTGAAACACCAGCAAAACAATTATTAGAATTTTTATAATTTTTGGTGGTTAATTTTTTAGGTTTGACTTTTTTTTTTTTTTGAGATGGAGTCTCGCTCTGTTGCCCAGGCTAGAGTCCAGTGGCATGATCTCAGCTCACCGCAGCCTCCGCCTCCCAGGTTGAAATGATTCTCCTGCCTCAGCCTCCCAAGTAGTTGGGACTACAGGCATGCACCACCATGCCTGGCTAATTTTTTTTTTTTTTTTTTTTTGTATTTTTAGTAGAGACGGGGTTTCACCATATTGGCCAGGCTGGTCTCGAATTCCTGACCTCATGATCCGCCCGCCTCAGCCTCCCAAAGTGCTGGGATTACAGGTGTGAGACACCGCGCCCGGCCAGGTTTGACTTTTAACGTGTAAGAACAGAAATTTCTCAGCCCACTGCTACACACATTTGTAATACTAAATAGATGTTCCCTTTGACTTAGCTCTGCCAGCGTATGATATTGCTAGTAGTAGTAAAGCTGCCACCAAGAAAGTCATCTTTTTTCCACCAGGAACTGTTTATGCTGGTAAACAGTTCTCTCTTCTCCAGCTCCTATACTGAAGATTTTATTAATGGTTTGGGGCACACTGTCACTGAAGGCCACTGTACACACTTGAGCTTTGTGCACTGCTTGAAGAAAATGCTTTTGGCCGGGCACGGTGGCTCACGCCTGTAATCCCAGCACTTTGGGAGGCCAAGGTGTGTGGATCACGACATCAGGAGATCGAGACATCCTGGCTAACATGGTGAAACCCTGTCTCTACTAAAAATACAAAATTTAGCCAGGCATGGTGGTGGGCGCCTGTAGTCCCAGCTACTCAGGAAGCTGAGGCAGGAGAATGGCGTGAACCCAGGAGGCAGAATTTGCAGTGAGCCGAGATCGCGCCACCGCACTCCAGCCTGGGCGACAGAGTGAGACTCTGTCTCCAAAAAAAAAAAAAAAAAAAAAGAAAATGCTTTCAAAATATATGGGAAGGGGAACAGCAGACTGCTCTCACTGACATACTTTATTTCTAATATCTCTGCATGTACTTGCTGCTTCACACAAACACTTCAGAAAAATTTTCTTAATATTTATGTGGCCCTGGACTATGTAATTGGATTTTAGATGACAAACAGCACCAAAATTTCATTTGCATCTCACTTTCATTGAATGCCTGAGTTGCAGCATCTTCCCTGAAGCAAAAGGTTCTTTACCAGTGATGTCCTTTAACCAGCACTGGTATTCTCAAAGTATAAGTTTGGTCTCTTCTTCAGCAGGCTCTAGTAACTAACCACTGTTTTTTTCTGTAAGCAGCTATTGGTTGTTACAAAAACTAAGTATGTTGGTATTTTCATCTACATAGTGCAGTATCAACTTTTTTTATTCAAGCAGCCTTTTAAATCTAGACTAGCTAGTATTCTATTCTGTTTGAACATATTCTAAGCATTTGACAAGGCAGTGCCCAAATCTCTTATATGTCATGTACTTTGTCTTTACTGAAAAAGATTTGCTGTCTGAATTTCATATGGAACTCTTAACAAAGGACAGATATGAACGATAAATCTAAAATGCGATGGCTTGTTTGTGTTACTGATAATCTGACTAAATCATGCTGGCCAGATATGATGGGACCTGCAGAGTCACACAATCACTGACCACGTAGGAATACAGGGTGCCAGAAACGCATTCACACTTGTATTTCACATGTCTCCTAACCTTCCTTGTGAAGTAAATGTATTATAGAAGAGGCCCTTACACCCCATTCTACAGATGAGGAAAATAAAGCTCGTGAGAGAAGTCAACTTGCCTGAGGTCTCAGAATGGGTTAATAAGGGAGCTTGAAGTAGGACAGCCTTCCTGAATTTAGGATTCTAAATATAGTCAGCTCCTGATGAAAGTGCTATTCGGTAACACTGGGAGAAATCATTTGAAGTGTTCAGTAGGATTGGTGATAAATGTTGGCTAATTATCAAAGTCTTGTTACAAGACAAAGGTCATGCTTCAATTGTGTTCATTGCTGTGTACACACTGAGCAGCAATCTAACAAGCCTGTGGGGGAAAGGGAGCAGGCCTGTTGGCTGTGGCAAGGTAAACACTCACAGGGGTGGAAGTGTCAGACTACCTATCTAGCCAGGGCATAAAGAGGGACAATCTATAATCCATTTCAAGCCTGTGAGTTCAGTCAGCGTAGTTCATACTAAGTATACCATTTAAATGGAATTTTCACTGTAAACTGTGCTTCTAATTTGGAGTCTAATCATTAAAGAGATTTCATTTGGGACCAGGTGTGGTGGCTCACACCTGTAATCTTAGCATTTGGGGAGGACAAGGAGGGAGGATCGCTTGAGCCCAGGAGTTCAAGACTAGCTGGGCAGCATAGTGAGACCTCATCTCTACAAAGAATTAAAAAATTATCCGAGTGTGGTGCCATACACCTGTGGTCCCATCTGCATGGGAGGCTGAGGAAGGAGGATTGCTCTAGCAATCCAAAAAGTTGAAGCTGCAGGGAGCCATGATTATGCCCCTGCATTCCAGCCTGGGTGACAGAATGAGACCCTGTTTCCAAAAAAAGATACTTCATTTAGAAGCAGACTCCTAACATTCATCCTGCACAAAATGTCATGGATGCTTGGTATTGAAATGAGAACAAAGGAAAGATGGAAGAATAATGTCATGTGATGGCTTATAATCTCCAGGCAGTGAGCTTTCAGGCCCTTGTAAGGTAAGGAGATTACCTTCACTTTTGCTCTAGTCTGAACCCCACCTGCTTTGAGAATAGCTAAGTCCCACAGTGCCACTGGCTTCCTGCAGTAGCTAGTTCTCCTCTAAAGTTTTCTTCACCTTTGTATTTTCTCTCCCAGAATCCCGCCGCATCCTGCTTCCTGTGGTTCTCCATCACATTCACCTTCACCTGAGGCAGCAGAAAGAGCTGCTAATTTGCTCAGGGATTCTTGGCAGCATCTTCTCCATCGTCAAGACCAGCTCTCTGGTAGTGGCCCCACACCCACTCCACCCTGTTCAGCTCTTCCCTAGTCTTGTGTTACTTTAGCCAGAGGCAGACCAACAGAGATCGCTTTGTACACTTTTCAGTCACAGATGCTTTCATCAGTGACAGGAAGGTGCCCAAGTGAATGGAGTCCTGTGTGTTCCCAGCAGGTTTCTCAGTACAACACATTCTTGCTATTTTTAAAGGTTGCACTACCATAAATCTACCCAGAAATATAGTTATCTGTAGTACCACAAAGCCCAATTCTGTGTCATGCTGTTTCCATCAATAGGTTTTAATTCTGGATTCTTGGGAGTTTTCTGAGAATATTCAGGCATGAGCACAGGGAGGCAGACCCAGACTTGAGAGGTAGCTTGCTTATTCGGCTCTTCTGTTAGCTTCCTGACAGCTTGATTCCACCCATATGGCGTTCCTATACTGTGCCAAATGAGGTCAGGCATACGAGAGGTTAATGTTGCCCACCAGAGCTCTGAGCCTCAGAGGATGGTAGAATTGTGCTTTAGGGGTCGGGTTTCAACTGATATTGCTTTTACCCATTTTCTTTCCTCTCTATTTTTTCTTTTTAAAAGAAATCGGTGGTAAGAGGGGATGAACTGAGGTAGGGAAAGAGAGAAGGAAAGATATGAATTAGGCACGGGTGAGGGTAGGAATTTATTTTAATGATACTTATTTCATGTACTTTTGATAATAGAAGAAAGGCATATTACTTATAGAAAATTCAGAAACTATAGAAAAGCATAAGGAAAGAAATGTAGAACAAAAATGGATTTTTAAATTATACCATTTTATTAGGTTGCTAGAGAATAGAATTTCACATGCATTTAAAATGAAGGGCAGTTGCCAGGTGATAAGAATATACAAGGATAGGCTATCCACATGGAGTGGGAGAGGCACCTTAAAAAAAGAGTATATTTTGTTCGAGCAGGGAACAGGGACTCAATAGGATACTCTGATGTTCAAACTTAAAGTGCCATCTGGTGACAGGGGTCTAGCTTGGCAGAGAGTGACTATGATGGTGATAATGGCCCTATTATTTGATCTTGGCTCCAGGTAAGACTTGGCAGCTCTTCTTCCCACCAGGCCTCAGAGAAGCCACACCAAGCACATAAGATCTACTCTCGTAGCTCAAGGTTGTATTGAGGGGGTGGACAGCTTATTGCTAAAGGAAGGAGAGAAATTGAAGCAAAAAAAGAGGAGGAATGGAACACAAGTGGGAACCAGTAAAGACTTGGAGGTGACGGTTTGGTTGTGTTTGTGGGGCTAGAGTCAGTGTAATTAGTTGCTTATAACTACCCAAAGATACATCACTGGTAAGTGTTATGATCAGTTCGACAGATAGGAAAGATGACTTTGGTCCCAAGAGCTGCTCAAATTCTTCATGTGGAATGGGGCAGAGTATAGTTAAAATGGATGGATGGGTAGAGGGACAATGAAACTGAAGCTCAATGAGAGCAGAGATATTATCTCTCTTGTTCACCTCTATATATTCAGGCTCTCAAACAGTGACTGGCACATGGTAAATGTTTAGTGAATGATAAATTGATGGATGGGTGAAAGATAGACACCAGGACCAGTAGTAGTATAAACATCTTAGACAAGGGGCAACAGGAATCTCTTTGTGAGATAATTAAAATCATGCTACAGAATTTGAGATGAATGTGAGAAGTCTATAATAGGATAATAGACTCTTCCTAAATTAGGAAGTGGCCCTTAGTGAGGAGACATGCTCCATTGTTTTTGTGAGGTGGCCAGAGAAAGATGCACTGAGGCTGGAGTCCTTCAAATGGACTCTGTAACACGAGCAAGAGAGCTGAGGAGCTAGAAGTGGACCCAGGCATATCTAGGCAGCAGTCCCGGCTGGCAAAAATTGAGGGCACCCAAGGGGAAGACCCTGAGGAGAAAACAGCGTGCTCAGAAAGATGAGCTACTTCTGTGCATTAGTGCTATGCACTAGTGAAGGTGCAGCTGCCACACCCTGTACTGTGAATTTGTCACCATTTCTCAAACTTTATCATTCCAAAAGTGTCAGCAGAGTTTTGCCTTCTCCTGACTATTCTAGGGAAATCAAAGAAAACATTTAACTCAAGATCTTTGCTTCTGCCCTGTATATCAAAATTAACGTATCTGCTTGAGATTCAAAGTTGCAGGTGGTGTTGAGTTAGGGTAAGGCCCCAGCCACCATGCCTGGGCAGCAGTGGCAGTTGTGCCTCACCTCCTGTCAAAGCCATTGTCCTGGGTGCCTTGACACTGCATGTTGGTGAGACTGAGAGCTTGGTGTTGGGAATCCAGAAGACTACTGCTGATGTGGCTGACCTAGTAAGTGCTGCCAGCTGTACTTCAGCCTGGCTTGGTGCTAATGGTGTGCTCTCTTGCTGCTCGCTCCAGGAGGCAGATGTCATGGAGGAAGTAGAGATGATGGTGGAGAGCCTCCTGGACGTGCTCTTGCAGACTCTGCTCACCATCATGAGCAAATCGCACGCTCAGGAGGCGGTAAGAGGGCAGCGGTGCCCGCAGTGCACAGCCGAGATCACTGTTAGTAACTAACATCCAGGTTTTCTTGCCTTCTTTTCTAACCCGGGGCTTCTCCACAACACTCCCCCTCCATCTTACCATCCCACCACCTTCATCTCAGCCTTCCCTCCTGCATGGTTGTCAGCATGCTGCCCTCTTCCCTTCTTGAGTCTGACTCTCCTCTCTACTCTGAAAGCTCTAGGTTCACATTCCCAGGACTCTTCTTTAGGGCAGATCTGGGGAATGTTTCTTGTCCTGTTTTCCTGCATACTTTGAGCCAAGTCATTTTCTATATTGTAGAATGAAGCTGGGATGTATGTAAGATGTAGTAAGAGGTTGAAGGTGAAAAACAGACTATTTCTTCTAGGAACCCCCTCATACATGTTCTCCTAAATGATGTACAGGACAGAATAATTTTCTCAGAATTGGCTTCTATCTACAAATTAGTTGCTTTTGTCCATTATGTTTGTATCTAAATTTTTAGCATTTGGAAAAATATGATGAGGTAAATTTCACTGGCATTAGTGAATAATGATTTTTCTGTGATCTAATTAGAAGAGAAACAAACTGGGAAGGCTTCTCAGGAGGGGCAGAGAGACAATACCTTGGGCCCCTCATGCACCCCAACTCCAGAGTAGACTTACTTCTCAGCCCTGAGGTGGGGACATGATAAACAGTTTTCGTGGAATCTTTCCATTGGCAGATGGGAGATTACAGTGATCTCTCTGAAGAAAACCCTCTGGAGCAAGCCAAGCTACAGCGTGCTAGGGAGAGCAGGGAGCACTCAGGGAGCAGGTATGTGTTCTGGAGCACTGGGCTTGGAAAGAGTGTCTGCTCCTTTAGGAGCCTCTGTTGAAGGCACTCTCACTGTAAGTAAAAAACATATATATATATGTACCCTGGCATTTCCTGGTAACCCAGCCTTCTAACCAACACTTACACAGTGCTTGCTGTGGGCCAGACCCTGCTTTAAGCACTTGTCCAATATTAGCTCATTTAGCAATACTAAGGAAGTGATTCATTTTATGTAGATTATAATGAGGATGATAATAACTATAATTTATTCAGTACCTTTTTACATAATGGACTTTATTCTTAATGCTTTATGTACATTAACCCATCTGACCCTCATGACAAATTACCTATAGCTTATTATGCCCATTTTTCAGATAAAAATGAGGTTCATGAACATATATATTTTGCACACATGTATTTTTAATAATCTCAGGCCAGGCGTGGTGGCTCATGCCTGTAATCCCAACACTTTGGGAGGCCGAGGCAGATGGATCATCTGAGGTCAGGAGTTCGAGACTAGCCTGGCCAGCATGGCGAAACCCTGTCTACTAAAAATACAAAAACAAATTAGCCGGGCATGGTGGTGGGCGCCTGTAATCCCAGCTATTTGGGAGGCTGAGGCAGGAGAATCGCTTATACCTAGGAGGTGGAGGTTGCAGTGAGCCAAGATCATGCCATTGCGCTCCAGACTGGGTGATAAGAGCGAAACTCCATCCCAAAAAACAACAATAATAATAATTTCAGAGACCTAGAAAGGGTTTGAGAGACTAAAACCTGTTGTCACTTTCTCATGAGTTTATAAACATTTGAAAATTGCCCAAGTGAAGTAAATGTTCTCCCTCCCTTTTAAGGAGGCAACTAAGAGGAGGCCATGCTTGACTGCCTCCTGCCAAAAGTTGCTGTAAGATGGTTTTTGAAGTCCTTAAAGCAGGATTTTATTCCATGTATTCCAATTGGAACTTGAAGACATTTTGAACATTGATATTTCTCCTTTAATTTCTACTTGTCTTAAAGCCCATAGCTTGTCCCCTCAAAAAGGTCAGTTTTAACTCCTCTGCCTTTCAGACAGGCATATTGATCTGCGCTGTGTTTTGTTTGCCCAGTCCAGTAACCCTGTGCAAATTCTAGGAGGTTCCAAAGAAGTCCTTGTAGAAGGGCTGCTCTAGTCCAGCAGGATCGGCAGAGTCCAAATTCTGTCCAGAGAGGGTTAAGCTCTCCCCTCTTCCAGGTATCCTCTATAGACTTCAGTACAGTGCCCTGGCAGCAAAGGACTATTTAGCCAAAACTTTCCTAGGAAAAAAAGGGAGAATATTTGTCTCACTTTGCAGTACTACTTTATTATAGTTTAAGGTTTTTCAGTAGCCCCATGCTGCAGAGGGTTTATTTCCCCCTAATCCCTCCAGGCTTTCCTTAGCAGAAAATAAAGCTTTAGAGGGCTAGATTTGTCATCTTTCTTCCATGATCACTGGGGCCATCTCAGACCCTCCCTTCTCTCCTTGCCCTCTATGGATTGGGGGAACACAGCCCTTGCAATTGGCCATGCTAAGTGTTTTTTTGGGTTGGTCCCTAGGGCGAGTATGTGTCCTGCCTTCTCTCACTGCTCCGCCAGATGTGTGACACCCATTTCCAGCACCTCCTGGACAACTTCCAGAGCAAAGATGAACTCAAGGTAGGCAGTAGAACACCTTTCCTCTGGGAGAGGAAGTGTGCAGCCAGCACTCCCCAGGGGCTTTGTCCCTGTCAGGGGGATGAATGCAAGTGACTAGCATTGCCACGGGTGTAGGATTCACCAGCCCTGCTTTACAGCTGAGTGTTGGCCTCCAGAAGCTGAAAGCCAGCAGTGTCCCCACACAGCTGGACCCTGGTAACACTGCCAAGTTTTCCTTGACTATTAGCGGCCCTGTGATCATGTGCCTCTATTAGAGGCTACTCTGTCCCACACTGGTTGTCAGACAACCAGGACTCCTTCCTTTCTTAGTAACTTGGCAGTTACCCTTATATTTTGTACCTGCAAATTAGGATTTGCTGTTTTAATACCTTTAATAATAATAATGGTGTCAATTTTTTTCATTTAAATATATTTGTGGAAGATACCTTTAGAGAGCAAGGGTGTGCACTGCTCATTTGCTGCCAAACTCTGGGTCTGGAGCACTGAGGGTCTTATTTTTATCACAGATTGCTATACATAATTTAAAAAGCCAAAGCATACTACAAAGTTCATAATATAAAACACCTGTAGTCCTAGCTACTCTTGAGGCTAAAGTGAGAGGATCGATTGAGCCCAGAAATAATTTTTTTAAAAAATACAATGGTTTCCTGGCTCAGCCTGACTCATGTCCAGTCCCTACTCCACAAAGGCAGCCACTTTCAATTCTTTTGCTATTCTTCAGGAAGCTTCTACTACTATTTTTAGCTATTGTTAGTTATTATCTATTTTCCTCTTTCTATGGAAAATGAAGATGATTCTCCAGAATCATTCCTCTCTCACACACACATCCTTCCTCCCATTTTCCCAATGTAGTTTTCATATATTTTTGTTTGCATTGATTATATTGTTTATCTTTTCTTTATTACAGCTAAATAAGTACTGTGGTGAGCCAAGACTGTCCTGGGATTATATTTCTTTTCTTGTAGAACAGTGATGTCCAGTCTTTCGGCTTCCCTAGGCCACATTGGAAGAAGAATTGTCTTGGGCCACACATTAAATACACTAACACTAATGATAGCTGATGAGCTAAAATATAAATATATATATATGTATATATATATATATATATTTCATAATATTTTAAGGAAGTTTACAAATCTGTGTTGGTCTGCATTCAAAGCCATCCTGGGCTGCATATGGCCCATGGGCCGTGGGTTAGATAAGCTTGTTGTCGAACTTATTGTTTTTATAAAAATTAATTGCCTCTTTTTTTTATTTGCTTATGCTTTGTTTTGTTTTGGTCATCAAATCTGGTGAGGATTTCCCACTCTTGCTATCATCTTTCTAATATATCTCTTCTTCCATCTTGCCTTATGGTCAAATCTATCAGATGTCAGGTCACTTTTTTTTCCTAGAGATTTGCTCCCCCACTGCTTTTATTTGTTTCAGTCACTATCTTTTGTGTTGGAGACTCTCCTCCTACAGACTTTCCTATAGAGACTCCTGGATGATAGTGTGTATCTAAAAGTAAAGTCCTTTAGTGCTGATTACAAACTCTATGTATAGGCAGGGCTTTCTCTAGCAGGCTTCCCTGTAGATGGCCAAAGAGATCTGCCCTTTTGGTCAGAGCATTCCCCAATTCCTGTGTCTGGAGGACTTGGACTTGTTCATTCCCCAGAGAGGAGTCTTCCACTTCTCCTGTGTTGGGCAAAGGAGTTCGATGTCGCAAAAGATCTACACTGAGACAAAGGATTCCTCAGCAAGGCTAGTTTACTTTCTGCAGAAAGGGTGCACTCGCCAGCAGTCCAGCCACAAGAGCACACACAAACAAAGGAGATAGGGTCATTTATAACCTGATGCATTCACCCTACTGCTGTGTCTGGTTTCCATTGGCTGGAACGGGACCTCACATTCTATACCCGACCCAATTGGCTAGCAACTTAGAACTTCCCAAAAGAGTCAAAGGCAGAGGAGAACAAAGGAAGAGAGGAAGTAACTTGTGGAATGCTGAGAGTGGCAAAAACACTTCCAAATAAGGGAGAGGAATAGGCTATGGCCTAATTAAGCTATAATTATACCATAAAATTCATACTTTTAAAGTGTACAATTTAATGCTTCTGATTATATCCATCTTAAAAAGACTCATCACAAATAGTGACATCAAGTTAATAATTTAAGATTTCCAACCAGGCGCAGTGGCTCTCACCTGTAATCCCAACACTTTGGGAGACCAAGGCGGGCAGAGGCAGATCACCTGAGGTCGGGAGTTTGAGACCAGCCTGACCTGACCAACATAGAGAAACCCTGTCTCTACTAAAAATACAAAATTATACGGGTGTGGTGGTGCACGCCTGTAATCCCAGCTACTCGGGAGGCTGAGGCAGGAGAACCACCTGAACCTGGTAGGTGGAGGTTGTGGTGAGCCAAGATTGTGCCATTGCACTCCTGCCTGGGCAACAAGAGTGAAACTCTGTCTCAAAAAAAAAAAAAAAAGGAAAAGAAAAGAAAAAAGAAAAAAAAACTTCCCACAAAGAAAAGCCCAGGACCAGATGCCTTAATTGGTGAATTCTACCAAATTTTTAAATAAGAATTAATATCAGTCCTTTGCAAACTATCCCAAAAAGTAGAAGAGGACAGAACATTTACCTACTCATTGTATGAGGTCAGTAATAAATACTGTGATAAGAAACCTGGACAAAGACATCACAAGAAAAGCAAACTACAAACCAATACCCCTTATGAACATAAACACGAAAATCTCCAGCAAAATACTAGCAAACTGAATCCACCAACATAGTAAAAGAATTATATAACATGATCAAGTAGGATTTATCCCAGAAATGCAAGTTTGGCTTAACATGTGAAAATTGTCAAGGAATGACGTGAGCCACACAGAAAAATTTGAAGCTCCTGACTTTCCCTCTACCCACAGACACCAAATAAACATCTATTCATGAATCACTTCCCTCTGAGAGAAGGAGACCCATTGAAAGATCCTTACCCACCAGGCAACTGAGGAAACATCCACATTGAATGGGTAGGAAAAGCTGAGAGGCACACTCAGGCACAGACCCCACCCCTGGCACTGCACCATAAAATCAGGAAAGGAATCTTTAACATTTACTTGCTCCCTGTGGAGAGGAGGGTTTGGACCTCACATATACCACCCTAATTCTAAGATTTGCCATGGTTTGGCTCCTAATTCACCAACTCTGGGAGGGGAGGAAATTTGACACATGTAAGTATCTCTAGATCACAGGGAAAAAGCGGCAATTTTATATGGGCACACAAGGAATTCCAGGGCTTTATCCTCTAGAAGCAATGCAGAGAAAGGGCTCCAAAAATGCAGCTCCATGTGTCTCTCAGGAACAGACAAACTCTTTCAGTGGACATGTGGCAGTCTGGCTTCTTACTGACTTAGACTGGGGAGTTAAAGGAGCAGACAAGTAGTAGCTTGCTGCTAGCCTGAGCAGCAGATTGGCACTTCCTGAGCCTCCTCCCCCAGCTCACCCTAGTGAAAATTTCAGACAAACTCCTCTCCTGGAAGGGGTTTGTCCATACATTGAGCATCCCAGCTTTTATAGCTTCTACCCAAGGGACTGCATCCTAAACCTCCCTGTTCTGGGAACAAAGGGAACTGGCATATGTGTGTCCATAGACTACATGAAAAAGGTTGTGGTTTCGTATGGGCATGTAAGCACTTCTGGGGCTTTATCCTCCTGAAACAGTGCAGAGAAGGGGCTTAAAAACACAATTCCTCTGTTTCTCCCTGGAAGGGGTGTATAACTACTTGGTGGTCTGCTTCTAACACACTTACATTCGTGAGTTAAAGGGACAGGCAAGTATTGGCCCACCAGCAGCCTGAGAAGCAGATTGGTACTTCACAGGCCTTCTCCCCTAGCTCATCCCAGGAACAACTGCAGGCCTATTAATCCCTCCTGGAAAGAATTGTCCACATATTGAGTGCTCTAACTTTTACAGCTTCTACCCGAAGGACTGCATCCTAAACCTCTTAGCATTGGGAGCAAGAGAAGCTGCATATATATGAGTCTGTCTAGACCTCAGGAAAAAAAATTGCAGTTTTATATGAGCACATAAATACTTCCAGGGTCTTCATCTGCCAGGATCAGTGCAGAAAAGTGGCTTTAAAAACTCATCTCCCTGTTTCTCCCTGGAAGGGGTTTATGCCATGCATCAAGTACGCCAACTTTTACAGTTACCTCCCGAAGGACTCCATCCTAAACCTCTTAGTTCTAGGAGCAGAAAGAACTAGGCATTTATTAATCTCCCTAGATCACAGAACAAAGAGATGGTTTTAAATGGGCACACAAACACTTCCAGGAGCTAACACCCCTTTGGAGCAGTGCAGAAAAGGGGCAGGAACATGCAGCTCCGATTTTTCTCTTTAGAAGGGTCTCATGGCACATAATTCCAGTGGCTGCTTTATGGCTTGGCTTATATTGAACTTGTTTCAGGGAGCTAATGGAGCAAACAAACAATAACCATTTAGCAGCCTGAGCCAGAGCTCAGCACTTCATGAGCCTTTCCTTTGGCTCACCACAGTGATAAGTCCAAGTGTACCCATTCTTCCTGGAAGGCATTTGGCCACACATTAAGTGCCACAACTTCTATAGCTCCCACCCAAGAGACTATCTCTTTAATAACCTAATTCTGGGAAAATGGGGCTTTGCATTCCTGAGTGGCCCTAGATTACAGAAAGCCAAGAGGTAGACATACAACGTTTGCAACAGATCCTCTTCCCCAGCTTAATGCAGTGACAGTGGGATATAAATGCCCATGTTCAGCTTTATCATGAAGATACAATGAACTGGAGCATGCATCCAACACTTTAACATTTGCAGCTACATAACAAGAGTCTGGCTCCTAAGTTATCAGTTTCAGAGTATGGAGAGGGCATGGCACATCCTAAGCTCCAGGAGGCCACCCAAAACAGAGACAGCAGTCTGGACAAACACAAAGATTTGAGAGGCACCTTAGAATCTCTGGATGGATGAATTGGTGAGATCCTTCTACACAAGGCCAACCTGACAAGATTGGGAGAAATAATTGTCTGATCTCATATGCAGAAATGAACCACAGAGCATCAAGGAAAATAAACAGGAGTATATTTCAAACAAAAGAATAAGATAAATGTCCAGAAACCAGCCCAAGTGAAGTGTAGGTATGTGATCATCCAACAAGGAATTCAAAATAATGTTCATAAAGATGCTCACTGAGGTCGGGAGAGCAATGAAAGAATAAACTGAGAATTTCAACAAAGAAACAGAAAGTATACATAAGTACCAAACAAATCATAGAGCTGAAGAATACTCTAAACTGAAAATTTCAATAAAAGGATTCAGCAGCAGACTAGATCAAGCAGAAGAAAGGATTACTGAAATAAAAAACAGGTCACTGAAAATTATATAATCTGAGGTACAAAAAGAAAAGAAATTTTAAAAAGAGGGTAAGGCCAGGTGCAGTGCCTCACACCTATAATCCCAGCACTTTGGGAGGCCAAGGTGGGCAGATCATGAGGTCAGGAGTTTGAGACCTATCTGGCCAACATAGCGAAACCCCATCTCTACTAAAAATAAAAAAAAAATTAGCTGGGTGTGGTGGCGGGTGCCTGTAATCCCAGCTACTTGGGAGGCTGAGGCAGGAGAATCGCTTGAACCCAGGAGGCAGAGGTTGCAGTGAGCCAAGATCACGCCATTGCACTCCAGCCCAGGCAACAGTGCATGACTCCATCTCAAATGAAAAAAGAGTTTAGTTTGGAAGTTCTAGCCAAAGCAATCAGGCAAGAGAAAGAAAACGCATCCAAATAGGAAGAGAGGAAGTCAAACTATCTCTATTTACAGATGTTATAATTCTATACCTAGGAAACTCCATAACCTCTGCCCAAAAGTTCCTAGATCTGATAAACAACTTCAGCAAAGTTTCAGGATACAAAAATCGATGTAAAAAATCAGTAGCATTTTTATACACCAACAACATTCAAGCTGAGCCAAATTAAGAACGTAATTCCATTCACAATAGCCACAAAAAGGATAAAGTATCTAGGAATAAAACTAACCAGAGAGGTAAAAGATCTCTACAAGGAGAATTACAAAACTGCTAAAATAAATCAGAGATTACACAAACAAATGGAAAAACATTCCATGTTCATGGCTAGGAAGTATGAAGAATCAATATTGTTAAAATGACCATACAACTCAAAGCAATTTACAGATTCATTGCTATTCCTATTAAATTACCAATGACATTTCTCACAGAATTAAAAACTTTTTTTAATTGATATGGAATTAAAAAAAAAGCCTGAATAGCCAAAGCAGTCCTAAGCAAAAAGAACAAAGCTGGAGGCATGACATTACCTGACTTCAAACTATACTACAAGGCTACAGTAACCAAAACAGCATGGTACGGATACAAAAAATAGACACATAGACCAAAGGAACAGAATACAGAGCTCAGAAATAAAGCTTCATACCTACGACAATCTCATTTACAACAAAGTTGACAAAAACAAGCAATGGGGAAAAGACTCCCTATTCAATAAATGGTGCTGGGATAACTGGCTAGCCATATGCAGATTGAAACTGGACCCCTTCCTCATGCCATATACAAAAATTAACTCAAGATGGATTAAGGACTTAAATGTAAAACCTAAAATTATAAAAACTCTGGAAGATTTTCAAATAACTTAAAAAAGAACTACCTGGACATAGGCCCTGACAAAGATTTCATGACAAAGACACCAAAAGCAATTTGCAACAAAAGCAAAAATTGACGAATGTGATCTAATTAAAGAGCTTCTGCACAGAAAAACTCTCAACAGAATAAACAGGCAAGCCACAGAATGGGAGAAAATATTTGCAAACTATGCATCTGACAAAGGTCTGATAACCAGAATCTGTAAGGAACTTAAATTCACAAGCAAAAAAACAACTCTGTTAAAAAGTGGGCAAAAGACATGAACAGACACTTTTCAAAAGAGGACATACAGCAAACAAGCACATGAAAAAATGTTCAACATCACTAATCACTGGAGAAATACAAATGAAAACCACAGCAAGATACTATCTGAGACCACTCAGAATAGCTGTTATTAAAGTCAAAAAAATATTGGGAGGCTGAGGCAGCAAGATCACTTGAGCCCAGGAATTCAAGTCCAGCCTGGGCAGCATAGCAAGACCCCATCTTGACAAAAAAAAAAATAAAAATTACCCAGACATGGTGACATGTGCCTGTTGTCCAAGCTATTTGGGAGGCTGAGGTAAGATTGCTTGGGCCCAGGAAATCAAGGCTGCAGTGAGCTGATTGTACCACAGTTCTCCCACGTGGGTGACAGGAAAAGACCCTGTCTCAAAATAGTAAAAATTAAAATTAAAAAATTAAAAGTCAAAAAATAACAAATGCTGGTGAGGTTGCAGAGAAGAGGGAACACTTATACACTGCTAATGGGAATGTAAATTAGTCCAGCCATTATGGAAAGCAGTTCTGTGATTTCTCAACTTAAAAAAGAACTACCATTCAACCCAGCAATCCCATTGCTGGATATATAACCAAAGGAAAATAAATAATTCTACCATAAAGACACATGCACATGTATGTGTTCATCACAGAACTATTCACAATAGCAAAGACATGGAATCAACCTAAATGCCCATCAGTGGTAGACTAGATAAAGAAAGTGTGCTACATATACACATTGGAATACTACACAGCCATTTTAAAAGAACAAGATCATGTCCTTTGCAGCAACATGGATGGGGCTGGAGGCCATTGTCCTAAGTGAACTAACACAGAAAACCAAATACCACATGTTCTCACTTGTAAGTGGAAGCTAAACATTGAGTACTCATGGACATAAGAAGAGAACAACAGGCAGGCTCAGTGGCTCATGCCTGTAATCCCAGCACTTTGGGAGGCTGATGCAGGGGGATCATTTGTGGTCAGGAGTTCGAGACCAGCCTGGTCAACATGGTGAAACCCCGTCTCTACTAAAAATACAAAAATGAGTCGGGCATGGCTGCACATGCCTGTAATCCCAGCTACTCAGGAGGCTGAGGCAGGAGAGTCACTTGAACCTAGGAGGCAGAGGTTGCAGTGAGCCAAGATCGTAGCACTGCCCTCCAGCCTAGGTGACAAAGTGAGACTCCATCTCAAAAAAAAAAAAAAAAAATTAAGAGAACAACAGACATCAGGGCCTATCTAAGAGTGGAGGGTGGGAGGAGAGTGAGGATCAAAAAACTACCTATCAGGTACTGTGCTTATTGCTGGGGCAATATAATAATCTGGACACCAAACCTCCATGATGCTCAATTTACCTATATAACAAACCTGCACATGTACCCCTGAACCTAAAATAAAAGAAAGAAAAAAGCTAACATAAAGGCTTTTAAATACCTTTTACTCAGAGTAACAAGTGACAAAAACTCACTTAGAATGAGGGAGTAAATGACTAATGGCCTAGTTTTCCTGAAAATAAGTTTGAAAGAAAAGGAGCAGAGGAAATGGTCCTGAAGAAAGAAACTGAGAGCTTGAAAGGCAGTATGCCTCTCTGACTGCAGGTAAAGGCTACTCATAAGCCAACAGATTTTATTTTTTATTTCCTAAGCTGAAACAGCCTAGCCTAGGAGAGGGGTGTTTGTGTGGGTTTGGGGGGGTGTGTGTGTGTGTGTGTGTGTGTGTGTGTATGTGCACATGTGTGTGTATTTAAAGTAAATCGGTGGAGGAAGTAAAGAGACAGAGGAAAGGGAGTAGCCTGGGGGAAGAGAGATGAGAGACTTGAGTATAAATGACTTAGGACAGGAGTGACAAAATAGAGAAACAGCTCTAGGTTATTTAAAAAAAGAACGTATATACCATGGAATTCTACACAGCCATAAAAAAGAATGAGATTATGTTTTTTGCAGCAACATGGATGGAGCTAGAGGCCATTATCCTAAGCAAACTAATGCAGGAACAGCAAACCAAATGCTGCATGTTCTCACTTATAAGTGGGAGCTGTACATGGACACAAGGGAACCACAGATACTAGGGCCTATTTGAAGGTGGAGGGTAGGAGGAGGGGAATTAAAGTATAGAGTTTCTTTATGCAATCAAAGTTGTTATCAGCCTAAAATGCTATTAGTATAAGATGTTTTATGTAAGCCACTGAGTAACTACTAAGCAAAAGCCTGTAATTAATATACAAAAGATAAAAGAATCAAAGCATACCACTAGACAGCCATCCAGCCACAAAGGAAGAAAGCAATACAGGAAGAAAAGAACAAAGGATCTACAAACAACCAACCAGAAAGCAAAACAGCACTAGTAAATAAGTCCTTGCCTATCGGTAATTACTTTGAATGTAAATAGATTAAATTCTCCAATCAAAAGACGTGGAGTTCCTGAATGGAATTTTTTTTTTTAAAGACCCAACTATATGCTGCCTACAGTAGCCTCACTTCACCTTAAAGGACAGTCATACACTGAAAGTGAAGGGATGAAAAAAGAAACTACCATCAGAGTGAACAGGCAACCTACAGAATGGGAGAACATTTTTGCAATCTACTCATCTGACAAAGGGCTAATATCCAGAATCTACAAAGAACTCAAACAAATTTACAAGAAAAAACCAACCCCATCAAAAAGTGGGTGAAGGATATGAACAGACACTTCTCAAAAGAAGACATTTATGCAGCCAACAGACACATGAAAAAATGCTCATCATCACTGGCCATCAGAGAAATGCAAATCAAAACCACAATGAGATATCATCTCACACCAGTTAGAATGGCGATCATTAAAAAGGAAACAACAGGTGCTGGAGAGGATGTGGAGAAATAGGAACACTTTTACACTGTTGGTGGGACTGTAAACTGGTTCAACCATTGTGGAAGACAGTGTGGCAATTCCTCAGGGATCTAGAACTAGAAATACCATTTGACGCAACCATCCCATTACTGGGTATATACCCAAAGGAATATAAATCATGCTGCTATAAAGGCACATGCACATGTATGTTTATTGCGGCACTACTCACAATAGCAAAGACTTGGAACCAATGCAGATGTCCAACAATGATAGACTGGATTAAGAAAATGTGGCACATATACACCATGGAATACTATGCAGCCATAAAAAATGATGAGTTCATGTCCTTTGTAGGGACATGGATGAAGCTGGAAACCATCATTCTCAGCAAACTATCGCAAGGACAAAAATCCAAACACCACATGTTCTCACTCATAGGTGGGAATTGAACAATGAGAACACCTGGACACAGGAAGGGGAGCATCACACACCGGGGCCTGTTGTGGGGTTGGGGGAGAGGGGAGGGATAGCATTAGGAGATATACCTAATGTAAATGACGAGTTAATGGGTGCAGCACACCAACATGGCACATGTATATATATGTAACAAACCTGCATGTTGTGCATATGTACCCTAGAACTTAAAGTATAATATATATATAAAAGAAAAAAGACATTTCATGCAAATGGAAACAAAAAGAGCAGGGGTGGCTATACTATTTCAGACAAAGTTGACTTTAGGTCAAAAATTATAAAAAGAGACAGTGGGCTGGGCACAGTGGCTCATGCCTGTAATCCCAGCACTGTAGGAGGCCAAAGTAGGTGGATCACAAGGTCAGGAGTTCAAGACCAGCCTGGTCAAGATGTGAAACCCTGTCTCTACTAAAAATACAAAAATTAGCCAGGCGTGGTGGCGGGCACCTGTAATCCCAGGTACTTGGGAGGCTGAGGCAGAGAATTGTTTGAACCCGAGAGGTGGAGGTTGCAGTGAGCCAAGATCGTGCCACTGCACTCCAGCCTGGGCAACAAGAGTGAAACTCTATCTCAAAAATAAAAATAACAAAAATAATATCTGGAGATAAAAATGGAAACATATCAAATCTTACAGAATGCAGCAAAAGCAGCTCTGGGAGGGAAGTTTATAGCAATAAATGCCTACATCAAATAAGAAGCAAGATCTCAAACAACCCAATGTCACACCTCAAGGAACTAGTAAAATAAGAAAAAACTAACCCCAAAGTTAACAGAAGGAAAGAAATAAGAAATATCAGAGTAGAAGTAAATGAAATGGACACTAAAAAAAGAAAAAGAAAAGAAAAATCACCTAAACAAGTTTATTTTCTGAAAAGCAAAACAGAGAGAAGAGTCAAGTCAGAAATGAAATAGAAGACGTTACAACTGATAACAGAAATATAAAGGATCATAAGAGACTGCTACAAATAATTATATGCCAGCAGATTGGACAACGTAGGAGAAAATGATAAATTCCTAGACACGTGTATCTACTAAGACTTAATCATGAAGAGATTGGAAATCTGAACAGACTAATAACTAGTAAAGAGCTTGAATCAGTAATTAAGAGTCTCCCATCCAAGAAAAGCCCAGGACTAGATGGCTTCACAGTTGAATTCTGCCAGACATTTACAGACAAACTAATAATAATCCTTCCCAAACTTTTCTTAAAAATTGAAGAGGAGGGAATATTTCCAAACTCATTTCATTGGGCTAGCATTACCCTGATACTAAAGCCAGACAAAGACACTACAAGAAAAGGAAGCTATAGGTCAGTAACATGGATTAATATGATGCAAAAGTCATCAACAAAAGACTAGCAAACTATATTCAACAGTACATTAAAAGGATTATTCACCATGATCAAGTGGGATTTATCGCTGGAATACAAGGTTGGTTCAACATACTCAAATCAATAAAATACAAGGTTGGTTCAACATACTCAAATCAATAAATGTGATTCACCATATTAACAGAATGAAGGAGAAAAACATGATCATCTCAATAAATGCAGGCAAAGCATATAAAAAATTCTCATTTCTTGATTTTAAAATTCCCAACAAATTACATATAGAAAGAATGTTCTTCAAAACAATAAATATCATATATGATAAGCCCATAGTTAACTTCACACTCAACAGTGAAAAACTGAAAGCATTTTTTTTAAGATCAGGAACAAGACAGGGATGCCCACTCTGACTACTTCTGTTCAACACAATACTAAGTACTTCTGTAATAAATACTTCTGTCCTAGCCAGAGCAGTTAGGCAAGAGAAAGAAAAGGCATCCAAATAGGAAATGATGGAGTAGAATTGTCTCTGTTTGCCAATGACATGGTCATATATATAGAAAATTTCAAAGACTCTACAAAAAAAACCTGTTAGAACTGAAAAACAGATTCAGTAAAATTGCAGGAGACAACACCTAATTAGTTGTGTTTCTATACAATAACAACAAACTGTCTAAAAAAGAAATTATGAAAACAAGCCAGGTGTGGTGGCTCACACTTGTAATACCAGCACTTTGGGAGGCTGAGATGGGAGGATCGCTTGAGCCCAGGAGTTTGAGACCAGCCTGGGCAACATAGTGAGACCTCCTCTCTACAAAAATAAAGAAGTTACAAAAACCATCCTGTTTACAATAGTATTTTTAAAAAACAAAATACTTAGGGGTTAAAATTTTTTTTTTCTTGAGACAGGGCCTCCCTCTGTCTCCCAGACTGGAGTGCAGTAGCACAATCTTGGCTCAGTGCAACCTCCACCTCCCAGGTTCTAGAGATTCTCCCACCTCAGCCTCCTGAGTAGCTGGGTTTACAGGTGCATGCCACCACACCCAGCTAATTTTTTTGTATTTTTTGGTAGAGATGGGATTTTACCATGTTGGCCAGGTTTCAGGGGTACATTTAACCAAGGAAGTTAAAGATCTACATGTATACTGACAACTATAAAATATTGATTAAGGAAATTAAAGATTATGCAAATAAATGGACAGATATCTCATGTTTATGGATTGGAAGGATTAATATTGTTAAGCTGTTTATACTCCCTAAAGCAATCTACAGATTCAATGCAATCTCCATCAAAATTCCAATGTCATTCCTCACAGAAATAGAAAAAAACAATCCTAAAATGTGTATGGAATAAAAAAAGACCCCAAATAGCCAAAGCAACCTTGACCAAAAAGAACAAAGCTGGAGGCATCACTCTACCATATTTCAGAGCATATTACAAAACTATAGTGATCAAAACACCATGGTATTGGCATAAAAACAGACACATTGACCAATAGAATAGGATAGTGAGCCCAGAAATAAACCCACACATCTACCATTAATTGATTTTTGACAAAGATGCCAAGAACACACAATGAAAAAAGGAGAGTCTCATCAATAAGTGATGTTAGGAAAATTGGATAAACCATATACAGAAGAATGAAAGCAGACCTTTATCTCACCCCCCTATAGAAGAATCAACTGAAAATGGATTGAAGACCTGAAATGATAAAGCTACTAGAAGAAAACATAGGGGAAAACCTATGATGTTGATCTAGGTAGGGATTTCTTGGATATGATCCCTAAAGCACTGGCAATGAAAATAAAAATAGAAAATGGGATTGCATCAAACTAAAAAGCTTCTTCACAGTGAAGAAAACAATAGAATGAAGAGAACACCTACAGATTGGGAGAAAATATTTGCAAATTACATGTCAGATAAGGGACTAATATCCAAAATATACAAGGAACCTCAAGCTGCTCAATAACAAGACTACAAATAACCCTATTTTTAAAATTGGCAAAGGACTTGAGTAGACATTTCTTAAAAGAAGACATCAGATATATGAAAAAATGCTCAACATTTCTAGTCATCAGAAAACACAAAGTAAAACCACAGTGAGATATCATGTCACATTTGTTAGATAAGCTATAATCAAAAAGATGAAAGATAACTGTTGGTGAGGATATGGAGAAAAGGGAACTCTTGTACACTGTTAGTGATATTGTAAATACAGCCATTTTGGAAAACAGTATGAAGTTTTCTCAAACTAAAAATAGAATTACCATATAATCCAACAATTCCACTTCTGGGTATATACCCAGAGGAATTAAAATCCGTATGTCAAAGAGATATGTACACTCCCATGTTCATTGCAGTGTTATTCACAATAGCAGAGACATGGAAAAAACCTAAGTGTCTATCAGCAGATGAATAGCTTTTTAACATGTGGTATATATACACAGGCAATACTATTCAGCCTTAAAAGAAGTAGGAAATTTTGTCATTTCCAGCAACATGGATGAACCTGGAGGACATTATGTTAAGTGAAGTAAACGAGGAACAGACAAATATCATATGATCTCACTTACGTGTAGAATCTAAAAAAAATTGAACTCGAGGCTGGGCGCAGTAGCTCAAGCCTGTAATTCCAGCACTTTGGGAGGCCAAGGCAGGCGGATCACGAGGTCAGGAGATCGAGACCATCCTGGCTAACATGGTGAAACCCAGTATCTACTAAAAATACAAAAAAATAGCCAGGCGTGGTGGCAGGTACCTGTAGTCCCAGCTACTGGGGAGGCTGAGGCAGGAAGATGGCGTGAACCCGGGAGGCAGAGCTTGCAGTGAGCCAAGATCGTGCCACTGCACTCCAGCCTGGGCGACAGAGAGAGACTCTTATCTCAAAAAAAAAAAAAAAAAATTGAACTCGAAAAGTAGATAGTAGAATGATGGTTACCAGAGGCTGGGGGTGGGGGCAGTAGATAGAGAAAGGGGAGACATTGGTCAGTGGGTGCAAAGTTTCAGTTCAGGTGTTCTGTTGCACAGCATGGTGACAATAGTTAATAATGGAGTGTATATTTCAAAATAGCTAAAACAGTATTTTCAGTGTTCTCACCACAAAAAAAATGATAAATATCTGAGGTGATGAATATGCTAATTAGCCCGATTTGTTCATTCCACAATGTATACATGTATTGACACATCAGATTGTGTTTAATAATTATATACAATTATTATTTGTCAATTAAAATAAAAATTTTTTAAATCGGTGTAATACACCCTTAAATGGTATAAAGGACAAAACCACATGATCATCTCAGTTAACGTCTTAGTCCATTTTGTGTTTCTATAAAGGAATACCTGAGGCCGATTAGTTTATAAAGAAAAAGGGTTTATTTGGCTTACAATTCTAATGTCTGAAAAAGTTTAAGATTGGGTCTCTGGCGAAGGCCTCAGGCTGCTTCCACTCATGGCAGAAGGTGAAGGAGAGCCAGTGTGTGCAGAGATATCATGGTGAGAGAGAAATCAAGAAAGAGGGGGAAGGTGCCAGGCTCTCTTTAACAACCAGCTGTCATGGGAACTAATAGAGCAAGAGCTCACTTTTCCCCAAGGGAAGGCATTTATCTGTTCTTCATGGATCCACCCCTATGGCCCAAACACCTCCCATTATGTTCTACCTCCAACATTGGGGATGAGATTTCAACATGAGGTTTTGAGGGGACATATCCAAACCATAGCAAATGTAGAAAAAGCATTAAAAAAAATCCACCAACAATTTGGTATTTGTTTTGTAATAAAATCACTGAACAAACTAAAAATAGAAGCAAACTTCTTCAACCTTATAAAGGGCATCTATGAAAAACACACACCTAACATCATACTTCATAACAAAAGATTAATTTCTTTCTCCTAAGATCAGGAACAAGGGCAAGATGTGTGCTCTAGCCATTTTTATTTATTATACTGGAGAGTCTAGCTGGGGCAATAAGGCATTGGGGGGTGGGGGGTAACCCTTCAGATTAGAAAGGAAGAAGTGAAACTATCTCTATTCACAGATGACCTGATTCTTTTTTTTAGGAGGTGAGGTATTCTGTCCTCCAGGCTGGAGTACACTGGCACGATCATAGCTCACTGCAGCTTCAAACTCCTGGGCTCAAGTGATCCTTCTGCCTCAGCCTCCCAAGTAGCTGGAATTACAGGCACTGACAACTATGCCTGGCTAACTTTTTAAATTTTTTTTAAGAGATGGAGTCTCACTATGTTGCTCAAGCTAACTTGATTTTATATACAGAAAATTCTAAGGCATCCACAGGAAAATTATCAAAAGTTACAAACAAGTTCAAGATTTCAGGACATAAGATCAATATCCAAAAATATAGTTCTATACACCAGCAATAAATGATTCAAAAACTGAAATTAAGAAAAAATCCCAGTTACAATATCATCAAAATGAATAAAAAAGAACTTCCAGCTGCATTTTTGCAGAGATTGACAGTCTGAGCCTTCAATTCATGTAGAAATATTGGGGACTCAGCCAAAACAACCTGGAAAAAGAACAAAATTGAAAGATTCACAGTTCCCATTTTCAAAACTTACTACAAAGTAACAGTAATCAAGATTTGTACTAACATAAAGATAGATACATAGATCAACAAAACTGGAGAGTCCAAAAATAAACTCTTACTTTATTGGTTTTTTTTTTTTTTTTTTTTTTTGAGATGGAGTCTTGCTCTGTTGCCCGAGCTGGAGTGCAGTGGCGCGATCTCGGCTCACTGCAAGCTCTGCCTCCTGGGTTCACCCCATTCTCCTGCCTCAGCCTCTTGAGTAGCTGGGACTACAGGTGCCCGCCACCATGCCCGGCTATTTTTTTGTATTTTTAGTAGAGATGGGGTTTCACTGTGTTAGCCAGGATGGTCTCGATCTCCTGACCTTGTGATCCGCCCGCCTTGGCCTCCCAAAGTAAATTGATTTTTTATAATACTGCCAAGATAATTCAGTAAGGAAAGAAGTGTCTTTTCAACAAATGGTTCTGGGACAACTTAATATCCACATGTAGGGCCAGGTGCAGTGGCTCACACCTGTAATCCCAGCACTTTGGGAGTCTGAGGCAGGCAGATCACCTGAGGTCAGGAGTTCGAGACCACCCTGGCCAACATGGGGAAACCCGTCTTTACTAAAAATTTAAAAATTAGCCAGGCATAGTGGCGGGCACTTGTAATCCCAGCTACTCAGGAGGCTGAGGCATGAGAATCGCTTGAATCCAGGAGGCAGAGGTTGCAGTGAGCTGAGATCGTGCCACTGCACTCCAGCCTGGGGGATAGAGTGAGACTCTGTCTCAGAAAAAAAAAAAAAAAATCCACATGTAAAAGAATGATATTGCACCTCTACCTTATAGTATTTACAAAATTAACTTGGAATGGATTTTAGACCTAAATGTAAAAGCTAAAACTATGAAACTCTTGGAAGAAAACGTAGTATATCTTGTGTTAAGCAGTGGTTTCGTAGATATAACACCAAAGTGCAAACAACAAAAGAAAAAAATAGGTAAGTTAGACTTCATCACACAAAGTTAAAAATTTTTGTGCTTCAAAGGCTACCATCAAGATAACCCACAGAATGGGAGAGAATATTTGCAAATCATACATCTAGTAAACACCTTGTGGGCTAGAATATATTCAAAAAGACACCTACTACTCAAAGATAGAAAACTCAATTTAAAAATGGGCAAAAGATTTGAATAGACATTTCCCCAGAGAAGACAGACACATAGCCAATATGCACAAGAAAAGATACTCCACATTATTACTCATTAAGGAAATTAAATTAAATCTACAAGATAGCACTTCACACTGAGAGTAGATATAACAGGCCAGGCATGGTAGCTCATACCTGTAATCCTAGCACTTTGGGAGGTCAAGTCAGGAGGCATTAAGTCAGGAGTTGGAGACAAGCCTGGGCAATAGAGCAAGACCCTGTCTTTACAAAAAAAAAAATAATAATAATAATAATTTTTTTTTTTAGTTGAGTGTAGTGGTGCATGCCTGTAGTCCCAGTTTAGTCCCAGCTAAATCTGTTGAGACTTTCTTTACTCAAGAGACTGAGGCAGGAGGATCCCTTGAGTTCAGGAGTCAATGCTACAGTGAACTATGATTGTGCCACTGCACTCCAGCCTGGGCAACAGAGTGAGACCCCATCTCAAAAACAAAAAAAGAGTAGATATAATGAAGAAGACAAATATTGGTATTAATTCTTTAAACATTTCATAGATTTTAGTAGTGAAACCATCTTGTCCTAGAATTTTCTTTGTGAAAACCTTTTTAATTATTGGATCTTTCACTTGTGAATAGGTATACTCAGATTTTCTATTTCTTCATGAATGAACTTTGGTAGCGTGTAACTTCCTAAGAATTTGTCAATTTCATCTAGGTTATATAATTTGTTGGCATGCATTTGTTCATACTAGAACCATGTAATCCTTTCTGATTTTATAACATTGGTAATGATGTCACTTCTTTTGTTCCTAATTTGACTAATTTGAGTTCTCTTTTTCTTTCTTGGTCAATGCAGCTAAAAGTTTGTCCATCTTGTTGATCTTTTCAAAGAACCAATTTTTTTAATTTTAATTTTGATTTTAAGTTCTAGGGTATATGTGCAGGATGTGCATGTTTGTTACATAGGTAAATGTGTGCCATGGTGGTTTCCTGCACCTATCAACCTATTACATAGGTATTAAGCCCAGCACGCATTAGCTATTTTTCGTAATGCTCTCCCTCCCCCCACCTCACTCCCCAACGCCCCAGTCTATGTTGTTTTCCTCCCTGTGTCCATGTGATCTCATTGTTCAGCACCCACTTATAAGTGAGAACATACAGTATTTGGTTTTCTGTTCCTGTGTTAGTTTGCTGAGGATAATGGCTTCCAGCTCCATCCATGTCCCTGCAAAGGACATGATTTCATTCCTTTTTATGGCTGCATAGTATTCCATGGTGTATATGTAACCCATTTTCTTTATCCAGTGTATTGTTGATGGGCATTTATGTTGATTCCATGTCTTTGCTATTGTGAACAGTGCTGCAATGAACATACAAGTGCATGTATCTTTGTAATATGTAATAGAATGGTTTATAATCCTTTGGGTATATACCCAGTAATAGGATTGCTGGGCCAAATGGTATTTTTGCTTCTAGGTCTTTGAGGAATCACCACACTGTCTTCCACAATGGTTGAACTAATTTACATTCCCACCAACAGTGTAAAAGCATTCCTATTTCTCCACAGCCTCACCAGCATCTGTTGTTTCTTGACATTTTTAATAATTGTCATTCTGACTGGTGTGAGATGCTGTATCATTGTGGTTTTCATTTGCATTTCTCTAATGATCAGTGATGTTCAGCTTTTTTTCACGTGTTTATGGGCCGCATAAGTGTCTTCTTTTGAGAAGTGTCTGTTCATCTCCTTTGCCCACTTTTTAATGGGGTTGTTTTTTTCTTGTAAGTTTGTTTAGGTTATTTGTAGATTCTGGATATTAGACCTTTGTCAGATGGATAGATTGCAGAAATTTTCTCCCATTCTATAGATTATCTGTTTACTCTGATGTTAGTTTCTTTTGCTGTGCAGAAGCTCTTTAGTTTAATTAGATCCCATTTGTCAATTTCTGCTTTTGATGAAATTGCTTTTGATGTTTTTATCATAAAATCTTTGCTGGTGCCTATGTCCTGAATGGTATTGCCTAGATTTTCTTCTAGGGTTTTTATAGTTTTGGGTTTGACATTTAAGTCTTTGATCCATCTTCAATTAATTTTTATATAAAGTGTAAGGAAGGTGTCCAGCTTCAATTTTCTGCATATGGCTAGCCAGTTTACCCAGCACCATTTATTAAATAGGGAATCCTTTCCCTGTTGCTTTTGTCAAGTTCATTGAAGATCGGATGGTTGTAGATATGCAGTCTTATTTCTGAGATCGCTATTCTGTTTCATTGGTCTATGTGTTTGTTTTGGTACCACTACCATGTTGTTTTGGTTACTGTAGCCTTGTAGTATTGTTTGAAGTCAGGTAGTGTGATGCATACAGTTTTGTTCTTTTTGCTTAGGATTATCTTGGCTATACGGGCTCTTTTTTGGTTCCATATGACTTTTAAAGTAGTTTTTTCTAATTCTGTGAAGAATGTCAATGGTAGTTTAATGGGAATAGCATTGAATCTATAAATTACTTTGGGCAGTATGGCCATTTTCACAATATTGATTCTTCCTATCCATGAGCATGGGATGTTTTTCCATTTGTTTGTGTCCTCTCTGATTTCCTTGAGCAGTGGTTTGTAGTTCTTCTTGAAGAAGTCCTTACTTCCCTTGTTAGCTGTATTTCTAGGTATTTTATTCTCTTTGTAGCAGTTGTGAATGGGAGTTCATTCATGATTTGGCTCTCTCCTTGGGTGTATATGAATGCTTGTGATTTTTGCGCATTGATTTTGTATCCTGAGACTTTGCTGAAGTTGCTTATCAGCTTAATGAGCTTTTAGACTGAGACAATGGGGTTTTCTAGATATAGAATCATGTCATCTGCAAACAGAGACAGTTTGACTTCTTCACTTCCTATTTGAATACCCTTTATTTGTTTCTCTTGCCTGATTGCCCTGGCCAGAACTTCCAGTACTATGTTGAATAGGAGTGGTGAGAGAGGGCATCCTTGTCTTGTGCTGGTTTTCAAGGGGAATGCTTCCAGCTTTTGCCCATTCAGTATGATACTGGCTGTGGGTTTGTCATAAATGCCACTTATTATTTTGCAATGTGTTCCATCAATACCTAGTTTATTGAGAGTTTTTTTATCATGACAGGATGTTGAATTTTATCAAAGGTCTTTTCTACATCTATTGAGATAATCATGTTGTTTTTATCTTTTGCTCTGTTTATGTGCTGAATTACCTTTATTGATTTGTGTATGTTGAACCAGCCTTGCATCCCAGGGATGAAGCCAACCTGATCATGGTAGATAAGCTATTTGATGTGCTGGTGGATTTGGTTTGCCAGTATTTTATTGAGGACTTTTGCACCAATGTTCATCAGGGATATTGGCCTGAAGTTTTCTTTTTCTTATTGTATCTCTACCAGGTTTTAGTATCAGGATGATGCTGGCCTCATAAAATGAGTTAGGGAGAAGTCCATCCTTTTCAGTTGCTTGGAGTAATTTCAGAAGAAATGGTACCAGCTCCTCTTTATACCTCTGGTAGAATTCAGCTGTGAATCCATCTGGTCCTGGGCTTTTTTGGTTAGTAGGCTGTTTATTACTGCCTCAGTTTCAGAGCTTTTTATTGTTCTGTTCAGGGATTCAACTTCTTCCTGGTTTAGTCTTGGGAGGCTGTACGTGTCCAGGAATTTATCCATTTCTTCTAGATTTTCTAATTTACATGCCTAAAGGTGTTAATAGTATTTTCTGATGGTTGTTTGTATTTCTTCAGGATCAGTGGTGATATCCCCTTTGTCATTTTTATTGTGTCTATTTGATTCTTCTCTCTTTTCTTCTTTATTAATCTAGCTAGCAGTCCATTTATGTTATTAATTTTTTCAAAAAGCCAGATCCTGGATTCATTGATTTTTTTTTTTTGAAGGCTTTTTCATGTCTCTGTCTCCTTTAGTTCTGCTCTCATCTTGGATATTTCCTGTCTTCTGATAGCTTTTGGGTTTGTTTGCTCTTGGTTCTCTAGTTCTTTTAGTTGTGATATTAGAAAGATTTATTTGAGATCTTTCTAGCTTTTTGATGTGGGCATTTAGTGCTATAAATTTCCCTCTTAACACTTTTTTAGCTGCATCCCAGAGATTCTGGTACATTATTTCTTTGTTCCCATTGGTTTCAAATAACTTCTTGATTTTGGTTTTAAATAACTTCTTGATTTCTGCCTTACTTTCATTATTTACCCAGGAGTCACTCAGGAGCAGGTTGTTCAATTTCAGTGTAGTTGTGTGGTTTTTAGTGAGTTTCTTAATCTTGAGTTCTAATTGATAGCACTGTGTTCTGAGATCCTGTTTGTTATTATTTCATTTCTTTTGCATTCACTGAGGAGTGTTTTACTTCCAATTATGTTATCAATTTTAGAGTAAGTGCCATGTGGTGCCAAGAAGAATGTATATTCTGTTGTTTTTGGGTGGAGAGTTCTGTAGATACCAGGTCCACGTGATCCAGAGCAGAGTTCAAATCCTGTGAATATCCTTATTAATTTTCTGTCTCAGTGATCTGTCTAATATTGACAGTGGAGTGTTAAAGTCTCCCACTATTATTGTGTGTGGGAGTCTAAGTCTCTTTATAGGTCTTTAACAACTTGTTTTATCAATCTGGGTGCTTCTGTATTGGATGCATATATATTTAGGATAGCCCTTCTTGTTGCATTGATCCCTTTACCACTGTGTAATGCCCTTCTTTATCTTTTTTTGTCTTTGTTGGTTTAAAGTCTGTTTTGTCAGAAACTAGGATTGCAACCCCTGCTTTTTTCTGCTTTCCATTTGCTCGGTAAATTTTTCTCCATCCCTTTATTTTGAGCCTACGTGTGTCTTTGCACATGAGATGGGTCTCTCGAATACAGCACACCAATGGGTCTTGACTCTTTATACAGTTTGCCATTCTGTGTCTTTTAATTGGGGCATTTAGCCTATTTACATTTATGGTTAATATTGTTATGTGTGAATTTGATTCTGTTATGATGCTAGCTGATTATTTTGCGGACTTGTTGATGTAGTTGCTTCATAGTGTCATTGGCCTTTGTACTTTATTTTTGCAGTGACTAGTAATGTTTTCCTTTCCATATTTGGTGCTTCCTTCAGGAGTTCTTGCAAGGCAGGCCTGGTGGTGAAAAATTCCCTCCTCATTTGGTTGTCTGAAAAGGATTTTATTTCTCCTTCACTTATGAAGCTTCGTTTGGCCAGATATGAAACTCTGGGCTGGAAATTCTTTTCTTTAAGAATGTTGAATATTGGCCCCCAATCTCTTCTGGCTTATAGGGTTTCTGCTGAAAGGTCTGCTGTTAGTCTGATGGGCTTCCCTTTGTAGGTGACCTGGCCTTTCTGTCTGGCTGCCCTTAACATTTTTTCCTTCATTTCAACCTTGGAGAATCTGATGATTATGTGTCTTGGGGTTGATCTTCTTGTGGAGTATCTTACTGGGGTTCTCTGGATTTCCT